>NC_065449.1:153774650-155151650 GCF_917563875.1 Diabrotica virgifera virgifera
GAAAAAAGTTACAGAACAATATTTGTGAAATAACAAGGAAAATTGCCCAAAATTGCTGTGAGTGGCGAACTTTGAAAAATCATATTTCGAAAACTGTAAATCCTAATGACCTCTACTAAACATCGTCTTAAAGAGAAAATTTGTAAGTTTTTTTTCTGTGAAGCAATGTCTATACCTATATCCCCGTGGACAAAAGTTATGGGACAAAAAACAAAATTACTTTCTTTTGGGTTTCTTTGTGCTTTTTCTTTTGAATATATATTTGTAAAAAAAAGTATCTTTGACTTAAAAAAGTTATATTTAGATAGGAAATTTAACCAGGAACAATTTTTATGTAGACGTATTTGTACCAAAAGTGCATAGAACTCACCCTAATGTAACCTGTGCCCAGGGACTAATTCGCCCATTTCTCAAAAACGCACCCCTTTAAATGGTAGCACTCCGCGGTTTTTTCATATATAGATATCCATTGACCATATCAAATAATAAAACCCCGTTAACGTTGTAGTTCCTTTTAGCTATCTTATTTTGAATATAATCAATAGCCTATAAGCACTGAGCACAATTGGTCATCCAATCGAAAACTAGTTCTGTGATGTAGCCCTTTTTAGGGATTTTAAAATACCTTTTATAAAGGATTTTAGTCGTTTTTTGTAATATAGAGGGTGAGTCATGAGGAACTGTACATACTCCTACCTCGTATAGAGGCTCCTATGGGGAATAACAAATGACCATTAAAAAGTGTCTGCTCCCCTTGTTTAATAATATACAGGGCGAGTTTCGCATTTTGACAGAAATTTATATACGTCATAATTTTTGAACGGTTAGATCGATGTGTCTCTTATTTTGGTCAATCGTTACACTATTACCACCTAATCAACTCATTTATTCAAACTAGAAAAAAATCAGGTCCGGCTTTAAAAAATTAGTTCGTTTGGGTCTTAGAAAAAATTTCACCCTGTATACGCTTTTTGAAAACTCTAATATAACTTTTACAAATTAGACAAATAGGCAATTAAAATGACATATTTATTTTTTCCCCACACGATTACTTAATTTTTTATAAAAAAATTAATTTTGACTATGAATAATAATTATAAGTTTGGTAAAGTAAACCATAGATTTAAAAAAATGTACTTTTATTAAAAAAATTAATTTTTTTTAACAAATATTTAATTTATGTTACCACCCAATCAACTGATTTATTCAAACTAGAAAAAAATCAGGCCCGGATTTAAAAAATTATTTCGTTTTGGTCTTGAAAAAATTTCACCCTGTATACGCTTTTTGAAAACTCTAATATGAATTTTACAAATTAGACAAATAGGCAATTAAAATGGCGCATTTATTTTTTCCCCACACGATTACTTAATTTTTTTATTAAAAAATCAAATTTGTCATAATCGGAATTTTAACCTAAAAATGAAAAAAAAAAGATGAAATCACGGTTTAACTCGCTACAACGTTCCATTTTAATTTTTTTTTTTTAATTTTTACAGCACATATCACTTACCATTGTGAAGACTATGACAATTGTTGTAGACTTTCAGTCTTCTTCTCGTAAAAGTTATGAATTTTTAAAAATAAAAGGTGCAGATTCGTGAATTGCAAAGTTAAATCGCAAAAATTAAGTGAAAAAATTTAAAATTTATCTATTTGATCACGTCTATGTTAAACTATAGAGTCCAAAGAGAAGTGTTATGGGAAGTTTTAGATCTAGACGTGTTAAAGAAAAAAAAAATGGTGAAACTTTTAATTTTAAGAAAAACGTTTAATTTTTTTATTTTTATGGTAAAATTGCGATTTTGACAAATTTGATTTTTTATTAAAAAATTAAGAAATCGTGTGGGGAAAAAATAAATATGCCATTTTTATTGCCTATTTGTCTAATTTGTAAAATTCATATTAGAGTTTTAAAAAAGCGTATACAGGGTGAAATTTTTTCTCAGACCCAAACGAACTAATTTTTTAAAGCTGGACTTGATTTTTTTCTAGTTTGAATAAATCAGTTGATTGGGTGGTAACATAAATCAAATATTTGTTAAAAAAAATAATTTTTGTAATAAAAGTTAATTTTTTAAATCTATGATTTACTTTACCAAACCTTTAATGCATAGTCAAATTTGATTTTTTTATAAAAAATTAAGTAATCGTGTGGGGAAAAAATAAATATGCCATTTTAATTGCCTATTTGTCTAATTTGTAAAAGTTATATTAGAGTTTTCAAAAAGCGTATACAGGGTAAAATTTTTTCTAAGACCCAAACGAACTAATTTTTTCTAGTTTGAATAAATCAATTGATTAGGTGGTAATAGTGTAACGATGGACCAAAATAAGAGACACATCGATCTGACCGTTCAAAAATTATGACGAATATAAATTTCTGTCAAAATGCGAAACTCGCCCTGTATATTATTAAACAAGGAGAGCAGATACTTTTTAATGGTCATTTGTTATTCCCCATAGGAGCTTCTATACGAGGTAGGAGTATGTACAGTTCCTCATGCCTCACCCAAGAAAATGTTTCCTTTGGATTTTTAAGAAGTTAGGTTGGGATTAAGAAGATTTAAATTAATTTGAAGTTCTGTAGTTAATAAAATTTGATTGAAAGAATTCCTCTACTTCTGCTTGTTCTTCTTCTTTTCATTCTTTTTCTTTTGTGTAGATATGACTCTGTGTTTTCAATGTGCCTCCAGTAAGCTGTCATTCCATTGTTTTGTAATCTTCCCACTGATAGTGCGAATTTCCCACTCTTCCTATTGGGGAACCGTCTCTCGCTGTCCTTACTATTTTTTGTTGTCATTCGGCCTACATATCACACCTCTGCTCAAATAGCGTCACAACTCAAAAAAAAAATAAAAACGGTTTTATTGTACCAAAACAGTTTATTAGAACTACAAAATCTTATCTCAAAAAGTGTTACGTTCAAGTATTTGTCGTTAGATGACACCAGAGTCATTATATTAACCAAAATCAGCGGTGCACATATCGACTTGTGCAATACATTAATTGTCCATCTAAGATGTTTATAAAGCGGCGTTTGTCGAGTTAAGACAGTATATGTGATTATTTTAGTCAAAACAATCTGCGTATGTGTTCAAGAAAAGTTAGACATTTATCACTTATTTATCTTCCTTTCTGCAATATTTTCTGTTTAAATATTGTTAATTATATTTAAAGTTACATCGTTAAAAAGTATAAGCCTGTTAACCAGATAATAAAAATGATATTATATTCGGTACTACAAGTGCCACATTTAATAAATAATATTTCGTAAATTTTTCGTTATTTTATCTGTGTACTGTCGCAACTCAAAAAATATTTTTTTTTAAATTGCAATTTTTAAAATTATAATACGGATAGCATAATAGCATCTCAGCAGTCGTATTTTTAACTTAGGTTTAAGTTGCTATAGCAGAGAAGCCTCTTCTGATTCTGATTCGTATTTCTTGAGAGCTGTCATTCAAGTAAACAATGGAGTACAAAACCTCAATTATTTTCAAAATTTTATAAAAGATGCATGAAAATTTTATTGGTGATTAAAATTTCGTTTTTTGGCTGTAAAACTCTTCGTATAAACTCAGTTATCGTAAGAATAAAAAACGAATAAATGAAAACTCAGCCAGTTTAGCCGCTCTATTCGATTTCCATCTAGTGTCATTAAATGGTACTTAACCATTTCATACGCAATAAACTTTTTATGTGTTATTGCAATAAAGAATATTTCATTATCCGATTTTATTGTGAAAAATGTCGTTTGGTAAGCATTCTGAGGTCGTTTTGTTAAGTAAATATGCATTTAACATAGGCGCTTGGAGATTACTGTAAGTATCTGCCGTAGTAAAAATTAGGATTTTTTTATGAATAACATATGCACAGAATTAAAAGTCCATAAGGAAAAATTTCCTGTAGCTGGCTGTGTACCATTAATTACAAAAATTGAAGAAAAAAAAGAATGTGTGTGTACTTTGTACGCACGTAAGAAGATATTCTTCTATTATATAATAGGTAATTTAAACGAAGTAATAAAAGGTTATTTGTACTTATTTTATTTAAAAATCAAACTAACTTTCTTATCTACCACTTTCAAAAAAGACGAATGTCTTCAAAAATTATATAATAATATACTTACAATCATAAAATCTATAAAAAAAAATTAAAAAATAATAACTTGCTTGGGGCTCGAACCCACTTCACGTCGACCGCGCCGTACGAAAGCTGACGGCATTTCAAACTAGACCACATTCGCGTGTACGTCATATGGGAATATACACAAACTAAACCTTTACACCATAAAATATGAATTTAATAAAATTATTAGTTTGATTTTTGTCGAAATAAAATACAACAAAATATGGAGTAAGAAAACAATATATGAGATGAAGATGTCTATTAAGCTAGAAAGACCATTTCATAAGGGAGCCATGAGACCCACCCCATATTTTTTTGCTATTTTATTGCTAATTTATTACGCAAATTAAAAATTTATTGCTTCATCCCCTTCAGAGAAACTGGTGGGCATTCCAGCTTAATATTAAGCTAGAAAGGCCAACATTCATATATCCGGAACGAAAATAGATAGAGAGTTGCTTCCGGCGGCCTATTTTATTGCTAATTAATTGCTAATTTATTAAGCAAAACAAAAATTTATTGCTTCATCCCCTTCATAGAAACAGGTGGCCATTCCAGCTTAATATTAAGCTAGAAAGGCCAACATTCATATATCCGGAACGAAAGTAGATAGAGAGTTGCTTCCGGTGGTCTATTTTATTGCTAATTAATTGCTAATTTATTACGTAAAACAAAAATTTATTGCTTCATCCCCTTCAGAGAAACTGGTGGCCATTCCAGCTTAATATTAAGCTAGAAAGGCCAACATTCATATATCCGGAACGAAAGTAGATAAAGAGTTGCTTCCGGCGGCCTATTTTATTGCTAATTAATTACTAATTTATTACGAAAAACAAAAATTTATTGCTTCATCCCCTTCAGAGAAACAGGTGGCCATTCCAGCTTAATATTAAGCTAGAAAGGCCAACATTCATATATCCGGAACGAAAGTAGATAGAGAGTTGCTTCCGGTGGCCTATTTTATTGCTAATTAATTGCTAATTTATTACGCAAAACAAAAATTTATTGCTTCATCCCCTTCAGAGAAACAGGTGGCCATTTCAGCTTAATATTAAGCTAGAATAGCCAACATTCATATTTCCGGAACGAAAGTAGATATAGGGTAGCTTTCGGCGGCATATTTTATTGCTAATGAATTTCTGAAAGATTGAGTTTACACGAATTTACAAACTCACCCCCTTCAACCCCTACCGTTATCATCATTCCCCGGAATCCACAAAAAGTGAAAATAACCAGTTTAAAGAGCTAAAACCAAGTACGAATTTTTTGCTTATTAATTACTACATGTCTAAGCCAAAAATGAATGTTTTGCTTCCTCCCCTAACGAGCCAAAATGGCTGCAGCGGTTTAATACTTAAGGCTGCAATACTCAACACTCCTATTTCAGGAAAGAAAGCAGATAGAGGGTCGCTTCTGGCGGGATATTTAATTTTTAATTAATTGCTGAAAGATGGGTTCTACCAGTATTTACAAACTCACCCCCTCCTACCCCTACCGTTATCATCGTTCCACGGATTTCACAAAGCGTGAAAATAATCATTTTAAAAATTTAAAACCAAGTGGGTATTTTTTTCTAATTAACGGCTGCAGGTCTACGCCAAAAACCAATTTTTTGCTTCATCCCCTAACGAGAAACAATGACTACTGCGGTTTAATTCTTAAGCTACAATACCCAACACTCCTATTTCAAGAACGAAATCAGATAGAGGGTCGTTTCCAGCGGCATATTTTATTGCTAATTAATTTCTGAAAGATATGGTATACAACAATTTGCAAACTCACCCCCTCCAAACCCCACCGTTGTCATCATTCCCCGGATTTCACAGAAAGTCAAAATTACTAGTTTAAAAACCTATGACCAAGTGGGTATTTTTTTCCTAAGCAATTGCTGCAGGTCTACGCCAAAAACGATTGTATTGCTTCATCCCTTAACGAGCAACAATGGCTACTGCGGTTGAATACTTAAACTACAACACTCAATTCTCCTGTTTCAGTAACGAAAGCAGATAGAGCGTCGCTTCCGGCGGCCTATTTTATTGCTAACTAATTGCTTATTTATTACGCAAATTACAAATTTATAGCTTCAACCCCTTCAGAGAAACAGGTGGCTATTCCAGCTTAATATTAAGCTAGAAGAGCCAACATTCACATTTCCGGAACAAAAGTAGATAGAGAGAAGCGGGTATTTTTTGCTTATTAATTGCTTTTTTTAAGCCAAAAATGAATGTTTTCTTCATCCCCTAACGAGCCACAATGGCTACAACGGTTTAATACTTGAGGTTACAATACCCAACAGTCCTATTTCAGGAAAGAAAGCAGATAGAGGGTCGCTTCTGGCGGCATATTTTATTTTTAATTATTTGCTGAAAGGCGGAGTATACCAGAATTTGTAAACTCACCCCCTCCAACCCCTACCATTATCATCGTTCCCCGGATTTCACAAAGATTGAAAATAACCAGTTTAAAGACTTAAAACCAAGTGGGTATTTTTTCTAATTAATTAACTTCTACGCATGTCTACGCCAAAAACGAATTTTTTGCTTCATCCCCTAACGAGCAACAATGACTACTGTGGTTTAATACTTAAGTTACAATACCCAACACTCCTATTTCAGAAACGAAAGCAGATAGAGGGTCGCTTCCAGCGGCATATTTTATTGCTAGTTAATTGCTGAAATATGTTGTATATAACAATTGACAAACTCACCCCCCAACCCCAATCGTTATCATTCCCCAGATTTCACAGAAACTGAAAATTACCAGTTAAAACCCTTAGACCAAGTGGGTATTTTTTTCCTAAGTAACTGCTGCAGGTCTACCCCAAAAACGCTTTTTTGCTTCATCCCCTGAAGGGCAACAATGGCTACTGCGGTTGAATACTTAAGCTACAACACTCAACCCTCCTACTTCAGGGGCGGAAGCAGATAGCTGGTCGCTTCTGGCGGCCTATTTTATTGCTATATTATGCAAAATAAAAATTTATTGCTTCAACCCCTTCAGAGAAACAGGTGACTATTTCAGCTTAATATTAAGCTAGAATAGCCAACATGCATATATCCGGAACGAAAGTAGATAGAGAGTTGCTTCCGGTGGCCTTTTTTGTTGCTAATTAATTGCTAATTTATTACGAAAAATAAAAATGTATTTCTTCAACCCCTTCAGAGAAACAGGTGGCTATTCCAGCTTAATATTAAACTAGAATAGCCAACATTCAGATTTCCGGAACAAAAGTAGATAGAGGGTAAGTATGCAACGTCCTTAAAAAACGAATTTACTAAGAGAGTTGACCATAATGTTTGCACTTATGCGTGCTAATAATAAGCTGTGAAAGAATTTAAGCATAGGTTTCAAAAAATTAAAGCAAGTGTTGTTTATTTAATTTTAATTTATTTTATCTTTAATGTACATTAGTAATCTGGGCGCTATTTTTTTTGTTTCTTTAACGAAAAATGATTTTTCTAGTAAATCATCGAAGCCCATCCAAGATGTGTTTCCTCTTCGATAGGTATAGGTTATGTAGTGACCACCTCGATTTTCATTAAATCAGACAAACTGGTTCCTCCTACACCAGTGTATCCGATAGCACCCATTATTACTAGCTGATGATCGTCGTCGTGGGGTATGTTTAAATTTTTATGGAGTGTCTTTAATGATATGGTTTTAATTTCTTCATGTTCATTATAGACTTGAAAAACCCCAACATCCCCTGCAATGAATGTAAATTAATTAACTTTTGTTTTTTATAAAATACCTCTAGAGAATTTGGAATGAAATTGAGTACAAAAAAGACAAAAAGGGTGGTCATTAGCAAGCACTTAAACAGAAGTGTGAAGGTCAATGTCGACGAAACAGATCTGGAAGGAGTGAAGGAGTAACAAGAATAACGTACCTTGGAAGCAACCTTGATGAAACTTTGTACCACTCACTGGAAGTAAGAACACATCTGGAAAAGGAACGTACAGTGTTTTACAAAATGCAAAAACTTCTATGCAACCTCCAGCTGGATATCTCATTGACAACTAGAATACATAAGTGGTATGTTTTCTCCATCTTCCTCTATGGGGTTGAAGCCTGGATAATGACAGAAGTATCACAAAAAAAATCCAAGCATTCGAACTCTGGTGCTACCGTAAAATGCTCAGAATGTCCTACATGAGCCATACGACAAATGCAGAAGTCTTTCGGAGGATGAACAAGGAAACAGAGCTTATGATTATAATAAAAAAACGGACAATGGACAAATATGACCTCCATAGAACTATCCAGGATGGCTGCAAATAAGATTAAATGGTTAAATGTAATGGTCAACGTCCTTAAGGATAAGGCACCGTAAGAAGAAGATAAAATATATGGGTAATTCCACATAAATTCTCTATATTTCTGTCACAGTTTTGTATTTTTTGAAATTTAGGGGCATGCTTCTGAAACCACTTTTTTTCGTTCTTTAGGAATGCTATTTTGTAAATTGTTTGGTACAATATATCAACACTCTCGATGTAAACTTGCACGCTAAAGAAGATGGCCTTAACATAATTTGTCTAAAGTCCAAAATAACGTTCGTATTACCTATTTTTGAAAAAGAGACAAGTGTATTTTAGCATGTTTTTAAAGCAAAGGAACATTCCTATTGGCTATTTTGGAACAAGTGTATTTTAGAATTTTTTGCGTTTTTCTGTACTCCGACTAAAATTTCAACACAAAAAAAGATACAAGAAACATTTCCATATGGCATAAAGAGAATTTACCTAAAACCGTAAGGAACTATCCTATAAGCTATTTTTTAATGAGAGATTAGAGTATTTTAGCATGTTTTTTTTTTCATTTTTATGCATTTATTTGTAGGTACTCTGGTCATAATTACAACGATAAAAAGTAACAGTTCGGTAATATTTTCGATGTAAAATTTTACACTGAAAAACATGATACTAACAGAATTTAGCTAAAGCCTGAAGGGACTTTCCTATAACCAATTTTGGAAGGAGAGATTAGTGGACTTTAAGATGTTTTTTAAGCTTAATTACTTTTTCTACAATCCGTTTTGATGAGCCATTTTGCTGGTGATTTAGTTTGAGATTTTTAGCTGAATACAATATTAAGAACAGTAAGGGTATTCTCTTAAATTACTTTTAATTATAAAAGTATTATTTTTAAATCAATTGATCACGAGAACGGCACATGAAGATGGATTGTAGAAAAAATCCACTAACATCTACTTTAAAAATAGCTTTTATGAATGTTCCTACGAGCATTGTATTAATTATTCTATTAGCGTCATCTTCTTTATCCTGCAATATTAAATCCAAAATGTTACCTGATCCTTTTTTTAGGGTTGATATTATGGACAGAGTGCAAATAAATACATAAAAATGAAAAATGATGCTAAACTACACTTGTCTCTAATCTCTCCTTCCAAAATTGGTTATAGGAAAGTTCCTTCAGGCTTTAGCTAAATTCTGTTAGTATCACGTTTTTCAGTGTAAAATTTTACATCGAAAATGTTACCGACCTGTTACTTTTTTATCGTTGTAATTATGGCCCGAGTACAAATAAATGCATAAAAATGAAAAAAAAAAACATGCTAAAATACTCTAGTCTCTCATTAAAAAATAGCTTGTAGGATAGTTCCTTACGGTTTTAGGTAAATTCTGTTTATGCCATATGGAAATGTTTCTTGTATCTTTTTTGTGTTGAAATTATAGTCGGAGTAGAGAAAAACGCAAAAAATTCTAAAATACGCTTGTTCAAAAATAGCTAGTAGGAATGTTCCTTCGCTTTAAAAACATGCTAAAATACACTTGTCTCTTTTTCAAAAATAGGTAATAGGAACGTTACTTTGGACTTTAGACAAATTGTGTTAAGGCCATCTGCTTTAACGTGCAAGTTTACATCGACAGTATTGATATATTGTACCAAACAATTTACAAAATAGCATTTAATGAATGCAAACAAGGATAGGAAAGATAATTCGGACATAATATGACATAAGTTTCGATTTCAATTCCCAAAACAGCTTGAATTTCAGGTCCTAAAGAACGAAGAAAAAGTGGTTTCAGAAGCATGCCCCTAAATTTCAAAAAATCCACAATCTGTGACAGAAATATAGAGAATTTATGTGGAATTACTCATATATTTTATCTTCTCCTTACGGTGCCTTATCCTTAAGGACGTTGACCATTACATTTTCCCATTTAATCTTATTTGCAGCCATCCTGAATAGTTCTGTGGAGGTCATATTCGTCCATTGTCGTAGGTTTTTAAGCCAAGAGTTGCGTCTTCTTCCTGGTACCCTTTTGCTATTGATTTTGCTTTCGATTATTTTCGTTAAGTTGGAGCAGTTCATACTTTTGATTTCTTACGATAAAAAAAAATTGTATTTTCCGTTTTTTTCTTATAAGCATAAGCTCTGTTTCCTTGTTCGCCCTCCGAAAGACTTCCGCATTTGTCGTATGGCTCATGTAGGATATTCTGGGCATTTTACAGTAGCACCGAAGTTCGAATGCTTGGATTTTTTTTGTGTTACTTCTGTCATTGTCCAGGCTTCAACCCCATAGAGGAAGATGTAGAAAACATAGCACTTATGTATTCTAGTTCTCAATGAGATATCCAGCTGGAGGTTGCATAGAACTTTTTGCATTTCGTAAAACACTGTACGTTCCTTTTCCAGATGTGTTCTTACTTCCAGTGAGTGGTACAAAGTTTCATCAAGGTTTCTTCCAAGGCACGTTATTCTTGTTACTCCTTCACTCCTTCCCGATCTTTGTTTTGTCACAGTGTGAAGGTCAATGTTTTGTCGACATTGACCTTCACACTTCTGTTTAGGTGCTTGCTAATGACCACCCTTTTTGTCTTTTTTGTGCTGAATTTCATTCCAAATTCTCTACAGGTATTTTATAAAAAACAAAAGTTAATTAATTTACATTCATTGCAGGGGATGTTTTGGTTTTTCAAGTCTGTAATGAACATGAAGATATTAAAACCATACCATTACAGACACTCCAAAAAAATTTAAAGATACTTCACGACGACGATCACCAGCTAGTATTAATGGGTGCTATCGGATACACTGGTGTAGGAGGAACCAGTTTGTCTGATTTTAATGAAAATCGAGGTGTTCACTACATAACCTATACCTATCGAAGAGGAAACACATCTTGGATGGGCTTCGATGATTTACTAGAAAAATCATTTTTCGTTAAAGAAACAAAAAAAATAGCGCTCAGATTATTAATGTACATTAAAGATAAAATAAATTAAAATTAAATAAACAACACTTGCTTTAATTTTTTGATACCTATGCTTAAATTCTTTCGCAGCTTATTATTAGCACGCATCAATGCAAAAATTATGGTCAACTGTCTTAGTATATTCGTTTTTTAAGGATGTTGCATACTTTATTTTAAATGTACAGATTTTACATAATCTGATAATATTACCATTTAGTTATTAAAAAACGATATACAAAATCTGAGCATTGGGTCACGTGCTACAGATATGTGATAATGGATATCGACAATTTAACATAGACTCTAAAGTATAAATAACTCTACAAATCAATATTGAACTGTACAGATATTCTTAATGAGCATTTAAGAAAATCATAAATGAAATATGAGTGTTGGGTACTGTGGGTTTATTATAAAACTGCAGTAGCCATCCTTGCTCGTAAGGGGATGAAGCAAAAAATCCATTTTTGGCGTAGACCTGCAGCAATTAATTAGCAAAAAAAATGCACACTTGATTTAAATCTCTAAACTGGGTATTTCCACATTTTGTGAAATTAAGGGGATGAAAATAACAGTAGGGGTTGGAGAGGGAGTGTCTGTAAATGCTTCTATACCCCACCTTTCAGTAATTAATTGGCAATAAAATATAGCGCCGCAAGCGACTCTTTATCTTCTTTCGTTCCTGAAATATTAGTGTTGGGTTTGTAGCTTAAGTATTAAACCGCAGTAGCCATTGTTGGTCGTAACGGGGATGAAGCAAACAATTCCTTTCTCGCGTAGACCTCTAACAATTAATAAGCAAAAAATACCCACTTGGTTTTAGGTCTTTAAACTGGTTATTTTCACTTTTTGTGGATTCCGAGGAATGATGATAACGGTGGGGGTTGAAGGGGTGAGTTTGTAAATTCTTACATACCCAATCTTTCAGCAATTAATTAGCAAAAAAATATGCCGCTGGAAGCTACCCTCTATCTACCTTTGTTCCAGAAATATGAATGTTGGCTCCTCTAGCTTCATATTAAGCTAGAATAGCCACCTGTTTCTCCGAAGGGGTTGAAGCTATAAATTTGTAATTTGCGTAATAAACAAGCAATTAATTAGCAATAAAATAGGCCGCCGGAAGCGACGCTCTATCTGCTTTCGTTACTGAAACAGGAGAATTGAGTGTTGTAGTTTAAGTATTCAACCGTAGTAGCCATTGTTGCTCGTTAGGGGATGAAGCAATACAATCGTTTTTGGCGTAGACGTGCAGCAGTTGCTTAGGAAAAAAATACCCACTTGATCTTAGATTTTTAAACAGGTAATTTTCACTTTCTGTGAAATCCGTTGAGCGATGATAATGGTAGGGGTTGGAGGGGATGAGTTTGTAAATTCTGGTATACCCAATCTTTCAGCAATTAATTAGCAATAAAATATACCGCCGAAAGCTACTCTCTATCTACTTTCTTTCCAGAAATATGAATGTTGGCTCTTCTAGCTTAATATTAAGCTAGAATAGTCACCTGTTTCTCTGAAGGGGTTGAAGCTATAAATTTGTAATTTGCGTAATAAATAAGCAATTAATTAATAATAAAATAGGCCGCCAGAAGCGACGCTCTATCTGTTTTCGTTACTGAAACAGGAGAATTGAGTGTTGTAGTATTCAACCGCATTAGCCATTGTTGCTCGTTAGGGGATGAAGCAATAAAATCGTTTTTGGTGTAGACCTGCTGCAGCAGTTGCTTAGGAAAAAAATACCCACTTGGTCATAGGTTTTTAAACTAGTAATTTTGACTTTCTGTGAAATCCGGGGAATGAGAACAACGGTTGGGGTTGGAGGGGGTGTGTTTGCAAATTGTTGTATACCATATCTTTCAGAAATTAATTAGCAATAAAATATGCCGCTGAAAACGACCCTCTATCTGTCTTCGTTCCTGAAATAGGAGTGTTGGGTATTGTAGCATAAGGATCAAACCGCAGTAGCCATTGTTTCTCGTTAGGGGATGAAGCAAAAAATTGGTTTTTGGCGTAGACCTGCAGCTGTTAATTAGAAAAAAATTCCCACTTGGTTTTAAGTTTTTAAACTGATTATTTTCACTCTTTGTGAAATCCATGGAACGATGATAACGGTAGGGGTTGAAGGGGGTGAGTTTGTAAATTCTGGTGTACCCCATCTTTCAGCAATTATTAAAAATTAAATATGCCGCCAGAAACGACCCTCTATCTGCTTTCTTTCCTGAAATAGGAGTGTTGAGTATTGTTGCCTTAAGTATTAAACCGCAGTAGCAATTTTGGCTCGTTAGGGGAGGAAGCAGAAAATTCATTTTTGGCTTAGACCTGTAGCAATGAATAAGCAAAAAATACGTACTTGGTTTTAGCTTTTTAAACTGGTTATTTTCACTTTTTGTGGATTCCGGGGAATGATGATATCGGTAGGGGTTGAAGGGGGTGAGTTTGTAAATTCTTGTAAATTCAATCTTTCAGCAATTAATTAGCAATAAAATAGGCCACTGGAAGCAACTCTCTATCTACTTTCGTTCCGGATATATGAATGTTGGCCTTTCTAGCTTAATATTAAGCTGGAATGGCCACCTGTTTCTATGAAGGGGATGAAGCAATAAATTTTTGTTTTGCGTAATAAATTAGCAATTAATTAGCAATAAAATAGGCCACCGGAAGCAACTCTCTATCTACTTTCGTTCCGGATATATGAATGTTGGCCTTTCTAGCTTAATATTAAGCTGGAATGGCCACCTGTTTCTCTGAAGGGGATGAAGCAATAAATTTTTAATTTGCGTAATAAATTAGCAATAAAATAGCAAAAAAATATGGGGTGTGTTTCATGGCTCCCTTATGAAATGGTCTTTCTAGCTTAATAGACGTGAGATGAAGATTTGTAGAAAGTTTGTTCGTAATCAGATTATGTAAATTAAAGCACTGCCTACTAATAGGTAACTACATTATTTTGTTTACATTTTCCAAATAGATAGATATTGAAACTATTAGGTATTTCCAACTGAAACATTTAGAATTACGTACCTGCGGCTTTTCAAAACTATTTAAAAAGTCACTATAATTATAAATTTGATTTTATTTCTGTCCACACATCAATAAAAACTAATATTATAGGTACAATATTTTTGTTTACCGATAATCTCCATATTGAACAATTATTGACAGATCATTTCAAAATTTCAACACCCAATCAGAGCCCGTATAACCACTAATACCATACTTTCGGTGTGCGCATGCGCGGGGATCAATCAAATTTTATCCTCAATCGATTCGCCGCTAAAGAAGAATATCTTCAAAAAAATCTTCTGTGTAAAAGGTATATTTATTTAAACCCCAATAAAGGGCTACATTAAAACAGAACGTTTTCTCTCTAAACAGAGCATCATCAGTGTTCTAAGCCTAAAATAAGTATAACCATAATTAGTGAAGACAAGAGTAAAAAATTTAAAGTTTGACCAAGATAAAAAATATATTTTTTTGGTGGCTTAGCATGTAGAGCTTGTGAGTATAACCTAATTTTTTATCTTGGTCAACCTTTAAAATTTTTACTCTTGTCTTCACTGATTATGGTTATACTTATTTTAGGCTTAGAACACTGATGATGCTCTCTTTAGAGCGAAAACGTTCTGTTTTAATGTAGCCCTTAATTGGGGTTTAAATAAATATACCTTTTACACAGAAGATTTTTTCTTCAATTTTTAGAATTAAAAGAATTTAAGTGAACATACACGAATAAAAAACTTTCCACAGAATATGATATTACTAAAGGAATAAAAAATAAAGGTTGAGAATTTGTAAGAATCATTGACAGAAGAACGTCAATGAAACTATTTTAGTTTAAACGAAAATGAAGAATGTAGTCTGGGTACACCTGTCAAGTCGAACTGGGTTCAGAGTCCAAAAGAGAAAATATTTCTATAATCAATTAGGTTAGCTGCTATGCCTGAGATTTTAAAATTGTTTTATATGCCAGTAGTTGTATATGCTTAAGCGCTTCAAGAAATAAAGAAAGAAAAAGCAGTCCGACCAGATGATATTCCTGGGGAAGTATGGAGAGCATTGGGAGAGACAGGAATAAGTTGGCTAGCAGGTTTATTTAATAGAATTATGGAAGTTGGACAAATGCCAGACGAATGGAGACGCAGTATTATATTAGTACCTGTCTACAAAACGAGGGAGACATACAACAATGTGCAAACTTCAGGGCTATAAAACTACTTAGCAACACCATGAAAATATGGGGGAGAGTAATTGATAGACGGATACGTGAAGAAACCGAAATATCCGATAAGCAATTTGGATTTATACAGGGCAGATCAACAACAGATGCAATTTTCATTGTAAGGCAATTGATGGAAAAATACAGGAATAAAGAGACCAACGCTCATATGGTATTCATTAATCTTGAGAAAGCATATGATAGAGTTCCTCAAGAGATTCTGTGGTGGGCACTCAATATGAAAGGAGTCCCTGGCGAATATGTAAAAATTTTGAGAGATATGTATGAGGGAGTAACGACTAGTGTTAGGACAAGTGTGGGAGAGACTGATAAATTTCAGGTCAAAGTAGGATTGCACCAAGGCTCGGTGCTTAGTCCATATTATTCTCATTAGTTTTGGACCAGATACCAGCGAAACTACAGGGTAGCATTCCATGGTGCCTAATGTATGCTGATGATGTAGTGTTGATAGGAAATAGTGAAAGAGACTTAGAACAAAAACTGGAACAGTGGAAACAAGCTCAAAAGGAAAAAGGTTTAAAACTTAGTAGGACAAAAACAGAGTATTCGGAATGTTCATTTAAAGATGGACTTACCACAAATAAGATGGTATCTTTAGATGGTGAAATAGCAAATAGGTTGTGAAAAGCAACAGTTTCAAGTACCTAGGATTGGTATTACAGAGTAATGGAGAAATAGATGGAGATGTATGAAGTAGAATTAGGGCTGGATGGATGAAGTGAAAAGAAGAGAGTGGTGTGTTATGTACCAGAAAAATTCCAATGAAGCTGAAGGGAAAATTCTATAAAACAGCCATAAGACCGGCTATGATGTACGGAACTGAATGTTGGGCAGTGAAAAAGAAAGAGGAACAACGAATGCATGTGGCGGAAATGAAAATGCTTAGATGGATGTATGGAGTGACAAAGAAGGATAAAATTAGAAATGAGTATATTAGGGGAAGTCTAGGTGTGGCACCAATTGATGCCAAAATGAGAGAGCATAGGCTAAGATGGTTTGGTCATGTTCAACGTCGAGACGTTAATCACCCAATACGAAGAATAGCTGACGTGCAGATTACTGGAAGGAGTAGGAGAGGAAGACCAAAGAAGAGCTGGGGGGAGACGATAAAGGATTGGTAAAGGGGATTAACATTGATATGAACCAAGATAGAATCGTGTGGAGAAATGCAATTAGGAAAGCCGACCCAGCATAGGGATAAGGCAAAGAGAATGATGATGATGCCAGTAGTACACACACAAAACTTATATGGAATCATCGAATATTTCTTATTTTTTAAGCAAGTTTAAAAATATTAACGTACGAAGTCAAACAATATTTATTTTAAAGCAATTTAGTCATCAATGCATAAAAATAAAAAAACAATAAATTTTTGAAATAAATGGACACTATTTATTTTAAACTCAACAGCATAAAATTTTTTAATGTAAAACGAATTCATGTCACCACTCCTAGTATGCAAACTTCAATATTGGCATGGGCATGCTCCTAATCAGTGTGTCAAATTTTACTGAAAGGAAGTTTGTAGTCACTTTGCAAGTATGTGAAGGTGCATTATCATGCATGAAAATTCAATATTTTTTCTGGACACCCCTCCAGAGCCTCACTATCTATAGGTACTAGAATAATATCAACATACCTGCAAGTTGCTAAAGTTCGTTGGATGGAAATTAAAGGAGTTTTTCACCTATCACATTGCCTTCCGAGTACATGACACGTCCTCCTTTATATCTGTGAATAGATCTGAGAGTTTCCTTGCTTGCTAGTCTTCCTTAGGGTAAGAACAGAACAAGTGGATCGAGGTGGAGGTGTAGGTCGCGGTGGATGCTACTAGTTATGTAAGTCGCGGTCGATGTCGACAGCACATAGCAAGGAGGTCACCTGCGCGGTCAGTCGAGCTAGAACCACTATCAAGTGAAGTATTGTAATAAAATTTGAGTGACAAAAAGACTGTACTTTTGCGATATTGTGTCAATCAAGTTATGACACTGATGAAATGTCAGCTGTAAATAATCAGATCCTCCTTCATATTTCAAAAATTTACTGTATTTAATTACTTTAGAAATTCAAAAATAAACTGAATGCAAAAAAGAGATTATGTAAAAAGTATCAACTCAGATAGCGCAGGTAATGACAACTTGGCTTCGAACGAACCAATCACAGGGAAGCATCCTTGTAGGCCGCGCAGTAGACATCCATGTAAAATAAACTCATTTTATTTTCAAAAGCATCGATGTAAACCTCCTGGATGACATCGCGCTAAACCTCCACCGCGACTTACCTGCTCTGTCCTCTTCCATTCACTACAATGTGTTTGTTTTACATGGATATCGATATCGATTGCGACCTCCACCTCCACGTCCACCGCGACCCATGTGTTCTTTTCTTACCCTTATACTTGTTCTTTTATTACCCTCTACTAGTCAATGAAACGATCGTGTCGAGCCTTGGCTACACTTTTTGGCGAACTATGTTTTGTCTACTCTTAAGCGTTTCTTATTACTAATAAGTAGCGCAGATTAAAAAAAAAACCCTTTGTTATGCCTGAAACTGCAGCTATATTCCTCTGAGACATTCCTTGCTCAACAATACCAATAAATCTTTCCCCTTTGAAGGTCCGTTAAACCCACGAAAGCCATATTTTGTATTTGAACGCAAAAGTTAGTTTGCGAAACATTGGGTCTCTTCTTATTTTTTTTATGTAGACATGATTTTGTTTGTTTTATAATGTGCTTCCAGTAAGCTGTCGTTCCACCTTATTCGTGGTCTTCCTGCGATCGTCTTCCTGTCCATCTCTCGCCGTTTTTACTACCGTAATTACTGTCATTCTGCTTATATGGTCGTTCTGTTTTACTGTTCTCTTTCTTGCCTAGGCCTTGGTGTTGACCACTTTAAATCTTTATAATATCATCTATACTAAATTATTGTGCATAGGTTGGTATTTTGGAAAGTTACTTGGAAATTTGAAATTATTTATAACCACAATTTTCCGCCAGTTTGCTTAAAAAGTAGTAAATGATCAGTTCACTGTTCTTGTTGAAGGAACAAGGGCAAATGAAGTGCCATTTTTTTTTTCGTTTAGTTGGAGGTAGATGGTAGCATTTAGTAGAATTTCCAAATACCAGCTAACCCTTACATTTAATATATCCGGATTTGGATTATGTTATTCTTTCCACCATTTTATGATTTTTACTTGTCAGGGAGTGAAAGTACACTAGTGATTAGTTTGCAAGTGGAATCTCTAGAGCTATTTTAAAATCCTGGTATTATTGCAGCGATGAGTTTTATACTATCTACATCTACAAGTACATTGATGCTAATTTTTGATGAGTTTACGTGTACTCCCATTTTTTACAAAAAATAAAATGTACAATAAAGCCAGTACCAGTTTATTTCTGTTACTAATAACAATACAATGTTACTAGTAACAGAAATGGACTTCTGGAGAAGAGGAGAAGTCACATCGAGTAAAGATCGGATACCAAATGAGAGAATACGAGAAATGATGGGAGTCACACAAACAATAATTGATGACATAAAAACGAAACAACTAATATGGTACGGTTATGTACAGAGAATGAAGCACCCCTGTCAGACCTCATTAAAATACAAAGATTGCAATGGGCCGGATATGTGATAAGAATGGGAGAGGATAGGCTACCAAAAAGAGCACTGAATGCTAGAATGCAGGGAAAGAGACCGGTTGGAAAGCCAAGAAAACGCTGGGAAGACACAGTAAACAGCGACGCACAAGCCTTTTTAGGAGTCCGTGTATGGAGAAAAGCAGCCACAGACAAGCAAGGGTGGAGGCAAAAAATAAAGGAGGTCATGGCTCAATTTGTGCTGTAGTGCCGTATAAGAAGTAGATGTACAGAGAATACCACATGACAGGATCCCTAAATAGATTTTGGCGTGGACACCACAAGGAAAAAAGAAAAGAGGAAGGCCGAGAAGAAACTGGAGGGAGGGAATTGAAAAAGAACTAGAAGAAAGAGAAATTCCTCCAGGTCTATGGTTAAGCAGAGAAGATTTGGCTTAGGAGTCGCAGGGCGTCGGAGAACGCTGTAAACCGATAGTAGTAGTAGTAAAGCCAATGCCTATATATAATTTTTTTTCTAATCGCATTCTCAAATGTCCTAAACGCTAAACGATAATACTAATAAAATGTTACTTCTAAAATTAAAAAATGTATAGTATTTATTATTTAAATATGTAAAGGCTTTCCGAGATACTACTTACAAAACCAATACAACTATTCAATAAATCAGGATTATTTCGCAAAATATAAACCGATAAATAAGCCGCAGAATTATTCATTCACTGATAATAAACTCGTCCCACAAAAAATCCACACCACATCCGATTATTATAAAATATGATAAATAATTCTAAGTATCCAAATATATTTTATCATAAATATTCTATTGGCATAAACAAAGACGGCTTTATTTATTTGAAAGTGTGTCAAAAATTACAAACTCGTGTTTCATAATAATTCGTATCCGGATTTAGGAATTCCGGGAATACTGTAAAAAAGCATCTGATTTGGTGATTTTTGCATGAGAACAATAACGGAATTGGAGAGCGCAAAAAGAAAGTGGTGACAATATAGTCCCTTATAAAGTTTAATTCATAATCCAGTGTTTCGCAAACAGGAATACAAAAATATGTAAAATGCAAGAATTTATTACAAAAAAAACAAGAGAAACGGGAAGAAATGAAGTCAGCGTTATGAAAAGAAAAATAGTTTAGGATGGTTTAGGTAAGAAAAATAATTTAATAATAATTTTCAAATTACAAAAAAGAGCAATAAGATATCTGTTTGGCCTCAGAAGAACAACACAATGCAGAAGTTATTTTAAAGATCACTGCATTTTAACCCTTCCATCTTTGTATATTTTAGAAACTGTTTGCTTAATTCGTAAACACCTGCATGTCTTTCCAGCAAGGCCTCATCATGACTACTCCACCAGAAATTCAACTTTTTATGATATTATTCAGTAGAAGAGTTTCTTAAGGACTAAGAAATTATAGTAATGTACTAACTAAGTATATTTATCTATATTTGGGTGTTAAATGCAGCAACTTAAATTTATTAGTTCCTATGTTTGTATTTTATTATGTTGTATTATATTTTCAATTTGCAGTTTTATATTAATTTTGCAATATCTTAGTTTTGTTTTTGCTTCACTATAACTTGTATATTTTTTTATATTGACGATTTATCTAGTTTCAGAAAATTGTATGTTATTGTTATTTTTTGTTGACTCTATATTAAGCTTTGTTCATAAAATTGTATAAGTGTCAGTGACAATAATCTACTATATTTTATTCTAATTTAAAATATCGCCGGTCCGGAACAAGAAGACGTAACTGTAAATTTTGTCAATTCCTGTTTATTTCGTAATTAACTTCTAAAATACTGTTTACAGATGATATAAAAGCGAAAGAACTGTGATTATGTGCTGAGCCACTACAGGGTAGTTGCGTCGTTACTGAAATACGCACCATTTTAGACCTTGTTTCAGATGAATAATGACGCAACTGTAAATAGGGTTGAAAGTGGGGGGACTAAATCAAGATAATGAAATTCGGACCAATAGGGATGAAAATAAAAGACATCGATGTAAGAATAAACGGCATAAAAAATATTTAAAAATAGTTTTTTGTACAGAAAAATTTTAAGATCAAGAATGACGCAGCTGTAGATAGGGTTGAAAATGGGGGGAATAAATTAAGATAATTAAATTCGAACCAATAGAGATGAAACTAAAAGCCATAATTGTAAGAATAAAAGCCATACCGATGCTGCGGACGGTTACTCTTTGTTTTGTTTACTCACTATTTTAAATATTTAAAATATTTAGATGAATAATGATGCAACTATAAAAAGGTTAAAAATGAGGTAATTAAATTAAGAAAATGAAATTCGAACCAATTGGGATAAAAGTATAGTAAAAACCATCATTGTAAGAATCAACGCCATACCGATGATCCTGGACGATACGGTTATCCTCATTTTTAATACCTATTTTAAACAAGTAATTGGAAATCAAAAATGAATAACCATTTTCAATTTCGTTGCAAAACGAAAATACAGCCGAACCATATTCCAGTCCAATCAGAGAGTGCTGCAAGCACCTCTACCGGTTTCGAAACTTATTAGTCTCTCATCAGGAGGCACATATGCTGCTCTCCCTGATCCAACCAAAACAAACCCCAGCGTGCAGTCCCGAATTGCAACGAACGAAATGGCATAGATGCCCTAGCGGCAACTGCTAGCAAAAGACTAAGTTTTCACTCTAATGGCATATAACATATCCCACCAGAATGAAAACAATGGGAACCTTCTCTGGTTACACCTCCGAGGCTTCTACAATTTGCAAGCCATACGGATGCTGAGACTAAGGAAGATGAGGGAATTCCACAATTTACAATTCACGTCACATCTGCTCAGCGCGGTAAAGTTCCAACGAGACTGGTTCCCTTCATACTCCACACAGAGTAAATGTAAATCAAAAATGAATAACCATTTTCAATTTCGTTGCAAAACGAAAATACAGCCGAACCATATTCCAGTCCAATCAGAGAGTGCTGCAAGCACCTCTACCGGTTTCGAAACTTATTAGTCTCTCATCAGGAGGCACATATGCTGCTCTCCCTGATCCAACCAAAACAAACCCCAGCGTGCAGTCCCGAATTGCAACGAACGAAATGGCATAGATGCCCTAGCGGCAACTGCTAGCAAAAGACTAAGTTTTCACTCTAATGGCATATAACATATCCCACCAGAATGAAAACAATGGGAACCTTCTCTGGTTACACCTCCGAGGCTTCTACAATTTGCAAGCCATACGGATGCTGAGACTAAGGAAGATGAGGGAATTCCACAATTTACAATTCACGTCACATCTGCTCAGCGCGGTAAAGTTCCAACGAGACTGGTTCCCTTCATACTCCACACAGAGTAAATGTAAATCAAAAATGAATAACCATTTTCAATTTCGTTGCAAAACGAAAATACAGCCGAACCATATTCCAGTCCAATCAGAGAGTGCTGCAAGCACCTCTACCGGTTTCGAAACTTATTAGTCTCTCATCAGGAGGCACATATGCTGCTCTCCCTGATCCAACCAAAACAAACCCCAGCGTGCAGTCCCGAATTGCAACGAACGAAATGGCATAGATGCCCTAGCGGCAACTGCTAGCAAAAGACTAAGTTTTCACTCTAATGGCATATAACATATCCCACCAGAATGAAAACAATGGGAACCTTCTCTGGTTACACCTCCGAGGCTTCTACAATTTGCAAGCCATACGGATGCTGAGACTAAGGAAGATGAGGGAATTCCACAATTTACAATTCACGTCACATCTGCTCAGCGCGGTAAAGTTCCAACGAGACTGGTTCCCTTCATACTCCACACAGAGTAAATGTAAATCAAAAATGAATAACCATTTTCAATTTCGTTGCAAAACGAAAATACAGCCGAACCATATTCCAGTCCAATCAGAGAGTGCTGCAAGCACCTCTACCGGTTTCGAAACTTATTAGTCTCTCATCAGGAGGCACATATGCTGCTCTCCCTGATCCAACCAAAACAAACCCCAGCGTGCAGTCCCGAATTGCAACGAACGAAATGGCATAGATGCCCTAGCGGCAACTGCTAGCAAAAGACTAAGTTTTCACTCTAATGGCATATAACATATCCCACCAGAATGAAAACAATGGGAACCTTCTCTGGTTACACCTCCGAGGCTTCTACAATTTGCAAGCCATACGGATGCTGAGACTAAGGAAGATGAGGGAATTCCACAATTTACAATTCACGTCACATCTGCTCAGCGCGGTAAAGTTCCAACGAGACTGGTTCCCTTCATACTCCACACAGAGTAAATGTAAATCAAAAATGAATAACCATTTTCAATTTCGTTGCAAAACGAAAATACAGCCGAACCATATTCCAGTCCAATCAGAGAGTGCTGCAAGCACCTCTACCGGTTTCGAAACTTATTAGTCTCTCATCAGGAGGCACATATGCTGCTCTCCCTGATCCAACCAAAACAAACCCCAGCGTGCAGTCCCGAATTGCAACGAACGAAATGGCATAGATGCCCTAGCGGCAACTGCTAGCAAAAGACTAAGTTTTCACTCTAATGGCATATAACATATCCCACCAGAATGAAAACAATGGGAACCTTCTCTGGTTACACCTCCGAGGCTTCTACAATTTGCAAGCCATACGGATGCTGAGACTAAGGAAGATGAGGGAATTCCACAATTTACAATTCACGTCACATCTGCTCAGCGCGGTAAAGTTCCAACGAGACTGGTTCCCTTCATACTCCACACAGAGTAAATGTAAATCAAAAATGAATAACCATTTTCAATTTCGTTGCAAAACGAAAATACAGCCGAACCATATTCCAGTCCAATCAGAGAGTGCTGCAAGCACCTCTACCGGTTTCGAAACTTATTAGTCTCTCATCAGGAGGCACATATGCTGCTCTCCCTGATCCAACCAAAACAAACCCCAGCGTGCAGTCCCGAATTGCAACGAACGAAATGGCATAGATGCCCTAGCGGCAACTGCTAGCAAAAGACTAAGTTTTCACTCTAATGGCATATAACATATCCCACCAGAATGAAAACAATGGGAACCTTCTCTGGTTACACCTCCGAGGCTTCTACAATTTGCAAGCCATACGGATGCTGAGACTAAGGAAGATGAGGGAATTCCACAATTTACAATTCACGTCACATCTGCTCAGCGCGGTAAAGTTCCAACGAGACTGGTTCCCTTCATACTCCACACAGAGTAAATGTAAATCAAAAATGAATAACCATTTTCAATTTCGTTGCAAAACGAAAATACAGCCGAACCATATTCCAGTCCAATCAGAGAGTGCTGCAAGCACCTCTACCGGTTTCGAAACTTATTAGTCTCTCATCAGGAGGCACATATGCTGCTCTCCCTGATCCAACCAAAACAAACCCCAGCGTGCAGTCCCGAATTGCAACGAACGAAATGGCATAGATGCCCTAGCGGCAACTGCTAGCAAAAGACTAAGTTTTCACTCTAATGGCATATAACATATCCCACCAGAATGAAAACAATGGGAACCTTCTCTGGTTACACCTCCGAGGCTTCTACAATTTGCAAGCCATACGGATGCTGAGACTAAGGAAGATGAGGGAATTCCACAATTTACAATTCACGTCACATCTGCTCAGCGCGGTAAAGTTCCAACGAGACTGGTTCCCTTCATACTCCACACAGAGTAAATGTAAATCAAAAATGAATAACCATTTTCAATTTCGTTGCAAAACGAAAATACAGCCGAACCATATTCCAGTCCAATCAGAGAGTGCTGCAAGCACCTCTACCGGTTTCGAAACTTATTAGTCTCTCATCAGGAGGCACATATGCTGCTCTCCCTGATCCAACCAAAACAAACCCCAGCGTGCAGTCCCGAATTGCAACGAACGAAATGGCATAGATGCCCTAGCGGCAACTGCTAGCAAAAGACTAAGTTTTCACTCTAATGGCATATAACATATCCCACCAGAATGAAAACAATGGGAACCTTCTCTGGTTACACCTCCGAGGCTTCTACAATTTGCAAGCCATACGGATGCTGAGACTAAGGAAGATGAGGGAATTCCACAATTTACAATTCACGTCACATCTGCTCAGCGCGGTAAAGTTCCAACGAGACTGGTTCCCTTCATACTCCACACAGAGTAAATGTAAATCAAAAATGAATAACCATTTTCAATTTCGTTGCAAAACGAAAATACAGCCGAACCATATTCCAGTCCAATCAGAGAGTGCTGCAAGCACCTCTACCGGTTTCGAAACTTATTAGTCTCTCATCAGGAGGCACATATGCTGCTCTCCCTGATCCAACCAAAACAAACCCCAGCGTGCAGTCCCGAATTGCAACGAACGAAATGGCATAGATGCCCTAGCGGCAACTGCTAGCAAAAGACTAAGTTTTCACTCTAATGGCATATAACATATCCCACCAGAATGAAAACAATGGGAACCTTCTCTGGTTACACCTCCGAGGCTTCTACAATTTGCAAGCCATACGGATGCTGAGACTAAGGAAGATGAGGGAATTCCACAATTTACAATTCACGTCACATCTGCTCAGCGCGGTAAAGTTCCAACGAGACTGGTTCCCTTCATACTCCACACAGAGTAAATGTAAATCAAAAATGAATAACCATTTTCAATTTCGTTGCAAAACGAAAATACAGCCGAACCATATTCCAGTCCAATCAGAGAGTGCTGCAAGCACCTCTACCGGTTTCGAAACTTATTAGTCTCTCATCAGGAGGCACATATGCTGCTCTCCCTGATCCAACCAAAACAAACCCCAGCGTGCAGTCCCGAATTGCAACGAACGAAATGGCATAGATGCCCTAGCGGCAACTGCTAGCAAAAGACTAAGTTTTCACTCTAATGGCATATAACATATCCCACCAGAATGAAAACAATGGGAACCTTCTCTGGTTACACCTCCGAGGCTTCTACAATTTGCAAGCCATACGGATGCTGAGACTAAGGAAGATGAGGGAATTCCACAATTTACAATTCACGTCACATCTGCTCAGCGCGGTAAAGTTCCAACGAGACTGGTTCCCTTCATACTCCACACAGAGTAAATGTAAATCAAAAATGAATAACCATTTTCAATTTCGTTGCAAAACGAAAATACAGCCGAACCATATTCCAGTCCAATCAGAGAGTGCTGCAAGCACCTCTACCGGTTTCGAAACTTATTAGTCTCTCATCAGGAGGCACATATGCTGCTCTCCCTGATCCAACCAAAACAAACCCCAGCGTGCAGTCCCGAATTGCAACGAACGAAATGGCATAGATGCCCTAGCGGCAACTGCTAGCAAAAGACTAAGTTTTCACTCTAATGGCATATAACATATCCCACCAGAATGAAAACAATGGGAACCTTCTCTGGTTACACCTCCGAGGCTTCTACAATTTGCAAGCCATACGGATGCTGAGACTAAGGAAGATGAGGGAATTCCACAATTTACAATTCACGTCACATCTGCTCAGCGCGGTAAAGTTCCAACGAGACTGGTTCCCTTCATACTCCACACAGAGTAAATGTAAATCAAAAATGAATAACCATTTTCAATTTCGTTGCAAAACGAAAATACAGCCGAACCATATTCCAGTCCAATCAGAGAGTGCTGCAAGCACCTCTACCGGTTTCGAAACTTATTAGTCTCTCATCAGGAGGCACATATGCTGCTCTCCCTGATCCAACCAAAACAAACCCCAGCGTGCAGTCCCGAATTGCAACGAACGAAATGGCATAGATGCCCTAGCGGCAACTGCTAGCAAAAGACTAAGTTTTCACTCTAATGGCATATAACATATCCCACCAGAATGAAAACAATGGGAACCTTCTCTGGTTACACCTCCGAGGCTTCTACAATTTGCAAGCCATACGGATGCTGAGACTAAGGAAGATGAGGGAATTCCACAATTTACAATTCACGTCACATCTGCTCAGCGCGGTAAAGTTCCAACGAGACTGGTTCCCTTCATACTCCACACAGAGTAAATGTAAATCAAAAATGAATAACCATTTTCAATTTCGTTGCAAAACGAAAATACAGCCGAACCATATTCCAGTCCAATCAGAGAGTGCTGCAAGCACCTCTACCGGTTTCGAAACTTATTAGTCTCTCATCAGGAGGCACATATGCTGCTCTCCCTGATCCAACCAAAACAAACCCCAGCGTGCAGTCCCGAATTGCAACGAACGAAATGGCATAGATGCCCTAGCGGCAACTGCTAGCAAAAGACTAAGTTTTCACTCTAATGGCATATAACATATCCCACCAGAATGAAAACAATGGGAACCTTCTCTGGTTACACCTCCGAGGCTTCTACAATTTGCAAGCCATACGGATGCTGAGACTAAGGAAGATGAGGGAATTCCACAATTTACAATTCACGTCACATCTGCTCAGCGCGGTAAAGTTCCAACGAGACTGGTTCCCTTCATACTCCACACAGAGTAAATGTAAATCAAAAATGAATAACCATTTTCAATTTCGTTGCAAAACGAAAATACAGCCGAACCATATTCCAGTCCAATCAGAGAGTGCTGCAAGCACCTCTACCGGTTTCGAAACTTATTAGTCTCTCATCAGGAGGCACATATGCTGCTCTCCCTGATCCAACCAAAACAAACCCCAGCGTGCAGTCCCGAATTGCAACGAACGAAATGGCATAGATGCCCTAGCGGCAACTGCTAGCAAAAGACTAAGTTTTCACTCTAATGGCATATAACATATCCCACCAGAATGAAAACAATGGGAACCTTCTCTGGTTACACCTCCGAGGCTTCTACAATTTGCAAGCCATACGGATGCTGAGACTAAGGAAGATGAGGGAATACCACAATTTACAATTCACGTCACATCTGCTCAGCGCGGTAAAGTTCCAACGAGACTGGTTCCCTTCATACTCCACACAGAGTAAATGTAAATCAAAAATGAATAACCATTTTCAATTTCGTTGCAAAACGAAAATACAGCCGAACCATATTCCAGTCCAATCAGAGAGTGCTGCAAGCACCTCTACCGGTTTCGAAACTTATTAGTCTCTCATCAGGAGGCACATATGCTGCTCTCCCTGATCCAACCAAAACAAACCCCAGCGTGCAGTCCCGAATTGCAACGAACGAAATGGCATAGATGCCCTAGCGGCAACTGCTAGCAAAAGACTAAGTTTTCACTCTAATGGCATATAACATATCCCACCAGAATGAAAACAATGGGAACCTTCTCTGGTTACACCTCCGAGGCTTCTACAATTTGCAAGCCATACGGATGCTGAGACTAAGGAAGATGAGGGAATTCCACAATTTACAATTCACGTCACATCTGCTCAGCGCGGTAAAGTTCCAACGAGACTGGTTCCCTTCATACTCCACACAGAGTAAATGTAAATCAAAAATGAATAACCATTTTCAATTTCGTTGCAAAACGAAAATACAGCCGAACCATATTCCAGTCCAATCAGAGAGTGCTGCAAGCACCTCTACCGGTTTCGAAACTTATTAGTCTCTCATCAGGAGGCACATATGCTGCTCTCCCTGATCCAACCAAAACAAACCCCAGCGTGCAGTCCCGAATTGCAACGAACGAAATGGCATAGATGCCCTAGCGGCAACTGCTAGCAAAAGACTAAGTTTTCACTCTAATGGCATATAACACCGTGATGTGACGTGAATTGTAAATTGTGGAATTCCCTCATCTTCCTTAGTCTCAGCATCCGTATGGCTTGCAAATTGTAGAAGCCTCGGAGGTGTAACCAGAGAAGGTTCCCATTGTTTTCATTCTGGTGGGATATGTTATATGCCATTAGAGTGAAAACTTAGTCTTTTGCTAGCAGTTGCCGCTAGGGCATCTATGCCATTTCGTTCGTTGCAATTCGGGACTGCACGCTGGGGTTTGTTTTGGTTGGATCAGGGAGAGCAGCATATGTGCCTCCTGATGAGAGACTAATAAGTTTCGAAACCGGTAGAGGTGCTTGCAGCACTCTCTGATTGGACTGGAATATGGTTCGGCTGTATTTTCGTTTTGCAACGAAATTGAAAATGGTTATTCATTTTTGATTTACATTTACTCTGTGTGGAGTATGAAGGGAACCAGTCTCGTTGGAACTTTACCGCGCTGAGCAGATGTGACGTGAATTGTAAATTGTGGAATTCCCTCATCTTCCTTAGTCTCAGCATCCGTATGGCTTGCAAATTGTAGAAGCCTCGGAGGTGTAACCAGAGAAGGTTCCCATTGTTTTCATTCTGGTGGGATATGTTATATGCCATTAGAGTGAAAACTTAGTCTTTTGCTAGCAGTTGCCGCTAGGGCATCTATGCCATTTCGTTCGTTGCAATTCGGGACTGCACGCTGGGGTTTGTTTTGGTTGGATCAGGGAGAGCAGCATATGTGCCTCCTGATGAGAGACTAATAAGTTTCGAAACCGGTAGAGGTGCTTGCAGCACTCTCTGATTGGACTGGAATATGGTTCGGCTGTATTTTCGTTTTGCAACGAAATTGAAAATGGTTATTCATTTTTGATTTACATTTACTCTGTGTGGAGTATGAAGGGAACCAGTCTCGTTGGAACTTTACCGCGCTGAGCAGATGTGACGTGAATTGTAAATTGTGGAATTCCCTCATCTTCCTTAGTCTCAGCATCCGTATGGCTTGCAAATTGTAGAAGCCTCGGAGGTGTAACCAGAGAAGGTTCCCATTGTTTTCATTCTGGTGGGATATGTTATATGCCATTAGAGTGAAAACTTAGTCTTTTGCTAGCAGTTGCCGCTAGGGCATCTATGCCATTTCGTTCGTTGCAATTCGGGACTGCACGCTGGGGTTTGTTTTGGTTGGATCAGGGAGAGCAGCATATGTGCCTCCTGATGAGAGACTAATAAGTTTCGAAACCGGTAGAGGTGCTTGCAGCACTCTCTGATTGGACTGGAATATGGTTCGGCTGTATTTTCGTTTTGCAACGAAATTGAAAATGGTTATTCATTTTTGATTTACATTTACTCTGTGTGGAGTATGAAGGGAACCAGTCTCGTTGGAACTTTACCGCGCTGAGCAGATGTGACGTGAATTGTAAATTGTGGAATTCCCTCATCTTCCTTAGTCTCAGCATCCGTATGGCTTGCAAATTGTAGAAGCCTCGGAGGTGTAACCAGAGAAGGTTCCCATTGTTTTCATTCTGGTGGGATATGTTATATGCCATTAGAGTGAAAACTTAGTCTTTTGCTAGCAGTTGCCGCTAGGGCATCTATGCCATTTCGTTCGTTGCAATTCGGGACTGCACGCTGGGGTTTGTTTTGGTTGGATCAGGGAGAGCAGCATATGTGCCTCCTGATGAGAGACTAATAAGTTTCGAAACCGGTAGAGGTGCTTGCAGCACTCTCTGATTGGACTGGAATATGGTTCGGCTGTATTTTCGTTTTGCAACGAAATTGAAAATGGTTATTCATTTTTGATTTACATTTACTCTGTGTGGAGTATGAAGGGAACCAGTCTCGTTGGAACTTTACCGCGCTGAGCAGATGTGACGTGAATTGTAAATTGTGGAATTCCCTCATCTTCCTTAGTCTCAGCATCCGTATGGCTTGCAAATTGTAGAAGCCTCGGAGGTGTAACCAGAGAAGGTTCCCATTGTTTTCATTCTGGTGGGATATGTTATATGCCATTAGAGTGAAAACTTAGTCTTTTGCTAGCAGTTGCCGCTAGGGCATCTATGCCATTTCGTTCGTTGCAATTCGGGACTGCACGCTGGGGTTTGTTTTGGTTGGATCAGGGAGAGCAGCATATGTGCCTCCTGATGAGAGACTAATAAGTTTCGAAACCGGTAGAGGTGCTTGCAGCACTCTCTGATTGGACTGGAATATGGTTCGGCTGTATTTTCGTTTTGCAACGAAATTGAAAATGGTTATTCATTTTTGATTTACATTTACTCTGTGTGGAGTATGAAGGGAACCAGTCTCGTTGGAACTTTACCGCGCTGAGCAGATGTGACGTGAATTGTAAATTGTGGAATTCCCTCATCTTCCTTAGTCTCAGCATCCGTATGGCTTGCAAATTGTAGAAGCCTCGGAGGTGTAACCAGAGAAGGTTCCCATTGTTTTCATTCTGGTGGGATATGTTATATGCCATTAGAGTGAAAACTTAGTCTTTTGCTAGCAGTTGCCGCTAGGGCATCTATGCCATTTCGTTCGTTGCAATTCGGGACTGCACGCTGGGGTTTGTTTTGGTTGGATCAGGGAGAGCAGCATATGTGCCTCCTGATGAGAGACTAATAAGTTTCGAAACCGGTAGAGGTGCTTGCAGCACTCTCTGATTGGACTGGAATATGGTTCGGCTGTATTTTCGTTTTGCAACGAAATTGAAAATGGTTATTCATTTTTGATTTACATTTACTCTGTGTGGAGTATGAAGGGAACCAGTCTCGTTGGAACTTTACCGCGCTGAGCAGATGTGACGTGAATTGTAAATTGTGGAATTCCCTCATCTTCCTTAGTCTCAGCATCCGTATGGCTTGCAAATTGTAGAAGCCTCGGAGGTGTAACCAGAGAAGGTTCCCATTGTTTTCATTCTGGTGGGATATGTTATATGCCATTAGAGTGAAAACTTAGTCTTTTGCTAGCAGTTGCCGCTAGGGCATCTATGCCATTTCGTTCGTTGCAATTCGGGACTGCACGCTGGGGTTTGTTTTGGTTGGATCAGGGAGAGCAGCATATGTGCCTCCTGATGAGAGACTAATAAGTTTCGAAACCGGTAGAGGTGCTTGCAGCACTCTCTGATTGGACTGGAATATGGTTCGGCTGTATTTTCGTTTTGCAACGAAATTGAAAATGGTTATTCATTTTTGATTTACATTTACTCTGTGTGGAGTATGAAGGGAACCAGTCTCGTTGGAACTTTACCGCGCTGAGCAGATGTGACGTGAATTGTAAATTGTGGAATTCCCTCATCTTCCTTAGTCTCAGCATCCGTATGGCTTGCAAATTGTAGAAGCCTCGGAGGTGTAACCAGAGAAGGTTCCCATTGTTTTCATTCTGGTGGGATATGTTATATGCCATTAGAGTGAAAACTTAGTCTTTTGCTAGCAGTTGCCGCTAGGGCATCTATGCCATTTCGTTCGTTGCAATTCGGGACTGCACGCTGGGGTTTGTTTTGGTTGGATCAGGGAGAGCAGCATATGTGCCTCCTGATGAGAGACTAATAAGTTTCGAAACCGGTAGAGGTGCTTGCAGCACTCTCTGATTGGACTGGAATATGGTTCGGCTGTATTTTCGTTTTGCAACGAAATTGAAAATGGTTATTCATTTTTGATTTACATTTACTCTGTGTGGAGTATGAAGGGAACCAGTCTCGTTGGAACTTTACCGCGCTGAGCAGATGTGACGTGAATTGTAAATTGTGGAATTCCCTCATCTTCCTTAGTCTCAGCATCCGTATGGCTTGCAAATTGTAGAAGCCTCGGAGGTGTAACCAGAGAAGGTTCCCATTGTTTTCATTCTGGTGGGATATGTTATATGCCATTAGAGTGAAAACTTAGTCTTTTGCTAGCAGTTGCCGCTAGGGCATCTATGCCATTTCGTTCGTTGCAATTCGGGACTGCACGCTGGGGTTTGTTTTGGTTGGATCAGGGAGAGCAGCATATGTGCCTCCTGATGAGAGACTAATAAGTTTCGAAACCGGTAGAGGTGCTTGCAGCACTCTCTGATTGGACTGGAATATGGTTCGGCTGTTTTTTCGTTTTGCAACGAAATTGAAAATGGTTATTCATTTTTGATTTACATTTACTCTGTGTGGAGTATGAAGGGAACCAGTCTCGTTGGAACTTTACCGCGCTGAGCAGATGTGACGTGAATTGTAAATTGTGGAATTCCCTCATCTTCCTTAGTCTCAGCATCCGTATGGCTTGCAAATTGTAGAAGCCTCGGAGGTGTAACCAGAGAAGGTTCCCATTGTTTTCATTCTGGTGGGATATGTTATATGCCATTAGAGTGAAAACTTAGTCTTTTGCTAGCAGTTGCCGCTAGGGCATCTATGCCATTTCGTTCGTTGCAATTCGGGACTGCACGCTGGGGTTTGTTTTGGTTGGATCAGGGAGAGCAGCATATGTGCCTCCTGATGAGAGACTAATAAGTTTCGAAACCGGTAGAGGTGCTTGCAGCACTCTCTGATTGGACTGGAATATGGTTCGGCTGTATTTTCGTTTTGCAACGAAATTGAAAATGGTTATTCATATTTGATTTACATTTACTCTGTGTGGAGTATGAAGGGAACCAGTCTCGTTGGAACTTTACCGCGCTGAGCAGATGTGACGTGAATTGTAAATTGTGGAATTCCCTCATCTTCCTTAGTCTCAGCATCCGTATGGCTTGCAAATTGTAGAAGCCTCGGAGGTGTAACCAGAGAAGGTTCCCATTGTTTTCATTCTGGTGGGATATGTTATATGCCATTAGAGTGAAAACTTAGTCTTTTGCTAGCAGTTGCCGCTAGGGCATCTATGCCATTTCGTTCGTTGCAATTCGGGACTGCACGCTGGGGTTTGTTTTGGTTGGATCAGGGAGAGCAGCATATGTGCCTCCTGATGAGAGACTAATAAGTTTCGAAACCGGTAGAGGTGCTTGCAGCACTCTCTGATTGGACTGGAATATGGTTCGGCTGTATTTTCGTTTTGCAACGAAATTGAAAATGGTTATTCATTTTTGATTTACATTTACTCTGTGTGGAGTATGAAGGGAACCAGTCTCGTTGGAACTTTACCGCGCTGAGCAGATGTGACGTGAATTGTAAATTGTGGAATTCCCTCATCTTCCTTAGTCTCAGCATCCGTATGGCTTGCAAATTGTAGAAGCCTCGGAGGTGTAACCAGAGAAGGTTCCCATTGTTTTCATTCTGGTGGGATATGTTATATGCCATTAGAGTGAAAACTTAGTCTTTTGCTAGCAGTTGCCGCTAGGGCATCTATGCCATTTCGTTCGTTGCAATTCGGGACTGCACGCTGGGGTTTGTTTTGGTTGGATCAGGGAGAGCAGCATATGTGCCTCCTGATGAGAGACTAATAAGTTTCGAAACCGGTAGAGGTGCTTGCAGCACTCTCTGATTGGACTGGAATATGGTTCGGCTGTATTTTCGTTTTGCAACGAAATTGAAAATGGTTATTCATTTTTGATTTACATTTACTCTGTGTGGAGTATGAAGGGAACCAGTCTCGTTGGAACTTTACCGCGCTGAGCAGATGTGACGTGAATTGTAAATTGTGGAATTCCCTCATCTTCCTTAGTCTCAGCATCCGTATGGCTTGCAAATTGTAGAAGCCTCGGAGGTGTAACCAGAGAAGGTTCCCATTGTTTTCATTCTGGTGGGATATGTTATATGCCATTAGAGTGAAAACTTAGTCTTTTGCTAGCAGTTGCCGCTAGGGCATCTATGCCATTTCGTTCGTTGCAATTCGGGACTGCACGCTGGGGTTTGTTTTGGTTGGATCAGGGAGAGCAGCATATGTGCCTCCTGATGAGAGACTAATAAGTTTCGAAACCGGTAGAGGTGCTTGCAGCACTCTCTGATTGGACTGGAATATGGTTCGGCTGTATTTTCGTTTTGCAACGAAATTGAAAATGGTTATTCATTTTTGATTTACATTTACTCTGTGTGGAGTATGAAGGGAACCAGTCTCGTTGGAACTTTACCGCGCTGAGCAGATGTGACGTGAATTGTAAATTGTGGAATTCCCTCATCTTCCTTAGTCTCAGCATCCGTATGGCTTGCAAATTGTAGAAGCCTCGGAGGTGTAACCAGAGAAGGTTCCCATTGTTTTCATTCTGGTGGGATATGTTATATGCCATTAGAGTGAAAACTTAGTCTTTTGCTAGCAGTTGCCGCTAGGGCATCTATGCCATTTCGTTCGTTGCAATTCGGGACTGCACGCTGGGGTTTGTTTTGGTTGGATCAGGGAGAGCAGCATATGTGCCTCCTGATGAGAGACTAATAAGTTTCGAAACCGGTAGAGGTGCTTGCAGCACTCTCTGATTGGACTGGAATATGGTTCGGCTGTATTTTCGTTTTGCAACGAAATTGAAAATGGTTATTCATTTTTGATTTACATTTACTCTGTGTGGAGTATGAAGGGAACCAGTCTCGTTGGAACTTTACCGCGCTGAGCAGATGTGACGTGAATTGTAAATTGTGGAATTCCCTCATCTTCCTTAGTCTCAGCATCCGTATGGCTTGCAAATTGTAGAAGCCTCGGAGGTGTAACCAGAGAAGGTTCCCATTGTTTTCATTCTGGTGGGATATGTTATATGCCATTAGAGTGAAAACTTAGTCTTTTGCTAGCAGTTGCCGCTAGGGCATCTATGCCATTTCGTTCGTTGCAATTCGGGACTGCACGCTGGGGTTTGTTTTGGTTGGATCAGGGAGAGCAGCATATGTGCCTCCTGATGAGAGACTAATAAGTTTCGAAACCGGTAGAGGTGCTTGCAGCACTCTCTGATTGGACTGGAATATGGTTCGGCTGTATTTTCGTTTTGCAACGAAATTGAAAATGGTTATTCATTTTTGATTTACATTTACTCTGTGTGGAGTATGAAGGGAACCAGTCTCGTTGGAACTTTACCGCGCTGAGCAGATGTGACGTGAATTGTAAATTGTGGAATTCCCTCATCTTCCTTAGTCTCAGCATCCGTATGGCTTGCAAATTGTAGAAGCCTCGGAGGTGTAACCAGAGAAGGTTCCCATTGTTTTCATTCTGGTGGGATATGTTATATGCCATTAGAGTGAAAACTTAGTCTTTTGCTAGCAGTTGCCGCTAGGGCATCTATGCCATTTCGTTCGTTGCAATTCGGGACTGCACGCTGGGGTTTGTTTTGGTTGGATCAGGGAGAGCAGCATATGTGCCTCCTGATGAGAGACTAATAAGTTTCGAAACCGGTAGAGGTGCTTGCAGCACTCTCTGATTGGACTGGAATATGGTTCGGCTGTATTTTCGTTTTGCAACGAAATTGAAAATGGTTATTCATTTTTGATTTACATTTACTCTGTGTGGAGTATGAAGGGAACCAGTCTCGTTGGAACTTTACCGCGCTGAGCAGATGTGACGTGAATTGTAAATTGTGGAATTCCCTCATCTTCCTTAGTCTCAGCATCCGTATGGCTTGCAAATTGTAGAAGCCTCGGAGGTGTAACCAGAGAAGGTTCCCATTGTTTTCATTCTGGTGGGATATGTTATATGCCATTAGAGTGAAAACTTAGTCTTTTGCTAGCAGTTGCCGCTAGGGCATCTATGCCATTTCGTTCGTTGCAATTCGGGACTGCACGCTGGGGTTTGTTTTGGTTGGATCAGGGAGAGCAGCATATGTGCCTCCTGATGAGAGACTAATAAGTTTCGAAACCGGTAGAGGTGCTTGCAGCACTCTCTGATTGGACTGGAATATGGTTCGGCTGTATTTTCGTTTTGCAACGAAATTGAAAATGGTTATTCATTTTTGATTTACATTTACTCTGTGTGGAGTATGAAGGGAACCAGTCTCGTTGGAACTTTACCGCGCTGAGCAGATGTGACGTGAATTGTAAATTGTGGAATTCCCTCATCTTCCTTAGTCTCAGCATCCGTATGGCTTGCAAATTGTAGAAGCCTCGGAGGTGTAACCAGAGAAGGTTCCCATTGTTTTCATTCTGGTGGGATATGTTATATGCCATTAGAGTGAAAACTTAGTCTTTTGCTAGCAGTTGCCGCTAGGGCATCTATGCCATTTCGTTCGTTGCAATTCGGGACTGCACGCTGGGGTTTGTTTTGGTTGGATCAGGGAGAGCAGCATATGTGCCTCCTGATGAGAGACTAATAAGTTTCGAAACCGGTAGAGGTGCTTGCAGCACTCTCTGATTGGACTGGAATATGGTTCGGCTGTATTTTCGTTTTGCAACGAAATTGAAAATGGTTATTCATTTTTGATTTACATTTACTCTGTGTGGAGTATGAAGGGAACCAGTCTCGTTGGAACTTTACCGCGCTGAGCAGATGTGACGTGAATTGTAAATTGTGGAATTCCCTCATCTTCCTTAGTCTCAGCATCCGTATGGCTTGCAAATTGTAGAAGCCTCGGAGGTGTAACCAGAGAAGGTTCCCATTGTTTTCATTCTGGTGGGATATGTTATATGCCATTAGAGTGAAAACTTAGTCTTTTGCTAGCAGTTGCCGCTAGGGCATCTATGCCATTTCGTTCGTTGCAATTCGGGACTGCACGCTGGGGTTTGTTTTGGTTGGATCAGGGAGAGCAGCATATGTGCCTCCTGATGAGAGACTAATAAGTTTCGAAACCGGTAGAGGTGCTTGCAGCACTCTCTGATTGGACTGGAATATGGTTCGGCTGTATTTTCGTTTTGCAACGAAATTGAAAATGGTTATTCATTTTTGATTTACATTTACTCTGTGTGGAGTATGAAGGGAACCAGTCTCGTTGGAACTTTACCGCGCTGAGCAGATGTGACGTGAATTGTAAATTGTGGAATTCCCTCATCTTCCTTAGTCTCAGCATCCGTATGGCTTGCAAATTGTAGAAGCCTCGGAGGTGTAACCAGAGAAGGTTCCCATTGTTTTCATTCTGGTGGGATATGTTATATGCCATTAGAGTGAAAACTTAGTCTTTTTCAAGTAATTGGACTTCGTAACTCCTAGGTTTTCACCCAAAGTAATCGAAAGTAGAACTGGAAGTCGATATTTGAACGCTTCGTGTAACTTTGCGCCGATTGATAAACGATTTTACTAATTTTGAGTCATTTTGACTAAACTTTGGGTCATCATTATTTTTTTTTTTTTTTTTTGGAGGTCGTCTGACATATGTCTCCGATGGCACTGCAGCCTCATGGGCTTATTGTGCCAACCATCCTACCTATTATGTCACCCAATCCACAAGCTTGGTTCCACGTACCAAATTGTACATCCCTAGCATGGGTTGGGTGGCATATTCTGCTGGACTTAATTTTGGTTGTCCATAAAGAGCCTGCCTTTTGTGATCCAAAGCCTCACACTCGTACAGTACATGATGTGCTGTTTCAGTTCCCCTATTGCACAGTCTGCAGTTAAGGTTCCCTTCGTACAGCCCAATTCTATTCAGGTGTCCTTTTAGGGCACAGTGACCCGTGAGAAGACCTGTAATTATGCGGAGCTGACTCCTATGTAATTTTATTAGTTCCTCAGCTCTCCGTTTTGAGGGTTCCCTTATTAAGGGCCTCCCGTGTCGCTGACCAGGTACGTTCCCCCAGTATTCTTTGTGTTTGTTTTTGACCCATTCCCTGACTTGTCCCCTAATTATTGTTTTAGGTACTCCTAGAGCAGGTTCTGGGCCAAAATATAAAGTTGATGAACCGTTCCTTGCCAGCTCATCTGCTTTCTCATTACCGTCTATCCCGGTGTGTCCTGGCACCCAGAATAGAGTTACACTATTTCTTTCGGCCAGTTCTTCCAGTTCTTGCCGGCATTCCCATACCAGCCTTGACGTCACTTTCGGGCTCATTAGTGCCTTCAGTGATGCTTGGCTGTCTGTGAGTATATTGATCCGTCTATTTTCATAGGCCCTCAAGTTGTTCATTGCGACACACTGCAGAATTGCGTACATTTCCGCTTGAAACACAGTTGTGTATGTTCCTAGTGAGAAACTGAGTCCTACATTCTCTGTTTCACTAAAAATACCGGCTCCAGTGCCTTCATCGGTTTTTGATCCGTCTGTATACCAGATCGATCCTCTGATTTTGCTACTGATGCTGTTCCATTCCCTTCGGTCATTGATTTCTATTCCGAAGTTCCTATTAAATGTGTATTTTGGTACCATGTGGTCAGTGTATGTATCAGATATACTTACCCCACCATAGTTCCAAATCTGATTATGGCCAAGGTTCTCGTATTTATCCCTTGGTTTTCCTTGCAGCCTGTATGCTCCCATCCTCGCTTCCCCTTTGATAAGTATATCAAGAGGGGGTAGGTCTAACAGGGTTTCCAGTGCCGCCGTCGGTGTTGTTTTTATTGCTCCCGTTATTCCCAAGCATGCAAGTCTTTGTATCCTGCTTATCTTGTTTATAGCGGTTCTTTGCTGCATCTTTGTCCACCATACCAAGGATGCATATGTTATCATGGGTCTCACTATCGTTGTATATGTCCAGTACGCCATTTTCGGACAGAGTCCCCATGTTTTTCCATGTGTGCGTCTGGTCAGCATTAATGTCGCCTCCGCTCTTTTAATTACTCTTTCAAGCTGTCGGTTCCAGGTAAGTTCTGGGTCCAGTATAACCCCTAGATACTTTACCTCTTTAGACAGCTCCAATTGTTCACCATTAAGGATCAGAGGCCCTAAGTCCTCCAGCTTCCTTCTTCTGGTGAACGCAATTGTGACTGTTTTGGAAGGACTGACTCTCAGCCCTTCTTCCTCAGTCCATTTGGTGACAATATTAAGGGCCTGTTGCATGCGTTCCCTTACTATGTTTTGGAATTTTCCCTGAACAAGGACTACCAAGTCGTCTGCATAGCCCAGGGTTTCATGGCCGTTCAATTCCAGGGACTCAAGCAAATCGTCCATGACAAGGTTCCATATTAGCGGGGACAGAACACCTCCCTGCGGACACCCTCGTCGGACCTGGGCGATAATGCTCTCCCCTAGAATGGACGTATATACGAGTCTCTGTTGTAGCATGTGGTCTATCCACTTGCAACAAATTTCATCGATCCCTTTTCTCCTCGATGCTCTTGAGATTGTTTCTAAGGATATGTTATTGAACGCTCCTTCTATGTCCAAAAAGGTCGCTAATAGTACCTCTTTGTGCTTGAGAGCATATTCAGCTTTTTCTACAAGCTGATGTAATGCTGTCTCTGTTGACATTCCTGCTCTATATGCATACTGGTTCTTATGTATCGGTCTGTTTTCCAATACGCCATCCCGTATATGCCTATCTAGCAGTTTTTCTAGCGTCTTAAGCAGAAAAGACATAAGACTTATTGGTCTCAGAGACTTTGCCCCATCCTGTCCAGTTTTTCCAGGTTTTGGTATAAAAGTTACTCTGATCATTCTCCATGCCTTTGGAATATATCCTAGAGCCAAACTGCTCCGAAGCACTGTAAATATTCTATTTGCCAGAAGGTCGGATCCCTTCTGCAACAGTACTGGATAAATCCCATCTAATCCTGGCGATTTATAAGGTTCGAATGAGTGTAGTGCCCATTTTACTCATCATTATTTAAACAGAAATGACTTCAAAACCGAAACTAAAGATTCAAACTCAACTTTTCAATACGCCTCGATTGATGTGTTATATGTAATATTTCTGCGATTATAACGGCACTTTTTAACCGGAAATTATATAAAAATCAAAATTTTACATTTGTTCTCATCTTGCTAAGGCACGTCGAATGATATATCGTTTACACTATTTCGGTGACTTTAAAACAGTACTTACGGTTGCAATTTTAAAACCGGAAGTCCGATCCCAAATTTCTCATCTTTAGTACCATCCTTGGGTTATAAGCTTTATTAATAACGGAGGAGAAAGACAGACGGGCAGACAGTCATAAAACCGGAAGTATATATTTGTTCTCTTCTTCCGAAGTCGCGTCCAATAATATATCACTTGTACTATTCCGGTGACTTTAAAACAGTACTTCTGGCCGCATTTCTAAAACCGGAAGTCCTAGGTCAAGTTTCTCAACTTTCTTGTCATTTTGCCTTTATAGTGGAGGACTTATATTCTCAGTCGGACGGACACACGGACAGACAGCCTAGGTCAAATTTCTCACCTTTTTTACCATCCTTGGATTATAAGCTTTCATTTGACACCTCATTTGTCATTCTACCTGATACAATGACGTAGGAGTTATATTCGCAGTCGGACAGATAGACAGACAGACAGCCTAGATCAAATTTCTCACCTTTAGTAGCATCCTTGGATTATAAGCTTTCATTTGACACCGCATTTGTCATTTTACCTAGTATAAGGACGGAGGAGTTATATTCGCGGTCAGACAGACAGCCTAGGTAAAATTTCTCACTGTCATTCTACATGGTCAAGTGACGGAGGAGTTATATTCTCGGTCGGACGGACAGACATCCTAGGTCAAATTTCTCACCTTTATTACCATCCTTTGATTATAATCTTTCATTTGACACCTCATTTGTCATTCTATCTGGTACAATTACGTAGGAGTTGTATTCGCGGTCGGATAGACAGACGGACAGACAGCCCAGATCAAATTTCTCACCTTTAGTACCATCCTTGGATTATAAGCTTTCATTTGACACCTCATTGGTCATTCTAACTGATACAATGACGTAGGAGTTATATTCGTGGTCGGACAGACCGATGGTCAGACAGTCTAGGTAAAATGTCTCACCTTTAGTACGATCTTTGGATTATAAGCTTTCATTTGACACCTCATTTGTCATTCTACCTCGTATAAAGTCGGAGAAGTTATATTCGCGGTCGGAGACACCGACGGACACACAGCTTTGGTAAAATTTCTCACCTTTATTACCATCCTTGGAATATAAGCTTTCATTTGACACCTCATTTACCATTCTAGCTGGTATAAGGACGGAGGAGTTATATTCGCGGTCGTACAGACCGACGGTCAGACAGCCTACTTAAAATTTCTCACCTTTAGTACCATCCTTGGATTATAAGCTTTCATTTGACACCTCATTTGTCATTCTACCTGATATAAAGTCGGAGGAGTTATATTCGCAATCGGAGAGACCGACGGATACAACCTAAGTAAAATATCTCACCTTTAGTACCATCCTTGGATTATAAGCTTTCATGTTGACACCTCATTTGTCATTCTAGCTGGTATATTGACGGAGGAGTTGTGATCACACACAGACGGACAGACGGACGTGGATAATTCAAAGTTTTCACATTTTTTCAAAATTAGCTCGTATATAATATAGAATTAGCTCGTATAATCGAGAACCACTCCATACCATCCCAATTCTCCAGATCATCCTCCATTCGTCGACAGCACTCTGATGAGCTATAGAGACTTCATAAAATATCAGCAGACTGCTGGTCATCTAGAAGCCCTGGGTATCATCGAAATGTGTTCGATGTTCAATGGGCTCTTGTCTGTCTTTTGAGTTTTGTTAATAGTTTTTTTGTACCTCATGGAGGAAAGGCGAAGATATAAAACTAGCAAGACAAAATACAAAGAAGCAAACGAAGTGATTAAGAGAAAAACTAGAGAAAACTGGAAGGAAATAGAGAAGGAAAGTACGATAGCTTTAACATGCATAAAAATATCAAGAAAATAAGTGGTAAAAGAGTGAAACATGCATCCATCGTAAAAGACAAAAAAGGTAAAAAAATTACAGATTTAAATGAAAAACTGAAAAGATGAACAGAATACAATGAAGAACTGTTTGTAGACGACAAACCAGAAATAGAAGACGTAGAACCTACATACGATACAACAGAGCCTGAAATCCTAAAAAGCGAGATATAATATGCTATAAGGAGACTGCACTATAGGGAGTAAAGCTGCAGGACCAGATGAAATTCCTGTAGAATTGTTGAAACTTATAGATGACGACACACTTGAAATAATGGTGAACATCTTTAACACAATGTATACAACAGGCATCATACCAAAGAAATGGCTCTCCTCTACTTTTGTCACAATCCTGAAGGCGAATATTGCCAGAGAGTGTTCACAACACAGGACTATAGCATTGATGAGCCACATACTGAAAGTATTTTTAAAAATAATTCACAAGAGAATATTTTATAAATTAGAAGAGAACATAAGTGGCACACAGTTTTGATTTAGAAGTGGACTGGGAACGCGGGAAGTTTTATTTGGTCTGAGTGTGTTAATTGGATGCAAATCAAGATCTCTATGTAGGTTTTATAAATTTTGAGAATGCCTTCGATAAAGTCAGACACAAAAAACTGTAAGAAATCCTAAGAAGCCTCCTCCTCCTCTATCTGTTCTCCTTCGTAAGGATGTAGTGGCGTCATGTAAGTCGTTTGACTATTTCTATCGGATATTTCTATTGTTTTGCTTCGGAGAGCGAGTAACATGTCCCTTATTTGGTCCGACCATCGTAATGGATATCTTCCTCTGGATCTTCAGCCCTCTACGTTGCCTTCAACTATCATTCGTTCCATGCCTTCCCTTCTTCTAGTTATATGTCCAGCCTAAGAAGCAAAAACATCGATAGTCGCGACATTAACATAATACCCAAGTTGTACTGGGGGCAAACAGCAAAAATAAAGGTTTATAATGAGTTGACCGAAGAAATTGAGATTTGTCGAGGTGTGCGTCAGGGTTGTGTGCTTTCTCAACTACTATTCAATACATATAGCGAAACAATATATCGGGAAGCGCTCCTAGAGCAAAAAACACACATACGAACATAATGTCCACATCATCCAACCATCTCGTTCTTGGCCTTCCTTTTTTTTTTCGAAAATATTACTATTTTCTTTGCTGTTTTTGCACCCTCTTGTTTCTGAACATGGCCTAGCCATGTCCAGATGTGGAATAAAACAGTGTGTAAATATGGTTTGAGGATCGATACATATAAAACAAAGAATGGCAATCTCGCAAGAACAATAATTTATAATCAATATATTGGACCATATAAGTGGACCATTTCCAATACTTATGCGTTACAATATTTCAAAATATTGATAGACAGGAAGAATATATTTCAGAAAGAATCAATAAAACTATTACGTGAAATAAAAAATAACTTCTAACACCAGAAACAAATTACAAGGAAGACCAAATTTACTTTATTTAAACCCATTTATATAGACTAGTACTTATATACGGCTGAGAATCATGGATTTTGACAAGAAAACTAAAGAGTAAGATACAAGCCCTAAATATGAAATATTTACGAAAAGATAGAGAGTGATAATATCAGAGACATAATAGGAAACACATATGTACATACCAACCCTAATAGGAAATCAGCAGTTGAGTTTATTGAAGAAAAACAACTAAGTAAACAACAACCAGGATACAAAATAAAATAAATAGAGGAAGAAATAGTCGCCAAAATCATTCACAGAAAGGGGAAAACAATAGCAAAAACAAGCAGATTAGCATATAAAAAGAAACAATGGTCAACATTAATTTGTACACAGATGAAAAGACGTGTCAGTCCCGACACTGAAAAGTAAAAGGAACTCAAAAGACCCTTTTAAAGTGCCATTATGGGATGGGCTTCTTCTTATCAATATACTAGTAGAAAAATATAACGACACTGTAAATCAAAAGTAACTAAATTTTATAATCCAAAACGCGCTTTTCAAAATTAATAGTTCATTGTAATCCTTTAATCCCGATCATATATAAAACCATAAATATTTTATTGCGTACCTTTGTTAAACTACCCGATATAATCCATAGCTGCGGTAGTTCCCATGGGAATAACGTTATTGTCAGTATTATATCCATAAGGCGCATTTATGGTCCCTAAAATATCCCGATAATGTACTCAAATACTCCCAATATATTTTTATGTACCATTTCGAGTCTCGGTGTCCGATTTTTAGCAAGGCTGTCATTTTAAAATAGCGACGCTCTCCTTATCTGTCTGTCATTCTTGATTTTACGGCGCCATATTTGCCTAACAATTTCTCCAATAACGTACCCGAGGGGGTGGTAAAGTGATACTCGATAAATAGAGTGCTTAAATTAAATTTTCTCCCGTATCGATACAGGTAGTGTATTTTTAAATATACAAGGTCCATAGAAGTGCACAATTTTGTTTGTGAAGGTAAGAAAATAATAAATTTATTAAGTATTATTTTAAAGCTTTCTAAAAAACATTAGCATATTTATATAGTCTAGGAGTCAGTGGGTGCGGTTGAGTATGCACTTTTATGTCCACTCGGCACCTTGACGTTTGTTATGTTTTTTGCTGCATAAACTTATGCAAAACTAAATTACGTCAAAAAAAATTGGCCAGTGGTATTAAATAGCACCGAGATCTGGACTATGAAGACTGGTACGATCAATCGCCTAGAGGCATTTGAGATCTACTTGCATTGAAGCATACCTACTCCAAATACGAGACATAACAGCGATGTAGACCAACCAAGTTGTATTAAACAGAGCAACTCCCGTTCGTGTGTTATTGATAAGTAGACTTAGGCAAATATGCAAATAAGAAGGTATAATATATGCGCATAAATATGCAGTATGTTACGTGAAAATATGCATGTTTGTTTATCTAGAAAATATGCATGTAATAAAAACAATTGACAATATTTTTTTAATTACGAAAATATTTATAAGTGTGTCAGCCAAATGGAATAAATTAGCTAATAAATAAATGAGGGAGTATTCGAAAAAAGGTCGAACACGTCGACTAGTATTTATAGTTGCGCTTTTTTCCATAAAAGCTTTTTATACGGGGTGTATTAGATAACGGTGGCCACTACCAACCTGTATATTAATTAATTTTTAGATTTCTCAGATCATTTTGGACATATTTTGAATACAATGTCCTATACCTATCTTTGACTGTTTCGGAAATATTAAGTAAAATGCAATTATTCACATTTAGAAAAGAAAATTATTTATTTGTCGAAATTCGCTACAACATATTCAAAAACTTCTAAATAATACAAGTCTAAACAATAATGTCAATGTAGGAGATGTTCAAAATGCTCCCCACGAACGTCTCGGCAACACCCTAACCGTGAATAGAAATTTCTTCTAACGTTACTCAACATCTCAGGTGTGATCGATCTAATCGCAAGCGTTATTCGTCTTCGTAAGTCAGCTAAGTCAGTGGGTTTAGTTTGGTATACAATACTTTTCACATATCCCCATAAGCAAAGTCTAAAGGCGTCAAATTGGGGGATCGTGGTGGCCATTCCATCCACCGATTTGGAAATATTTGGTTGAAGTACTGCCGGACATGGATGTCGTTCTCCATCTTGTTGAAACCATATCATATTCGCTGGAACTTGTGGGTTTCCTGGATCAGGATACAAGTTAGCCAAAGTTGGCACTACATTATTTTGGAGCAATGCGAAATAATGGTCGCCATTCAAATTGCCATATGTGAAAAAGGGATCTATGATCTGATCTCCAATAATTCCTGCCCACACGTTAACCTTCTCAGGGTATTGAGTATTGCCTTCTGTCATCCAGTGAGGATTTTCTCTGGACCAATAGCGGCAATTTTGCCGATTAGCATCACCGTGAAGAGTAAAGGTGCACTCATCAGAAAACAAAACATGCTCTAATTGGATCACATTGCTGTCTAACATTGCCATCATTTGTTCACAAAAATACGCTCTCCTATCAAAATCGTCTTCCATGAGCTCCTGTGTGTGTATAATTTTATGGGGATGCAGTTTGTTTTCTTTTAAGATTCGACTAACCGATAAATAGCTAATATCGAGTACTGGGGCTCCTTGTCGAACAGATGTATGTGGGTGTTCCTCAAACTCAAGCATAACATCCAATTTGGTATCCTCACTTATTGCATTGGCAGCTTCTTTTTTTTACCTTCTTGACATGGCCAAGCTCGTGGAATTGCTTCTCTATTTTACTAATTGTCACTTGAAATATGGGCGGCAAATCAGGGAATGCTTCGTGAAATAAGGGAGCTACTTCCATTTGGGTCCGTGTCTTATCTCCATAGCCAATCATCTGTATAATTGTAATTTTGTGCATTTATGTTAAATGAACCATTTTTCTGGCTTGCGGTTAATGAAATTCAAACGACTATGGCACTGACAACTACTTCTGTCATGGAACAATAGAACATTAGCGTTTTAAACCAACGTAAACATTTTTTTAATATGTCTAAAATGATCTGAGGAATCTAAAAATTAAGTAATATACAGGGCGTTCTATTTAAAATAAGCAAGTTGTATTAGCCACCATTATCTGATACACCCCGTATAAAAGGTTTTTATGAAAAAAAAAAGCGCAACTATAAATACTAATCGACGTGTTCGACCGTTTTTTCGAATACTCCCTCATTTATTTATTAGCTAATTTATTCCATTTGGCTGACACACTCTGTATATTATGAAATAAATTCACATGGTATATTAATTGACATGAATGTATGTATTTTACAAACTAAGTTTATGTAATTAAATATTTAAGTATTTTAACAAATAAATAATATTATTTAGAATAATTGTGGTAACAATTAATTATCAAATTGTGTTCAAAATTTTCTAACATGTTAGGATGAGGTGAGGACACCGGTAACAAAAGCTTATGGTTTCTATCTGAGTACATATTGCCACAAAATGAGCAATAAACTTTATCTATATCCACATATAATAGCTCTTTGAAAGAAGGTTTTATCCAAGTTGATACACAGTTTATTTTCGGCATTTTCAAAGCACAATAATTATTCACAAATTACAAACACACGTGTTCAGGCCTTTAATTTTACAATAACAAGACTGACCCTCAAAATAAAAATTTTTACTTTCTGTATAAACTGCAGATTTTGGAACCCTCATATTCAAGGGAAAAACGTGACAAAACTATAGGCCGCTATCTTTTATTAGTTTGGTACTACATTCCCATACCAAAAATTTAAATACCAAGATATTATAAAACAAAATTAGATATTGGGATTTTCAAGCTATTTTTTACATGAATGTAAAAATGGGTATACACATATAACCAAAATTTCAAATTATATGCACTTTATGCACACTTTTATAAAAATATGCAAACTTTGACATCTTTGCATGTTTTATGCATAGTATGCAAGATATGCAATTTGCATATTTGTCTAAGTCTATTGATAAGTATTAAAATAAGAAAAATTTCATACCTAGGGCATGTCCTTAGACGAGACCGGTACAGAAGCCATCAGATTGAACCAGATGTCATGGCTGAAGAACATGCGCAATCGCATCAATGAAGAATTCAATACTTAAACAAAAAAGGCAATAATCTGGATATGGTTAACAAAACTGACGAAAATGTTTAATTTATAATAGTAAACCACAAAGACGGCTTTCGTCAATGATAATATTTTTCGGGTGTTAGATTTTCTTTTTTATCCATATAAGCAATTTTGCTTGTTTATTGGCAGGTTATTTCCTCTATAGAAAATTTCTTGCTCTATCAGCCGATACTTCACTATGCTCTGGATCTTCTTCAGATGTTACGATCTTGAGGGCCATCGTGATTTTGTTGATTACTTTTAAGTAGTTTTGTTTTAACCTCACCAGTTCCATTATTTGGCAGAAAATTGGCCCAACACCGAAAGAACAAAAATAATGCTAGAAATAGGAGACATCAACACCCTTACAAAAGTTGATGATGAGACACTATAGGACAGAACTAAAAGTTTGTACAAATGGCCAGATGAGTTGTTGCACATGGATGTACGTATTTATTTTGGGGCTAATATAGATTCACACCACTTTTTGGTAAGAGCAAAAATGTCGACCTAAAAATGAAAAGAGCAAGAAAGCTACAATTTAAAACTCTTGAAAATGAAAACACAGTAGATGAGAATTTAAAGCTAGACCGTAATGAGTAATGAGATATATGTAGAAGAACAATTAAAGAAGCAGCAAATGACATCCTTCGACCAGTAAAACTTACTCCACGCAACTATTGCTTCGATGATGAATGTGAAGATATCACTAAAAGAAAAAATTATGCATACGTAACATAGAAGAACATAAATATTGTAAAAAAGGATAACACGTGATAAGCATCAAAAGAAAATTGGAAAATAAATATGACAAGATAACAATTTGAACCATGGCCGACGATGTTTAGGGACAAAAATGAATATACAGTGTGTAACAAAAATACAGGTCATAAATTTAATCACATATTCTGGGACCAAAAATAGTTCGACTGAACCTAACTTACCTTAGTGCAAATCTGAACACAAAAAAGTTACAGCCCTTTGAAGTTACAAAATGATAATCGATTTTTTCCAACATATCGAAAACTATTAGATATTTTTATTGAAAATGGAGATGTGGCATTCTGATGGCAGTAGTATCTTAAGAAAAACTTATAATGAAATTTGGACACCCCATAAAAATTTTATGGGGGTTTTATTCCTTTAAACCCGCCCAAACTTTTGTGTAAAAAGAAACTTTTTGCCTCTTAGAATTTTTTCGAAAAGTCAGTTTTTATCGAGATATTTGTCAAATACACCACATATTTTTGTATATGGTTAACTACGATTATGGAGACTTGGTAATACAAATAATATGAATTTATTTGTTTTACATTTTTAGGTATATTTTGATCCATAATAAAGGAAGCCGACATCTCGATAAAAGGTGCCTTATCGAAAAAACCGAAGAGGCAAAAAAGTTTTTAAAACACTGTGTTTAACTGATGGTACCGCAGTAATAGTTTAATTGAAACGTACACAAACATTTGGGGGGTTTAAATGAATAAAATTCCCATAAAATTTTTATGTAAACATATTAAAAACGAAGCAGCAACTCGATAAAAACTGCCTTATGGAAAAAATATTAAGAGGCAAAAAAGTTTTAAAGATATTGAATTTAACTAATTATACCACAATAATAATATAATTGGAACGTACACAAAAGTTTGGGGGGTTTTAATGGAACAAAACCCCCATAAAATTTTTATGGGGTGCACAAATTCCACTATATTTTTTCTTTAAGATGTTCCTGCCATAAGAATACCACATGTCGATTTTCAATAAAAAATCTCTAACAGTTAATCTCGATATATTCCAAAAAAAAATCGATTTTTATTTTGTAACTTCAAAGGGCTGTAACTATTTTATGTGCATATTTGAACTACGGTAAGTTAGGTTCATTCGAACTATTTTTTATCCCAGAATATGTGATTTAATTTATGAACTGTATTTTTGGTACACTCTTTATAGTTCGTACCAGTGATGCAGTACAAAGCAGATATGGGCTGAGCACTTCAAAAAACTACTTAGTATCTACCGAATTAAAAAATAATGCCTCACCTGAAAGACCAAGAAATCACACTCACCTAGAACCTCCTTTCAATATTGGAAGTGAGAGACGCAATCACACGTCTCAAAATTAACTGGTCGCCAAGAGTACTGTATCCCTGCAGAGCTCATCAAAGATGGAGGTAACGACTTGATGATGCACCAAATTAACATGATAATAATCAAATCTGTAAGGTAGAACAAATGTCAGAGTAATGGTGCAATGCGATCATATATTCACTTCAGGGAAAGGGAGATTTGTTGGAATGTCAAAATTATAGGGATATAGATAACTCTTCTGAACACAATATACAAAATATTCTCTAACTCTATACAGCCGTTTAAGAACTTCTTCTTCTTCAGTAGCTCTAAGTAGTTGTTTTGAGCTGCATCCAAACCATCCTCTCAGGTTCTTTAGCCATGAAATTCGTCTTCTTCCGATGCTTCTTCTGCCATCTATCTTTCCTTGCATTATGAGTCGCAGGATGCCATACTTCTCGCCCAGCATCACATGTCACAAGAACTTCTTTGTGAATATCAAAGCGATTTTAGGCCAGGTAGGTCAACAATTGACCACATTTTTGTGCTACGTCAAATCTTATAAAAAAACTAGTACTACTGAATTTAATATTGATACGTCGCATCTCTTTGTTGACTTTAGGTCACCGTACGATAGCGACCTAAGACGTAATGTATATGAAATCATGAATGAACTTCAAATTCCTCTCAGGTTTTTCAGCCATGAAATTCGTCTTCTTCCGATGCTTCTTCTGCCATCTATCTTTCCTTACATTATGAGTCGCAGGATGCCATACTTCTCGCCCCGCATCACATGTCACAAGAACTTCTTGGTGAATATCAAAGCGATTTTAGGCCAGGTAGGTCAACAATTGACCACATTTTTGTGCTACGTCAAATCTTATAAAAAAACTAGTACTACTGAATTTAATATTGATACGTCGCATCTCTTTGTTGACTTTAGGTCACCGTACGATAGCGACCTAAGACGTAATGTATATGAAATCATGAATGAACTTCAAATTCCTCTCAGGTTTTTCAGCCATGAAATTCGTCTTCTTCCGATGCTTCTTCTGCCATCTATCTTTCCTTACATTATGAGTCGCAGGATGCCATACTTCTCGCCCCGCATCACATGTCACAAGAACTTCTTGGTGAATATCAAAGCGATTTTAGGCCAGGTAGGTCAACAATTGACCACATTTTTGTGCTACGTCAAATCTTATAAAAAAACTAGTATTACTGAATTTAATATTGATACGTCTCATCTCTTTGTTGACTTTAGGTCACCGTATGATAGCGACCTAAGACGTAATGTATATGAAATCATGAATGAACTTCTAATTCCTCTCAGGTTCTTCAGCCATGAAATTCGTCTTCTTCCGATGCTTCTTCTGCCATCTATCTTTCCTTACATTATGAGTCGCATGATGCCATACTTCTCGCCCCGCATCACATGTCACAAGAACTTCTTGGTGAATATCAAAGCGATTTTAGGCCAGGTAGGTCAACAATTGACCACATTTTTGTGCTACGTCAAATCTTATAAAAAAACTAGTATTACTGAATTTAACATTGATACGTCTCATCTCTTTGTTGACTTTAGGTCACCGTATGATAGCGACCTAAGACGTAATGTATATGAAATCATGAATGAACTTCAAATTCCTCTCAGGTTCTTCAGCCATGAAATTCGTCTTCTTCCGATGCTTCTTCTGCCATCTATCTTTCCTTGCATTATGAGTCGCATGATGCCATACTTCTCGCCCCGCATCACATGTCACAAGAACTTCTTGGTGAATATCAAAGCGATTTTAGGCCAGGTAGGTCAACAATTGACCACATTTTTGTGCTACGTCAAATCTTATAAAAAAACTAGTATTACTGAATTTAATATTGATACGTCTCATCTCTTTGTTGACTTTAGGTCACCGTATGATAGCGACCTAAGACGTAATGTATATGAAATCATGAATGAACTTCTAATTCCTCTCAGGTTCTTCAGCCATGAAATTCGTCTTCTTCCGATGCTTCTTCTGCCATCTATCTTTCCTTACATTATGAGTCGCATGATGCCATACTTCTCGCCCCGCATCACATGTCACAAGAACTTCTTGGTGAATATCAAAGCGATTTTAGGCCAGGTAGGTCAACAATTGACCACATTTTTGTGCTACGTCAAATCTTATAAAAAAACTAGTATTACTGAATTTAACATTGATACGTCTCATCTCTTTGTTGACTTTAGGTCACCGTATGATAGCGACCTAAGACGTAATGTATATGAAATCATGAATGAACTTCAAATTCCTCTCAGGTTCTTCAGCCATGAAATTCGTCTTCTTCCGATGCTTCTTCTGCCATCTATCTTTCCTTGCATTATGAGTCGCATGATGCCATACTTCTCGCCCCGCATCACATGTCACAAGAACTTCTTGGTGAATATCAAAGCGATTTTAGGCCAGGTAGGTCAACAATTGACCACAATTTTGTGCTACGTCAAATCTTATAAAAAAAACTAGTACTACTGAATTTAATATTGATACGTCTCATCTCTTTGTTGACTTTAGGTCACCGTATGATAGCGACCTAAGACGTAATGTATATGAAATCATGAATGAACTTCAAATTCCTCTCAGGTTCTTCAGCCATGAAATTCGTCTTCTTCCGATGCTTCTTCTGCCATCTATCTTTCCTTGCATTATGAGTCGCATGATGCCATACTTCTCGCCCCGCATCACATGTCACAAGAACTTCTTGGTGAATATCAAAGCGATTTTAGGCCAGGTAGGTCAACAATTGACCACATTTTTGTGCTACGTCAAATCTTATAAAAAAACTAGTATTACTGAATTTAATATTGATACGTCTCATCTCTTTGTTGACTTTAGGTCACCGTATGATAGCGACCTAAGACGTAATGTATATGAAATCATGAATGAACTTCTAATTCCTCTCAGGTTCTTCAGCCATGAAATTCGTCTTCTTCCGATGCTTCTTCTGCCATCTATCTTTCCTTACATTATGAGTCGCATGATGCCATACTTCTCGCCCCGCATCACATGTCACAAGAACTTCTTGGTGAATATCAAAGCGATTTTAGGCCAGGTAGGTCAACAATTGACCACATTTTTGTGCTACGTCAAATCTTATAAAAAAACTAGTATTACTGAATTTAACATTGATACGTCTCATCTCTTTGTTGACTTTAGGTCACCGTATGATAGCGACCTAAGACGTAATGTATATGAAATCATGAATGAACTTCAAATTCCTCTCAGGTTCTTCAGCCATGAAATTCGTCTTCTTCCGATGCTTCTTCTGCCATCTATCTTTCCTTGCATTATGAGTCGCATGATGCCATACTTCTCGCCCCGCATCACATGTCACAAGAACTTCTTGGTGAATATCAAAGCGATTTTAGGCCAGGTAGGTCAACAATTGACCACAATTTTGTGCTACGTCAAATCTTATAAAAAAAACTAGTACTACTGAATTTAATATTGATACGTCTCATCTCTTTGTTGACTTTAGGTCACCGTATGATAGCGACCTAAGACGTAATGTATATGAAATCATGAATGAACTTCAAATTCCTCTCAGGTTCTTCAGCCATGAAATTCGTCTTCTTCCGATGCTTCTTCTGCCATCTATCTTTCCTTACATTATGAGTCGCATGATGCCATACTTCTCGCCCCGCATCACATGTCACAAGAACTTCTTGGTGAATATCAAAGCGATTTTAGGCCAGGTAGGTCAACAATTGACCACATTTTTGTGCTACGTCAAATCTTATAAAAAAACTAGTATTACTGAATTTAATATTGATACGTCTCATCTCTTTGTTGACTTTAGGTCACCGTATGATAGCGACCTAAGACGTAAGGTATATGAAATCATGAATGAACTTCAAATTCCTCTCAGGTTCTTCAGCCATGCAATTCGTCTTCTTCCGATGCTTCTTCTGCCATCTATCTTTCCTTACATTATGAGTCGCATGATGCCATACTTCTCGCCCCGCATCACATGTCACAAGAACTTCTTGGTGAATATCAAAGCGATTTTAGGCCAGGTAGGTCAACAATTGACCACATTTTTGTGCTACGTCAAATCTTATAAAAAAACTAGTATTACTGAATTTAATATTGATACGTCTCATCTCCTTGTTGACTTTAGGTCACCGTATGATAGCGACCTAAGACGTAATGTATATGAAATCATGAATGAACTTCTAATTCCTCTCAGGTTCTTCAGCCATGAAATTCGTCTTCTTCCGATGCTTCTTCTGCCATCTATCTTTCCTTACATTATGAGTCGCATGATGCCATACTTCTCGCCCCGCATCACATGTCACAAGAACTTCTTGGTGAATATCAAAGCAATTTTAGGCCAGGTAGGTCAACAGTTGACCACATTTTTGTGCTACGTCAAATCTTATAAAAAAACTAGTATTACTGAATTTAATATTGATACGTCTCATCTCTTTGTTGACTTTAGGTCACCGTATGATAGCGACTTAAGATGTAAAGTATATGAAATCATGAATGGACTTAACATTCCCCATAAATTAATAAGACTTGTAAAAATGACTATGACTAGAGTGATTTGCAGAGTGTAAATACTGCAAATACAAGTCTTTGAAACATAATGCAGTGTTACAGCAGCGAGACGCGCTGAGGTGCCTTCTCTATAGCTTTGCTCTAGATACTACAAGAGAGTTAAGGTTTGCTCACTACGGAGACCAAAGGATGGTATCCTAGCCTAGAGCACGGTATCGTACTCTTTATATTCGTGAATTCTCGCATTTAAAATAATATATTTATTTTACCTGCATTGTTTTGAATGCATTATTTTGAATGCAAGAATTCACGAATATGAAGAGGAGGAGACTACGCTCTAGTAGGCTAGGATATCCTAGGATCCTTTGGTCTCCGTAGTGAGCACACGCTTAGGTATACAATAATAGGGGAACAATCTTTTAAGTCAACGAAGTTATTGCCTACGCTGATGAATATGATTTGATCGCACCTACCACATAGGACTTAAACAGACGGTTTCCACCTTCTTAATGGCCTCAGAAATTATGGGCATTAAAGTAAACGAGGAAAAAGCCAAAATGTTGTCTTCGATTTAAAATAACCGAGATAGAGCTAGAAACGCCGAACAAAGCTTCAGAACAGATCATTATAATTTTGATGTAAAAGATTACCTATGTGGGTTCCTTCATAATAAGTGATAATGAGACATGGCGATGAACAGAAAAGACCTGCGAAATAGACTGGGGAAGGTATAGGCTCCACTAGGACTGTAGCATGACTGATGATAACGAATGTTTTCATCTAATTTTCGGTAATAATTATTACCTATAATAATTCAACCATTTCGACAATTCTATGTAGATTATTAACTATATGGTCAAATAAGCATATTAAAAATATTTATCTTTTACTTGCTAAGTCGCTTTCTTCAAGCATATTTTGTCGACTAATTTACTAGCAAATAAAGTTGACACTGCAATAATAAATGGTGCAAACATATAAATAAAATGTCAGAAGATTCACGATAACATAAAACTATTTTAAGTATGCAATTATTAAGATTCAACATTATTTTGATGATCTGTAACATCTTGTCAGGTAACGCGTTGTAAAAGGAATACAAATAAAGAAAAGTCTGTGCAAAGAAACTCATAAAACGTTTTAGTCATTTCACAAAATTAATATAATGGAACTTAATAAACGACCAAACTGGTTTTTAAAGCCAAATCGACCAAATAGTGTATGTATATTAATTAATGTTACAAGATGAGGGCTACCGACTGACTCACGAGTCTCATTTTACGAGCAGTTCTTAAGACGGATATAATAACTTTACAATAGCTGCCCGGAGCTGTATCATTCAAATTGACATGAAAACGACTGTAATAAAAAACGCATTGAAAATAAACGTTGAATGATGCTGATGACATATTTAAATGAGCAACATTCATATATGGTCGAACACCTGCGGTAATGTTATGAATATATGAGCAAAATGAAAGAGACTTTTGTGAACTATTTTTGGAGGTGCCAAGGAGAAATATACGCCAATAAAACATAATCAGCCACAATTTATTCACCGCTATATAACTTTATCTCATAAAACTTTAAGACCGAGATATGCGAACTGTCACATAGGCCCTAATAACAAATAAATTAGGTTCTTTATGAATCAAGAAATTGATTAAACGGAGTGTGTATTATTTCTCTTGTAGGTCAACTACATTGTGTTCATTATACATAAAAATTTTGTTGGGTTTAACAGATATCAAATATTTAAATACTTGAAAACAAGCAATCAACTAAGATAAGATCATTTAGATACTCTGGAAATATATTAGCTAGTGGAAGATATAACTTTGGCTATGATGGCTGTCATTGTCATACTTATAGAGGAGTCAATGTAGCTTGAAAGCTTGCATTGTTTCAGAAAAAATTAAACAAGCTTATATTTTTCTAAAACCTTTTTTGTTGGTTTTAGTGCGGCAGATTCGTGCAAATATTATAAGAATTGCACTTTTAATGATACAAGCATATAATTTGGTCCACATATACTGTACATATAAAGGTTCAAATTTAGATATGAGGCCATCTCAGATTTTGCCTTTTACAAAAATTGCGGTCATTCAAAATGGGCGACTATACATATGTGACTAATAGCACGATATCTTTTGAATGAAAAGTCCGATTTCAATCAAATTTGGCACATAGGTTCTTTTGTGATTTACAAGATCGATGTCGTGAACTGGAAGAATCGGTTTACCAGAAGTTGTATTTTTTCTGGTTTTTTATGTAAAACTATGTTATATTATGTAAATAATTTATTTTCAATTTCTCCACCCTGAGTATTTTAATTTTTCAAAATGGTAATACCACCATTGAAAAGAGCGTAAGAATATGTTTTAGGAAATATTTTGAACTTTTTAGTTATGTTAATTACCATTTAATAAATGCATAACGTATCTTCACATGTACCTATTTGTGGCAGATTCGTGCAAATATTATAAGAATTATTGTGCATTTAATGGTAGAAGCATATAATTTGGACCACATATACTACACATATAAAGGTTCAAATTTAGATGCGAGGCCATCTCAGTTTTTGTTCCTTTTACAAAAATGGCGGGCATTCAAAATGGCGGCTACACATATGTGAATAATAGCACGATAACTTTTGAACGAAAAGTCCGATTTAAGCCAAATTTGGCATCAAGGTTTTTTTTGATGAATAAGATCGAGGTCTTGAACCGAAAGAATCGGTTTACCAGAAGCTGTGTTTTTACAGTTTTTTATGTAAAAATAGGTTGTTTTTTTTAATTCTTTCACCCTGTATATATTAAGTTTTCAAAAAGATAATACCGCCATTGAAGAGAGTGTAAAAATATTTTTTAGGAAAGATTTTGAAATTTTTTGTTATGTTAGTTACCATTTAATAAATGCATATCGTATCTTCACATGTACCTATGTGCGGCAAATTCATTTTGAGTGCCCGACATTTTTGTAAAAGATAAAATCTGAGATGGCATCATATCTTTTGAATCTTTGTATGTGTAGTGTGGGTGATCCATATTATATGCTTTTACCATTAAATGCACAATAATTCTTATATTATTTGCACGAATCTGCCGCACATAGGTTCATAGGTACATATGAAGATACGTTATGCATTTATTAATTGGTAATTGACATAACTAAATAATTCAAAATATTTCCCAAAAAATACTTTTACACTCTTTTCAACGCCGATATTAACTTTTTGAAAAATTAATACATACAAGGTGAAAGAATTAGTAAAAAAACAACATGTTTTTACATAAAAATCAGGAAGAACACAACTTCTTGTAAATCGATTCTTCTGGTTCAAGACCTTAGTCTTACACATCAAAAAAAGAACCTATATACCAAATTTGGTTGACGTCGGAGTTTTCGTTCAAAAGTTATCGTGCTATTAGTCACATATGTACAGTCGCAATTTTGAATGACCACCATTTTTGTAAAAGGTAAAATCTGAGATGGAGTTATATCTAAATTTGAACCTTGATGGATGTAGTATACGTGGTCCAAATTATGTGCTTCTACCATTAAATGCACAATAATTCTTATAATATTTGCACGAATCTGCCACACATAGGTACATGTGAAGATACGTTATGCATTTATTAAATGTTAATTAACATAACTAAAAAGTTCAAAATATTTTTTACAAAATATTTTTACGCTCTTTTCAATTGCGGTATTACCATTTTGAAAAATTAATATATACAGAGGGAAAAAATTGAAAGAAAAAATATATTTTTACATAGACAACCAGTAAAAACACAACTTCTGGTAAACCAATTCTTCTGGTTCACCATATCCACCTTGTATATAAGAAAAACCTATATTATACCAATTTGGTTGAAATCGGACTTTTCGTTTAAAAGTTATGGTACCATTAAACACATATGTATAGGGGCCATTTTGAATGCCCGCCATTTTTGTAAAAGGCAAAATCTGAGATGGCCTCATATCTTAATTTAAACCTTTATATAGTCGGAAAAATGAAAGAATACCCATGGACGAATATATAAAACACGCTGTATTTCCCTGTAACCGTGTCACAGAGAATATTGCACAGCGCAAGTACATATAATAATACATGTACTTGCGCTGGCCAATTTTTTGTGTGACACGGTGACAGGAAAATACAGCGTGTTTTATATGTTCGTTCATGGGTATTCTTTCATTTTTCCGACTGTATGTGTAGTATATGTGGTCCAAATTATATGCTTGTATCATTAAATGTGCAATTGTTTCACATATCGGCCGCACTATTTATAAATATATTAAAGTAAATAGTTCTACTCACAGATTTGGCCGCTAATTGTTTATTAATTATTGTTTAAACAATAAAAACTGTTTTTTATAAATAATTTTACAAATATCGGTCAATTTATCATTTTACCTTGATCAAAAGTGTTTCTATTTTGTTTTTGATTACGCTGAATCCGAATCTGACGTTACAAATGAAAAATTAAAGAAAAATTGAGCTCAGACAATATGTCTGCGTACGTTTTAACCATATGGGAAACCTTTTATTAGCAATTTTACGAAAAAAAAGTTATTCTTCATAAAATACTCTGCATGGTCAATCCAAGGCGGAACCATCAGATATCAAATTTTATCCATTTTATAAGAGGTATGCCAAAAAATATGAATTTCGCTCAAGAGTAAAGTACCTTTATATTTCACAATATCTTCTTCTTCTTCTTCTTCTTCTTCTTCTTTTAATAGGACTATGTCCTGTTTCTTCTGTTACAGTCTCTGCTGCGATCCGGAGCTCCAGCTCTCTCGTCATCGTTATTCCATCCAGTATCCGAGGCTACTGTTCCAGTTCTTTGAGCATTGTTTTTTTTTTTACGAAGGGTGGGTTGCTGGCCTTGTACTTCAACCGTCCTCATTTACCCTCAAAACTATGGTTTTGATTTTAAAATGAATGGTTAACGTATTTAGAAGTTAACCAAAAACGTAATAGGTTAACCAAAGAATGATGGTTAACGTATTAAAATATTTCACTTTCTCAGAATTCTTTCAAGCCACAATTAGCAAAGTTAACTGCATAAATGGAATGAAAGCCAAAAAAAGAGTGTGTGTACTTATGTAGCCAAGTAAGAAATAATACTTCTTTGGTGCCATTAAAAAATAGCTTTTCATTGCATGCAAATAATTAATTATAATAAATAAATAAAAGAACTAGAAAAGGATAGTCAACATAGTCAATAATAAAGTTTGAATTTATTTTTGATAATTTAATTTAAATTAAAAAATGATAATTTTTTAATTAACATAAAGTTCAGTTTAAATTTGAAAAATTAAATTCTAAAAATACTAAAACTAATTGTCGGTTGGATCCACAAAGTGCAAATCTTGACTCATCAGTAAAAAGAGTATTAGTCCAGTCGTTAATATCACAATCGATATGTTCTGGTGCAAAACTTAAACATGCTATACGGTGTGCACTCGTTAACAGTGTATCTGTAGCAGGTATTCTGGCTCTGATTCCAAATTCCCTTAATCTGTTTCTAACCGAATTGGCACTTTACTTTACATTACGGGTGACGGGCTGTGGAAAGATCATTTCGCAGTTGTCTAGCTGTAAACATGATGTGTACGCAAAATCTGCAGATGTAAATAACGTTCATCTGCGGGGTTCGTGCACCTGGGAAGTTCTGGAACTGGTCTCCTAGTGCAGGGGTCACCAATTAGTTTATCAAAGTGTGTAAATAATGTATTTCTTTAGCTGAGCGCTTTCGACATAAACGTCATCATCGGAGCTAATGGTCAATTGTTAAAAAAGTACCGCTACAAAATTGAGGTGTTAACATTTGCATCTTGTGAAAATAAATTTTGGTTGGATATGCTATGTCCTCCGTACAACCCCAAACAGCAAAAACAGAAAAACGGCTGACTGACTGAGGTCAGTCAGCTGTTTCTACTAGGCCAACAATGGATGGGTGATACCTATACCATGAAAAAATTCTTTTTGTGTTTGTGTAACGTGTAATGTGGCCGTTTTTCTGTTTTTGCTGTTTGGGGTTGTACGGAGGACATAGCATATCCAACCAAAATTTATTTTCACAAGATGCAAATGTTAACACCTCAATTTTGTAGCGGCACTTTTTTAACAATTGACCATTAGCTCCGATGATGACGTTTATGTCGAAAGCGCTCAGCTAAAGAAATAAATTATTTACACACTTTGATATACTACATTTTTTATTTCCTCTATTCATTCAAGTGTGTACAAACTTATCAGTCTTTCAACTATTTTTTACCAATTAGTTTGCCTGAGGGTCCGTTTCGAAAACCTCTGACACTTCCGCGGTCCGGATTTAATACTACCTGTGTCTTGTTGTTCTCTGATTCGGTTCCTGGGCGGATTCTTGTTAAAAAATATCTCCTATAAACAAATCAGTAGGGTTCCGGGCGAAATTTTTGGCCAGAAATTGTTTACCATTTTTTTTTAACTTCAAAACATCACCTTTTTCCGCCGAAAATATGTTTTTATCATTTTGGGGTAATCGTAACACGTTGACGGACAGAACGTCTATAGACATCTAATTTCCATTAATGTAATGTGACACAACGTCTATAGACGTTGCATTTTTCACTATTCTACTTTGCAAAATACATAAAGTGTCACAACACTTGCTTATACATTTGACACACTGTTCGTCAACGTGTTAAACAACAAAAATCGTCTGTCATTTTCTCAAACTTGATAGATTTCGAGTTTTAAGCGATTTAAAATCTGAAAATGCGAAAATAAACATTTTCGAAGTTTGAACAGTTAAATTATTATTTTTGTGGTTGTGCCTATTAAATTGAAGTTTAAACATTAAATTTCAAGATTCTGACTAGTAATCCGGGCTTGCTTTAATATAAACATTTGTTTTTAATTGTTAACTATGCGCGTCCTTTCGACCCTTAAGTCCCTTTGGCGCGCGGCGGCGCGTTGCACTGTACTTATGGTGCGTATCGCACTATATGATTGAAGTATTTAAATAGCATATTGGCCATAATTAATTGAATAAATAAATAAATTATTAAATAAAAACTATGGTTATAATAAATTACAATATTTTAATAAATGTCAAGTATTTGTTGGGAATTTTTTGCATAAGTACGTATACGTATGATATGTCGTATAAGTGCGACTAAGACGCACCTTAAAGTGTCACTAAGACGCACCTTAAAGTGCGACGCGCTGTGATTTAGAAGTCGAGTGGAGGCGTATAATTAACAATTAAAAAACAACGGTCTATATTGAAATCAGCCCCGATTACTCGTTGAAATCTTGAAATTAAATGTATAAACTTCCATTCAGGTACTTGGCCAACTGAAAACTAATAATTTACATAAATATATTTCAAGCATAAAATGCGTATTTTCGCATTTTTCAGATTTTAAATCGCTTCTAACTCGAAAGCTTTTAACTTTTCAGAAATATAACAAGAGACATTTTTTGTTAAGAATTACTCAAGAAACCTCAAAATATATTTTTCGGGCCCAAAAAGGTAATTTTAGATTTGTTTAAAAAAATTGTTTTCGTTAACAAAAACTCTTTACAAAATTAAATTAACAGTGAGAAAAATGAAATTTTTTATTATGTATAACCTCTCTGAAGTTTGGAGTGAGTTTAATGCAACTGATTCTCATCAGAAAGTTGAGATATTCATATATGTTAGCTGAGATCTAGTATGTAGTACAGTTTCATCGCCAAACATTTCCAAAATTTCCAAACATTATATTCTGAATTTAATGGAGGTCCGGACGAAACTAGCCCACGGTTCGGACGCGGACCGTGGTCCGCTAATTGGTGACCCCTGTCCTAGTGTATCCTCCACTTTCTCCTAGTGGAGAAAGTGACAATCAGAGCCTATTTTACTTCAAATCAGGCCTGAGGCACTACACAATTTTCGGCCCCTAAATATAATTGAATAATAATAACTTTTTTAAATGCATTAGTTATAAGTCCTCATTGTAATTAATTATTGTATATCCAATATTGTTTGTGTCAATGGCCACTGCAGCCGAGACACATAAATTTAAATAAAAAAAAAATATTTAAACAAATGTAGTTTCCCAGTCGGTTGCACATATCTGATTATTAAAGTTATAGGCTATTGATTATGTATTTTAGAAAGGAACTACAACGTTAACGGGGTTTTATTGTTTTATATAGTCAATGGACCTCTATATATGAAAAACCCGCGGAGTGCTACCATTTAAAGCGGTGCGTTTTTGAGAAAGGGGTGAATTAGTCCCTAGGCACAGGGCGAATTCGGGTGAGTTCTATGCACTTTTGGTACAAACATATCTACAGTAAACTTACTATCGAAACATCACATTTTAAAGTGAAAAATATTTTTTGTTTACAAAAATATATTCAAAAGAAAAGCAAGAAAAAAATACAAAAGATAGCAATTTTGCTTTTTGGCCCATAACTTTTTTCTACAAGGATATAGGTATAGGCATTGCTTTATAGAAAAATAACTATCATTATTATTATTTGAAATGTCGTTTAGTAGAAGTCTCTATGATTTACAGTTTCCAAAATATGATTTTTCAAAGTTCGCCACTCACAGCGATTTTGGCCCATTTTCCTTGTTACTTCTCAAACATTGTTCTGTAACTATTTTCTACGTAGCTTTAGGTATAAACAATGTTACATTTAATGGGAAGAAAAGTCAATTACCTCTAAAATTGTTTATTGTAAAAGGCTGTATGACTGTTTTTAAGCAAGATATGGTTGTTCAAAATTTTATACTTTTAATGATTTTTGATATATTTAACGATTATTTTTAAATTTCTCATTTTAACTTTTTTTATTGTATATGTAGGTATATGCAAATATACATTGTCTAATAAAAAAGAAAGCTTATTTTCTTTACTTTAAAATGGTGTATCGTAAAAAATTCTGGGACTATTTTTAAACAAGATATGCTTTTTCAAAATGTCACATATACACATGCAACAGGTCCCACTAGTGGAACCATATGGAAAACTTTTTTATTATTAACTTTATGAAGAAAAATTATTCTTTATAAAATGATCTGCATAGCCTGATACCTAAGATGCAATCATCAGATATAAAATTTTATTAACAGTGTATGAGGTATGTTAAAAAATATGGATTTCGCTCAAGAGTAAAGTACCTTTATATTTTATAATATCGAAAAGTGTTATTAAGAAAAGTTATTTAGAATTAAAACTTATGTAATAATATGTAATCATATTTTTCTAATTAAAAAAATAAAAAAAAAATTAAACTGTTTCTCAAGTTACGGATACCTTTGGATATCCTACGGATATCTTGTTTAAAAATAGTCCTATAATTTTTTGTAATACACCATTTTAAAGTAAAGAAAATAAGCTTTTTTTATTCCACAATGTATATACCTAAATGTACAAGAAAAAAACTCGTAATGAGAAATTTAAAAAATAATCATTAAAAATCTCAAAAATTATTAAAAGTATGAAACCTTGAAAAAGCATAACTTGCTTAAAAAGAGCCGTATAACCTTATACAGTAGACCATTTTAAAGTCAATTGACTTCTCTTTCTACTAAATGTACCAATGGATATACCTAGAAATGCGTAGAAAAAAGTTACAGAACAATGTTTGCGAAATAATGGGGAAAATTACCCAAAAATGCTGTGAGCGGCGAATTTTGAAAAATCCTATTTCGGAAACTGTAAATCTTAGAGAATTTTACCAAACTAAATTTTAAAAAGGAAAGATGGAAGTTATTTTTCGCTGAAGCAATGCCTATACCTATATCCCTGTGGAAAAAAGTTATGGGGCAAAAAACGAAATTGCTTCCTTTCGTGTTTTTTTCTTGCTTTTCTTTTGGATATATTTTTGTAAAAAAAAAATATTTTTGACGTTAAAATGTGATATTTCGATTATAAATTTAACCTGAAACAATTTTTCTGTAGACGTGTCTGTGCTAAAAGTGCATAGAACTCACCCTGATTCACCCTGTGCCTATGGACTAATTCAACGCTTTCTCAAAAACGCACCCATTTAAATGGTAGCACTCAGCGGTTTTTATAATTTAGAGGTCCGTTGACCATATGAGACAATAAAATCCCGTTAACGTTGTAGTTCCTTTTAGCTCTCTTATTTTGAACATAATCAATAGCCTATTTATAGATCGATTTGTGAAATATCGGGTGTAGAATCTATAATAAGGGAAATATATTCTGCCATTTTACTTCTTCTATTATATCATTTTGAACCTGTTTTCCCAGAAGAGGAATAAATTCGTTACATCTAGATCAGTAGCTCCCAACCTTTTATGTCTGGCGACCCACCTTCTGATGTTTTTCATATTCGCGACCCATCCCTGACCCATGATGATATAATAAAATAAAGAACACGGTCAATGTACGCTACTCAGCTACTGTAAGAGCGACGCCGCGACCCATCTGAAATCCGTCGGCGACCCACTAGTGGGTCGGGACCCACCGGTTGGGAAACGCTGATCGAGAGGATGAGAGGTAGTTGATGTTTCCACTACCAACGTCATTATATTTTTGTAAGTGATTAGCTAAAAATGGGTAAAATTCGCTTAAATACTCCAAGCAACTAAAGAAATTTCTATTTTCTTTTGTGGAGAATTTGTTTGTTGATCCATAAAAGCATATCATTTTTGGTTGCTACTATTCGTTGAAGAATGTTTCTCCAATGTTACTTTTCTTCCGCATAAGTTTTTTCCATTAATGTTAGATCCAATTTGTCCTGCTGTACTATTTCTCTTGACTAACGTACCAGAAGACTAAGTGCACATACGACAAATATGCTCGGGAGATCGTTCGATGTTGAATAACTGTCCTATTGATATTTTTCCAGTCGTTATACCCATCAGAAGTTAGAAGAACAATTTTCGTTGAAAACAGTTTACAAACGTAACAATAAACACGGCTATACTTAGGACTGTTCACTAACCACTCGCGAAGAATTTTTCCGCGTTAGCTTTTGTTTTATAAAAAATCGCAATTTGCAAATGTCTTGTTTTATTATTATCCAATTGTATAACACTCTCACTAATTTTATCAATATTTTGATTCGGTCGATTATTTAATAAAATATTGTTGAAATTACAGATTTAAAAAATATTTTGGCCAATCCCCTATATCGCTAGGAAGAGTACTGACAGTCGTTTTCTATAGGAGGTGACAGATATGTCAGGTGAATTCGCTTGAAAATCAACAGTGGACTCATCATTTTCTTTGATTGTAACTCGCCCTTTATTACATAGTCACCATAGATTGATCAGCAACAGAATGGGAGGACGCACTTCCTTTTTGTGCAGTGTTGTGGTGTGTAAAAAATAATAATATTGCATCGTTTTGTGCCTGCTGCATGTTCTCTAAATTTTCGCTTTTTTCGTTTTTCACTGCCACTTCAATAATCATAACTTATGATGATAACTAAACGATCAGTTAAGAAAAATAAATGTTTAAAGAAAATTAATAAAACGACTAATGATTATTATAGATTAGTTGAACTTAGAAGCACAGGACTGAAAACTAATACAAGCAAGCAAGACATTATCTTTGCGGAAACCGACATCAAACTGAATATTAAGGGCCGGTTGTTCGAACGCTAATCAAAAATGATCATTATCAAATATTTAATTACTGTCACAACTGTCAATGTCAACTTTGATTGGGTTGCTGAAAACATAATTATTGTTTACAATTATGAAATTAGTTAATCAATTATGTTAATAATTGTTATGTTAATTGATTAACTAATCTCATAATTATAATCAATTATGTTTTCAGCAACCCAACCAAAGTTGACATTGACAGTTGGTGACAGTAATTAAATATTTGATAGTGATCATTGTTGATTAGCGTTCGAACAACCGGCCCTTAATTTAAAAGTGCTTTTTGAATAAATATTGTGCGTAGTACGTTTATACTTAAAAGATAATAGTTAAGATACATCTTGTTAATCCTACCTCTTGTTAATCATTTGGAGGGGTGTCTAACAATTTTGTTTATTGTTATTGATGCTGACAAGGCGACCTACCTACTGGCATTGCAGTTTTATGATGGGAACGGTTTATGGTTTATGAAAATAACACTTATTGTTGTAAAAATCCACAAGGAAAAAGTTTTCCTGCAGTTGGCTCTATACCATATAATACAAAGAACGACTAAAATCCTTTATAAAAGGTATATTTTTAAAAATCCCTAAAAAGGGGCTACATCACAGAACTAGTTTTCGATTGGATGACCAATCATCATCAGTGCTTACCTAAAATGAATATAACCTGATAAGATAATGTAAAGTTTTTTAAATTTTTACTACGGTTTTAAGAAAAGTTGTAGGTTATACTCACGTGATCTAACATGCTAATCACCAAAATACAATATTATAAAAATTTATGGGTAAAAACCCTTTAAAAGTGATCCGTCATGGAAACATAGATGAAATATGTGAACTTGAACATGGATGTTTAAAATATTCCATGTAATATGCTCTAGGTACCATCTGAGCTCTAAATCGACTTGTTCACATGTTGACTGTATGGTAGCAAGTGACGATGATATCGGGACTCTTGAACGATGACATGACAGAAGTGACAGTTCCACAGGCAGTTGAAAAATTAACCTGTCCGTTTTGAAGACTCTGGTGTAAAGCTTGTTAAATTAGGAAAAGTAACAACAATCACTCCACTGTGATGAATAATTAATTAAAATAAAATAAATTACATGTTGCAGTTAAATATATTTAAATAAATTATATTTAAATACATATTTAAATATAACCTGCCAGAGCAAGATATTTCTACTATCGTCACATTAAAAAGTCGACACGGGAAATATGAGGCACATCTGCATAAATTAGGAATAATTAATGCATCAGTCTGTTTTTGTGATAATGTTTCGATTAGAGATTTAAACCATATTTTCTTGGAATGCAAAATTAACGAGAGATATATAAATCAATTATATTACAATTTACGACAAACACAAGTTCATTTTCCAATTAGTATAGAAGGAAATATTTAAATTACTCGTAAACTACTTGAAAGAAACAAATATAATCATTTAAGTGAAATACGTATAAATATAACAAAACTAATAAATTGAGGTAAAAATAAAATAAAAATCTGTGGCTAACGGACTCGCATCCAAGCCATTTTTTCACACACACACACACACACACACACACACACACACACACACACACACACACACACACACACACACACACACACACACACACACACACACACACACACACACACACACACACACACACACACACACACACACACACACACACACACACACACACACACACACACACACACACACACACACACACACACACACACACACACACACACACACACACACACACACACACACACACACACACACACACACACACACACACACACACACACACACACACACACACACACACACACACACACACACACACACACACACACACACACACACACACACACACACACACACACACACACACACACACACACACACACACACACACACACACACACACACACACACACACACACACACACACACACACACACACACACACACACACACACACACACACACACACACACACACACACACACACACACACACACACACACACACACACACACACACACACACACACACACACACACACACACACACACACACACACACACACACACACACACACACACACACACACACACACACACACACACACACACACACACACACACACACACACACACACACACACACACACACACACACACACACACACACACACACACACACACACACACACACACACACACACACACACACACACACACACACACACACACACACACACACACACACACACACACACACACACACACACACACACACACACACACACACACACACACACACACACACACACACACACACACACACACACACACACACACACACACACACACACACACACACACACACACACACACACACACACACACACACACACACACACACACACACACACACACACACACACACACACACACACACACACACACACACACACACACACACACACACACAGACGTGGTAGGCAAACCACATTACACAAACATTAATCGAAAACTAATATCAAACCCTATTGTCAATAGACCCAGGACTTCAAAAAGCAATTTTGTGTTGATTTAAAGTTATCGAATTTATTTAACTTCATGGTAGCTGTTGGAATTTGTGCAAGTTTAAAAAGAGGTCACAGTAGGGGTGACTGAAGTGTAAAAATGTCATAAATAATCTAGGGGGATATATCATTAAAAACCAGCTCAGACTTAGGCGACTAATTCCTAAGGACCCCGCAGGCTACCCGGAACCCTAAGGGTTTGAAACCAAACCGTCATAAGGTCTAGTCGACAGTAGAGGGAGGAGAGGATGGAATATAAGATGTATATGAGGAAATTAATGAGAATTGAACATGAACAGGACCCAGAAAGACAAATTTTGGGTCCCGCTCATGTTATCAGAATGTGGAATTACGATTCGACTTGGTCGATTTGTTAAAAGTTACAGAATAGGGCTGAAGAACAAACCTCGAAAACCTCCAAGCCGAAACCGATATTTGCCGTTTTTATAATTGTATGCTTACGTAATCTATAAAAATTTAGTAAAGTATCTATTGTACAGACAACAAATCTAAAATCGTACGTTTATTAACTTTTTTTAACATGTAAATAAATTTTCAAGTCTTAGAAACCTGTATTCCAACCAAACAATCATAGTTCTCGTTTTCCATAGCTATTTCCGTATCAGCTTCTGTTCAAGTAGATATAGATTAACGGGTTTTGCGAGTTTGTTATATACAGTACGCCTATGAATTAACTACATTAAAGCATCTCACCGCGTTTTCAGGTGCACCTCCGCGACTAATACGAGAATAGTTACAGAAAGTAATTTGGAAGGGTCATTGTCGTGCCCCAGAGGATGTATAGCGTTATTTTTTATCCGAGCGTTTTCTGCTCACGCCGTTCTGCCGTGTCATTTGGTCCATTAGCCAATTACAACGAGAGATACAACCCGCTAAGAATTCGTACGTTAGCGAACACTCAGAGCACGATTATGACATTAAGTGTAAGTGGCCTAAGAGGAAAAAATGGTCAAAATGTTTTCGTAGGAAAGTGGAGGATGAAAAGACTTATTTTTAAATCAATATATATTGCTGCGACATCAAAAACACTTTCCAGAATGACATCTACTTTTTGTTCCAGAGACTTATTATAACTTTGTTTTTGTTATAACTTATAGCAACCTGCAATGTATAAAACCTTCTTTTTGAAAATTAAAACATATTTAGACTGACAAAAAAGGGTTTTGAACAACAACATGGCTTATACTTTTTTGTAACATTACCAAAATTATTTACTCACATAATTTTTGATCCTACCGACAATTTGATTTTTTTTGATTTTTGATAGTAATACATATGCTTGTTTTCTTTCTTGATTTTATCTGTTTAAGGAGATTTTATAATAAAAACTAAAATTTTAAACTAAAAAAGAGAAAATATTTACTTAATGCATTCAATTTCTAGAGTCTTAACTAGAACTTCGTGAATATTTTCAGCTAATATTACTTCCTTTTTTCCTTTTTGGTGTTCTTTAAATGAAAGGATGCGAAGGATAAGGAAAAATAGGTTAAATGCATATTATATAAGGCATTATTGACCCATTATTCTTAATTCTTCAGCAAAAACAGAAAGAAATTAGAGAATTTAAAAGAAGATATCTAGACCTAAAAATATTGAGGAATTTTTCCCTACCAGAAACAAAATAAAAAGTATGATAGTTGCTTAGGTTCAAAATGGTTGGGCGCCAGGGGCGTCATTTGAAATTTTGTTTGGGGCGGGGCAAGCATTATAATATACAATAAATTATACAATACTGTAGTAATAAAATTGATGTATTTTTTGTAAATTTCAGTCATTTTAATGGTCAGGAGGGGCAAATGCTCCCCTGATCCTAAAGATGGACGTAGTTTGGCTCTAGATGATTTGGGTAGACCTTAAATGTTTACTATTTGAATGTCTTCAAGAAGGTGTTGTGGTCTTGAAGACAGCTGCAGTCTTTAGTTATTTTTAGTTGTTTTGTTCGACTTGGTGGTTCCCCATCGAATCGTCGACGGTGAAGATCATGAAGATCCCTCCATTCATTCGTTATTTAATCCAAAAAACCAGAATAATAAATTCCGTGTTAGATAGACGTCAAACGTTTTCAAAGCTTCCTTGTTGCATCTTCCAAAATTATAAGGAAAATATTAAATAAAATAAAACAGCCAATTGCAAAGAATCAAGTGAATAGAATTATTGTTATCAAATAATTAGTTAATTTAATTAAAGATACTAACTGCATAAGGGTTTAATAAAGTTGAAACGACATGTGGCTCTAGAGTTTACGTATTTATCGAAAAGACACTTATGAATATTGGTTAAATATTTTATAATAAAACCAAGTATTAAAATATTACTCAACTCAAGAGATTATAGACGAAATAACATTAATATTTCAGAGAAACACTGCCTTAACTAGGTATACTGACGCATAGAAGAGTTGTCAAAACTGACAAATGCAGTGTGATACAGACGCATTAGTTCAGAGAAATAAGTAAAAAAATATCCAGTTGGTGACACCACCCCTCCAGGCCGAAACCAAATTTTTTTAGTATTATGGACATCTACAGGGTGTTAGTAAATGAGTATGAAAAATTTTAAGGGCTAATTCTACATGAAAAGTTAATGCCAGTTTGCTCTATAAACATATGTCCGCAAATGCTTAATTTCGGAGATACGGGGTGCTGAAATTTTTATTTCAAACTGCCAATTTATTTATTGCTCTAAGACCAGTTGAGCTATGAAAATTAAATTTGGTGAGTTTTAGGAGGTAGTTATTACGAATTTTATGACATACAATTAGGAATTTTGTATTCATCATTGGCGCGTCTACGGGCAATGGTCTGAATTATTTTAAAGAAGAAAATAGTACGCCACTGAGATATTTCGAATTATATTTGTTCTCGAATTTGTTCGAGGACAAAAAGACTGCTCGAAACAGCGGAGATGTTGTAACGTTACAAACATCACAGCTTTGATATTTTATTTTTAAATAATTATTTTATTCTATTTTCTTTAATATTTCATTAATAATTATCTTCTATTCGTTTTAACTTGCTTCTTCGTTAAAAACTTGTTTGGCGCCCTCTTTTATTATCTTATATTTAATATATCTCTTTTCGTCTAACATCTAAATCATCAACCGAACTTACTGAACGCACCCCGTATATCTCCCCGCACTCTCTAGATATCTGTCTTTCAATACGGAACATGCCTGCTACTTCATACGTACTTGGTCGTCATTTTAAATTCAAATGTCGTTTTCAATGACAGTGACACTTCATCCCTACCCGCTGACGAACTGAAAATGGAGGGGAAGAATTATTCCTTAAATAGGCATGTAATTCGAATATTAGACTTATTTTTCATCAGACCATATTCTCTTGGGGTAAGAATACATATATGATCATATTTTAATTACATTTCTACATCTAACAGTTTTTCTAATATTTTTTATATCTAACCTAACCTCCAATGTCAAAGCATGTGTTCTGATATTTTAGTTTTAAATACCTATTTCTTTCTAATTTTCATATATACACGTGTAAATCAAATTTTAACTGGCAGTATCAACCTTAATTCCATTTAATTTACCCTTGCCATCTACTAGTTTCTAAATACTATTTGGCAAAGGTACAATTTGGGTTTTTAACTTCTTGATTGTCACTAATATGCATTATTCTTCTAGTTTTTTTGGATAAAAATCAACTTTTCTCCCTTCGGGAGCCACCAGATTCCATCACCGGTGATGCAACTATAAAGACATGACATCTAGACTGCAACGACTACCATCTCCAGCTGTAGGGGCCTAGGGCCGAACATCTGCTAAGGTCTACAAGAAGTCTACAGCAGTACCAATTCGACATCAAGAAGTTACCAGCGAACCAGATACCAAAAGCCATAAGTATAATCCAGAATTGTTAGTTTTTGGCAAGAATTTGAATATATTTGTTAATGCACTTGATAAATCATATTCTTATTATATCTTAATTAAACAGTAAACATGATTAGTTAAAAATACTGTTCTGTTTGCTTCCATACTAAATTTTCATAGTTCATATCTAAGATTAGGACAAGACGAACACACACCTTGAGAGACTGAGCTACGCTGGGGTGAACGATAGCTATCTTGGATGATTGAAGTAATATTTTTGAATATTAAATCAGTTAGCTGTGGTATTCTATCGTCGTTTTCGTTTTAATGTAAACCCTTCGAAAAGTCGATAGTAAACTATGGGACAGAACTAGAAGTAGAGATATACGAAGGAGATGCAATGAGGAAAATATTAATAACTAGGTAAGAAACAGAAGAGTAGAATGAAATGACCAATAAGCCAAATGACAATAAATAAATTAGTAAGGACAGCGAGAGACGATTTCCCAATAGGAAGACGATCAGTGGGAAGACCACGAAAACGATGGAACGACCACTTAGTGGAGCCACATTGAAAAACGGGCAGAGTCATATCTATGCAAAAATAAGAAGAGCAATAGAAATTTTATTAAAGTATTTATTTAAATTAGGGGTCGCCAAGGGCTCTTGAAAATCTCAAGATCTTGTCTTGATCTTGTCTTGATTTCAAGATAAGATCAAGACAAGAAGTAATTTTAGATTTCAAGAAAAGACAAGAAATGTTTTGTCAATACCAAAATTTCTTGTCAAGAAATCAAGAAATCTTGAAATATTTTGACTAGGTATTAATTTGTGAAAAAGATAACATATTTTAACATAAAATAACGTATTTTAATGTATTGAACACTTTTTTTGCTAAAACGATTTACAAAATGTAAATCATGTAAATGTAACATAAATTTTTAAATCGGAGTTGATAAGCCATGAATTAAGGCAGATAATACTTTTTATGCTGGGGCCACAGTAACGGCATTAGACGTTACTGTGGCCCCAGCATTATAGAGTCAACGTCTAGCCATATCTTGACTTTGTTGCTGGCGTTCTGAGAAAATCCTTGGCCATTTTCGATAATAACGGGTAGACATTCTCGTGTCTTCTCTACCAATCAAGTAGATTCTCAGCATCTTCTGACCTAGGTTCATTTAAGTATTTTTTGACTCTGGTATTAGATTCTGTAGGTCATTTTGGGATTTATTAGGCCGTGTCAGCGCGCATCGCAATAAAAAGGTCGCCGGGGAATCACCGGACCAGGTAATCAAGAAATATCAAGATCTTGAAATTTCTTGAGTCAAGACAAGATATAACATGTCAAGAAAACGTCAAGACAAGCTTTTTTTAAATTTCTTGATTTTTTTAAGACAAGACAAGAATTATCAAGACAAGAATTCTTGTCTTGTCGACCCCTAATTTAAATGTAAATTAAAAACATGTGACATTTACAACGTTACAAATATATTTAAAGAGATTTTCGCTTTGGGGCCAAATTTGTTTAAATCGTGTGCATCTTAAAAAGGAAAATGCATGACCAAATCGCACTCCAAAAGTGACTTGCTGTTATTTGCCGATTTTAACATCGTGGAACACAACAGGATTATTTATTTGCTGCCGTTCCTGCTTTGCATATTGCTTACTATCATGCAAAATTTACTCTGTGTTAATGGAAGAATTATTTTAGCTGCACCGAGCATTGGACTCTCGCTGATGTGATTTGAAAGGAATTTAATTAGTTCACCTGTTACAGGTGGTTTATTGCGGTAAGCAGGCTCTTCTCAACATTTCATTTACTCTATCATTATAATTACTGAATTTATCTTTTGCTTATGCAACACGATCATTTATTATGCTTACTGTTTACTGTTCTGAAATTTTTTAAAGAGTTTCTTTCATTACCTGCTGTTATATGCAAATGTATGTTTTTTGTTTTTACAACGACTGTGAAAGATTTATGGTTATGCGTGTGGTATATACTAGCGAAGTATATATATATACGAGGGTCTCTATGATGTCTGTTTTGCCACAAACAAGTTTTTGTTTCAGAGTATTGAAAAATGTACCATAGAGCAGTGTCAGTATTTGAAAGTGCTTTCATTGTTTTTAAAAGCAAGTAAGATTAAAACAATTTAGAAATAATGTTCCATATTCCTACAATATTTCATGAGTATGCCAATCTGCTAAACATTATTACGCCTAATATGATGTTAAAGCTTGTTTAAATGAAATTTCTTTCTGTTACAGAAAAATATTATTGTCAAATATATCTAGAAATAATCATCACTACAATTAAGGCACATATACAATTATTTTCTATTCCATACTATCTATTCTAAAATACATTGGCTTGGACGGTAGAGACGTTTGCATAATTGCAAATTTGTATTGTAATCAAACAACATCAATTTTAGTAGACGGTTTGGAATCACAGGCTCTTAATATTAAAGGAGGAGTAGGGCAGGGATGCCACTTGTCGCACCTGCTTTTCAACCTTTACTCCGAAAGAATTTTCAGAAATGCACTTTTTGAAAAACAAGAAGGAATAGTTGTGGAAGGAATAATTTGCGATATGCAGACGACACAGCATTCCTAGCTTCCACTCAAGAAGATCTGCAAACATTACTCTTGATAGTGTCGTTGAGAGTTGTAAGGAAGTAGGTCTGGATCTGAGCATACGGAAAACCAAAATACTCGTAATAAGTAAACAACAGAATATACAACCGTCTATATATTTAAATAATACCAAACTTTAGCAAGTTGACCAAATTGTTAACCTTGGATATCAATTAAATTCTAACGCAGAGACTCACTGCGAAATTAGATCTAGGATAGAGCAGGCAAGAGCTGTTTTATAAGGATGTCCAAGATAGTGTGTAACATAACAGAGACCTAAAATTCCCATTTAGTCCATTGAAATGTTACATTTAGTGTGCATTTCTTAGAGGAGTCAATTTTATTTTTTTATTGTGTAGGGGGGTTCAGTAGAAGCTTAAGTTCAAGTTTTTGGGGTTGAGGCCCTTGTCCCCCGGCCGCCATCTTGGAAAAAGAGGTGCAAAGGGCTTTCGCGCTGTATCTCGTAAACTAGCTACCCTACAGAAAATTTAATTTCACATAAAATGAAGCAAATTAAATTTTCTACAATTTTATATCTATTACTTTTTATCGTAAAGTGACCAACATAAAAGTTATAAACAAAAATAAGAGAAAATTTTGTAAGAAATTTCCTTTTGGAAGTTATAACTTATTTTACGTTCATTTCACAATAAAATAACATCATAGCGATTTTGTAGAGGATTTTTCAATAAACAATTTTCACTATAAAGTTGTTTAATTTTATTTATTATCTAGGTTTTACAGCGCTCCAAACTTGACCAGATTCTCGAATTCTCGTAGAAAAATAATGCTTTTCTATCTACGAGCGGCATTCCGTTATGCCAACCACGAAAATCAAATTTAAGGTGAATGATCAATTTTGGTCTATTTTTATGTTTTAGAGGTCGCTGAATCCGAATATGAAGCTTATTTTTATCTAGAGTTGGTGGAACATGTTAAAAAAATAAATTTTATACAAAAATGCCAAAAATCAATTTTGATGATCTTTCAAATTTACCTCGCTGTATCTTTGGTCGCTGTAAATATTTCCTCTTAAAAATTTTACTGTGTCTTCTTTGAATTACGTAGATAACAATGAAACTTGTCCAAAATCTTTAGAAAGATTAAAAAAGGATACACAACAATAAAATATAGTTCATGAAGAAGTTCTTTGGAAAAGTTTAAGTCAAAATATATAATAGGAAAAAAGTTATGTTACTTCATATACAAGCGGCACACCCCAAAAAACGCTTATATTTCGAGATCCTTACCACGGCGTGGTGAATGGCTAATTTTTATCATACTTTATGATTTTGATATCAAAAATCGTTTTTTGCTCTGCTTAAGAATTTTGCATTTTGCGGTTGCGTCATTCTTCTTCAGAAGCGGCGAATTTGTCCTCAAACAACTTCTTGGGCCTTTTCTATATATGCTTAGAGTTATAAGTTTTATAGTGGGAAGAAAGGTCAAAAACAGATTAATAATAGCATAGGAATGTTAGAATTATAATAAATTGTATGAATAAAAAATATATATATATATAGATAGAAAAGTAAGCCTAACTTTTGTTTTTATTGTATCCCTATGAGCATTCGAGAATCTGGTCAAGTTTGGAGCGCTGTAAAACCTATATAAATAAATAGAATTAAACAACTTTATAGTGGAAATTGTTCGCTGAAAAACCCTCTACAAAATTGCTAAAATGTTATTTTATTTTAAAATGAACTGAAAAAAAGTTATAAGATCCAAATTAACCATTACCATTTTTGGTTATATCTTTTTTGTTGGTCACTTGACGATAAAAAGTAATAGAAACCAAATTGTGGAAAATTTAATTTGCTACATTTTATGTTTAATTAGATTTTCCATAGGGTTGGTAGTTTACGAGATATAGCGCGAAACTCCTTTGCACCCCATTTCCAAGATGGCGACCGGGGGACAAGGATGGCGACCCCAAAAATTTGAACTTAAGCTTCTACTGATCGCTTCTACACATTACAGAAATAAAATTGACTCCTCTAAGAAATGCAAGGTACGGCCTAAAAAATGTAACATTTTAATGGACTAATTGAGCATTTGCCTACTTCGCTGCTACGTATTATCTGTCTTGCTTTATGGAATCGAGTCCTGGACTGTGAATAAAATCGATCTAAATCGCCATGAGAATATGGTGTGGATCCCCTAATAACCTATATTCTTTATAGATTCTCTTTCATTTCTTTCGCGCGACTTCACGCAACATGAGGCCGAGTAGTATCGTACTGACGAATGACACCACGTGATGCTTTTGTTGGACATTTTTGTCGTATTGCTTGAAGAAGTATATTCACAATCTCAAGGTACGTACAAGTTTCTATGGCTGAAAAAAAAGTCTTACAGTCTTAACTGCAGAAGGTACTGTACCTGTTTTTGGTGGCAGAGAATTTGCGTGTTTCGATTGCATCGATAACAGCTGACTGGATCGATCAAAATAACGTCACCAAGGTTCGTCCCCAACAATTACCGACAAAAGAATTTGCCGCTTTGCCTATATTTTTTTTGGTAGCCTGACAAAAGACAAGGAGAAGGTAGATACTATGGTAGGGGAGCAAAGTATGCTAAATGTGCAGTCACTTGAGCGTTATGGGCTATTGGGTTGTGAAGAGTAGGTCCTAAAATCAAAAAAAGTTAAGTAAAGTTTTCCATTTTAGTAGGCGCTTGCCATTTCTTAATTTAATTTTCGATTTCCAACAATCGTTTTTTCCGATTATAACGCCATCTATGTATAATTCGAAAAAATGTTTTGAATAAAAGTTACTTATTTTTTCATAAGAAATCCAAATCTGCAATAAACTATGGGGCTCTCATTCCAGATTTTAAAGTAACCTCCCACCCCACCACCGTATGATGTCGTGTTTGGTGCCATTCGATAGATTTTTCAAAAATATTAAATAAGTGTTTTTTATAGTTTTTCGATCTGATGTTTATTTCGCGAAATATCGTGGGATTCGTATTTAAAATATTAAATTTACCCCCCACCCCTCTCTGTAGGAAGTCGTGTTTGGTATCATTCGATAGATTTTTAAAAAATATTGAGCACATATTTTTTAGTTTTTCGATCTGTCATTCATTTCGCGAAATATTCGCTTTTTTCTTGTGAAATTAACACTCCCCTGTGTTAAGAGCCAATATATGGTAGAGGTACATCTGCAGGGTACCAGGTTTCTCCCCATATCATAATCTGACGCGCTCGAGTAACTGCAAAAATCCCCGCTTGGGCTGCCTTACCAAAAATTGAACATCAAAAAGACTAAATTTATAATTGTAACAAAGAAGCTATACACTATACACCAATGTGAATTTAACCATAAATAATAAGCAAGTTGAAAGAGTTACGTCCTACAAATATTTGGAAATTGTTCGCTGAAAAACCCTCTACAAAATTGCTAAAATGTTATTTTATTTTAAAATGAACTGAAAAAAAGTTATAAGATCCAAATTAACCATTACCATTTTTGGTTATATCTTTTTTGTTGGTCACTTGACGATAAAAAGTAATAGAAACCAAATTGTGGAAAATTTAATTTGCTACATTTTATGTTTAATTAGATTTTCCATAGGGTTGGTAGTTTACGAGATATAGCGCGAAACTCCTTTGCACCCCATTTCCAAGATGGCGACCGGGGGACAAGGATGGCGACCCCAAAAATTTGAACTTAAGCTTCTACTGATCGCTTCTACACATTACAGAAATAAAATTGACTCCTCTAAGAAATGCAAGGTACGGCCTAAAAAATGTAACATTTTAATGGACTAATTGAGCATTTGCCTACTTCGCTGCTACGTATTATCTGTCTTGCTTTATGGAATCGAGTCCTGGACTGTGAATAAAATCGATCTAAATCGCCATGAGAATATGGTGTGGATCCCCTAATAACCTATATTCTTTATAGATTCTCTTTCATTTCTTTCGCGCGACTTCACGCAACATGAGGCCGAGTAGTATCGTACTGACGAATGACACCACGTGATGCTTTTGTTGGACATTTTTGTCGTATTGCTTGAAGAAGTATATTCACAATCTCAAGGTACGTACAAGTTTCTATGGCTGAAAAAAAAGTCTTACAGTCTTAACTGCAGAAGGTACTGTACCTGTTTTTGGTGGCAGAGAATTTGCGTGTTTCGATTGCATCGATAACAGCTGACTGGATCGATCAAAATAACGTCACCAAGGTTCGTCCCCAACAATTACCGACAAAAGAATTTGCCGCTTTGCCTATATTTTTTTTGGTAGCCTGACAAAAGACAAGGAGAAGGTAGATACTATGGTAGGGGAGCAAAGTATGCTAAATGTGCAGTCACTTGAGCGTTATGGGCTATTGGGTTGTGAAGAGTAGGTCCTAAAATCAAAAAAAGTTAAGTAAAGTTTTCCATTTTAGTAGGCGCTTGCCATTTCTTAATTTAATTTTCGATTTCCAACAATCGTTTTTTCCGATTATAACGCCATCTATGTATAATTCGAAAAAATGTTTTGAATAAAAGTTACTTATTTTTTCATAAGAAATCCAAATCTGCAATAAACTATGGGGCTCTCATTCCAGATTTTAAAGTAACCTCCCACCCCACCACCGTATGATGTCGTGTTTGGTGCCATTCGATAGATTTTTCAAAAATATTAAATAAGTGTTTTTTATAGTTTTTCGATCTGATGTTTATTTCGCGAAATATCGTGGGATTCGTATTTAAAATATTAAATTTACCCCCCACCCCTCTCTGTAGGAAGTCGTGTTTGGTATCATTCGATAGATTTTTAAAAAATATTGAGCACATATTTTTTAGTTTTTCGATCTGTCATTCATTTCGCGAAATATTCGCTTTTTTCTTGTGAAATTAACACTCCCCTGTGTTAAGAGCCAATATATGGTAGAGGTACATCTGCAGGGTACCAGGTTTCTCCCCATATCATAATCTGACGCGCTCGAGTAACTGCAAAAATCCCCGCTTGGGCTGCCTTACCAAAAATTGAACATCAAAAAGACTAAATTTATAATTGTAACAAAGAAGCTATACACTATACACCAATGTGAATTTAACCATAAATAATAAGCAAGTTGAAAGAGTTACGTCCTACAAATATTTGGAAATTGTTCGCTGAAAAACCCTCTACAAAATTGCTAAAATGTTATTTTATTTTAAAATGAACTGAAAAAAAGTTATAAGATCCAAATTAACCATTACCATTTTTGGTTATATCTTTTTTGTTGGTCACTTGACGATAAAAAGTAATAGAAACCAAATTGTGGAAAATTTAATTTGCTACATTTTATGTTTAATTAGATTTTCCATAGGGTTGGTAGTTTACGAGATATAGCGCGAAACTCCTTTGCACCCCATTTCCAAGATGGCGACCGGGGGACAAGGATGGCGACCCCAAAAATTTGAACTTAAGCTTCTACTGATCGCTTCTACACATTACAGAAATAAAATTGACTCCTCTAAGAAATGCAAGGTACGGCCTAAAAAATGTAACATTTTAATGGACTAATTGAGCATTTGCCTACTTCGCTGCTACGTATTATCTGTCTTGCTTTATGGAATCGAGTCCTGGACTGTGAATAAAATCGATCTAAATCGCCATGAGAATATGGTGTGGATCCCCTAATAACCTATATTCTTTATAGATTCTCTTTCATTTCTTTCGCGCGACTTCACGCAACATGAGGCCGAGTAGTATCGTACTGACGAATGACACCACGTGATGCTTTTGTTGGACATTTTTGTCGTATTGCTTGAAGAAGTATATTCACAATCTCAAGGTACGTACAAGTTTCTATGGCTGAAAAAAAAGTCTTACAGTCTTAACTGCAGAAGGTACTGTACCTGTTTTTGGTGGCAGAGAATTTGCGTGTTTCGATTGCATCGATAACAGCTGACTGGATCGATCAAAATAACGTCACCAAGGTTCGTCCCCAACAATTACCGACAAAAGAATTTGCCGCTTTGCCTATATTTTTTTTGGTAGCCTGACAAAAGACAAGGAGAAGGTAGATACTATGGTAGGGGAGCAAAGTATGCTAAATGTGCAGTCACTTGAGCGTTATGGGCTATTGGGTTGTGAAGAGTAGGTCCTAAAATCAAAAAAAGTTAAGTAAAGTTTTCCATTTTAGTAGGCGCTTGCCATTTCTTAATTTAATTTTCGATTTCCAACAATCGTTTTTTCCGATTATAACGCCATCTATGTATAATTCGAAAAAATGTTTTGAATAAAAGTTACTTATTTTTTCATAAGAAATCCAAATCTGCAATAAACTATGGGGCTCTCATTCCAGATTTTAAAGTAACCTCCCACCCCACCACCGTATGATGTCGTGTTTGGTGCCATTCGATAGATTTTTCAAAAATATTAAATAAGTGTTTTTTATAGTTTTTCGATCTGATGTTTATTTCGCGAAATATCGTGGGATTCGTATTTAAAATATTAAATTTACCCCCCACCCCTCTCTGTAGGAAGTCGTGTTTGGTATCATTCGATAGATTTTTAAAAAATATTGAGCACATATTTTTTAGTTTTTCGATCTGTCATTCATTTCGCGAAATATTCGCTTTTTTCTTGTGAAATTAACACTCCCCTGTGTTAAGAGCCAATATATGGTAGAGGTACATCTGCAGGGTACCAGGTTTCTCCCCATATCATAATCTGACGCGCTCGAGTAACTGCAAAAATCCCCGCTTGGGCTGCCTTACCAAAAATTGAACATCAAAAAGACTAAATTTATAATTGTAACAAAGAAGCTATACACTATACACCAATGTGAATTTAACCATAAATAATAAGCAAGTTGAAAGAGTTACGTCCTACAAATATTTAGGGGTTTGGCTCACTCATACTAATGACCAGACAAGAAAAATTAAAAGGCCAATAAAAATAGCGAGACAATCATTTATTAAAATGAAGAAGTTTCTTTGCTGCCGAGACATAAATCTGAAATTGAGAACAATAACGTTAAGGTGCTATGTTTTCTTCGTTCTGATGTAAGGCATGGAAGCTTGGACACTAAAAAAGATAAATATCAAAAACATTGAGGCATTCGAGATGTGGTGCTACAGGAGAATGTGAAAAATACCATGGACAGAGAGAATAACAAATCAAGACGTTTTGCTGAAGGCGGGAAAGGTATGCGAAGTTTTAAAAGCCATAAAAACAAGAAAACTGGAATATCTAGGCCACATTCTGAAAGGGGAAAAGTACTCCCTGCTAATACTCATAATACAAGAAAAAATCTCGAGAAAGAGAAATACGGGACGTAGGATTATTTACTGGTTGCGGAATTTAAGGGATACAGGTGCAATTCAATACAATCGTTCAGAGATGCAGCCAACAAAGTTAAGATAGCTGTGATGGTAGCCAACCTCCGATAGGAGATGGTACTGCAAGAAGAAGAATGGTTTTTTGTGGCTTGTGCCTTTTGTTTGTTCCTTGGCAGCAAACTCGGATTTTAATTGGAGTTAGGGCAGTTAAAAAGATAGAGTGACATAAAATATGTACTAAGCAAATATGGTGTAGCTGCAGATAATATGTTAACAAAAGGAGAAATACACCAATAACAGTTACGTTCCGAAAAATATTTAAAACCTCTAACTTCGTAGTGTCGATTTAAAGCGGAATTCAGGCAATCGTCATCAGAAATACATTTCTTAACTATAAACTTTTAATATTCTTCTTTAGTGTACTGCTTTTCTTTTCAAATTTTAGTTCCAGAGCGCCAGATCGAAGAAGAACGTCATGGCTTAAAAATCTGAGAGAATGGTATAACAGATCCTCTGCATCCCTTTTCCGAGCTGCCGTTAACAAAATTGCTATAGCCAATTTGATAGCCAACGTTCGATAATCGAGCACGGCACATGAAGAAGAAGACTGGACAGCTGCCCGAGGCCCAAAGCCCCAAAGTTAAAAAAATTAGCACATTATTGACATATAATAATTTGTGTCAATCAATTAACTGTAATAATTCGTTACATGGAAGGTTTCACTCCTGTTGAAAGGTTTCTCATATTTTGCCAAATCACGGTCATAAAGCAGAAGATATATTTAATTCTCTAATGACATTCTTGCAAGAAGATGATATCGATTTGAAAAACTACAGGGTACAGTACTACTGGGTACGTGTCAGTTATGAGTGGAAAATACAATAGTATTCAGGCTAAAATAAGATAACATAATAGCTTGGCGTTGTGGATTCCGTGTGCCGCCCACTCTCTAAATTTACTTGCAAAAGCTGCAACTGAGTGTTGTCCTGCTGCCATAGCATTCTTTGATTTCTTGGAAGGACAATATGAACTATATGTATTTTTTACTTCCTTTACATACAGATACAACGTGTTAATCGAATTGAAAGCGGCGTCTTTAAGCGACAGCAATGCCGACCTCGGCAGAAACTGTTACTAGAAGAGTAAATACTACTAGATGGATATCTAGAAGTGACGCCGCAAAAGAACTAGTTAGAGGTTTATCAGATTAAAGGAGCATTATCCAGAATTTCAGAAGACGATGAGCAACAATTTGAAACTCGTAGCCGTGCAAATGGTTTTTATAATCAAATGTGTTTACTGGAAACAGGAAAATTTGGAATATTTTGGAATGAAATCTTGGAGAGGACAAACAGCACAAGTCGTATTCTCCAAGATGCTAATATTGACCTTAATTCATGACTGGTGGCACATAAATCACTTAAAAAATTTTTATTCTTTTAAGGAATATTTTAGGGACCGAAATGACAACATCTGAGAAATTTAAGAATTAAAAATTTTATCGTTATTATAGATCACTTCATCATATAAGTCAGAGGCTTTCTGCATATGAATCCTTTCATTCCAATTTTGGATTTTTACATTATTTGGAAAAAACTTCCAATGAAATTGGAGCTCACTCACTAAAGGTGACCGACATTTATAGCAATGATTTAGATAAAAACCTAGGTGTAGAACTGACACAATTTGTAGAATTTTTCAATTCATCTAAAGGGGAAATTGGTTCATCAAACATAAGTAAAGAACTTCAAATGTACCGACTGCTAAAAGATAAGAATGTGAATGATGCGTTTCCAAACGTTGTGGTGACACTTTGTTTATACACGCAAAAGTCTAGGGATATTTTTATAAATAGACGTATTTTGTTTATCCGTAATCAACTTAAAAAAAGTAATACAAAATTTGTAGTTTAAATTGTTGTTTAATATGTCAAAAACCATAAATTGCAAAAAAAACAGAAAATTGGAGCAAACAAAAATATATTGCAAATCACCCATGTTTCACATATCACCATAAAATGTCAAAAATACGAAATACAAACTTAAAATAAAGTATGGCCACCACGTTGGTTTATCACAGCTCTATATCTACTGTTCATGCTCCGAATCGCATTGTTAATGTCTGCTTGAGGTAGTTGTGTCCATTGTTCTCTCAGAAGCTCTTTTAATTGAAACTCATTGTAGATATTGCCCGTATGTGGAGTAATTCTTCGTTGGAGCATGTCCCATACATGCTCAATGGGATTCAAGTCCGGTGATTGTGCTGGCCAGGGCAATACATCAATACCCTCGTTATCCAACCAGTCTGTTACAATATGCGCAACATGTGGTCGAGCGTTATCATGCATTAAGTAAAAATTTTCTTCAACAGCAGCAGCAAACAGGCGCACAACAGGTTCAAGAATAGTGTCCAAATATTGCTGACTTCTGAGAAAGCCACGTGGGAAAATGAGATCAGTTCTTCCGTCAATCATGATTCCGCCCCATACCATGAATGTACCACCTCTGTATGCATACACTTCTTGAAGATGTCGTAATCGTTCTCCATTTCCGGGTCGTCTCCAAACTCTTGTCCGACGAGAATCTGGATAAAATCCATATCTAGACTCGTCACTAAACAAAACTGTGGCCCAGTCATTGTCAGTCCAATTCTGAAACTCTTGACACCAGGTTAATCTTGCAGCGCGATTGCCTCTAGATAGAGGTGGACATCTCAGTGGTCGCCGACTACGAAGATTGGCTTCATGGAGATGATTCCTCACAGTACTGCGGCTAATTGTTACATTATGTACAAGCTGTAATTCATTAACCAGATCGGGTGCTGTGATTGTTGGCTGCCTTCTGGTATTTAAAATTAAATATCGGTCTTGAGCGAAGGTTGTAGAGCGATCACGTCCTGGATGTTGCTCGGCTGGACTCCCAGTGTCTCTAAACCGACGCCACAAACGACTTACGACGTTTTGGGAGACACCCAGCTGGTCAGCAACTTGAGTTTGTCGCATACCAGCTTGAAGGAGGCCCACGGCTCTATTCATCTCGTCCAACGTTAAATGTTGTCGTTGCATGGTAAAAAGACAATATCTTTAACTCACCTATTAAGCAAGAATGGTATAAAGTGACTAAAATTAAAAATAAACAAAACATAAACATGTCGATTTTTTTGTCCCGTATAAAAAAACATTCTAAAACACGTATTGCTATCAGTTTTACAATTTTTTTTTTTTTTATAAGAAGTGAGTGTCTGTATCAAGAATTATAGTACAAGCAAATTTATATGGTCATGAAATTTCTATCATTGGTATTGTCAAATTATAAAATATCCTTAGACTTTTGCGTTGTGTGTATTTAGTTCTGATTCTAGCTAACTGCAGTGGAGAGAGATCATTCTCAAAATTTAAGTTAATTAAAAGTCGACTTCGGTCTATGATGGGCCAAGAGCGTTTGAATCATAATCAATCTCTATAAGGACCATTGAACACGATGTCTTAAAGTCTTAAAAGCAACTAGACATGTCCGACATAATCAAGGAATTTTCAATTAAAAAATCTCGAAAGGTACCCGGACTTTAACTATAGATTTTACTCTGTTTATTTTGAATATTTTACTGTAAAAAGATAAAGCTTTTGTATTTTTTTATTATTTCAAAATATATTTATAAAATTAGATCAATATTTTTTTTATTTCTAAAAAGGAAAACCCTGTAGTTGGCTGTATAACATAGTTATAACAACATTTTTTTAATGGTAGAAGGTTCCCACACCAATTCTGCCCAGGGGCCCCCACTGCCTTAAATCCGGCTCCGGATCACTTGTACTATTCCAGTGAATTTAAAACAGTACTTCTGGTCGCATTTCTAAAACCGGAAGTCCTAGGTCAAACTTCTCACATTTAGGACCATCCTTGGATCATAAGCTCTAATTTGACACCTCATTTGTCATTCTACCTAATATAATTATAGAGGAGCTATATTCGCGGTCGGACGGACAGACGTACAGACAGCCTAGGTCAAATTTCTCACCTTTAGTACCATCCTTGGATTATAGGCTTTCATTCGACACCTCATTCGTCATTCTACTTGGTATAATTACGGTTGAGTTGTGTTTACGGCAGACAGGCAGACGGACGAGCGGACGGACACAGGGACGTGGATAATTCAAAGTTTTCACATTTTTTCAAAATTGGGTGAAAACAACATTTAATAAAGAAACATTTTCTCTATCCAGCTGGGATTCGAACTCACAACTGTTGGGTTCAAAGGTAGGCTCTCTTACCACCGAGCCATCAACAAGATGGATCGACCAAATTACAGGAATATGCAAAAGACTTATGCATGAGTTAAAAGAAAATGACCGGAGACAGAACGGACAATACACGACATCAAGATGAACACTATACAGTGCCTCCGGGAAGTCAGGACTGACGAGAGGGAACCAGTTAACTTAGTTTGACTTAAGAGCGGGCTGGTGAATGGATTGACAGCTTTGGTCTACAGATATGACAAAATATACAGCTTTGGTCTACAGATATGACCAACCTACTTTCCTGGAAATGCTCTACCAACCCATTTAGATATAGTAGTGGCCAAAAGCCTAGGACTACAAACAGACATCCGAACCTTAAACGAAGGATCAGCAGACCACAACCCCATACTCATAGAAATAGGTACATGGGAAGAAGATAACAGAACAACAAAGAAAAGAAAGAAAACCAAGTGGTCTAACTTCAAACGCCTAGTGAGCATAGGAATTGGAAACATTCCTACAATTGACAATCCACAAGAAATAGAGGAAAAAGTCCTAGAGCTCGAAAACATCATAAAAGAAGCACTAAGAAATAGCACTACTGAAGAAGAATATGAAATTCATATGGGAAGATTTAGAGACATAAATCAAGAAATAAAAGAAATGATAAGGGAAAAGAACAGAGCCAAAAAGAGAGCCAGAAGAACAAGAAACCAGGAAGATAAAAATAGGGCAAATCGACTGAATCGACAAGTCAAACAGGCACTAATAGACCATAGAAGCCAAAAGTGGGAAAACTACATAAAAGAAATGGAGGAAAGGAGCCAAAATATGCAAGAAATATGGAGGCTCCAAAGAACTTTAAGAAACGATAGAAAACCCATTCCCCCACTACATGGAGAAAATGGGATCGTCTACACAGAAGAAGATAAAGCCGAGGTGATGAGAAGGACACTTGAAAGAGAGTGCACACTGAATTATCACCAAGACGAAGATATAGACTTTATCGAAGAAGTCGAAGAAACAGAACTAGAAACGCCCGAAGAACAAGAAGAAACAATAAATCCCACATCACCAAGAGAAATAAGTGAACTGATTCGAAAAAGTTCACCAAAGAAAGCACCTGGTCCAGACGAAATCACTAACAGAGCTCTGAAGTATCTTCCCTCGAAAGCAGTTGTGTATTTGACAAATATAACAAACGCAATACTAAGATACAGGCTCTTCCCAAATCGATGGAAGGAAGCCCATGTAATTATGATACCCAAGCCAGGAAAGAACCACATATTTCCTCAAAATTACAGGCCGATTAGCTTACTTCCAGCAGTCAGTAAGATAGTGGAGCGGGTCATCCAAACCAGGCTCCAATCAGAGACAGACAGGCTAGGCATAATCCCAGAATCACAGTTTGGATTCAGAGCTCAACATTCCAGCGAACTTCAAATATTAAGACTTACCGAATATATAGTAGCTGGATTCAATGACCAACAATATACGGGAGCAGCCTTTCTGGATGTAAGCAAAGCCTTTGATAGAGTGTGGCATGAAGGACTGACATACAAAATGAGAGATTATGGATACAGCGGGGCCATGACGAAACTCATCTCCTCGTACCTAAGCGACCGGAAGTTCAGGGTCCGGATAGGACCAGTTCTATCAGAACACGGAATGCCGGAAGCTGGAGTACCACAGGGGGCAGTTTTATCACCCCTTCTGTATACCATATATACAGCAGATGTTCCAAGAACACCCGGAACATTGATCAGCCTTTATGCAGACGACACTGCAATTGCTGCAAAACACATGAACCTAGATATAGCTGTAAGAAATCTACAGACGGCATTGGATACAATGGAAGAATGGAGTATTCAATGGAAAATAGCAATAAATCCAGATAAGACCCAAGCGGTTATCTTCAAAAAGAGAAGAGATAACCCAGAAGAACAGCTAACATTGCAAGACAGACCCATCGAATGGCAAAACGAAGTTAAATATTTAGGAGTCACAATGGACCAAGGTCTTACATTCACATCACATGTCAACGCAACAGTCCAGAAAACAGCAGCGGCCAGATCGGCAATAAGAGGACTCACAGGAAGAAGAAGCAAATTAGCTATGAAAACAAAATTAAGACTGATAAATAGCATTATACTGCCAATAATTACATACGCATCTCTTGCATGGGGTCACATAAGTCAAAGTAACAAAAAGAAGATACAAGCGGCACACAACAACTGCCTCAGAGAAGCTGCAAACGTGCCCAGATACGTCGCCGAACGGTTCTTATTTAGAGACCTAAAACAAATAAGAGTACTGGATATTATGGAGGAAAAAGCCAGAACAAAATTTGCTGAGCTAGAAGACCACCCAAACCGGATCTTGCAAGAGATATTAAGGTATGATGTGTACCATAGATGGAAACATAGGAGACCCAAACAACAAATATTAGTAAATATATAATAAAGGCTAGATAATCGTAGCTCTATCAAAAGAAGACAACTTGCTCACCTTTGGCATCTCATTATATTTATTAATGTTGATTTTTATAATTTTCAGACATCCCTCAAAAAAAATATACAAAAAACTTCAAAACGGCTTCAGCCAATAAACAAATCAATAAAATATTAACAATAGGCGAAAGCCACAAAAAAAAATATTAGTAACAAAACCCAAAAAAGGGCACGAGGGGCCCACATCCTCGAGCGCCGAGTCGCCGAACTGGACATAGCCCAGAGCGGGGACTCGGCGCCCGAGCAAGCAAAACAGATCGAAGATAAGTCACTAGAGATAGCGGGAATAGAGCGCCTCACGCTGGCCTGCATTGATCGGGGTAGGATTTCATATGGGAGTCCGTGTACCCAAGACTCCCATATGATAAGCACTTTGCTGATTGAGAGCCCCTATAGCGCATCAGAGTGCTATCGGGGGGTAAGTGGATGGTCTGGAGCATTGAAGCGGGGTGGAGTGATTCCTGCTTACGGGAGTTAATCCTCCTCGCCCCAATGAATTGTATCACCCGAATGTCATTCTCTAGGGGTGAGCAAGTCTCTCAGGCTGGGTTAAATCACTATGCTTGCTTGCAGATATGACAAAATGATAATATTGATTTGTCATTAACTAGTTTTGATGGGAAATGAGCCACACTTTTACTAAAAAACTGTCGTTATCAAAATATCATTTTAAAGTCTTCTACTTTAAAATGTATAATATAGGTTTGACTTGCCGATATAAGTGAGTCAAATTAAATAAATTATTAGAAGAATTTTTTTACTAAGCAACATTTTTGTTTAATTCATTAATATTTTTTGTATTTTTAAAACGATACCCGATTTGGGCGTCGAAACGTTAATAAAATAATTTTTTTAGTAAAATTGTGGCTTATTTCCCATCAAAACTACATAGTTAATTGCAAAAGTGCCACAAGAAAATAGCTTCAGAACTACATTGATTTGTCATTTGTGGTGGAAATTGAATTTTGCTTTTAAATTGAGTTTAAAATAAAATTTTAATTTTAAATGAGAGATTATGGATACTGACAATCAAAAGTAATAATTATGTATTAAAAATATTTTGTTTTGTTTAAAAAAAAATCTGTTTTGAAAACAATTTTCCATCTGAATGTTGAATCGTCAATAAAATATGTCCAATTTCCCAACGTAAAATTCCACAAGAAAATAGATCCATAAGAGTACTCATAATTATTAGATTTTAATCATGGCTCCCCTCGATAATGGATATCTTTGATATCTATGTAGGTTATTCACGTTGGTATACAATACAAATCTATCTATTTGTCCTTTATAGCCAGGCTCTATCTTAATTACTTAATGATCTTAATAATTATTGTCTACTAAAGTGACTACCTACACAGAAACAACTATTACTTAAAATACTGCTAATGGCTATTTTAAAATCACATAAAAAACTGACTCATTATTAACCGAACCAAAAAATAACACACTTCAAATCGTCTAGCTAACAAATAATACGCTCCAACTACAAATTATTTTTAAATTTATTCGGTTTTTTATAGAGAAATTACCTTCTGTCCTCCGCCCATGACATTGAACAGTCTTTACATAATGACTATTAAAGCTGAACAACAATATAGCGGTCCTGAGAAATATTGGCTGTCTCTGAATATATGCGGGTTCCTTTTTCGAATGGTTCGCTCTAGTACCACTCCTAGAAGGTTTAAGCGTATACTACAAGATGCATTCTACAAGGAGACACCACTTCTATAAATTAATCCCCATAAAACTAGACCAATGTGCAAGATTTAGATTATTCTTTATGATTCATCTCTTAAACGAAAATTTGCAACTAACATTAATATTTCACATATCAGAAAATAACAGAAAAATAAAAACGTCTATTGTTTGAATACGTACAAGTTAAACTATATTTACAATATATTACAGTCTTCTTTATCCAGTTTTTACATCATCATTCATCAATGGCGTTACCACTTACATTGTCTTATTCCTATTTTCTCCAGATCCTCTCTGACTGCATCTTTCTTCTGACCATCCCACATACCTTCTTCCATCTGGAGTTCCCCAAAATACTAGATTTTCCATTCTTAATAGAGACTCTAACTTATTGTATCTGCGCCTCCATTCGTTTGTCACGCTATCTCTGCAAGGGCCATAATAGACCTGGATCCCGCGTACCAAAAAAAAGTTGATAAACAGCAAGCTGAAAATTTGTTAATAGCTTAACGGTGTCTAGTCGGACAAACTTTGATGTACGGGAACACTGGAACAGGGGAAGTTTTAATTGTGGAACAGTTTAAAAATTTGGAACGTCAGATTACGAAAAGGTCCCATGTATTTTGTCGGACAGAACATCCAATTGATTTGTTACCCTTCCATTAAACTCTCATGCAAAAATCAGACTGCTATTACTAACCAACATATGATTCCTGTAACATGAAATGGTAACAAATCAAGTGGAAGTTCTGCCCGACAAAATACATGGAACGTTTTCGTAGTCTGACGTTCCAAATTTTTAACCTGTTCCACACATAAAACTTCCTCTGTTCCAGTGTTTCCATACATCAAAGTTTGTCCGACTAGACACCGTTAAGCTATTAACAAATTTTCAGCTTGCTATTAGTATTAATCAACTTTTTTTCGGTACGCAGGATCCAGAACTATAATATATCACTCGAAATATTTTACGTTCCCACGCCAGCAATTTATTTACTTCTCTTTTTCTTAGCGTCCATGTTTCGCTTCCATACTCGACTGCTAGTCGTCTAATGGTCTTATATATCTGGATTTTTGCACCTCATGAGAGAAGTTTTGACTTCATTAGATGGTGCTTGGCAAAGAAAGATCTGTTTCCCGTCATTATTCGCGTTTCAACTTCTCGTTCTATTTTTATGTCATTGGTAATTGTTGCTCCTAGATATTTAACTACTTTATCCACTTCGAAGTTATGATCGTTTATAGTAATATTTTAAGCCGCTACACGTTACGCAGATCGTTACGCGTTTATAGTAATTATTCGCCGTCGTTCTTGTTTTGAAACCATGTATTTTGTTTAATCTTAATTTATTTTTAGCTACTTCAAATGCTTCTTTAATGCAGCTTGTTCAAAGCTCCAGAAAATATCCTTATATTATACCTTCTAATGTGGATTGTGCTACTGCAGCTACGTCATCGACAAAGCAGACTACGATTTTTGCTCCCCCATGACATGATAACCGCCAGTGGTGTAGAAAAATTAGACACACCAAATAAAACACACCAAATTAGACAAAACATTTCGATAAATGAATACAAGATCAAAGTTGTCAAATAATTGAAAAAGTTGTAGCACTTAGAAATATGTCAGTAAATGGAGCGTATTACTCTCTAGCAACGTTACTTAAATCAAAATTTATTGAATTGAACACTGTCGCATGCTACTCATTTTCGCACTATGGTAATTCACTATAATTGAAATTAATAACAGTAACTTGAATTAATAAAGTCATGGTACTACACATTATACATAGATTACTAGATCAAGACATCATTAATTCAATGCCTAAATTATTCTTTCATATATTTATTTTTCTTAATATGTATTTATGCGAGTGGGCGTGTTATGAATAGGATCGTATCCTACTTGGTGTCTATGCATTTTGGATTTATCGTAGTTACGCATGACGTTGCGACCCTCACAGAAATGTTGGTAACATCTGGTGAGTGTCTCAATTAAGAATCAAACAAATTTATTCATTGCGTTGACCATTCCAACATACTGGGCATGTTGAAATGCAAATGTGGCGCATTTACGTCCATTTTCAATTTCAATATGTATTGTATCAACAAAGAGGCTACAGACTTTTGTAAATAGGTCCTTAAGAAAGATCCTAAAAATTTACTGGCCTAATAAAATAACGAATGAAGAACTATGGAAACGAACGCAACTAACCAGTCCAATAACAACAATTAGACAGAAAAAATGGAAATGGATCGGCCATACGTTAAGGAAAGATCCTAGTAACATCACAAGACAAGCACTCGAATATCAACCTGAAGGGATATGGAAGAGGGGACGATCAGATAATAACTGGAAGAAAACAGCAACAGAATCGGCTTAAGTTGGGGGAACTGAAAAACAAAGCAAGAAACAGAGGAGAATGGTAGGAACTGGTACGCAGATTAACCAGAGAATAAACACCAGAACATGCGCTGAGCTGGCCAGCAGCCGGCTTACACCATCGGCCAAGAAACGCAGATACGCTCAATACTCCACTAGGAGTGATGGTCCAAGCAGGTCCGGCCTCAGGGGTGGGCGAACTGGGAAAAATTTAGGGGCGGCAAATTTTAGAAGACAGCCAATTTTTGAAATTGAAGAAATAATAAATTATGTTTTAATATTATAAAATAATCAACATTATGAACAAGAGCGGCAAAATGCAACTGTAAAAATGAGAATTAAATCAGTGAAACATTAACAATAATTATTGCAAGGTTCATATGACGGGAAATCGACAACACCGCCTTTTTCTTCATCGCATAAGAATAGTGGGATCCGAAATTGGATTTGCGCCTGTACTGGAAACCACTGGCTTAGGACTTACATAAGTTATTTTGCAAAAACAGAATGAACTGGGAATACTTTTGGAAGATACGAGAGGACAGGGGTATGATAATGGGGCAAACATGACAGGAAAGAACTTGGAAGTTCAAAACAGAATTTTGAAAATGAATCCAAGAGCATTTTTTTGTCCCACGTTCTAGCAATTCACTCAACTTAGTCGTGAGCGATGCTGCTAAAGCCTCACAGTTTGCAGTTTCTTTCTTTTTCTTAGTGACAAAAATTTACAACTTTTTCTTAGCATCTATTCATCGCTGGGCTATACTGAAAAATCATATTTCTATCATAACATTGAAACCTTTGCTCGAAACTAGATGGGAAAGTAGAATTGATGCAATTACTCCGATCAGATATCAAATTGAAGAAATCTACGATACTCTTGTAAATCACTGTCAATAAAAACAACGATAAAAGGGTTGCTCTTGAGGCAAACTGTTTACGGCCGGTTTCACAAAGTAAAGTTAACTTATGGTTAAGAGATAACCAGAGGTTACCCCAAAATATGCCTTTTAGTTTCAGGTCAACGGCGAAGTATGGTTAACTCACAGAATTTTCAACCAGAGGTTGGAGTGGGTTACCCTTGTGGGTATACCCAGAAGGAAAATAATTATGAAACTGAAACGCATATTTTGAGGTAATTTTGAGGTTATCTCTTAACCACAAGTTAACTTTACTTTGTGAAACCGGCCATTAGTAAATCAAATCCGTGATTTTACTGCTCTTTGCTCTGTGGTAATATGCCATGACATTTTACTTCAAATCAGCGTAGTCAGCAAATCACTGCAGAGTATTGATATTGGGAATGTATCAAGCTGTCATTTTATTATAGGAAAAATCGGGAATCCATTTTTAAGTCTCTCAGAAGTAATTTAAAATTACAGGGCTATTTGACAGACGCAAGAGAGCTAGCATCAAAGTTAGAAATTGAGAACCCGAAAATCGGAGCCACAGTAATAGCAAGAAAGAGGAAAGTGAAAAGACAATTTGACTATGAGACTGAAGATGAAAATATAGTCCTAGATTCAGAGACACGATATAAGAATGACTTTTATTTAAAAATTATATATACACAACTGTTAATGCATTAAGTGATAAATTTCAGCAAATTAAGAGCCATGGGGAAATTTTTGAGTTTTTTTACAACGTAAACCAAATTAGGGATATGACTGCTAGTGATTTATCAGATAAAAATGTTTTAAGCTATGTGACGCTTCAACTTTTGATGAGTCAAAAGGTCTAAATTATGCTGATCTAAAAGATGCACTCTTTTTAGAGAATGTGAAGCCCAAGAGTACACCTCTAGAGACTAAAAATAATTAGAGAGTATGAACTTAATTTCGCAACCAACGTTAGTGTTGCTTTGAGGATTTTATTAACCCTGCCAGTGACAGTTGCCTTCGGGGAGAGAAGCTTTTCAAAGCTAAAACTAATAAAAAATTACTTAAAATCAACTATGTCCCATGAATATTTGAGTGCTCTAGCGACAATCCCTATTGAACACGAAATAGCTGAGTTCCTGGATCTTGGAGAATTATTAAAAGACTTTTGCCGTGCCGATGCAAGAAGAGTGATACTTACTTAAAGCGTTTTTTTAAGCGTGTATCGTTGAAATAAATTGGAAAATGGGGTAGTAAATAATTTAGCACAAAGCACACAACAATAAAAATACAATCGTGGTTTAAATTGGCGATCGCTGAAGGAAGGTGGTGATTAATGGGTCTACCAAGGAGGGTGGGCCGGCGCGGCGCTCGCAAATCTTGCCCAGGGCGGCAAAATCCCTAGGGCCGGGTCTGGGTCCAAGAGAGGTCTTAAAATAAAATTGTGTAAATTTCCAACATTTTAAATTTCATTCCATTTACTTGATACAAATTTCATACAGTCTGAGATGTTTCTGATGTGCCTCCCTGTATATTACAAGACATTACTTATATATACATGCGTATTGCCAGTCCAAGTTAAGGTAACATCAGAGCGGTAATAAATAAGGAAGAAAACTTGTCTGATCGTCTAGAAAGACGATAAGGTATGGCCCAGGTAACTGTTTGAAAAGCGCGATGGGTTTTTTTGATTTTTTTGACGGACACTGTCAACAGCGCTTAGCTTAGTAGGATACGGGTCTCTCTTTTTATTGGACCCATATTAAATTTAATAATGCAGATGATTAATTTAAAAACACGATATACGTCTAGTCCGAATTTGAATAATTATTCTAGTTTTTTTGTTTCCTGTTGTGTAACTTCACAAGTAGTAGTATATTACTAGGTTTCAATATTAACTAGGACACTCTATGTAAATATTTTTAATAATATTAAGAGATACTTCTGAAATAAACTTGTTTTTAATTGGATTTGAAGTCCGGTCATTACGTTTATTAACTTTTTTTGAATTTGAAGTTCGAATGTGTTAGACCCGCCAAGGGGTCACCAACGTGTGACTGTTGTACGGACCGCTATTAAATTCAGAATATAGTGTTTGGAAATTTTAATAATCTTTGGAAATGACATTGTGTACAATGTTTGGCTCTACTTATGTGTGCAAAGCAGCCTTTTAAGAATGAGCTTTCTTAAAAATCGGTACAGATCGCAGCCACAAGATGAACATCTCAACTTCCTAGTGAGATTCAGTTGTACTAGCACTAACCTCACTGTAAACTTCAGACAGGTTGTACAAAATAAAAATATCATTTGTCTCACTGATTATTTTTTAATGATTTTAATCTCCAATTGCGTAGTAAGATTCTTCATCACGTGATTAATGCTGCTCAATCAGTGTGGGTAATATCGGCCATTTTTTTATTCGCTTTTCCCATCACATTTAACGCACTTTTTGAAATCTTATGGCCGGTTAAATTCTGTACATGCTGAGTATGACCATAGAGCGCATCCGCGACATCTTCACCATGATTCGAGTACAGTGGAACCTCGATAAGTCGGATTAATCGGGACCGCGGCCGATCCGGGTTATCGAAAATCCGGTTTAGCCAGAGAATGTTGTAAAAATTAATAAAATACGGTACACTTAGAGGTAATCTCCATTCTCCATTACAATTGCGAAAACATGAAATACATATGGACAATACATCTAAATTACGTACAGTTGTATGCAATATTGCTCATATCTTGGTAAAACACTCAGTAAAACTGAAAAAATGTTTGTTTTCTCTAATGAAAATCGGTGCGGGTTAGCCGGACTTCCGGGTTATTGGAGGCCGACTTATCGGGGTTCAACTGTATTCCAAAATCGCCACAAACTGGACACATATCGTCAGTTTTCTTCTCCAATCCGGGCTAGAGTTTAGAACGTGTAAGTTTTCTTCTTCTTGGTTTTGGTTGCATAATCTTATATTATACAAATTATTTAAAAACAAATGTAAAAGCAGCTTTACATCAAGGCTATGCAAGTCTCATGCAATGCAAGTCCGTCTTGCGTGGCATATCTCTTGCCTAGCCTGACCCTTTTACATCAGAGCTATTTCTGTGCAATTTTTGATTGATGCCTACCACTTTCATTGTTGCCAACAAAAGAAAAATAGCACAACTTTAACTCTAGATATTTCACTTGGAAATTTCACTCTAACATTAAATATATTCAAGTATAAATCACAAATGATTACTACTTCCAATAAATAACATTTTTTACACAATAAGTTTGATTCTACACTGTAAATTTTGTTATATGGGCAACATGAAATTTGACAACTTGCATCAAAATAGCATGAAAAATAGAACATGTTTTAATTTTTCGTCTGGCACAGGAATTGCATGGAAATACCGCGTGAGCATGCGTAGTTGCATGATCTGTCTTGCACTGCTCTTGCCTAGCATGAAAATAGCAAAATGTAAAACTGTCTTAAAAGTAAAAAATAATCCGCTTTGGATTTTTATTTGCCTACTTAATTATTTATATATAAATCTTTGACGACATACTGTTGTAAGTATAATTCTTCAGTTGAGGAAAAAATAAATTCGTTGCTACTATGATGTACCTGCGGTGTACTGATTCATCATCATCAGGGCTTTTCATTCCAGGTGGAATGTTTGCCGCTCTTACTTAGAGCTCTCAGATTCGCTTATTGCGGTGAATCACTCCGCATTCCACTTGTATATTGTTAAAGTTTGTTGTATGACTTGGCTTTCGTTACTATTTTCTTCCACTCATTTCGATATGTGCATAGTTCCCTCCAGTTTCTCACTTCCAGAATTTTGATATCTCTCATGACCTGGTCCTCCCATCTCTCTCTGGGTCTTCCTCTTGGTCTTTCAGTTGCCGGTTTCCATTTGGTGATCTTCTTAATCAGTCGGTCGTTTTTCCTTCTTTCTATGTGTCCCAGCCATCTCAGCCTCTGTGATTTAATAAATCTAACTATATCTTCTCCCTTCATTATGTCTCTTAGTTCATGGTTCATTCTTCTTCTCATTTCTCCGTTGTCCATTCTTATCGGGCCCATAATGCGTCTGAGGATTTTCCTTTCGAATATTCTCAATTTTTCTTCATCTTTTTCCGTGAGGCACATTGTCTCAGCTGCGTACGTAACTACTGGTCTGATTGCAACTCCGTATATTTTCAGTTTTGTATTTCTGGATAAGTTCTTGTCCTTCATAAGCCTATGATATCTCCAGTATGTTTTGTTGCCTTTTAGTATTCGTTCCGTTACTTCTTCACTTCTCTTGTTTTGGCAATTCACTATTACTCCCAAATATTTAAATTGTTGGACTCTTTCAAAAGTGTAGTTTTCTATTTTGATTTCTCTCATCCTGTTATCTTCTCTTCTAGAGCAGAGTAAATATTTTGTTTTTCCTTCGTTAATTTCTAGACCTCTTTTCCGTGCTTCTTTTGCCAGGATTGTTACTGCTTCTTTTAATCTTTCCTTGTCTCTTCCCATAAGAACTAAATCATCTGCATATGCAACTATTTGTGTTGAGGAGTGGGCTATAGTTCCTTTAATTTTGCTGGCGTTGACTGTTCCTTCTAGTGCTATGTTGAATAATGTGGTTGACAGGGAGTCGCCTTGTCGCACTCCTGTTTCTATTGCAATTGATTTTGTGCTACCTTCTTCTGTTGTTACTTTGGCTCGAGCTCCATCCATGGTCATTTTTGTTAATCTGATTAATTTTGCTGGTATATCTTGATTTTTCATTTCAATAAATAATTTATTTCTTCCAATACAGTCAAAGGCTTGTCTGAAGTCTACGAAGAGGATGTGGAGTTCTATGTTGTGTTCGTGGCATTTTTCGATTGTTTGTGTAACTATGTGGATCGCATCTGTAGTGGATCTGCCTTCTCTGAATCCTTGCTGGTAGTCCCCAATTTTCTCAGTGAATTGATTAAGTTTTTGTTTGATGAGGACTGTTAGAATTTTATATGTTGTACTCAGTAGAGATATTGCTCTATAATTGTTACAGTTTTTTACTTCTCCTTTCTTAAATATTGGTATAATTCTGCCTTCTTTCCAATCCTCGGGCATTTCTTCTGCTTCCCATATTCTAACTATTAGGTTATAGATGCTTGTTAATAACTTTTCCCCTCCGTTTTTAATTAGCTCATTGGGAATTTCATCTGGGCCTGGTGTTCTTTTCTGTTTCATTTTTTGAATGATGGCTAAATATTGATCATGTGTTGGCATCACTATTTCATTATCTCTAATGTCTTCCATTGCGCCTACCTCCTCTTCCGGTCTTTCTTTGCATCTATATAGTTCTGTGAAGTGTGTTTCCCATGATCTATTGTCAATTTTAACTACTGGTCTGCCTTTTCTTTGTTGAGCTTTTAGGTATCCAAATAGTTTGGCGCTGTCTTTACTATTCATTTCTAGTTCCTTTAACAGCTCTTCGATCCACAGTTTTTTTTTGTTCTTGCAACAATTATCGGCTGCTTCCTTTTTTCTTTATATTCGTTTCGATGATGCACTTCTTTAGTTGATATCCATTTATCTCTTGCTTGGTTTTTCTGTTTGATTTTGTTTTCGCATTCTGCATCAAACCACTCTTTCCTTCTTTTTATTTCCCTCTGTCCTAGCACCTCTTCAGCTGAATTCAAAATGGATTCTTTTATATTTTTCCATATGTCCTCTGTGTTATTTGCTTGTGTTAGGTTTTCCTTTAGGTTTGTCTCATATTGTTCTCTTAGTTCCTGTACTTTTAACTTCTCCAGATTCCATCTTCTTTTGTTTTGTCTTGTTCTCTCTGCTTTAATTATCTTCATTTTGATTTCTCCTATTACTAGAAAATGGTCTGTGTCCGCGTTTGCTCCTCTATATGATCTGACATCGTGCATTATTGCTTTCCATTTTTTGGATATTAGTATGTGATCTATCTGATTGCCATCTGTTGTGCCAGGTATCAACCATGTTACTTTATGCTCTCTTCTGTGCATGAAGTTTGTACTTATAATGTAACTGTTTGTTATTGCTGCTAGTTGGCATAATTTTCTTCCGTTATCGTTTGTCTCGTCATGAATAGTTTCTTTCCCCGCTACTTCCTTATACTGGTTTTCTTTGCCTACTTTTGCATTGAAGTCACCAACCATTAGTACTATATCATTTCTGGGTAATCTTTGATATAATTCTTCCAGTTGTTCATACAATTCAATTTTATCATTTTCTGGTGCATTTTCTGTGGGTGCATATGTTTATGATTGTCATATTGTCAATATACTAAAATTTTTTATTTCATTAGTAGTTCCAAAATGACACAAAATCTAGGTATTGGATAAAAAAGTTTATTTGAAGAAAGTGTATTTTTTTGTTCTTCTTAATGGTGGTACAGGCTCGTTTTTTTAATATTGTATTTAATTACAGAGTAACTTCCACATATTAATATATTTTTCAAATTGGGCTCTGTGCCGCCATTCTTTATTATATTACGAATACGTGTGCCAAATATCTCGAAAAAATATTCAAAATTACAGACGCAATCTTGGAACGCGTTTTGGCTACCTGTTGATCGCTACTGTATCACCTTAAGTATATCGTTTTCGAGCTATAAACAATTTAAAACTGAAAAAAGAACGAAATATGATGATTTTCAAGGTTAAAAAACAAAAGTAAAAAATATCATTTTTGGAATTAAGGAGTGCCTAAATTCAAGTTCAAACCTTATTCTATCATATCTTGATAAGTATTTTGGACATTTTTCATTTTGAGAGATTATTTTTTAAGTAAAATTTAATAAAAAATTTTGGCTTGGTAAAAGGTATATTAGTTTAAAAAGCCCCTACAGGGCTACAAACATAGAAACAAAACGTTTTCGCTCTGTAACAAGAGCATCATCAGTGTTACAAGAACATGGTGAGCCAACCAAAAAATACAAAGGTCAAAGCCTTTCAAAAACAAACTAAAAGTCTTATATAGTTGCTAACATGGCAAAATCCAAAGGATGGATAAAATTTCTATGGCTACGGCCCTAGGGCAACATATGACTCCCACACGTTGCCCTAGGGCGTAGCCATAGGAATTTTATCCATCCTTTGGATTTTGCCATGTTAGCAACTATATAAGACTTTTAGTCTGATTTTGAAAGGCTGTGACCTTTGTATTTTTTGGTTGGCTCACCATGTTCTTGTAACACTGATGATGCTCTTGTTACAGAGCGAAAACCTTTTGTTTCTATGTTTGTAGCCCTATAGGGGCTTTTTAAACTAATATACCTTTTACCAAGCCAAAATTTTTTATTAAATTTTACTTGTAATTAATGGTATACATCCTGGTACAGGAAATTTTTCCTAGTGGAAGATTATTTTTTAGTTGTTAATGCCCGTCTTCCCATAATATACCTTCCTCATTAACAATTAAAAAATATATTTTAGAATAAAACATGGCCAAAATTTTTATCGGGACCTGATAGAAGAAGGTTTGAGCTTGAATTTAGGTACTTAATGATTACAAAAATAATATTTTATACTTGTGTTTTTGAGCCTGGAAAATCGTCATCTTTTGTTTTTTCAGTTTCAAAATGTTAATAACTCAAAAACGATCAACTTAATGAAAAAACTACATAAGACCTTTTTTGTTTAGAATGATCCAAAAAATCTGAAATAATATCTTTCCTGGTAGAAAAGTGTTTTTTTTATTTATAAAGTCATTTTTTAATTTTTAATTAATCATAGTCAGAACAAAATTAGATCGGGCACCCTTTGATTTTTATAATAATTGTTAACATACTAAATTACATATCCAATAATTTTTATCCATTAATCAGTTCGATCCCGATCGACCTTATATCGGATCCTCTACTATAAATTGTTTTGTAAAGTGTAAGTCTGATAAAATCTGTTCAAAAATTGTTACAAATTGTTACAAACAAGGGCGCGACCAGAAATTGAGTTTGGGGGGAGCCCAAAATAATACAATAATATAAAAAGTTTATTGAACCACATTACATTACATTACATTACATTACATTACATTACATTACATTATATTACATTACATTACATTACATTACATTACATTACATTACATATTGTTTGTACCAAAGGAGGAATATTTAACAAAATTTTAGATTACCTGGAACAAAGAGGCACAAAATAAAAAGGAGGTGAAGCAAAGGAGACCTATGTTCAGCAGTAAAAGTCTAAAGCTGGATTACGATTATTTTATTTAAATAACAAATTCAATTCTCCTAGATATTCTCCTTCTTTTAAGATTTTTAGAATATCCTTAAAGTCCACAGGAATCTCGCGATGTATATTAAGTAAGACTCGCTAGTCCATAGTCCATTCAGTCAAACTTCATCCGTCGAGCTGCGAAGATAAGTTTTCAATCGACGTAACGTTGAAAACGAGCGCTCAGCAGTACTGGGAGTCAATTCCCGAGAATGATCGTTCCCTGAGCGTACACGCTCACGAACGAATGAAATTGAACGTATAGTTCCCGCAATGTTAATTCTCGAGGATGTTTTTAACTACTCGCTCCGATGAACGTATTCGCTCATTTTAACAGATCTATAGATTTGGCATCGTGGTAAATATTATTGAAAAGTTTGTGTTCCATGTGATAAAACTGTTTCGGTGTTTATTTAAAACCTGAGTTGTCACATTCATTCACCAATATTGAAATATATTACATTATGAAAATGGAAAATGATTTCAGTTTAATAATTAGTAAAAGTCAGTAAATTTTCAATTTATTTCTTTAATTGTGGAAACAATTCATAATAATATAACAGTACTAATTAAATGTTATTCTACTAATTCAGGGTCAATTCTCAGGCCATACCTTGTGGTATATTATAAATAAATTCTGACCTAATAGGTAAAATGACCTTGATCTTAAAAAAATATTTCGTGGGACATTTTGGTAGTTGTATTGAGTATTGATTCCAAATAAGTTCATCATGGGTAGAGCCTGGATAACGTGTATTTTCATTCATTATCTTATAATTACTACATATATCTAAAAGTAACTTAAGTATTTACTGCACCAATCAATTTTTGAAAGAATGTAAAATTACCAGGAATCTAACCTAAATCTATCATAAAAATGTCTTTTGCGGCCGTCTTCCACTAAAATTTCAGCTTCCCTCACAACACTCATCATATTTTTTAATATCAAATCTTCCACATTCATTTTCCCAAAATCTTATTTACAAATTTACAACAAAAAACAGAGTTAAGGTTTAAGAAGAACGCCGTTACTATTATCAAACATATGATGAAGACCACTCGTTGTCGAACGATCACTTTGAGCGATGATTTCGAACGAATCGTTCAAGATTCATTCCTCCAGAATTGCATTTTTTAGAAACGTTCGCTCACTACGTCACGAACGTATACGTTCGGCGAACGATCGTTCTCGAGAATTGACTCCCTGGTGGTCACTGGTAAAGTAGAAAAATTTTTTAGCAGTGCAGATACATTCGGATACATGCTTTCATTACACTGATTCAGACAATCAATTGCAGTGTGAGGTATATAAGATGATCCACTAAAACTTGCATGCCACAGCTTAAGTTCACTTATAAGGATGTTGATATTGCACGAACTAATATCAGTAGCGTACATCGTGGTCAGTTTCTGCATTGCGAATTCTTGTTCTTTATCAACCTCGCGCTTTAGTGTCGTTGGTTTAGCTAATTTCTGTTGATAATATTTGGGGAGAAGGCAAACGAAACTTGTCAATACTTCTTTATGTTTTATGAGGCGTTGTTTAATACTGCTTGATAAACCCTCGGCAAAAGGTATGAAAATTACCCTCCGAAAATATTCTTCAGCATCAACACCTAGTACATTGGGTGCGTTCGGACGACCACAGCGGCTGACTGTCAGCAGAAATCGGCTGAGTGGTTGTATCCAGCCGTGATAGGGAAAGCTTAGTAAATCTCTCAGCGGCTGACTTCCAGCGGTGACGTCTGACAGCTACTGCTGGCTCAGCTGTCCAGCCGCTGTGGTCGTCCGAACGCACCCATTGTCTCGATGAACTTGCTTGCCAACTCTTCTTGGAATTTTAATCTCCGTTCCCAAAAAGTCTGCTCTCTCACTAGCGGCTTTAAACAATTGTTGAAAAGATTCTTCTGAGTTTTCTCTTAATGACTGAATTTGATCAACTGCACATTCGGCATGAGCAATGGCAGATACTAGATCCGAGTCAACTGTTTGGAGTAGCTTACTCAAAATTAATGTGAAACTCAGCAAGGCGAATTTAAACAAAGTCGACGTTACAAATGCCTACCTACTTAATTTTTTAAAAAATATGATAGAAAAATAGTCGAATCAAATAGGTAGTCTTTATTAGATTTTTTGTATTACCAGAAAGCACATTATAAGTTATAAAATTTGTTTATTAAAAAGAAACTGTTGCTATGGGGGGCTTGGCCCCCTTGGCCCCCTCCTTGTTGCGCCCTTGGTTACAAAAATAGTGTTTTAGTAATTATTAGGTGATTTTAAAAGCCGGGACTTTGCTGTACTCTACGTCACTAGTCACTAGTTATAAGAAGATTAGATCACGTCACTAGTAAAAACTAAAGGGTTAAAATATCAGCTGCATGTATTCTGAAACATTTTTGAATATTATAACAGGCCTAAACGAAATCCAATATCACTATAATAAAACTCAATCTGTCAGTTATAGAATTTCAACTTCAGAATAATATAATATAACCAATTTGATGACTAAGATCTTCTAAAACCTTATCTCGACTTGCATCTCCACTCCGAAATATTCTATGAGGTGGTCTATTCTTACCCAAAGCCAATAATAAAACACGATTTTTTATAGTTCTACCATTATGATGATTTAAAGGCCAACAGCCAATCAATATCTTCGGAAAAAGATACGTTATTAGTATCGTTTTGTTGTAAAATAGCTGTTATGGGTCGTTAAAACTTTTGATAATATACTTAAGATCTTTCGAGTAATTAATGGGAATGGCTAATTTAAAGATATTATTTCATCAGTACCATTGAAATGTTATTTTCCTTTAATTCCGTTTTACGAGTCGAGCGTGTAAACCATAAAAATTAACAACTTTTCCCCATTAATAGGCTAAGAGCTGGAATAGGTGAAATTGTGAAATTTGCTAATCATTTTGGGCACGATAAGAGCATATAACTTAAATAGTAGAACCCAAAAGAAAACGTATGAACACTTAGTCCAGAAAGCCACTGCGCATCCGCTAGGAAAAATATTCCAATTCGGATTTTTTGCACAATCTTACTCAAAAAGGACCCCTTTTAACAAATTTGCATGTTGCCAGGACCAAAAGTGGGTCAAAAAATTTTTAAACCTTTTTTTTTGTTTTTTCCCAAAATTATTTTTTTGCATGGAACAAAGTTTTTTTAGGTTCTTTGGATCATTCCAAACAGAAAAGGTCTTTAGTGACTTTTCTCTAAAGTTGATAGTTTTTGACATTTAAAGCGATTAAAAATTGAAAAATTGCGAGATCGGCCATTTTTAACCCTCAAAAACTATGTGAAAAACTGAAAATTTGCTTGTTACCAAGGTAGATAGATATTCTTTAAACATCGATTAATAAAATCCTGAAGAGTTTTTTGCAAAACAATATTTAAAACTCCTTTGTTTTTTAATTGCCAATTAAGCGTGCGCGACATTATTTTCCACCGTTGCATGTGTATACAGTATGGTGCAAATGAAAGGAATAAATTCGTTATTTCGTAAACCGGCGACTTTAAGAAAAAATCCCGAAACAAATCGATTTTTATTTTAAAGTTATGATATTGTGGCATATACATATTATGGTATACTAGTGAAGTCATCCATCTGGGCGTGATACGTAATTGATGATTTTTTAAATGAGAATTGGTGTCGTATGCTTGCTCATTTGAAAAGTTCTTCAATCCTTTATTCAGTAATATAAACATTTACATAATTACTTGTACAGGGTGTCCAAAAAAAGTTTTTAATTAAATTATTTAAAAAAAGAGGAATGTATGTAATTTATTTAATTCAAAACACATTTCACTGTTACCCGAAAACAAAAAATGTTTATTTCACAAATAAACATTGCTTTTCGTTTAAATTCAATGTCCCGCCAGCCACCTGCCTCTTGGAAGTTTGAACATTTAATTTAAGCGAAAAGCAATGTTTATTTGTGAAATAAACTTTGTTTTCTGATTTGTGAAAGCAGTAAAATGTATTTTGAATTAAATAAATTAGATACATTCTTCTTTTTTTGTCAAATAGTTTAATTTAATAAAAAAATTTTTACACCATGTATAAATAATTATGTAAATGTTTATATTACTGAATAGAGAATTGAATAACCTTTGAAATGAGCTAGCACACGACCCCTATTCTCATTTAAAAAATCATCGATTACGTCGTCATCACGCCCAGATGGTTGCCCTCACTAGTATACCATATATGCCACAATATCATAACTTAAAAATAAAAATCGACCTGTTTCGGGATTTTTCCTTAAAGTCGCCGGTTTACGAAATAACGAATTTATTCCTTTCATTTGCACTTAGCATTCCCTTGATTAGCAATTAAAAAACAAAGGAGTTTTGAATATTGTATTGCAAAAAACTCTTCGGGATTTCATCAACCGATATTTAATGAATATCTGCATACCTTGGAAAGATTCAAATTTTCAGTTTTTCACATAGTGTTTGAGGGTTAAAAATGGCATTTCGAAATTTTTCAATTTTTAATCGCTTATATGTCAAATACTATCAACTTTACAGAAAAGTCACTAAAGACCTTTTCTCTTTGGAATAATCCAAAAAACCTAAAAAAAACTTTGTTCCATGCAAAGAAAAATTTTAGGAAAAAAACAAAAGAAAACGTTTAAAAAATTTTTGACCCACTTTTGGTCCTGGCAACATGCAAATTTGTTAAAAGGGGTCCTTTTTGAGTAAGATTGCGCAAACAATCCGAATCGGAATATCTTTCCTAGCGGATGCGCAGTGGCTTTCTGGACTAACTGTGAATATTTTTTAGTGGCACATGCGTCGACAGTGGCGCATCAAACTTTCCACTTATGGACGGAATAAATAAATTAATAAGTACCCTCCCTGATTCCCAGAAACAAATTGTTTTCATTTTTTAAGTTCCATTTTCCCCTCTTAAGCACCCCCTTCCCCCACCATCAAAAACTTCATTTTTCGTTTTTATTTTCTTTAGGTGGGATGCAATCAATTTTAAAATTTCAAAAAATTCACAGGCGTAGTGGAGGCTTTTACAAAACATGACTATTTTTTATAGACACGTAGGTTGGATGTACATAACCTCTTTTTTATCTTTTTTTTTTTATAAAATCGTTTAACGTTTTTTTAAGATGGCTACAGGCATAATTGTTTTTAATTTGTGTATTTTATCAAACACTATGTTTTTAATTTTTCCAGATTTTTCTGTAAATTTCGCCATCTTCAAAAAGTTGAAAAACTGTTTTTTGATGAGGTTTTTGGAGATTTTCCCTATTTTATAAACTTCGGAATAGATCGAATCAATGTATTTTATAGGTTGTATATGAATTGAAGTATCTGAGTACTTCAGAACATTTAAAACGGGAGAAACACGTTCAAACCGCCAAAAACACTCTAAAAAAACAGTTTCTTAGATTTTTGAAAAAGGCTAACCGTACAGAAAAATCTGAAAAAATTAGAAATAGAGTGTTTGATAAAATACACAAAATAAAAAAAAATGCACCTGAAGCCATCTTCAAAAAAAGTTATACCCTTTTTTTCCGAATGTCTTTGAGGTTATGTGCACTTAATCTACAGGTCCAATAAAAAAAGAGATGTTTTGTGTGGGTCTATAAAAAAGACATGTGTCCGAATTTTTTGAAATTTTAAAATTGATTGCATCCCACCCCACCTAAAAAAAATAAAGACGAAAAAATGAAGTTTTTGATTGTGGCTGAAGGGGAAATGGGTGGTTGGTTAAAATTACGCTGAGTCTTATTTTTTTTAATCACATAGAACTTAAAAAAATGAAAACAATTGAATTCTGGGAGTGAGGGAGGGTACCTTTTAATTTATTTACCCTGTCCATAAGTGGAAAGTTTGATGCGCCGCTGTCAACGCATGTGTCACTAAAAAGTGACTGAACTCTGTTCATACGTTTTCTTTTAAGATCTACTATTTATGTTATAGACTCTTATCATGCCTAAAATGATTAGCAAATTTCCCCTATGTAGGCTCTTGGTCTATAAGATTCATTTCTTTCAATATTCATCTATTTATGGAAGCAATAAAATACTCCTAGCTTATTTTATTTCGTTAAAATGGTATGGAGATTATTGAAGTAATTTTTGTAATGAAAGAAAACACTTATTTACGGAGATTTAGAAAGGGATATCAACGAAAGATATTTGGAAAATAATGTCTCGTAGTAAAGAAACACTTTGTGTCATCAAAATATATCTTTATTTCAATTAATATATTATTAATCGTAAATAACTTACTGAATATTTTATAAAATTGGAATATTTTCCCCATTATCATCAGTACGATGATGATTATTATGTACTAGGGAGCGGATTTATATGCGAGCAATTTTGATGAAATATGCGCATACATATAATTTCGAAAAATGCGCATTTTGAGAAACCATATTATATTTATCTACAATAAAATAAATGTATCGATTTTTCACTTTCTTCTTTTTTTATGGTATCGTTGAAAATTTGAGGTACCTAATTTTTTCTCATTGTACTTTCATAGCGAACTCTTTTCTTGGAATTTTCCAAAAAACTTAAACATAGATTTTTCCAGTTTTTTTAAGGGTATGTTTGCACAAATCATCGCCTCGCATAATTCCGAATAAAATTTATACTATTCATTGGATGAAGTCATCAACGATTTTCTACTGTCAATGGATAACTGATCAACTTCCGATTCGCTCATCTTCTTGTATTTTGACTTATGTAGTTCTGTACCCACGTGTTGTGTAACAGAAAATTCGCTGAGATGGTATCTATGACAATACCAAATACTTTCTCAAACTGTCTAAACCTAAAATGTTGAAGAAGCAGCCAAATATTATTTATTAAAGAAAAAGAGGAAGAACGTAACCTTAAACTCACCATTTTACTACATGCTTTGCAGAATAATTTTCCATTAGTGTAAAGAAGCTGGGGCAGTGGCGTACTGATAGATCAGCGGGCCCTGGTTCCAGTTGAGATGCGGGTCCGCTCGCCCAATAAAAACACACATTCTAATATATCAAAAGTTAACAGGTTAACTTTTGACCTTACTTAATCCGTTCTCACTTACTTACTTACTTAAGCCGTTCTCTAATACTTTATGGTGTCGAGGATAATAATAATATTAAAGCTGTTAATAAACATTAAATATAAATCATCATATTATATCATAAAATATATCATATATTTTATAAAAACTCAAGCTAATTTATAGTCCATTTACTCTACAGTTTTTGCTGTATATTTCAAAGAACCGCTCGGATTGAGATGCAATTTAGCATACATATAGCTAACATGTCACACACAAAAAAGTGATATTGTGCCGATGTGTGCTTTTGCCCTGGGGGTGAGTTTCACCCCTTCTTAGGGGTGAAAAACACGTTCAAGATAAGTCCGGAATTGGATAAACTGACTACTTCTAAGCAACTGTAGTGCTAGAGTTTTTTCAATACTTTTCGAATTATTTGCGAGTGAATATGTTCATTTTTTAACAAAAAAAAAGTAAGTATTTGTTCTGAAGCTATTTTCTTGTGGCTGGCAATTAACTAATTTTAATGGGAAATAAGCCTCAATTTTACTAAAAAATGATTTTATTCACGTTTCCACGTCCAAATCGGATGCCGTTGACAAAATACAAAAAATTTTAATAAAAATTAAACAAAAATGTTGTTGCTAAGTAAAAAATTCTTTTAGTATTTTATAAAAAAAAATATTGTTAGTAATAATATAGCTTATAAAAAGTGAAAAAATGGTGTATAGGTATACGAAGTCTGTAGAGCCATTAGGAGCTTAGTTGTAGGTAATGAAAAGTACGTTCTTATTCGTCAAAGTCCAAATCAAATATCTCAACATGAAGTAGCCAAAAAATGACGCACTTTTCGGGAAAAACTTATCACAACTTTTTAAAAAATTTTTAAAAAGCTTTAGGTTGTTTTATTTTTAAATTTTCAACATGACTATTAAGTATGTAACGCTCAAAATAAAGTTGGTCCCTTTTTTTGTTAAAAAAATCGTAAAAATCACCCCCTATTGTTTATATGATCTGTAAGTTTTATCGGTACAAAGTGCTCATTTAAAATTTTTTTTTATTTTGAAAAAATATTTTTGTTTTCAAAAAAATTTAAAAATTATTTGTGATCTCAACTAGTAAAAAATATAGGCGTTGCTATTGTGAATATTTAGGAGTTTTTTTTCTGAAGACAAAAATTGGTTACGATGTGGCTGTTCAAAATTTTCATATGCTTGTGATTAGTGAATCGTTTAAGCATATTTAACTAAAGTCTTTTCAAAAATAAGCACTTGGAAGCAACGGATCTTACAGATCTTATAAACAATACAATAAATAAGTAATCTGTGAAGCGGTAACGATTAATTTTATTTCGGATGCTAATTAGAGGGTGATTTTCGCGATTTTTTTACCAAAGAAAAAAAGATACCAACATTATTTTGATCATAACTTACTTACTTTGATGTTTTTTAAATCTTATGTTTAAATGAAAACACATGTAACTTATGTTACGTTAAATGAAAACTTTTTTAAAAAACAATGTACTATTCATACACTAAGTTAATATTAATCCTATCGTTTTTCATACCGACATGACTGATTACTTTACGCCAGCCGTTTCTATAAATAATGAAACTCAAAAATCTACATCTAAATCCCCAGTCATAATTAAAAACCTTAATATCGGAAAACTAAAACAGCTTTTAAAAAATGATCATTGGAATCAAATTTACATACTCATTACATTACGTATACATCTCTAGGGAGATAAAACGCTTAAATAAAAAAATATTAAAAAAAACCTTGGATAACGGTGGGGTTGATATCTTGTATCTAACAACGAGATTTTTTTAAAAAGAAGTTAGTGTCTATATTTATCCTTATTATCCTTACCACTATTGTGTATATTTAGAATTTAATCTCGGTTATTAAGAACTACTTAAACGTACAGGATGAAGGATGAATGTGCTATAAGCACATCGAGCCTATTGTATTGGAATTATTTTTATGACCCCCCGTATAAAACGTGAATTTAATATCTCAGTATCCGAATTTCTGGAACTTTGTAGTTTACCTACAACTTATTCATGGATCGTGCTAATGTAAAAAAAATACAAGTGTTTGAGTTAACACGTGTAGGATGGCACCGGTGGTTAGTCTTTGAAACAAGGCCTTCGGCTTAAACAGGTAAAACGAGTAAGGAACCTTACAAAAGCGTTCCCTGTTTCTTAATAAATTTTGTTTTCAAATTTTTTGATAAATGGGTATTCTTCGTTTTTATTTATAAGTAGAGAATTTCCCTAAGCGTTAGAGCGGGCCCCTGCGGGGCCCGTGCCCTGGTTCCGCGGAACCCGCGGTGCCATGCTCAGTACGCCACTGAGCTGGGGATAGGTTCTGATCCGGAAATAAATCAGGCCAGAATTTTTCGGCATATTTCACTATTCACAAACAGAAGTGCTTTTACACAAAAACTAAACATTTACAGTGACCGACTAAAGGTGGCTAATTTTACTGATTTACGTGATCTGATTTAAATCATATTTATATTGCTGTTAGAGAATCGTTAAACGATCTTTAGAGGTGTAAATATTATTCTCTTGACAATAGGTTATTTAACATCCTACAATCATTTAATGACGGCGTACTATACGCACTTTCAAAAAAAAACCGAAAAGTTAGTGAATTAGCCGACTTCAGGTAGTTCTCGAAAATATATGACAGCGTGTGCGGGGAAATATTTTGTGTTGAATTAAAAAAATTTAGAATTTTTTCGTTTGGACAAAAATGTTTTTAAATAGACTCATAATATGCACGTTTGCTTTAAAAATATGCAAAATTTGGTTAAAGTTCTCAAATATACGAAATACGCAAGCAATATGCATTTAGCATAAAATCCGCTCCCTAATTATTACTATAATTAAAATCTGGTCACATGATAATATACCAATATACCAATGTATTGTAATAAATTACATAAACTAATAAACTACATATTTTTTGTCTTTGAGCTTTCGATTTGAAATCCGGAAATCGTTTTAAAAAATGCTTGAATTAAAATTGCTTAAATTAATGCTTAAATTAAAAATCCTAAATACTTGATACAACTTGTAAGGCTTGGTTGTACATTCGTAATTGAAGTTAATATCAGCGCTTTTACCGAATTCAGCGCATTTAGCGAAGATCACCGGAGACTCTCCAAACTTTTTTTTTCATCTTTAAAGAGGGGGGGTCTGGAATCTTCAAAAGACATCTCAGTCCAGAACGCCGCCTGACTGACCTTAGTACAGGATTCATTCTTCGTAGCCCCAACGATAGTTCCCGAGGTACTTTAAAGTACTCTCTCGTCGTCGAGGCTACGCCGAATGCCTACCTGCTAAACCATACCCTCCTCTGTCATCCAGTGCTCCGAAAGCGGAATGGCCGCTGCAAGGTCGACATCGCTTCCGAAGCACTTTACCTTCATTTATCCGCAGACTGTAAGCAAGGATGCCCTTCCTTTTCCCCGTTTCCCCCTTTTTTTGGTCCCAAAATTGGGTTTTTTTTAATTAGAGCTTCTTTACCACAGTCTGTCTCATACAATCTAACTCACCTATTCGCCTCTCATCAAAACTTATTCCCTCTACCTTCTACTTACAATATATTTCCCTCTCACCCTTATCGTTGGTACAGCTGTTTTTCCTCCTCTTCTTTCTTCTTGATCCCTACACGGATATAGTTATGTATACTAGTCCAACCAGATTTATTTTCAGTCATTCTCTCAATCATTTCTCGCACTGTCACAAAATTCACACCTGTCTCTCTTTCCATTCTGTTCCTTTCTATTATCCATCTGTTGTACTCTAGCATCGTATGTGTAACGGTGTTCGGGTGTCCGCACTTCCGCCTTAGCATTATGTTTTTCGGCCGCGGAATTTGGAGCACCAGTATGGGCAAACTCTGCTCACGCAAAGAACGTCGACGTGGCTCTAAATGAAACGGTTCTTATAATATCGGGTTACCTGAAAGCGACACCTGTCGAAGAGTCCCCATAGCTGGGATTGCTCCACCACCTATCAGGAGGAAGGTCACGCCAGAGGTAGAACGAAAAAAGCAGGAGACGGACCGAAGACACCCCTGATTTGACCACCAAAATCAGCCAAGCAGACTAAGATCTCGGAAAAGCTTCCTGAAAACATCAAGATCCATCCCCGAAGCGCCAGAGACGCGCTGAATACACCTATGGGAAGCGTCAACTACCGCGACACATTTTGCTCCCTCAGAGTAGATGGCTGCTGGACACAATTTACAGTATCCGACTTGGAAAGCGCTAAACAGACTAAGGACCGGCGTTTCACGTTGTGCTAGTAACCTGAAAAAATGGGGATACCAGGAGGACGATACCTGCGACTGTGGCGCAGTTCAGACCAGCCGGCATCTACTATCTTGCACAGAGATGAGAGAGACCTGTACAGAAGAAGACTTAATTATAGCAAATGACAGGGTCATCTATGTGGCCAACCATTGGAAATACAGAATTTAAAGTTGTTGGTGTTCCGGACACGGAAAGTAAGAAAGTAAGTGGTGATTCGACTTTTGGTTTTAGAAGAGAAATTTCTCTACGAAATCAAGACGCGCTTGATTTCTGTAAACGGCGACTCTTGTCCTTCGGTGGAAACCATCAAAAATTTGTTTAACAAGTTTCAACGTGGTGGCACGTCGGTTTTTAATAAGTCACTCCCAGGTGACCAGAAAAGGGCTACCACTTAGGATAACCTGAAAGAAATCCACGATCTCGTATCGGTAGACAGCAAACTGAAAGTGCATGAGATGTATGATACAGTAGGCATCTCAATAGATCTCGTTGGTCATATCCTGCATGAAATTTTGGGCATATAAAAGCTGTCGGCGCTATGGCTGCCGCATTTTCTAACTCCGAACCATAAACACAACCATAAGACAATTTCAGAGCAGTGTCTAATGCTGTTTAAGCGTAATCTAAATGAGTCTCTACGTTTTTTCATAACCGTCGACTAAACATGATTCCACTGGATCCACGGAAACAGAGACCAAGGAAAAGTCGATGCAGTGGTACGGTAGACTGTCCAATCGGCCGGAATGGTGATAGCCACCATTTTCTGAGATTCACAAAGTGTGATCTATATCCACTTCCTGGTGAAGGGCGAAACGATCAAAGGCCTACTATGCCGCAGTATTGACCCGATTTGACGCCGAATTTCAGAAAAACAGCCTCAATTAGGGAAGAAAAAAATACTCTTCCGCCATGACAACGGAACGGTTCACACCTCTGCTATCGTCATGACCAAATTGATCGAAAACGACTACAAACTGCTCTTTCGTACAACGCCTTCTCCAGATTTGGGTCTGTATGACTTCTTTTTTTTTTCTTCTTCTTCTTTAGCAAAAAGAAAATTGGTTAAAAGAAAAATGTGATGAAATAGAAACGCTGCAACATAAACATGACAGATTTAATGTACGTAGGAAAATATAAGAATTAACTAGAAAACCAGAATACAAACAAAATATACTAGTTGATGAAAAGGGAGATATAGTAATGGATACAGAAAACAAATTGATGGTATGGACAAACTATATAGGTAGAACAGCTGTTTAACGACAACCGAGACACAATAGATAACGAATATTTTTCGTTGAAGAGCCTGGACCAGAAATAACAGAAAGTGAAGTAAAACACACCATTAAAGAACTGAAAACTGGAAAAGCTGTAGGATCGGACGAAACACAGACATAAATATTGCAACTTATAGCCGACTGCAATATACATGTAATTGTGGAATTATTTAATATCATATACAGAACAGGTATATTACCTAAAGAATGGCTTCTATCAACATTCGTGACTATACCGAAAACGAGAAACACATACTCAAAGTATTTCTAAAGATTATTCATCGTAGAATATACAAAAAGTTAGAACAAGAGATTGGACAAACTCAGTTCGGATTTGGAAATACTCAAGGAACCAGAGAAGCATTATTTGCAGTAAATATGCTAATACAGAGATGTTTAGATGTAAACCAGGACATCTATGTCTGCTTCCTAGATTATAACAAGGCATTCGATACGGTGAAACATAATCCGTTAATAAAACTACTGAGAACAAAGAACATCGACACACGGGATATAAGAATAATAAATAATCTGTATTATGAACAAGAAGCTGTCATAAGAATAAATAATTTAAAGACCAATAAAATAAAAATCAAACGAGGCGTTAGACAGGGCTGTGTCTTGTCGCCATCACTGTTTAATGCATACCCAGAAGAAATATTCAAAAAAGCATTAGAAGATGAAGTAGCAGGCATAAAAATAAATGGCCTACCCATATGTGAAACTAGATACGCCGATAACATAATACTACATAATAGCAGAAACTATTACAGATCTACAAAGAATTTTAGATAAGGTTGTTGCAACGAGTGAAGAATTTGGTCTGCCACTAAACATAAAGAAAACGAAATTCATGGTTATATCAAAGAAAAATATTAGAAACGTCACTTGGTGACGTGGAAACGTGGTAATCTACACTTAAATAATAAGACGATAGAACGAGTTCAGAATTATAACTATTTAAGGACAAACATTAGTAAAACAAACGATTATACCAAAGAAATCCGAATTAGAATAGAATAGGCTAGAAGTGCATTCACTACTATGAAACAAATATTATGTAGTAGAGACCTCAGCCTTAATCTTAGAAAGCGAGTACTAAAATGTTATGTACTTTCTGTTCTTTTGTATGGTGTGAAGACATGGACTCTCAATAAACAATGCCTCAATAGATTGGAAGCATTTGAGATGTGGACGTATCGAGGAATGCTGAGAATCTCCTGGACAGACAGAATAACCAATGAGGAAGTACTAAGGAGAATACAGAACAGCAGGGAGATACTGGATTCCATCAAAATAGGAAAACTTCAATACTTGTGTCATATAACACGTGGTGATAGATATGAACTCCTAAAATTAATTATGCAGGGAAAGATTCAAGGAAGGCGCAGCATAGGTAGGAGAAAAATGTCCTGGCTGAGAAATCTTAGAGAATGGTGTGGATGCAGCTCAACTGAACTATTTCGGGCTGTAGTGTCAAAAGTGAGAATAGCAATGATTATTGCCAACCTTCGTCGCAGAGATGGCACGTAAAGAAGAAGACTTCGTTTTGTTTCCGAACTTAAAAAATTTACTAGCCCTGTAGAAATTTAAGTCGAATAAACAGATCACCGCCACGGAAGCCTACTTTGCAGACCTCGTTAAAAGGTATATTTCAGACGGGTTAAAGAAGATGGAGAATTTTGGTTTTTCTTTTGTTTGTCTTCTATAAATTAATTGTTTAAAAGCATCTTTAGAATGAAGAATCGTTAACCCCAGTTTAGCTGTTATATGAAACAAAAGATAATAACCAAAAATGACGGTATCGCAGCTTTAAAACTTTTATTAGCTATTACCATAAGAAGAAACCGTACACTTAGAGTTATTACTTAAAAATTCTCTTTTATGTGATATCAAACAATTCCAATTTTTCAATAAATTTAATGAAACTGAAGTGCATCATAAAAATTTCCTGTTTTACTGCAATATTTTATGTAGCTATGTTTGTACATTCCTTTGTTTGAGATTGTCTCAGAACCTTTTAAAACCATACAAATAATTGATTTTTGTAAAATATATAAAGTTTGACAGGTCAGGAGCTAGAGCCTAGCATAATCAAGTTAAGTAATTATTGTCCAATGATAGCTAAGGTAAAAGATATTACAACTGAAAAACTTTTTTTGCCTCATATTAATATGATACTTAAATTAGCCACAAGATCTGCCATAAGACAACAGTTTCAGAGCCTTGCGAAATTTAATATTTTTGGAGGGAATAAACCACAATTTTAGTTTAAAATTAAGTTTATTTGACGTTTTGATTTCCACTTCGGAAATCGTTCTCAAAATACAAGACATTAATAAATTAAACAAATTTTGATTTTGTTACTTGATCAAAAATTCTTCTGATAATTTAATTTTATCTTATTTATATTGACAATTCAGACATATATTATACATTTGAAAGTAGATGACTATTAAGTCGTATTGGCAATATTTATGAGGTGCGTTCCTGGAACTTTGGTGCGACTTTATTGGAAGATAGTTCATTCTATTACATAAAATCAACTTTAACTGAAGAATATCCATCATAGAAAATCATAGCATGAGATTTTTCTTTAAAAAGACAACCAGGTGCAATGATGGCAACCTCTTGTTTGTGAGCCAGTAAATCAGGAGGAAAAAACCAGGAAAAAATCTTATTAAGTATTTGGTCTTATACATATTTAGTTTACTCTCAAAAGTAACACTAAACTCTGATGTTATACGTAAGTGTTTGCTAAACATTTTTCTCCGTTAAGTAGGATGAAGGTTGCTTCCTTGAGTTTTCTCTTTTTCATGTCTATTTGTTTCATGATTATTGTTTAATCTTAAACATTCAATTTTCATGTCTTCGGTATTAAACAATCACCCTGTATATCACGTTAACGCAATTTGTTATTATATTAACACATGTGCGGGCTACTAATTCAGTTAAATAATTGCAAAGCATAAACAATACTTTTGGACAATTATTGCAAATTAATTTGATGACTAAGTAAAAACCTTTGTTTGTTAGTCGCGTGAGCCTGACCCCAGTACTAGTGCCGCTAAGAAAAAGCATTCATTTAATTCATTATTTCGAGTCAATTCAACCAGGCAAAAGATGTGGCTTTAAAATACATTCCTTCGAGTCAATTCAAACAGTCAAGATGTGCGTTTAAATATATTTATTCGAATCAGTTCAAACAGTCAAGATGTGGCTTTAAAAACATTCCTTCGAGTCAGTCCAAACAGTCAAGATGTGGCTTTAACTAGATTCATTCGAGTCACTTCATACAGACAACATGTAGTCTCATTAATGATTATCAGTTTAACCGTCAAACCAGTCGCGCAGTAATGTTCCGTCAATCGGCGATCGAAGGTATAGCTGAGCCGATTTTATACAATTATTGATGTCTCTTTTCATTGTACCCTGTGCTCTTTGTTTACTTTACTTTACTTTACTCCGTGGCGTTACAACCCTTCGTGGGTTTTAGCAGACTCGACAACATGCCTCCACTGTTTTCTGTCTTGAGCAACCTCCATCCAATTCTCCACGCCCATAGTGCTTAGGTCTCCTGCTATATTATCTATAAGCTGAGCCGATTTTATACAGTTATTGATGTCTCTTTTCATTGTACCCTGTGCTCTTTGTTTACTTTACTTTACTTTACTCCGTGGCGTTACAACCCTTCGTGGGTTTTAGCAGACTCGACAACATGCCTCCACTGTTTTCTGTCTTGAGCAACATCCATCCAATTCTCCATGCCCATAGTGCTTAGGTCTCCTGCTATATTATCTCGCCACCGGAGTCGAGGGCGTCCACGTGGTCTTCTTCCAGTTGGGACTTCCTCCCACACCAGTCTTACTGTTCTTTGGTCAGAATGTCTTCTGAGGTGTCCTGCCCATTGCACTCTTCTGGACTTTATTTCTTTTATGATGTTGGCGTCTGGGTAAAGTTCTTCGAGCTCTTTGTTAGTTCTTATCCTATATTGTCCTGATGCTTCATCCAACACAGGACCAAAGACCTTCCTTAGGATTTTTCTTTCCCAAACATATAGTCTCTCTTCGTTTGCCTTTGTTATCGTCCACGTTTCGCTTCCATACATCACAACGGGTCGTATGATTGTTTTATAGACCTGTATCTTCGTACGTCTTGTTAGTTGTTTCGATTTTATAAGGTTTTGGAGGGCAAAAAGACATGTGTTACCGGCCTGAATCTTGTTGTTTATTTCTTGTGATCCGTTATTGTCTTCAGTTATTGTTGTTCCAAGATACTTGAATATTCTCTAATGCGCTCAAAGTTAAAGTCATTGATGGTGATGTTCTGGCCGATTCTGTCTCTGCTTTGGTTATTGCGGCTCATAGCCGCAGGAGCAGTAATGAACCTCTTGTCTAATGCAATAGTAAATTCATGGGAGACGAGAATTACATTATATAATTCCATTATTTTAAACTGTCTTTCTCAGTGTATATCTGTCTGGGGTCTGCGCTACTCAAATACTCTAGAACAAATTCAAACTAATTTCTTTAAGAGACTGCTGCATCTACCAAAAAATATCCCCAATACTTATGTTAGGCTAGAAGTTGGCCAAGTTCACTTAAAATACTTAATTTTTAAAATATCACTTAATTGGCTTGAGAGAATTTTACTTATGGACTCCTCTAGGTATCCAAGAATTTGTTATAACCGTCTTCGTCAGCTATGTAACAATAATGACAATAATGAGAATTATAACTGGGTAGTTCAGCTAAAAAATTATTTTTCTGAAATTGATGCAAAAGAAACTTGGGAAATTTTATCATGGGGGTTACTGAGGCATCAAAGAAACGGTTTGTTATTAAAAATGAAAGAAAAACTCTTCCAAGATGACTTATCAGCATTAACAAATTCTCGCTATTCTTTGTACTATAAACATTTCTCACACAATAGGCAACCGCAAAGCTATTTACAAATAAAAACTCCCATATATATTACAAGACTTTATTCACAAATCAGACTTTGCTCTAAACTTTACATAAAATTTTATTATAAAGGGATTTCGTATCACATCGACCAAACTGAAAATTGTTCAATATGTAATTTACACAAATTAGAGACTCTTTCCCACATTTTGTTGGAATGTCCATTATACTCGTGTTTTAGATCACCCCTTATTCGATCATTTGTAGAGAATACCGAGAGCTTTTTTCTGTTTTTAAATACAACCCATTCTCCCACTGAGATTAAGGAACTGTGTACATTTTTTATTAATGCACTCAGATTGCGTTCATTTATATTAAATGAATAATTGTAACTAAATCTCCATTAAGCGTCGACTATTTATGTGTAATAATTTGTACTCAACCTCTTGTTATATGATTTTTCATTAGAAACAATAAACATATCTATCTATCTATCTATCTATCTATTGCGGCTCATATACATATATTTCGTCTTGTTTTCTTCGTCTTGTTGTGCTCTTTGTGCCAGGCATATTTACATATCTGACACTTAATGGTCCTGCCGTTTCCCCCGCGCAGAAGGTGTTGGCATGCACAGAGTATTTTGTAAATGCAGCATTTGGATATTAATTTGTTGTGTGTTATTGGTTTAGTTTTGCGTAGGATAGATCTCAAAGTGTTGGTTTTTTGAATGTTGTTGTGATATACTTGTTTCCTATTCTTTTCAATTTTGCTGATAAGCCCTTTACGTATCGTATTGTTTGTAATTTTTGAGTCCCTTCTTGTAAATGTCTGTGGAGCGCTTATAAGTAGTATTTTACTGTTTCTTTTTTTCAATCTTGTGGAATTACTTGTTTATAAAAGACAAGGGGTAGTAATTTTTTGTCAAAATCATTGTTAGTAGGTTTTTTCTACCTGGAATGGATTTTCATTGGAGCAGATTATCTCCATCATATAACATAATATGTGATTATTCCTTTCTTGATGGTTACGTTGAGGTTGAAGTGGTAATTTAAATATCTGTTAGTGTAGGTTGGTCTTCTGTCGATTTTGGATGCATACCCTGAGCCATCTTTTATCATTATCACACCCAGAAAAGGGGAGTGTATTATTGTTTTCTTTTTCCATGGTGATGTGTTGATGTCCATCAGAAATTTGTTCAATGCTTCTGGTCCATGGGGTCAAATGGAGAACACCTCATCTACATAATATCTCACCAATCTATGGGTTGTTTTCTTGTTTGTGTACTGTGTTGTGTTCGAAATCTTCCATGAATTTACAATCTAATAATGGAGATAAGGAAGAGCCCATAGCTAATCCGAAATTTTGTTTATGGTTGTAATAGTTTAGTTGAAAATACGCACTATCTGTGCAAAGTGTTATTAGCTCCATGGTGGCTGATATTTTCAGTTTGGTTTTTGTTGTCATTATATTATCTCTTTCTATTTTGTTACGTATTATTTTTTAAATTTCCACATTGGTGAAAATACTGCTAATGTCAAAACTGTATGTTTTTGGAATTAAAACCTATTTCTGCTAGTTTTTGTAAAAAATGCTGTATTTTTGATTAAAGATGTTTTATATGCTAGAAGCTAAATTATGTCTATAAGGAACTTTTAAAGTTTGCTGCAAGGCAAACCCATGCTGCTGGAAATTGGTCTGAGGGGTACATTCTATTTGTGAATTTTTGAAACTCCGTATAAATGTAATGTGGTGTCAAAGATCTTCTTTGGTAGTCTAACAAATCTTTCGTAAATTTGTGCAGTGTTTTGAAGATAATGTTATTATCCCGTGATTTCGTTGGGTCCTTTCCTAGTTTGCTATAAGGTACGCTTGTGACCTTCTTCTTCTTCATGTGTTTCATCCTTATGGGACAAAAGCGATCATCATAACCCATTTAACTTTTCTCTGCAGAGGTCCCGAAGAGTTCGATTGTTGTTTTTCCACTCCAGTGTTTTAAAATTTTTAACCAGGATTTGCTTGGTCATTTTCGTCTCCCTGGTCATCTTTTTCCTTTCACTTTCCCTTGTATAACAAATCGCATTATGTGACCACTTCGTGGATTTTTTCCTGGTATTGGTTTTTGTACATAATTACGGTTGCATTTTCCTTGTCGGTTGGTAGTATTATTATGAACTTATCCTCTTTTAGAGCTTTGATAGCTTTGAGTTCCTCTACTCAGATTTGATTTTTATTTAGTGTTTTTCTTCAGTTCCTTTATGCATAGTACTCTATTTTTTATGTGTTGATACTTGACAGATTTTTTCTATTCTACATCAAAACGTCAAACAGTAGTTAATTAGTTAATTACAAATGTAATTTTCATTGTACCAATTTTTGTATATCAATCCCGTATAAACATAATAATAACTCCTCCTCTATCTTTTCTCCTTTGTAAGGATGTAGATGTAAGCCACCTACGCTTCAGAAACATGCTATTTTCCTATAGCTATATAGCTTTCCTATACTATAGCTATTTTCCTTATTAAGGTAAGTTCGGTCCTGTGAAACAATTTCGTTATCTTAACGCCGCCCATATATCCACTCGTAAAATTTGAAATAATAGTTTTAAGGAGCTGTCATCGGCATTAAACTAAAGGAATATCCAGAGATATACGTTTTATGGTTAACAAAAAGGCGAATCTTTTCTGCCAATCATTTAAGTTTCATAAATGCACTGATATGTCGTAATATTCTACTATATAGATTTGATTTGGATCGGAACGTTATGGCCACTATTTGAATGGAAATTTTATGAAACTTGCATGATAGCTTTATTGGAATAGTAAAAGGTTTCATAAAAAAATGTCTTACTCGTTGCTGAATGGTAACATTAAACCCAATACTGTCTCGTTTTAGAAATGAGACGGAATACATTATTATTGAGACATTTACTCTTCAAATTTTAAGTAATATAAGTATCATCTCCAATATTGTATCTTTTTAATTGGAGTATCCTTATGAAACTTTTATCCATTACTTATAATTTTGAAACGGTCTTATATTTGAATCGATCATTTTAAAAAACAGATAATATCCAACAGTAGTGATTTTGAGAAAAGCGAAAAAAACTTTAATGCAAATATACTGTTTGATACACCAATTGGACCGCGTTATGTAATAGCGGATTAAGCGCCAAAATGTAGTTTTGAGATAAATCGGTTTAAAGATTTTAAATTTGTTTTTGGTACTATTTCTAAAATATAGTACTGACATGCTTCATATTTAACATATTAATGCAAATGTAAATAGACTTTTACATGTGTTTAAAATTTTTTAAAAATAATTTATATTTTAAAAGTTATTCGATCAAATGTCGCTTAATTCGTTAATGATTTTTTAAGATATGCATGATAATACCGGATTAAGAGACATATTTGGCGCTTAATCTGATGTTACCTTACAAAGGATGTCTTTTAATTTGATATCTTTAACGTTAGTAAATATGTTATGTTTTGTAATAAAGAATTAACCGACTATTCGTGGCGCTTGATTCGTTATTACATTTACAAAGATGCGGATTTTTGTTTATGACAATGGATTATGTACCATTATTGGCGTTTAGTTCGATATTACAAATCCTAGTGTGGGATTTTTTTAAGAAAATAAAAAATGTCGCTTAATACAGGCATTTAAAAACAGCTATTTTTTAAATTTTTTTACAAAAAACATATTTTTATATATAGATTTGCACCCTAGCTGCAAGATGGCACTATTATCTCGATTTTGGACTTTTGGCGGTTAATCCGTTATTAAATAACGCGGTCCAATTATATAAACGACCACTAGGATTAACATGAAATTTGGCATACACATAGCTAACATGTCAAAGAACAAATACGCCAGGGCAGATAAATAAAAATGAGCGATTTCAGGGTAAAAATCAATACAGGTATTTGAAGGTGCTAAATCGTAGGGGGGACATATTTAATTAAAAATACATACAGAGGTACTCGCAAATCAACCTCCGTTTTTTTATAAACAAAGGCTAAAGTCAGAAAATATTGTTTTTTGCCTATAGTATTTTTTGTATCATGTTTACAGCAAAAGTTGTATTATGAAAGTTGTGTATCATAAAAAAAACGATTAATTTTAATTTTTATTAATTAAAATTGATAAATAATTAACCGAGATAATTGCAAAAAACCACATTTTTTGCACTATTTTGTAAATGTTAATAACTTTTACTAAATATGCCCTAAGGAACATATTGTACCTTAATTATGAGGTTATTATGTGCCTTTATTAGAGTGAACAGTATCAAGAAGATAGTTTTGTTAGTTTACGAGTTACGTTAATTGTTTATCCAAAACATTGAATGTTTAGACATCTATTGTTGCCCAAGGAGTATTTTCAGAGCTTTTTAGCAAAGTGAAATAAGTTTCTGAAGACTCAAACTACTAAGAAATTAAATAAAAACGATTCATTTATTATTTAAATGTTCTTAAACAAGTCGTTTAATAAAGAGTGAGTTTTTTCCTTATAAACAATTTGAATAACTTTGTTATTTTTCACGACAAATAATTATAATTAGTTGTATCAGAAAAGTGGTAAAAAAATACACATTAAAAATTAAAAATAAACTTTCTATGACCAATAATACCCAAGTTATACTTTTTTTTTGAAAAATCATATCTGTATTGTTTATAAATATTAAGAGTCGAAATTTGCAAAAAATCATAATAGACATCTATATTTTACATTGCAATTAATAACTATACAGTATATCTTCTACTTAAAATGAGTAATAACCCTTTAAAATGAAGGTACTCGAGCTGACTTAACTGGGACCGTGTAATGGGGGAAGGATCTCTGAGTCCGCTTTCGCGCGTCGAGATTTTGGTATTGAAAGTTCAAATTGGAGCGCTTGAAAAATTTTACAATAACTCTGCTTCCAGAGAACGTAGAGCCTTCATTTTTTTTAAATTGGGGTAACTCGACGAAATAATAACGACTAGCTAATTTTCATTCACCGGAAAAATCATGAAATTCTGGAAAATGGACTTTTTTATTCAACATTCATTTACAACGTTAACAGTAATATATTTCAATAAATATTTTCATAACATATTATAAATTTGTAAATAAATAATAGAATGTATAGTATATATATATCTTTATATATATATATATATATATATATATATATATATATATATATATATATATATATATATATACAGGGTGGTTCATCGTATTTGCCTCGGTCTCTGTACGGAAAACGACTTGATATTTAAAAAAAATCTTTACGGCAATTTACAGGGCAATTACACTACAATCTAAAACGAATGATAATTATACAGGGTGCTTAAAAAAAGAGGGGTATATTAAAGTTATATTTTCTCTTATGGAACACCCTACTTTACTTAAGGAACAATTTTCCTTTAAAAATAAGCTATATTTTTATAAGGGTTTCCTACACCTAAATACAGGGTGTTTTGATTTATTTCGATTTTTATAAGAATGTAAGGTTTAAGAAAAAAAAATTAATATCTACGAATCTAAAAATCGGTGACAATTTTTTTTTTTTTGGAAGGTATCAATACAGGTATTTGAAGGTGCTAAATCGTAGGGGGATATAGTTTATTAATAATACATACAGAGGTACTCGTAAATCGACCTCATTTTTTTATAAAAAAAAGACCAAAGTCAGAAAATATTAGTTTAGTATAGTTTACAAAATCTCAAGAAGATCTGTTAGTTAGTTTACAAGTTATGTTAAATGTTTATCGCGGACATCGAATGTTTAAACAATCATTGTTGCCCAAGGAGTGTTTTCAGAGCTTTTTGGCAAAGTGCAATGACTACTTAAAGACTCAAAGTACTAAGAAAGTTAAAAAAATAATATATTTGTTTTTTAAATGTTGTTAAACAAGTCGATAAAAACATGGTAAGTTTTTTCCTTATAAACAATTAGAATATCTTTGTCATTTTCTCTGATAAATAATAATAATTGGTTGTGTCAAAAGCTGGTAAAAAAATGCACATTAAAATGAAAAAAAAAACTTTCGAGGACCAATAATAGCCAAGTTATACTTTTTTTTTGAAAAATCACATCTCTATTGTTTATAAAAATTAAGAGTTGAAATTTTTACAGCATGGTAATAAATATCTATATTTTATATGACAATTGATAAGTACGAAATATCTTCTATTTAAAACGAGTAATAACCCTTTAAAGTCAAGTTAATCACGCTGACTGAGCTGGGACCGTGTGATATGGAAGAATGTCGGAGTCCAGATTCTCGCGTTGAGATTTTGCTATAAAAAGTTCAATTTGGAGCGCTTGAAAAATTTTACAATATCTCAGCTTCCAGAGAACGTAGAGCCTTTAATTTTTTTGGGTAACTCGACGAAAGAATAACAACTAGCTAATTTTCATTGACCGAAAAAATCGGAAATTCTGGAAAATGGATTTTTTATTCAACATTCATTTACAACGTTGACACTAATATATTTTGATAAATATTTTCATAAAATATTATAAATTTGTGAATAAACATTAAAATATAATTATAGTATGTATACAGGGTTGTTCATTTTATTCGCCTCGGTGTCTGTACGGAAAACGAATTGATTTAAAAAAAATTCTTCATAGAAATATACAGGGCCATTAACACTACAATTTAAGAATAATATGAATTATACAGGGTGCTTCAAAAAAGAGTTTGAACCTGATGAAATGTTTGAATTTGCCCTTAAACAATAAGCTAGACTATACCTAAGTACAGGATGTTTTGATTTATTTCAATTTAAAAAAAATGTAATGTTTTAGAAAAAAAAAATAAACAGGTATTTACGAATCTAAGAATCGGTGACAAATTTTTTTTGGATCTTCATAATAGACTATTTAGCATATTTAAGCAGATGTTTATTGTAACAAAATGATCGTACAATTTCAGATTTAAAAATTAATTGAAAACAAAAACGTTCTCAAATTGAAAAAAAAAAGATATGTATACAGGGTGATTGATTAGTGTGAGGAAGCTCAGTATATCTGTTATAGTAAAAATTACGAAAAAAAGTTATTGACAAAAATTGTAGGCAGCTTTAAACTCCACATTTTAAAATTAGCTACAATCTTACAGGGTGTTCCATAAGATGGTGGCAGACCAAACTTATGTTTTTTTAAATGGAACACCCTGTATTTTATTTTAAATTTGAAATCTGCTTCACTTTCCCATCACAACAATGTAAAGCTTTATTATGTTATACCGGGTACTTAAAAAGTTATAGCCAATATTACCTGAAAATCGTATCAAGTTTAACTCCCTGTATAATTAAAAAGAAGTATAGGAACATTGATCTATTGCAGCCATAGTTTTTTAATAATTGTTAAAAATTATAAAACACATTCGTTTTCATAATATTCGTTAAATCAAATACAGGGTAAGTCAAAATGCAAGTACATTATTTCCTTGGTAATTTTAAATAGAACACCCTGTATTTTATATCACTATCGAAAGGTACTAATATCGTACTTCAAATTTTATAAAGTACTCCCTATACCTAAAGTTATCAGTTTTTTAGATATTTTTATTTTTCTATCAAAGTATTAATTTGGTAGATATTTTAACGTTTACCAATAATTATTGTGAGTTGGCCATGATTGATTTGTCAGAAACTGACAGTTTGACATTATTGTTTATTAATTCAGTATAGGGCTTTTCATAGACTGTCATTTGTTTCGAGCTACTGTCATATGTTTTATAATCTGTGTATATTAATATTATACACGGATTATACGACATGCGACCGAAGCTCGAAACAAATTACTGTGAATGAAAAGCCCTATTGGCGTACACCGTAAATTAGCAATAATGAATTTTACTACTGATGAAATGGTAGATATGATCTGGATTTTGGGGGAATGCAATAAAAATTCATTACTATCAGCTAGAATTTATCAATAACGGTTTCCAGATAGGCGGCAACCGAGACAAGATACATTTGAAAAATTGAAAGATCGCTTTAACCGCACTGGTTCAGTGAATTATGAAAAACATGAACGAACAAAAACTAGTGTGACAGAGGAAAACGAAATTAGTGTGTTGATGGGAGTTACAGAAAACTCACACACAAGTATTAGGAGTATTTCCAATGAACAAGAACTTAGTTACTACTCCGTTCAAAACATTCTATCTAAAAACAAGATGCACCCTTATCACATTCAAAAGCACCAATAATTAAATAATGATGATTTTCAGAAACGAATAGTATTTTGTGAATGGGCCTTAGAAAAAATTAATGAGCAGAGAGATTTTTTGATTATGTCTTATTTGGTGATGAAGCTACATTCCATCGAAACGGTTCTGTTAATAGGCATAACTTTCACTACTATTCAACAAGTAATCCATACCACATAGTAACACATAGTCAAACAAGATAGTCTCTAAATGTGTGGGGAGGTACCGTCGGTAACCATGTAGTAGGACCATATTTTTTTGAAGATAATTTAAATGGTGAGATATATTTAGATTTTATCGTAAATTAGTTACCGATATTATTAGAAGAGGTTCCACTTAATATACGTGAACAAATGTGGTTTCTACATGACGGTGCTCCTGCGCACCACAACGAATTAGTACGTGGTGAATTTAATGATCAGTTTGGTGAAAGATGGATCGGAAGGGATGGACCGGTAAGGTGCCCCCAAGGTCACCAGAGTTCAATAAAATGGACTCATTTTTTTGGGGTTACGTTAAGAACGAAGTATATAAAATACCTCCAACAACAAGAGATGATATGAAAAATAGAATCCGAATTGTATTTCAAAATATTTCTTTACAAATGCTTAGCAATGTAGGCAACTCTTTGAATGATCGCTTTCAAGTATGCATAGATGTTTTGGGAGGTCATTTTGAACACCTTACGTTAAAATTACTGTTGTTTTTTTATTTTTTTGTGTTGTTATTTTTTTTTTTAATTTTCCGTCGGTTATTTGTTATAAATTTTATTTAAAATAAATTGTTTTCTTTTCTGTGTCGGTATTTATTTACTGAATTAATAATTAATAATGTCAAACTGTCAGTTTCTGACAAATCAATAATGGCCAACTCACAATAATTATTGGTAAACGTTAAAATATCTACCAAATTAATACTTTGATGGAAAAATAAAAATATCTAGAAAACTGATAACTTTAGGTATAGGGAGTACTTTATAAAATTTGAAGTACGATATTAGTACTTTTCGATAGTGATATAAAATACAGGGTGTTCTATTTAAAATTACCAAGAAAATAATGTACTTGCATTTTGACTTACCCTGTATTTGATTTAACGAATATTATGAAAACGAATGTGCTTTATAATTTTTAACAATTATTAAAAAACTATGGTTGCAATAAATCAATGTTCCTATACTTCTTTTTAATTATACAGGGAGTTAAACTTGATACGATTTTCAGGTAATATTGGCTATAACTTTTTAAGTACCCGGTATACCATAATAAAACTTTACATTGTTGTGATCGGAAAGTGAAGCAGATTTCAAATTTAAAATAAAATACAGGGTGTTCCATTTAAAAAAACATAAGTTTGGTCTGCCACCATCTTATGGAACACCCTGTAAGATTGTAGCTAATTTTAAAATGTGGAGTTTAACGCTGCCTACAATTTTTGTTAATAACTTTTTTTTGTTATTTTTACTATAACAGATCTACTGAGCTTCCTCACACTAATCAATCACCCTGTAGATTATAATTATTGATCTTCGTTAATTCTACACAGCTTTTGTACAGGTTCATCAATTTCTTCCACATTATCCATAATTTCTTAAAATAAATCATTTGTACCGAGCTTTGCATAAATTGCAAAGATGATACTGACGAAAAAAGATGCTACAACGTTTTGACAGTTATTATAGATGACAAAAGTGAAGTTGAAGAAGATTTGTTTAAATAAATTAGGGATAATGTTGAAGAAATTAATAAATCTGTACCTACATAAACTGTGTAGAATTAACGAAGATCAATAATAATTATAATCTATATATATATATATATACATTTTTTTTAATTTGAGAATATTTTTGTTTCCAATTAGTTTTTAAATCTAAAAATGTACGATTAAGTAATTATAAATTTTGTTACAATAAACATCTGTTTAAATATGCTAAATAGTCTATCATGAAGATCCAAGAAAAAATTTGTCACCGATTCTTAGATTCGTAAATATACATTTTTTTCTAAAAGTTTACATTTTTCTAAAAATTTAAATAAATTAAAACACCCTGTACTTAGGTACAGTCTAGCTAGCAGCTAGCATATTGTTTAAGAGCAATTCAAAAATGTCATCAGGTGTAGGGTGTTCCATAAAAAATATATCTTTGACATGCCACTCTTTTTTGAAGCACCCTGTATAATTTATATTATTTTTAGATTGTAGTGTTAATGGCTTTGTATATTTCTATGAAGAATTTTTTTTTAAATCAAGTCGTTTTCCATACAGACACTGAGGCGAATAAAATTAACAACCCTGTATATAAATAAATATATAGAAACTATAATTATATTTTACTATTTATTCACAAATTTATAATATTTTATGAACATATTTATCAAAATATATTAGTGTTAACGTTGTAAATGAATGTTGAATAAAAAAATCCATTTTCCAGAATTTTCCGATTTTTACGGTCAATGAAAATTAGCTAGTTGTTATTCTTTCGTCGAGTTACCCCAATTAAAAAAAAAATTGAAGGCTCTACGTTCTCTGGAAGCTGAGATATTATAAAATTTTTTAAGCGCTCCAAATTGAACTTTCTATAGCAAAATCTCGACTAGAGAAACTGAACTCCGACATTCTTCCATATCACACGATCCCAGCTCAGTCAGTGTGAGTAACTTGACTTTAAAGGGTTATTACTCGTTTTAAATAGAAGATATTTCGTACTTATCAATTGTCATATAAAATATAGATATTTATTACCATGCTGTAAAAATTTCAACTCTTAATATTTATAACCAATAGAGATGTGATTTTTCAAAAAAAAAAGTATAACTTGGCTATTATTGGTCCTTAGAAAGTTATTTTTTTCATTTTAATGTGCATTTTTTTACCAGCTTTTTGACACAACCAATTATAATTATTTATCAGAAAAAATGACAAAGATATTCTAATTGTTTATAAGGAAAAAACTTACCATTTTTTTATCGACTTGTTTAACAACATTTCAAAAACAAATATATTATTTTTTTTAACTTTCTTAGTATTTTGAGTCTTTAAGTAGTCATTGCACTTTTCCAAAAAGCTCTGAAAACACTCCTTGGGCAACAGTGATTGTTTAAACATTCGATGTCTGGGATAAACATTTAACATAACTTGTAAACTAACAAACAGATCTTCTTGAGATTTTGTAAACTAATAAAGGCACTTAATTACCTCATAATCAAGGTATAATAAGTTCCTTACGACCTATTTGGTAAAAGTTATTAACATTTCCAAAATAGTGCAAAAAACGTGGTTTTTTGCAATTATCTCGGTTAATTCTTGATGGATTTTAACTTGTAAACATTCAAATTAATCGTTTTTTGTGATACACAACTATTATAAAACAACTTTTGCTGTAAATATGATACTAAAAATGCTATAGGCAAAAAACAATATTTTCTGACTTTTGCATTTTTTTATAAAAAAATGAGGTCGATTTACGAGTACCTCTGTATGGATTTTTAATTAACTATATCCTCCCTACGATTTAGCACCTTCAAATACCTGTATTGATTTTTTTCCCGTTTTTATTTTTCTACCCTGGTCTAAAAAGTGATATTGTGGTGATATGTGTTTTTGCCCTAGGGGTTAGTTTCACCCCTTCTCAGAGGTGAACAATTTAAGTAAAATAATAAGTCCATAAATGGATACACTGACTCTGACTAATTCTAAGTAACTTTTACTCTATATAGAGTTTTTTCACTAGGTCAATACTTTTCGCATTATTTGCGAGTGAAATGTTGATTTTTCAACAAAAAAAACACGTTTTTAGACGGTTTTTCGTAAATAACTCAAAAAGTAAGTATTTTATCGACGAAAATATTATTAGAAAAAATATAGTTTATAAAAGAGTGAATAAAATGGTGTATGCAAGAAGTCTATAGACAAAGTAGAAGCAGAGTTGCAGCTAATAAAAAGTAGGTACTTATTCGCCATATTCCAAATTGAATATGTCAACGTGAAATAACAAAAAAATGAAGCACGCACTTTTCGGGGAAAATAACTAATCACAACTTTTTTAAAGTGGTTTATTTTTGTTTTTTTTTTAAGTTTCTACCATCAAAACTAAGCAAGTTTCTAAATGTTTATCATGAAATTTGCCCCCTTATTATCAAACCCGAAATAATAGGTTGAAAAATATTTTACGCATTTATTTACATCAGAATATGAAAATATAACTCTCTTTAGAAGGAGAGTGGATCTAGGATTAACTCTACAATTTTTTTTTTCAAAACGTTATAGCCTTCGATATTTGACCTCTCGGGATAAATTATAATATCTTAGCAACAAGTACACCAATCGGGCTTTACAATTGTTTTTTATATTTGGAATTGAAAGATCTTCATTTTAAATCCTTAACGAATAAAAAAAGTTATTTTTACAATAAATAATGCAATTGCAACAAACGACCATTTTGGACCTTTCGCAGGCTGTTTTGCAATAACAATTAACGAACTTAAACTTGCGATAGCTCAAATTGTAGGTTTTTTAATTTCCTACAACTTTCTATCTTAGTAAAAGTCTTTCTCCAAAATGAATATCCTAAGCTGCAAAATTAAAAAATCTTTAACAATTGCAAATTTAACAAGTGAAAAACGCCATAAATAAAAAAAGCGCACAAAATTCTTGGTTACATTTTAAAAAGTTATTCCTGGCATCGTCCTTTACAACACCTGATAGGTTTCAAAAATTCCTGAATAATTATAACACGTTTTTTCACCCACAGCCTGGGGTTCTATTTCACACGTATTTCATACGTAACATTTTTACACGTTTTTTTTTATTTTTGATAATTTGTGGATATATGTGGTTTTTAAAATGGCTGATTCATATGACGTTTTACGTTTCAACTCAGAACAGCTCTATACTGGAAAATAAAAATTAAACAAATTTTTCTGCCATGTTACTAAAGATGCTAAAACTGAGATGAACAGCTTTCGAACAACAGAAACAGAAACAGTGTATATGGGAAAAGGGATTAATATTTATATGCCACCGGGATTAGCATAATCCGACAAGGATTAAGCGTCCATACTGATATCAATTTATTACTATTTACATTTTTGTCAATTATTTTACCCAGAATAATATTTTATTTGTGATTAAATTAGGTTACATTTAAAGTTGGTAGAATTATTACGTAAATAATTTGTTAATACATATTCTCTTTTTACAAAAATGATCTTAATAAATCAAGCAAATCATTCTATTGAAATATTACGAAGTGACTTACTTGTTGTTACCCTATAAGAGGCAAACTAGAGGTATTCTAAGAAATTTCACTAAAATTCAATGAAATCATCTTTAAAAGCCACAATTTTTCAAAGTCATCCGAGCCTACGCCCATAAACCTCTAAATCTGGTAGTTCAACACGCCACCTGTTTTAAACAGATTTGCAAGGTTGCCAGATTAGTACAGCTTATTAACACGTTAGGATTAAATAGGAAAGATTCAACTATTAAAACAAATCAAAATTATTAAAATAATCTTAGTTAAAAGTCTTAATTAAAAAAAACTGCTAAGGAATTGCTATAGCTGGTAATTTCATATGAACATTTCCTTTTCTAAATGTAGAAGTTCCAGAATATTTTATTCGGACGACTTATTTTCTTTCTCTCAGTGGACTTATTGGATACCTACAATATAGGATACCTATATCATAGAATGGACTTTGTTATAAATTATTCTGTTATTATTCTGTTTCATTAACTCATATTTCCCCTAAATCGTTTCTTAAATATGTCATTATACGTCGCCTTAAAAGATTTTTAAATAGAAAACTTATTGGTCCATTTCCTTCGTAACGCCTCCAAGGCTTCTACAATTTGCAAGCCAAATGGATGCTGAAGCGAAGAAGACAAGAGGGAATTCAAAAAACTTACAATTCACGACCCCGTCTGTTCAGCTGGTAAATTCCAACAGAAGATGGACCTAGTTACTCGAAGGAGTAAAGACCAATATAAAAATAAAATAAAAATTTTATTTTTAATTCAGTTGCAATGCGAAGGCAAAACAATCTTACTTTTCAATTAGAATACGGAGCGCAGTCCAGTCCCTTGAATCGCGATTTTCGGCTCTTATTTGAGCCTCATCGGAAAGAACGTAGGCTTATTCTCCATAAGAAAAGTAAGAAAAGTAAGATTGTTTTGCCTTCGCATTGCAACTGAATTAAAAATAAAAATAAAATTTTTATTTTATATTTATAATATATTTGTTTAAATGAGTAGAAGTGAGAGATTAAGAACAAAAATAAATAGACTGGCAGGAAGCCTTAATAATATTATATGACGAAACCGACATATTAAAAATTATAGACCTGGATCCCGCGTACCAAAAAAAAGTTGATTAATAGGAAGCTGAAAATTTCTTAATAGCTTAACGGTGTCTAGTCGGACAAACTTTCATGTATGGGAATACTGGAACAGGGGAAGTTTTAATTGTGGAACAGACTAAAAATTCGGAACGTCAGACTACGGAAACGTTTCATGTATTTTGTTGGACAGAATTGCCAATTTATTTGTTACCATTTTATTAAACTCTCATGCAAAAATGAGACTGGTGTTTATCTCCAACTGGGCATTTTAATGAGTGGAACACGAAGAACATGTCAAATGACGGGAATCATGTTGGTTAGTAATAGCAGTCTGAACTTTGCATGTGAGTTTAATGTTAATGAAATTGTAACAAATCAATTCGATGTTCTGTCCGACAAAATACATGGGACGTTTTCGTAATCTGTCCAAATTTTTAAACTGTTCCACAATTAAAACTTCCCCTGTTCCAGTGTTCCCGTACATCAAAGTTTGAGTGTGTGCACGTACATTAGTGCCACATTCGGCTCCTCTCTTTACTCGCGTATCTCTAATTTTGATAGTACTACTTTTGCTGACATTTATGTAATCGATAATGGATCTGATGTTTGTCGTTGTTTGTACATACGTGTATTTATGTAAGTCCTTATGTCTGAAGAAGCCGTTAGTAATTTTCAGATTGTTCAGTTCGCACAGGTCAATTAGTCTTTCTCCATTATCGTTTCACACGTCTTCTTCAAAACGGCCTATTGTGCTATCATTTTGTCGTTTCCCTGTTCTTCCATTTAGGTCCTCCGCAACATTGTACATTGTTGTATACCAAATATTTTTGCACTAAAAACTTATTATTCACATTGTATAAACTTTTTTTAATTAAGTATTGTTTTTCCACGCATACTAGTTATTTATGAAACAGTTCGTGAAGTATGCTTTTTGCGAACGCACGCGATGTTTACATCACGAGCGACAACTGAGCGAGTGCTATACATCGCGTAAGTTCACAAAAAGTTCAGCACGCACAGTTTCATACAATATTTTATCTACGATAAACAAATAAAAAAACTGTAACTCTTCGTCACCGGAATTCATTTCTATTCTACAATTTTTAGAACTTTGACATTTAAAAATTCTAATTTCTTTCAAACCACAAAATTGTCAAAATTTTTGTTGTAATTTATTTCTCAATATGTCATCACCATGACAACGCAAAAGTTAACGATATTTGATTATATGAAAGTGTGTCAAAAACAGTGCGAAAAAGTAAATCCCATTTAAAATACATTGTTACTTCACGCACACTTTAAACCCTTCACGCACTACTATCTATAATGACAGTTTTCACAAACTAAAAACATGGATAATGTGATATAGAGTAGATAAATAATAATTTTGTGATTTTCCAAACGTAGTTGAAAACCACAAACAAATTATACTTTATTTTCTTTAGTATTGGAATATTTTCCTGCTAGAACAATATTCCTTTCTATTTTTCATTTTGAATATATAAAATCAATATTTGTAATGGAGGTAATTTGTTTATGAAAAACTTGTTATTTTGAATCAAGTAAACATTGTAGAACTCTTTAATTAGAATAATTTAGAGTTACTTAAGCCACTCTCCACGTCCCAGTGAATTGAAACGGGTAAATAATAAATAAAACAGCATAATTTCATGTTTTATTGGGCAAAAAGTATCTAAATTCAATTACGCATCTTCTACAAAAAGTTCCTTGGTGTGTGCAACGTGTGTCGATGCTTCTCCGTCATTCCGAACAAGAATACAACAACATTCACCATTTGTTGAACCTTCTGTCTCAGTTTTTTAGTGTTAATGAATTCTTATGTAGCCAAATCCGACAGTTGTATGTACTCTTTCAAGTACGGTAACGGCTCCAGTTAAATTAAAAATTCGAAAATTTCTCTTGCAAGTGCCGGATCGAAGCCAGATAGAAGTCTATCTTGGCAAGCCAGTACCTAGCTACAGAGCTACGGTCTACACAATGCCGAGAAGAACTTGAAAGACTGGCGACGATAGAATACTGCTAGGACCCTGGTCTAGTCTCTGCCTGTCGTAAGAAGCGACTTATCGGGAAGGAATGAGAGGTGGTGAGGCGTCGATTTAAGTAATCGAGATCGCAGAAACTCGCTAAGGATTCTGGACGTTCTGGTCAATGGTCTGTGTGCTTAGTATCCGAGACGAGCTCATGTGGGACCACTCTACTCTCATATCACATAACCTATGTGTGGAAGACAAAAAGTCTAGATACAATTTGGTCATAAGCTTGTAGTATGTGCCCACTTTAGACCCACAACAGGTACTATGGGGATGCTGGAGCCCGACGCTGTAACTAGCGTGCTATCCTCATCTGGAGATGGACTCATGTGCTGAAAGTCCAGAAGGATCAGAGTCACACTGCATTTTTTTGAGGCGGGAGGTGCCACGAACTAATTTCATGTTACTGGCATGGCTTTCAGTTCACCAGGGAATAGACGACAATGAAAGAGCTGATGAACTTGCTAGACAATCATCACCTACAAAATACTTCCCCATGGCCAACCGTAGGAGTGTTGGTAAAATGTATATTGGAAAATTATGCGCAGAAGTGATGAAGTACTGCGGAAGAAGTTATCATCTCACTTATGGTTCTCTGATCTACTTATATATTATCGTTGAGCTCCAGTAGTTAAAAGGGTAGGGTACTTCCCTGAAAAAATTTCTAGGAAATTTTATAAGGTGGAAATGGACTAGTATCCTAAGCGAACACTATATTTATGTCATTTGTATCCATAAAATCCATAAAACAAAGTTTAAAGACATATTACACTTCTATTTTCTTTTTGATTTGTACAAAGGAAGTGAAAAAATTGAATATTATAGTGTGTACATATATTTTATTTCCTTAGCTAAGCTCTTTCGACAAAATTGTCATCATCGGAGCTAATGGTCAATATGAAAAGAAGTATCTCGACTTAGAGTCGTATGCGTGAGCATCTTGTTGAACAGAATTCTAAGTTATTCCAATATATGTAAAATGCTTCAGTTATCTCTAATGCAACCTCGGAACAGGAAAAACATGAAAAACAGCCACTCAAACGTTACAAACACATTAAAACTTTGTTCATGGCGTGGGTTTTTTCACCCAACCATTACGGCTGACGAGGAGTAGTTGATTGATAGAGAATCATTGAGAACCCTTTCTCAAAGAATCAAAGGACATGTGAGTTAAAAACTATTAACCATTCCTTTTCTCCTACCAAAGACAACCAAGCTGTCAGTCAACTACTCCTCGTCAGCCGTAAAGGTTGGGAGAAAAAATCCACGCCAAGAACAAAGTTTTAATGTGTTTGTAACATTTGAGTGACTGTTTTTCATGTTTTTTTCCTGTTCTGGGGTTCCACAAGAGACAACTGAAGCATTTTAGATATTGTTCTAATATTCAACATAACATAATTCTAATATTCAACAAGATGCTCACACATACGACTCTAAGTAGCGGTACTTTTTGTCGAAAACCAGGGATATCGTGGAAGAAATTATAAAAATTAAATTACGCTGGGCAGGTCACATACTGGAAAATGGTTGACGAAGAAGAAGATATTGTTAATGGCATAGAAAATGAAACCAATTTCAGTAGAAGTAAATTAATTCTGTTTTTAAAACACAAACCGGCAACTGTGTAAATTTAAACATGTTCACCAGATTTTTCATGATTCTACCTGCTGGTACCCTAACATCCCATATCTTCGGGGTGTAGGGTTTCCTAAATAAAATAAATGGGGATTGTGTGGCAGGTTCTTTTTTTTTCGGTAATTGTATTCACATTGTTTGTTGATGGAAACACCAATAGACTGGTGCAACACAACAGACCTTATTAACAAATATGAATGTGTTTGATTGATGACAAGTTGAATTTAGAAAGTCTGGTTGTAAAATGTCAGAAAACACATTTAAGACGAAAAAAAAATTAAAGCTGATGGTAGCGATGAAGGTGGAAGTTAGAATTAATGGGTAACAAATATTTGTAAAATAACTAATTGAAATACGTACTACGTATTCTACTCTTCTTATAAGCTAGGGTTACCAAACGTCCCATAAAAACGGGATTGTCCCGGGGTCCCGAAAAGTCTCTCGGGACGCCTAAATGTTCCGTATTTGCGTTGGGTTGATTTGTATCTGACTATATTTTCTCTCTCTAATTCATTTTCAATTTGGGTATTTGTTTTCATTCTTCTTTCTCCCTCTTGTTACATTGTGGCCCAGTATTGTTTCAAATTTCAGAAGGCTATCTTCCTCTATCTTGTTAATCGTCGTTCTTTCCATCACACATGTAACAACAGGTCTTATATATAGGTTCATATTATACTTAGAGTTTTGATTCTCAGCAGATTTATATTCATTCCATATCTTTTTTTGCTTTTTGCCTTTCAGAATTCTTTCCTCTGTTCTCTCTTTTAAAGTTTTCCCTATTGATACTCTTAAGTAGCTAAAGGTTGATACAGTTTCAAATTTATGGTTCTGTGTTATTAGATATTTCTGAGTTGTTGTGTAATTCTTCCCTATCGTCATGTATTTTGTTTTGTGCTGGTTTATCTCTAGTCTTATTCCCTTCGCTTCCTCATCTAATTTTCCAACTGCTTTTATAAGTGTCATCTTCGTCTTCGCTATGATGACTAGATCACCTGTATATGCTACTAGTTGAAGTTGATCTGTAATAATGTTTTTGTTTGCAAAGTTTGTCCTCCTTATGATTACTTTCAATATCAGATTGAATAGTGTTGGGGAGATAGAGTCACCTTGTTTCACGCCTTTGTTTACATTGATCTCCTTAGAAGTTGTTCCGTTGAAACTGGAGCTTGGTCTGGTGTTCTTTAGGCTCACTGTTAGCATATGCCTTAATTTTTATGGGATTCCAACATTCTCTAGCTCCTCCATCATTTTCGTCCGATTGTATGAAAAGCGCTTTTGAAATCGATGAATATTAGGTGTATTTCTCTATTGTATTCTCGATTTTTGAATTTGTATCCCGAAATAACCAAAGTACGTGCCTCCTAGCGGCGGGATAGGGGCATCAATACATTGGCTTATAGGGCAGTCCTTACAGTAGGGATCCTGGCCTATACAGAAAAATGCAGGCGGGTGTGGGGTAATACTGCACTTTGGTTGCATTGGTGGTGTATTGGCTAAACGTGCAGGGCAGGGTATGGTGCTGATAGAAAAGGCATTCAGGCATCAAATATCCAAAAATCTTTTCAGGCCATAATAATGAAAAGACCTTCTCCAAACGCAATAAAAACTTATACTGAAATGATGGCATCTCCTGAGGTAAAATGTTCCGGAAGTAAAATGAGCCTCCGTTCGGATCTCCGGGTGAGGACTATCTCAGGGGGAACACCATTACAGATTAGAAAAATCAGGATAGGGTCTTGGAATCTTGGTAGTCTTACAGGTAAGAGTCTGGAGTTAGTGGATGTGCTCAAACGAAGAAGAGTTCAAATTGCTTGATTTCAAGAAACTAGGTGGAAAGGACAAAGGGCGAAAGAACTAGGTGAAGGATACAAAATGTGGTATGTAGGGAGTAGTAACACTAGAAATGGAGTTGGTATAATTGCTGATAGTGAAATGAAAGATAACATAGTAGAAGTTGTAAGAACGAGTGGTAGAATGATGTCAGTGAAATTTGTAATTGATAAAGAGGTATTGAATGTTGTGTGTGTGTATGCTCCCCAAACAGGTCTGGGTGAGAATGAAAGAAGAGCTTTCTATGATCAATTAGGAGACGTACTGAGTGATATTCCAGCAGAGGAGAAAGTTATAATAGGAGGTGATTTCAATGCACATGTGGGCCAAACCAAGACAGTATATGAAACAATACATGGGGGATTAGGCTTTGGAACTAGAAATGAAGCTGGAGATGACATGCTTGAATTAGCAACAGCATTGGATATGGCGATTGTTAACACATTCTTTAAAAAGAGAGAAACTCAACTTATTACCTACAAAAGTGGACAACATCAATCCCAAATAGACTACTTCATGATAAGGAAAGAAGACATACGTGAATGCAAGGACTGCAAGGTAATAGTGAGTGAGACAGTAAGCCAACAACATAAGCTGCTTGTTCTGGACATCGAAGTAAAAAGCGAAACTAAACAAAAATATCGGAGAGGACCACAAAAAATCAAGTGGTGGCTGCTGAAAGATGAGAAAGAAGGTCTATTCAGGAGAAGAATAGTAGAAAAAATATGTTGGAACATGAAAGGAAGCCCTAATACAATTTGGAGAAAAATGGCCAGTAGTATTAGAGAGAATGCTATTGAAATACTTGGGAAAACGTCAGGAAAAAAGTTTGAGGATAAAGAGACTTGGTGGTGGTCAAACGAAGTACAAGGAAAAATAAAAGAGAAGAGAAAATTATATAAAAAGTGGCAAGAAACCAGATCCGACATAGATCTTCAAAACTATATGGTGGCGAAAAAGGAAGCGAAAGTAGCAGTAGCAAAAGCCAAAGCAGAAGCGTATTCAAACCTATACGATCAACTTGATACCAGGGAAGGCGAAACGAAGATATATAAAATAGCCAAACAGAGAGCAAAGAAAGCAAAAGATTTTAATAAGATTAGATGTATCCGAGATGAAAATAATAAAATACTAGTTCACGAAAGGGAAGTCAAAAAGAGATGGAGAAAGTACTTTGACATCTTATTAAATGAAGGATTTGACAGACAGCCTGTAGAGTCAACGGAGGCAGTAGCAGCAATGGTCACCAAAATAACCAACGAGGAAGTGGCTCAAGCGCTTCAAAAAATAAAGAAAGGAAAAGCAGTAGGACCAGATGATATTCCTGGGGAAGTATGGAGAGCATTGAGAGAGACAGGAACAAGGTGGCTAGCAGGTCTATTTAATAGAATTATGGAAGTCGGACAAATGCCAGACGAATGGAGAAGCAGTATACTGGTACCTGTTTACAAAAACAAGGGAGAAATACAACAATGTACAAACTACAGGGCTATAAAACTGCTTAGCCACACCATAAAAATATGGGAAAGAGTAATTGACAGACGGATACGTGAAGAGACCGAAATATCCGAGAATCAATTTGGCTTTATGCAGGGTAGATCAACAACAGATGCAATTTTCATTATAAGGCAGTTGATGGAAAAATACAGGAGTAAAGAAACAAACGCTCATATGGTATTCATTGATCTTGAGAAAGCATATGATAGAGTTCCTCGAGAGATTCTGTGGTGGGCACTCAATAAGAAAGGAGTCCCTGGTGAATATGTAAAGATTGTGAGGGATATGTAAGAGGGAGTAACGACTAGTGTTAGGACAGGTGTGGGAGAGACTGATAAATTTCATGTAAAAGTAGGATTGCACCAAGGCTCTGTGCTTAGTCCGTATTTATTCTCATTAGTTTTGGACCAGATAACAGAGAAACTACAGGGTAACATTCCATGGTGCTTAATGTATGCTGATGATGTCTTGCTAGTAGGAAATAGTGAAAGAGACTTAGAACAAAAACTGGAACAGTGGAGACAAGCTCTGGAGGAAAAAGGTTTAAAACTTAGTAGGACAAAAACAGAGTATTTGGAATGTTCATTTAAAGATGGAGCTACTACAAATAAAATGGTATCTTTGGATGGTGAAATGATTGTGAAAAGCAATAGTTTTAAGTACCTAGGATCGGTATTACAGAGTAATGGAGAAATAGATGGAGATGCATGCAGTAGAATTAGGGCTGGATGGATGAAGTGGAAAGAAGCGAGTGGTGTGTTGTGTGACAGAAAAATTCCAATGAAGCTGAAGGGAAAATTTTATAAAACAGCCATAAGACCGGCTATGATGTACGGAACTGAATGTTGGCAGTAAAAAAGAAAGAGGAACAACGAATGCATGTGGCGGAAATGAGAATGCTTAGATGGATGAGTGGAGTGACAAAGAAGGATAAAATTAGAAATGAGTATATTAGGGGAAGTCTAGGTGTGGCACCAATTGATGCCAAAATGAGAGAGCATAGGTTAAGATGGTTTGGTCATGTCCAACGTCGAGACGTTAATCACCCAATACGAAGAATAGCTGAAGTGCAGATTCCTGGAAGGAGTAGGAGAGGAAGACCAAAGAAGACCTGGGGGGAGGCGATACGGCAGGACATGTTGGTAAAGGGGATTAACATTGATATGACCCAAGACAGAATTCTGTGGAGAAATGCAATTAGGGAAGCCGACCCCGCATAGGGATAAGGCAAAGAGAATGATGATGATTCTCGATTTTTGAATTAGTTGCTCCACTGTATGTATGGAATTAATCGTCGACCTCCCCGGTCTGTACCTGTTCTGGTATTCTCCTAATATTCGTTCAGCGCATGATTTAAGTCTCATGTTTAGTATGTTTGCTAGAATGTTATATGTGATGTTTAATAAAGTTCCTCCCGATCTCTTTTTTTATATGTAGGCACTAGGGATGGGAAAAACCTACCGGTTTAAACCTAAAACCGGTTTTTTACTTCGCAATAACCGGTTTTACCGGTTGTTTTGTTGTCCCGGTTATAACCGGTTTTTTCTTTTTAAAGTAAAAACCGGTTATTAAGTTTTTACGGTGATTAGGATTAGGTTAGGTATTATTTTGGATTCCAATCATAATTATTATTATCAAGTAATAATTATTCCAAACAAAACCATAATTCAAATTTTATTTTATAAATACAGAAGCAAACTAAAAGTGCAAACTCACATCAGCCAGAAACAATCAAGTTTTATTATAATATTTCGTTTAAAAGGTATTTGTAATCATAATATTTACATAAGAAGTGATCTGGTCGAACTAGACGCAAGCATCATCTATTTTTCACACTTGACTCTTGACATTGAAAGTGGGTGAATGACTTTTTCTGATTACCAAAATAATGTTCTGACTATGAATATTGAATTACCGATTACGAATACGAATCTCCAAGGATTTCCCTACGTTTTCAAAACGATACACCCATACAGGAAGTATTAAATGAGGTAAAATGTACCTATTATTTACAAATATACAAACGTTTATTAGATATAGATGATAATTTTTTTTTGATGGATATAAAAATAAAAGATAAATTGCTTTATCCAATTTATTTTTAAGTAAAATATTTGTTAATATTATTTTTTCTAAATCCCATTTAAAAGAGTCTGGGAAATGTTTTATAAGTTGAAATGGTTGGGTTAAATTGTATATTATTGCAATATGTATAACATATTGATCTTACGCTATATTATATTTAATAATAATCAATAAATATATAATAATAATAAAATATTAAATAAATATATTAATTAATAGAATAAAATGGTTTTATTAAAAATTGTGTTTTATTTATATTGATATTGATGTTCTTTCGATAGTACTAATTTTGATCACATTTATATCGAGTATCGAGTCGAGTGGAGTATCGCAAACTAAAGTTCATTGTAAATGTAACATTGTAACCTATTGGATTAAAAAAAACCGAAAACCGGTTTTTGGAGAAACCGGTTTTTTTGGCCGGTTATAACAGCCAGGTTAAACCGTAAGCAAAAAAACCGGTATAACCGAAAACCGGTGTTTTGTCAAAAACCGCCATCCCTAGTAGGCACTATAATACGTGTGTTCAATCGTATGTAGTTTGTTTTGTCCATATTTAATTTTGTTGTATTAGCTGGTTTATTTCTTTATGTAATTCTCTTCCTCCCTATTTTATTAATTCCACTATTATTTCATCTTCTCCTATATCTATATCTCCTATATACTTTAATAAGAGTGTAATGCCACATAATAATACATAAGAAACCAGATAGTATTTTTTACAATATAAATTATTAGTTACACATATTATTGTGGCAACTGCATTTATCTAAGCTAAATATGTTGTGATATCTCTGTAAATGTAAATACCACAACTCGCTTTAGCCTTTAGGACATCAAACATTGACACTTGTCTAATGCCGACTCAAGTAAAAGTTATATTATATGTTAAATAAAAAGAAAGAATAGTTTAGTAGATCTATAGATTTAATCCGTTCTTCTTCTAAAGGTGCCCATCTTCTAGAGATGCTGGTGAACACATTGACCAATCTTATTATATTATTCTTATTATATTATACATCCACTCTAAATAGATCAGTAACTGATCTATTTAGAGTGGATGTGAATAATATAATAAGATTGGTCAATGGACTGGTTTAACGTTTAACGTCAACTGTTGACGCTAAACGTTAAACCAGTCCATTTCCCAAGATTGGTCAGCCAGGATATATACGTCTACAGTCTAAGGTATTATTGTGTTGTTTGTTTTCTCTGTGCTTATTATTAATCATGAGTTTTAAACTGTCATTTGACAATTTTCTACCTACAGTTTATCAATTTTTTAATGGCTCGCAATTTGGAAGAAGTTAAGAATTTCAAAATACCGCTAACAATACCTTCTTGCGTGTCTCCTCTCTTTCATGGTGTTATCAGGCGTTATGCCGTTCTATTATGTGTCTACTTTTTCCTCTCTTTCTTCTGGAAAAATGTCAAGTTCTAATGCAAATTATGAAATGTGGAATTTGGAAAGAACAAGTATAAGACTAAGGTCATTAATCATGTTTATTAAAAATAAAAAAACAAAAGTAAAAGTACAACTTGCATGTGCTTTACAAATAAAATGAATGCACAAAACGCATGCAAATAAAATGCATGGCACCGTTGATTGAATACACGGAGAATCCGAAGAACTTTCAAGCTTAGACAAAGAGTGGGGGAACCGTATTTACGTTGAGCATATAGGGGAGGCATTGAGAAGAGAAGAAACCTTTTATGCTCGATTTGTTTCGGCTGCCGCGTAATCATCTTGCTTAACTATAGATGGCTATAGTTTTTTGAGAGAAGAAAAGTTGCTACGGTTTTTTTTGTACAGCTTTGGGGATCTATCCGTGTGTTCAATCAACGATGGCACATATACGGATATAGATACTTCACTTCTAAAAAAAGCTAGTAAGGACTTCAGGTTGATTGTGGGCTTCAAATTCAAATGAACAAAACCCCCATAACATTTTTACGTAAATGTATTAAAAGAGAAGCCGCATCTCGATAAAAACTGGTTTAGCGAAAAAATACTAGGAGGAAAAAAAGTTTTAAAAACGTTGTGTTTAACTAATGGTACCACAATAATGAATTAATTGGAACGTACACAAAAGTTTGGGGGGTTTAAGGGAACAAAATCCCCATAAATTTTTTATGGGGTGAACAAATTTGACTATAATTTTGTTTTAAGTTGTTCCTGCCATAAGAATGATACATGTCCATTTACAATAAAAAATCTCTAATAGTTTTCGATATATTGAAAAAAATCGATTTTCATTTTGTAACTTCAAAGGGCTGTAACTTTTTTTATGAGCACATTTGTACTAAGGTAAGTTAGGTTCAATCGAACTATTTTTTACCCCAGAGCGTGTGGTATAATTTATGACCAATCTGTTCGGGACACCCTGTATAAGCGCTATTATCTTAGTTTTAGTCTTAGTTAATTAAGCTTTTAGATAGGTAGAAAAATTAACTTTTAATTATAACATAATAATTAGAGCAATATATAAAAGTTAATAATAGTAATAAACACTAGATATTATTAACTTTTATTTTTACCTCAAAAGAATAATTAAGCTTGGTAAGGTTAGTTTGACTATTTAATATATCATGAGAACAAACATGTTTTGTTATCAAAAAACAATAAATTAAAACATATCGACCACCTTTACAGTAATTGTATTCCATTACGATAATAAACAAAGATATGGACATGGGACAATGAAAATAAAAATAGAAGATAGTAATATACACGTTACTAAAATGTCCAATTTCAGGTATTGTATACATATGTCGGGAAATGCTTCTGCGGTTAAAGCAATAAAACTTATAATTATGATTAATATTGTAGAGAAAGATTTCCTACGTTGGAAAACAAATTCTGGTCACAGACTAAATCCGAGCTTTCTACACTCTTCAAAGCCAAACGGACGATAAATGAATAGTCGTGAGGAATCTACAATTTACATTTCACAACACCTTAATTTATCTAGGCACAAATCCAACGTTTGATTCCTAGTACTCAATTTGTGAGTAAACGAGGGTAAAGAAAGACAGTTTAAGATTTAGCTTCGACACAGAGACTACTTAATCCTGAGACTCAAAGCAAGCAATACTTGGAGGTCGAATTATGTATTGAAAAGCCACACAAACACTACAGAGCAACCAGTACATATTATGTGTTTTATCAACTTCGAGAAGGCCTTTGACCGGGGTAGCTAAGATGTCTTGAAATGGGTGGGAATTGATGACCACGATCACCGTTTTATCAAAAAATTGTATTGGTGTCAATGTGCAAATACACGAATTGATCAGAACACGACAGAATCAGTGGAAATACGACGTGGAGCGAGGTAGGGATGTATTTTATCTCCTAACCCTTTAATATTTATTCCGAATTTGTATTTCAAGAAGCCTTCGATGAAGAGGCAGACTCTAAAATAAACGGAATTAATAACAACAATCTCAGACAAGAAGACGACCCGGTACTGATTGCTTCCAATGAGGTATAACGATTATAAACAGTGATCGAAGATGGTGATGCACCTGGGCAAAATCTTATTATTTCTAAGACAAAACTTATGGTTGTCAGAAAAATGGAGTTAAACGCAAACTATCGCAACCTATCAAGTATGAAACTGGCATTAGACAAAGAGATTCGCTTAGCCCATTAATATTTAATCTGATAATGGATGAAATCACAAAGAAAGTTAAAAAAAGAAGAGGATATAGAATGGGCGAAAAGGAAATAAAGATAATATGCTACGCCGACGACGCCCTAATAACAGCCGGAAATGTAGATGACCTACAAAGATTAATTAAAGAATTCGAAGACACGGTACTCATATACAACATGGTGATCTCAACAGAAAAAACTAAATCGATAGTGATATATGATATCAGCGGGACCAATACGACGTAAACTGGTCGTAAATATCATAATAATAGAACAAGTGATGGAAACGGAATATTTGGGAATAAAACTGTTAAGTTACGGAAAAGTGGAAGAAGAAGCTACGAAAAACCAGGATATATAAATCAACAATAAGACCGATAATTACGCACGCAGCGGAAACAAGAGCAGATACGGCGAAAACACAAAGACTGCTGGTAACAGCAGAAATGAAAGTCTTACGAAGAATAACAAACCATACTGAAAAGACAGAGTAAGAAGTGAGAAAGTACGAGCGCGATGTGGTATAGAAGAAATAAACATGTGGACCAAAAGAAGAAAAATAGAATGGAATCAAAACATAGAAAGAATGACAGAAAATAGAATATGTAGTACGAATAGCAAGAGACAAATCGCCAAATGGAATAAGATCACTGGGACAACCGAGGGAAAGATGGTAAGACAACGTAAATTGAGGCTAAAAACCGAAGTAAACAGGCCTTGAGCCTATTAGGTCTATAAGTAGGAAGAAGAAGAAGAAGAAGAAGAATCATGGAGTTAGAAAGAGTCAACAATATCACCTATTTGGGCGCCAAGGTTAACGATAACTCGATCATTGGGACAACCGAGGAAAAGATGGTAAGACAACGTAAATTGAGGCTAAAAACCGAAGTAAACAGGCCTTGAGCCTATTAGGTCTATAAGTAGGATGAAGAAGAAGAAGAAGAAGAAGAAGAAGAAGAAAAATGGAGTTAGAAAGAGTCAACAATATCACCTATTTGGGCGCCAACGTTAACGATAACTAGTTAAATGGGATATGGACAATAAAATAATAATACACATTGAAAATGCCAGAGCTGTCTTCTATAAACTAAAGAAAATGCTCATTAATAGACATTAACCCCATTCTACGAATATACGACCCTCTTGGATTATCGCGACAACGAATATTGTACTGTGCAAAATATGAAGAACGAAAGTAAATTGCAAATTATATTGTTGTTTATTGGAGTAATTATTAGAGCAAAATACTTTCGCACTTTTATGTTCCACACTAAAATATTCGTTGTCGCAATAATCCAAAACAGTCGTATATTCCTGGAATACACCATACAATAAACCTTAAAATTAGATTAATACGCTGCTAAATATTCTCCATATTTCTGTATAGCATTGAGAGCTATCTATATACAATTACAGAGATATTGATGATAACATTGGAGGAACGTTAGAGAAACCATAAGTTGGGTTGATCGAAAAAGAAATGAAATAGTTTTACACCGAATGAAAAAGAGCAAAGAAATAAAGAAAAGAATATAATATATACATAACGAAAGTTGCAATATTTTGGCCATGTAATTGTAATGAGACATCTTAAGATGTGTATCTTTTTGCACCTCGTTAATACAGCGCAAAATTCCGGGAAGAAGATACAGAATAACATTCTAGCTCCATATTTTTATAAATTCTTGAACAGAACTACGATAAAAAAAGAAGATATCGATATTTATAACTTCTTCGCTTTGAGCAGTACCTACTGTGTAAAAATCTTAAAGAACTTTAAAAGGGCTATGCATATCCAAATCGAGTCTACATAATATGACTTATAAAATCGTATATTTTTCTTTTTAGCTCCAGATTATGTATTTGATATAATGGATTATCTAACGATTTAATGTTCGTTACTGGTCTCTATTTAAATTATAATAATATCATCATGGTACATTTACACAATTTACAGGTAGCCTTATATTGCACGGGTATACCATCATAAAACCAATACATATAAATAAGTACGAGTATGAGAAGTAATATTATACGGGAATATATTCATCGATTTGTGTATTTATAGAAACATCGGTTATTACAGCTGTATGTTCTTCAGCTGCAGCCTTAATAGGTCAGTATTATATACCTCTTAACTTACTTTACAACTTACCCTTTGACTGAATGCCTGCATGTCGTTTTTGTGCATCTGGTTTTTATAAAATTTAATCATCTGCACAATTTGCATTTTTTGAAAAACTGCACTTCAAGAGAACTTGTTTGAATATTCAAGAAACAGAGGTGTACTAAGAATATAATTGTTTATTATTAATTTAAAAGCTATTACGTTTCGTTAGAAATTAGAAAGGTATTTTAATAAGCTGGAACTCATATCCGATCTACTAACATGAATTCTTTCTTATTTTTCCGTAATTTCTCAACGATTTGTGTACTTTCGCCTAATTGTTTTCAATTCTCTTCTATTTAGTCTTGTCGTTTTTTTGTTAGACTTTGTCCCTTCCATAACCAGGCTTCTTCCTTAGCTTTATAAGCAATTCTGCTTGTTAATTGACCTCTATGGTAGGTTGTCACTCCATCTTCTGCGCGGTTAACCGACAGATCCGATTGGTGATTTCTTTCTTCTCAAAAGATGACTTATATCTTTGCATCTTACTCTGTCAATTGCTTTCTTTAAGTCACTCACACGTAGAAAAGCTGGTCTATTATAATACTCTAGTGTTTTCTCAATAATTTGCTTAATGACGAATATTGTATCTGTACACCATCTTCCAGTACGAAAACCATACATTGACGTTAAATGCCGGGCATTGTCGTGAATGTCCATTTTCCCTGGTTATTGGCGACATTGCTAGGCCATTAACGACAGTAATATTAGCTATTCGCCAATGTTGAAACAAAAAATAACTTAAAATTAGAGTTTTCATCAGGAACTGGTCAATAACGACAGTGGCCAGAAGCAAATGGCCAATGTTGATAAGTAAATAAAATTATGCATGATGTATTATTTTTTATTTAAACCAGCTTTTGAAGGCTAATCATTTTGATTTTGACAAGAGTATGATCCTTCTTTGAGTTTTCCGTAGTTTATAATAAAAATCTTAATCTTTACATTATTTGCATTTATAGATCACCTGACTCTACCGTGGAACTATTTTTTCAGAACCTGCTAAATTTGTTAGATGACCTGCCTCATAAAAGCAGAAAAATTCTATGCGGTGATTTTAACATTAATTATGCTGCTGCTTGTGCTACCCAAGTGTCCCTGGCCAACATATTTGAATCGTATGGTCTCTCAATGCACGTTATTTCTCCTACAAGGATTACAAAAACAAACTACATCTACCATAATCGATTATATTGTCTCCGATTTCTCACCCCTTGATGTCTGCTCTACAGTTATTAATGCGGGACTATCTGATCATGAAGCAGTGTATACGAAGTTTAACATCTTCAGCAAACCCTCCTCAAAAACCCGACGTTTAGGTAGGATTTTTTCCACCGGGAATTTTCGTAAATTCCAAAATTTATGCTTAACTTCTGAGTGGCACTTTCCTTCTATAGACGTGGACTATAATTTCAGTGTTTTTCTAGATAAGCTTCTCCGCATCTTCAATAAGGCATTTCTTTTAATCCCTATTAAGCCAAAACATCGGAAACCTTGGGTTACGAAAGGTATTCGCATATCAGCCAAGAATATGCGTTCTCTACTATACATCAAGAAATTTACTACCAATGTTTCTGTCACTGAATATATCACGAAGTACAGGACAACATATCTAAAACTTGTCAGATCAGCTAAAAAAGCCTATTATCAAAATCGTCTGGGAAGCTCTAAAAGTGTTGCAAAAGAAACTTGGTCTACAATAATCGATCTTCGAAATAAAACTCACACAGCTCAATCATTTTCCCTTCCAAATCCTGAAAGTCTAAACGACTACTTCGTTAATGTGAGTAAAAATATAACATCAACTATTTTGCCGCAACAAGATCCCATTTCCTATCTCCCTAACTCAAGAAAGGTCTCGAATTCATTCTTTATAAGACCAGTCGACAACTCTGAACTGATACAAACAATCAATAGTATCAAAAGCAAATCATCTTGTAGTACTGATGGACTATCTATAAAAAATTTTTCTGATCTCACAGAAAATGTGTTGGAAATCCTCGTCTCTCTAATTAATGATTCCTTCGAAAAAGGTAAATTTCCAGAGTGCCTAAAGACAGCCATTATTATTCCTCTTCATAAGGGTGGTGAAAAATCTGATGCCTGCAACTATAGACATATTGCCTTACTACCGGTAGTCTCCAAAATTATCGAGAGACTCATTACAACTCGACTTATGTCCTTTATCGTTGATAACAACATTTTATCACAAAATCAGTTCGGCTTTTTAACAAATAATTGTACCACTGATGCCATGTTTTCTGTACTACATGAGGTTTACCAAGCACTAAACAATAATCTTTATACTGCCACTGTTTTCTGCGACTATGCCAAAGCTTTTGATTGTGTAAATCACGACATCTTGATTACAAAACTAAATTTCTATGGAATTCGAGGTATTTCTTTAAATTGGTTCCAATCCTACTTGAATAATAGGAAACAACTAGTTAGAGCAAATGATACTGACTCTAGTCTCAAAAACATTGTATGTGGAGTACCACAAGGATCAGTATTGGGTTCTCTTCTGTTCCTTATCTTTATAAATGACATCACTAATTTAAAAATCGATGGGAAAATTTTTCTTTTTGCTGATGATACCAGTATCACTTGGAGCAACTCAACTATTGCATCTCTTCATGAAACTGTAACTTCGGATCTACTGACGATAAAGACCTGGTCTAACTCTAATTTACTCTTTTTTAACGTAAATAAAACAGTAGCATTATCCTATAAAGGAGCTCTTCAACCTTTGCCTCTTAATAACAGCCTGATCAGTACCGTTGATTCTGTAAAATTTCTTGGTATTTTTTTAGACAGCAACCTTAAATGGTCCCTTCGTATCGATTCGTTAAGTAAAAAACTCGCCTCAGCTTGCTATGCAATAAGATCTGTCTCAAGGGAACTCAATTTAGCATCTTCTAAAATAACATATTTTCCGTTGTTCGAGTCACATCTTCGATATGGTCTTCCTTTTTGGGGTTCTAGTACAGCTGCTCAATTTGATGTTATTTTTAAATTGCAAAAAAGAGCAATAAGATATCTGTTTGGCCTCAGAAGATCTACACATTGTAGAAGTTACTTCAGAGATCACGGAATTTTAACACTTCCATCTTTATATATTCTAGAAACGGTTTGTTTAATTCGTAAACATCTTCATGTCTTTCCAGCAAGGCCCAATCATCTTTACTCCACCAGAAATTCAATCTTTGACATTTATTTACCGATTCCATCCACTGCGTTAGTAAAGAAATCTATATTATATTCCGCAAAGAAACTGTACAACCATCTCCCGTTACAACTTAAATCTGTAACATCTTTCCCAAAGTTCCGTAAAATGACAAAAGCCTATCTATCTAAAAGACCATACTATTTAATAGAAGAATTTCTTAATGAATAACTAAGAAAATTGGGTTTCATACGCAGTAGCATAAACTTGTCAGTTCCTTATGTAGGTATTTTATTATATTTGTTGTAAGTATGTTCAATTTGCAATTTATATAAATTTTGCAATAAATTGTTTTTGTCTTGGCTTTTATATCTTATATTATACTGTACATATATTGACGATTTATCTTATTTTAGTAAATTGTACTTGTTGTTATTTGTTATTGATATTATGTTTTCTTTTGACTGTATGTAAGCTTTGTCCATAAAATTGTAAAAATTTTCAGTGACAATAAAGCAAATTTCTATTCTATTCTATTCTATTTTGTTACACTTTTTACATAAATTTTCTACGAGTACGTAATTTCAGCACGAGAACAGAAATGAAGCAAATAATAAACATAACATAGCTTTTAGTAAAAATTTCAACATTGACCGATTAACAACGGGCATTATTAACATTGGCCGGACATTGATAGAAATGTAATCAAGAATTTAAAATTATCAAAAATGTCCAGTTTCTATGGACAATAACGTTAATATCCAGCCATTGTCGACAATGAGTAATTCAACAGGACATTGTCGATATTTACCGGTTAATAATTTTATTAACCGGATTTACGTTATTGTCCGTAACATATATGTATACCGGTAGAACTTAAGACCTCTCTTTGATATGCTCTAAGGCTAAGGGCTTCTTCGGCATGACCCCAGTGATAGAGACGATAATGAGTACTTTATCGGTACTGTCCATTCTCCGCTATGCAAGTTTTTGTATCTTAATATCCCTGTAATAATAGAACCAGATAAAAAGAACCTCGTTGTTTTTAAGATAGGGTGACCAAATCATAATCTTGAAAAAATGGGACACATCCGAAGAGGGTTTGGGGACGATACTCTTAAGGGGCCTTCATCGAGACGTCATCTTTGAAACACGCTCTTTTCAGCTAATTTGAGACATAAAACTTTTTTCAATTTACCTACAAATAGTACAAATATGTAATTTAATATAAAATGTCTGGCGAATAATCCCGTTTTCACGGGACGTTTGGTCGCCCTAATTTAAGACGCATATTATTATTGTTAGGTATTGCGACATCACTACATGTTTTTCTTGTTAGTTTGTTAACTAGTATTAAATTCAATCTACTATGTACCGCTGGTTGCTATGCGGACACAGTACGAGTGGTATGTTATGTGACAGGAAGATTCCAATGACTCTGAAAGGAAAATTCTATAAAACTGCCATAAGACCAACTATTATGTATGGATGTGAATGTTGGGCAGCTAAAAAATAAAGAAAAATAAGAATACATTAGGATGAATTCACCGGAAGACCCATACCACAGGTAGTGTGGGACCCACAGGCGTATCATAACTTATACCCACTAAAACTTTCCATTTTTGCCTCCTATTAGGCATCAGGAAATATAATTCCTATATCTGACGTAACTTCAGATACTTTTATGTTTCTCTCTGGTAACTGTCTTTATATTTCTTTCTCAGGTATAATCTTCACCAGCTCACCATCGCTAAGGCATTGCCTGCTCACGATAGTGTTATAGCACAGGATTGAAAAACGCAGTTGTTGCAGCATATTGCAGTATTGGGTCCTCTACTGTTCCTTATCTTTATAAATGACATCACTAACTTAAAAATCGATGGAAAAATTTTTCTTTTTGCTGATGATACCAGTATCACTTGGAGCAACTCAACTATTGCATCTCTTCATGCAACTATAACTTCTGATTTGCTTACGATAAAAACCTGGTCTGACTCTAATTTACTCTCTTTTAACGTGGATAAGACAGTAGCATTATCCTATAAAAGTGCTCTTCAACCCCTGCTTGTTAATAACAGCCAGATCTCTACCGTTGATTCTGTAAAATTTCTTGGTATTTTTTTAGACAGCAACCTCAAATGGTCCCTTCATATCGATTTGTTAAGTAAGAAACTCGCCTCAGCCTGCTATGCTATAAGATCTGTTTCGAAAGAACTCAATTTAGCATCTTCTAAACTAACATATTTTTCCTTGTTCGAGTCTCATCTTCGATATGGTCTTCCTTTTTGGGGTTCTAGTACAGCTGCCCAATTAGATGTTATTTTTAAATTACAAAAAAGAGCAATAAGGTATCTGTTTGGCCTCAGAAGAAAAACACATTGCAGAAGTTACTTCAAAGATCACGGCATTTTGACCCTTACATCTTTATATATTTTAGAAACTGTTTGCTTAATTCGTAAACACATGCAGGTCTTTCCAGCAAGGCCTCGTCATGACTACTCCACCAGAAATTCAAATTTTGATGTCTATTTACCGATCCCGTCCTCTGAGTTAGTAAAGAAATCTATATTATATTCCGCAAAAAAACTATACAACCATCTTCCTTTACAACTCAAATCTGCAACATATTTCCCCAAGTTCCGTAAAATGACAAAAGCTCATCTATCTAAAAGACCATATTATTCAGTAGAAGAGTTTCTTAATGACTAACTAAGAAATTACAGTAATGTACAAGTAACCAAACTTATCTATATTTGGGTGTCACATGAAGCAGCTTAAACTTATTAGTTCCTATGTCTATAAATAGTTTACTTTGTTGTACGTTCACTTTGCAATTTCTATAAATTGTTGCAATATATCGATTTTGTTTTTTTTTCTTTACTTTATTAACTTATATTTTGTATTTATGTATATTTTTTTATATTGACGATTTATCACATTTCAGAAAATTGTATTTGTTATTGTTATTGTTAGATATTATTTATTTATTTTTTCTGACTTTAATTAAGGTTTGTCCATAAAATTTATATAATTTTCAGTAACAATAAAGCATATTTCTATTCTATTCTATATCTCATCGAATGAAGAGTCAGCTATGAATGGTACGTCTATCTGGTGTTTTTTGGTGGCTTTCGTACCCAAACCTAGTAAAACCGTAGAAAACACTAGCAAAAAAGGTAGAAGATAAGTCTTTGAGGTCGATAAGTCTGATGTCAATCATACTGAGACTAAAAAAAACTGTTTGATTAGCATATTAGAGATGGTGTATTGACTGAAAGTTTTAAAGATTAGGAATAGTATGGGTATTGAGCAGGACCCTCCTCTACGGAATCTGCACTGCACCAGCTCTATGCAGATAGTGGAGTACGTTCTGAAAAACCAAGAGGTGATGTCGGGTGCATTTCTCGATACAGAAGGAGCAACCGACAAGACCCAATTAATTACTTAATAAAACTTCTTTCTACCTTCTTCTTTAAGTTTCGTCTCCTAATCAGAGATTGGATATTGTCTCTCCTTCTTCCTATACTCCTTCCTCCTTTTATATTTCCCTGTATTATCAGTCTTAACATTTTATATCGATGTCCCCTCATTACATGTCTCAGATATTGTAACTTTCTTATTTTTATTATGTTTATTATTTCGTATTCTTTGCTTATTTCTTGCAAAACTTCCGCGTTCGTTTTCTTCTGTGTCCATGCTCTTCTAAGCATATTTCTGTAACACCAAATTTCAAATGACTGTAGCTTATTTATGTGTTATTGCTTCAATGTCCAGTTTTCAAATCCATATTGCAGTATCGAAAACTATTTCTTAGTTTTAATCTAAGGTTTTTGTTGCAGATAATTATTTTCAGTTTTACAAACGCATTTTTTGCTATTTCTATCCTGGCACTTATTTTTGTTGTTTGATCATTATTGTCCGAAATCCAGTTTCCTTGGTATGTATGTATTTGTATTTATCAACTACCTACACCGCTAATTAACTAAATTTTTATAACTAAAATTTATTGTCTTTGAAATAAATTATGTGCTACGACAATATTAATTAAATAAATAAAAATTCAATAAAAACCAAAAAAATGGGTTAATTATAAATAATTTTGCTAAATTTATCGAAGATATCTGCCGACCCTCATACATACATCCAAAAACAGCTGATGACGGTATTTTCATCTGCAGTTTATCCTCTAATTGAAGTTTTTAGGGAAAAAATTCCAGCAGATGTGTATTAAACAGCTGTTATCAAAATGTGGGTCTGTGTCGAACACCACTTGGTATAGCCAAGGTCATATGGGGGTCCTTGCAGGTAGAAGTTGGTATTGCCGCTATGGGTATACGAGAGAGACTCGAGAGGTAGAAGAGTATCTTGTTTTTAGACCTAATTTTCTACCTGCGGTGTTTGAAATCGGGACAGTGGCGTAAAGAATTGTTCTAATTGTATTTATACAAAAATAAAAGAAAACGAAAAACGATCAATAGTGATTATCTTATCTACACAATAAAAAGAGTAGCATAGAGTTTTGGTTCTTTCCTTATTAGTACTTAATTTTACCAAAAGGACACTGCACGCATGTTATGGAAAATATACTGTCACTCAAACGAAATAAAATTTACATGAATAGATTCGTCTCGAAATTATAGTAATTTCATATCATTGCGCCAACTCTGAATTTTACTTAATTAGGGCGTAAGTTGATATATGTAAATAAATCTAAAATCAAATGGGAGTGTACTTTTGTCAAAGAGAGATTGAAAATCTTGTAAATCGCTAGTTCGTAAATCTTTCTTCAAGAGGCTTAATCTTATCTTGTCGATAATAAAGTAGGTATAATTTAGTATTTCGCACAAAAGTATAGTGTTCGTTTAATCGGCTTAGCTGACACTGGGAAACTATTTTCAATAGCCATTAGACTAACAGTATAAGATGAATGACAGTCTTATAAACTTCAAAAATGTGATTTCGATAAATTTTAATTACAATTTATGCCCTTGTTAATGAAAATTCAGAGTTGGCGCAATTATACAAAATCATTGTAATTTCGAGACGAATCTGTTAATATAAATTTTATTGTATTTGAGTGATATTATTTTTCCCTAAGATGTGTGCGATGTCCTTTACCATTTTCTAATATAAGCCGTAAAAGTTTTTTTATTTAACGAAAATGCGCCAAGAGTATTTTTCTATATTTGAAAAAAAGTACAAGATGTGAAGAGCAGAAGAGGAGCATGCTGCGGATCTGACCATCTCCTAGTAGAGATAAAATATAGATGCAGAATTAAGAGAAACAGTAGGGACAAACAGGTACAAACAACAGAATGCCTAGATATACAAAAATTGAGACAATAAGATGTCAAACAAAAATATAAGACAGAAATAACACAAATTCTGACAAATACCATCCAATACGGTGGTACTGACCGTTTATTTAGCTAAGAAGATATATACACATCGGAAACACATTGTTTTAAGAATGTTTTATTCCCATGTCGACATTGGTCTTCGATTTTTCCTTTTATTACTTGGCGTATATTCTTAGGATTTCTTCGGCCATCGTTGTTGCTTCATACGTGGGAGGAGAGACAAGAGATCTTGAACTACAAAAAGGAATAATAAAAGGATATCATCAATACAAATACTTAGGGACCATAATATTAGAAAAAGGGCCGCATATGAAATGCCTCCCGAAAAAGGGTATCTTACCTGTCGCTAAAATGATCACATATGAATTGCCTCCCAAGCTTTAAATAAATTACACGCTTCTAATGTTTATGTGAAGGTGAAACGTTGCCACATCTTCGTCTCTTGGGCGTTATATCGTACTTAATAGACTTCGCAATAATGTCATTATTTGTCAAATAATAAACCAGTCGGACCTTAATAATTTAATGTCCGATATTATTTGACAAATAATGACATGATTTCGAAGTCAGTTAAGTATGATATAATGCCCTAGGGCGTTATTTTTAAAAACAACGCCCTAACGCCCTAGGGCATTAAATTTAAATGGCTAGTTAAATACTGTCAAGTTGACAAATAACAACCTAAGTAAAACTATGGTTACCACAATTATTACGTTACGACTATTGCTGGTAAATGTACTTATTTTAAAACTAATTAATTCAAAATTTACTCAAATTTTTTGCATATAAAAAATAATTTAGTCGGACATTAAACGTTGAAGGCACCGCGGGTATTATAGATAATAACGCTTTCGGTCAACGTATATCCCTCGGATCAAAGGCCCTCGGTACACACACCATTGACCTCAAGCGTTATTATCCTTATAATACCCTTGGTACCTTAATAACTATAACATAAAATACAAAAACATAATAAGTACATATTTTATAGATTTATTAAAAATAACATCACAAAAAACTTATTTGGAAAATATTACAAAATGTGTATAGAATTATAAAATTACAAAATATTTTTCCTAAATTTATATGATACTACTTTGACAAATTCTAATCTATTTATTTTACATTCTCTTAATTCTAAAATTTTTTCATTTAGAAAATTTATTTTTGCTTTACTTTCGGTAACGTTTTTTTTTTGGTGTCGAAACAGAATTTATTTTAGTATAGGTATTTATTTGAAATTGTAAAATTATATCAATAAAATTATTAATGTTGGGGTGAGGGCAGTAGAAAGAAGAACTATACTTGGAATGAACACTTTTGCATGGGTTTGTGGTTCTTTGTAAGGATGAAGAGTGCTCAGCCCAAAGATGTGGAGGAAATGTTGAATTTTCAGATATGTAATTATCAACAAGATAATCACAAAATTGGGTGACTCTTTCATCGACTGGTTTAATTTCTGCCAAATTTATAGCAAAAATATCGCTAAGAACTTCAGGATATAAGAATGAAAGACCAAAAATATAAATAAGAAAATGCGTAATTTCGGTTAACACCTTTTTTCTGGTATTCTGGAGCTAATCCCAGTGCTTGAACCGTTATATACCATGCCCGTCCCAAATGAAAACGACATCCATAAAGATCTGCTTCAGGAAATGCCATACGAATACCATTATGAATGGAAATTTCAAAGTCTGAAGTTGCTACTTTAGAGGATAGAGGACAATTAATTGTAAAACATTCTTCTGTGATATATTTAAAGGCGTGATAATATGAAGACGACTTTTTATCTTGAAGTAAACAAAAGACAAGAGGAATATAATGTCCATTTTTCAAGCCATGTATACTAAACATTAAACAATTGAGTGAAAGAACGAGGACAGTATTCAAAAGTTCCGTCAACATACCAATTGGAAACAGTCGAAAGAAAACGAAGATTTGAAAAGCATGTTAATATAACAATATGATTATCTTTCTCATTTTTAATTATAAAATTTTCATTTCTATTTGTAATAATAGAAGATAAATCAAGAGCTTGATGAAATTCAGATATATTTTTGAGAAGTTTAATTAAAGAATTAGTGGTTCTAGCATAATATAAATTTTGTCTCACCTTATTGATATCATTGATAGTAAATGTCTCTATATTTGCTTCTTAAGTTCTTTACAGATTAGCTTCATTGGTTTTTCGCTGAGATCTTCCACGGCTGCTCTTTTTATTGGATTGCTTACGGCTTTTCTATTGTAAACTTTGGCAGACAACTTCTCGTGGTTATGATCTAATATTGATTCAATTATCGTATTTTCACATCCCTGTGTTTTCACAAATGCTTTGCAGGTTTTTTTAGTACATTAGTACATATTTAGTACAATATAAACAAACAAAAAGATTAAGGTAAAAGTACCTATTCATGGAATCGTTAAGAAGAGATAAGAATCGGAATTGGAATTACCCAATAAAGCTGGCTATTAGATTGTCGGAACAAGTTTCTTTTCTAAAAAGAAATATGTCATACTGTGAAATATTTATGTTACCATATTTTATGTACATTTTAGTACCTATTTAAATTATGATTTGGCAACATTGTCTCATTATACAGAGATTAAGTAGACAAAATATCAGCCTAAATGTTTAACAAACCGGAGGCATTTCGATTGTACCTGGGAGGCATTTCATGTATGAAAATATTTACCTGAAAAAGTGGGAGGCATTTCGATAACACTGAGAAAAAGGATACACATATTTAGATGTTTGGAATAGAGAAACACAAGGAAACACATGTATACAAATCTATGTTCTACGGTCATATATTCTGTGGTCATCGCGAACTACCTCAAGAACATAATCATGGATATAACAAACTATTGTTGAACCTATACTGATATACTGTGTGTAGTGCTGGAAAATGAATAAAAAGATAGAGCAAAAGTAAAAGCAGTTCAAATGGAATATCCAAGGTGCTCATGTAAAATATCAAGACTACACACATGTGCAAAACGACACAATGAGGCAAATTGCAAAGATAGAATAAAAAGTCATAGATCGAATTGAAATGCGCAAGTTATTTTGGTATGCACATGTTATGCGGATGGGAACCACGATGGCAGAAGAAAGCCCTACACTATATCCCAAGAAAGAAATATGTAGTAGTTAAATGTAACACAATATGCAACAAGATAATAGCTACAGAACCATATTAGATTCAACCAGTTATGGTGGTACAAAGTGACTATATCTCGTATACCCAAACAAAATACTATAAGTATCAAAAACAGATCATAAAATAAAAAAGAAAAAATTTAAACTTCTTGTTCTTCTTCTTCTAAAATTGTCTACCTTCAAGTGATGTTGACTACCACATTGACCCATTTTACTCTATTCACAGCAGCTTGAAATAGATCAGTTGACACTAGAATAGTCCATTTCCTAAGATCAGCCAGTCAGTATATGTGTCTACGTCCAGGGCCTCTCTTCCCTCATTCTCGCCGTGTCGAATCAACTGCAGAATCAGGCATTTTCTATTAAGCATAATGTGGCCGAAGTAAGCCAATTTTCTGTGCTTTACGATGTTAATAATTAATTGTTGTCTTTTGTTAGCCTCTGGAGAATATCGGTGTTATTTGTGTGATAACCACCCTAAACATACGTCAGTAGCACATTTCAAATGACTCTAATCGTTTTATGACATCTTCTATACGACTCCAGCTTTCTGCACCGTACAGGAGGACACTAAACACGTAAGACATGTAAGAATTCTTAGGGTAAAAACATGCCGATGTTTCATGGATGAGCGCGGTGTAGGTCGCGATCGCGGTCGAGGTTTACATCGATGACGGGCAGAACATACCGAAGATACTTTTCGTATTCTGCTTTGGCATCGACATCGCTGTAAACCGCGATGCAAGGTCGCGAGGGTGAGTGGGTGACACATCCTTGGTAGTGTTGCCCAAAATGGGTCTTGGTCTTGCAGTCTTGGTCTTGTTCTTGCATTTTCGCAAGACCAAGACCAAGACCGACTAATTTCAGCAAGACCAAGACCAAGACTGAGCCTGCAAGATTTGAGCAAGAACAAGACTAACCCTGCGAGACTCTTGCGTCTTGCAGTTAGTACCGAGTGTCATTTAAGTAGTATAATATTTCGGGTATATGCTTAGATGTATAGAGACTCTATGAGACGCAAAAAAATGTAAAACAAAACTTTGTAAAATTTGACTTATGCGCATTAGGAACCATACCATAAGCATACATAGCGAATCAAAATATCGATTAAAAGAAAATTTGCCACATTTGATACGTACTCAGAGGTCATAAGTACAATGTAAAAATAAAACATTTTAAACAATTTTTCTCAGCAGACAATTTCTTCGCTCTGAAATTAATTGTCCAGATTTTGATAATAACCGCCACAACATTTTAAAAATATATGTCATCTCAGCTTAGCTGATAAGACATATAATATTATAAATTTTATCGGCCTAAGTTATTAGACTAAACATTGTTTGTGCTGAGTGTGCGATATCAGTTAAATAAACCTAAATTTGCTGAAAATTCGCGGCTATTTTCGACTAACTATCAAACAACAATGCTATTTCTATTGTACTCGTATTTTAACATAATGAATAATAAGTTTCTTTCATTGATTGCAATTATTTTGGGGTTTATGATACCGACACAATGTCGCATTGTAAATCGCGAAACAGATTATGTTACCCTTTCAGTTTTCGGTAAGCCTATCTTTGATAAAGAAATTTCAACTCATCATTCTTTTTAATCGCGCAGCAGACTACAAACAAAAAATTAACAGTTTAAATTTCATTGACACTTTCGCATTTTAAACTTAAAGATGAAGTCTCTATTTTCATGCTTTTTTAAATTACTTTAATCATTGTAGTATTAATGTTATTCAAAAGTAACGAGACAAATTAACAGATAATTCCGGCTGCCCTATAAACAAAATAGCGAAATATTTAAAGTAACAAGTAACGAAGTAATGGTATAGGGTATTGGACTATTGGACTAGGGAAAGTAACAATATCTCCCTTAGAGTATTAGATACTTTGGAAAGTAACGAGTATAAAGAATTGTATTATGTATTTTGTATTAATTCTTGGTCAAAAAAATTAATATAAAGATAAAGTAACAGTAACGTCAAAGCAATCGCGTGCTGTTCTGTAATTTAATTTGCATTGTATTTTATTTTTTATTTAAATAAATGTCAAATTGTATAACTCTTTTATTCCATTTCATATCACGTGGGAGTCGACCAATCCCTTTCAAGACAGATAATGGTCTTTGAAATACAGTCAAATTTATGTCATTAATTTGTTTTTTTTGTATTTTAACCATGTTTTAGCACATGTAAGCTTATTAAATGCAAATGTTTATTAAGATACAGAGTGACTCCCGTGGACTATGGATAGCTCAGTTACTTAGAGCATAGGCACGGATCGCTTAGATCGTGGGCTCACATCTTACCCAATGTCAGTTTAGACATTTATTAATTTTATTGGTCATTACTATGGCTATGTTAATTCGAGATTAAAATGTACATACTCTGTTACAGTGCACAGATTCTAAAGGTGCCGGTGGGGGATGGCGTCTATGCGTAGTGTTATAGTCGGTGTAAAGAGAGGACGTATTCCGAGACGATATAAGAGACGAAATAATGAAATAACACATAATATAACATTTGTTATTTCATGATTTCGAATACTCTTTCTCTCTCTTACACCGACTATAATACTACGAATAGACGCCATCCCCCACCGGCACTTTTAGAATATGTGAAATGTACGTTGTTCTAAGATCCAAAGTAACGCTTAATGAATAAATAGCAATAGGCTAATGGGTAACTGCGAGACTTGCAAGACTCTTACTGCAAGACCAAGACCAACACCAAGACCGAGAGTGCAAGACCAAGACCAAGACCAAGACCAGGTGTATTGGCGCAAGACCAAGACCAAGACTGTCTAAGTCTCGTCTTGGTCTTGCATTTGGGCAACAGTAATCCTTGGTATATGCGATCTCATAAGAAAATGAAGGTTTGATTTGATATCGATGTAGCGACCGCGATCGCGACCTACACCGCGCTCATCCATGTATCTTTGGCATGTTTTTACCCTTATGCGTAAATTGGTACTTAAAGATAAATTGCAGAGAGACTGTTAAAACAGCTTCTGGAGTTTTCAAAACAAGATTTTATTTCGTAGCTATGATCCCAGGTATCCTTAACATTGCAGCTGAAATAGCATTATTTTCTCCATTTTTTTATCGCTTATTGTAATTTAAGCGTTTATTTTGGTGTTCTTACTTATGCTCTTACTTTTGTCTTTTTACATCTAGTTTTAGGCCGTATCTGTTACATGTTTTTATAACTTTATCCGTCTTTCTTTAGAGCTCCTGCGAACTATGTGCCAGCAATACTGTATTGTCTGCATATCTAATATTGTTTAAAATTTGGCCATTTACTGCTATACGATCTTTGGATTCGTCCAAGACTTCTCTAAAGATAGTTTCAGAGTACGTATTATCTGAAATATTTTATTTCAAAGTACATTATGTGTTACATAATGCTGGTGACGGTACGCAAACTTGTACGCAAACTCCTTTTCCGACTGTGGAGATTTCGGAAACTTCATTTTCTAATCTCATTGTTACCTTTTCTAAGGAAACTTAGTGAAGGTATATTATTTATTGTATGCAGTGTTTTAGATTCCTCCGGTAGGATGTAAGTGAATGACTACTTGAAACTGAATGAAATTTCATGTTTTAATCCGATTAAGGACTAGTATAAAATAGCGTCATCACTTTTCGATGTTTTGAACAAGCTAAATTCCAATTTCCAAATCTGGTGATTTTTCCACATCGATAAGCAACGATTAGATCCGGCATGACAAACCCATTTAGTCCATTAACTGATATTTTCAGGTTGCGCCACTGCACAGGTTATAGCCCAGGAAATTACGATGCGGTTAGCTTTCCTCTGTGAATTTTTAAAATTTAATTACTATGGGAATGAACATCGGTTTACGACTGTGGGTGTAAAGCTGACAGCAGTAAATTATTTTTCGAAACGTTCGTTTTTTCGAATAAATGCACCGGCAAACAATATTATGATGGACGAATATGAAAAACACATATACCACGAACTAACTTTGTACTGACCAAAACCATTTCATAAAACTAAAATTGAAAAAAATTGCAATAGTGTATGTTGTAAAATTTTGCAATAAAATTCTTAATTTAGGACAGTAGTCACATTCAGTACCGTTAGTTACCTACACATTGCTAACAATTCTGCCCATTAGAGTTGCTCAAGTTTGACTTGAATGTTTAAAATTTACTTAAGTTTGACTTTATATTAAGTCAAACTCAAGTCAAGTCTTCTGACAAATGATTCAAGTCAAATATGATATATTTATTTTTATCTCTCTATTCCTATTGATTACACTTACTTGTCTTATTGTAAATATTAGGTCTTGCGTGCTTCTGTCCTTCCTGAATCTACACTCTGTATCTTCTATAGTAGTTGAGTTTTTATTCTTGTCTCTATTATTATTGCGAATACCGTCCCAGGGATACTTCGTAATGGCGTTGATTGAAGTATTAATATGGTGATACCCAATACATCAATCAAGGGTGATGGTGATACCTCGGTAATTATTACAGATTCTCTTGTCTTCCTTTTTGTGTTTTGGTACAGTTTCTTCTTCCAGTCTTCTTTCGTCTTTCTTCCAGTTCTTTGGTATTTCTGCTCTATTTCATATTTTCATTAGGTCTTTCATGCTGTCCATTCCCACTATTCCCGTGAATTTTATCATTTCCTGAGTGATATGATCCTTGCCTGGTGATTTGTCTAATTTTACTTTTTCTATTACTTTCGTCAATTCCTTTCTTACTGCGGCAGATTCGTGCAAATATTATAAGAATTGTGCATTTAATGATAGAAGCATATAGTTTCGACCACATATACTACACATATAAAGGTTCAAAATTAGATATGAGGCCATCTCAGATTTTACCTTTTACAAAAATGGCGGGCATTCAAAATGGCGACGATAAATATGTGACTAATAGAACGATAACTTTTAAACGAAAAGCCGACCTCAACCAAATTTGGTATACGGGTTCTTTTTTTGATGTATAAGATCGAGCTCTTAAACCGGAAGAATCGGTTTACCAGAAGTTGTGTTTTTCCTGATTGTTTATGTAAAAATATGTTGTTCTTTTTCAATTCTTTCACCCTGTATATATTAATTTTTCAAAAAGGTAATACCGGCATTTAAAAGAGCGTAAAAATATTTTTTAGGAAATATTTTGAACTTTTTAGTTATGCTAATTAACATTTAATAAATGAATATCATATTATGTGCAGCACCGTGCGGCAGACTCGTGCAAATATTATAAGAATTATTGTGCATTTAGTGGTAGAATCATATAATCTGGAAAACATATACTACACATACAAAGGTTCAAATTTAGATATGAGGGCATATCAGATTTTGTCTTTTACAAAAATGGCGGGCATTCAAAATTAATCTGCCGCCCATAGGTACATGTGAGTATACGTTATGCATTTATTAAATGGAAATTAATATAACTAAAAAGTTTAAAATATTTCCTAAAAAATATGTTTACACTCTTTTCAATGTCGGTATTACCTTTTTGAAAAATTTATATATACAGGGTGAAAGAATTGAAAAAAAAACAACATATTTTTACATCAAAAAACAGTAAAAACACAACATCTGGTAAACCGATTCTTCCGGTTCAAGACCTCTGTCTTACTCATCAAAAAAAGAACCTGTATACCAAATTTTGTTGAAATCTGACGTCTCGTTCAAAAGTTATCGTGCTATTAGTCACATATGTATAGTCGCCATTTTGAATTCCCGCCACTTTTGTAAAAGGAACAAAAACTGAGATGGCCTCATATTTAAACTTGAACTTTTATATGTGTAGTATATGTGGTTAAAATTATATGCTTCTACCGTTAAATGCACAATAATTCTTATAATATTTGCACGAATCTTCCGCACATAGGTACATGTGAAGATACGTTATGCATTTATTATATGGTAATTAACGTAACTAAAAAATTCAAAATATTTCCTAAAAAATATTTGTACGCTCTTTTCAGTGGCGGTATTAACTTTTTAAAAAATTAATACATACAGAGTGAAAAAATTGAAAAAAAAAACAACATATTTTTACATAAAAACCAGGAAAAACACAATATCTGGTAAACAGATTCTTTCGGTTCAAGACCTCGATCTTATACATAAAAAAAATAACATATTATACCAAATTTGGTTGAAATCTGACGTCTCGTTCAAAAGTTATCGTGGCTATTAGTCGCATATGTATAGTCGCCATTTTGAATGCCCGCCATTTTTGTAAAAGGCAAAATCTGATATGGTCTCATATCTAAATTTGAACCTTTATATATGTAGTATATGTGGTCTAAATTATATACTTCTATCATTAAACGCACAATTGTTTCACATATCAGCTGCACTATCTCGTTATGGATTCCACTTGTTGTTCTTCATTCAATTCTTATATCTCCATGTTGTCCATGTCTGCATGTGTTTGCTCTTTGAAATGTTCTCTCCATCTTTCCATTATTTGTTTTTCTTCTGTTAGTACGTTTCCGTTCTTGTCTTTTATATTCGACATCGTGTGCTCTTTCTGTTGTCTGAGTTGCTTTAATGCGCTGTAGAAGAGTTTTTGGTGTTCCCTATAATTTTATATCATTTTTTGTCCAAACCTCTCCCATGACCTTTTCTTTTCTGCTTTCACCGCCCTTTTAACCTCTTCCCTTTTTTCTTAATATGCCACGTAACAGTGGTGTCATGGCAAAATTAGCAGTGCGGGAACGCAGTGCCGGAACGCATTGCTAATTTTTGTTTACAAAACCTAAATTCTCTATTATTTTTTTTTCTTTTCTTAACCAGTGTGGGAACGGCGTTCCCACGCGTTCCCACACCATGACACCACTGCCACGTAATCTTCCGGGTGTTTTGTGCTTAGGTATCTATCTCTTCTATTTGTCTTTTTTGTTCTTTACTTTTTCTCGTTTTCTCGTCCGTCCACCGTTCCGTTCTCCTCATGTTAGTATGTGCTATTTTTGCTTTTCCGCAAGTTTCCTCATCTGCTATGAATATTCTGATTTTTAGATATTCCCATTTTTCTTCTATAAAATTTATATTTTTTTGCACTACCTTTCGAAATATTATCTAATTTCTCTTAAAAACTCTTCTTATATCTTTCTTCTTTTAATTTATAACCTTTTATTTTTTCGTTTGCTATCTTTCTTCTCTCTTCATCTTTTCCTCTGTTATTCTCATTCTCATTATTAATAGATGGTGGTTACTGCCAATCTCTGAGCCTCTTTTTACTTTCGTGTCTTCTATTTTTTTCTATTTATTGCTGCTTACCAAAAATTGATTTTTCGTTTCTGCTGTCTTGTACTCTCGTGTATTTGTGTACTTCTTTAGGTTTAAATTTTGTATTTGTTATAACTAGTTATAACTAGTTTGTTCTCCATACATATTTGTAGTATTCTTTCACCACTTCTGTTTCGTATTTCTTCCCCTTCTTTTATTTAATTATGATTTCTTCCCCATTATGAATTTGCATTTAGAGTTCCTGCAAAAATTTATCTTTCCCTTCCTTTCTTGCATCTTTATTTACTCCGTAGGCTGTTATTATTGTCCATATTTCTTCGTCCATCACTTTCATTTTCAGCAATAATATTCTCTGGTTAACATATGTTTCTTCTATAACGTGTTGTAGTATATTCGGTGCAATTATTATCCCGACTCCTTCTTTTGCTCTCTCCTTTGCGGAGAGAGACGGATAATATTAACTATAATAATTGCAAGTTCAAACTCAGCGAAATTGATTAGAAGCCTCTTATCGTATCTGCTTCTCCTGGATGTCCGTAGTGGTGTTTCAGAAATATATATGGTCTGACTGTCTCATCTGAAAGCATAGAATTGAATATCACGTCAAATCTTATATTTTCAGATATTTGCGTTTCTACTTTGTATAGTAGTTGCGAAATAAAGGTGTCATATATTTTTTCTTCTTCTTCTTCTTCTTCTTCTTCTTCTTCTTGTGTCACTCCTATCGGAGATTGGAAATTATCAAGGCAATCCTGACCTTTTTCACAGCTGACCTAAAGAGTTAATTAGTGGTGAAGCCAAACCACTCTCTCAAATTTCGCAACCATGAGATTCTTCTATGGCCTGGATTCTGTTTTCCTTCTATTTTTCTTTGCATTATATTTTGAAGCAATGCGTATTTATGTCTCCTCATCAGGTAACCTAAATATTTGAGTTTTCTTCGTTTTGCCGTTAACATAATTTCTGAAAAAATCCTTAGTATTACTTCAAAGTGCCTGACTCTTTCAACCCAACTTATCTTCATCATTCGACGGTAGTACCACATCTCGAAACTTTAAATATTTTTTATGTTGTTCTGTTTGAGAGTACAGGCCTCTACAGAGTATAATAGGGTGTTACATAAGTAGCCTCTTAGAATTCTTAATCGTAGAGGGATGCTTAAATCTCTGTTGCAGAAGAATTTTCGATACTTCTTATTGTTTCATTGTTTAGGTCAACGGTCGGCAACAGGCGGACCGCGGTCCGAATGCGGACCGCGAAAGGTTGAACTGCGGACCGCCCGCAGTTTTCGTACTTCCATGCGGTGAGCTCGCGCCTGTTTTGTTTTGTTGAAACAATCGCAAACCAGTATTGAAATCTCACAATAAAACACATAGAGAAATAACAACAAGGAGAGTGCTTGGTTGCATACATTTGATTGTCACACTAGACGCTAGCGACTCGATGAACTACTTACCGAACTACACGGCTAAAAGCGGGCGTGGCGGGATATTTAAAATTATTTTAGACTTCACTTAGCTATGAAGATCTATTTACAAAAACAAAATAACTGTATTTTTAAGTTTTCTTTAATGTTTTAGTGTAAAAACCTAATTTCTATGAAATAATTTGGAAATTGTAATATTATTTACACATTATCTTATTTATAATGTCATAAATAATATTAAAATTTTAAATTTTTTCATAGAAATTATATTTTTACACAAAAAATATTAAAAATACAGTTATGTTGGTTTTGTAAATAGGTCTTCGTAAAACATGGGAATAAACACTGGGAAAAAAACTACACATTTTATTTTTATTAATCTTCACAGCGACCTCTTTATTCATCTTATATTTTACAAAATGCAGATATTACTAGTTTGATTAGTAGCCTAAAAATATCTAAAGAAAAATATTTTTTTTCAGAACTTTCAGAAAAATAGAAAATAATATAAACACTGGGAAAAAAACTACATATATTTTATTTTTATTAATCCTCACGGGGACCCCCCACTTACCGCATGCATGTATGGAGTGCTGATAAAACAAAATAAGAAAATCTATGCAGTAAAATTGTTTTGAAATAATGATGTAAAACACAGATCAACACAAAATGCATGCATGTCCCCGCTCTTTATTCTTTAATTATCTTATCTTTTACAAAATGCAGATACATATTACAAATTTGACTAGTAGCCTAAAAAAATCTTAAGAAAAAAAATTATACAATACAAACAGAATTTTACTAAAGCTAAAATAAAAGCCTTTAAAATATCAACTAACTGTTGTAGTTCCCTCAGAACTTTTTAGAAAAACAGGATAAAATATATAAACACTGACAAAACAACTTCATACATTTTATTTTTATTAATCCTCACGGGGACCCCCCACTTACCGCATGCATGTATGGAGTGCTGATAAAACAAAATAGGGAAATCTATGCAGTAAAATTGTTTTGAAATAATGATGTAAAACACAGATCAACACAAAATGCATGCATATCCCCGCTCTTCTTTATTCTTTATTTATCTTATAGTTTACAAAATGCAGATACATATTTGATTAGTAGCCTAAAAATCTCTAAAGGAAAATATTATATAATACACTGAGAACTTTACTAAAGCTAAAATACAAACCTTTAAAATATCAACTTACAATAAATAAGTAAAATACTTTTAGGTGATAAACAAATCGAACAAACCTGCAATTTAAATAAATGTTTATAAGAGAAATCAAAATGTTTGCCATTAAAAATTGTTTAACTTTACACTATATAGTCCCCAGTACAAGGACCTAAAATTTCAGTGATACATATAAGTTTTAAACTTTGTGTTTGCATTCCTTGCGACATGTCCGACAAACTTTTCCTCTGTGAAATCTTTCAGAGTTGCTATGTTTTCGAACGCTTAGTTCTCAAAGATGTCACTTTTACGTTATTGTCTCTCAATACAAGTTTGGTTTATTTAAATACAATTATGGTCACAGAGGAAAAGTTTGTCGTACATGTAGCAAGGAATGCATACAAAGCTTGAAACTTATATTATAATATAATATATCAGTGATATATTATAGATATACTATACAGGGTGTCCCGAAAAGATTGGTCATAAATTATACCACAGATTTTGGGGCCAAAAATAGGTTGATTGAACCTCACTAACCTAAATACAATAGTGCACACAAAAAAAGTTATAGCCCTTTGAAGTTACAAAATGAGAATCGATTTTTTTTTATATATCGAAAACTCTTGAAGATTTTTTATTTAAAATAGACATGTGGCATTCTTGTGGCAGCAAAATCTTAAAAAAAAATTAAAGTGAAATTTGTGCAGCCCCTCAAAATTTTATGGGGGTTTTGTTCCCTTAAACCTCCCCAAACTTTTGTGTACGTTCCAATTTAATTATTATTGTGGCACCATTACTTAAACACAATGTTTTTAAAACTTTTTTGCGTCTTAGTAATTTTTCGGTAAGCCAGTGTTTATCGAGATATTTTGAATATTTTTGGAATCCACTACATATTTTGTATATGGTAAGTACGATTATAGAGACCTGTTAATAATCTGAAAATTTATTTATAATTTACATTTTTAGGTATATTTTGAAAAAGAAGCCACATCTCGATAAAAGGTGACTTATCAAAAAAGGACTAAGAGGCAAAAAAGTTTTAAAAACAGTTTGTTTAACTAACGGTACCACAATAATAGTTTAATTGGAACGTACACAAACATTTGGGGGGTTTAAAGGAACAAAACCTCCATAAAATTTTTATGTAAATATATTAAAAAAGAAGCCGTATCTCGATAAAAACTGGCTTATCAAAAAAATACTGGGAGGCAAAAAAGTTTTAGAAACGTTGTGTTTAACTAATAGCATAACAATAATGAATTAATTGGAACGTACAAAAAAGTTTAGGGGGGTTTAAGGGAACAAAACCCCCATAAAATTTTAATGGGGTGGACAAATTTTACTATAATTTTGTTTTAAGATATTCCTGCTATAAGAATGATACGTGTCCATTTTCAATAAAAAATCTCTAATAGTTTTCGATATATTGGAAAAAATCGATTTTCATTTTGTAATTTCAAAGGGCTGTAACTTTTTTTAAGAGCACATTTGTACTAAGGTAAGTTACGTTTAATCGAACTGTTTATTATTGACTGGGTTATTAATGGAGGATAATTTTGGAGGAACTATTTCTTTGTTACTAAAAATGTGTACATTTGAAACAGAGATTTCATCAGAAGAATGTGCAGGTATAGGCAAAAGTTGATCATGAACATTGGATATGTGAATTATTTTGGAGGGCACTGCATTATTTAAAAGTTTTGTTTTTAAGCTGCTTGTAAATTGTGTTTCCTCAAAATGATCTTCACATAAATAACACCTAGTTTCAGTAAATTCAATACCAATAATTTCAAACCAGTCATGACGTCTTTTTAAATCTTTATCTGGAAATCTAAAAAACTTTTTATTTGTATACTCTGGGTCTGTGACAGGATGAAAATACTTGTTATTACAATAGGACGCTAAACATTCGTGAACATATTTACCGGGTTGGGATTTAGAATTTGACATTGCAAAATGATAAAATAATATTACCTACATACAATATAACCACTATAAATTGTAACTAAACAGAACCTTTATTGATATTTTTAACCTACCTACTTACAAAACACTGACTTTTGTTACAATACTAGTTTTTTATTTGTATTTACACTATAAAATGATAAACTAATTTTACAGTTGAGTACATTGGCAGAAAGTGGTTATGACAATCTGTGTGAATGAGGTGAACTTTGTATGTAAATTAATGCCAAAATAAAATTAGTTGTGAAAAACAAACAATAAACAAACCAGAAATGTTGCAAATTGTACTTAAATCTGAAAACGTCCCCAAGCGTCTTTTTGTACCTCTATTTTTTCGATGTACTGAGTCTAAAATGTTCATAAAAATAACATGTGTGTTTACTTAATAACAGGCAGTAGCTGGTTTGTCGTTAGTGTCATGCGTGGAACACAATGGTGCTAAGTGACAAGTATGTGTTTTATCTCTCCAGGTATTAATGAGAACCATGGACTCAACTGTACCTACATACAATATAACTACCATACCTTTATTAACGTTTAACACCTTGGTTAGCGATCACTTAAACTAATAAGATGTAATTTTGTACCATTTTATCCTTATTTTGAAACCAATATGAGAAACTAAAAACTCTCGCTTTAGAGCATTTTAAATCATTTAATAACAATGGAAGCCAGCGTCTCACACGATATTACAGTCGATATTTTGTGTCAAATGCTGGCATCTCACACGGTAGCCAAGGTATTAACCTACCTACTTACATGTACCTACACTATACCTGTTATTCTATTCTATTAGTCTACTTGTCTCTTCTACTTGTCTACAAACATGGGAGGCCTATGTCCAGCAGTGGATCGAGAGGGGCTGATGATGATGATGATGATTAGTCTATATCACTTCTCTGTAATTCCAAGTTCCTGAAAATAAAACAGAAGGCAATTTTAATACAATGCATATAGAGAGTGGATATCGAGGTTAGGGAGTTGAACTAACTCAAAATGTAAAGTGATTTTCTTATTAAATTTATAAAAGTATTTCTAAGAATACACAAATAGCATTTTGCAACTAAGAAAAAAATAATATTTAATTACTGAAAAATACTGAATTAACATTACTTTTAGTAGAATGCAGTAATTAATCACATCATAGTTTTTGAGAAATTAACTCATAAAAGAAAGCAATTTTGATTTTGATGTGTGTAGACACCACATGAATGTAATTTAAAAATTTGGTTATATGTTAATTATTTACAATAATTATTAAAATTTATTGGCCACCATTTAAAGGGTACATTTTTGGACATATTTATTAATTTAAAAAGTCCACCGAACCCACTGCAGGAAACAGAGATTTTAGTTATCGAGGTCCATAAAACACAAAATATTTGTCATATACCTACCTACCAACAAAGTACTTTTTTTACCTTATGTCTCTGTGGATTAAAGTAAAAATATTTATTATGATATTGAATATTATATGACACACTAAATCTTAGAAGAGTACCTGCACTGGGGTTTGGAAATGAATACCAACAAAACGGAATATATGTGTGTTGGAGGTATACAGCAGGATCTATCCTTGGAAAATGAAATAACTACTAATCACTGTCAGGAATATAAATACTTGGGTCTTAAAATTACACAAGATGGAACAGACAAGAATAGCCAAGAAAAGTGCACACAAGGAGGGAAAGCTATGACATTATTATACACAATCCTATGGGACCAAAAGTATCTCCAAAGAAAATAAACATAACATCTATCACAGCATTGTAACATATAGCAGCGAATTTTGATCACTAAAAGAAAAATCCGAAAAGATGCTCAGGAAAAGTGAAATGGACTTCTGGAGAAGATCTGCTCGTATATCAAGAATACATAAAATCAGAAATACAAGAATATTGGAGATAATGGATGTAAGCACACAATAATTAACAATATAAAAACAAAGCAACTAAGATGTTTTAAGCCACTACAACGTACGGAAGACGACAGATTACCTAAGAAAAGCTGGATAGAAGAAATTCATAGGGAAATTGGAAACACATATAGAGAAAGAGGCTTGAAGGAAGATATTATGTGTTACGATGTTACGATAGAGAAAAAGGCGATTATATATATAAAAAATTGTATTTTCACCTACCGATATTCAATTTCAGCAATTCCAGCACTATCCAGTAATGAAAATAGAAAATATGTTTAGTAGTATTCAGTACAAACCGCCAAATTATCTATCTATGCCGGGCCGGGAAATTGCAAATTCTAACGCACAAAATGGCGTCCTAAAAACAAAAACACAAAGTCAATGTCAATTGTCAAAAATGTAAATTTTCTGCACGGTACAATCAAAATACTTTATTGTACCATGGGTAAATTTTAGTTTCAGAAACAGCAGCGCCCCTATGTGCTACTTACCTGCGCAGAAAGAGTGTTCCAGTTATTGCCTATCTTTTGACTTCTCTCTTGTTGTTATTTCTCTATGAGAGTACAGGCCTCTACAGAGTATAATAGGGTGTTACATAAGTAGCCTCTTAGAATTCTTAATCGTAGAGGGATGCTTAAATCTCTGTTGCAGAAGAATTTTCGATACTTCTTATTGTTTCATTGTTTAGGTCAACGGTCGGCAACAGGCGGACCGCGGTCCGAATGCGGACCGCGAAAGGTTGAACTGCGGACCGCCCGCAGTTTTCGTACTTCCATGCGGTGAGCTCGCGCCTGTTTTGTTTTGTTGAAACAATCGCAAACCAGTATTGAAATCTCACAATAAAACACTGAAAAACGTTTGTTTTCTATACTTCCACAAAATTTATTACAACTATGTTATTACTACAGCTGTTTCGGCAAAGTGCCTTTATCAAGTGATATATTTTACCGAAACAGCTGTAGTAATAACATAGTTGTAATAAATTTTGTGGAAGTATAGAAAACAAACGTTTTTCAGTGTTTTATTGTGAGATAAAATGAACTTCCATCAAGTAACGGTCGAATCCATCAGTATTGAAATAATAAATATGTTGTCAATAATAATTGTTATCATTAGTTTTTTTTCTGGACCTTGTTCAAATTTTCTTCTAGTATCCGGACTCCACATAAAATTACTTGCCGACCCCTGCTTTAGGTCTTCAGTTTCGTTTACTAAAGTTCCCAAGTATTTGTAACTTGACACTTTTTCAATTTGAATACCGTTTATATGCTGGTTGTATCTTATTTTTACTGAAGACCATATGTATACTTATTTTTTTTTATATTGATATTTATGACATAAGTAAATCATGGAGAAGAGTTGCTAGAGACAGGGGCGAATGGAGGATTGTTCTGAAGAAGGCTTTAGCTCATAGAAGAGCTGTAACCCCACTTATGATGATGATGGTGATTTATGATATAATTGTTTCAAGCAATATTTATGTTCGTAAGTAATCATTGTAATTCTTCTACTGTTCTTGCAACTAGTACAGTGTCGTCCGCGTATCAAATATTATTTAAAACCTCCCCATTGGTTACGATTCCTTCGTTTGCTTGGAAAACAGGGCTTTCTGGCAGATGCTTTTATTATACACATTAAATAGCAGTAGTTAAAATGCATCTCTGTCCTACTCCTCTACGTATTTCTGTTGCTTGTGATGTCTCATTTTCTATTTTGATGTTACCTTTCTGATTCCAATATAGATTAAGAATTATTCGCAGATCTTTGTCATCTATGTCCTTTATTATCTATATATTTTTTAGGTCAACCTATTTATTGGGCTTAGTTAATGCTTGTCTTAACTCAGTATCCTGCACTTTAATCTTATACATTTTATTTAATACACTTCATTTGCAGTAAGAACGAAAACTACCACTAAAACGGAGCAATTTTTAACTGAATGCAAACCGTCGTGAATATATTTACTCCTGGAATTTGTACTGTTTTTGTATTTGAATTACACTATTTCCACCATGAAATTCGACGGAATATTTACGAGTTATGAAAATAAGCTGCTTGCATTCAAAAATATGTTCTATATACATGTCTGAATGTGCTATTTCTATTGTTTACTATGTGCAAGTGGATGCAATGCTTGTGAGTAATGGCCTGTAATGTGCAGACCTTCAACCCCACGCCCACGGTTTGAAAGAATATTGCCGTAAGCTTGATACACTTTAAACTGAATGTTTGTTTTCGTCTAGGTTCAATAACATTGTGGCGGATATTTTAATCAACTTGATCAGTTTTAGGATGTCTGAAATTAATTAATAAAATAATACAAACTACTGCTTTCTTTTAATTTTGACAAAAGGTAAGATGATGAAAAATGCCCCCAATGTGATTCGAATTCCATATAGGTCACCTTTTAGCATATACATATAGAGAAACTCACTTTCTGAAATTTTTAGCCCCCTAGGAGGTCACGTGACCCACCTAGAGCCTAATTAGGCTTTTTATGTTTTTATTTATTATCTCAGCCGCATCGAGAGATAGCGAAAAACTTAAAAAAAAGTTGTAAGTTTCAAAATGTTCTGCCCGAAATTTTTTTTTTAATTTTTGGCTGGAAATTTAAATTTTAGGACGATTTTAAAATTTTAAATGAGTATAAAAAATAACCAAGACATTCGTTTTCACGAAAAAACTTTATAACATGTATTTTTGCATAATGTTTTAGGTACCATCAATTTTTTCGGATTTTTAAAATAGGTGAAAAGTACTTTTAAAAATAAAAAACCGCATTTTTTTGTTTTTTTTTTCCGCTTTTTTATACAATTATTTTATACATGGTCTTAAAAAAAAAGGTAACACCATCACTAGGATAGATAAAAAGCTAAAAAACAATTGGGGTTTGATTTAAAAAAAAAATTTGTAATGCCATCCAGTTTCAAGATACAGGGCGTTGAAGAAAACACAATTTTACACATTTTTACGATTTGGCCGAAACTACTGGCAACATTGTAATAAAATTTGGCAGGTTTTAAGAGGAAGTTATTATGCATTTTTTGACATACAATTAAGAATTTTATATTCATCATTGGCGCGCATACGGGTACTGGTCTGAATTTTTAAAGAAAAAAGATAGTACGCCACTGACATATTTCAAATTAACAATCATTTTGAATTCCTCGTTCCATTTGTGACAAAAAATCTAACTTCCCATTTTTTCATACGACGCACCATTTTTATGCAAGAAATAAAACATCTTAACCCTTACAAAGTATTCGAACTACTGTTATATGGACGGGATTCTGCAGAAAGAAACCAAACCACAAATATGTATTTTTCCTTTTAACAGTCTCATAGGTTGTAAAATACCCCGTAGATACTTGTGCAGTAAAGAACCAAGCCACATATTGATATATTCCGTCCTCTACGAGCGAAAAAAATCAACCAAAATTATCGTTGCAACATGACAGCGTTCTGCAGAAAAGATCCATGTGAGTTGGTTCCTTTATGCAAATTCACTTAAGTTGTTTTACAGAAGGGAACCAAGCCACAAATTTGGATTTTTTTTTAAAACAACTATTTTCTTGAATTCACGGGACTTCCAGATTTTTAAATCGAACAAATTAATAAATCCCAATAATTTCATATTAACATTTTTTTATATTATACGCCTGATTATGTAACTCAGTAATGGAAAATAAATGTTTGTTAACTTTGAATTCACTTAAGTTGTTTTGCAGAAGGGACCAAGCCACAAAAGTGGATTTTTTGTTTAAAACAACTGTTTTCTTAAATCAAGCAGTATGTGTGCATATATTGCTCTAATGCTCTAATGCATATATTGACGATTTTAATGATTATTTTTAATAGAGAATTTTAAATTTTATCGTAAAGTTTTTGGCAAATATCTCAGTTCTAACAAAGTGTGGTTTGGATCCTTTCTGCAGAATCCCGTCCATATGTTAAGTTTCTATTCATCTACATTCTACATTATACTCGTACATCCATATTATTATAAAAACTTAATAATACCAATACTTTGGAAGTATGTATTAATATATTTTATTTTTTGCATGAAAACGACGCGTCGTATGAAAAAAAGGGAAAATAGATTTTTTGTCACAAATGGAACGAAGAATTCAAAAATAATTGCTAATTTGAAATGTGTCAGTGGCGTACTATCTTTTTTTTCTCTAAAAATTCAGACCATTACCCGTATGCGCGCCAATGATGAATATAAAATTCTTAATTGTATGTAAAAAAATGCGCAATAAATACCTCTTAAAACTTGTCAAATTTTATTACAATGTTGCCAGTAGTTTCGGCAAAATCGTAATAAATGTGTAAAATTTTGTCTTCTTCAACTACCTGTATCTTGAAAATGGATGGAATTACAAAAAATTTTTTTAAGCAAACCCCAATTATTTTTCAGTTTTTTACCTATCCTAGTGACGATGTTACCTTTTTTAAACACCCTGTATAAAATTGTATCAAAAGTGAAAAAAAAAAGCGACAAAAACGCGGTTTTTTATTTGTAAAAGTACGTTTCACCAATTTTAAAAATCTGAAAAATTCACGGTGATACATTGTGCAAAAATACACGTTTTAAATTTTTTTTCGTGGGAACGAATGTCTTAGTTATTTTTTATAGGTACTTATTAATAATTTTAAAATCGTCCTAAAATTTAAATTTCTTGCCAAAAATTAAAAAAAAATTTCGGACAGAACTTTTTGAAACCTACAACTTTTTTTTAAGTTTTTCGCTAGCTATCCATGAGGCTGAGATAAAAAATAAAAACATAAAAAGCCTAATTAGGCTCTAGGTGGGTCACGTGACCACCTATGGAGCTAAAAATTTCAGAAAGTGGCCCGGTTAGGCCCTATCATCTTTTATGGCAACTTTATGGTTCATTCCTTTCGCCAGAGTGAAGGTTCCTTTCCGACATTGCCTTCTAAATGCAGCCTAGCTAGGATAGTTTCGGCCTTCCTCTCTTCCTTTTTTCCCTTGCCATCCAATTTAAAATTAGTTTTGGCAGCCTGGCGTTGTCCATTCTTTCTAGATGATTATCTAGGATAGTTGACTGGACTCCCATGATATGTCTGATTTGGTCATTTGGTATTCTTTCAAGCCTTGATTTTCTAGCTGATCTTCTCCAGAAGTCCATTTCCAATGCAAGTAGGCGTCATTCCAGGGATTTAGTAGGTTAACGTGTTTCGCATCAATAGAGCGCTATAGTTTTAAAGATGGACTTAGAGATGCGCTTTTCCTTGTTTCTTTGATTTGATAGTTCTTTTGACCATAGTATCGGCAAAGAATACTCCATCCAACTTGGATGGAGTATTCTTTGGTATCGGGTTCATGCATCCAATCACCCGTTTTCCTTTCACGATCTTTCGTTTTCTCAAATATACAGATATATTCCTTAAAATTCTTGATTCTTTCATGTTCGTTGACCAATAGATCTGTTTCATTCCCGAAACATAAGTATTGTATTTTGTTTATATTTACAGAAAGGACTCATGTTTAAGATATCCGTCTCGTCATGAATTCTAAGTCTTCCTTATCTGCTGCCACTACGACTTGGTCGCCCACAAAATGTAAAGTATACAATGTTGTATTGTCGTCAAGTTAGATCCCCATACCTGAACAAGATCTTCTCCAGTGTTTTTGTGCTTCATTTAAATATATTTTGAATAGTACTGGAGAGAGGCAGCATCCTTGTCGTAACCCTTCTGTTACCTGGAAATTCTTCTGATAAGATGTTGTTTAATTTGATTGGACCCATTACTATTAGTAGATTACTATAGTGCGGAAACTGACCGGTCTTCCTTGAAATAATGTCGTGGTCTGCCCGACTGCCTCTCGGTTTATCTGTGCAATATCACTTGAGGTAAATTTCGAGGGTCTTGACAGTCGATACGTAGATTTCTCTTGATGCAAAAAAAATTTATTTGGGATTTGCAGTTCAAAAGTGACCAAAGTTACAGACCAAACTTAAGATAAAAGGGCATAGACATACGACATATTATGCGGTGTGTAAAATTCGGAATTAAAAGCAACATTATTTACAAAAAGACGCTTTTGATATTCTCGAATTGATTCAGATCCACAGAAGAGTAAACTGCAAGAATTCAGCTAATTAAAAGATATTACTTCCTGCTTTATTCTTTGTCGGTTTCCTCGATAGTTCGTTTTATCATTTATTTATCATCATTGGCTCTAAAACCATGGTGGGACTTGGCCTGTTCCAGAATGAGCTTCCATTCCTTCTTATTATTCGCCTTAGTTTTCCAGTTTCGCACTCCTTACACTTACAAGTCGTCTTCCATCTGGTCCTTAAATCGTGCTCTGGGCCTGCATCTTCTTCTCACTCCATCCGGTCTCTGGCTATAAATGTGTTTCGACGGCTCCACCCCATTCATGCTCTCTAAGTGGCCTAGCCACCGCAGCCCGTTTATTTTGATAGATCTACCAATACTAGACTCACTATAAAAGTGGTAAAGCTCAAAATTAAAGCGTCTACCCCATAATCCGTTTAAAATTATGGTTTTTGGCCTAATTTTATTTTCCACCCTATTTTATTTATTTATTGTTATTAGAATTATTTTTTAAGGCGTTAAATTTATAAAAACAAGCAATTGGACTTCGTATGTCCTTGTTTTTCAGCAAACGTGACCGGAAGTAGTGACCCAAATTAGTAAATACAAAACCAATACCAATATGGAGCCAACCTAGAGACATTAAAGAATATCACAACGACATCGAAACCAAACTGAGAAACAACACAAACATAACTCTCAACGAAAACATAGATGCACTAAACCAACGTTTTACGCAAGCCATTGGAGAAAGCATGAGAAAACACTGAAGAAATAAGAACGAAGAAAAACTTAGTACTGACACCAGGAATTTACTGAAACAAAGAAATCTTATTACAGAAAGAAATGATCCAAATGGAGAGCAAAAGAAAGAGATAAACAGAGAAGTCAAGAAAGCAATAAGAAAAGACTTAAGAAAGTTTAATACACTAAAAATCGAACAAACCATAGAAAATAATAAAGGCCTAAAAAGTCTGCGAAAAAAACTAAATAATGGAAAAAGTCAGATTATTAAATTAAAAAACAAAAAGGGCGAAATAACAACAAACAAAGAAGAGCTTTTAACAATAGTACAAAACTTCTATGGAGAACTTTATAAAAGCAGACGGATGAAATAAACACAGCTAATAGATGCAATAAGCAAAACAATATTAAATCAAGACTCTGAACTCATGCCAGAAATAACTCTCAGTGAAATTAGACAAGCGATGAATAAAATGAAATCCAATAAATCACCAGGAGACGATGGAATAGTGATCTAGGCTGTTAAGAATGGCGGTGAACCTGTCATGAGAAAAATTAAACATCTCTCTAATCTATGTTTGACAAAGAAATCCAAAGAGAGCCAAAACAATTCTTCTGCACAAAAAAAGGAGAAAAAACTGATCTTGAAAATTACCGACCAATCAGTCTGTTAAACCATCTTTATAAACTTTTCACGGCAGTAATCACCACAAGATTAGACAAGAAATTAGACCTATATCAAAGTAGAGAACAAGCTGGATTCAGAGCAAACTTTGGAACCAACGATCACCTCCAAACAATAAAAAAACTCATCGAAAAATCCATAGAATATAACAAGCTCTTAGTTTTAGCATTCGTAGATTTCCACAAAGCATTTGACTCAGTAGAAATCGACAGTATTATAGAAGCACTAAACGAGAGCCGCATTGATAGCCGATATTCGAGGCTAATAATAAGCTCGATACAACTACACGCTAACAGCAACCAAATAAAAATCCAAAGAGGTATCCGTCAAGGGGATACGTTGTCACCTAAATTTTTCATATCGGCTCTAGAAAAAGCGATCAAAACCCTCGAATGGGGTGATAAAGGAATAAATGTGGACGGCGAGATGCTACACCACCTAAGCTACGCAGACGATATAGTCCTGATTGCAGACGATTTGGGACAAATAAAGAAAATGTTGGAAGAACTTAGTACAGCATGTCATAAAATAGGCATAAAAATGAATATAACAAAAACAAAATATATGACGAACTTAGTACCAAGTAAACACCTTGAAATACAAAATGAACAAATAGAACTGGTAGACAAATATATATATCTGGGTAACGAAATTAAGATAGGTAAGGACAATCAAACAACCGAAGTATCCAGAAGAATAATACAAGTATGGGTAGCATACGGAGCTCTTAGGAACATTTTTAAGAGTGACATTCCAACTACATAACATGAAGAAAAAAGTTTTCGACCAATGCGTCCTACCGGTGATGACCTATGGTGCAGAAACATTATCGCTCACAAAGAAAAACGCACAAAAACTAAGAGTAGCGCAGAGAAAAATGGAGCGATCAATGATAGGGGCCACTCTGCGAGACAGGATTAGAAACGAAGATCTACGAGCTAAGACCAAAGTCATAGACGTCATTGAAAGAAGCTGTAACTTAAAGTGGAAATGGGCTGGACACGTTGCCAGAATGAAGGACGGAAGATGGACTCGCAAACTAGTTGAATGAAGACCAAGAGCCGATAAAGGTAGCAGAGGAAGACCACCAACACGATGGCAATACGACTTAAGAAAGACAACAAAAAACTGGATGCAGAAAGCACAAGATAGAACACTTTGGAGACAAACAGGGGAGGCCTATGTCCAGCAGTGGATTGCGAGAGGCTGATGATGATGACCGGAAGTAGAACTCGAATCGACATTTGAAGTCTTCGTGTAACTTTGCGTCGATTTTTGCGAAACTTCCGCTCATAATTTTTTAACCGGAAATGACAGCAAAACTGGAAATAAGGAAAAAAATAATCGAACTCACCTTTTAAATACGTGATGATTGATATACCACATGTACTATCAGTGACGGCCGGTCAGGGTCGGCAGGGTCGGCAGTGCCGACCCACACATTTATAGATATAGATTTTTTAAATATTTGTATCTGTGAAATAAAAAAAAATCTATCAGATAATACAGACTAAATTTTATTCATGGTTTTTAAAAGAATTTGATCAATCCGAGCGTTAAGTGATCTCTGCGCATAACAGACTTCTCAAAAAATGAATGATCCGAGCCATTTATCTGACTTTTCGGCTAGCCGTCCCTAACTCATCCGTAGCTTGACAATTTACACGTAAAACTCAACGAAATAACAAGTCGATGAGCAAGCGAACATTACTTCTCTCCGTGGGCAATAGCAGATGATACGGCATGGCAGGTTAAGCGGCAAGTACGGCACATTTCGGTCTACCGGTCGGTGTTTCATTTGGAAGCATGCATCGGTAGAAATTGTCAAAAATAATCACGCCGTTTTACGCCGTTTAATTGATATTGTAATTTTTTTAAGTTGTCAGGAATTATCATTTAGTGGACATGATGGATCGAAGCATTTGTTAAAAATCAAAGTAATTATAGAGAATTAATAAAATTGTTTTAGAAATACCTATTTACTTTCTGATTCGAAGTGTATTCGTAATACAGAATGAACTAATACATATAATCAAATAGTTACATTTTGAATAACCTTGTTGAATCTGAGATTTAGAAAACCATTTGCTTTTCACTGAAAGTAGATGAAACTTCTGATTATCATATCATTCACAATTATCAATTATTGTTGTTCGATACGCGTTACGTGGTAATATTTATGAGAGGTTTTTAGGTTTTAGAGATGTGAGTAAAAGCAATAAGGCAGAATATATTTTTGGTGTTTTAAAGAACAGATTCAAATTTTTTGATACCAAAAATAAATTGGTAGGGCAAACTGGGGCAATCTTATGATGGCGTTGATGTGATGAGTGGTGAATTGAATAGTCTCCAGGCAAAAGTTAAAACTATTGCATCACAAGCTTTATTTACTCACTATTATGCGCATATAATGAATTTAGTTTTACATGATACGTGTAAAAAAATAAAGAATATCGTCTTTTCTTGCCAGTTTAGCTCACCTAAACGGATTACTGCTTTAGAACAAATTTGTTTCGAAAAAAAAGCGAACAGTTTGTCAGACGCGATGAAATTTTAAATCTCGGTTAGTTTTATCTAAGCAGATTATCTCTTATAGTTTTAGTATCTATATAGTTTAGATTTAAAATTTAAAAGTTACCTTCGCCAAAGAATTTCCAAGATATTTATTATTACAAGTTAGGTACTTAAAAATTATGCTGGTCCAAATATTTTCAGAAAGTGGGATAGGTTGCACAATATGTATGTATAATTCTATGTAGTAAGTACTGCAATTCATTACAACAAACTGTTTATCAATTTTCTTATTACCACCAATTTCTGCCTAAAAAAAAACGGGATTTACCTTGTCTCAAAAGAATCAACACGTATTGTCAAAACACCATGAAACAAGAGAGAATGTCAAGTACATCAAATAAAAAAAAGCAAAAAACAACAAAATCTCCTATGATGAATTAATTTTTGTTAGTTTTGATGCCTTTTAGTTTGATGGTATACCTATATGAGGAGACAAAAAAACCTTGCCGACCCTATCTCCAAGGCCACGAGCCGCCACTGTGTACTATTTCAGCGACTATAATGTGGCACTCCCGATTACACCTTTTTAACCGAAAGTAATAGAGAATCCGACAGTATATATTTATTCTCGTCGAGTAATATATCGCTTGTACTATTTCAGCGATATTAAAATAGTACTTCCAGTTGCAATTTTAAAACGAGAATTCCGAGGTCAAATTTTGACCTCTAGTACCATCCTTGGGTTATAAGCTTTCATTCGTCACCTTATTATTTGTCATTCTAGCTGATCTAATGATGGAGAAGTTGTGTTTACAACGTTTAAAGACAGACAGAAAGAGATGAGACGGGTGAAAACAAAAATTAAATTTTCAACGATCACATCTAGGATACCGATTACACAAACAAATTATTACAAAAGATCACACAAAAAGAGCCAGAATTTGATACCCCCAGGGCCCCAGGTGAATAAAATAATTTTCAACACAAGTTTTTCAACCACAAATTGCTATAGGTCATAAGACAGAGACGAAATTTTTCATTGTTTGAAACAGTGGCGGATCTTGGGAGCGGAAATTTGCATTAGGGGGTGGGAACTTCCAATGAACAGTCCCGGATTAAGAATCGTGAGGCAACTAGGCAACCTAAGCTATGAGGCCCTTAAGAAACCTCCGCCTTCTTCCTCCCAAACCAAGGATTACCCTCCATCAACGAGCGGTGTTCCTTTAGATATATTTGTGGACATTTTGTAGACCTAATTAAAACTTAAATTCTTGTTTCATTTTGTGAAACGTTTCGCTTGAAGAAATAAAACAAAGAAACAGTCGAGAAACTGTTTATTCATATCATCATCATCATCATCACACAGCCAAATTTGTCCACTGTCGGACATAGGCCTCCTCAAGATGTCTCCACCCTTCTCTATTCTGTGCAGCTGCAGTGTGTCGCTATTCTTTTAATGTCGTCGGTCCATCTGGCAGCCACTCTAAAATCTTGACCATTCCCATATCCTGACCATTTCCACTTCAACTTCGTAATGCGTTTTATCATGTCTTCCACTCCAGTTCTTAGCCGTAACTCATCATTTCGTATTCTATCTTTCAAAGTTAGTCCAAGCATGGATCTTTTCATTTTCGTTGTGCTGATTGTAATTTTCTTATTGACGCTTTAGTCAATGTCAGTGTTTCAGCTCCATAAGTAAGCACCGGAGGTGCAAACGTCGATTCGAGTTTGTTCTCATAATTAACCCAAAATGACTGTAAAGTAGGAATAAATTATTGTTTTCCCTGCAAGTCTGAAGGCTGGGCTATAAAATATTTGAACTGCACTAGTACATCTTCAATTTCAGGTTCAATATTAGCAGGATAGTTTTTATGTAATTTAGAAGCACAATTCTTTTTTTGAGTATCACTAAGTTTTGGAAAAACACACAAAACACCAAATTCTGAGTTCAGTGACTCGTACGCTCTCAAACGACGACTCAGATCAGTAATTGGCTTATCCAAAATTGGTAGATACGTTTCAAGCTATAACTTTTCTTGTCCTGTAAAAAAGGTTTATTGGAATTAGCATCAGCAAAATGTAGTTTTTTTGCTCGTTTTCGTTTACCCTAGTCGGAATATTCAAAGTATTGTAGATCGCAGGCCTTCTGCTCGTAGTAAGCAAAATTATCCCTTTGGGATTTTAAGAACTCCAAAAGTGAATTTAGAAGCTGAACCGCAGTTTGACATTCAGTATCTTCTCTCTGTAATGATCTACTGACAGCGTTGATGCGTCCTAAAATTGTTAAATTGTTGCCTAAGACTAATTCATTAGGAATATTTCTCTTTTTTGAAATTTCTTTCAATAAAAACTTAGCCATATGAACTGTTTCAGCACTCTGATTAGTGTCTTCAGCAAGAGTATGAAGAGCGGATTTAGGCGTTGTAACCTTTAAACAAAGCTCTTGTTGCATCTGTCTTTGCACTCCATCTATAACTCCTAATTTTTTTAAGGACTAGATCGTGGCGAATGGGATCGCTTACGTTTCATTTAAGTATTTGATCATAAATTCCCAATGGTGGGTAGAGGCTGAAAAAAAGTTGAACACGGACTGAACAAACCCACAATACGACTTTGCTCCAACGCAACTTACTAAATTAAGCGGCATTTAGATAGTCTAAGTGCCGTCTGTTAATCTTAGATAAATGTGGAGACCATTATATGTGCCTGACATACTTGCTGCATTGTCGTATGATTGTCCCCTCAGGTCGTTTACATCAAAGTCACAGTCGTTTAAAAAGGTTAAAACAGCAGAAGAAAGATTCTCTCCAGTATGGCTACTTATGAATTTTTCAACATAATATGATTTATAGTTTTTATTTAATTCTAATTATTATTTTTTCATTTTGCTGCCTACTTTGCTTAATGGTTAATTTGGCACTGCCAATGAAACGCCAACCAAAAGACAAAAAGGATAAACCAAAACTACATACGAGACATAAATAATAACTTATATTATGTTTTAAATTCCCTTAATTTTCCTAACTAGCGTGTTTATTGCGTTGAATTTGTCTGTTTGTGGTTGAAGTTTCATGTCAGAACATATATTTTTAGGTTTCAACAATTTTTTACTTTAATTTTTGATCTAGTTAGGGGGGGAAATTTCTCCTTTTCCCTCCCCGCAGATCCGCCACTAGTTTGAAAAGAAGTAGAAATACATTACCTACCGAAACAGAAATACATAAAAAAAGTTTCCAGAATTCCAGAGTGAAAATGGAAACCTCAAATATTAGTTATTTAAACAAATGTTATTTTTATTATACCAATAATTATTGTGGCTTAATCCCATATAAACATAATAAGTACTTAAATTAGACATGCCAAAAGAAATCAGTTTCAGAACCTTGCTAAAAGATATTATCTCGCTAAAAAATCACATCCATCATAAAGTGTTGGTAACGACTTTAACGAAGTATCAAAACATTTGCAAAACAAAACGGCAGGCGTAGCACGGAACACTACAAGCATACAGTCGCTGATATATTTATAAAAGTGCATCAACCGGTCCTTTTTCTCTCTTTTTTTTGTTATTTTTTCGAATCTTTTCACGCAAGTACGAGCGTAAATTTGGCAGACACTTCGAATAGCTTTTTGATGTTTCATTATACTTGTAACATGACCTCAAAGGCGTGCGAAAGACCTTTTTCGAAACAGAATCCTGCCAGATCAAATTTTTATTTATAGGATTTTATTGATTTTGTAAATTACTTTTGTCATTCGGTCATTTACTATAATTTGATTATTAGCCCAGTAAATGAACGTGAAATACGACGATACCGTGTAATTTTCAGTGTCACCACCTAGACCGAGAGACATTGGATAGAAGTTCAGCCACGATTTTCTGAGTCCTGGCCTTTTAGTTTAGAGAAATAAGGAAAAAAAATATCCTGTTGATGACACAACCCCCTCCAGGCCGAAAACAAATTTTTTGAGTAGTATGGACATCTACAATAATACCCTATATGTTTCCTGCAGCCGATTTTGATGATATACATACAGTAGGAAAAATGAAAGAATACCCATGAACGAACATATAAAACACGCTGTATTTTCCTGTCACCGTGTCATACAAAAAATTGGCCAGCGCAAGTACATGTAATAATTATTATTACATGTACTTGAGCTGGGCAATTTTCTTTGTGACACTGTGACAGGAAAATACAGGGTGTTTTATATGTTCGTTCATGGGTATTCTTTTATTTTTCCGACTGTAGTTATAAACAAATGAGGATAAAAAACGGTAGATTTTCGCTTTTTTCGTCTATTATCAAAAAGTGAAGCAGTTTAAAGATATTTGAGAGTCAGAAACTTTCCTTGAAAGGAAATATTTTTTATATTTGGTAGGTACGTTAAAACTTTGACATAAATATGTTCTTTCAAATGTGGCTAATTTTTTATACTGCTGTGACTTATTTCTTAATAGTTATAAACAAAGCTGCTGTGAATTAACAAAAAGGGGGGACCAACTTCATCTCTAATTGTCCTAGGACAATTTTTTTTCTTTCTAAATTTGTCAAAATATTCAGTCTATATTCAGTCAATATGAAAAGATAATTTTTCTACGTGTAATCTTTAAAAAGTTATTCTAATCGTTTATAAGCAAAAATCGACATGTTTTTGCAAATAAATTTTGCAATATTTAAAATTATTTTTTTTCATTTTTCATAAACTATCCAAAGTATTCAATCAATTACTTTTAATGGGAAATTAGCCACAATTTTACCAAAAAAATGATTTTATTAACGTTTCGAAGCCCAAATCGGGTTTCGTTGTCAAAATACAAAATACTACTAAAATGGGGGGGGGGGGGCGAGACAAGTTGAACATTAAAATAAATTTAGTTATTTTTCTAAAATTCAAAATTAACCGCTTGTTAAACTGTATCTGGTAATGCAGAGTAAGCAAAAGTTATCTCAAATACTTTTTTTTGACAACACATGACCGAAGACATACAAAACCAAGTAATTGATGCAGTAAAATAATCGCCGTTTTTTGCTATTCAGCTAGACGAGAGTACTGACATAGCACAATGTTATCAATTAATTGTTTATGTTCGGTATATTCAAAAGGAAAGAATGAAAGACGAGCTACTCTTTTCTACAGAGTTGGAGACTGGAGACAATGACAAAAGCTATTAATGTTATGAAAGCAGTGTGAGAGTTTTTTGACAAACATGAACTCTCTTGGCAAAAAATGATCAGTTTATGTACAGTTGGCGCACCTTCAATGCTTGGTTTTTGCTCAGGCTATTTGCAATTAGTAATAGAGAAAAATGCTGATGTGACTGGGTTAGATTGTTTTATACATCGACAAGTCTTGGCAGCAAAAACCCTTCCAAATGAACTTATGACTGTCTTAAAGTTGTGCATAAAAGTAGTGAAGTACCTACATAAAAAACAGTGCGTTGAATACTCAAATGTTTAAAACTCTTTGTGAAGATTTAGAAAGTGATTACAAAACACTGCTACTTCATACAGAAGTACGATGGCTCTCAAAAGGAAACATGTTGGCAAGACTATTTGACCTTTGAGATGAAGTAATCACCTTGGAACGTCAAAAGCAAAATGAGCTAAACATGACCTTCAAAAAACATTGTACCCAAGTAATATTGGCTTATTTGTCAGACATCTTTGACTTGTTGAACAGCCTTAACCTAAAACTGCAGGGTGGAGACTCAAATATAGTAGTTACTCATTGTGATGGAGGCTTAGTTACTCAACTTTGGTGCCGTAAAATATCAGCAAACCCCTAAAATTATTCAAATTTCTCTAAAGTAGAGCCAATCTCAGAAGAAACACGCTTCAAGGACATTTATGAAGGATCAAGTTTGAAAATCCAAATATCAAACCATTTGGAGAGCCTAATTGAAGAGTTCCAGAAATACCTCCCAAACATTTGTGACAATTTTATTTACACAATGTCAACTGATCCATTCCATGTCAACATAGACTCCCTGCCTGAATCACTTCAAGAAGATGCTTTGCAAATAAATCCAAATGATTTTTTGCATGATTCCTCTGCCAAATACTTTGTTATAATGGACAAAACTTCATTTTGGTTCAAACATTTCAAAGTGTATCTTAGTGTATCACGGGAAGCTCTTCATTTATATTTGCCTTTTTCAAGTAACTATTTGTGCGATTTTCAACACTTGTGGCAATTAAAACAAAGTATCGGAATAAACTTGATGTTGCTAGTGACTTGTGCTGTGGCTGTGCATTTTCTAAAACTCAGCCACGAATAATCATACTAGTAAATAAAATGCAAGCACATCCATCTCACTAACCAACCTAATCTATTTTTCTTTTATTAATAATTTTTGTATTTTATGGAAACTGATAATGTTGTATCTTATGGCAGAATAAATAAATGTTTTGTTTTCAAGCTAATACTTATTTGTTTTTGTTTTGTTCCTATTAAGGCGTATACAATTTATTGTAAAGGGGGGGGGGGCGCGTTAAGCTTTTATTTCATTAAAAGGGGGCGTGGTACAAAAAAGTTTGGGAACCCCTGGACTAGATGGACCGACGACATAAAAAGAGTAGCGGAAAACAAGCGGCCCAGTTAAGAGAACAATGGAAAGACCTGAGGGAGGCCTATGTCCAGCAGTGGACGCTATTGGATGATCGATGATGATGATGAAGCCTGTTACTACATCCGTACAAATTGCTTAGCAAAATAATTACCAACAGACGTGTAGCGAAGTGTACCGAATACAATGAACGTCTTCATTTAGCATGTGTGGATCACAATAAGGTATTGATTCCATAGAACTCTGAGCTGTCTGAGAAGGAATGAATTACGTAAGGATTGATTCGATAATATCCGAGTAGAAAAATACTCCTAAAATACAAATACGACAAAGCAACTATGCAAATAAATAAAACAGAAGGTCTAACAAAAAGCAAAATAAGAATGGAGAGAGGGATTAGACAGGGAGACACTTCTTTTTCTCGATGTGCCTATCCGTGACGAATGTTGGCGATCATCATGGCAATCTTTATTTTATCTGCAGCAGCGCGGAAAACTGCACAGATGTTGTGTTGAACGAAGTTCTTAGGTTATTCAACCAGTATGTTCTTCTTGTTCTTCCTAGACCTAGCTTTCCAAATATCTTTCCTTGCAGGATGGCTTGTAGGTAGGCATATAATTTTACATAATGTGTCCAAAGTATTCTAACTTTCGAGATTTGATAGCGGATATGGAGACACTACTTATACCTTCAAAATTATTTACTCTTGCATTAGAAGTGTTCAAGAAGTTAAATTGTGAACAACGCGGAATTAAAAGTGAAGGGCGGATTTTTAAGTCATCTAAAATTTGCCGATGACACAGTACTCATACGCAACAATACAGAGGAACTAATTTACATGCTAAAGGAGCTTAAACAAGAATCCAAGAAAATCGATTTAAAAATGAATTAACAAAAGTGATAACCAATAATCAAAATATTTCAAAAGACTTAGGTGAAAGCGAAATCGAATGTGTCGCAAATTAAATATACCTAGGTCACACGATCAAACTAGGCAAACAGAATCAAACGGCAGAGACAACTAGAAGAATCCGAATGAGTTGGTCAGCAGTGGGAATACCACAATATCAGTGTGTGTTGAAAAACAAAAACATACCAATAAATCTAAAGAAATGGCTATAGTTGTCTTTACCGGTTATGACCTATGGTACGGAGACTGACAGAGTTATATCAGCCAATAGATTAAGAACAACACAGAGTGTCATCAATCGAGCTATGTTAGGAGCATCTCTGAAAAAACATATACGGAATGAGCACGTGCGAAACAGGACGGAGGTGAAAGATGTAATTGGAAGAATTGCGCAAAAGATATGGAACTAGATAGGACACGTGGCACAGAAAAACAACGAAAGATGAACGAGAAACATTGTATATTGTACATAGTACACAGTGGCAGGTCTGCTTTATCCATTAGGCAATATAGGCAGTTGCCTAGGGCGGCACATTATGAGAGGGCGGCACAAATACTGTACAAAAAATATTTGTATATAAAAATTATGGATCTGGGTTCGGTCATTAAAGAGTATGAAGCTCTTTCAAATTACTTTGCCGCAAGGAAGCCAAAAAATTGTGCCCAAATAAAACATATAAAGAAATAAGAAAGAGAAAAAGAAAAATTCAATTTGACGAGGGGGCCGATGATGAACTAAACTTTTCAGCTAGTGATGAGATGAAAATCCACACATTCTATATTATGATCGACACTCTGATAAGAGACCTGAATAGACGTCTGCAATCTTATCGACTTATTTATCAACGTTTTCGTGTTATTAACAGATTTGCCAAAATTAAGCAATGCAGAAATTATTAAAGAAGCTGAAAATCCGGTACAAAATAAAAACGACCAAGATACATCATTTATGTATGAATGCATTAGGAATGCATTTGGATACCACAATAAAATCACCAATTGACATTTATCTTAATATATAAAGAGAGTTAGTGCAGTAACTAAAGGTGGATATAAGCTATTACCTCCGATTTCGTTGAACCTCCATCGATTTGCATGAAAATTTATGAGTGGTTAGAGGATATCTCAAGGAACAAAGGTGACATGGTGTCAACTTGCGCTTTTACCCTGGGAGTGGATGCCCCCCCTTTTAGGGAGTGAAAATTATTTTATTAAAAATATCCCCAGAATTCGATAGAGGGGCATATTCTAAGCAAAATTTGTTACATTAAGTTATTAAAATAAATCAAAACTTTTTGAGTTATTAAAGATCAAAGATTTTAATTTTTTGTGAGAAAAATGCATGTTTTTAGCCGATTTTTCATAAATAACTCAAAAACTTTAAGATTTTACAAAAAGGTTACTACTACCAAAATTGAATCTAATAAAAAATGAAATAAACTCCGTACTGAAAAGACCTTTTAATGTTAACTAAAAGTGAGTTATAGGTAATTGAATGTATATTTTTTTTTCGGTGAGTACCCAAATCTAAGTATTCAAGCTTAAATAACGGGAAAATGATGCATTTTATAACATTACCTTATTAAACATTAATTTGTTAAAGTACTTAGAAATATCTATCAAATGAGCCCCCGAACAAGTTGATAGCATTAAAATGTATGCACTAAATATTTTTCAAAATTTATCTTGTAAGAATTTTTCCAAAGAAGTTTTTTTTGTTTTTTTGGATTTTTTTAAATAACTCAGTGAATTTTTACGATATCAGGTTTGCCTTAACACCATTTTAAAGTTAATTTTATCGACTATTAAACCATGTTGAATTTAATTTTTTAAACCCCTTACTTTTTTAAAAATAAAAGGTTAAATGGCCCTGGTTACATGGTTCTCGTAGCAAAATTTAAGCTTTAAACGTTTCTATCTCGGTTATTTTTTACCCTATAGTTTTATATAGTTATATAAAGTTAAAATACTTGATACAGAGAAAACTAAAATTTGGTTATAATATATCACTTTTTACGTATATTGAGTATTTTTGTAGTTATTATCAAAAGAAAATGAAAATTACGATAATTTTAAATTTTTTGATTTTTTTAAATTGTGTTTTTTTAATATGCATTCTAAACCAGTCAAAATTGTTGAAATCATTATTTATGCTAATATAAAGAAATTATTCTAAGGATTACTACAAATTTTAATTTTTGTGGAAATGGCGTATGTTTTATTTTTCACTTTTTCCTAAAAAGTTCTAAAGGGTTCTCTTATTTTCATCATAACTTGCTTAATTGTGATGATATTTACTTCTACTGGAGCTCATTTTATAGGTACTCGGAAGTACTATGACAAGTTTTTAGAAGGTAAAAATTGATAAAATGCATCTTTTTCCCATTATTTAAGCTTGAATACTTAGATTTGAGTACTCGTCGAAAAAAATATACATTCAATTAACCATAACTCACTTTGAATTAACATTAGTTTAGTTCTTTAAGCAAGGAGTGTATTCAACTTTTTATTATCTTCAATTCTGATAATAATATAACTTCTTTGTAAAAGCTTATCGTTATTGAGTTCTACGTAAAAACAGCTTTAAAATATGCATTTTTTTCCGAAAAAATTAAATCTTTGATCTTTAGTAACTTAAAAAGTATTGATTTATTTTATTAACTTTATATAACAAATTTTGCTTAGAATTTCACCCTCCCAGAAGGGTCGCATTCACCCCAGGGTAAATGCGCAAGTTGGCATCATGTCACCTTTGTCCCTTGAGGTATACTCTAACTAGTCTAACTATTCACAAATTTTCATGAAAATTGATGGAGGTTCAACGATATCGCAGGTGAAAACGTTCAGTAACTGCACTAAGTGGATTTGAAAGATATTTTCCCTAATTTTGACATTGCTTTGCACATTTACTTGTGCATCCCAGGTGCCAACGTGTCCACTGAAAGGTCATTTTCGAAAATGTCAAGAATTAAAAATAATTTCTTATCAAGTATGACGCAAGAACGTGCAATTTGTCGATTTTGTCAAGAAAATTTTTTTTTTGAAAAGTCTTTTTTGGAGAGGAGTCTCTGATGTGATCGAACTGTAATGACGTTTTTAGCGTTTTTGCAAATTTCTGCAATTTTTTTCGCTAAAAAATGGTACACGGTTGAAGGGCGGCTACTAGAGAATTGCCTAGGGCGTCAATTGACCTAAACGCGGCCCTGCACAGTCGTAGTAGAGGAAGACCACAAAACGATGGCTAAACGACATCAACGCGAAAATGGGGACAAAGTGGCACCAAATAGCACAAAACAGAATAGTGGAGAACTCATGGGGAGGCCTTTTTACAGATGTGGATGTAAACAGGTTGAAGAAGAAGAAGAGTTAACATTAATGTGAACATTAAAGAATACGTAAAATAAAATATCGTTTCTTTTATTAGCTGTTAGTATTATATGGATAAATTGCTCGATTTTTGGACATCTATAATTTATTTTTTGCAACTAATTTTTCAATGCTACGGAGAATCCCTCCGATAGATTTTTAATAACGAATACTATAAAATATGTATACCGTACAGTGTTTCAAAATAAGAATATCCGGTAAGGATTATTTAAAGTAGCAACTGCAACCGTGATGTTTTCACACTCTCGTCTACTCTCCCATATTTCATATCCAGCAATAAACGAAAAAGTAACATCACAAAAGGGAATTTTAATGACGTTACGCCCATGAAAATGTCCAAGTTGTTTTATTGTGATGGTCCTTCTTCCAATTACGTTCGCATACACTTTCGCGGGTTATTTTTAAATGTATGCCATTTTCTATTATTTAGTGTTGGATTTTTGTAGGTGGCTGCATATTTGTGTGCAAATTGTAATGCAATGTTGTTAACTGGGGTTGAAAGGGGTAGTTTTACATTTCAAAGAGAATATGTCAGTGTTGAAATTTAGGTTCTTTTATCTATTTTAATCTAATAGTTCGTTGAATTTAAGTATTGCACAATAAACAAACAGATGAGAGAAATCATTAACGACAGCGTGTGTTGGATTATTTATGAAGCAAAAAAGCTTAATTTCTAGGCGATTAGAAAAATAGTTCAAGACTCGCACTAAGAAATCCTGTCAGTAGGAATTATTCTAGAGATATAGAACTACCCCCACCTAAATTTTTATTCAATTTAATATTGTCAGGCAAAAGTACTATGAGTTTAAAATGACGAAAAGTGCGATTTTCGAAAAACTGACTATTTCTAAATAGCTGCTGTATCTTTGAATAAACTGAATTTTAATTTGCAAAGATCGCTCGTTTGAAAGTTATTTAAAAACTTTGTTATCTTTAAGTTTCTACATTTTTTTTTCTCGTTTAATTAAATGTTGACAATTAGTTAAAAATTATAATTTTTTAAACGCTTTTCTTTACTTCAATAATTTGCATCAAATCTTTAGACGTCAATTTGACTGACTTTTCTTCAATGCAAATGAATGAAAATTTGCAGACATGTGCATTCGCGGGAACAATACATGAATAGTCAATAAAAAAATTTGTTTATGTTTATTAATTGTTTAAATAAAAAAAAACGATTTTAATGGAAAATGCTTAAATTCTCTTGTTTTTTACAATGTAGAAACTTGAAACTTTTACGAATTGTAGCTAATGATATGAATTATACATAATTTCACTTTTTACGTTAATTGTTTACGTTATGCTTCATAAATAAGCAATAAAGTTTCAAAATGTTGTTCTGAAGCTATTTTCTTGTGGCATTTTTACAATTTTAACAATTTATAATGGGAAATAAGCCACAATATTATTAAAAAATGATTTTTATTAACGTTTCGACATAAATAAATTTAACATAAATATTGGCAATATCATTTTAAAGTCTTCTACTTTAAAATGTATCATATGTATCTGAATTGCCGATATAAATGAGTCAAACTAAATAAATTATTACAAGAATTTTTTTACTAAGCAACAACATTTTTGTTTATTTTAGTAGTATTTTGTATTTTGACAACGGCACCCGATTTGGGCGTCGAAACGTTAATAAAAATCATTTTTTAATAATATTGTGGCTTATTTCCCATTATAAATAGTTAAAATAAAGTTTCAAATTTTGAACGCTCATATTTTGTTTATACAGGGTGTTTCATTAATAATTGTCCATATAGTAACTGGAGAAACCTTAGCACAAAATACGAAGATTTAATCTAAAACACTTAAATAAAATGTGGTTCCTTACTGAGTTACAGGATGTTTTATCTAAAATTTTAAAAACTATTTTTGCTAAGTATTTTAAAACTATTCGATGTATCTTTTTCATACTTGGCAGTATAGGTACTGTACATACTACTAAATTATGTTAAACAAACGTTTATGGCTATTTCCAGAGGCGTACGACGGGGGAAAGTGAATGGTTGACCCTTTCCAAATTCTACGCCACTGGCGAAATTGCTATTTTAGTTCAATTTTTGGATTCTACAATACTTTCTATGAAAATAATATACTCTTCATTCATAACGATAAAGTCATTAGTTTCCGAGATATTTGAAGCTAAAACTGAAACGACACGGTTATTTTGATCAGTGTATTGTGTCGCTTCATTTTTAATTTCAAATATCTCGAAAACTAATCATTTTATCGTTACGAACAAAGGGTATATTATTTACATAAAAAGTATTGCAAAATAAAAAAATACACTAAAATAGCAATTTGGTCAGTGGCGTAGAATTTGGGAAGGGTCAACCAGCTACTATCCCCTGTCGTACGCCTCTGGTAGTAGCTACAAACGCTTATTTATCTTAATTTAGTAGGGTGTACAGTACCTACACTTTCTGCCAAGTATGATAAGGATACGCCAAACAGCTTTAAAGTACTGAGTACAAATAAGTTTTAAATTTTAATCAAATAATAAATTAATTAAAATAACTGTGCCGTTTCACATTTAACTTCAAATATCTCGAAAACTAATGACTTTACCGTTACCAATGAAGAGTATATTATGCACGTAGAAAGTATTGTAGAATCTAAAAATAGCACTAAAATAGTAATTCCTCCAGTGGCGTAGAATTTGAGAAGGGTCAACCATTAACCATCCCCTGCCGTACGCCTCTGGTAGTAGCTAGAAACGTTTGTTTATCATAATTTAGTAGGGTGTCTAGTAGTAGCACTTTCTGCCAATTATAAAAAGAATACGTCTAATAGTTTTAAAATGCTAAGCAAAAATAGTTTTTAAATTTTTAGATAAAACACCCTGTAACTCAGTAAGGAACCACATTTTATTTAAGTGATTTAGGTTAAATCTTCGTATTTTGTGCTAAGGTTTCTCCAGTTACTATATGGACAATTATTAATGAAACACCCTGTATACATATAAATCGGCGTTTATTCGTGTCAAATTTCAATACGATACGAAAAAAAACTTCAACTAAAACTCGAATTCAAAAAATTCGTGTTTTTATCGTAGTCTAAGGCCGCGTTCAAAGTGGACGAGCAAAGAGCAAAGAGCAAAGAGCAAAGAGCAAAGAGCAACGAGCAAAGAGCAAAGAGCAAAAAGTGCACGTTCAGAGTGGACGAGCAAAGAGCAAAGAGCAAAGAGCAAAGAAGTGCTAATAGCGGGTAGTTACGCTAGACGAGAGTTTAGTTCTTTTCCACTCGGCAGTGTGGATAGGACAGTGTTGCCAATCGCATTTCTCTAGATTATCCGATAATCGCTCGAAAAATATCCGATTTGTCACGAAAAGGTACGCTAGGTCAAAAATTATTCTGTTATTAAAATCAATGTTGCCAATGTTATTCTTTTAGTCACCTTAACAACCATCAAATACCAAAATCCGTTGTTCGTACGCCAATCAGTTGATTGTAATCAATTATCATTATGATAATTAACATAATTGATTGATTAATTAATTATTAATTATCAATTAACGTCACAATTATTAACATAATTGATTAATTAATCAATTAATCTCATAATTATAATCAATTATGTTTTCAGCAACCCAATCAAAGTTGACATTGACAGTAATTAAATATTTGATAATGATCAGTTGATTCCATTTCTGATTAGCGTTCGAACAACCGGCCCTTTAATCTACTGGATTCTCTATTTCACAGTTTAAAAATTTTCGTTTATAGATGAAAATCTCGTATTTTAGCTGATTATTACCTAATTCATGTATGTAAATACTATTTACTTACTATTATTATATTATTCGTATTTTGTATTATCGTAAGTGTTAAATTCTAAATTCTAAATAAATAAATAAATCTAAATATTTTATTATTTGGATCGTTATATTATGTTTTTATTATAATTATTTAAGTAAAAAAAACACTTTTAAATATTATTTTATTAAAACGTAATAACTACCTAAAACTAGGTACTTACTGGAAAAATAAATAATAAATAAATCAATACAAAATAAACTACAGCTACATTAATAGCATAGACGCAAAATTTCTGGTCAATGCTTTTAAAATGCATTATTTTTTTCGAGTCCTGAGAAAGCTAATAAGTATTATTTAAAAATTTAAACGCAGAATGAAAGATTACATTATTACCGGAGGCCGAAAATCCCTGAAGACTTCTATAATTTTTGTTCTAATAATATGTTACAGGGGTAAAAGAAAAAGAGAATATTAAGTGTAATTTGTAATTTCAAATATCTCATTCAAAAGAAACATTTTGTTTATTCTAATGGACTTTCAGCCCTCGGTAATGTAATCTTTCATTCTGCGTTCAAATTTTTCAAAAATATTTATTAGTTTTCTCAGGATTCAAAAAAAATGAATAAGTTTAAAGATTATTGGTCCGAAATTTTTCGCCTACGCTCTTTTAACAACTAAAGATTTATTACAACTAAAACAATAGAAATGTATTTGACAGTCTTGTAATTATTAAGGTATCAAAGTTATTATCCATAATACCCGTGGTGCGTTTAACGTTAAAACCCGACTAAATAATTTTTATAGGCAAAAAATTTGAAGGATTTTTGAGTTAATTAGTAGATATCTAGAAATTACTAGTTTCAAATAAGTAGATTTTTCTATAACCACTATTCCAAATGCATTTCTCTGCACAATTTTATGTTAACAAACTTAATATTTTCTCACAGAATAACTGACAGTAGTGTGCAGAAAAGTGACGTTTCTGTACCGGAAAGTTCTTTTCTGCATAGTACCATTACATTCCTCAAAAAAATCATAAATATAATTAGGTAAGTATAACATGTTTTGATGAAATGGTTTTGTTTAAGATATTAGATTTGATAGAACTTAACAAAAAGCAACTAGATTTAACTACATCTCATATCCGAGAAATCTGGAAACGTTTACTTAAACACTGCACTACATAAAATGAAAATAAAACTAAATCGTGCGTGAATTAGCTGTCATAAGTTTCATAAAAACTAAAAACTCATAAATAACATCGGACAGCAGACGGTTTTTGAAATTTGAATTGGATTAGTATGCCTTAAGTGGATGCACTTGTGCATTTAAATTCTAAACAAAAGAATTGGCACATGTCCCTTTTGTCAAAAGATGAAAAGTATCGGATGTCACTAACATTCATCCAGTATAGGCTATTTATAAAAATTTGGGTGGAACCAAACAAAATTAATGTGTTGTTGGTGTTAAAAATATATGGATGAGAAAGTTTTAGTCGATGGTAGATACACGAAAAATATCCGCAAATATCCGATTTATTTAAAGATACGAAGAAGATACGACAACTCTCAAAAAGGTACGCAAATCGGATAATTATCCGCCGATTGGCAACACTGGGATAGGAGCGGTAGGATATTTGCTCTTTACTCTCACAGTAGTCCATGTAGTGAGACCGCTCCCGTCTGAAAAAATTTCCGATTCGGTCTCTTTGTGGATTCCTATTTAAAAATATTTTAAAATTTCCTTTAAACAAATCTGAAGGGTGCCGGGCGGAATTTTTGGGCAGAAATTGTTTAAACAATTTTTTTTTAACAAATACAAAAGATCACGTTTTTTGCTCTGGAACATATATTTTTAAGTTTTGTGGGTCATCTAAACAACAAAGGTATCTTGTAAATGTTCTCAAAAATTGATAGTTTTCGAGTTATAGGCAATTTAAAATCTGAAAAATGCGAAAATACCCATTTTCTAGGCCTAAATACTCATATTTAAATTAGTATTTTTGAGGTTGCCAGATACTTAAATTGAAGTTTAAACATTGAGCCTCAAGACTCTGAAGAGTGATCGCGTCTAACCTTAATTTATACCGTTGTTTTTTAATTGTTAAATATGCGTGTTTATTCGATTTTTTGCCGGTGTGGCGCGCTCTATTTCAAAAATCTCCTATTTTTCTCCGAAAATTATTTTTTCTAGATTTTTTGGGATTTTCTAAATAAAATAAGTTTCTTGACATTTTTCTCAAAAGTTAACAGTTTTAAAGTTATAAGCGATTTAAAATCCAAAAATGAGTTTTTTTGTCATTTTTTGGATTTTAAATCGCTTATAACTTTAAAACTATTAACTTTTGAGAAAAATGTCAAAAAACTTATTCTATTTAGAATATTCCAAAAAATCTAGAAAAAATAATTTTCGGAGGAAATAGGAGATTTTTGAAATAGAGCGCGCCGCACCGGCAAAAAATCTGATAAACACGCATATTTAACAATTAAAAAACAACGGTATAAATTAAGGTTAGACGCGATCACTCTTCAGAATCGAAGCTGAATGTTTAATCATCAATTTAAGTATCTGGTAACCTCAAAAATACTAATTGAAATATGAATTTTTAAGCCTCGAAAATGCGTATTTTCGCATTTTTCAGATTTTAAATCGCCTATAACTCGAACACTATTAATTTTTGGGAAAAATTACAAGATACCTTTTTTGTTTAGAATAACCCAAAAAACCTAAAAATATATAATAATAAAAATGGTATACATTTTTATTTTATAGTCGTATTACTCCGTAGAGTAAGTGCACACCTACATTGGATCCGATTTTCTCCGATCAGATCAGATCAGATCAGATCCGATCCGATTCGACAGGCGGTGCCTACATAGGGCTTTTCATTCACAGTCATTTGTTTCGAGCTTCTGTCATGTGTCACATAATATTAATTTATCTACGTCATACGTTGTTGGTATATAAACAATACAAACCAAAGACGTATGGCGTAGATATGTCAATATTATGTGACACATGACAGAAGCTCGAAACAAATGACAGTCGATGAAAAGCCCTATTGGATCCGTCTTTCTCCGATCAGATCAGATCCGATCAGACCGGTTTTCCGGCGAGGGTGCCTACATTGGTTCAGTAATCTTCCGACCACCGACCACCGACAATAAGTTTCGATGAAGATGTGTTGAGATGATGACATTGAATATATTTAAACATGTTAGCTTGCAACCCCCAACTTGCAACAAACTTGCAACCAGTTTGCAACCAACTTGCAACCAGTTTGCAACCAACTTGCAACCAGTTTGCAACCAGTTTGCAACCAGTTTGCAACCAACTTGCAACCAGTTTGCAACCAACTTGCAACCAACTTGCAACCAATTTGCAACCAATTTGCAACCAACTTGCAACCAACTTGCAACTAAAATTGCAACTCAACTTGCAACCAATCGGAATGAAACCAAACACTTCTCGATGAGAATAGGAGAAGCTACTCCCGACGTCGGCCGATATCGGATCTGATCTGATCTGATCGGATCGGAGAAAAACGGATCCAATGTAGGCACTCCCATTTAATACTATGGGTTTATTTTTTATTTCGACGTCGGCCGACGTCGGATCTGATCTGATCTGATCGGATCGGAGAAAACGGATCCAATGTAGGCACCCCCATTTAATACTATGTGTTTATTTTCTATTCCGACGTCGGCCGACGTCGGATCTGATCTGATCGGAGAAAATCGGATCAAATGTAGGTGCGGCCTAACTAGGTGCATTTTTCCGTTGGAACTTTACCAGCTGCAGACGGGGGATGTGAATTGCATAGTGTAGAATTCCTTCCCTCTCGTCTTCACTGCAGCATCCATTTGACTTGCAAATTGGTCTTGGAGGTGTCACCAGGAAAGTGTACCAATAAGTTTTCAATTTAAAAATCTTTTAGTAATATTTTTAATATTTTCAATATTAATAATTTACTATTAGGATTGAAAACTACTTCGTCTAAAAATATATGTTCCGGAGCAAAAAACGTGATCTTTTGTATTTGTTTAAAAATAGGTATTTATGAAACAGTTCGTGAAGTACGCTTTTTGCGAACGCACGCGATATTTAGAGCACGAGCGACAGCGGAGCGAGTGCTATACATAGCGTAAGTTCGCAAAAAGTACTTCATGCACAGTTTCATACAATATTTTATCTACTCTACCATAAACAAATAAAAAAAACTGTAACTCTTCGTCACTGGAATTCATTTCTATTCTACAATTTTTAGAACTTTGACATTTAAAAATTCTAACTTCTTTTAAACCACAAAACTGTAAAAACTTTTGTCGTAATTTATTGCTCATTATGTCATCACCATGACAACGCCAAAGTTAAGGATATTTGATTATATGAAAGTGTGTTAAAAACAGTGCGAAAAAGTAAGTCCCATTTAAAATACATTGTTACTTCACGCTCACTTTAAACACTTCACGCACTGCTATCTATAATGACAGTTTTCACAAACTAAAAACTTACACGTAACATAACATAGAGTAGATAAAATTGTTTAAACAATTTCTGCCCAAAAATTCCGCCCGGTGCTCTTCAGATTTGTTTAAAGGGGACATTTTTGAATAGGAATTGACAAAGAAACCGAATCAAAAATTTTTTCAGACGGGAGCGGTCTCACTACATTGACCAAAGAAATCAAACTTGTTTGGTTTCGCCGCTTTGCTCTTTGCTAGCACTCTGTGCACCTCCGTTTGCCAGTATGAGTTTGATTTCTCCGCTTTGCTCTTTGCTCTTTGCTCTTTGCTCTTTGCTCGTCCACTCTGAACGTACGCTTAGAAAAACCACCGGTAGAGAGGTTTTGTGCTACAATTAACATTAGAATTCTTTTTGTCGTATTAATTAATTAAACGCTTTTCTTTAGTTTAATCGTTTGGGTCAAATCTTTGGACGTTAATTTGACTGCCTTTTCTTCAATGCAAATGACTAAAAATTTGCAGACATAATATGCATTCACGGGAACAATACACGAATGTTCAATACATTTTTTTTTGTTTATTAATTTAAATAAAAAATAGATTTTAACGGAAACTGTTTAAATTCTCTTGTTTTTTACAATGAAGAAACTTGAAACTTTTACAGATTGTAGGTAATTATATGAACTATACATAGTTTCACTTTTTACGTTAATTGTTTACGTTATGCTTCATAAATAAACAATAAAGTTTCAAATTTTTTGCCGATTCCGACTACGTTTCATGTTTGTACATCATATGTTTTATACATATTTTAATAAACATGACGATATATTTTAATGTTTAAAAAGTGTAAGACTAAAAAGTAAAAAATAAAAAAATATGAAAAAAATATTTTTAAGAAACTTTTTCTTTCATCATCAAAAAAATCAACTAAAAAGCAAAAAATAAAAAAAATTTAAAAAATCTAACACATGCTTTTCTTTGACGAATGTGTTAGATTTTTTCAATTTTTTTTGCTTTTTAGTTGATTTTCTTAATGATGAAAGAAAAGAGTTTTTTAAAAATATTTTTTCCATATTTTTTTATTGTAAGATTTCTTTTCGTTCTTTTTAACCTATAAAATACACCGTATATTTTACTATTTTTCAAATTATTTTATTAAAAATTGTACATTGTTAAATGTGAACTTGTGTGTGATAAAATCGGTCCACTGGGCTCATAACTGAAGCTGTTCAAATATAGCGTAAAAGGCTATAGTCGACGAGGGGTATATCACAGGTCCAAGGTCACATAGGGGACAAAAAATAGCTATAAGCTACTTATTTAAGAGAGTGCTTAAAACACGGAGGAGAAACGTTGTACAGTTCTATACAGAAGCTAATTCAAGACATTTGGCGAGAAGAAACAATGCCAGATGAATGGAAGGGGGGGGGGGGGCTTATTGTACCAATTCACAAAAAAGGAAACTAACTACCGGGGAATAACACTCCTAAATACCATCTACAATACCATTTACAATACCTAAATACCATCTAGAAGGTTCTCGCAAACATCCTGCTAGAATGAATCAAAACATACACAGAAACACCGAGAAAATCGTTAGGGATTATTAATGCGGATTTAGACCAGGCCACTTTACTATTGATCAGATATTTACAATAAGACAGATAATGGCAAAATGCTGGGAAATTGATCATTCTTCATTAGCGTGCTTCAAATTATAGAGCCTGCTGGGCTAGTATGTGGACGGCGATGCAGGAACTTGGCTTCCCAAAAAACTAATATTGATACGGATGTCCATGGATAGGTTACGATATAAGGCGAGAGTTGGACAACAATACTTGGAGATTAGAGAGGGAAAACAATAAAAAGAAAAATGGAAACAAGATATTTAGGTATTATAATAGACGAACAAAAATTATTTACAAAACACATGAATTGTGTCTGTGAAAAGGCAACAAAGATAATGCTAGTGTAGCACAGAAGGAATATAGAATTTCGTTCCGACAGATGAGAATATACCTAAGTACAATACTTGCATCAATTGTAGGGTACCGTTCAAGTGTATGGGCACATAGATTAATAAATAAAAAAAAAATGCAGAAAAATTAAATAGAGCTCAGAGAGGATTTCTTGTAAGAATGACGGGAGCATTTGGAACAACTGCAACACAGGCACTCACAGTTTTAACTGGAGTAATGCCAATGCATTTAGAAACACAAAAAAGAGCATATAATTATTGGGTAAAAAAAGAAAAATATGAAAAAATAATACAAATAATGGGATTAGATATAAGAAATAAAAGAGAATTAAAAGAAATAATAAATAGAAAAAGACAAAATGAATGGGAAAATTCAACAAAATCTAGACGTTTATACAATTTTATACCAATATTAGAAAACATTCCAAATTATTTTAATCCAAAACAAGGTTTAATACACTTTTTAACAGGACATGGACCGTATCCAACATATTTGAAAAGATTTAACTTAAAAGATGATGCATATTGTGAATGTGGAGAACTAGGTACACCAGAACATATAGTGTTACATTGTGAAAATACTATAGAAAATGAAGAACATAGAGAAATGAGAAGAAGATTAGAAAGAATTGAAATAAGAGATATATTACAAAATGAAGAATATTTTGAAATGTTAAACAATCTCACACAAATAATATCTAAAAAACAACAAGAAATCTATAATAATAGAAGAAGACAACCAATAATCCAACCCTGATGAAGTTGAGTAAGATAAAGTTAAAATAAATAAAATAAAATATAAATTCAAAAATAGATATTTACAATTATAATAATAAAAATTCAATATAAAATAGATAAATAAAAATTGAACATAATTCATGAAATTTAAAATAAAAAAAAAAAAACTACCAACTCTCTTCTGAAAATAGAGGGACTGTCTTTATAACTTAGAAGGGAGTTGATAGTACCAAAAATATTTTAAATTGTTTATTTTAATTTATTTGTTAAACGTAATTAATAGATTATGGCAAATTGTTAATTGTAAAATTAGATTTAATAGTTGAGTAAAAAATGTAAAAATATAAAAAAAAATATCTGTAATCCCATCAGGAAAAAACCACCTGGATTAGTCACTAGAGGCCAGGTCATATGTATAAATAATAAATAAAAAAAAAATACTTGGAGATGTTTCAAATAAACAATGGACTAAAACAGAGAGATGCATTTTCTCGACCACTCTTCAACTTAGCTCTGGAACACATAATCAGAAGTGCAAGAAACGAAAAACTTTCTAAAATATTTTATCGCGAAGGACCAAACTTACTGTTGAAATTTGCAGACGATATCAGTCTAATAAGAATCACCAGATTAAGGATGAAGGAGACTCTCGTCCGGTTCGCGAAGGAAGTAGAGAAGTATCAATGAAAGTAAAACGAAAAATATTTGTATATGAGCCGCAATATCCAAAGCAGGGACAGGATCCGTCAGAACATCACCATCAGTGACTTTAACTTCGAGCGCGTTAGAGAATTTAAGTAGCTATCTTGGAACAACAATAACTGAAGACAATAACGAATCACAAGAAGTAAAAAATTGGTTGCAAGCCGGCAACAGATGTCTTTATGTCCTACAAAACCTTACAAAATCGAAACAGCTAACAAGACGTACAAAGCTACTATATAAAACAATCATACGGCCCGAGTATAACGAAGAGAGACTACGTATTTGGGAACAAAAACCTAAGGAAGATGTTTGGGCCGGTGCTTGATAAAGCAGCAGGACAACATAGGATAAGAGCTAACAAAGAGCTCGAAGAACAGGGGCGTAACAGAGGCCCCCGCAACGTGAAGCTTGCGGGGGGCCCCAATCGAGCAGGGGCCCCATCTTGTCATCTGATATTATGTAAAAATCTGTTATAGGTAGGTACATATACGATTTTACTTTGTGTGTTTAAATTTAAAAACGTAAATTTCTAAATAGGCATATTTGGCAAGTGAATCATCTCATTTCTAGAAACTTAATCCTTTCCGGTCTCACGAACTTTTATGGGTGACGACAATAAACTATAATGCTTTGTACGTGACTATTGAAAGATTTGAGAATTGCAATTTGCCGCATTTTAGAACAATATTTCTAAATCTAGAAATGGGTTTTCTCTTTAATCTTTACCTATGTTTAGTATTTCGGTACAATTATCCAGAGGCGTAACAGAGGCACCCGCAGCATGAAGCTTACGGGGGCCCCAATATCTTGTTGTCTAATATATGTAAAAATGTGTTGTTATATTATATGCATACATACGTTTTTTAAGCAGCTCAGTATTGAAAATGAAGTTGTCATTGAAAATTAATTAATAAAATTGTAGATATATTCGCTGATAGTAGATTATGCACGAAGAAAGTTGTTCATCTCATAGGATAATACTAATGTAATCATTTAGTAATTTTTGTTCTATTTTATTCTATACTAATAAAGATGAAAAATGTAAGTCGTCATAAACAATGCATGCACCAATAGCTCAGTAAGTGACAGTTTTTGAGTGAAGTTATCAGCGTCACGACGGACGTATTTGCTTGACAATTTGCCGTTGGTTGCTTTTACTTTGGGGGATAACACCCCATCTTGGGGTGAAAAACATACTTTTAAAATAATTTCGGAAATACATAAATTGACTAATTATAAGCAACTTTTGTTCTATAGGGTTTATTTATCTATATTAATACTTTTCAAGTAATTTGCGAGTAAAAATTTTTATTTTTCAACAAAAAAACAACGTTTTCAGACCGGTTTTTCGCAAATAACTCAAAAATAAGTATTTATCGAATTAAATATTAGATAACGAAAAATATTTGTAGCAAAAATGTAGCTTATAAGATACAAAAAATTGGTGTATTTATTCATGAAGTCTATCAACACAGTAAAAGCACAGTTGAAGCTCATGAAAAATTATTCTTATTTGTCCAATTCCAAATCGAATATTACAACCTGAAATAACCAAAAAATGAAGCAATTTTCGGGAAAAACTCATTAGAACTTTTTTTTCAATGTTTCAAGAAAAGCTTTATTTTTATTTTTTATACAAGTTTCTAGAACCAAAGCTATACGAGTTACGCTCAAAATAAAGTTGGCCCCTTTTTGGTAAAAAAAATCGAGAAAATCTGCCCCTATTTCATACCCCAAATAAAATTTATCATTAGCGCTTTACCATTTACTTTAAATATTTATTGTTTATATGACCTGTAAGTTTGACCGGTTCAAAGTTCTTATTTTTAAAAAAATTTGGTTTCATAGTAAAAAAGTTTTATTATTTTGGAAAAATGCCTTTTTTTCAAAATAACTTAAAAGTTATTAGTGATACGAAAAATCTCAAAGAGTAAAGAAATGTAGGTCTTGCTTTAATAAAAAATTTTGGCTTTATTTTGTTTTTCTTTAAGACAAAAGTTGGTTAAGATTAAAGACAAAGATGGCTGTTTAAAATTTGCATATACTCGTGATTAGTGACTCGTTAAAGCCCTTTCCCTTTTAAAAATAAGCACTTTGAACCAGTGAAACCTACAGGTCATATAAAAAAGTTAAGTAATTTGTAAGGCGACAATGATTAGTTTCATTCGGGGTGCTAAATAGGGGGAGACTTTTACAATTTTTTTACCAAAAAATGGGATTAACTGTATTTTGAGCGTAACTGGCTTAGTTTTGATGCTAGAAACTTTTGTAAAAAATAAAGCTTCTTTTAAACACTTTTAAAAAGTTCTAATGAGTTTCCCCGAAAAGTATTTCATTTTTTGGTTATTTCACGTTGAAATATTCGATTTGGAATTTGACGAATAAGAAAAACTTTTCATGAGCTACAACTTTTCTTTTACTGAGTCGATAGACTTCATTTTTGTTTCAATTTTTTATAAGCTAGATACATTTTTGCTAACAATATTCTTTTTGATCGAATATTTACTCTTTGAACTATTTGCGAAAAATCGCCTAAAAACGTGGTTTTTTTGTTGAACAATCAAACAGTTGTTGAATCAAACATTTTTACTCATAAATAACTCAAAAAGTCTTAAGTTGACCAATTCGGTGGTGACATTGAAAATTACATGGTATCGCCATAGTTTACATTGATTTACTGGGCTGTAACACATATAGGTATGGGATCATCCATAAACTACGTCGTAAACATTTTGGAGTTTTTAATACCCTCCCCCTTGCGTCGTAAAGCGTCGTTTACAGTTGACCCCCTCCCCCTCATACCGACGTCGCAATTGCAACTGATGACCCCACTTTTTAGTGATTTTTTTTTAAATTCCATGTTATTTCTGGATTTTTTAAAGTTAGCTCTCAAAGTTTTTTTACGAATGTATCCAAATCAATATTACTATGTAGCTCATTAATATCCGCGTACTTTTTTCTCTCAATTCACGATACAACTATTAAGACACTTTTATCGGAGTTCCTATGCTTTCTTAACTGCATCATATAAATCTTGATACTTATTTTGTTTTGATTTCAATGCATTTCTTTGATTAAGTATAAATACCATGTACTAACTAAATAGAATAGAATATTTTATTTCTATTCATGCTTGTAGAATTGTTTCACACAGAGTATTCAGTAAATAAATGAACAGTTTAATATTTATTGCTTCCAGACGTTGTTCTGTATAGAAGCGTTTGTTTAAAGACATAGAACAATGTTTTATTGTTTGTTATTCTGTACAAAACTGCTAGCAATATTATTTATTTATCTATCTCTTTATTTATATACGGGTACTCTACCCCCATTACAAAAAAATATATGCTAACATACAGTATAAAATTAATCTCTATAATAGTATAGTATAGTTGATCCAAAAGATGCCATAACCCAGACATCCAAAGTGAAAGTTATCCTTCAACACCAAATTGTTCTATATCATCCACACAATGTCCAGAAAAAAGTCACACCATTTTAAGCGTCGGGTTTGGGGGAAGAGGGGCGAGAAATCGGTAAATTCGTAGTTTTTTAAGTTTTTCGCCAATATTTCTAAAACTATGCGGTTTAGCATGAACAACCCTCTATACAAAATTGTTCTACATTCAATTTGAAATAAAAAAGGTCCGATACATAATCTTTCTAAAATGAATGGTTCCAAAGTTACGGAGGTAGGATAGTATAACAGATTTCTCCCCCCAAACCCGACGCTCAAAATGGTGTGACTTTTTTTTTAACATTATGTGGACCATATAGAACAATTTGGTGTTGGAGGATAACTTTCACTTTGGATGTCTGGGTTTGGGTCTAACTATACCATACTATAAGTATAATTATTAAGACTTGAGTGATAAAAACGAAATGAAAAGTATGCGATAAAAGTAATATACTAATTCTTTTTAATTCTAAAATAGGGTATATTTTTTATATTCGTGAACATCAAACGACGTCGGATTTGCACTCATGGCCCCCTCCCCCTGTCGTATACCGTCGTAATAAGCAAAGTCCCCCTTCTTCTTTTCAACGATTTAGTTTATGGATGTTCCCTATTGGTTACACATGTCGCATTTAGTAATTTTTTAAAGGGGGCCCATTTCCAATTCTGCGGGGGGGGGGGGGCCCGACGGAGTTTGTTACGCCACTGTCGAAGAACCATACGCAGAATCCAACATAATAAAAGAAATAAAGTCCAGAAGACTTCAATGGCCAGGACACCTCGGAAGACATTCTACCGAAAGAACAGTGAGGCTGGTATGGGAAGAAGTTTCAACTGGAAGGAGACCATGTGGATCACAAACCATACATACTTATAGACGTTTCACGACCATGTTAATCTTTCGGGTCGAATTAACGCCATCTCTTGATTGGAATGGGAACTAAATTGACAAATTTTAGTTACGTGAGAATTTCAAATTATAAATTTTGCGGGATTTTTGATGAAATTTGGCAGGAAATTAAAACAACAGAAAGACAATTCATTGTTTTACTCCATATTTTACTGAAAACTTCAAATATTCCAATTTGTTTTCAAAATGCTAAACACTACTGCTATGTGTCACGTGAAAGCACTGAGGTGTATCGAGTTGAATGAAAATTTTTGAAAGAATCTTGTACATAGGATGATTGTTTAGATAAATATTACCTTATAATCTTTTACAAACTTCCAAAAATATATAGGTCCGAAATGTTGATGACACACTTGTCTATTGGAATAAACTGTTTCAGGATCTATTATATTGTTTTTTTTTTAATGTGGAGAAACACAACACGGGATGATCAATGTAAACTAAAAATTCTACTCATAAAAATGGAGAGGAGGTTAATACACTTATTAAAGTTGTGATTAAATCTAATTAAAAACGTAACACCACTATAATAAAATAATTAAGCCACAAACTGTAAAATAACAAATAAATTTAATTGTCAACTGTCAGTTGTTAAATATGACAAGAGAATTGACTAACAGCGACATCTCTGGATTGGAATGGTAACTAATTTGCTGTCTTGACCTTGACAATTTACGTGAAACGTCTATGAGTATGTATGGTTTGTGATGTGGATGCCCTCGACTCCGGTGGCGAGATAATATAACAGGAGACCCGAAAGCTATGGACGTAGAGAACTTGATGGATATTGCTCAAGACAGAGAAGAGTGCAGGCATGTTGTCGATTCGGCTAAAACCCACGAAAAGGGTTGTAACGCAACAGAGTAAGTAAGTACTTTTTAAAGTACAGTAATATACTAAAATTTGGTAAATATACGCGAACACTCCTCAGAAATGAGGTCGAAAATTAAAAATATTGCTCGTATATGTAGTAATATTTATGTAATACATAATTTTAATAGTTATACAGAAAGTTGAGATAGAATAGAATGTCTCACTCTTTCCTACATCGAAAGAGTTTAGAACCGAAAATAGAAACATAAATTAAACAGAATGCACGGGAATGTTGGTTTAGTGGATGCACAATTACATACACGTTTTCGCGTTTTGTACACCAAAGTTCTTATTATGCAAACTAATCTGATTTACTTGCTGGCTTTTTAATTAAGAAGCATTTCATTTATATTTATTCGTTTCTGTTTTATGCTATGTCCTTGTGGAATAGACAGATCCAATTGCGAAGGATAAAATGTTTGTTTTTTAGAGTAGAATGAGGAGGATGCGGTTGGATGTAATGTAAACATGTATTCGTATTTTATTTTTTTGTTAAAGTTAGTATTTAAATAAAATTTTTGAAATAATATTTCAATTAAAATGTGTTTCTCTTCTTCCGTTATGTCTTTTAATAAAAGCAAACAGGCGCGGATCTAGAAATTCATAATAGGGGAGGCTGGACTTCCCGAAAATGTTATTATTATTATTATTATTATCATCCAGATTTAGCCATAAGGCTCGCGCTCCCCCTAAGGCTCTGAGTTGCGGTCCCAGTATAGCTTGTAGTTATCGTTTTGAAGCATTTAGTCAGGGATGTATTGATAACAAGGGAGATGTTCGGTTTGGAGAAGTTCCAGTTTATTAGTACATTCCTGGTGAATAATCTTTCCTCTGCTTTGGCAAATATCCTTCCTGATATCAACCAGTAGTTTTCATTTTCTTGCTTAGAAAAGTACACTGGGGTGCAAAATTAACCGGACACCTTAAAAATGGGTCATTTTTGATGTCTCGAATTTCCTAAACCTGGTGTCCGATTTAAGTGACTTTTTTAATATATTAGAGCTTTATTCTTTAGAAATATCGCTGTAATAGTATTGTTGCTAAACATTTAAATTTTTATTGTATACCGGGTGTATCAATAAAACTGTGTTTTTTTCTCAAAGTTTGCATCACCCTGTGGAATATTCTAGCATTTATAAAATACTGAAATTAAAATCCAACTATACCCTTATGTTTTCACAACATTTTGTTTTTTGATTCATTCGCTTATGTTGGATAATAAAAAAGTTAGGTACTTTAACAACTAGCCATGTTTTTCATCAATACAGCGTGTTTTTAAAGAATAATTGGCAAACTTTAAGGGGTAATTCTGCATGAAAAAATAATGACAGTTTGCATTATCAACGATATGTCTGCAAAGGTTTTGTTCCGAGATAGGGGTTGTTGAAAGTTTTCTTACAAACTGACGATTTATTTATTGCTTTAAAACCGGTTGAGGTATGCAAATTAAATTTGATGGGTTTTAAGAAGTAGTTATTACACATTTTTTGACATACAATTAAGAATTTAATATTCACCATTGGCGCGCATACGGGTAATATGAAGGCTTATATTACCCGTATGCGCGCCAATTGTGAATATTAAATTCTTACTTGTATGTCAAAAAATGTACAATAACTACGTCTTAACACCCACTAAATTTAATTAGCATATCTGAACTGGTTTTTAAGCAATAAATAAATCGTCAGTTTGTAAAAAAAATTTCAACACCCTCTATCTCAGAAATGAAGCATTTGCGGACATAGGTTTATAAAGCAAACTTTCATTATTTTTTATGTAGAATTACCCCTTAAAGTTTGTCGCACTTTAGACACCAAAATAGATTCTTAAATTAGCAACCAGCTTTTTTATTTGCTTGCACATAAGTCCTCTTCCTCCTAGATACCGCAATAATGTTGTTCTCTCTCCTACACTCAATGGATTGAGCTCTGATGCTACTATCTCTATCCTATCTCTTTCCGTGCTACTGAGCCCTAGGTCAGGGGTCACCAATTAGTTTTCCTGAGGGTCCGTTTCGAAAACCTATGACACTTCCGGGGTCCGGATTTAATGCTGCCTAAGTCTGGTTGTTCAGATTCGGTTTCTTTGCTGATTCTTTTTAAAAAATATCCCCTATAAACAAATCAGAAGGCTGCCGGGCGAAATTTTTGGGCAGAAATTGTTTAACATTTTTTTAACAAATTCATAACATCACCTTTTTGCCCCCGAAAATAAGTTTTTAGCATTTTTGGGTCATACTAAACAAAAAAGATCTGTCGTCTTATTAAAACTTTTTTTAAGTTTTAGTTTTCAAGCATTAGTCTAGGCGCCAGAGGGGTCACCCTGTCATATTCAATTCTGATGGACAAACTCAACGGTTTCTTATAGATTTTTGGCTGCTGATTACGAATTTCGAGGGGGATTTCGATCCGAGTGGTCAAAAATTTGTTATAAACAATTTAATTGTTTATAAATTGTTTATAATGCTCTGGCTCATAAACTAAAAGAGATAAAAAAATGTTTCAAATAAAATTTGTTCCTTGATAAAAAACGAAGAAAAAACCGTTTACTAAACTTAAATCTAATAATTAAAACTCAAGATATTGTAAAATTAGTGCACAATGCAAATTGCAAATTGCAAAATAAGTATTTTTCGAAGCTTTATTAATCGTAATTCGGCTTTTACGCATACAAATAAGTCTTGGAAGGTGTCGTTTTAAAGCTTAATTAACAGGCTTCCAAATAAAGTTTGTTAAATTACTTGATCTTTATTTGTTTTAAAGTTATACCCGTTTGAAGTTACAATTTTCTTAAAAATATTGTACATTCATTTGTTTATAAGGGTTTCAAGCAAATTTGAGCTATAAACATTTATACTTTAATGAACAATAATGATAGAAAAACTCAAAAGAAATAATTTGAGGTTATGAAAATGTTCATAGGCTTATTTTTGGCCAAGATGTCGATATTTTAATGGCGCGCGCTATGAGGCGCAAGATCGGCTCACCGCGTAAAGGTTCACGCGCTAACTTCTCGATGCAAATTATAATTTCTATGTATACATACGTTATCTTCATTTTTCATTTTTGAAGATCCTAATAAAATTTTATCATATAATTCTTATAATTAAATCATCATACTGTACCTCGTATCACCTTTCATTCTGTTTACATTGTCTTCTATTTTTTACACTAAATGAGAAAAAAACATTAAAAACTAATATTTCAGAAGTATAACTAAAAAGTAAGTTGATATTATTTATTAATACTATTTTTACAAAACATTTTTTTCATGCATCTGCAAATCTGCAAATATACAAGGAATATCAGCTTTTTTACATCTGCATAAGTTCTTAGCGAAATTTCAACAGTTACATGGTGGTACAAGTCTGTTCTTGTAGGCAGTAAAACTAAAACTTTTTGAGACTTCAGAGTCTAATTATCTATATGATATTCATATAAAGTGGATCTAGTTCTTTTGCAGCATCATCAAGTCCCGTCAATTGTGTGTATGCCGCCACATCATAAATGCTCGTTTTATATGCAATGATGATGCTGCAAAAGAACTCGATCCATTTTTATATGGATATCACATATTGGCTCATTTTCATGCGTAGAAGCCGAGTTACGATCGATAAAGCGTCGAAGAATACATACTTACTTGACTGTGAGCCAATCTTGCGCTTCATAGCGCGCCATTAAAATATCGACATCTTAGCCAAAAATAAACTTACGAACATTTTCGTAAGCTCAAATTGTTCCTTTTGAGTTGTTTTATCATTATTGTTAATTAAAGTATAAATGTTTATAGCTCAAGTTTGCTTGAAACTTTTATAAACAAATTAATGTACAATTTTTTGAAGAAAATTTTAAATTCAAACGGGTATAACTTTAAAACAAATGAAGATCACATAATTTAACAAACTTTGTTTGGAAGCCTCTTAATAATGCTTTAAAAGGACACCTTATAAGGCGCATTTGCATGCGTAGAAGCCGAGTTACGATCGGTAAAGCTTCGAAAAATACTTATTTTGCAATTTGCAATTTGCATTGTGCACTAATTTTACAATATCTTGAGTTCTAATTGTCGGATTTAGGTTTAGTAAACGGTTGTTTCCTCGTTTTTTATTAGGGAACAAATTTTATTTAAAACATTTTTTTATCGCTTTTAGTTTATGAGCCAGAGCCTTATAAACAATTTATAAACAATTAAATTGTTTATAACAATTTTTTGACCACTCGGATCGAAATCCCCCCTCGAAATTCGTAATCAGCAGCCCAAAATCCATAAGAAACCGTTAAGTTTGTCCATCAGAATTGAAAATGACACGGTGACCTCTATTTGGCGCCTAGACTACATGGTAAATGCATATTTTCGCATTTTTCAGAGTTTAAATTGCTTATAACTAGAAAACTATCAACTTTTCGGAAATATGACAAAATACCTTTTTTGTTTAAAATCACCCAAGAAAGCTAAAAATACATTTTTCGAGACAAAAAAGTAATTTTGAATTTGCTTAAAAAGATTTTTTCGCCGGCACCCTACTAATTTGTTTAAAGGGGGCATTTTTGAACAGGAATCCGCAAAGAAATCGTGTCAGAAACATTTTTCATACAGAAGTGGCCTCACACATGGAGTAATATGGAAAGGAAAACTAACAATATCTGATTGTTTTTTGGTTACTGTATACTTAAAGGTTTTCTGGTACAATAAATAAAATATAAATTTATTGTGTATTGTTTTGATGTTATTATCAGTATGCTTTGAAAACCGCACAATTGTAAATTGTTACTGAGAATATTTTAAGAGTTAGAAATTGAAATTACTGAGAATGCTAATGAAGTTTTTAGACATCTTCAGTTTTGTAGAAAGGAAACTGAGGAATTTAAAATAAATAATCATAGTACAAAATGGTAATTAACATGTTAGCTTTTCTACATTAGTTTCAATGCAAGGCGTTTGTTGCAAACTTATTAAATCTAAAGTATAAATAAATCTGGGGTGTAAAGCTAGTTCGCGTCCGCAGGATAATACTGCACGTGCACCCTGGATAATCTAAATGGACTAGCACAAGAGGCGCCAGACAATCTTTTTCAAGATCTCCTGGCAGAAAGATATCACAGTTTTTTTAAGTAATGAAAGATGAAACAACTACTAATAAATGGACTGTACGAGCGTGCCAATTTAAAATCGAAGGCATGAGAAGAGCAAACGTTTAATGGAGAACTGTCCGATCATATCCTACGATGGCAGTCGATTGAATATATGTCAACTAAATTTTTGTATGTAAAAATTAATTATTATTTACAATGTGTTGTTCTTTTTATTTATGTAGAAAAACTGTGATGTAGCCATACGCTAAATAAATAAATTATTAAATCTGAAAATAGTCCAGGGCGCATCTGTTTTGAGATGGACGTTGAGAGGTGACTCAATTTTTTTTGCAGAAATTGCTTGAAAATAAATCAAATAATAATATTTGAGTTATCCTCCCTCTCAAAAAGGTCCGGAACATTGTTTAAATAATCAAAATGTCAAAAATTGAAGGAAAAATTCGATTTTTTTCTTCGTTTTTTGATTATAACTTCTAATACTACTTCTATAACTACTAAAAGTATTCATTTCCGAGAAAAGTTGTACTGACATATAAGTTGCGAAATTAAATTTCCTACAATATGGAATTGGTTAAAAGTTTAAAAAATAGTTACCCTAGTTGCAAAATAGCAATAATTGCGAAAAAACCATACAAAAACAAGTATTCGCATTTTACGTTTTTCAACCATTTATGCTACACTTAGGACCTTTATATTTCATTCAGAAAAATTTTATGATACAGTAAAACAATACTATAAATTTCATTAAGATCGGTTCAATAGATTTTGCAAAATAAATTTTGCAATCCAGCTTTCGCAAAAAAAATTCATGTTTTCAAAATGTTACAGGACTGAAAATAAAGTAGATAGCAGGTTGAATTCTTTTTTTGCTTATAGAAGTGTACTGTACCTTTCATTTGCAATTTTCAAAATTAAAATCGATTAATTACCACGGCGTCAGAAAATTTTTGAAATAAACAATAATTTTTGGTGCTACGCGCAGGACAGCGGTGTTCGATTCACACAAGTTGATTTCCAACAAAAATTTCTTCCAATCTTTATCTAATATATTATTTTCTTACTCTATATTTTGTTGTATTTTAAATTTTAATTCCACAAAAATCAAACTAATTTTATAATTGTTTGTGAAATATTGTTTAAACAATTGCATATGTTTAAAAATAATAAACTTTTATTATTTAAGTAAAAATATATGAACAAAAAAAGTTTTTGCTAATAAAAGTGTTATTTCAAAGGATAGAGTATGTGTTTTTTTGCAATAAACAAATTTATTTATATATATCGAAATGTAATAAAAATTAAAATGTATCAATCATTATCAAAGGTCATTGGAATGCCTAATCAGAGCAAACTATCCGCTGTCCCGCGCGTAGCACTAATAATTAATGTTTATTTAAAAAAATTCCTGACGCCGTGGTGTTAATCGATTTTAATTTTGCAAAATTGCAGATGAAAGGTACAGTACACTTCTATACGCAAAAAAATTTTCAACTTGCTATCTGCTTTATTTTCAGTACTGTAACATTTTGAAAAAATGAATTTTTTTTACGAAAGCTGGATTGCAAAATTTATTTTGCAAAATTTATTGAACCGATCCTAATGAAATTTACAGTATTGTTTTACTGTATCATAAAGTTTTTTAGGGTCAAATATGAAGGTCCTAAGTGTAGCATAAATGGTTGAAAAACGTAAAATGCGAATACTTGTTTTTGTATGTTTTTTTCACAATTATTGCTATTTTGCAACAAGGGTGACTATTTTTTAAATTCATAGTCAATTCTATGTTATAGAAAATTTAATTACACAACTTTTATGTTAGTACAACTTTTCTCGAAAATGAATACTTTTAAAGTTATAATCAAAAAACCAAGAAAAAATTCGAATTTTTCCTTAATTTTTTGACATTTTGATTATTTAAACAATGTTCCGGACCTTTTTGAGAGGGAGGATAACTCAAATATTATTATTTGATTTATTTTCAAGCACTTTGTGCAAAAAAATTTGAGTCACCTCTCAACGTCCAAATGTACTAATATTTTTACAGATGCGCCCTGGTCTAAAATTATTTTAATTAAATGCACATCTAAAAAGTTATTCTACTTAACATATAGAGGAGAAATGAATATAAAAAAATGCACATGACAATTTTATATTACAGTTTACTTAATTTCAAAATTAATGAATATAGTAAGTAACAGTAGTAAGGGGAAAAACTCTTTCCAAAATTAAATTTTCAGAGAGAAAAATGACATTTTTGTTATGTTTAACCTGACTGAAGTTTGGAGTGAGTTTAATGCAACTGATTCTCATTAGAGAGTTGAGATATTCATCTGTTAAATGAGATCTCTACAGATTTTTAATAAAGTTCATTCTTGATAAAGCGGCTTCGCACACATAAATTGAGCCATACATAGTACACAATTTCATTGCCAAACATTTTCAAAATTGCCAAACACTATGTACATATATTCTGAATTTAATGGCGGTCCGCACAAAATTAACCTACAGTCCGGATGCGGACCGCGGTCCGCTAATTGGTGACCCCTGCCCTAGGTGACTTAGTATGCTGGAGTATTTCCCAAAAATAAAATTTTCGTGTATATCTGGTCGATGAAAATGGTACAGCTTTCAGCATGGTCTATACATATGTTCATTCAGACTCAACTATTTTATTTTTTCTAGAAGGTTCTTCGGAATGACTCCAGTAGTAGAGAGAATAATAGTTAGGTATTGTTTCGGTACTTCCAAATCTCGGTACTTGGCTTTCTTTTCATTATATTTGACACGCAGATTATTGTTGTTAGGTATCGCCACATTAATTAGTGTTTTGTATCATGAATTTATTAACGAATGAGATCTGTTTTATTATATGCCACTGTTTAGTCTGCTGTCCCAGTAATTGTAATTCTCAAGCATACTCTCTCTCATGGACGTAAGTAGATAACCAAAGCTTTTACGACTATAGAGATAGGGAAATCAATGTGTTAGAGAGAGAAGTACCTTCCCAATGAGTAAGAGTGAGATAGATGCTGACGTCACAAGTAATCTTCCATAATGGAATCTACCATAGTTATTTTCCGCTAGATGACACCAATCCGCCATTTTTATTCCATTTCAGTATTTTTAGATGGCGGCATAGCCAAAACGGCACTAAAGCATATCTCCGTTGTTATTGGTCCGATCGTGACATGTGAGGTATCATAGGAAAGGGGAGGGGCTAACGAATACGTTAACATAAAAACAAAGATGGCGGCATAGCTAAAACGGCACTAAAGCATATCTCCGTTGTTATTGGTCCGACGTGTGAGGTATTGGAAAGGGGTGTGTTGGATCGTGACGTACAAATGGATCGGTGGAAAGGGGCACGTTGCATATACTATATTTTATCTACGACCATAACATAATATGTTATTTAAACCAATCACGTGCAGAAATCTAAGCATTACGAGTTGTATACTATATTTTATCTACGACCGTAACATATTCGGCATTTTTATTCAAATTCGCCATTTTTATTCAAATTCACCATTTTTAACCCAATTTTCCTTGACATTACGTCGAAGAAATCTACCATAGTTTACCTATTAGCCGCTGAATGACGCCATTTTTAGTCAATTTTTATTCAAATTCGCCATTTTTATCCAATTTTCCTTGACATTACGTCGAAGAAATCTACCATAATTCAGCTATTATCCGATAGTTGGCGCTATACATCTCGTTAGCATTGGTCTGATTGGAGATTGTGGTACGTTAAAGGTGTGGGTAGTAACGAATATATTCATCGATATGAAAAAGAACTTCGACTGAGTTGACAAAGACAAAATCTAGAAGGAAGATATTTAATAGAAAAAGATTGCAAATTTTCAAAGCAAAAGTCTTTTAGAGTAATTCGATTGAGAAAATTATATATACACAAGTAAAAAGAGAGGCATAGACAATAAAAGTTGTAGGTATGTAGTACCTAATGACAAAGACAAAAAAAATCTAGAAGGAAGATATGTAATAGAAAAAGATTGCAATTTTTCAAAGCAAAAGTCTTTTAGAGTAATTCGATTGAGAAAATTATATATACACAAGTAAAAAGAGAGGCATAGACAATAAAAGTTGTAGGTATGTAGTACCTAAACGGCTTAACGTAGAGAGGCATATATTTTATCTACGACCGTAACATAATTTATGTGTAAGCGATGGTGACATCTCATTAGCATTGGTCTGATTGGAGATTGTGGTACGTTAAAGGTGTGGGGAGTATCGAATATGTTATTTAATCCATAAACTAACCGTTACGAGCTGCATACTATATTTTATCTACGGCCATAACATTTGGTGCCACCAATTCTCCATTTTTATTCCAATTCACCATTTTTATTCCATTTCAGTATTTTTAGTTAAACTCGCTATTTTTATTCCAATTTGTCCTGATACAGATATTACGTTGAAGGAATCTACCATAATTCGTTCTAAATGTGATCTCAAAATCCCATACATAAAACAAATTGAATTCATCGATATGAAAAAGAACTTCGACTGAGTGCATTATAAATGACAAAGACAAAAAAAATCTAGAAGGAAGATATTTAATAGAAAAAGATAGCAAATTTTCAAAGCAAAAGTCTTTTAGAGTAATTCGATTGAGAAAATTATATATACACAAGTAAAAAGAGAGGTATAGACAATAAAAGTTGTAGGCATGTAGTACCTAAACGGATTAACGTAGAGAGGCATAGACGTAAGGAGAGACGTGGACAATAAAAGTTGTAGACATGCCTAAATGGCGTAACGTAGAGAGGCATAGACAATAAAAGTTGTAGGTATGTAGTGCCCAACGGTATGGGCGCACAAAAAAATTTCCTAGATCTACTGACAAACTGGGCATTTCGCAACATCTAGCAACAGCGCCTCCCATAAGAGTCTGTGTATTAGAGTTAGATAGAAAATCAATTTTTCCCCAGATGCTGGGGGAAATTAAAAAAAATTTAAGGTCCATTCTGCTCATTTTTGTCTCGTTTTGTGGTGGAGGCCCGACTTTTACGTCACGATTGGACCAATAAAACAGAAGATATAACTAATGCCCTTTTGGCTGTATCCTGAAAATACGTAACTAATGCCCCTGATAACGTATAAGATATAATAGAAGCAGTATTTTGATATGTCCAATCCATCCCTCTCTGAGAGATATGCGAGGTATCATGTGATTTAACAAATTGAATAATATAGAAAAAATAAACATAACATCATGCCATAAAGACATTAGATACAAATGATTTAACCACCAGACACAGAAAAATCAAATAGAGCAGAATGTTAAAAAGGAGTTCTGTATCTTCGGTCCTCTTGGTGCAATAGGGACATACGAATTCTCAAATGATACGATTTAACCAATAGAGTTCAGTGACAGAAAAATAAAATACATCATGTCAAAAGGGTCTTAGATACGTATTTTCCGTCCAATCGTAACTTACAGTACCTCAACCAATAAAATACAATGGCATAAAAATCAAATACATCAGCATGTCAAAAAGGCTTTAGTATTTTCTTTTCTACTGAGAAACATCCAAATCTTTCGTAAAATATTATACACGGGCGTTCTTTCTATATGTCCAAACTAGTAAACCTCTTATTTTTAACACGCAACTCTCAATATTTACATTATTTCTTCCTAGAAAATATCAGTGTATCAAAATGAAATACAAATATATGCAAACCACCAATTGCTAAATCTATCATTATATCGCTAATACCTAAAATACATATCAGATAAATTCTTTCGCTAAGTCCAAACCACCGATATTTCTCACATTATTTTCAAACCAGATTTAGAGTTCTAGTCAAGCATAAAAATCAAATACATCAGCATGTCAAAAGGGTTTTAGTATTTTCGTTTCTATTAAGAAACATCCAAACTTTTCGTATACTATCGTGTTGTATACTTTTGTACACTATTGGTTTTTATAATTTGTTTAAATTTTTTTAATAAATGTAGCAATAACTTCGAAATTATGGCATTTAGTTGTAGGGAAAATAACATGAAAAATTATCAGTATTTCTTTAGGACTTCAAAACTCAAATAACGACTTCTTGTCCTATTAGAAATACGGAATTGGATTTCCAGAAAAACGGAAAATCTGACAACAATGTAATTGTCACTATAATATAGACCGCCTCAGAAAATTAATACCCATCAAAATCTATAAAAATCTTGCAAGCCGTTTCCGAGATAATTGAGTGTTTCCATACATAAAACTCACTCTGTATGCAAACCAGATTTAGAGTTCTAGTCAGACATAAAAATCAAATACATCAGCATGTCAAAAGGGCTTTATTATTTTCGTTTTTACTGAGAAACATCCAAATCTTTCGTAAAATATTATACACGGGCGTTCTTTCATTATGTCCAAACTAGTAAACCTCTTATTTTTACCATGCAACTCTCAATATTTACATTATCTCTCCCTAGGTGCAAAATGTCAGTATATGAAGCATAAATATATGCAAGCCACTAATTGCTAAATCTATCATTATATCGATAATACCTACAATACATATCAGATAAATTCTTTCGCTAAGTCCAAACCACCGATATTTCTCATATTATTTTCAAACCAGATTTAGAGTTCTAATCAGTTGGAGAATACAAATTTTTGTTATAAAGTACGTTTTAAATGTGATCTCAAATAAAATCCCATGCATAAAACAAATTGAATTCATCGATATGAAAAAGAACTTCGACTTAGTGCAATATAAATGACAAAGACAAAAAATATATCTAAAAGGAAGATATCTAATAGAAATAGGTCGCAAATTTTCAAAGCAAAAGTCTTTTAGTATAATTAGAGTAATCCGATTGAGAAAATTACTTATTATGGGTATACACAAGTTAATAATAAGCAAAAAATCGAACTTCTATTGATCCAATCAAAAAAATCAAATACATTTGTACTATGAGAATGATCTCCGAAAGGGAAATCGATAGGTCAAAATAAACTAATTTTAAAGTAAAAATGTGGCTTATTCACAATAAAAATAATAAATAATAAATTTTCTTGCGCTCCTTATTGTTTTACGAAAGATACAAAAAAAACATGAAAAATACACGATACGTAGGTAGAAAATAATGTCATTATTAATTATGACTTAATCATTCTTTCGAATGTTTTTAGTACGCATGACTCTAAGAATTTACCCTGGTATGATTCTGGTTTCGAAGGATCTTTGGACGGTTTTAAAATAATTCGAACTAGGTTTCGAAGGATCTTTGGACGGTTTTAAAATAATTCGAACTAAATATATTCTTACCAACCATCTGGAAACTTAAGGTGTGTGTCGATATAATTCTTTATTTGCACTAACGCCATTACTACAATCGGAAATTTTCTTAATCATTCTATAAGTACAGTATTTTAATTGCATTTTAAACAGGTTTCTAATTCACTTATGGAAAAATTAGAATTAGAATCAGAATCAGATTAGAACTTTCATATTGTGATACATTTGTATATGGAAGAAAATAATACGGTATGTATAAGATACAAAATTCAAGCATTGGAAAAGCCATACAAGAGGCACACCAAATTCAAAAATCTTGACTATTTCGTCTAAACATGAATTAAAATTTCTAGTTCTATCTTCTAGCTTCTCATCCAGCTTGAAATAGGATATTAGTATTCATATTTATTATTTCAAAAAATTTTAAGATATCGTGTCTTTTGTTGTAGGTATACTGTCACATTTTCAATACATATTACCCAATTTTTACTTACCCATCATCGAGTTAATTTATAAATGCAATAAGTAACTCCTTAAGATATTATGCTTTCAAAAAACGCTACCAACCAATCTCCTTCATATTGGCTAGTTTCAAATGTATTTCTACAATTACACCATTATTTGCCGAAATATTTTAAAGCAGTGTTGACAACGTCTAAAAAACTGTACATAATTTGGTACATAAATATCAAAAATGATGATCAAAATTGCTTTTATTAGATGATTATTAGCTCTCTTTATCCAGCTTAACAAAATGAGAAAAGTGCTCTGCACAAGAGATCTAAGGTTAGAGCTAAGAATAAGGTTGGCTAGGTGCTACGTTTTCTCGACTCTGTTTTACGGAATGGAAGCTTGGACCTTGAATGCTGCATCAATGAAAAAACTGGAATCATTCGAGATGTGGGTATATAGAAGAATTCTAAAAATATCATGGACAGAACACGTCACAAACAAAGAGGTTCTGAGAAAGATGAACAAAGAAATGGAAGTCTTAAATACAATTAAAACCAGAAAATTGGAATATCTCGGACATATTACACGTGGAAAGAGATACAACTTGCTCCAACTCATTATGCAGGGAAAGATTCAAGGAAAAAGAAGCATAGGGAGACGCAGAATATCGTGGCTGCGCAACCTGAGAGAATGGTACGGATGTACATCAAACGAACTTTTCAGAGCAGCTGTCTCCAAGGTCCGAATAGCTATGATGATTGCCGACCTCCGTCGCGGAGATGGCACTTGAAGAAGAAGATCCAGCTAAAATAAAATAAATAAAGAACTTACATCGTCATATCCATATACTGTTTTGAAAACCGAGGACTTGGAAGCTCCAATAAGTCATAACTCGAAGTTTGAAATAGTAAATAGTATATCAGTGAATGTTTATGCTTTGGAATTAAATCAAGTTAAGGAAAAATAATTTTACGAATTAGTGCCTGCTTGCCTAAACAAAACAAACTTGATAGACATGTAAATTTGAATCTTATTCAGGATAAATATTTTCTAAAATTAAATGATTACCTACGACTCTCATCGTAGTGACGATGGAAATATTGAAATAAAATATCATTACTTCTGGAAAAAAAGGTGTCTAGGTTGTTACACTATATAACCAAAAAAGAAAACTAATTCACCCAGATTTATTGGAAAAATTTACTGTTTCACCGTATCATTAAAATCTTACAAAAAAAGAAATATCGAATTAAATAAACAATACATAATAGAACTAAGAAGTAAATTACGAATATCAGAGTGCATGAGATACGAAATAAACATCTTACAAGCAAAACTATCGATACAACAAATACATATTATATACATTATTCACTTGAAAATTTTAAAGTAATGTTGGCTGAATGTCCAAGAAACTGAGTATATTTAGCCTCTTTTACAATATTTCTGAAAAACTTCAACGAATTTGTCTATTTAGCGAAAAAAAAAATCTAATTCACGCAGTTTTATCGGAAAACTTTGCTATTTACCATTTTTATTCACTGTCTTTTTAATCTGTTGAGTAACATCTTTAATTTATTTTGATTTTTAAGAAGTTTTCTAACCTCCTCTAATTACGATTTTTTGTAGAATTTGGACTGGTTGTATTGAATTATGATAGGTATGTGTATCTGATTACGCAATAATTTCAAAGAGACATTCTTTGTAGCTTAGTATAAATTGGTCTTCTAATACTAAAATATTATAAAAAAATAATAGAGTAAAGCAATACAGGAGACTTAAAAAAGGTTTAAAATCTCATGAAATCTTGTTTATTTAGTCTAAACATGAATTAAAATTTATATTGTTCATACTTATTATTTCAAGAATTTTAAGATCGTTTCTAATTATCCATCATCCAGTTAATTTATAAATTATGAAATAGGTATCACTATGATATATTATGCAGCAATAACTATGTTTTCAAAAACTATACCAACCAATCTCTTTCATTCTGACGATGTATTTATACAATTACAACATTATTTACTTAAAAAGTTTAAAGCAATGTTGGCTGAATGCCCAAAAAACTGAGTATATTTAGCCTATTTTACAATATTTCTGAAAAACTTCAACGAATTTTTCTATTTACCGAAAAAAAAAATCTAATTCACACAGTTTTATTGGAAAAATTTACTATTTCACCATTTTATTCACTGTCTTTTTAATCTGTTGAGTAACATCTTTAATTTATTTTGATTTTTATGAAGTTGTCTAACCTCGTGTAATTACGATTTTTTTGTAGAATTTGGATTGGTTTTATAGGATTATGATAGGTATGTGTATCTGAAAACACAATAATTCCAAAGAGACATTCGTTGTAGCTTAGTGTAAATTGGTCTTCTAATACTAAAACATTATAAAACATAATAGATTAAAGTAATACAGGAGACTTAAAAAAGTGTTAAAATCTCATGGTACAAAAAAGAAAATGTCTCGAGTGTGAATTTAAAAATGGAGTTACTACAAAAAAGAAGATGGTACATACCTTTGAATATTAAAAAATATTTGAAAAATTTTAATTTTTTTTTTGTAGATTGTGTAGTTAATACTAAAAATTAGTAAGGAAATAAAAATGATTATAAATTAAAAAAATCTTCGACGTTTGTTCTTAGAGCATGTGAAACATTAATAATTACCAAAAAATTTCAGTAGGTACCTTTAAATATTAAAAGTATTTGAAAAATTTTAATTTTTGTAGATTGTGTAGTTAATACTAAAAAATTAGTATGGAAATAAAAATACATATCAATTAAAAAAATCTTCAGCGTTTGTTCTTAGAGCGTAGTTCGAGTATGCCCGAACTTTCCCGATCCCCAATATATCTACTTCTTCTTGTAGTGCTCATCCATTTTGGATGTTGACGATTATCCTAGAAATATATACTTTGCATACTAATGTACTGAAAAGATTTGTAGTTGTTGTGCTGCACCACATATATAGATTTTTTAGCCAGAAAATCCTTCACCTTCCTGGTTTTCTTCTACTTTTCTCTGTAAAATTAGTTGCAGCAGTTCATATCTTCGCTCTTTCTTACAATGTGTCGGATGTATTCGATTTTAACTGTTTTATTGTGGGTACCAGCTCTTTTTCTTTTTTAATTCTTAATAAAATAATCTAATTAGTTATGTGATCTGAGTAAGATATATACAAAAATAAGAAAAAAATGTTTTATTTCTTTGGAATAAAATAAAAAAGCCAAGTTGGTTGACTGGTTTAAAGTATTGCAGTGCAGGGGATTTGAACCTATGATCCAACACTTACTTATTTTCAATGCAATGTAACAAAGTCTTAAATCGCTCGACCAACGTGGCTTTGGAACTTTGCTCTAAAAAACAACGATGATATTCACATGTTATGACATTCCTATTGACAATAAAAAGAAATAAAATGTTTTTCAAATAATATTTTATTCAAAATACTGTTATTTAGAGTGTGAGCTTTATGATTATAAATAAAAAAATCTTTGACGTTTGTTCTTAGAGCATGTGAAACATTAATAATTACCAAAAAATTACGGTACCTTTAAATATTAAAAGTATTTGAAAAATTTTAATTTTTGTAGATTGTGTAGTTAATACCAAAAATTAGTGTGGAAATAAAAATAAATATCAACTAAAAAAAAATTTTCAGCGTTTGTTCTTAGAGCGTAGTTCGAGTATGCCCGAACTTTCCCGATTTCCCAATATTAGCTGTGAGTTTTGGCTTAGGATACCCATATAAAAAGCATGGAAAACGAAAAGTTTCAGCGTTTGTTCTTAGAGCGTAGTTCGAGTATGCCCGAACTTTCCCGATTTCCCAATATTAGCTGTGAGTTTTGGCATAGGATACCCATATAAAAAGCATGGAAAACGGAAAGTTTACCTTGGACAAGTGACGGCGTCACTTGTCCAAGGTAAACTTTCCGTTTTCCATGCTTTTTATATGGGTATCCTATGCCAAAACTCACAGCTAATATTGGGAAATCGGGAAAGTTCGGGCATACTCGAACTACGCTCTAAGAACAAACGCTGAAACTTTTCGTTTTCCATGCTTTTTATATGGGTATCCTAAGCCAAAACTCACAGCTAATATTGGGAAATCGGGAAAGTTCGGGCATACTCGAACTACGCTCTAAGAACAAACGCTGAAAATTTTTTTTTAGTTGATATTTATTTTTATTTCCACACTAATTTTTGGTATTAACTACACAATCTACAAAAATTAAAATTTTTCAAATACTTTTAATATTTAAAGGTACCGTAATTTTTTGGTAATTATTAATGTTTCACATGCTCTAAGAACAAACGTCAAAGATTTTTTTATTTATAATCATAAAGCTCACACTCTAAATAACAGTATTTTGAATAAAATATTATTTGAAAAACATTTTATTTCTTTTTATTGTCAATAGGAATGTCATAACATGTGAATATCATCGTTGTTTTTTAGAGCAAAGTTCCAAAGCCACGTTGGTCGAGCGATTTAAGACTTTGTTACATTGCATTGAAAATAAGTAAGTGTTGGATCATAGGTTCAAATCCCCTGCACTGCAATACTTTAAACCAGTCAACCAACTTGGCTTTTTTATTTTATTCCAAAGAAATAAAACATTTTTTTCTTATTTTTGTATATATCTTACTCAGATCACATAACTAATTAGATTATTTTATTAAGAATTAAAAAAGAAAAAGAGCTGGTACCCACAATAAAACAGTTAAAATCGAATACATCCGACACATTGTAAGAAAGAGCGAAGATATGAACTGCTGCAACTAATTTTACAGAGAAAAGTAGAAGAAAACCAGGAAGGTGAAGGATTTTCTGGCTAAAAAATCTATATATGTGGTGCAGCACAACAACTACAAATCTTTTCAGTACATTAGTATGCAAAGTATATATTTCTAGGATAATCGTCAACATCCAAAATGGATGAGCACTACAAGAAGAAGTAGATATATTGGGGATCGGGAAAGTTCGGGCATACTCGAACTACGCTCTAAGAACAAACGCTGAAGATTTTTTTAATTGATATGTATTTTTATTTCCATACTAATTTTTTAGTATTAACTACACAATCTACAAAAATTAAAATTTTTCAAATACTTTTAATATTTAAAGGTACCTACTGAAATTTTTTGGTAATTATTAATGTTTCACATGCTCTAAGAACAAACGTCGAAGATTTTTTTAATTTATAATCATTTTTATTTCCTTACTAATTTTTAGTATTAACTACACAATCTACAAAAAAAAAATTAAAATTTTTCAAATATTTTTTAATATTCAAAGGTATGTACCATCTTCTTTTTTGTAGTAACTCCATTTTTAAATTCACACTCGAGACATTTTCTTTTTTGTACCATGAGATTTTAACACTTTTTTAAGTCTCCTGTATTACTTTAATCTATTATGTTTTATAATGTTTTAGTATTAGAAGACCAATTTACACTAAGCTACAACGAATGTCTCTTTGGAATTATTGTGTTTTCAGATACACATACCTATCATAATCCTATAAAACCAATCCAAATTCTACAAAAAAATCGTAATTACACGAGGTTAGACAACTTCATAAAAATCAAAATAAATTAAAGATGTTACTCAACAGATTAAAAAGACAGTGAATAAAATGGTGAAATAGTAAATTTTTCCAATAAAACTGTGTGAATTAGATTTTTTTTTTCGGTAAATAGAAAAATTCGTTGAAGTTTTTCAGAAATATTGTAAAATAGGCTAAATATACTCAGTTTTTTGGGCATTCAGCCAACATTGCTTTAAACTTTTTAAGTAAATAATGTTGTAATTGTATAAATACATCGTCCGAATGAAAGAGATTGGTTGGTATAGTTTTTGAAAACATAGTTATTGCTGCATAATATATCATAGTGATACCTATTTCATAATTTATAAATTAACTGGATGATGGATAATTAGAAACGATCTTAAAATTCTTGAAATAATAAGTATGAACAATATAAATTTTAATTCATGTTTAGACTAAATAAACAAGATTTCATGAGATTTTAAACCTTTTTTAAGTCTCCTGTATTGCTTTACTCTATTATTTTTTTATAATATTTTAGTATTAGAAGACCAATTTATACTAAGCTACAAAGAATGTCTCTTTGAAATTATTGCGTAATCAGATACACATACCTATCATAATTCAATACAACCAGTCCAAATTCTACAAAAAATCGTAATTAGAGGAGGTTAGAAAACTTCTTAAAAATCAAAATAAATTAAAGATGTTACTCAACAGATTAAAAAGACAGTGAATAAAAATGGTAAATAGCAAAGTTTTCCGATAAAACTGCGTGAATTAGATTTTTTTTTTCGCTAAATAGACAAATTCGTTGAAGTTTTTCAGAAATATTGTAAAAGAGGCTAAATATACTCAGTTTCTTGGACATTCAGCCAACATTACTTTAAAATTTTCAAGTGAATAATGTATATAATATGTATTTGTTGTATCGATAGTTTTGCTTGTAAGATGTTTATTTCGTATCTCATGCACTCTGATATTCGTAATTTACTTCTTAGTTCTATTATGTATTGTTTATTTAATTCGATATTTCTTTTTTTGTAAGATTTTAATGATACGGTGAAACAGTAAATTTTTCCAATAAATCTGGGTGAATTAGTTTTCTTTTTTGGTTATATAGTGTAACAACCTAGACACCTTTTTTTCCAGAAGTAATGATATTTTATTTCAATATTTCCATCGTCACTACGATGAGAGTCGTAGGTAATCATTTAATTTTAGAAAATATTTATCCTGAATAAGATTCAAATTTACATGTCTATCAAGTTTGTTTTGTTTAGGCAAGCAGGCACTAATTCGTAAAATTATTTTTCCTTAACTTGATTTAATTCCAAAGCATAAACATTCACTGATATACTATTTACTATTTCAAACTTCGAGTTATGACTTATTGGAGCTTCCAAGTCCTCGGTTTTCAAAACAGTATATGGATATGACGATGTAAGTTCTTTATTTATTTTATTTTAGCTGGATCTTCTTCTTCAAGTGCCATCTCCGCGACGGAGGTCGGCAATCATCATAGCTATTCGGACCTTGGAGACAGCTGCTCTGAAAAGTTCGTTTGATGTACATCCGTACCATTCTCTCAGGTTGCGCAGCCACGATATTCTGCGTCTCCCTATGCTTCTTTTTCCTTGAATCTTTCCCTGCATAATGAGTTGGAGCAAGTTGTATCTCTTTCCACGTGTAATATGTCCGAGATATTCCAATTTTCTAGTTTTAATTGTATTTAAGACTTCCATTTCTTTGTTCATCTTTCTCAGAACCTCTTTGTTTGTGACGTGTTCTGTCCATGATATTTTTAGAATTCTTCTATATACCCACATCTCGAATGATTCCAGTTTTTTCATTGATGCAGCATTCAAGGTCCAAGCTTCCATTCCGTAAAACAGAGTCGAGAAAACGTAGCACCTAGCCAACCTTATTCTTAGCTCTAACCTTAGATCTCTTGTGCAGAGCACTTTTCTCATTTTGTTAAGCTGGATAAAGAGAGCTAATAATCATCTAATAAAAGCAATTTTGATCATCATTTTTGATATTTATGTACCAAATTATGTACAGTTTTTTAGACGTTGTCAACACTGCTTTAAAATATTTCGGCAAATAATGGTGTAATTGTAGAAATACATTTGAAACTAGCCAATATGAAGGAGATTGGTTGGTAGCGTTTTTTGAAAGCATAATATCTTAAGGAGTTACTTATTGCATTTATAAATTAACTCGATGATGGGTAAGTAAAAATTGGGTAATATGTATTGAAAATGTGACAGTATACCTACAACAAAAGACACGATATCTTAAAATTTTTTGAAATAATAAATATGAATACTAATATCCTATTTCAAGCTGGATGAGAAGCTAGAAGATAGAACTAGAAATTTTAATTCATGTTTAGACGAAATAGTCAAGATTTTTGAATTTGGTGTGCCTCTTGTATGGCTTTTCCAATGCTTGAATTTTGTATCTTATACATACCGTATTATTTTCTTCCATATACAAATGTATCACAATATGAAAGTTCTAATCTGATTCTGATTCTAATTCTAATTTTTCCATAAGTGAATTAGAAACCTGTTTAAAATGCAATTAAAATACTGTACTTATAGAATGATTAAGAAAATTTCCGATTGTAGTAATGGCGTTAGTGCAAATAAAGAATTATATCGACACACACCTTAAGTTTCCAGATGGTTGGTAAGAATATATTTAGTTCGAATTATTTTAAAACCGTCCAAAGATCCTTCGAAACCTAGTTCGAATTATTTTAAAACCGTCCAAAGATCCTTCGAAACCAGAATCATACCAGGGTAAATTCTTAGAGTCATGCGTACTAAAAACATTCGAAAGAATGATTAAGTCATAATTAATAATGACATTATTTTCTACCTACGTATCGTGTATTTTTCATGTTTTTTTTGTATCTTTCGTAAAACAATAAGGAGCGCAAGAAAATTTATTATTTATTATTTTTATTGTGAATAAGCCACATTTTTACTTTAAAATTAGTTTATTTTGACCTATCGATTTCCCTTTCGGAGATCATTCTCATAGTACAAATGTATTTGATTTTTTTGATTGGATCAATAGAAGTTCGATTTTTTGCTTATTATTAACTTGTGTATACCCATAATAAGTAATTTTCTCAATCGGATTACTCTAATTATACTAAAAGACTTTTGCTTTGAAAATTTGCGACCTATTTCTATTAGATATCTTCCTTTTAGATATATTTTTTGTCTTTGTCATTTATATTGCACTAAGTCGAAGTTCTTTTTCATATCGATGAATTCAATTTGTTTTATGCATGGGATTTTATTTGAGATCACATTTAAAACGTACTTTATAACAAAAATTTGTATTCTCCAACTGATTAGAACTCTAAATCTGGTTTGAAAATAATATGAGAAATATCGGTGGTTTGGACTTAGCGAAAGAATTTATCTGATATGTATTGTAGGTATTATCGATATAATGATAGATTTAGCAATTAGTGGCTTGCATATATTTATGCTTCATATACTGACATTTTGCACCTAGGGAGAGATAATGTAAATATTGAGAGTTGCATGGTAAAAATAAGAGGTTTACTAGTTTGGACATAATGAAAGAACGCCCGTGTATAATATTTTACGAAAGATTTGGATGTTTCTCAGTAAAAACGAAAATAATAAAGCCCTTTTGACATGCTGATGTATTTGATTTTTATGTCTGACTAGAACTCTAAATCTGGTTTGCATACAGAGTGAGTTTTATGTATGGAAACACTCAATTATCTCGGAAACGGCTTGCAAGATTTTTATAGATTTTGATGGGTATTAATTTTCTGAGGCGGTCTATATTATAGTGACAATTACATTGTTGTCAGATTTTCCGTTTTTCTGGAAATCCAATTCCGTATTTCTAATAGGACAAGAAGTCGTTATTTGAGTTTTGAAGTCCTAAAGAAATACTGATAATTTTTCATGTTATTTTCCCTACAACTAAATGCCATAATTTCGAAGTTATTGCTACATTTATTAAAAAAATTTAAACAAATTATAAAAACCAATAGTGTACAAAAGTATACAACACGATAGTATACGAAAAGTTTGGATGTTTCTTAATAGAAACGAAAATACTAAAACCCTTTTGACATGCTGATGTATTTGATTTTTATGCTTGACTAGAACTCTAAATCTGGTTTGAAAATAATGTGAGAAATATCGGTGGTTTGGACTTAGCGAAAGAATTTATCTGATATGTATTTTAGGTATTAGCGATATAATGATAGATTTAGCAATTGGTGGTTTGCATATATTTGTATTTCATTTTGATACACTGATATTTTCTAGGAAGAAATAATGTAAATATTGAGAGTTGCGTGTTAAAAATAAGAGGTTTACTAGTTTGGACATATAGAAAGAACGCCCGTGTATAATATTTTACGAAAGATTTGGATGTTTCTCAGTAGAAAAGAAAATACTAAAGCCTTTTTGACATGCTGATGTATTTGATTTTTATGCCATTGTATTTTATTGGTTGAGGTACTGTAAGTTACGATTGGACGGAAAATACGTATCTAAGACCCTTTTGACATGATGTATTTTATTTTTCTGTCACTGAACTCTATTGGTTAAATCGTATCATTTGAGAATTCGTATGTCCCTATTGCACCAAGAGGACCGAAGATACAGAACTCCTTTTTAACATTCTGCTCTATTTGATTTTTCTGTGTCTGGTGGTTAAATCATTTGTATCTAATGTCTTTATGGCATGATGTTATGTTTATTTTTTCTATATTATTCAATTTGTTAAATCACATGATACCTCGCATATCTCTCAGAGAGGGATGGATTGGACATATCAAAATACTGCTTCTATTATATCTTATACGTTATCAGGGGCATTAGTTACGTATTTTCAGGATACAGCCAAAAGGGCATTAGTTATATCTTCTGTTTTATTGGTCCAATCGTGACGTAAAAGTCGGGCCTCCACCACAAAACGAGACAAAAATGAGCAGAATGGACCTTAAATTTTTTTTAATTTCCCCCAGCATCTGGGGAAAAATTGATTTTCTATCTAACTCTAATACACAGACTCTTATGGGAGGCGCTGTTGCTAGATGTTGCGAAATGCCCAGTTTGTCAGTAGATCTAGGAAATTTTTTTGTGCGCCCATACCGTTGGGCACTACATACCTACAACTTTTATTGTCTATGCCTCTCTACGTTACGCCATTTAGGCATGTCTACAACTTTTATTGTCCACGTCTCTCCTTACGTCTATGCCTCTCTACGTTAATCCGTTTAGGTACTACATGCCTACAACTTTTATTGTCTATACCTCTCTTTTTACTTGTGTATATATAATTTTCTCAATCGAATTACTCTAAAAGACTTTTGCTTTGAAAATTTGCTATCTTTTTCTATTAAATATCTTCCTTCTAGATTTTTTTTGTCTTTGTCATTTATAATGCACTCAGTCGAAGTTCTTTTTCATATCGATGAATTCAATTTGTTTTATGTATGGGATTTTGAGATCACATTTAGAACGAATTATGGTAGATTCCTTCAACGTAATATCTGTATCAGGACAAATTGGAATAAAAATAGCGAGTTTAACTAAAAATACTGAAATGGAATAAAAATGGTGAATTGGAATAAAAATGGAGAATTGGTGGCACCAAATGTTATGGCCGTAGATAAAATATAGTATGCAGCTCGTAACGGTTAGTTTATGGATTAAATAACATATTCGATACTCCCCACACCTTTAACGTACCACAATCTCCAATCAGACCAATGCTAATGAGATGTCACCATCGCTTACACATAAATTATGTTACGGTCGTAGATAAAATATATGCCTCTCTACGTTAAGCCGTTTAGGTACTACATACCTACAACTTTTATTGTCTATGCCTCTCTTTTTACTTGTGTATATATAATTTTCTCAATCGAATTACTCTAAAAGACTTTTGCTTTGAAAAATTGCAATCTTTTTCTATTACATATCTTCCTTCTAGATTTTTTTTGTCTTTGTCATTAGGTACTACATACCTACAACTTTTATTGTCTATGCCTCTCTTTTTACTTGTGTATATATAATTTTCTCAATCGAATTACTCTAAAAGACTTTTGCTTTGAAAATTTGCAATCTTTTTCTATTAAATATCTTCCTTCTAGATTTTTTTTTGTCTTTGTCAACTCAGTCGAAGTTCTTTTTCATATCGATGAATATATTCGTTACTACCCACACCTTTAACGTACCACAATCTCCAATCAGACCAATGCTAACGAGATGTATAGCGCCAACTATCGGATAATAGCTGAATTATGGTAGATTTCTTCGACGTAATGTCAAGGAAAATTGGATAAAAATGGCGAATTTGAATAAAAATTGACTAAAAATGGCGTCATTCAGCGGCTAATAGGTAAACTATGGTAGATTTCTTCGACGTAATGTCAAGGAAAATTGGGTTAAAAATGGTGAATTTGAATAAAAATGGCGAATTTGAATAAAAATGCCGAATATGTTACGGTCGTAGATAAAATATAGTATACAACTCGTAATGCTTAGATTTCTGCACGTGATTGGTTTAAATAACATATTATGTTATGGTCGTAGATAAAATATAGTATATGCAACGTGCCCCTTTCCACCGATCCATTTGTACGTCACGATCCAACACACCCCTTTCCAATACCTCACACGTCGGACCAATAACAACGGAGATATGCTTTAGTGCCGTTTTAGCTATGCCGCCATCTTTGTTTTTATGTTAACGTATTCGTTAGCCCCTCCCCTTTCCTATGATACCTCACATGTCACGATCGGACCAATAACAACGGAGATATGCTTTAGTGCCGTTTTGGCTATGCCGCCATCTAAAAATACTGAAATGGAATAAAAATGGCGGATTGGTGTCATCTAGCGGAAAATAACTATGGTAGATTCCATTATGGAAGATTACTTGTGACGTCAGCATCTATCTCACTCTTACTCATTGGGAAGGTACTTCTCTCTCTAACACATTGATTTCCCTATCTCTATAGTCGTAAAAGCTTTGGTTATCTACTGACGTATTTATAATATGGGAAATAAGCCACAATAAATTTTACTAAAAAAATTAATTTATTAACGTTTCGACGCCCAAATCGGGAGTCGTTGTCAAAATACAAAAAAATTAATGTTTTTTTGCATTTTGATAACGACAACCGATTTGGGCATCGAAACGTTAATTAAATCATATTTTTTAGTAAAATTGTGGCTAACTTTCCATCAAAACTAGTTGATTGCAAAAATACCACAAAAAATAGCTTCAGAACAACGTTATAATATGGGAGATGGTTGGTTTGGAGAAGTCCCACTTTGATACCTTATCTGATATACCTGATGGAGTAAAATGGAAAACTAAAAACAGCTTATTACTACCAAACATTAGTGATGTTGATTATAGTTACTTTCTAGTATCCGTTACAAATCGTTACTTTTGTAGAAAGTAATCATTTACAGTATTCGTTAATGTGATTACTTTTGTTACTTTTGTATTTGAGTACCGGTAATCATATCGAGAATCGTATTTCTCAGTATTTCGTATAAGTATAAGATCCGATATAGCAACTATCTTCACCAATCTATTTAATGGATAGAAATTAAATGATATGTAATCTATCTATCTATCTCTATCTAATCAGCCCTAAACATCCATCCTTGGATATAGGCCTTGTCTTCCTTCTTCCATGCCTCTCTATCTTGGGCAATTTGCATCCAATTTGACCCAGTGTGTTTCTTCAGGTCATCCGACCATCGCATCTGTGGCCTTCCCCTTTTTCGTTTGTGGTTCCACGGTCTCCAATGTATAATCATCTTAGTCCATCTTTCATCCTTCTGCCGTAGGGTGTGTCCGGCGAACTTCCATTTAAGCTTTGCTACTTTCGTAGAGACATCTTTCACTTTTGTTTTGTTACGGATCCATATAATATACAGGGTGTTAGTAAATAAGTATGAAAAATTTTAAGGGCTATATCTACATGCAAAACTAATGCCGGTTTGCTTTATAAACATATGTCCGCAAATGCTTAGTTTCCGAGATACCGGGTGTTGAAATTTTTATTTCAAACTGCCAATTTATTTATTGCTCTAAGACCAGTTGAGCTATGAAAATAAAATTTGGTGAGTTTTAGGAGGTAGTTATTACACATTTTTTGACGTACAATTAAGTATTTTGCATTTATCATTGGCGCGCTTACGGGTAATGGTCTGAATTTTTTTAAAGAAAAAAATAGTACGCCACTGAGATATTTCGAATTAAAAATTATTTTTAAATTCCACGTCTAATTTATGATTAAAAACCTTTTTTGCCTTTTTTGCATATGGTGCACCGTTTTTATGCAGAAAAATAAAACACCTTGACGCGTATTTTTCATTTTTTGAATACATTATCAAGAAATATCCAATAATAATACTAAACTGGAACAATAACAGAGAGTATTACTAATAAGATTTTAACTAGGTGAATTTTTTTAAGAGAAAAATAGTACGCCACTGATATATGTTAAATTAAAAATCATTTTTGAATTGCTGGTCCAATTTACGACAAAAAATCTTTCTTGCCTTTTTTCATATGCGGCGCCGTTTTTATGTAAAAAAATAAAACATCTTAACGTTTACAAAGTATTTGAACTAAGTTTCTATGCAAATGGAAACTACCTCAAATACTTTGTAAGTGTTAAGATGTTTTATTTTTTTGTATAAAAACGGCGCCTCGTATGAAAAAAAGGTAAAAAAGATTTTTTATCGTAAATTGAACGAGAAATTCAAAAATGATTTTTAGTTTGACATATCTCAGTGGCGTACTATTTTTTTCTTCAAAAATTCAGACCATTACCCGTACGCGCGCCAATGATGAATATAAAATTTTTCTGTTACCTGTAAAGGAGATCATTTTAAACATTTTTTGCAGCTTTGCACCTAGTTGAAATCTTATTAGTAATATTTTCTGTTATTATTGTAGTTTAGTATTATTATATTAGATAGTTCTTGATGATGTATTAAGAAATGAAAAATACGCGCCAAGATGTTTTATTTTTCTCCATAGAAACGGTGCATTATATGAAAAAAAGGCAAGAAAAGTTTTTTATGAAGAATTAAACGCGGAATTTGAAAATAATTTTTAATATGAAATATCTCAGTGGCGTACTATTTTTTTCTTTAAAAAAATTCATACCATTACCCGTAGGCGCGCCAATGATGAATACAAAATACTTAATTGTATGTCAAAAAATGCGTAATAACTACTTCCTAAAACTCACTAAATTTCATTTTTATAGCTCAACTGGTCTTAGAGCAATAAATAAATTGGCAGTTTGAAATAAAAATTTCCACACCCCGTATCTCGGAGACTGAGCATTTGCGGACATATGTTTATAAAGCAAACCGGTATTAATTTTGTATGTAAAATTAGCCCTTAAAATTTTTCATACTTATTTACTAACACTCTGTATATTATGTAATCTATTATGTTAAAAATTATTGAAAACAAGGGGTGCCCGACATAATTTTGTCCAGACTAATTAATAATTGAAAATGAATTTTTTATAAATTCTAGTGATTTTTTTGGCCCGAGCAAATATTGTTTTAGATTTTTGGATCATAGCAATAAAATACACATAGACCAAGGCATTTTGGAAAAAATAAATGATTTTTAGGGAAATGGTGAAACAGGAAAAATTTTTCAATAGAAAATTGGGCGGAAATGCATAATTGCAGTATAGAATGCATCAAAAAGTACATATACATGTCAAAATCAGTATATTAAGGGTCAGATTTTGTTATTCGGGGGTTTTTGGGATCACTGAACACGACTACGCAATCAAAACCAATCTCCGAAGAACCTGCTGTCCAGGGTTACTGCTAAGGTACGTCATCTATAGTTTCGAGAGTCAAATACCTCGAAATAAGACAATCTGGCTGATATATCTGCCTTAATATACTGACTCTAACATGTTGATGCATTTTTAGATGTGTTTTATACACTATAAAATGTAATAATGCATTTCCACCCATTGTCCTATTGTAGACTTTTTTCCAGACGTCATCCTAATCCTAAATACAATGCAAAAATTTGCAGGTCTCTATGTACCTACTATAATATTTAAAAATATATTTCGACGCTGCCAAGCCAAAACGGCATAAACGCCAAAATGACCACTTTTTAGTTAGCTGCACTAAAAAATAGGATTTTAATTTCCGCACCGGACAGTCAACTCGGAATAACCGCAGAAAAAGTGAAATAGGTGTAATATAGGTTTACAATTTTTATAAACGCCAGTCTAGTCACGCACGTGAACACCGACGTGAACACCGATTGACATAATCGCCAGTGCCCGTAAGATTATCATTGTGCACATTTCGGTCCAGTAATAATAGTAAAGGTATGTATTTTTACAATTTTTATGGATAAGTAACATGGTATTATCTACCTTTGCAATATTTTCAATTTGTATTGATTTTTGAAGCGTAAACACACTGAATTTCTTTAAAAACTATGAGGCGTTTATGCCAAAACCACATATTTACATCGTGGTTGAGACAAGTGCCATTCCTCAATGGTATTCTTATGAAGGTTTCTTATTTAAAAATTGCGCAAATAAAAAGTTTATTTTAAAATATTCTATTGTAACTTTGTACTAGTGTGATGAACAATTCATTTTGTATTACAGCATAGAGTTCAAATCAATTTTATATAGCTAAAAATGGAGATCGATTTTTGGCGTTTATGCCATTTTTTTGTTGCACATGAATAGCAGAAGTAAAAAAATAATGGCCTTACTAAATGAAAATAAAACATATACCGAATCAGTACAAAATGATATACTGACTGACAATAATCCCCCCATATTTCCCTTAGAGGTTTATGACATTTATAATGCCAACATTGCAGAAGCTTTTAGCAATGACATAATCATTTTTGAGGAACCACCAGACGTTGCAGTAGAAGAAGAAATATTAAGTCACGATCTCACATCATGTTTCAACTTAGCAGCAGAGAATGGTTTGGATGCCGGTATAAGTAGTGATCAAAATAAGGAAAATACAAGCAATCAAAGCAATACGGATGTTGAACCAAATATTGACAGTGATTATGAATTAGAATTCACTATTTATTATTAGATATCCACTTTAAAGTATTTCATATTTACTTTTAAGTATTTCATCCTAGCACCAAAATATGTTTAAAGAATTTAAGGTTTTGTTTTTAACTTAGAATGTATTTTTGATTAATAAAAAATAAACCCTATCAAAAATCTTCGTAATTTCATCATTTTTCTTGTTGGCATAAACGACAATTTTTGATTTTCGTTTCTTTTTTCATTAATGGCATATATCCCTTTTAAGCGCCATATTGACTAACCTTACAACGATGCGATCGACACAAACGCCAATGGTAAGTTTGGCATATTCACCAATGTTATATCTTGATTGGACATAAGTGCCATTTTATAGTTTTTAATTTATTTCAGACAGTAGTTTCAGCCACATTAATGTTCACAATATATTAAAATTTGAAAAAAAAATCACCAATTTTTTTGAATCACTGTGCAGATAAGCAGAATTGGTATAAATAAAAATAATCAGTTTTTTGTGTTTCCTGAAAAATCAAGTTAATGTCGTTTATGCCGTTTTGGCTTGACAGCGCCAGGTGAAACAGGAAAAATTTTTCAATAGAAAATTGGGCGGAAATGCATAATTGCAGTATAGAATGCATCAAAAAGTACATATACATGTCAAAATCAGTATATTAAGGGTCAGATTTTGTTATTCGGGGGTTTTTGGGATCACTGAACACGACTACGCAATCAAAACCAATCTCCGAAGAACCTGCTGTCCAGGGTTACTGCTAAGGTACGTCATCTATAGTTTCGAGAGTCAAATACCCCGAAATAAGACAATCTGGCTGATATATCTGCCTTAATATACTGACTCTAACATGTTGATGCATTTTTAGATGTGTTTTATACACTATAAAATGTAATAATGCATTTCCACCCATTGTCCTATTGTAGACTTTTTTCCAGACGTCATCCTAATCCTAAATACAATGCAAAAATTTGCAAGTCTCTATGTACCTACTATAATATTTAAAAATATATTTATTCCTGTGTTTTTGGTGTTAAATGTACTGGCCTAATAAAAACAATGCCATACCTACATGTAAAATTAAAATTGATGATCATAGTCTAGAAATATTATCATTTCTACATTTTTTCCGGTCAATCTAAACTAATTTTTTTCTAGGCCTGATAAAGAATAGTGTGTATTTATTATTAAAATCTAATGTGTTGCATTTTTATTTTCAAAGGAACTAACATCTGTGAAATCCTGTGAATTATCTACCTCGACAAATCGTTTAGACATCTGTTTCGGGATGCATGCTTGTTAAATGATATACCTCTCTCTGTTTCAGCTACTTCTCAGCGCCCTGTAAAACTCTTCATAGCCTTCGCCCTTCATAGATAAAATTTTAGTTAACTGTACTGATACCAAACACTCGTGGAATACCGGTTCGATTCCGATATCAACCGATTATAGGTACAATACTCAAATAGGTACTCGTTTTGATGCGATTGGTACAAAGTAATTAGAGTAATCAAACTAATCAAAGGAACGACTTGCCTCTCTGTATAGCAATCGTTACTTTCGGTAATCGTAAGTAACGAGTACTTTGTAACGAATATATACTTTTTCAACATCACTACCAAACATACTATTTACTAAATTTAAATTTATTTACTAAACTAAACATACTATTAACAATATGCAGATTGAAAATGTGGAGAATTTTACGTATCTTGTTTTGCATTTTATTTTATTTTTTTAAAACACATGTGAAAATCCCCAAATTCCCGTTACAAACAAAATATCCATTGACCGTAAAAAACTAAAAAGAAAACGAACACAGCCGTCCTCCTAACTGACGATGACTTATTATGATTTTCCTCTATCTATCTTTTAAAAGAGCGAGAAAAGAAGGCAACAAAAGTCGTGGCTCAAAGAAAAAAATATTTTTTAACTTTTAAAAGTCTCCAGTGCAGTCGCCGTCTTCGGCTTTGGAACATTTCAATCAGGACTACGTACAAAAGGGATTTGTTTTATTCCTTGTTTTTCCGCTTTTCCTTATCTCTTCACTAAATCAGAAGGGCTTTTGAAGCAGCAGCCGCATGTTTCGAAATATGATGTTGAAATATGTATAAGGGAAATAGTTTACTGGAGCCTGTATAACGGCGGACTAATGGGGCGAGCCGTGGCGTATTTAACCCCCTGTTACTCGAGTCCTGACATCCCTTGTCAAAAAACTTTGTAAAATATATTACTAATAATGTAGATGGTACAAACAAAGGGTTAAAATTTCAAAAAAAGTAATATATTTTTTTGTAAAATATCAATATCTGCTAATGGTAGGGGAGAAAAGTATGCTAAATGTGCAGTCACTAGAGCCCTTTGGGGACTTATTGGGTTGTGAAGAGAAGGTTCTTAAACCAAAAAAGTTAAGTAAAGTTTTCCATTTTAGTGAGGACTTTCCATTTTTAATTTAATTTTCCATTTCCAACAATCGTTTTTTAGATTCTAGCGCGATCTATCCATAATTCGAAAAAATGTCTCGAATAAAAGTTACTTATTTTTACGTAAGGAATCCAAATCTGCAATTAAAAATGGGGGCTCCCATTTAAAATTTTAAAGTAACCTTCACCACACCTCCGTGGGGGGGGGGGGGTCGTGTTTGGTGCCATTCGATAGATTTTTCAAAAAATTAAATACGTGTATTTTTCAGTTGTTCGATCTGATGTTAATTTCGCGAAATACTGCGGGATTCGCATTTAAAATATTAAATTTATCCCCCACCCCTCTCCGTGGGAAGTCGTGTTTGGTATCGTTTGATAGACTTTTTAAAAATATTGAGTACGTATTTTTTAGTTTTTCGATCTGTCATTCATGTCGCGAAATATTCGCTTTTTTCTTGTGAAACTTTGGGACCCATTTCCTTACGCCCCGCTCAAATCGTCAGATTTTTTAAATATACACTCTTTTGCAAGTACTTAACTTATCGTATCCTAATCTGACAATTTCGAGTATTTTTAACGATCTCCGATCTCCCCTGCATTAAGCGCTAATATATGGTCGAGATACATTTTCAGGGTAGAAGGTTTCTCCCCATGTAATAATCTGACGTGCTCGAGTAACTGCAAAAATCGCCGCTTGGGTTCCCCTACCATTAGGGGCCTCCCCTTCCCCTTGGTGATACTAGGTGAGGTTTAAGATTACCCCCTCCCCATTCCCCTATATCATGTGTAATCTTTAGTATCCACAAAAATTCTTAATTTTTTTTAAATATTTTTAAAATACAGGTATAAATATCATCTAATTTTATTAGATAAATTTAAAGACTATAATAACATTCATAGATAGACAGAAAGAAGGTTGTAGAGTAGGTTGTTTTTGACTGTCAAAACTAATGAAAGAAATGTAAATAACTTTTTTGTATTAACACGAACATTATTTAATGTACAGTATCCTCGGACCACGCATTAGCAAATCTTTGTTCAACTCCAATAACTGGAAAAGTATTTCGCAAGTTAGTTGTTGACACAGTGCTATTATGTTGAAGATCAAGGCACTCAGCGTCAAGCGTCATCATTTTCGCGAACTACGCAGACAATCTTTCTCGATCTACCGTTCGATCGTCGCGTGAGGATGCGAACAGAACGAATATTGTGCATCTCTAGACTATTATTGCTCGATTACTAGACTATTTTAGATTATTTTAGATTACGATTATTAGATAAAAATTCAAATGTGCCTCAGCTTTTTTCTTTGTACAGAATTACAATGTACACCGCCTGCATGTCAGTTCCCAACGTATCTGACGATCCTTCTACCTACAACAGGCTAGGCTGGCTAGGACAATATAGGTCGTAAATCAATTTACCGAAGCCTTAATGCGTTGGAGAAATTTCAAGAGACTGGTGCAAAAGAAATGGAGCAAACGTCTTGCCATCATGCTATTGAGGCTTTAAGTATATAGGCCACTGGACGACTGCAAAATCGTGCCATCATCACACTTCGCCACTTGGTGATTTCGTGTTCGATTCTATTTTGTACGCATTTGACGAAAAAATAAATACACGTAAAGGCGCTTTTCGGTTGAGTATCGCACGTTTGCCGAAAAAATAAATACACGTAATATATTACTACACCCTCCCTTCACCCTTGTGATATTTCGTGATTTTTTATGGAACCCTTCCCCTCGCCTCACGTGATTAATGGACAGCTCCTTAGGAGGAGGAATCAAACTAAAGAATCAAGCATTTGACGAAGATTTTGCGCCTACCCCCTTAAGAATTAATAAAGTTTCAGACGTTAAAACATCTTCTATATAGTAAGAATACTAATAATATAGCTTAAGTATGTTATATGTTAATCAAGAAAAAGTTGTATGAGTCACGAAATGTTAGGTCAGAATAAAAAATAATATAAATCATTTATTTATGTTGAGAAAATAAAGTGTTTTGTAAATCTATATTAATTATTTGATCCCCGTAATGGCGAATTATCCTGCCGCCAATGGCCTATATTCTTTATTTTTGCTGTTTCACATGAAAAGATAAGTAAAGCAGAATCTCTGGTTGAGAGCTATTGCTTGAAGTATCTCCAGGTAGATGAGAATGAAAAATGTTGCATTAATTTTACTTCTCTATCTTCATAACCCTGAGTCCTCAGTCAGATACTTCAGACAGGCCAACTTTGTTCTAGGCACAATTTTACTCTATTTTTCTTAGTTTCTAATTTTGCCTCTTTGAATATTTTATTATGTAGCGTCTGAATCTCAAAAAAGTTTCTCTGAAAAATGAAACATTGATCAAGGACACAAAGGGAATCGTACGTTTCTTCCTTATACTTTAATGGCAAATTAATTAAAATGCGATGTTGCATTTAAAAATATTATCTTTGATATCCAAATATTAACCAGATAATACAAAATTAAAAACTAAACTAAGACATATAGAGCTGTATCGTCGCCCCCGTTAGCGAAATTAATCCGATTCGATTTTTTTGCACAAACTTACTCAAAAAGACGTCCTTATAGAAAATTCACAGGGTGCCGTGGTCGAAAAATTGTTTAAAAATTTTTTTTTAAATAAAATAATTTTTTATTTCTAATAGTGCGGCCGATATGTGAAACAATTGCACATTTAATGATACAAGCATATAATTTGCACCACATATACTGCACATATAAAGGTTCAAATTTAGATATGAGGCCATCTCAGATTTTGTCTTTTACAAAAATGGCGGGCGTTCAAAATGGCGGCTATACTTATGTGTTTAATAGTACCATAACTTTTGAAGGAAAAGTCCGATTTCAACCAAATTTGGTATATAGGTTTTCTTTTTGATTTACAAGAGGGATATGGTGAACCGGAAGAATCGGTTTACCAGAAGTTGTGTTTTTACTGGTTGTTTATGTAAAAATATTTTTTTTTTCAAATTTTTTCCCTCTGTATATATTAATTGTTCGAAAAGTTAATTCCGCAATTGAAAAGAGCGTAAAAATATTTTGTAGAAAATATTTTAAACTTTTTAGTTATGTTAATTAGCATTTAATAAATGCATAACGTATCATCACAAGTACCTATGTGTGGCAAATTCGTGCAAACATTATAAGAATTATTGTGCATTTAATGGTAGAAGCATATGATTTGGACCACATATACTACACACATCAAGGTTCAAATTTAGATATAAGGCCATCTCAGATTTTACCTTTTACAAAAATGGCGGGCATGCAAAATGGCGACTATACATATGTGACTTATAGCACGTTAACTTTTGAACGAAAAGTCCGATTTCAACCAAATTTGTTCTATAGATTCTTATTTTGATGTGCTAGACCAAGGTCTTCAACCGGAAGAATCGATTTACCAGAAGTTGTGTTTTTCCTGATTTTTATGTAAAAACATGTTGTTTTTTTACCAATTCTTTCACCCTGTATATATTAATTTTTCAAAAAGTTAATACCGACGTTGAAAAGAGCGTAAAAATATTTTCTAGGAAATATTTTGAACTCTTTAGTTATATTAATTACCAATTAATAAATGCATAACGCATCTTAACATGTACCTATGAACCTATGTGCGGCGCATTCGTGCAAATAATATAAGAAATATTGTACATTTAATGGTAAAAGCATATAATTTGGACCACACACACTACACATACAAAGATTCAAATTTAGATATGAGGCCATCTCAGATTTCGTCTTTTACAAAAATGACAGGCATTCAAAATAAATCTACCGCACATAGGTACATGTGAAGATACATTATGCATTTATTAAATGGTAATTAACATAACTAAAAAGTTCAAAATCTTTCCTAAAAAATATTTTTACACTATTTTCAATGGCGGTATTACCTTTTTGAAAAATTAATATATACAGGGTGAAAGAATTGAAAAAAACAACATATTTTTACATAAAAAACAGTAAAAACACAACTTCTGGTAAACCGATTCTTCCGGTTCAAGACCTCGATCTTATTCATCAAAAAGAGAAACTTGATACCAAATTTGGCTAAAATCGGACTTTTCGTTCAAAAGTTATCGTGCTATTAGTCACATATGTATAGCCGCCATTTTGAATGCTCGCCATTTTTGTAAAAGGCAAAATCTGAGATGGCCTCATATCTAAATTTGAACTTTTGTATGTGTAGTATATGTTGTCCAAATTATATGACTCTACCATTAAATGTACAATAATTCTTATAATATTTGCACGAATCTGCCACATACAGGTACATGTGAAGATACGTTATGCATTTATTAAATGGTAATTATAATTAACATAACTACAAAGTTCAAAATATTTCCTAAACATATCCTTACGCTCTTTTCAATAGTGGTATTACCATTTTGAAAAATTAATATATACGGGGTGAAAAAATTGAAAATAAATTATTTACATACTATAAATTAGTTTTACATAAAAAACCAGGAAAAACAAAACTTCTGGTAAAACGATTCTTCCAGTTTATGGCATCGATCTTGTAAATCACAAAACGAACCTACGCACCAAATTTGGTTGAAATCGGACTTTTCATTCAAAAGATATCGTGCTATTAGTCATATATGTATAGTCGCCCATTTTGAATGACCGCCATTTTTTTAAAAGGCAAAATCTGAGATGGCCTCATATCTAAATTTGAAACTTTATTTGTGCAGTATATGTGGACCAAATTATACGCTTGTATCATTAAATGTGCAATTCTTATAATATATTGCACGAATCTGCCGCACTACAACAATTTTTTTTTAGATAATTCTGGGCCATTCTGAGCAAAACAGGTCTCTTGTGATTTTTATCTAAAATTGATTGTTGTCGAGTTATACGCGATTTAAAATTTTTAAAATGCCAAAATGGGCACTATTATGGGCAGATAGAGATAAAATCAAAGTTTAAAACCCCTACTTCAAAATCCTGAAGAAATTTTTGTCATTATTTTATTATAAAGCTGTTATTTTTAATTATTAAAAATTAGCACAATAGTCCAGGTTAGCGAAATTATTTCGATCAGATTTTTTTGCACAAAGTTACTCAAAAATAGGTCCTTAAAACAAATCCACAGGGTGCCAGGCAGTGCCGTGGTCGAAAAATTGTTTAAACAATTTTTTTTTAAACAAATTCACAAAAATATTTTTTTAACTTCAAACAATCGTTTTTTAGATAATTTGGGTCATTTTGAGCAAAAAATATCTCTTGCGATTTTTCTCTAAAATTAATTGTTGTCGAGTTATACTCGATACGCTTAGTTATTAAGCCTTGAAAATAGCTATTTTCGCATTTTTAATTAAACGCTTTTATTTAGTTCAATAGTTTGCGGCAAATCTTTAGACGTTAATTTGAGTGTCTTTTCTGCAATGCAAATGAATGAAAATTTGCAGACATATGCATTCGCGGGAACAATACACGAATAATCAATAAAAAAATTTTATGTTTAATAATTATTTAAATAAAAAAAAACGATTTTAATGGAAAATGCTTAAAGTCTCTTGTTTTTTACAATGTAAAAACTTGAAACTTTTACGGATTGTAGCTAATGATATGAACTATACATAATTTCACTTTTTACGTTAATTGTTTACGTTATGCTTTATAAATAAACAATAAAGTTTCAAATTTTTTGCCGATCCGACTACTTTTCATATTAGTACATCATATGTTTTATACATATTTTACGAAACATGACGATATATTTTACTGTTTGAAAAGTGTAAGGCTAAAAAGTAAAAAATAAAAAAATATGAAAAAAAAAATTTTAAGAAACGCTTTTCTTTAGTTACGAGTGACTAAAATTAAAAATATTATAAAAAAATCAACCAAAAAGTAAAAAATAAAAAAAATAAAAAAAATCTAACACATTCGTTAAAGAAAAGCGTGGGGCGAAAACCGTTTATTAGATGAAGACGCGCCACGCTTTTCTTTGACGAATGTGTTGGATTTTTTAATTTTTTTTATTTTTTGCTTTTTGGTTGATTTTTTTTATAATATTTTTAATTTTAGTCACTCGTAACTAAAGAAAAGAGTTTCTTAAAAATTTTTTTTCATATTTTTTTATTTAAATTTTAAATAGCGTATAGCTCGACAATAAACAATTTTAGAGAAAAATCACAAGAGATCCATCTTTTTTGCCCAAAATGACCCAAAATATCTAAAAAAAATTTGTTCGAAGGGAAAAAATTATTTTTGTGAATTTGTTTAAAAAAAGTTGTTAAAACAAGTTTTCGATCAAGGTACCGCCTGCCACCCTGTGAATTTGTTATGAGGACCTCTTTTTGAGTAACTTTGTGAAAAAAAAAATCTAATCGAAATAATTTCGCTAACGGGTGCGACGATAAAGCCTGGACTATAGCGCTAATTGTTAATAATTAAAAATAACAGCTTTTGTAATAAAATAATGACAAAAATTTCATCAGGATCTTGAAGGAGGAGTTTTAAACTATAGTTACTTTTTGTCTTTCATAACAATATTTTTAACCGAGTTATTAAGCATTAAAATCGATACCTTCGCATTTTTCAAATTTTAAATCGAGTTTAACTCGACAACAGTAAATTTTAGAGGAAAATGACAAGAAACCTTTTTTATTCAAAATGACCCGAATTATCTAAAAAAAATTGTTCGAAATAAAAAAATTATTTTGTCTATTAGTCTGAGAGCAACTTGTAATCTCTCACATAGTGTGTTCTCAAACTTACCGCTTTGCAAGATGGTTATATCATCTGCATAGGCTATTATGTAGAGACCGTTCTTGCTGAGTTGGTCAACCAGGGTATCCAAAACTATGTTCCAGAGGAGTGGTGATAACACCCAGTGCTGCGCCAGCACGTGGCAGCGCCTGTGTGCAAAACATTTAATGACTCCCAAAAGATACGCAATTTTTAAAAAAATAACAAAAAATTCTCTATATATCGATGTGGATCTTTTGAGAGCGCGTTTTGTACCCTGGAAGCTTGAGGAAAATCTTCGATTTCGTCACAGTAGGCTCTCCAAGTAACTCTTTGTTTTTGTCTGCATGTTTTCTTAAAATCAATGAGGTTTGATTGACAAATATCCCAATCCTCATTGAGTTCGGTGCGTTTTGCTTTATTAAAAGCAGTCCCTGCTCTCTCTAAGGTGTTCCAGTTCAGCGCATCCAGCCTCCGCTTGAGCCAAAACTTGACGTGAACATTGCTGTTAATCCTCAACCGAGGCTTCTAGCTGAGGTAAACGTTTTGGTAACCCCTGGACGTGCCCCGCATTACCAGAGGAAGGCTATATGAAATGGGGTTTCGCCTGGTACCCCAAGGGGATAGATCACGACCACATATAATACCCTGTGACCATCCAGCCATCGGCACGATTACCATCCACCTTAGCTTGGGTAGGATTGAGGTAGGTATACCTGTTATAAAGGATTTTAATTTATTGAATATCTAATATTGTTTGTGTTAATGGTCATTTCAGCCGAGATACATAAATTTAAATAAAAAAAAATTATTTTTTGTGATTAATATGTAGTATACAGCCGACTACAGGAAATTATTTTTCCTTGTGATTTTTTTAAGTAAAGTCCTCCTTATATCTTCTAGAAAATAAAATATGTACCTATAGGTAGTTAAATAAATTGATAGATTACCTTTTTGGAGATATCTATTAAAGATTGTTTCGAGATTGTAGCTCCTAAGATATATTTTTAGATATAATTCCTAATTCGATAAGAAATTCCAAAATCGAGTTTTCTGTGTTTTGCTTAAATCTATGAATAAAAAAAAACACAATATCACAACCGTCACAATAAATTTGCAGTAATATCACAGTATTGCAACACGAATCGGGAAAATGATATTACTTGTTTTCCCCCAATCTAGCAGGCAAGGCAACAGTGATTAATAATTTATCCATATTCTTCCTTTATATGCCACACCCCATTCTGGCTGTCTCATTTTATAAAAAAATCATTTTAATACTTAATTTATTGAGCTGTGTATGAAAAAATAACTAAATAATGTACATATTTTCCTCTCTGCACATTTGTTTTAGGCGTTTTTTTTTTAGAGAAACAGAAGCATAGATCCAGCTTTGTAACATTATTTTTTTGAGTGGACCAGAGAGGATTTTAAATTAGTTATTTTCAACATAAAAGGATTTAAAAACAACAAAGGGGAAAAAGGTAAACTTATTAAATGTATAAATGATTATATCATAATATATGCGGTGAAATTAAAAATTTTATTTTGACAAAAATTACAGACATAGTATATTATAATAGGGTTCCGAGGCTTTATATCGGTTTCTATGTTTTATAGACCTGACAAAGGCTTTCGATAGCATCCAAGTCGAAGACGTCTTACACTTACTGTATAGAAGAAACATACCAATCAATATTATACAAACCATCGAAAACATCTACTTCCATAATCGAATATAGGCAAAGCTAAATGGAAAACTAGCACAGTTTATACCAGTACAAAGCGGAGTCATACGAGGTGACTCGTTAAGCCCACTTCTCTTTAATATAATAATGGACGAAATAATAGAAGTAGTACGTAAAGGTCATGGTTACAGAATGGTGAACAAAGAAATCCAAATATTATGTTATGCAGACGACGCCGCATTTATTTATTCGCCGAGACAGAAGACGATCTCCAAAGATTAACACACAACACACAACACACATATTCAATACAATAGCTAAGCAATACAATATGATAATATCAGCAGAAAAAAACAAATGTATGACAACATCTAAATACCCACTACGATGTAAAATCGAAATGGATGGGAAAATAATAAAGCAGGAAGCAAGGTTTCGATATCTGGGAATAGATATAACCAGTTACGGAGATGTTGAAGAAAAAGTACGGCAACAAAGCTTAAAAGTAAGTAAAGCGACGGGATCACTTAATGACACAATCTGGAAGAACAAACACCTAAGACAAGGACACAAAAGCAAGAATTTATAAAGCAGTAATTGTACCTATATTGACATACACGGCCGAGACAAGACCTGGCACATCTAAAACGAGACGACTACTAGAAACAACAGAGATGAAAATACTTCGACAAATACCAGGAAAAAGTCTGTTAGATAGGGAGAGAAGCGAAAACATAAGAACATCATGCAATGTAGAAGACATAAATGGATGGGTGGCAAAACGAAAATAGGAGTGGAACGAACACATTAGTAGAATGACGAGGATAGGATAGTACGAATAGCACGAGATAAGTCACCACCAAATGGACGAAGAAGTATTGGCAGATCAAGAAAAAGATGGTGCGATAATTTAAACAATTTAGGAGGCTAATATTGAAGAAGAAACAGGCTTTAAAGCCTATATACAAGAAGGAAGAAGTGAAGAAGAAGAAGAAGAAGAATATTATAATAGGGAAATGTATGTGCACAATAGTTTTTATTTAATAATGGATAAACTTAAAAATACAAACAACCGCCAAAATAAGTACCATTAATCTAAGGAGATTGATAAAAGCTGATCCCTGCCAACAGACATAGCACAAATACACATAGAAGTTCAGGAAGTACAAAGATAAGGATAACGGAACATAAAAATAGAGAGAGTTAAAAGGAAACATCATACAACAATAAGTGGAGGGCGATACATTCCCTAAAAGCAAATAATGGATAACACAGAAAATAAAGACACTAATACCAGAACGTCTCTCTCTTGATTCCTGATCCCCCAGAGGGAGTGTAGTGATCGATGTGATGTCGTGTATTGTCGGTTTCCGTCTGTCTCTGGTCATTTCTTTTAACTCATGCATAGGTGTTTTGCATATTCCTGTAATTTGATCGATCTATTTTGTTGGGGATCTTCCTCGTGATCTTCGGCCTTCCACCTTTCCCTGTATAATGAGTATTTTCTGTGTTTTCTGCGTTTTCTCTCATAGCATGTCCAAAGTATTTTATTTGTTGAAGATGGACTTTAGTGGAGACTCGTTGGCTAACTTTTAGCTCTCTTAAAGTTGAATTATTATCTGTCCTATGGTCGGTCCAAGGAATTCGTAACATTCATCTCCAACAGAACGGTATAGTGGCATAAATCTTTATTCTTTCTGGTTGTCTCAGGATCCAAGATCCACATCCGTACGTCAGTATAGGGAGTATTAAACAGTTGATCAAGTCCATCTTTTCGCTGTCGAAATTTCACAGTCCTTCCATATTTTGGTCATTTCTGCTGTGGCACCTTTTGCTAGATCACCTCTACATTTAATTTCTTCCTATAATGACCCTGTGTTTGTGATCAGTGATTCCAGATATAAGTATGAGCTCACAACCTCAAACCGGTGATGTGTGATTATGTGTAGATGATTGTTATGTAGTCTATCAATTATCATAATGTTTGTCTTTGATATGTTTAATTGAATACCAAATATTTGACTTTTGTCTTCGACTACTCGTATAAGATCAATCAGCTCTGCTTCACTATTTGCAAGAAGAACTGCGTCATCTGCGAAACGTAGGTTGTTTTATTTTAGGACAATTTATTGAGATGCCCTTTTTCCATCTTTCAAGTGCTCTTCTTATAATATGCTCCAGAAAGTGAATAAACGTAAATAAAACAGTCAAACGCAAAATCAAAGAAATAAAGGAATTGTGACTCTCCGAAAAATGTGCAGAGATAGAAAGATTAGAAAACCAGCATGACAGCTTTAAGAATATACAGAAAAATTAAATAAGGAGTTGAGAAGGAAAATGTATTGGAGGTATAATGGATAAAAATAGTAAAATATTAATTGAAACTGAAGAGAAAAACTAAATAGGTGGGAAAAATAAATAAAAAGAGCTTCTTGAAAAAGACGAAAAAATTACAACAACAATAGAACAAATTGTTGAAAAAATTAGAAGAAATAAGAGTATAAGATGAAATTGCAACTAGCAAAGGGAAAACGCATTGATGTACTAGTAGAATTATTCAATGAAATCTACGGTACTGCGAAAATTCGGAAAGAATGGCTAATATTTATCTGTATTTATCCCAATACCCATAAAACCCTACGCAATGGATTCCTAGAAATACATCATCAGGATGTGACAATCATTACCAATTTATATCGATATAAGACAGCCATAATAGGAGTTACCAAAAAAATCTACAGGGATACTTATAAGACGATGTGTGCGGAAAGGATGAGTATTGTCCCCTTTACTTTTTAAAAAGTGTTCAAAAGAGATCTTTGAAAAGGCACTAGAAGACGTAAATGAAGGCAAATCAGTCCACGGAACACTAGTGGATAATCTCAGATATGCAAACGATACCATACTCCTTGCGAACAGCAGAAAAGGGCTGTAGATAAAAGCAGAACCCAAAGAGATATGGGTATGAAATAGCTCTGAAAATAAAAAAGAATGTGTGTGTACTTTGTACGCACGTAAGAAGTTATACTTATATTACATGATTTCAACGAAATAAAATACTTTAGACAGTTTGTTTTTATTTTATTTAAATATTAAACTACTTTTAATGCTTACCTAGAAGCCTTATTAGAATCAAAAAATGGAAAAGCATCAGGAACTGGAAATATCCCCATCGAACTGATAAAATATGGACCAGACATACTGCACGAAATAATGACGGAACTCTTCAACAAATGCATGTTGCAGGGAGAAAAAATACCAGAAGACTGGAATTGTGCATACATTAGCTCGATTTACAAAAAAGGAGACAAAACGTTGTGCAAAAACTACAGAGGTATAAGTATAACCAGTGCAATGGGGATGTTGTATGGCCGAGTGTTAAAGAAAAGGGTGGAATTAGAAATTCAGGACATGAAAGACCAAAGTGGTTTTCGCGCCGGTAAATCGTGCGCAGATAACATATTCGTGATGCAACAAATAATAGAGAAAAGAAGAGCAAGGAATCTGTCTACTCACCTAACATTTATTGATCTGGAAAAACCCTACGACACGGTACCTTTAAAGAAACTCTTTGAAATTTTGACCACGATAGGCACAAGCGAAGCATATGTGGGAGCAATTCAAAATTTGTATCAAAATCCGAAAAGTTGTATTAAACAGAGAAAATCTATGTCGAAACTATTCCCTGTTACAAAAGGTTTAAGGCAAGGGTGCTGTTTATCGCCAACACTATTTAAAATATACATCCAGAAAGCTCTGGAACAATAGAGGAAAACAGTTGCTGGGATGGGAATAATGATTGAAGAAAACTGCTTAACAACTTTTTTTTTGCTGATGACCAAGCAATTCTTGCCAACGATGAACATGATATGGATTATATGCTAAGAAAGTTACAGATCGAATATGAAAAATGGGGCCTATGTATGAACATGGAGAAAACGGAATATTTGAGAATAGGAGAGGAAACCGCGAAGATCCGGAATTAGAGTTAAGAAATATAAGGAAATGTAAGGAATATAGATATTTAGGAAGCATAATATCAGAAGAAGGAACTACAAAAAGAGACATACAGCATAGGATACAGCAAGGAAGGAAAGCAACTCGTATTTTAAACGGTGTACTATGCTCTGACAAGGTGAAGCTGAACACAAAGTTAACAATCTACAGAACAATTGTGGAACCTATTATAACTTATGGAGCAGAGTGTTGCCAACTCACAGGAAAGGAAAGGAAAAATATAAAAGTAGCGGAAATGGATTACTTACGTAGAGCATGCAGAGTATCTAGATTAGAACACGTACCAAATGAGGAAATAAGAAGACGGACAAAGAGTTTATATTCCACAGTTGACCATATAGAAACAAAGAAATTGCTATGGTATGGTCATGTTATAAGGATGTCAGAGGAAAGATGGCCAAAAAGAGCATTAAATTACACACCCATAAATAGATAAAGAAGAGGAAGGCCTACATAAACATGGAAGAAAGGCATAGAACAGTCTGTGGCAGATAGAGCTATTGACGAAAACGAATGGGTGGATAGAAAACGATGGCGAGCGAAATGTGGGATGCGGAGGAGACTGTAGAACCCCACTACTTATATATAATGCTTACCACTTTCCAAAAATCCATAAATTAAAAAAAAAGACAACAATTGTCCGCACTTGAACCCGGGATCTCTCGATCTATAGTCGAATCAATGACCCACGACTCGACGACCTCACTCTTTATACGGTTTCTCGGACATAATGACAAATTATGGTAACAAATAGATGAAGTGAAGTATAAATTATTAAAATGTTTTAATAATAAGTATTATCTTACTCACGAGGAATACAAATCCAAAGACACAAAAACTATAATAAATATATTTACTAAAATCACTAATATATTCTTTCCACACCTTTTTTGTACTGATACATACATAACCTAAAAAATTAAGCAAAGAATATAGACGTTAAGAGAGAGTATATATTCTTTGAATTAAGCAACAAACTCCGTTACTGTCTGTGTACGCATTGCGCATGCGCGTGGAGTAATAAAAATTCACTCTCAATCGCGCTTAAAGAAGTATAACTTTAAAAATCATGGTTATCGGTAAGAAAAAGATTATTATTATTACAATTAGTAAGAACTAGAGTATTGAGATACCATGTGCTGTTGTATTGCTAAACATGCTAGATTTTTATGATAAATAAATATCATGAACACAATACCTAACAAACACGGAAACCTGAAAAAAATGAGGAACAGGCAAAATAAATATTTACGGAAATATTGAATGCATTGAACGAAAGTGACTTAGCATTTTGCTTGTCTTCCATGTTAGAAAGTAGGTGTATTGTTTTTTGACATACATATTTTTTACATACCAACTTCTATTCTTTGCAGCTTTTATAAAAACTGATTTAGTTCTGTTTTTCCTTAAAAAAAGCATACAAATTGTAATTCTATGGTCCTTGAGTTGGCTTTATTTCCATCATATTGATTATTGCAAATTCTTTTGTAAAGTAATATTTGTAATTTTCTCTATGGGTTCAAGCTCATTTATTTTCTGATGAAGTGTATGAATTCATATAAACGTCTTCAACAAAGAAATAATCACCAAGATGCTTTTTCTTCTCCAATTTTGTGTCTGATAACTTTTTCGATATTTTTATATAGAAATGGGTGTTCTAAAGAAGCAACCCTGTCATGTAGGATTGGTGAATATTAGCCTCCCTGCTTGCCGAATGCGCAAAAAGAGGAAAATGCAATGACAGAAAGGAATCTAATCCTGGAAGCGGCGCATATATGGAGTTTTTACAAAAACTCATATTTAATTCACGCAGTAGTCCATCATTCTTAATCAAGATACATGATAAAATAACACACTATCCATCAAGCTCTCTTGGTCACGCCGAGCGGGATACGCTCGAGAGAAATTATCATTTGAATATTGTAAAAAAGCTTAAAATTCCGGAATAAAAAATAATTGAGGTGAGTCTGAAACTACAGCTAGAAAATAAACTGTTTTAGTCCAGTAATTAAAAACATAACGTACTCTCCTGAAGAATTGATCACTTAAAATTGTGTATTGTAAAAACTGGGAAATTTTATATACAGTGTGTCTGCGTAACTTGGAACCATATGGGAAACTTTTTTAATATCAATTTTAAGAAAAAAAGTTATTGTTTATAAAGTGCTCTGCATAGTCTAAAACCTAAGACGCAATCATCAGATATCAAACTTTATCAACAGTATACGAGGTATGTAAATAAATATGAATTTCGCTCAAGTATAAATTGCCTTTATATTTCACAATATCGAAAATTGTCATTGAGAAAGGTTGTTTGTAATTAAAAATTATGTTATAATCTGCATTTACACTCTTCTAATTGAAAAAAAAATTTAAAATTTTCCTCAAATCACGGACACCCAACATCCTTTTTATTTATGATAGCTCCGTTATTATTAATTTTACGAAAAAAAAATTATTCTTTATAAAACGTTCTGCATAGTCTAACAACTAAGATAAAATTTTAAGATATTAAATTTTGTCAATTTTATACGAGGTATGTCAAAAAATATGAATTTCGCTTTGTAGTGAAGTACCTTTATTTTTCACAATATTGAAATTTGTTATTATAAAAAGTTGTTCAGAATTAAAAACTTTGTTTCAATATGCAATTGCATCCTTTTAGTTGCAATATTGTGAACTATAAAGGTATTTTACTCTTGAGCGAAATTCATATTTTTTGACATACCTCGTATAAAATTGGAAAAAATTGATATTTTATGATTGCATCTTAGTTTTTTGACTATTCAGACATTTTTATAAGGAATAACTTTTTTTGGAAAATTAATAATAACGGAGTTGTCTTAAAAAAAATGATGTTGGGTATCCGAAATTTAAGGAAAATTTTCAAAAAATTTTTTCAATTAAAAGAGTGTAAATGCATATTATAACACAATTTTTAATTACAAACAACTTTTCTTAATAACAATTTTTGATATTGTGAAATATAAAGGCACTTGAGCGAAATTCATATTTTTGGACATACCTCGTATATTATTGATAAAATTTGATATCTGATTATTGCATCTTAGGTTTTAGACTATGCAGAGCGTAAAATTAATATTAAAAAAGTTTCCCATATGGTTCCAAGTTACGCAGACACACTGTATATTAATAATTGGGACTATTAATAATAATTGTGAAATTAGTGGAGTCACTGAAGGTTTTCATCTCCAATTTCGTTGAACCTTCATCGATTTTCATGAAAATTGGTGAGTCGTTAGAAGATAGTTCAAGAAACAAAGGTGACATAATACCAACTTGCGCTTTTACCGTGGGGGTGGATGCCACCCCTTCTCGGGGCTGAAATTTTTTTTATTAAAAATAATACCAGAAATCGATAGATGGGCAACTTCTAAGCAAATTTTGTTATATAAAGTTATTAACATAAATCAATACTTTTTGAGTTATTCAATATCAAAGATTTTATTTTTTCTTAAAAAAGTGCATGTTTTAAAGCTGTTTTTCACGTATTACTCAAAAACTATAAGCTTTTGTAAAAAGCTATTATCACCAAAATTAAAGATAATAAAAAATTTAATACACTCCCTACTTAAAGAACTAAACTAAAAGTTATTTCAAAGTGAGTTACGGGTAATTGAATGTTAATTTTTTCGACGAATACTCAAATCTAAGTATTCAAGCTTACATAACGGGAAAACGATGCATTTTATAGAATATACTTGTTAAACACTTGTCAAAGTACTTCGGAATACCTGTCAAATAAGCTCCAGTAGAAGTTAATAGCATCAAAATTTAGCAAGTTATGATGAAAATAAGAGAAACCTTTCGATTTTTTTAGGAAAAAGTGAAAAATAAAACATACGCCATTTCCACAAAAATTAAAATTTGTAGTAATCCTCACAAGAATTTCTTTAGGTTAATATAGTTAATGATTTTAACAATTTTGACCGGTTTAGAATGCATATTTTTGAGAAAAAGGTATAATTTAAAAAAATTAGAATTTTTAAAATTATCGTACTTTTCATTTTCTTTTGAGAATAACTCCAAAAATGCTCGATATACGTAAAAAATGATATATAACTAAATTTTAGTTTTTTCTATTTCAAATACTTTACTAATTTTACTATTTCCGTAGAGTAAAAAATAATCGAGATAGAAACGTTTGAAATTTCAATTTTACTGCGAGAACCATGTAACTGGGGCCATTTAACCCTTTATTTTTAAAAAAGTAAGAGGTTTGAAAGACTAATTTTGACGTTTTTTTATAACTCTTGGAGTCAACTTTCATTTAGTTTTTAGGGGAACCTGACATCTTAAAAATTAACGGTGTTATTTACAAAAGAACAATAACATTTTTTGGAAAAATTTTTAAAAGCTACATTTTGAAACATTTTTGGTGCATAAATTTTAATGCTATCAACTTGTTCGAGGGCTTATTTGATAGATATTTCTACGAACTTTGACAAATGTTTAATAAGTTTATGTTATAAAATGCATCATTTTCCCGGTACTTAAGCTTGAATACTTAGATTTGGGTACTCGACGAAAGAAATATACATTCAATTACCTATAACTCACTTTTAGTTAACATTGAAAGGTTTTTCTAGTAAGGAGTTTATTTGATTTTTTATTAGCCTCACTTTTGATAATAACTTTTTTGTAAAAACTTATAGTTTTTGAGTTATTTATGAAAAATCGGTTAAAAACATGCATCTTCCTCACGAAAAATTAAAATCTTTGATCTTTAATAACTCAAAAAGTTTTGATTTATTTTAATAACTTTATATAACAAATTTGGCTTATAATTTGTCCCTCTATCGGATTGTGGGGTTATTTTTAATAAAATAATTTTCACCCCGAGGAGGCATCCACCCCAGGGTAAAAGCGCAAGTTGGCACCATGTTACCTTTGTTCATTGAGATATCCTCTAACCACTCACCAATTTTCATGCAAATCGATGGAGGTTCAACAAAATCGGAGGTAATAGCTCAAATCCACCTTTAGTGACTGCACTAAATAGATTTAAGGCCATGGGTACATAATTAGCAAATACTTTACGGCTATCCCTACCTTTTCTGTCTTTACATGGCAAATTACGTGTAGTACAATTCACACTGGTATGGATATGTACATATTACTAGAATGTCATTCTACTTGACAATGTCATAACTAGCTTAAAGAGATGGCTTTTGAATGTTCTTGGATAACTGTTATTTTTTGTATAATTGCAAATTATTAATTCAGTTAATAAATGTGATAATTTTTTCACTAGCTATGTATTCAGTGATTGTAATAATTTATTTGTACCTACAACAAAAACTAATACTCAATCGAGAAAAGAGGAAAAGAGTTAAAGTGAGTTTTTAATAAACGGAATAACTTTTAACGGAAACTTTTTTAATAAATGGAACGCTTACAATTTTGAACATATTTAACAACAAAATACTTGGATCACAGAATATATCTTGATGTATTTATTCTCTGCTTCTAATTCTTCCATAAATAATACACAATAAATAACTTTTTATAAAGTTCACGTTTTAAATCAATTATTTATCAAATAATACAGTAAAACCTGCCATATCCGGATCAATGTAGCGACAGACCGATCCGGATATGAAAAAATCCGGATATCAAGACCACTACTTCTTTTACAGTCTCTGAAACGTTTTCTCCTTCATACAGTCCAGTAATCAACGCCGCCAATAACTTTCGTCGATAGACACGTTTTATAGATTCTATAATACATTATTTCGCCATCGTTTAGTTCTTCTTTTAGTGCGTTATCCAACAGCAGGACTGCCTTTATCGGTAGATTTCGGTAGATCCGGACGGCACAGAACCGTCCGGATATGGGGAGGTCCGGATATGACAGGTCCGGATATGGCAGGTTGTACTGTATATCAATATTATGTAATCAACAATTCAAAATATTTCCGATTCATGTCAAATAATTATTTAAAATTGTCACTGATTGTCAGTGTCTGACTGAAAATATTCTATTCGACTGAGTGCGTTGTATGACAAAGATAGATTTGGAAAATTACCACGGACATTGTGTTCATTTTTTTCGAATCCTGAAAAAACCAATAAATATTTTTGAAAAATCTAAACGCAGAATGAAAGACTAAATTATTACCGAGGGCCGAAAGTCGCTTAGAATAAATAAAAAGTTTATTTTGAATGAGATATTTGAAATTAAAAATAACACTAAATTTTCTCTTATTTTTTCACCCCTGTAACTTATTAAAATAAACATTATAGAAGTTCTCAGGGACTTTCGGCTCTCGCTAATAATGCAATCTTTCATTCTGCGTTTAAATTTTTTAAAAATACTTATTAGTTTTCTCAGGATTCGAAAAAAATGAATCCCTATTTGAATAGCATTGCAGCCGAAAAAACGTACCGATCCTCTTAAGAAATATCCGCCGTGTTCCGTCTACTGTTGAGTAGACAGAGACGGAACACTGCTCAGTCTTTCTCATTATTTTCACAAGTATTTTAGAAGGAAACTTCTTTTGTTTGTTTTCGTGAGTTGAAAAATTTTTTATACTCGCCTTCTTTGTTATGTGGCTAAGTTAGTTTAAATGATTTCGATGTGAGATCAATGCTATAACTTCATTGTACTGTACACCTAGCTATAGTCCGTCCGCTATAACTTTTCCCATGCGGTACGATTCATTTTCAATCAAATTAGGTCAAGACAGAAAGTGAAACGTACGCCGATGTTTGTAGTATATAGCATACAGCAGGGGTGGGCAAACTTTTTCTAGTAAGAGCCACAAAATGTTTTTGGTCTATTACCGAGGGCCGCAATATTTTTTACCTCAACATGTTCGACTTTTTACTAATTTTGTTTAGTGGGGGAGGGGTATGGTTTGAAATCAACTTTTCAAGTACATTTTTGTGAATTTTGTTTGAAACTATGGTAGAATTATTTTATTTCTAAATTAATAAACATATTCAGTACAATTCGAAAAATATTAAAAAAAATTCAAGACCAAATATTGAAAAATAAGTCAACAGTGGCATATTTCTACAGACACAAAAAAATGGATTTTGAAGTAGACATTAAAACTTGTCATTGAATCATATTAAATAAAAAATTTAAGAATATTTTATTAGTTTATGACTTTCTTGAGATAATGCTGTCGAGTTTTTTGTTTTAACGATTTTTGGGTTTTTGGTGTACTTAAAAGTCAAAATAACAAAATATTTTGTAAACAGGGTGAAAATCAACATATTGTTAAACAAAAAAAAATATCTCGACAGCGTTATCTCACGAAGTGTGTAAAGAAAATATATATGAAAAATTTCAGGTGGATCTGTCAAGTAGCTTTCGAGTTAAAATGTCCACCTCCTTTTAAAGAGCAATTTTAAGAAAAAGGCGTTTAAATTTTTGACAAATTTTATTTTCAATTTCTTTTTTGTCTGTCAAATCGTATAGTGATGAATACCGGAATATGTTTTGAATCGTCATTTATATAAAAATAGACAAAGTTATAAATTTGAAAAAATCTTAGATTCCCTTCATTGTTTCTGTTTTCTTTGAAAGAATTAAATAATAAAGAAATATTTATGAAATACATTATCTATTATTTCCAAACTTATTTAAGGTATATTAGTATTTAAAAAGACGAAAACCGAATCTTAATGGCTTTTATAAAGTTTTAGTTTAGTTTTATGTCCTTGTTCATGATTCTTTCTATTTCTGGTGGAAATCTAGTCAAAGCATCATCAATTCCGGTACTCAATGGATTGTATCGATAAGTCGAACTATAAATTTAGCTATGTACTTTTGGGCATTTGCAAAGATTGGCAAAATGCAAAAGTATTGAAAAAATATGCAAATTAATCTATAATTTCTAGTTGAATGTAGACTGGTACGGAATCACTTTGAACTGAAAAATGATTTCTTAGAAGTGATAAGGAAAATGATACATCTTCAAAATCTTTGAAACCATTTTCAAATTCCGTCAGCAAGTTACAAAGTTTTTCTTCATAAATTTTAAACTTATTTTCTCATTATCTGGTATATTGTTTTTAATGATTTTAATGAGGGAAATAATTGAACTAATTTTTTCTTTTTTATATGAACAATGCATAGTTTGTGTTCCATTTTAAAAGTTTCATTTTGCGTTCAAATCTTGTAAATTTAGCAAATGTGTTGCAGTTTTTCATTTCTATAAATAAAGCAATTTCCCTCCCTAATTCACAGCATCTTTTAAAAACCTTTTCTAAACTCAAATGCCTAATATGATTGTGGTATAAGACATCACTATGATCTTTTTCTAACTGTTCCAAAAATGCTATGAATGCACGATGATTTATTCCTTTTGAATAAATAAAATTAACAATATTTGTTGTAATTGAAATAACGTTGTCTACTTTCAAAACATTTTTGCACAATACCTGCTGATGGATTATGCAGTGAAAAAATAATTAATAATGTTCTGGCAATTTACTGTTTATGAATGTAATCTTTAAGTTTTCTCAACATTACAATATTAGCTCCTCTTAAATTTAGTGCTCCGTCAGTTGTTGTTACACTTACTAGGTGGTTACGGGTTAATTTAAAATTTTATAAACAGTTCCTGACTACTTCAAACATATTGTTTCCATTTGTTGAAATTTCATGGATTTCATTGAGGGAGCCTACAAAACTCTGTGTCGGGAACCCAAATAATTGCCCGCGGTATATTGAAAATTTGCGGAAAAATGACCCTCTGCAAAAGTATTAATTATTAGCTATATTATATATATTTACTTATTAATATTAGCAAGAATTAAAAAAAAAATTGCCACGGGCCGCAAAGAAATGTCTAAAGGGCCGCATGCGGCCCGCGGGCCGCACTTTGCCCACCCTTGGTATACAGTATACAAAATGTTTATACACATCGACGTTCGTTTCAATTTGTTTTGACTTAATTTCATTGAAAATGAATCGTACCGCATGGGAAAAGTTATAGCGGACGGACTATATGATCTAAACCTAAACCAGCGGGCCTGTAACCGACTGTAACGGTGTTTGTTTGAACGGGGGGGGGGGGGGGGGACTGGCCATCTATCTCTGACAATTGGGATAGACGGACTAGGGAAATATGGGATAGTTAGACCACTTATAAAACCTGGGATAGTTAGACCATATCTCCTGTTAGGGCGTAACTATATCTTTAAATAGTCGTATCCTGATAAGTTGCTTTTTTTGTAATAGCAAAATGCCTACGTTTAATCAATAAAGTCTTATAAAAAAGAGAGGAGAATGGTCTGAAGAGGCCTATCTGAAAATGTAGCTCCCTCGTAGTTATTGGACAAAATACATCCAGTGCTTTGTGTCAATAAAGTTCAGACTTTGAAAGATGCCCTTGAAATTACTGGTACAACTATCCCTATATTGTGGTCCATCTAACCCGGATGTTACGGTATTGATGGACCACTTGTGATTTAAAAAAATGTTTTAAATTGAACAAATAGTATATAATATAAATCCAGGATTTCAATGAATAATGAAAATTTATCATAACAAAATAGCAGAGTTGTTATTTCATAAAAATTGGGCCAATAATCACTTAGTACAGTCAAAATGAAAAAAATGGTCCATCTGCCAACCCCGAACACCCCGAGAAGACAATCCGAGGACATTCTTCATTCAACATTCAGATACATAACATGTACAATTTGTAAAACTTTATTTATATCTAAATTCATTAAAAGTTTTCTTATTCTAAAAACATTTCTTATGTATAAAATTCGTACATAATTAAATTGGTCCTTCGAACGGATTAATCAGTGCAATTATAATAATTAATTAGTTATTGTGCAACATTCCGAAAAATCGCTGTGACAATCCAGGCCGCATTTTTCGACGATAAGCAGACGAGAAGCAGATCATCCGGGACGAGAATCAAAAGGTCAGTGTAAGCGTTCTATATTCTATTCTACCAATTCCTTTACGATTTTATCCTCGTTTCGACTTGATTTATTCACTTTATTCTTTCTCAAACGTTTCAGTACTTTTAAAAAATATAACATTATTTCTTTCTGAATTTACATACATTTTTCACATTATTTTAAACTCATACTTACATTATATTGCGTCACTTCTTATATTTAGCCTTTTTTTAAATTATATCGATTATAACAAGCATTTAAACCATTTTAAACCTTACGTTGTCTACTTACGGGCTTATTTTTGTCATTTTACATCACATTCTACATTTTTGTTATTTACATTTACACATATTAAGGTAGGTTTACATTTAACAGTACATAACACTTTTATTAACACTATTATTATTCAAAATGTCGCAGAAACAAAATGTTCCATCCCAAAAAAACGATGAGATTGCTTCTGAGCTCAAAAGGCTCCACATTACGCGTGGAAATTGTAAATCTCAAATAAAAAAATTCAAAACCTATCTAGATAAAGAAAAATCAAAAAATAATCCTGATTTTGCTCAGCTTGAAATTAGACTATCAAAAATTGAACCTCTTTTTCAAGCTTTCGATGACATTCAGATTCAAATAGAATGTTTAGAGACTAGCAATGATGTAGCAAATCAAAACGAGCGTCTAGATAATTCATTTATTCTCCATAAAGCTGGACTCAACAACTCGTCGTGAATGGGAGAGTGAATATGCCAAACATGACAAGGTAACTAGAGAAATATTTTGCAATTTTCTTTCTGAAAAATGCAGAATTTTGGAAACTTTAAATATTCAAGGTAATAAAGTCAAACAAAATGTAAAAAGCCTTTTTTCAAGTAATTCTGCAACTTGTTATTTTTGCAATCAAGAGCATACAATTTATGACTGTAAATCATTTATCGAGTTAAGTTTAAAGTCTAGACTAGCTGAGGTCAAAAAATTGAAACTTTGTGTCAATTAAAAGACTAAGTTTTTCATCCTAATAAAAATATTTGTAAATTAAATATTTTTAAAAGATTTTTAATTGAAAAACTTTATTGGCCCATTTCCTAGTGACAACCTCCAAGGCTTCTACAATATGCAAGCACATGGATGCTGCAGTGAAGACTAAGGGGAAGGAATTCTACACTATGCAATTCACAACCCCCGTCTGCAGCGTGGTAAAGTTCCAGCGGAAAATGGACCTAGTTACTCTATAGGAGTAATACTAATAAAAATAAAAATGTATACCATTTTTATTCATTCAGTTGCGGTGCGAAACCAAAACTGTCTTAATTTTTACTCAGATCAGAGAGTGCAGCCAGCACTCTTATCGACGATTTCACCTCTTTTTAGAGGTTCATCAGAGACTGCATAGGCTGCTTTTCTCTGGCCCAGGTAAAACTCTTCGACATATCCATCTCCCATCGCAACTGACGAGATGGTAGTAGGTGCCTAGCGGCATCTGCTAAATAAAAGACTAAGTTTTTCAACCTAATAAAAATATTTGTAAATTAAATATTTTTAAAAGATTTTTAATTGAAAAACTTTATTGGCCCATTTCCTGGTGACAACCTCCAAGGCTTCTACAATATGCAAGCACATGGATGCTGCAGTGAAGACTAAGGGGAAGGAATTCTACACTATGCAATTCACAACCCCCGTCTGCAGCGTGGCAAAGTTCCAGCGGAAAATGGACCTAGTTACTCTATAGGAGTAATACTAATAAAAATAAAAATGTATACCATTTTTATTCATTCAGTTGCGGTGCGAAACCAAAACTGTCTTAATTTTTACTCAGATCAGAGAGTGCAGCCAGCACTCTTATCGACGATTTCACCTCTTTTTAGAGGTTCATCACAGACTGCATAGGCTGCTTTTCTCTGGCCCAGGTAAAAACCTTCGACATATCCATCTCCCACCGCAACTGACGAGATGGTAGTAGGTGCCTAGCGGCATCTGCTAAATAAAAGACTAAGTTTTTCAACCTAATAAAACTATTTGTAAATTAAATATTTTTAAAAGATTTTTAATTGAAAAACTTTATTGGCCCATTTCCTGGTGACAACCTCCAAGGCTTCTACAATATGCAAGCACATGGATGCTGCAGTGAAGACTAAGGGGAAGGAATTCTACACTATGCAATTCACAACCCCCGTCTGCAGCGTGGTAAAGTTCCAGCGGAAAATGGACCTAGTAACTCTATAGGAGTAATACTAATAAAAATAAAAATGTATACCATTTTTATTCATTCAGTTGCGGTGCGAAACCAAAACTGTCTTAATTTTTACTCAGATCAGAGAGTGCAGCCAGCACTCTTATTGACGATTTCACCTCTTTTTAGAGGTTCATCAGAGACTGCATAGGCTGCTTTTCTCTGGCCCAGGTAAAAATCTTGGACATATCCATCTCCCACCGCAACTGACGAGATTGTAGTAGGTGCCTAGCGGCATCTGCTAAATAAAAGACTAAGTTTAGTCTTCACTGCAGCATCCATGTGCTTGCATATTGTAGAAGCCTTGGAGGTTGTCACCAGGAAATGGGCCAATAAAGTTTTTCAATTAAAAATCTTTTGAAAATATTTAATTTACAAATATTTTTATTACGTTGAAAAACTTAGTCTTTTATTTAGCAGATGCCGCTAGGCACCTACTACCATCTCGTCAGTTGCGGTGGGAGATGGATATGTCGAAGATTTTTACCTGGGCCAGAGAAAAGCAGCCTATGCAGTCTCTGATGAACCTCTAAAAAGAGGTGAAATCGTCGATAAGAGTGCTGGCTGCACTCTCTGATCTGAGTAAAAATTAAGACAGTTTTGGTTTCGCACCGCAACTGAATGAATAAAAATGGTATACATTTTTATTTTTATTAGTATTACTCCTATAGAGTAACTAGGTCCATTTTCCGCTGGAACTTTACCACGCTGCAGACGGGGGTTGTGAATTGCATAGTGTAGAATTCCTTCCCCTTAGTCTTCACTGCAGCATCCATGTGCTTGCATATTGTAGAAGCCTTGGAGGTTGTCACCAGGAAATGGGCCAATAAAGTTTTTCAATTGAAAATCTTTTAAAAATATTTAATTTACAAATATTTTTATTAGGTTGAAAAACTTAGTCTTTTATTTAGCAGATGCCGCTAGGCACCTACTACCATCTCGTCAGTTGCGGTGGGAGATGGATATGTCGAAGATTTTTACCTGGGCCAGAGAAAAGCAGCCTATGCAGTCTCTGATGAACCTATAAAAATAGGTGAAATCGTCGATAAGAGTGCTGGCTGCACTCTCTGATCTGAGTAAAAATTAAGACAGTTTTGGTTTCGCACCGCAGCTGAATGAATAAAAATGGTATACATTTTTATTTTTATTAGTATTACTCCTATAGAGTAACTAGGTCCATTTTCCGCTGGGACTTTACCACGCTGCAGACGGGGGTTGTGAATTGCATAGTGTAGAATTCCTTCCCCTTAGTCTTCACTGCAGCATCCATGTGCTTGCATATTGTAGAAGCCTTGGAGGTTGTTACCAGGAAATGGGCCAATAAAGTTTTTCAATTAAAAATCTTTTAAAAATATTTAATTTACAAATATTTTTATTAGGTTGAAAAACTTAGTCTTTTATTTAGCAGATGCCGCTAGGCACCTACTACCATCTCGTCAGTTGCGGTGGGAGATGGATATGTCGAAGATTTTTACCTGGGCCAGAGAAAAGCAGCCTATGCAGTCTCTGATGAACCTCTAAAAAGAGGTGAAATCGTCGATAAGAGTGCTGGCTGCACTCTCTGATCTGAGTAAAAATTAAGACAGTTTTGGTTTCGCACCGCAACTGAATGAATAAAAATGGTATACATTTTTATTTGTGTCAATTGTTTGCGAAATAATCATTCAACTAACCAGTGTCGGTCTAGGCATTGTCAAAAATGTGACAGTAAACACAACACCCTGTTACACTTTGGTGTCAATAATCAAGATAACAATCAAAATTTCAACTCGAATAATCCTGGTACATCTAGAAGAAATACCTCGCAAAATAATCATAACTCCAATTTTAATGCTAACCATTCCACTGAAACTTCTGATTCTCCTGAAATTAGCTCAAATTGTTTAGTTGCAGGTAATAATTCCCCAAGCATTGTTTTATTGTCAACTGCCCTGGTAGACATTTTTGATAATCATGGAAATGTATTTTCTTGTCATATACTTCTTGATAGCGGCAGTGAGTCAAGTTTTATCTCTGAGGAAATGTGTAACAAGTTATACGTAAATACAACTCCAATACAATGTTCTATTACTGGGGTCGGGCAAAAAACAACAAATATTCTAAAACAAACTGTTGTGTCGGTTCAAGCACGTCAAGTTCCGTTTAAAACAAGTTTCAAATGTTTAGTTACTCCTAAAATCACAAGCAGAATACCCTCAAACTTTATTAATACGTCAAGCCTAAAAATTCCTCATAATCTGATACTAGCAGGGTCCAATCGACATTTTGATTGGTGCTGATAACTTCTGGGATCTGCTCATGGTAGGTCAGGTAAAACTTGGCAAGCATTTGCCTACATTGCAAAAAACTCAATTTGGTTGGATCGTCTCGGGCACTATACATTCACCCCAGTTTATACAACCTTCTAACATTTCTATCTTATGCAATCTAAGCACTTCTGATCAAGCTATTCATTCACAAATAGCTAAATTCTGGGAAATTGAAGAAATCAATGTTCCTAAATCCTCATCTTCAGATGACATTCTCTGTGAAGAACTCTTCACAACTACCACAATTAGAAACTCGTTGGGTCAATTTATCGTCCAACTACCGTTTCAGAAACCGGCTTGCTCTCTTGGCGATTCAAAAGAAGTAGCAACCAAATTCTTATTCAATTTAGAGAAACGATTACAAAGAAATCCTGAACTAAAGTCTAACTATACAGATTTCTTAAGCGAATACGAAGCCCTTGGTCACATGACCAAGATAAATGACTCTGAATTATCAGATAAACCTTGCTATTATTTACCCCACCACGGCGTGGTAAAAGAGTCAAGTACTACGACTAAGTTAAGAGTCGTTTTCAATGGATCAGCTACAAAAACTAGTGGCTTATCACTTAATGACATTTTAGTAGCCGGTCCAACTATTCAAGATGATCTATTTTCTATAGTTTTACGGGCAAGAAAACATAATATTATGCTGACCGGAGACATAACTAAAATGTACCGGCAAGTGTTGGTAGATTCATCACAACGCTCGCTACAACTTATTCTTTGGAGGCCTAATCCTGATTCAGAAATACATACGTATCAATTAAATACACTTACATACGGCACAGCACCTGCAGCCTTTCTGTCTACGAGATGCTTAAAGGAACTGTCAATACAATGTAAAGATACACATCCAGACATTAGCAGAATAATCGCAAAGGACTTTTACGTTGATGTTCTTTGCACAGAGTGTTCATCAGTTGATGAGGCAATATATCTTAAACAAAAGCTTTCTGAAATTCTCATTTCTGGTGGCTTTCCACTCCGTAAATTCATGTGCAATGCACCAGAAGTACTTTGTGAACAATCTGAAGGAGATAATATCATATTAAATTTCGGTGAAAATTGCAATAACAAAACTTTAGGTCTTCTCTGGAACTCTCAATCTGACACACTACAATTTTCAATAAAATCTCCTTACAATTCGTGTCCAACAAAACGAAAAAATACTATCTTGTGTCTCTCAAATATTCGACCCATTAGGATTAGTTCAACCTGCAATAATCATAGCAAAATGCATTATTCAAAAAATTGTGGCAACACAAACTTGATTGGGATGAATCAATCCCACAAGACCTTTATACTAGCTGGATTTAATTCCATAATCAACTTCAAGATTTAAATACATTAAAAATACCTAGGCATGTTCTACCTAGCAATCCACTTCTATTAGAAATCCATGGCTTCTCTGACGCCAGTGAAATGGCATACGGTGCTTGTATATACATTCGATCCTTAGATTCAGAGGGTACTTATTATTGCCACTTACTTTGCTCTAAAACAAGAGTGGCTCCCCTCAAAACAATTACGATTCCTAGGCTCGAGTTGACTCAAAAGGTCATAATCTCTTTAGATCTTTCTATTACTCAAATCTTCTACTGGTGTGACTCAACTATAGTCTTATCATGGATCAAATCTTCTTCTACTCAATGGAAAATATTTGTCGCTAATCGAGTGACACAAATACAATCATTAACAAATTCGGATTCTTGGAGATACGTCAATACTCATGAAAATCCAGCTGACTTGCTCTCTCGGGGTCTTAGCCCTACGTCTTTAATTGATCATTCTCTATGGTGGAATGGCCCTAAGTGGTTGATGTATCCTGAAGAACAGTGGCCCACTGGTGTTTCAAACACTATAGGTAATTCTGATCTACCTGAGAGGCGCAAAGAAAAATTAATTTCCTTTCAGTCTACAGTTACTGAAGGACTAGATCTTATCAACAGATTTTCTAGTCTTAACAAGCTTCAACGAGTCACTGCTTATTGTTATCGATTCTTGGATAATTGCCGTGTACCTAAGGCAAATAGAAAATCCGGAGCACTTGATGCTTAAGAACTTAATCATGCTCTAAATACTCTTATTAGAATTGTTCAAAGGCAAGAATTTCCGAATGAATATCTTGACTTATCAAAATCTAATCCTATTAACTCTAAAAGTAAGATTTTACGATTAGCCCCATTTTTATATGATAAGGGCATAATTAGAGTTGGTGGCAGACTTAAACATTCCAAATTTGATTTTCAAAAGAAACATCCTGCAATAATACCCGGTAAACATGTACTTTCTAAATTAATTGTAAATCAAGAACATTTGCGCCTTCTTCATGCAGGGCCACAACTATTACCAGCCTCAATACGAGAACGGTTTTGGCCTATTTCTGGCAGAAACTTAATCAAACAAGTTGTGAGGCAATGCTTACCTTGTTTTCGCTTTAGTGCTTCTCCCACTCCATATTTGATAGGAGATTTACCAGAGCATCGAGTAACGCCTCAACGGCCTTTCTATAATACAGGTACATTACAAACTAGTACATTAAGTACAAACTAGAAATTACAAAACAATTAAAGCTTACGTGTGTGTTTTTGTGTGTCTCTCAACGAGAGCGATGCATTTGGAACTTGTAAGCAGTCTTACTACAGACGCTCTTATTGCTACTCTTCGTAGATTTTTCGCTAGAAGAGGTTTAAGCGCAATTATATATTCCGATCATGGCACCAACTTTGTTGGCGCTAAAAATGAGATTTATAAATTTCTACGCACGAGTGAAAATGAAATCAAATCTATTTTAAATTCTGAAAACGTCAAATGACATTTTATACCTCCTCATGCTCCTCATTTTGGTGGTATCTGGGAAGCGGGAGTCAAATCCACTAAATTTCATTTAAAGATGGTACTCGGTCAAATTCCATTTTCTTACGAAGACTTCGTAACTGTTCTTCATCAAGTCGAAGCGTGTTTAAATTCCCGACCTTTATCCCAGATTTCCAATGATCCCAATGATCCACAGTCTTTGACACCTGCAAATTTCCTAATTGGAGAATGCATTACTGCTTTACCTGACCATGACTATTCTACAATCAAAGAAAACTCGCTCAGCAAGTTTCAACGTCTTCAAAGAATCACCCAAAGTTTCTGGAAGCGATGGTCAAAGGAATATATTTCCGAACTCCAGCAACGGTCTAAATGGAAAAAGACCTACCCCACAATTTTGAAACCTGGACTCCTCGTCTTGGTTAAAGAAGATGGAATCCGCCAATGAAATGGAAAATTGGCATAATTGAACTCATTCATCCTGGCGTTGATGGTATAGTCAGAGCTGTTACCATTAGAACTAGCTCCGCCGTATACAAACGACCCGCCATGAAGATCTGTGTATTTCCAGAGGATCTTCCCAATCATTAGTTGCTTGTTGAAGCCTACCAGCTGTCAAGGGGGCCGGTATGTTTAACTGTTCGATCACCCCCGTAGTACAAATATTTAAGATGCAACGGTAAACCATTTCTTCACCCCGCGCGGCCGTACCGGCTTGTACCTGGTTACCCACATCTGCCAACCCCGAACACCCCGAGAAGACAATCCGAGGACATTCTTCATTCAACATTCAGATACGTAACATGTACAATTTGTAAAACTTTATTTATATTTAAATTAATTAAAAGTTTTCTTATTTTAAAAACATTTCTTATGTATAAAATTCGTACACTCTGAAATTCTATATTAATTTCAGAGGTCGAGTGCAATTTGTTGCGATTACTTCATGAATAAAACTGTTCAAAACCAAAATTTTATTGTAATTTATTTATGTAAGTACCATTAAACACACAGTTTTTATAAATATTTGACGATTGAAAGTCATCACTTTTATAATTTTTAAAACATTAATTGTCATTAATGTCACTGAATGTATTTTTTCGTAGCAACGAAGGGCATCTGACGTAATATACTTAACGACGGGAGATTATCAAAAATTATCGATTTAATTCAGATTTCTGTAGCTTTCTATTGGTCAGAATCTCCTATGAATGAAATAATCAGTAGTAATTGCACAAGAGCTCTGAAATTCTATATTAATTTCAGAGGTTGAGTGCAATTTGTTGCGATTATTTCATGAATAAAACTGTTCAAAACCAAAATTTTATTGTAATTTATTTATGTAAGTACCATTAAACACACAGTTTTTATAAATATTTGATGATTGAAAGTCATCACTTTTATAATTTTTAAAACATTAATTGTCATTCAAGTCACTGAATGTATTTTTTCGTAGCAACGAAGGGCATCTGACGTAATATACTTAACAACGGGAGATTATCAAAAATTATCGATTTAATTCAGATTTATGTAGCTTTCTATTGGTCAGAATCTCCTATGAATGAAATAATCAGTAGTAATTGCACAAGAGCTCTGAAATTATTGAATTTTTCCCAGTGACATTTTGACAGTTTTTATTTCACGAGCCGAAGGCGAGTTAAATTATGTCAAAGTGTCACGAGAGCAAAAATTATATATTAATTTCAGAGGCCGAGTGCAATTTGTTGCGATTATTTCATGAATAAAACTGTTCAAAACCAAAATTTTATTGTAATTTATTTATGTAAGTACCATTAAACACACAGTTTTTATAAATATTTGACGATTGAAAGTCATCACTTTTATAATTTTTAAAACATTATTTGTCATTAATGTCACTGAATGTATTTTTTCGTAGCAACGAAGGGCATCTGACGTAATATACTTAACGACGGGAGATTATCAAAAATTATCGATTTAATTCAGATTTCTGTAGCTTTCTATTGGGCAGTATCTCCTATGAATGAAATAATCACCATAATCTGACAACCATTATCTGACGCCAATCTGATAATAAATGAAAATTTTTACCAAAATACGGCTTTCTAATGCACACATCTGTCACTGAATTTCTATTGTCCTGATATTCACCTGAGAAGCAAATATGAAGAAGATTGACGATTTCAATTACTTGAGCTCGATGCAATCCCAAAAAATGGCGAAGAACGCAGTGTCAAATTCTCAAAAATATAATTCAGCAAGTCGAAGAATCCCACTAAATTGTTATTTTTATCAATTAAACATTCAGCAACAACCGTTTCATCTCTGTTGTCAACCTCTGTTTTCTTCATTTCCTAAACGTAGTAACTCCACAGGTCCATGAAGAAGACGAGATATCCGAAATTCATATCGAAGAGGTTCCATTAGATAAATTTCACTTGTTAATCAGATCCAAATGAAGAAAGAAGATACCATTGATGGTAATAACCTTCAAGAAATGAAACCAAAGAAATCGTACCGTCCTACCTCATATACATCCCAGATCATTTTTCACAGCAGAAAACGCCTGATTCTAAGGGTAGGAGGATATCTTCTTCTTCGTGTTGTGCCTATCCGTTTCGGATGTTGACAACCGTCATGGCAATCTGTACTTTCCACACTGCTGCTCTGAAAAGATTTGTGGTTGTTGTGTTTAACCGCTTACGTAGATTTTTCAGCCAGGAAATCCTTTGCCTTCCTGGTCCTCGATTTCCTTCTACTTTTCCCTGCAAGATTAGACCAGGGCGCATCTGTAAAAATATTAGTACATTTGGACGTTGAGAGGTGACTTAAATTTTTTTGCAGAAATTGCTTGAAAATAAATCAAATAATAATGTTTGAGTTATCCTCCCTCTCAAAAAGCTCCAGAACATTGTTTAAATAATCAAAACGTCAAAAAATTAGGGAAAAATTCGTTTTTTTTTTCGTTTTTTGATTATAACTTTAACTAAAAGTATTTATTTCCGAGAAAAGTTGTACTGACATAAAAGTTGCATAATGAAATTTCCTATAATATAAAATTGGTTAAAAATTTGAAAAATAGTCACCCTTGTTGCAAAATAGCAATAATTGCAAAAAAACATACAAAAACAAGTATTCGCATTTTACGTTTTTCAGCCATTTATGCTACACTTAGGACCTTCATATTTCACCCAGAAAAACTTTATGATACAGTATAACAATACTGTAAATTTCATTAAGATCGGTTCAATAAATTTTGCAAAATAAATTTTGCAATCCAGCTTTCGCAAAAAAATTCATTTTTTAAAAATTTTACAGGACTGAAAATAAAGCAGATAGCAAATTGAAATTATTTTTGCGTATAGAAGTATACTGTACCTTTTATTTGCAATTTTAAAAAATTAAAATCGATTAACACCGCGGCGGCGTCAGGAATTTTTTTAAATAAACATTAATTATTGCTGCTACGCGCAGGACAGCGGATAGTTTGCTCTGATTGGGCATTCCAATGACCTTTGATAGTGATTGATATATTTTAATTTTTATTACATTTCGATATAAATAAATAAACTGATTTATTGCAAAATAAAAACACATACTCTATTATTTGAAATAACACTTTTATTAGCAAAAACATTCTTTGTTCATATATTTTAACTTAGAGAATAAAGTTTATTATTTTTAAATATATGCGATTGTTTAAACAGTATTTCACAAACAATAATAAAATTAGTTTGATTTTTGTGGAATTAAAATATTAAAATACAACAAAATATAGAGTAAGAAAATAACATATTAGATAAAGATTGAAAAAAATTTTGGTGGAAATCAACTTGTGTGAATCTAACACCGCTGTCCTGCGAGTAGCACCAAAAATTAATGTTTATTTAAAAAATTTCCTGACGCCGTGGTAATTAATCGATTTTAATTTTTCAAATTGCAAATGAAAGGTACAGTACACTTCTATAAGCAAAAAAAATTTCAACTTGCTACCTGCTTTATTTTCAGTCCTGTAACATTTTGAAAAAATGAATTTTTTTTGCGAAAGCTTGATTGCAAAATTTATTTTGCAAAATTTATTGAACCGATCTCAATGAAATTTACAGCATTGTTTTACTGTATCATATAGTTTTTTTGGGTGAAATATGAAGGTCCTACATGTAGCATAAATGGTTGAAAAACGTAAAATGCGAATACTTGTTTTTGTATGGTTTTTTCGCAATTATTGCTATTTTGCAACTAGGGTGACTATTTTTTAAATTTTTAACTAATTCTATATTGTAGGAAATTTAATTACGCAAATTTTATGTTAGTACAACTTTCCTGGAAAATAAATACTTTTAAAGTTATAATCAAGAAACCAAGAAAAAATCGAATTTTTCCTTCATTTTTTGACATTTTGATTATATAAACAATGTTCCGGACCTTTTTGAGCGGGAGGATAACTCAAATATTATTATTTGATTTATTTTCAAGCAATTTCTGCAAAAAAAAATTTGAGTCACCTCTCAACGTCCATCTCAAAACAGATGCGCCCTGGTCTATAGTTGCAGCAGTCTATATCTTTCGCTGTTCCTCATGATGTGACAGAGTTATTTGATTTTGGCTGTTTTTACTGTGGTCAACAGCTCTTTTTCTTTTTTAGTTCTCATCGAAGCACCCTGATTATTAGTTATATAGATTGGCCTAACTACGTTCACGCTCCATAATTAAGAATATCAACCATAATTACATATTTTTTCAAATTGTAATAAAATATTTTTAGGTTTTTCAGTCAGTATAATGTTAACTTTGGTATAAGAAAGTTGATATTAATCTTTGTATAAAAAATAAATTATTTAATTCTTGCAATACGAAATTTGGAATTTTTGTTTTTACCCAGTTTTCACCCAGAGACTTTGTAAACACAACTCCATCGCCATTAGACCAGATAGAGTGACAAAATGAGGTGTCGAATGAAAGCTTATCTTATAACCCAAGGATGGTACTAAAGGATTTGAGAAATTTGACCTAGGACTTTCGGTTTTAGCCGAAATTGTTCTTCTTCTTTGAGAGCCGTCTCTTAATCGGAGGTTGGATATTATCATCACTATCTTCACTCTATCTACCACTGCTCTAAAGAGCTCTATGCACTCTAAACTGTATTTAAAACAATCCCTTAAATTCTTCAACCATGACACTCTCCTTCTTCTTATACTCCTTCCACCTCTTATATTACCCCTTATTATCAGTCTTAGCATTTCATATCGCTGACCCCTCATTACGTGTCCCGGATATTGTAATTTTCTTATTTTTATTGTGTTTATTATTTTGCATTCTTTGCCCATTTCTCGCAGTACTTCTGTATTCGTGTTCTTCTGTGTCCATGCTATTCTAGGCATCCTTCCGTAACAGCACATTTCAAATGACTGCAGTTTTTTATGTGTTCTTGCTTCCCTGTCTAGTTTTCAAGTCCATATTGCAGTATCGAGTACAAGCGATCAACAAATACAAATACAGCGATCAATACATACAAATAGTACAAGCGATCTATTATTCGACGCGCCTTAGCAAGACGAGAAGAAATACATACCTCCCGTTTTACGCCTGTTTGTCCGTCAGTCTGCCTGTCCGCGAATATAACTCCTCCATTATTAAAACAGATAGCATGACAAATGGCTTCAAAGATGTAGTGATGTTGATTATAGTTACTTTCGAGTATTCGTTACAAATCGTTACTTTTGTATAAAGTAATCATTTACAGAATTCGTTACTTTGATTACTATGATTACTTTTGTTACTTTTGTATTTGAGTACCGGTAATTATATCGAGAATCGTATTTCTCAGTAGCTAGGTATTCTGTATAAAGTAATCATTTACAGTATTCGTTACTTTGATGACTATTATTACTTTTGTTACTTTTATATTTGAGTGCCGGTAATCATATCGAGAATCGTATTTCTCAGTAAGTAGGTTTGTATAGGTATTCCGATATAACAACGACCTTCATCAATCTGTTTAAGGAATAAAAATGATTTGATTGCTATGATTACTTTTGTTACTTTTGCATTTGAGTACCGGTAATCATATCGAGAATTGTTTTTCTCAGTAGGTAGGTATTTTGTTTAGGTATTCCGATATAATAACAACCTTCACGAAGTACGAAGTAATCACAGTAATCAAAGTAGATATAATAGTCGTTACTCGCTTTGATACGATTGGTACGAAGTAACGAAGTAATCAGAGTAATCAAAGTAATCAAAGTAGATACAATAGTCGCTACTCGCTCTAGTACGATTGGTATGAAGTAACGAAGTAATCAGAGTAATCAAAGTAATCAAAGTAGATACAATAGTCGTTACTAGCTCTGATACAATTCGTACGAAGTAACGAAGTAATCAGAATAATCAAAGTAACGATTTGCCTCTCTGTATAGTAATCGTTACTTTCGGTATTCGTAAGTAACGAGTACTTTGTAACGAATAGTTACTTTTTCAATATCACTACAAAGAGGGCATTAATAAATATGAGAAATTTAACCTCCGGAGTCCGGTTCCATAGTTGCGCCTGGAAGTACTGTTTTAAAGTCGCCGAAATAGTACAAGCGATATGTTACTTGACGTGCCGTTGCAAGACGAGACTAAAGGTATACTTCCGGTTTTTATATTACCCCTTGGTTAAAAGGTGCAATCGTAAGGGCCACATTATAATCGCAGAAATAGAACAGGTAATATAATCAATCATTGTGTATTAAAAAGTCGAGCTCGAATATTTAGTGTCAGTTTTGATTTAATTTCGGGTTAAAAAGTTATGACCGGAAGTTTGGCAAAAATAATTCAAAATTACCGAAATTATTTATTAGTCGACCCAAAGTTAGATGAAGAGTTCAAATATCGACTTCCAGTTCTACCTCCGGTCACGTTGGGTGAAAACCTAGGACTTACGAAGTCCAATTGAACTTGAATTAAATCGTTTTTAACAGGTTGACTGCCAGGCGGTCGTATACGACCGACAGTTCAATAAGTACTACATGCCACGGCGGTCGTATTAGACCGATTTGATACCGTCTGTGATATAGTTCTTGTTTTGCCAGAGGTTGTGTAGAGAAGAGGAATTATCGCAGTATTCGACCGCTGTGGCATACAGTCGTCGCATATATGTACATATCAGTTTTTACTTAGTTTTTACAGAATAGGGGAGACTGAAATGATATCCAAATTTTGACGTGTCTTTATTTTGGGTAAAAAATATAAGAAAAAGTCATTCCAAACTAAATAGCATAAAAAAGTGAAATAGGAACATGAAAGAAATTAAAACATCAGTTATTTGGAATGTTTGTCGAAACAATCTAAACATAGGTGAGGTTGACCTTCACAAGTGTCTCAGTAAGTTACTACTTTTTTGACCCGATTTTTTTTACGTTTCCCCGAATCATTTTGCATTCTATCATAATGGTCCTGCTCTTTTCATCAAAGTATTAATTTGCATCGATCTTGTTGTAGTTCGTCTCAATTTTTTGTTGTTTCTATTCGGAATTATTATGTGGCTCAATGTTGCCTTCATAATTTAGGAGCGACTTTAATACATGCTCTCTAAATTCAGTTATTTTTATCTTTATATCGGCTACTGGGTTGAAAATATTGTGAGAATTTACGAGTGATGTACCAAGAAGAAATTCCACAGCGGGCTTCATGTACCATTTCAGTGATTTTCGTAGGGGTGAATTTTGTATTCCATTATAGCCTGAGGTGTATGAACAACATCACTTCGTCGTTGAATTGCCTGAGTTTCGTTAGTGTGTTTAGTAGATAGTAACAAGACATCTCTTTTATCCTTCTACTTCAAAATTGAAAACGCAGATGCCTCTCTCGTCTTTCAACCCAAACGTTTTCCCCTTTTTTCAATTTTTTTATTTATTACTTCTTTTGGGTTTCCACGACGATTTGCTCTTAGTACTGTATTAATTTTTTTTGTTGGTAGGAGCCCATCGATGTAGTCTAGATTCGTTACTGATATGCAGCGTAATTTGCCAGCTTTCGCAGAATAGTTGAAAATCTTGTGATTTTCCAATAGGTTTTTTCCATGAGAGTTGTTCGTATCCATCAGCCTGGCTTTGGTGATCTTCATTTCCCTGTATCCCTAAAAATTAGACAAGCACGTTGTCTTACTAACAATCTAACCTTTACTGATGAAATATTAGTCAAAGCAACCACTCGGCGGAATAATACACGACAAAATCTCATCACTAACAGAACGACCGCCCGAACGACCGCTTGGCACCACTGGAATAAGTATATCGCCTACGCCCGCTGACATATTTTTTCAAAAATTTGGACTAATAAATAAAATTGATGAAATATTAGTATTGGAAGTATTTCAGTTGGTTGCCAGATGCACTTTTTTCAACTTGGCTCCATGGACTTTTTTAAACAATTTTTTGTGGCATTCAACCTGTTAAACACTTTCCCGGAAAAGCCAAAACTATCAGTCGCCTGTTTGATATTTAAATTTTAAATCTTATAATTCTTTATTGGCTAGTGTAAGTATATGGATTTCATTTATAATCCCTTGTTAATCCATTTTAAATAAATAAAACTATCCTATTTGGTTTAAAACAACCTCTTTCTGGAACACTGGACTAAATAACCGCTGTAGGGGCTTATATTTTAAATATATTTCGTGCTGCTAGAAACGTGCATACCAGCCGGGTAGCTGTCATTTCTATGGTAAAATGTGTCAATGATTGTCTTTAGTAAAGTTACAAAGTAGTATGCATGAAATGGAATTAACAATATTTTTTGGGAAACACGACTATACACTTAAGTTGATGAGTTTATCGATTGGATTCGCATGGAATTCTAGGAATGTTTTCCAGAAATACGTCAGTCAATTTACAAAAACGTAACGCAAACATCTGCCTGATACAAAGGTAAAAAATATTTTAGTTTTACGGTTCAAAAAATTTAGTTGATTATAAAAGTTAATCTTTGGATACGTGTCAATTACAATAAAAATCTCGAACGATAGCAAGTCGAAAATATCGAAAAGAGATTATAGTTCCACTCAAAAACGTCCCTCAAAAGTCAATTTTGAAATAAGTATTTATGAACCAAATTGACAATATACACAGTGATTGATTGGTGCGAGGAATCTCAATAGCTCTGTAATTATGAACTATTAAAAAAGCTTATTTAAAAAAATATAGGCAGATTTAAAACCACTTTTTCTTATTAATTATAATTTTCAAGTCATTTCCCAACGGCGAGTCAGATTAAAGTTTTATTTTTAAATGGAGTTGCTTCACTCTTCTATCTCAGCAAAATAGTTGTTATCTGGTGTATTGGATATTTAAAACGTTATATTCAATATTACATAAAAATCGTATCAAGTTCCTTTTCCTCCTGGCTACCTAATTAACCACTACAGGCGATGTTGATTTTTTGGAGATAAAAGGTATCTTTGGCAGTAGTGTTGTTTGGTGATAGAATACAGTCAATGAAATAATAGGAGGTAAATCCAAAGTAAAGATTAATTTAGTGCAGAATGGGTTGGGTAGAAAGTTACTAAATAGTATGCATGAAATTTAATTAACAATATTTTTTGGGAAACAAGACTATACACTTAAATTTATGAGTTTATCGATTGGATTCGCATGGAATTCTAGGAATGTTTTCCAAAAATACGTTAGTCAATTTACAAAAATGTAACCCAAACATCTGCCTGATACAAAGGTAAAAAATAATTTAGTTTTACGGTTCAAAAAATTTAGTTGATTACAAAAGTTAATCTTTGTATACGGCCAATTAGAATAAAAATCTCGAACAATAGCAAGTCGAAAATACTAAAGAGAGTATAGTAGTAAACTATAAAAAAACTTATTTAAAAAAATGGAGGCAGATTTAAACTCCACTTTTTAAAATTAATTATAATTGAACGGCGAGTCAGATAATGAAGCTGCTTCACTCTTCTATCACAACAAAAAAAAGTTGTAATCTGTTATATTGGGTATTTAAAACGTTATATTCAATATTACATAAAAATCGTATCAAGTTTCTTTTCCTTCTGGCTAACTAATTAACTACTACAGGCGATGTTGATTTTTGGAGATGAAAGGTATCTTTGGCAGTAGTGTTATTTGCTAATAGAATGCAGTCAATGAAATAATAGGAAGTAAATCAAAGGTAATGATTAATTTAAGACAGAATGGGTTGAGTACGAAGTTACTAAGTACTATCGTTGATTTATATCGTTGGTAGTATGCATGAAATGGAATTAACAATATTTTTTGGGAAACACGACTATAATACACCTAATTTGATAAGTTTATCGATTGGACTCGCATGGAATTCTAGAGATGTTTTTTACAATGTTTGCAATTTACAAAAATATAACGCAAACATCTGCCTGATATAAAGGTTAAAAATATTTTAGTTTCAAGTTTCAAAAAATTTACTTGATTACAAAAGTTAATCTTTGGATACGTGTCAATTACAATAAGAATCTTGAACGGTAGCAAGTCGAAACTACTGGAAAGATATTATAGTTCCACTCAAAAACGTCCCTCAAAAGTCAATTTAGAAATAAAAATAAAATGGGATAATACCCGAAGGTTGGCTGTATACCATCTAGTTAAATAAAATTAACATGAAGTAAAACTCCCTAGTGTAGTTGGTATATTTAATAAAAATTCTAAAAAATTTTTAAAAATCCAAACGGATTACGTTCAAAACGTTTTCGGACTTATCAGTCCATCATCAGTGAACCTAAAAGTAAGTAATCTCACTTAGTAAAATTGAAAAAGGGTGAAATTTTGAATGTTAAAAATTGAAAAGTGTGGTTACGATTACTTACTCTCTGTCCTTGCTAAATAGCCACAATGCCAAACACTGGTCAAGATGTATGTTCTAACTACATGGTGAAATTTGTTAAACAATTTGGCTTACATTGGATGCCAACGGATAGTACTAGGTACATGATGCTCTACTCCATTAATTAAGAGATTTTTTATTATGAATAGGTCTACATTGAACTACGTTTAGTCTGTCAATGATTTAGAAGGAAGTTGAAATACTTCAAATGTCAGTAACATTGACATCCAGGAAAGGGAATTTTTAAGGTATTAACCAAGGTCAAGATCCAATGTGGTTACGGAAATTTAAGTTTAAGACTGTGTTGGAATTTTAATTTTTAATAATATTAGAATTTAAATTTACTATTTTTTAAAAAATATTACAACCATTACTATAAACTTGACTATAAAATTAAATTTGATCTAAATTATTGTCATAATATGGTAATGAAAACAAAATGTAAGATTGAATTATCGGTTAATGAAAGTTAATAATTTTTTTGGGCCTAAAATAGCCTTGGGGGTGAAAGTTAAAACGTTGAAGTGATACAAAAGTTGTTTAGTGTGTATAGAAATATAAATTGGTAAACTGTAATGTTGGTTGTATAAGTCTAGTATGATATTGATTCTGTATGAAATTAACTATTTAAAAAATTGGTGAGAATTGAGGTAACTGATATAAGATTGTTAGGTGAAAAATATAAATAATTGACGTAATGTGAAAATGTGTTAGTTATAGTCAAAAATATAGGAAATATTATAACATTATGCATAGAAAAGAAAATGGAATTATTTGATTGTTAAATTAAAACGAAGTTGATAAAATGTGTAAATGAACAAAAGATTCAAAAGAAGTGCGTCAACTGGATGCACAAGACACAAACTGTATTTGTTAAATAATTAAAGTAAAAAAGTAAAAAAAAATAGTAAAATAAGAATAAAGTTGTAAAGTTAGAGATTAGAGTGGCTAGAAAGTTTAATGCAACAGATTAAAATTTTGAATTTTTAAGAAAAAATTAAAATGAAAAATAAAAATAACAAGGAAAGAGGACCTGTATGAAAAAGAAGAATTAAATGAATAGCGAAGTAAAACATTTTGGAAAAGACCAACGAACGAAGTAAAGACCCAAGCGGCGAATAGACAAATAGATAAGGTCAATGATTTATGAAGGGAAAAGTAGGGTGAGAAAATGGCAAAGGGTGAATTAGTTGTGTTGATGTTATTGGGGGTTGTGATGCTACCTACATCGGTAGAACTTGTAGATCTCTTGCCACCAGATCCCTAGAACATAGTAAGAGAGATATTACTTCCTCCTTCTCACATCACCTTAAAGTCAATAGACATGAACTTAAGATTCCTGAGGGTGTCCAGTTGGTGCACAATATACCGCAGAAAAACACACTCCGATTGGACTTGTATGAGGATTTGGAGATTATCCGAGACTTGAGGTCCAGTTCCAATTGTGTGAATAGACAAACCTCCCTTAATCGCAATTTTACTCCCATTCACCGTCAACTTTTTTCCTAAATTCCTTGTTTTTTCAATTTATCCTTCACACTTAGCAACTTTCCTGACCTCACCCATAAAACCTTTAACTTAACCTTCTTTTTCATACTTCACTTCCTTCTATTTCCAAAATCTCCTTTCATACTAATCATTTACTCTACAACCCCCAGGAACATCAACACAACTAATTCACCCTTTGCCATTTTCTCACCCTAGTTTTCCCTTCATAAATCATTGACCTTATCTATTTCTCTATTCGCCGCTTGGGTCTTTACTTCGTTCGTTGGTCTTTTCCAAAATGTTTTACTTCGCTATTCATTTAATACTTCTTTTTCATACAGGTCCTCTTTCCTTGTTATTTTTATTTTTCTTTTTCTTTTAATTTTTCATTTTAATTTTTTCTTCAAAATTCAAAATTTTAATCTGTTGCATTTAACTTTCTAGCCACTCTAATCTCTAACTTTACAAACTTTATTCTTATTTTACAATTTTTTTTTACTTTTTTTACTTTAATTATTTTCGAAATACAGTTTGTGTCTTGTGCATCCGGTTGACGCACTTCTTTTGAATATTTTGTTCATTTACACATTTTATCAACTTCGTTTTAATTTAACTATCAAATAATTCCATTTTCTTTTCTATGCATAATGTTATAATATTTCCTATATTTTTGACTATAACTACACATTTTCACATTACGTCAATTATTTATATTTTTCACCTAACAATCTTATATCAGTTACCTCAATTCTCACCAATTTTTTAAATAGTTAATTTCATACAGAATCAATATCATACTAGACTTATACAACCAACATTACAGTTTACCAATTTACATTTCTATACACACTAAACAACTTTTGTATCACTTCAACGTTTTAACTTTCACCCCCAAGGCTATTTTAGGCCCAAAAATTATTAACTTTCATTAACCGATAATTCAATCTTACATTTTGTTTTCATTACCACATTATGACAATAATTTCGATCAAATTTAATTTTATAGTCAAGTTTATAGTAATGGTTGTAATATTTTTTAAAAAGTAGTAAATTTAAATTCTAATATTATTAAAAATTAAAATTCCAACACAGTCTTAAACTTAAATTTCCGTAACCACATTGGATCTTGACCTTGGTTAATACCTTAAAAATTCCCTTTCCTGGATGTCAATGTTACTGACATTTGAAGTATTTCAACTTCCTTCTAAATCATTGACAGACTAAACGTAGTTCAATGTAGACCTATTCATAATAAAAAATCTCTTAACTAATGGAGTAGAGCATCATGTACCTAGTACTAATCCGTTGGCATCCAATGTAAGCCAAATTGTTTAACAAATTTCACCATGTAGTTAGAACATACATCTTGACCAGTGTTTGGCATTGTGGCGATTTAGCAAGGACAGAGAGTAAGTAATCGTAACCACACTTTTCAATTTTTAACATTCAAAATTTCACCCTTTTTCAATTTTAATAAGTGAGATTACTTACTTTTAGGTTCACTGATGATGGACTGATAAGTCCGAAAACGTTTTGAACGTAATCCGTTTGGATTTTTAAAAATTTTTTAGAATTTTTATTAAATATACCAACTACACTAGGGAGTTTTACTTCATGTTAATTTTAATTTAGAAATAAGTATTTATGAACCAAATTCACAATATACACAGTGTGATTGATTAGTGCGAGGAAGCGCAACAGATCTCTTACGTTATAGCACAAAATAAAGAAACGCTTATTTACAAAAGTTGTAGGCAGATTTAAATTGCACTTTTTAAAATTAATTGTAATTTTCAGTGGTCCAAAATCCCGAAAAGATGGTCAAAATATGAAAGCGTTTTTTGATTTGCATGAAATTAGGCATCCACGGGTTTTTGATGTCGCTAATTACGAATCCGAATTTTAAACTGCCAAAAGCAAAATGGCGGATGTAATATTTTTTTTTCTTACATTACGCATCAACCACGCAGGGTTATTAGCGTGTATGGATTGTGTTACAAAATTATAACTTAAAAATAGATTTTAAACATAACAATAGGAAATTATAAAAAGCTCTAAATCTATACAAAGTAAAGTAAAATACTATATTTTTGGTAAGAGGTTGCAGTCTTTGAGGAATGTGAAGATGCTTTTTGTATCACTGTCTTTTCCGAGTGTACTATTTAATGTTGGTGGTATGTTGCACTTTTTTCGTTGCACTTTATACTTCGGACACTGCAATAAACAATGCTTTACGGTAAGGACACTTCTACACAAATCACGCACAGGTTGATCGGCACGTTGGAGTATGTAGTCATGGGTTAATCGAGTATGGCCAATCCGGAGACGAGTGAAGATTACTTGCTCTCTTCTGTTTTTGAATTGTGGAATTTGATTGTGGTTAATGTCAACTTCGTATAGCTTGGTTGATGAGTCCCTCCATGTATCCTGCCATATTTTAAAAGTATTTACTTTGAAATATGCTTTCAGGTCGGTGTGTAGGGTTTTCGTGTTCTCTTCTGCATTTGGGTTATTAGGTGCATTCTTTGCTATTTTGTCCACAACCTCGTTACCTTCGATTCCAGTATGAGATGGTACCCAAATAAAATTAACTTTAATATTCATATTTTCTGCATATTTCAGTTCCTTTTTAATGAAAAGTAGTAGTGGATGATCAGAATAGAGTTGTTTTAATGCCAATATTGAGCTGAGAGAATCTGTGACAATGATGTTTCTCTTGATATTTTTGTTAACTATCAGAGCCAATGCTTTTAGAATAGCAAACAGTTCAGCGGAGAACGTTGTTGTATATGAAGGTAACTTATAAGCTGCTGTGTAATATGACGAGTAGATTGCTGCGCCAGTTCCGTCTTCGTTTTTGGAGGCATCGGTGTAAACTTTGAAGCAGCTACCATATTTGCTTAATATTTTAAGAAATTCTTGATTGATTTGACTTGCAGGCGTTTCTGATTTGTTTAGTCGCAATAAGCTGGTATCAGTAGAGGGAAGGCGAATTATCCAAGGAGGAGGGGTTTGGATTGCGGAAATATCGTAGGTGTCTGGAAAATGAATACCTATTTTTGATAAGTAAGTTTGTATGCGGTAATAAAAAGGGTAATCAGTTCTATTTGAGTTTTGGAAACAACGTTTAAAGCGGTCAGCAAATACGTTGTGTATAACTGGGTTATCTTGATTAGAGGATACTGCAGCGGCATAAGAAAGACTTAGATATTGTCTTCTAAACGTGAGTGAGATCTCTCCAGTCTCCCAGTATAGAGTTTGTATTGGACTTGTGTGGTGTGCTCCTAAGGAAATTCGAAGACCTGTATTTTGAATCACATCTATTGTTTTTAAGTAGGTCTTTTTTGAGGAGTTGTAAACGATTGAGCCGTAGTCAAGTTTGGAACGTACTAGGGCCTTGTAGATATGTAGTAATGTAGACGAGTCGGCGCCCCATTTTTTGTTTGCAAGTGATCGTAACAAATTTATTCCAGGCTGACATGTCTATTTTAAATATTCTAAATGTATTTTCCAAGTTAGTTTTTGATCAAATATCATACCGAGAAATCTAACTTCGTCTACATATTTAACCTGTGCTCCATTTAAGTATAAGTTCTTCAGTTGTATTTGGTGACTTTTCGTAAAACATACTGCTTTGGTTTTAAGGGTATTAAACTGAAGTCCACTTGTGGATGACCATTCTTCAATATGATTTATGGCTTTTTGGACATGGTTATGGATAGTTGTTGGGTTCTTTCCTCTACAAAGTATAACCAAATCATCTGCATATAGCCTAGCTTTTACAGGAGGTTTAATTTTTGCGGTAATAGAGTTCATAGCTATAAGAAACAGAGTTGTGCTAAGGTTAGAGCCCTGTGGTATACCATATTCTTGATTTCTTGTTGAGGAATATACGCCATCTACTCTGACTTGAAACTGTCTATTTTCTAATAAGTTTGATATATATTTGAGTATATTACCTCTAATTTTCCATTCGCTAAGAGTTTTTAATATTGATAATTTCCACACTGTATCGTAGGCTTTACGAATGTCGAAAAATATTCCGATACAATGTTGTTTAATTGCAAAAGCCTCATGTATTTCCGATTCTACGTCAATAAGATTGTCTACAGTAGAACGATGTTTTCTGAAGCCACTCTGTTCTGGTATAATTAATTTTTTTGATTCCAGATACCACATTAGTCTGTTATTTATTATTTTCTCTACCATTTTGCCTATACTACAAGTAAGAGATATCGGCCTATATGTTTCGGGATCTGATTTTGATTTACTTTGCTTAGGAATAGGAATTATTATTGAATTTCTCCACGATTTTGGAAATAAACTTTTCGAGAAGATTAAGTTGAAAATGCTGAGTAAGTGTTCTTTAGATGGGCAGGTGAGGTTTTTTAGAAAAATAGTGGGTATATTATCTGGTCCAGGGCACGAGTTCTTACAGTTTTTTATTACCGCTTCTAATTCGTCCATCGATATTGGAAAGTTTATTTCACTATTATTTTGATCTTCATAATCTATGGTATATCTTTCCTCATTTCTTTTGTTCCTTAAGAAATTTGGTGAATAGTTTGCGTCGCTTGAATTTTTTTCATAAACTAATGCCAGTATATTTGATATTTCCTTTTGAGATTTATATATTATGTTATTTTGCTCTAACAGATTTATTGACTTGTGTGATTTTGCACCAGATATCCTTTTTACTTTTTTCCATACAGTTGTCATTGGAGTAGAACTGTCAATTGTTGAAACGTATGTTTTCCAAGATTCGCGCTTAGCTTTTTTGATAGTAAATCTGGCTATAGCTCTTAATCGTTTAAATTCTAAAGAGTTTTGTTCAGTTTTCTGTCGTTTGAATTTATTAAACGCTTTTTTGGATTGTTGTATTACTTGTCGACATTTATGATTCCACCAAGGAACTGGATGTAATTTACTATTGAAGTTAATTTTTCCAATATTTTTATCTGCTGAATCTATTATTAGTTTTGTAATGAAATCTACCTCTTCGTTCACATTACTATTTTCATTTATGGCATGCAAGTTGCGTTCGATATGATTTTGAAATTTCGTCCAATCCGCAATTTTTAAGTTCCATTTTGCTTCTGGTATAGCTGTAGATGCATCTTCGTTATGGATTAAAATAGGATAATGGTCGCTGTCGTATGGCTCTGGTAATACATCCCATGAAAGTGTATGCGTTATTGATGGTTCACATATAGATAGGTCAATAGCAGAACCCTCGCCCGTTCTTATGTCGAAACGGGTATCTTGTCCATCATTAAGTAAATTTAGGTTGAGTTTTTCCAGAAGTACTTCTATTTTTCTACCAAGATGTGTTAATTTTTTTGAACCCCATAAAGGACTATGTGCGTTGAAGTCCCCGACAATTAATCGTGGAGTAGGTATTTGTTCTAAAAGATCCGATATTTCGTTATGGTTAAGTTCTTGATTGGGGGGGATGTATATGTTACATACGGAAAAACTAGTTACGTCTTTGATTCTGACTGCAATTGCCTCAATGTTTGTTTCTAGTGGTATTGCTGTGCTATTAATGTCGTCCTTTATGTATATGGCTACTCCTCCACTGGCGATTTTAGCATGTTGTCGATTTTTAAAGAAACAATTAAAGTTTTTTAGTTTTTGTGCAGTGTTGTTTTTAAAATGAGTTTCTTGTAAGCATAGAATCATTGGTCTGTATTTTGAGATTAGTATTTGCAACATTTCTAAATGGGTGTAATACCCATTCAGATTCCATTGAATTAAACTAGTGAATGATATTGATATTTTAATATGTGTCCGTAGAGGTGTCGCTTTCTGGTTCGGTATGGAAGTCCGGATCAATCTGTCGTAAAATTTTATTTCTTATTCGGGTGCATGTACTTTTAATTTTTCGGTCAATTAGTTTAGGATAAATTTTTGTCAGTAGGTCTGTAACTTCAGAAATTTCATTGGTATACATTTTTGTAATGCTTATTGGGTCGGAAGCGCCTGTACAATTTTCGAAGAAAACTATTAGTTGATCATAGTTTAAGGGGTAACTGGAATTTTGGTCTCTAAATAATTCTTCTGTAGGTTTCAGCATTTCCTCTAACGTCTTTTTGGTTTATTGCCTTGGTTTAATTTAGTCTTTTTTCTTTGTTTTTTGGTACTTCAAAAGCGTGTTCTGATGAAGGAGTTGGAGAACGCTCAGAGACTGTGCGTTTTGTGATACTGGATCTGTTTCTATTTGGTTAGTTTGGAGTTCTGTGCTTAGTGTTCTTTATTTTGTACAACTTGATCGTTAAGTTCGGCTTTATTTTGTGGGATGCCACTCGGTAGTTCTTTAGTCGCCTGATTGTAATTATTTTCAATAGAGTTCTCACCTGATTCTGTATTTTGAGGAATTGAAGTGGTGTCACCTGATACAGTTACAGATGCCTTTGTTGGACAGTCTTTTGCTGAATGCTTGGTGTTTTTGCATATATGACAAGTCTGGTTGTCTAAAGATATCCATATTCTATATGATGTCTCCTCGTGGGTTATAATAAAAGAATCGGGTAAGGTATGGTTGGTTAAAGGGGATATATAGGTTTGTCGCCTAAAACTTAATATATGCTGGAACTCAGGACTGGAAGTCCCTATACGGAGAAATGATAAGGGTGACAAAAGGTTGACACCAAGTGCTTGCAATTCGGATTCTAAGATTGAGTGTGGAATAGATGGACATACGCCTGAGAGTACTAGTCGTTGGCTGGGTGTGATTAGTCGTCGTGCTTGTAAGAGTTGTTGATTAACTTTGATTTTTCCGTGGTTGGTAATAAAGTCGTCCACTAATTTTTCATTTGCTAAGTAAATGCACATTCTCTTGTTGGATAGCTTTGAACAGAAAATAATATTTATTGGTCGAATAATTTGGCTTAAACTGTGGAGGTAATCTTCAATTTTGGTGTTGTCAATTGCGTCGAAAACAATTGCTTGGTTTCTTGATGGAAAAACATTAGCGGTTGGTTGTCTAGTTACGGAAGAGTAGCTTTTAGGTTCTAGAGATTGTTGGTCTGGTGTAGAAGTAGGTTTAGTTGACGTAGATGAGGATGCCATGATGTAGAAATTGATATTTTGTATGCCAAAATATCAATTATTTGGGGCCAGTAAATACTGGCCTATTTTTAAAGTCGTCTATAATATGTATTTAAATAAAGTCACCTTACCAATGTATATCGTTAAAATAACACATTCACAAAACGCGTTTTTAACTTTTGCAAAAACTGTAAGCGAATATTAATTAGAATTTAACGTCTTTACTCGTCGGCTGGTATGATAAGACTCTGTAATATTTTTGTTATGTATTGTAAATATGTTTAATACCGGCGAAATTTCATATTCGGGGGTATTTGAGGTTGCTGATTACGAATCCGAAATCGGAATTAAAAAAATACACAAAGGTGGATGCACTTCGGCAATTTTTTATTCCGACGTTAAATTAAATTATTAATCATGTGAAAGTCAAAACTAATTTTTACTTTATTTTTCAACAATATTGTACCTGACCCTTTTATCTACGATTTTACCTTACGATCCTAAAAAATAATTAAAGATCTACAGACATAACAACTACCTGAATGCCGCGGCATGATCTGTTTATTCTGTGTTGTTAACGATTCGTATGGAAACTCAAAGCGCAGAGCGGTTATACAAAAAATTCTCGCAAAACCAGAGGGGCAGATAGTGGCAGCCAATTTTTTTTTCTTGAAAGAGAGAAATATAAGCTAAAAGATGGTTGTAGTAAGATATGGGAATACGATGGAATACATAACTATTTTTCTATCTGAAAACTTACTTTTTTCAAAATATATACTTTCTTATTACTTAATTTCACCTTAAAATCTACTACATATAATACATATTTATACAAATATTTTGATATTATCGGCTTTTATTAAAAATGGCTCCACGAATATCCTCCATTTTACAGAATTGAATTTGGGCACTTGGTTTTCGAGATACACGCAAAAGACTGTGCGTATAAAATATTTGATATTCTTAACTGCGCGTCTGTTCCGTACAAAGGTCAATTTTGAAATGAACTAGAAATTCAGGTATAGGAGATATAGCTCTAGGGTTGCCAACACTGAATAGGGCATTTAATTCTCTTATAGAAAATGTAATAATGTTCTCGAGAAGTCGAATTTTTTGACTTTTGGCCAGCTTTTCGGGATTTTGGACCACTGTGCGGCTTGCTAGATCAAAGTTTTATTTTTAAATGGAGCTGCTTCACTTTTCCATCACAGCAATAAAAAGTTTAAAAAGTGTCAAGTTTAACCTCCTTTATAATTAAAGAAAAGAATAGAAACAATGATCTATTGCAACCGTATTTTTTAGTAATAGTAAAAAAATTGATATGCCTTCGTTAATGTCTTCTAGTGTCTATTTAAATATACTTATCCTCTGATCACATATTAAAAAGTAGAGAGATCAGGGATACAAATTCTTGCCGTACTCCTCTTCTTAAATTTTCTGTTAAATCTTAAATCTCTTAAATTTTTGTTGGTCTACCCATAAAATTTTGTTACCTCTCTAGTACCAAAGCCTTTTCTAAATCTAAGTTGGTTTCCTGTTAGGTACTCTATCGTCCAGTTTTTTTTAATAACAAAAGTTATTAGTATTTTCATTATCAAAAAAAGTATTAGCTAGGTAGATACTTAAACGTTTACCAATAATTATTGTAAGTTGGCCATGATTGATTTGATAAAAAACTGACAGTTTATCATTTTGTATGTTATTACTACTCAAATTTTAACTAACACTAATTTTAACTTATCTTGTTTAGATAAGGTGTTTAAATAATATAATTACTTAGGCTCCGTTATTAGTAATAGTGGAAAATGCGAAGACGAGATCTGTCGACGCCTCACAATGGATAGATCGGCAATAGCCAAATTCACAAACATATGGAAAGAGACTGATATTACAAAAAAAAACACAAAATTACGCCTTGTTCGAGCATTAATATTTCCTATCGCCACCTACTCCTCAGAAACTTATGCAACAAAAAAGCATGTTCGAAGCATATAATGGCATTTGAAATATGGATCTACCGTAGAATTGCGCATAACTTGGACCGAATAGCGCACCAATAATTCAATACTACCTGTTGCTAAACAACAATGTTTAATATTAGTTTAATTTCGCTCAAGCGGTATATTAGTTTTAAGATATACACTTTTAAATTTTTTCCTAAAATTCAATTATCTGTACGGATGCCGATACGTGCTTGCAAACTAACTTTCTAAATATAATCCTAATGCGTTTTTAAGAATTTTAACAATGACAGTACATAGTTAGAAATTTTTATCTCTCAGTCTTTGTTATCCAAAATTCCAAACCAGCCCATTTCACGAGAAAGCTGGCTGACGTAAACTTTAACCAAAAAAGGAAATTCTGAAGGTCAACTAAAACGGTTGCGATGAACGGGGGTTGGGGGGTGTTCTTGTGTTCGGGAGACAGTACAGTTGCAAGTGCCAGACGGGACAGTCGAAAAGTTGGAGCTCAACGCTCTCGGTTCCGCGCAAACCGGACTCTTTAATACGTGTTGAGTAACTAGTACCAATTATTTTTATGTTTTCGTGCTCATAGTGAGTTTATTGAGCTATCGCAAGCAAGCTATCGGCGTCCAAAATTTCGTTGTTGTAATTGTTTTTAGTAAATAGACTTAGTAAAAACGTTCTTTTCGCATATTTTATTTGTCCCAAAGCTTTGGGTGGTCCTTCGCATAAGTACAGAAAAGGCGAAACCATTTCCCTAAGGAAAGAAAATTCAGTTTCCCAAGGGGGAAAACCAGCGACCTATGACTGGTGCGCGAAACAAAGGCACCAGGACGAAGTGTAAGGACAACAACACCTACATCTTCGCACACTACCAGAATTTAACAAAAACTAGACACATCATCACTACTGTCAACCAAAATATACTGAGATATTTTGGACATATAACTAGAAGAAAAGGAGGCATGGAACAAATGATAGTTGAAGATTGAAGAAACGATCCAGAGAAAGATCTAAAATGCGATGGTAGGACCATCGCAGAGAGAGGGAGATAATTGGACAGAAATAGTCAAACAAATTACATGACGCCACTACATCCTTACTAAGGAGAAAATATAGAGGAACAGGTTCAAAATTACCTCCCAAAACATCTATGCATGCTTGATAATCCTCAAGTGGTCATTGAAAGATTGCTTACATTAGAAAGCACTGTTGCAAAAAAATATTTTGGATTCTATCTTGCATATCATTCTTTGTTGTTGAAGATGTTTTATACATTTAAATCTTAACATAACTCGAAATTAGTCCATTTTATTGAAATATGGTGACCTGAGTGGCCATCTTACAGGTCTATCCCTTTCGATCCAGCTTTATCAGTAAACTGATCATTGAGTTGGCCACAGCGTTATTGTACACAGGAACAAAGGCATGTTAAATCTACATTTGTTCAAGTTTGTCAAGTTTCTTTGACTAGTATCTGTAACTGGTTCGCAACAATATATAAGAACATCTTACTATCTAAACTGTATTAAAAAAAATTGAAGGCACTCGTGGGAGTGCCGATAGAAGTGAAAACTTCTTATAGTAAATAAATTACGAGCTCAATGCTTTTTCCCCATCCAAAAAGAAGTCTCCCCACCTATATCATATACGCGATGCGTATGCGCCATGCTATTTATGTATACATACACGTAATTTATATACGTACAAAATTTATTTCAGCGAAGTGATGAAGGTCGCATATTCAATACTTTTCTCCATTTACTACTTCACTAAAGAAGTTTTCAATTCAAAAATTTATTTCGTCGAAGCGATGACGTTCCCTAATTTAATACTGTTTCCCCATCCAAAAAGTGCACAACGTCCCTCAAAAAGTTTTCACTTCAAATATTTATCTCGTCGAAGCGGTGACGGTCGCTAATTTAATACTTTTTTCCATCCAAAAAGTCCACAACGTCCCTAAAGAAGTTTTCACTTCAAATATTTATTTCGTCGAAGTGATGACGGTCGCTGATTTAATAATTTTTCCCCATCCAAAAAGTGCACAAAGTTCCTAAAGAAGTTTTCACTTCAAAAATTTCTTTCGTCGAAGCGATGACGGTCGCTATTTTAATACTTTTTCCCCATCCAAAAAGTGCACAAAGTCCCTTAAGAAGTTTCCACTTCAAAAATGTATTTCTTCGAAGCGATAACGGTCGCCAATTTAATACATTTCCCTATCCAAAAAGTGCACAACGTCCCTAAAGAAATTTTCACTTCAAAAATTGATTTCGCCGAATCCATGACGGTCGCTAATTTAATACTTCTTTCCATCCAGAAAGTGCACAACGTCCCTAGAGAAGTTTTCACTTAAAATATTTATTCCGTCGAAGAGATGACGGTCGCTAAGTTATTACTTTTTCCCATCCAAAAAATGCACAACGTCCCTAAAGGAATTTTCACTTCAAAAATTTATTTAGTCGAAGTGATGACGGTCGCTAATTTAATAATTTGTCCCCTTCCAAAAAGTGCACAACGTCCCTAAAGAAGTTTTCACTTCAAAAATTTATTTCGCCGAAGCGATGACAGTCGCTAATTTAATACTTTTTCCCCATCTAAAAAGTGCACAACGTCCCTAAAGAAATTTCCACTTCAAAAATCTATTACGTCGAAGCGATGACGGTCGCTAATTTAATACTTCTTTCCATCCAGAAAGTGCATAACGTCCCTAGAGAAGTTTTCACTTAAAATATTTATTTCGTCGAAGAGATGACGGTCGCTAATTTATTACTTTTTCCCATCCAAAAAGTGTACAACGTCCCTAAAGAAATTTTCACTTCAAAAATTTATTTCGTCGAAGCGATGACGGTCGCTAATTTAATACTTGTTCCCCATCCAAAAAGAGCACAACGACCCTTAAGAAGTTTTCACTTCAAAAATTTATTTCTTCAAAGCGATGACGGTCGCGATGACGGTCGCTAATTCAATATTTTTCCCATCTAAAAAGTGCACAACGTCCCTAAAAAAATTTTCACTTCAAAAATTTATTACGTCGAAGCGATGACGGTCACTAATTTAATATTTTTCCCCATCCAAAAAGTACACAACGTCCCTCAAGAAGTTTTCACTTCAAAATGTATTTCTTCGAAGCGATGACGGTCGCCGATTTAATACGTTTTCCCATCCAAAAAGTGCACAATGTCCCTAAAGAAGTTTTCACTTCAATAAATATACGTACAAAATTTATTTCGTCGAAGAGATGACGGTCGCGAAATAAATCCTTTTTTCCTCATCCAAAAATAGGTTTTACATTTATTTTAAATTTAAATACTTCGACATATACAATTTATATATACATACACATAATATAGATACGTACAAAATTTATTTCGCCGAAGAGATGACGATCGCGATGACGGTCGCGAGACAAATCCTTTTCCCCATCCTAAATTAGGTTTTATTTTTATTTTAAATTTAAATACTTCTATACAATTTATATATACATACAAATAATATATAGGTGATGACTGTCGCAATGACGGTCGCGGTGAGAATTCAATGCTTTTTCCCCTATCCAAAAATCGCAAAAAGTCCCTAAAGAAGTTTTCCACCTACCTCTACCGAAAGTATACTTTTCCGGACCTGATTCTAGGAAGCAAAATTGTACTTTTCCTCCCTAGGGAGGTAAATATTTTTCCTCCCTAGGGAGGAAAAGTAAAAGTGACGTCATGGTGTTTCATTCATGAAATATAACTTATTGACGCTCTGTACAATATCTATTTTCTATTACGTAAGTATCTATACATTTTAACGTTTATTTATAAAACTTTGCAGAATGGTAAATTGCAGAATGGTAAAAAACAGTAAATTGTTATTTTGATTTAACAATGTTTACATTAATAATTTGACTTATATTTGACAGGTGACAGTTATATTGAACCTACTTGTTAGTTTTAGTTCTAATAAATTTTGTTGGTTAGTTGCATAAATAAATTAAGTAAAAATGAAAAATGACTTGTTATTAATTTGAGGAAGGTGGAAAAACCATATGTATAACATGGGTGTAAAGTGCCTTTTCCTCCCTTGAATGACTACTGCCCTCCGCTACGCGTCGGGCAGTAAACTTCAATCTCGGGAGGAAAAGTAGCACTTTCCTCCCTTGTTATACAAATAGCTATTTCACTTCAAAAATATTTCCCTACTACGTGATTTCCAATATTACCTGTCCAGTGTCCACACATTATGCGACCATCTTGCTTGATAATGTGTTACTATGTGATATGGATTACTTGCTGAGTAAAAGTTACTCCTATTAACAGAACCATGTCGATGGAATATAGCTTTATCTCCAAATAGAACAAAATTAAAAATCTCTTTAATTTGTATACCTTCTACATCAACACATCAATTTGGTTGTTCTTTATCAGACTTGTTTTTTTCGTTGCTGTGGTTAAAACGATCTTTCAATTTTTTAAAGATATGTTGTCCGCCTATCAGTCAACTGTTTTATTGCAATCTCCCAATATCCAGATCATAATCTATCATTTTATCAGTAGTAAAATTCGTTATTGGTTATTTAAGGTAAAATTATTATTGAATTAATAACCAATAATGCTTGCTAATTTGTGGATACCGCCATACTGAACTAATAAACAATAATAAAAAAGAAATTAAAGGGAAAATCCCAGTAGCTGGCTGTATACTAGGGACGAGTTGAGTTCACTCCCAAAATATGAATATTACCTGATTACGTAAAAGGATTTGTTTGAATTCACTCCCAGGCGCTTTTAAGCCGTCATTAATATAAATAATTATTATACCTTAAAATCTGGACACTGTTGACAAATCATTCGTTTAAAAGTATATTTCTTATTACACGTTCTTGCCCTTCTTCTTCTTCAAGTGCCGTCTCCTAATCGGAGGTTGGATATCATCATCACTATCTTTACTCTATCCACCGCTGCTCTAAAGAGTTCTATAGAACTGCATCTAAACCAGTCCCTTAAATTCTTTAACCATGACACTCTCCTTCTTCCTATACTCCTTCCGCCTCTTATCTTTCCCTGTATTATCAGTCTTAGCATTTCATATCGCGGTCCCCTCATTACGTGTCCCAGATATTGTAACTTTCTTATTTTTATTATGTTTATTATTTCGCATTCTTTACCCATTTCTCGCAGTACTTCCGTGTTCGTTTTCCTCTGTGTCCATGCTATTCTAAGCATTCTTCTGTAACACCACATTTCAAATGACTGTAGCTTATTTATGTGTTCTTGCTTTAATGTCCAGCTTTCAAGTCCATATTGTAGTATCGAGAACACGTAGCATCTCAAAGCTCTTGCTCTCAGTTCTAAGCTAAGGTCTTTGTTGCAGAGAACTGTTTTCATTTTGACAAACGCATTTCTTGCTATTTCTATCCTGGTCCTTATCTCTGTTGTTTGATCATTTTTCTCTGAAATCCAGGTTCCTAGGTATTTGTATTTATCAACCCTTTCTATCGGTACATTTCCCAAATGTATGCTTGTTTGTATGTTTGTTTTCTTAGTTATTATCATGTATTTGGTCTTTTTTATATTCATTTTTAGTCCATATTCTTTACAGAAATTGTTTGTTTTCTTCAGTAGTAGTTGGAGTTGTTCAGCAGAGCTTGCTATAATCACGGTGTCATCTGCATATCTTATGTTGTTAATAGATCTTCCGTTAATTATTATTCCTTCACTTTGAGATAGAAATGCTTCTTCAAAAATGGCTTCACTATATGCATTAAAGAGTAATGGAGACATAATACATCCCTGCCGAACTCCTCTCCTGATTTCAATTTCTGGACTGGGTTCGTTATCTATTACAATTTGTGCTCTTTGATTCCAGTAAAGGTTTGTTATTATTCGTAAGTCCCTTTTGTCTATGTTTTTTGTCTTTAGAATTTGGACTAATTTTTCATGTCTTACTTTGTCAAAAGCCTTCTCAAAATCAACGTAACAAACATGCACATCCACATTCATGTATATGCATCTTTGAGCTAACACAATAAAAGCAAATAACGCCTCTCTGGTTCCTAGTCCGTTTCTGAACCCAAACTGACTATCATATATTCCTTCTTCTAGTTTTTTGTTTATACGACCATGTATTATTTTCAAGAATAATTTGAGAATGTGACTTATTAATGATATTGTTCTGTATTCACTGCAATCTTTAGCGTTTGTATTTTTAGGGATAGCACAAAAGGTTGAGAGTAACCATTGTTTTGGTATGTTTCCTGTTTTGTACACTGTGTTAAACAAGTCTACGATAATGTCTAAGGTTTCATCATTTATACATTTTAAGCTTTCTACTGGGATTTGGTCTGGACCTACTGCTTTACCATTTTTCTGTTTTTTAATGCCGATTTAATTTCTTCTTTTAATATCTCCAAAACCGTATCATCTTCTACTTCGACTTCCATCTGCTCTGTTCTATGGTCTTTGAACAATTCATTTATGTATTCTGTCCATCTCTTTAATTTTTCGTTAGTACTCAACACAAGTTTCCCATCTGTATCTTTTAGTATTCCCGGTTTTCTCTTTCTGTTGATCTGCGTTAATTCCTTAATTTTTTTATGTGTGTTAAAATTATCATGTCTTTTCTGGTGTTCTTCTATTTCTGCGCATTGTTCTTTTAACCACTGTTCTTTAGCCTGTTTAATTTTGGATTTTATTTCTTTATCCACATTTTTGTACATCTGATTATCTTTGTTTTTATGCTGACGTCTTTCTTCCATTAAATCTAAGATTTCCTCCGTCATCCATTGTTTCTTTTTGTATCTGGTTGGTGTAAGAATTTCTTTTTGACATTTATCTATTTCTGTCTTTATTAATAACCATTTTGTCTCTGTTTCAGTATTTTGTTGGATTTGTTCTTTAACATTCATTAAACGGTTATTAATTTCATCTGTCAGGCGTTGTTTTATGAGTGGGTTTCTTAGTTTACTTGTATCGTTTTACATCTGTTGTTCTGCGTTTTATTATTTTCATTTTGAGCCTAATTTTGGTCACTACTGGATTGTGATCTGATCCTATGTCGGCACCTGGATAGGTTTTTGAAGATATAATTGCGTTCTTGTATCTTTGTCTAATCAATACATAATTTCATTCTTTCGCATTCTTTTACATAATTTCGTTCTTGCCCATCTACATCTAATTGGGATGATTTTTAAAAATTGCATCTTGGTAATAATTCAAGAAAACAAAGTTTCATTGTTATGTTCTTGTTAATATTTTGTCACTAAGTTTCATTGAATACATACATTAGAGTAAATATGAAATTGCTACAACTGCCCCGCTTACTTTTTTTTACAACCTATTTGATATATTTTTTATAAATTCAAAATTGGTAAGGCCGTTATTTTGTAGTTATTTCAAATTATTATCTTAAAGCTTTTTCTATATTTGGATTTTCCAATACTTTCTATAAAAATAATGTACTCTTGATTCGTAACGATAAAGTTATTAGTTTTCGAGATATTTGAAGTTGAAAATACAGCGACATAGCTATTTTGGTTAATTTATTGTGTCCCTTCACGTTTAACTTCAAATATCTCGAAAACTAATTATTTTATCGGTACGAATGTCGGTACGTTATTGGTACGTTATTTACATAAAAGTGTTAAAGAATCGAAAAATTGCACTAAAATAGTAGTTCCGCCAGTGGCGCAGAACGTGGAGAGTGTCAACCATTCACTTTCCCCTGTCGTACGCCTCTGGTAGTAGTCAGAAAGGTTTATTTTACATATTTTAGTATGGTGTACAGTACCTACACTTATTGCCAAGTATGATAAGGATATGTCGAATACTTTTAAAATATTGGATACAAATAGTTAATATTTATGTAATAGGTATGTTTGATTTAGGATTTAAAAGATTTTTGTACCCAGTAGTTTAAAAGTATTTAAAATATCCTTATCATTCTTGTCAAAAAGTGTAGATACTGTACATCCTACTATTGGATGTTAAATAAACGTTTATGGCTACTACTAGAGGCGTACAGGGAAAAGTGAATGGTTGACCCTTTCCAAATTCGACACCACTGATGGAATTGCTATTTTAGCATAACTTTTAGATTCTCCAATATTTTCTATGTAAATAATATACTCCTGATTCGTAACGATAAAATCATTATTTTTCGAGATATTTAAAGTTAAAATGAAGGGGCACAATACATTAACCAAAATAGCTGTGCCGTTGCATTTTCAACTTTAAATATCTCGAAAACTAACATTTTGTGCTAAGGTTTCTCCAGTTACTATATGGACAATTATTAATGAAACACCCTGTATAAGTTACATATTTAGTTATATCTGTTTCTGCACCGTTTTTTAACTGATATTCGTGGGACAGTTCCAACTGTTGAATTTTTCGATACTGACTTTGACTCAAGTGAAACAGGCATCCCTTAAGTTTAGTGTCTGGAAAAACTTCTCGAATTGCTTAACGATAAAAGTGCTATTTGGCAACAATGTTTAAATTTCAGGAAAATAATATCTTTAAATCATACTTTATTGTAAAATCGCTCGGGAGTGAATTTGAATAGGGTCGGGAGTGAGCTCAACTAATAAAATAACTACCTGCTCAAGACGGGAGTGAACTCAATGGTGCCCGTATACTATTGTTATAAAACTTACATAGAAATAAAAACTTCGATTTGTATACCTACTGGTATAAAAATTTATTAAAACTTTTAAAATCCAAATGAAGTAAATCAGAACAGTTTTACAGTTTTAGATCTAATATTAGATCATCCTCAGTGCATTCCGTGTGGTAAATGATTCTAACACACTATCTGGCTTAGTGACATTAAAAGTGTATGGTTTTTGATTACATTTAAAATTAGTAATGCGACCCTACTAGGTCGACGTTAATTGATTTTGATATACTTAAAGAGCGACATGATTTCTTTGCTCGAACAAAACACATGGTGCTTGTCAGTTGAACTGACACAAACCAAATGAATACATTGATTTTGAATCCGGAGTAGCACTCCGCGTTTTTTCATATTTGGGAGTCGATTGAATATGTGAAAGAATATAACTCATTTAACGTTATAGAATAGAATAGAAATATGCTTTATTGTTACTGAAAATTATACAATTTTATGGACAAAGCTTAACATAGATTCACGAAAAAGATATACATAACAATAACAAATACAATTTTATAAAATTAGATAAATCGTCAATAAAAAAATATAAACAAGTTAAAAAAGTGAAGTAAAAAAACAAAAACCAATATATTGCAAAATTAGGGGAGACCGGGGCTGGTTGGCGCACCGGGTTGGTTGACGCATTGCGGTTTTCTTAAAACTAAGAAACTTGACAATCACGCACTTACACAAGTCCCAAGGCTCCCCACAAAGCGCACTCTCGGAAGGTAGTTTCAGTTTGGCGCGATAACTAGTAGGGTGTACAGAGCGTTTTGTAGTTTTTTGACAGTGATAAGTAATTTTTATTATCATAAATTTTTTGTTCTAGAAATCCTATTTTTAAAGATAATAATTCGTTCTCTGTTTTTTATTGAAGCTTGGAATTACTACTATAAGATACAATCATTATATTTTCCAAAAATTAATTAATGTAGAGTCGATTACCATAAATATCCAAACATGTGCTCTGGGGTTGGTTGACGCATTCGATGAGGGGCTGGTTGACGCATGCGTCAACCTTCACCGAGCATAAATATAGCTCTACTGATTTGACATTTTGCTTTAGGAAATGCGTTCTTTTAAAAGGAAGTCCGAAAAAGGTAAAACTACACCAGATATTATGTTAAGAGCAGTTAGTGAGATAAAAAATATATGGCAAATCGCTAACAGGGACTGCTAAAGAGAGAATCTTCAAGTTTTGAAAATCCCGCAAAACTGTCAAACCAATCCAATAACAGCTTCAACCAGAGTGTTTGAAGGCACTTGATGCTCACAAAAATATTGAAAGATCTTTCAGCAAACCTGATGAAGGATCGAAGTTGTGCTCAAAGGAACGTGGCCCTTCTAACAGTAATCTTACAACAAAAAGCTTACAAAGGTAGCGAGAGGCAATAATTTTAACCGACACTCCAATAAAAAAGCTCTTGAAGAAGTGTAAAATAATAGTAAAACTCTTAAAGAGAAGCATTTGCCCAGATAAGAAAGCAGAATCAAAGAAACGAAAAAAGAGGAAAGTTGTTAAAGACATCAACTCGGAGGGTGAAGAATTATGCTTCTGTCTCTTTTGTTTAGACACGTATCAAAATAGCGATTCATAAGAAAAGTGGATACAATGTAGCAGTTGCAAAAAGTGGGCACACGAAGCTTGTGCTGGTGATCCTAGAATTTTTTTTAATTGCATAAATTGTAAAAGCGACCAACTATCTGAAATTAAGTTTACTTACAGAATATGTATTTGGTCGTAGAGTTTTATTTAAATCTTTTTCAATAAATAAAAAAAAACGATCTATCACTTTTATTTTATTCAAAATTTGGTTGCACTTAAAAGTAAAAAAAGATTTTATTCTGTTGGTTTTATACCTAATTAATTATTTGAGTTAAATTTAGATTCTAGAACTTTAAATACACCAGTATTTTTCATGAATAATAAGGTTTTTGTTTATTATTTTGTTGTTTTGTTACTTTATAATATGGGCGTCAACCAACCCCTTGTGTTGCGTCAACCAGCCCCGTGACGGGGCTGGTTGGCGCACAGTGACAAACAATTTTTCTTTTTTAAATTGAGCATAAAGTACCGTCTGTAAGATGTTTATTTTTACAATACCTCTTGCGCAAAAGATTAAATTTTCATACATTGAGCAAAAAGTTGTACTAAATATTTTAATTTAGCACCTAGGTACAAAAATGTAAAAAATGCGTCAATTAGCCCCGGTCTCCCCTACTATAAATTGCAAAATTGAAAATACAACATAATATAATAAAACACAAACAAAGGAACTAATAAGTTTAAGCTACTGTATGTGACACCCAAATATATATAAATACACTTTAGTTACTTGTACATTACTGTGATTTCTTAGTTAGTCATTAAGAAACTCTTCTACTGAATAATACGGTCTTTTAGATAAATGAGCTTTTGTCATTTTACGGAACTTGAGAAAGGATGTTGCAGATTTGAGTTGTAAAGGGAGATGGTTGTATAGTTTTTTTGCGGAATATAGTATAGATTTCTTTACTAACTCAGAAGACGGGATCGGTAAATATACATCAAAAGTTGAATTTCTGGTGGAGTAGTCATGATGAGGCCTTGCTGGAAAGACATGCATGTGTTTACGAATTAAGCAAACAGTTTCTAAAATATACAAAGATGGAAGAGTTAAAATTTCGTGATCTTTAAAGTAACTTCTGCAATGGGTTGTTCTTCTGAGGCCAAACAGATATCTTATTGCTCTTTTTTTGTAATTTGAAAATATCATCAAATTGGGCAGCTGTACTAGACCCCCAAAAAGGAATACCATATCGAAGATGAGACTCGAATAAAGAAAAATATGTTATTTTAGAAGATGCTAAATTGAGTTCCTTCGAAACAGATCTTATGGCATAGCAGGCCGAGGCGAGTTTCTTACTTAACAACTCGATATGAAGGGACCATTTGAGGTTGCTGTCTAAAAGAATACCAAGAAATTTTACAGAATCAACGGTAGAGATCTGGCTGCTATTCACAAGCAGGGGTTGAAGAGCACCTTTATATGATAATGCTACCGTTTTATCCACGTTAAAGGAGAGTAAATTAGAGTCACACCAGGTTTTTATCGTAAGAACATCAGAAGTTATAGTTGCATGAAGAGTTGCAATAGTTGAGTTGCTCCAAGTGATACTGGTATCATCAGCAAAAAGAAAAATTTTTCCATCGATTTTTAAATTAGTGATGTCATTTATAAAGATCAGGAAAAGTAGAGGACCCAATACTGAACCTTGTGGTACTCCACATATAATGTTTTTGAGACTAGAGTCAGTATCATTTGCTCTAACCAATTGTTTCCTATTATCTAAGTAAGATTTAAACCAATTCAAAGAAATACCTCGAATTCCATAGTAATTAAGTTTTTTAATCAAAATGTTGTGATTTACACAATCAAAAGCTTTGGAATATTCACAGAAAACAGTGGCAGTATAAAGATTATTGTTTAGTGCTTGTTGTAGTTCCTTTCAGTTCCCCTTTTTAAACATAATCAATATCCAGACAGATTCAACCTATTAGAAATTATAAGCGCGGAGCAAATGATAAAACAAATTAAAACTAAATTAACCCCCTCTGTAGCTCAGTGATAAGGGAGTCTACCGTTGAACCGAAGGGTCGTGAGTTCGAACCTCACCTGGGTAGAGAATTTTTCATTTATTAAAAATTCTTCTTCTTCTTCTTCCTTCTTGTATGTAGGCTTTAAAGCCTGTTTCTTCTTCAATATTATCCTCCTAAATTGTTTAGGTTATCGCACCACCTATTTCTTGGTCTGCCAATACTTCTTCGTCAATTTGGTGACTTATCTCGTGCTATTCGTACTATCCTATCCTCTGCCATTCTACTAATGTGTTCGTTCCACTCCTGTTTCCCTTTTGTCACCCATCCATAAAAATTAATAGATGAAAATAGTTTCTATCCTTGTGGGATATGTACTCACCTGAGGGACCGCACACGTTCGGATACAATTAAAGTCTTTTTGCAAAGATAATGACGTCGACTTTGCTAAGTAACAAGACATTTACTCAACACACGTAATACACATTACATTAGGTGCTTGATTTCAAAAATCCACTGTACCATGCAAATGCCCATTAGTTGTCGGGCATTAAGCTAAAAAAAAAAATGAAAATTAACGTGTTTCAACATGAAAGTAGTCATGCTAGAAAATGTTTTAGTATTTTTTGCTATGGATATACTTATTTGTAGTAATAAAATCTAACCTCTAAACTAAATAAAAAGATGATTTTTTCGAGTGGTTTTCAGACAAAACTCAAAATTGAATGCAACAAAGACTCCTCCGTTTTGTAAATAATATCACTCGTGGAACGTGAGGGCATTTTAAACTTTTCTAAGACTTCTTATTCATTCGTTTTTGAAAAGAAATATGAATACAGCCAGCATGCCATCCCGGTTGCTTTCAAACAAGCGAGCGCCATAAAAAATAGTGGTTTATTACGTTTGGTAGTGGAGATACATATAAATACGGACTTACAGAGAAGTTTACAGCTTACAGATCTTAAGATCTTAAGATCGTGTTTGTTTTGATCAACTCATCCGACCATTTTATAAGATCGTTTCTTTTCAGTACGAGAAACCGCACTAAAGAAAAGAATGTTAACTAGTTGATATTTGAATGACTGTTAAATATTTAGGGCAATAGCCATATTGATATGTAAAATTTACGTCAAGAAGTAGGTATATGTAGATTGTAGATACATAAAATTTATGTCTATTTCATATTTTTTTGAAATCAGTTATCTATATTTTGAATTGTTTAATTCGTTTTCTTTACGTGCATTTTCTCACGTGTTTATACGTCAATTCAAATTTTTTGTTCAAACTATGAGTAAAATGAAAAATTAAAGACATCTTATGTTTGATAATTAAAGACAGCATATTAATATTTAATCTGATAATGGATGAAATCATAAAGAAAGTTAAAAAAAGAAGAGGATATAGTGGGAGAAAAGGAAATAAAGATAATCTGATACGCCGACGACGCCATAATAACTGCCGAAAATGAGGATGACCTACAAAGATTAATTAAAGAATTTAAAGACACGGCACTCATATACAACATGGCGATCTCAACAGAGAAAACTAAATCGATAGTAATATCAGCGGAACCGAGACGATGTAAACTGGTCGTAAATAACAAAATAATAGAACAAGTGATGGAAACGGAATACTTGGGAATAGAACTGTCGGAAAGCTACGGAAAAGTGGAAGAAGAAGTACAAAAACAAGTAAACATGGCGAACAGAGCAGCAGGATGTCTCAACAATACAATCTGAAGAAAAAAAAATGGAAACGAAGACCAGGATATATAAATCAACAATAAGACAGATAACACAGCGGAAATAAGAGCAGATACGGCGAAAACACAAAGACTGTTGGAAACAGCAGAAATGAAAGTCTTACGAAAAATAAACCAAACTCTAAGAGACAGAGTAAGAAGTGAGGAAATACGAGCGAGTTGTTGTATAGAAGAAATAAACATGTGGACCAGAAGAAGAAAAATAGAATGGACTCAACACATAGAAAGAATGACGGAAAACAGAATAGTACGAATAGCAAGAGACAAATCGCCAAATGGAAGAAGATCATTGGGACGACCGAGGAAAATAAGGTCAGACAATATCAATTGAGGCTAATAGACGGAGAGGCAGCGCTGAAAAATCTCTTTGAATTTACTAAAGCTAGATTTTTTCACAATTGATTACTGTGAGTGTGAAGAGAAACATACTGCGGTTGGTCAAGCGAAACTTAGAACAGGGATTACTAAGAGGGTATCAAAGTTGCTTTCCTACGAAGGTAATTAAATTCATTTACAAGGCTCAAAATCAGTACACACATTCTAAATTAAATATAAATAAAAGCTATTATAGTCGGTCAGCTCTATGACGGGACCGAGATGGTCGGTCGGCCCCAATAGTCGATTGAAGAAATGAAGAATGTTGGCTAGCAATTTTTTCGTCCAGCATGGATTTACTTGAAATTTTCACAGAAGGTAGGGAATAGTCCAAGGATCATTTTCATATCATGCCGCTATTATACGCTAAAGCCTCGGGGGTGGGAATTTTTAATTACATTTTAACCATGTAATTCGATGGAAAAAGTGATTCTAAGAAAAAAATGTTTTTTACATTTTTTTCGTAAAAATAATATTTTTTGAGTTATTCGCGCTTGAAAATAACAGTTTTTAGACGAAAAAATCGACTTTTTCAGAGGGTTTTTTGAGAATACCTCGAAAAGTATGCATTTAATAAAAAAAAACTGTAAATATCAAAATTGTACCTTTTAGTAACGGAAACCAAATTCTTTTCCAATAATATCTTTAAGACCAATACAAACCGATATACGGCATGTTAAAGGTTAGGTTTTTTCGTCAAATGCATAATTTGAAATATTCAAAGCCAAATAATGGGAAAAATTTACATTTTTCGAGGAAACTTAAATAATCTTTTTTCAAATATACAATAAGGCCTTTCAAAAATAATAATAAAAAGTTTCTAGCATGAAAATTAAACGACTTATAATCAAAAACATGTCGGCACCTGCTTTCTCTACGAAAAAATAAGTGAAAACAACCCCCTAACTACCTTCCTAATTCAAAATTGGTCTTCACCTTTCTGTAGTTCCTTTTATATTTATATTATCACTACACTCAAGGAGTTTTGAAATGCCTAATTTTGGAAAAATTGGAGTTTCAAGTATAATTGATTTTGTGCAATTTGGTATTTTTCACCTTTTAGTTCAAAATATCTCCGAAAATACTGAAGATACGAAAAATTATTGACTACTAAATTGTAGATTTTTTAATGACTAAAATTACTCTGTGCATAGATTTTCATTACAGTGAACAGTTAGCCAGATATAGCTGTTTAACACCTCTATTTACCAGCAAACACCCCCTTATGCGAGCCCTTTAAACCCGCCCCAATTAAAAACTAAGGAATCTTACGGAATTTAATTTACACAATCTTATAGCTCTTTAAAAATTCTACAAAATCATTTTTGAAGAAACTTTTTATCGCCAATAATATATAGAATATTTTTCGAGGTATTTTTAAAAACCCTCTAAAGTCGATTTTTTCGTCGAAAAACTGTTATTTTCAAGCGCGAATAACTCGAAAAATTTTAGTTTTACAAAGAAAATGTAAAAAACATTTTTTTCTTAGAATCACTTTTTCCATTGAATTACATGGTTAAAATGTAATAAAAGAGTCCCACCCCCGAGATGGGGTCAGAACCACCCCAAGGTTTTAGCGCATGATAGCGGCATGATATAGAAAATTATCCTTGGACTATTCCCTACCTTCTGTGAAAATTTCAAGTAAATCCATGTTTGACGAAAAAATTGCGAGCCAAAGTGCTTCATTGCCTCAATCGACTGTTGGGGCCGACCGACCGGCTCTGTCCCGTCATACAGCTGACCGACTATAATAACTTTTATTTATATTTCATTTAGAATTTGTGTACTGATTTTCAGCCTTAGTAAATGGATTTAATTACCTTCGTAGGAAAGCAACTTTGATACCCTCTCAGTAACACCTGTTCTACGTTTCGCTTGACCGACCGCAGTATGTTTCTCTACACACTCACTGTAATTACCTGTGAAAAATCTAGCTTTAGTAAATTCAAAGAGATTTTTCATCGCTGCTTCTTGGTCTATAAATCCGAATTAAAACAAGCATTGAGCCTATTTATAAAGTAGGAAAAAGAAGAATACGCTTATGTTTCATTTAGGTTCAGAGATGATCCACCATTCCCTTACGTCCGGTTCGGTCTTTTCAGAACTCTTCAGTGGGTCTACCTTAGGTTGACCAAACCATAAACTTGAAAAAAACGGGACACATCTAAGGTTTTGGGGGCGAAACCCTACAGCTAAAGTGGGATCTAAGAGGTCTTCAGTCTTCACCGAAATCTAAACATTGAAAAATGCTCCTTTCAGTCGATTTGAGACCTATAAATCTTTTTAAATTTGCCTATGAATATGTAGTCTAACTTAGAAAACATAATTAAACAAGATAACTAAAATTGTTAGTCAACATTAAAATCTTTAGGAATAACAAAATCATTAGGATTTTAATTGGGGATATTTTTCTTTCATTTTTGCCAATTTTAAAACCTCTTTATTTTCCAAAATAAAGTTGTACCAACTAAAACAGTCAATTGATTGCAGAAAAAGTATCCACTCCAATCTTGTTCTTTTCCTCAATCAATTGAATGTTCATTTTCGGAATTTTCAGCGAAAAGATTTTTTCAATATTACCATTATGGGCAGGTATCACATACACATATTGGCATATCTTCAAAAAGAATGTGTGTGTATATTTCTAATATATGATTTCAACGAAATCAATATATGTATCTACTTTAAACAGTTTTTTTGTATTGTGTTTAAATATTAACTAATTTTAGAAAGAACTAAAAGAGTACCAAAAATTAAAAAAAATTAATTTGTCCGGATTTGAACGCGGGACCTCTCGATCTGTAGGCGAATGCTATACCGATGAGCTACCACGGTTCTATTTACGTACGATATTTTCTCGGACATATTTAAAATCACGGTGACAAATAGATCAATGAAATAAACATTTTCAATAATACTTATTATCTTACTCCCGAGGAAGACAAATTCACAGACACAAAAATTATAATAAATATATTTACTAAAAACACTAATATATTCTTTTCACGCACACCTTATTTGCGCTACATAACTTAAAAGATTTAGGGACTAACACATACTGTCGGTGTGCGCATGCGCCCAGAATAATAAAAATTCACTCTCAATTGCGCCTAAAGAAGTATACCTTCAAAAATTAAGACTATTGTTCTAGCTTGGTATGCGTTTTATAAAAACAAATTCATTTTTTGTGACACTGAGGTGGTTTTTATCTTCATCGAACCATTCTTTAATTTTTTCACTGAAAAAATCCACTAATGATGCCTGTTGATCAAATATAAAAGTATCATTTAACAAATACTTTCTTCAATTTGTTCCAAACTGCCGATCTCTTTTAAAAGCATCCATTTAAACTTAGGGAAAGTATAGAACGTTACACTCCATGTTTGAAGATACTGTATGCAGCTTTCATAAAAGTTATCAGTTCTGAAGTTAATTTTGTCTTGTTGCATAATTAGTGCCACGCTTAAGAATGGATTTTACTGTGACCAAACATCTAGTAACGCGACAGTTTGTTACCACACACATTTTAACGGACAATTCGTAAACGCGACAGTTCGTAACCGCGACATCTCGTAACTACATATATTCGTAACGGACAATTCGTAACGTCAAAATTGAATTATTCTGTTTATTTTTGTTAACGTGGAAAGTAACTTTTATTACTTATTATTTAATATTTACAACGCAAATACGGGTTATTAAGGGGTCCCAGTAGATCTTTTCGGGACCCCCGGTACGATTGTAAAAAGACGGGACAATCCCGTTTTTACGGGACGTTTGGTCACCCTAGTCTACATGAACACCTTTGAGCGGAAACGAAATCAAGCAGTCTATTTAAGAAGAATTATAAAATAATTCGCGTATCGGACGCTGTAGCGACATATATTCATGAAAGGAGAAGTATGTAATGGGATGTTAATAATTATGAAAATTCTCGTGGAACTACTTTCTGGTAACACCCTTAGGCCTGGCGCAAATTGAACCTAAGCCAGACACAACCTGCGCCGGCGAACTGCGTAGACAGTTCTGCGCATCCTACTATCAGTTCATTCGTTCGCAGGTCTAGCTTGGGAACGTTTGTCATCGGTGTACAGTTTTCTTGGGCCGTGGGACGCGTGACTCACCGCCAGATGTTTATTTTTACTTGTTTTTGTTTGCGAGGTGGACGTATCTGAAATGAATACGGATGGTACCTAAGTACAATTTATTATGATAAATTAAAATATTAGCATAGTCAACATTCCTAGTGAAAACTGCGTTGTCTTTGTCATTAAATTCTGATAACTTTTGGTAGACTAAATAAGCGGCTATACGAAATTAATAATCAAAGTTAGGCCTTTACAAAAACACATTATTAGAAAGTATTCATGTTACTTAAAACCGTGATCGATAAAAATATCGTATTACCCTCAAATTCAACTTGTCGGCATATTACATTTTTGTTTATTACAGATAGTGTTATTTTTTATGACCGATCAGTAACGGAGGGATTATGAATTATGACCTGCAGTAATTGTAAATAATTGTGATCCTGCAGTAATTGTAAATGATTGTGATCCGAGCAGTAATTCGAGGAATATGAGTTAGGCTTTGGCCACACGGGCGGTTTTTTTACGGCGTCGTAAAATTACGCGGCAGTAAGCGCTGTAAAAGCATGGCCACACGTGGATGTAAATTACGGGGTGTCGCCAATAAAATGAATTCGTCCCTTCGTTTGTGACACGACGCCAAAGATGGGCCGGTTCGATGTTGCTGCGCGATATTTTACAGCTCAGTCTGGCCATCTACTATGTTCAGCGTGGGACCCATTTTTGCGCTTATTTTTACGGCGCCGTAGAAATCGCCCGTGTGGCCAAAGCCTTATGACCGAGCAGTAGGGGAGAGATTATTTTAAATATGTAGGTATTATGTGCAGAAATAAAATACTCAGTGTAAGATATCTTTTTATGCACCCGCTTATGATCAAACTCGATTTGTTTTAAATAGAAATGAAACTTTTGGTGTTCATTTCTTTTCTAAATTTAGTTATTCTTTGATGTTGCTTAACAATTGTACGATTAGGAAGATATTTTTACAGTTATTTTAATAAATATACAACATTGTGCTACGGGGTATGTTGTAACAAAACGTTGGGGCTTGTTGTAACATGTTGTAATATGGCTTCGTATATTCTGAAGTGAGCTTGAATTTTGGATTAATTTCCATGAAGATGCGAAAACTGTCTTACCAATGTGCCCTGAAACTCAGTGCTAAGCAACTTCTTTCTTATTGGTATCAAAATTATAGAGTTGGTCCAGATCGGGTTCAAAATGTTATGCGTAGAAATTTTACATTTATATTTAAGAATACCGGAAGCCACACTATTAAGTCGAGCAACATCTTTGACAAGGAGCAACGTTCTTATTTTCTTCGAAATATACCAAAAAATTCAAATTATCGTACTGTTACAACTTGCCCCAATAGATGTTACAACTAGCCCCAAGCGTGGGGTAAGTTGTAACAATGCACTTTTTTCGTAAAATGCTAGTTGATTAAAAAATACCAGTCTTTTAACTTTTTTTCAGTTCAATTTGATTCAGAAAGAGTTGAACTAGCGTTGAGTGTTTAATTAGTGATAATTGGGAAAATAGCAGTCAAGATATATTTGATTTTATGAAAATTGTTACAACTAGCCCCCTCCTCCCCTAATCGAATGAACTATCTTCCAATAAAGTCATCCTATGAACGCAATTCACAAAATATTGGCAACATCATTTTAAAGTAATCTTCTTTAAAAAGTATAATAAATGTATGAATTGTCAATATAAATGAGTCAGATAAAATTAAATTTTTAGAAGAATTTATTTACCAAACAACAAAAATAAAATTTGTTTAATTTATGAATGGTTTATATTTTAATAACGATTTCCGAAGTGGAAGTCGAAACAATAAAATAAATTTAATTTCAAACTTTTAAAAAGTCTTATGATTTCAATGGGTGGAATGCATAAAACGTAGTACCTGCTAATGCTTCAAGTATATACTACATTTTTGAAGATTTTACTACACTTAGAAACCAATACTATACTTGCAAATGCTTTGTAAGTGTTTTACTACACTTAGAAAGCATTTAATGCTTTGTAAGTGTAGTAAAATCTTCAAAAATGTAGTACATACTTGAAGCATTAGCAGCTACTACGTTTTATGCATTCCACCCATTGTCGTTTGTTTAGGCGTCCACCATGTATTTCAGTGAGCATTTTAATAATCCCATATTTTTAAGTAGAATAAGTAAAAAAAAAATGTTTTTTATCTATAAGTAAAGGCACAATATATAATTTTTCACACGAAAAACTTCCACGTTTTCTCTCATCCATCATCATTATTACTACTTATAGACACTACTTAACGATTTGGTACGAAATTATATATTCCGAAATGCCAAAATCAATTTGAAATTTATTTTAAAGAGATTAAGAAATGAATCAGAATAAATGAATTATTAATAAGGCAATTTTACATCCCAAATTAAATTATGCTGACGAAGATGCATGAGAAACTACCTGAATTTTAGCCAAAGACGTGCCCCTAAGGAAGTTGTTTGCATAGTAGGATATTTTGGAATAAATATAGGAGATACAGATGTTCTAGTTTAATTTTAATATACATACTTGCAAGTTGAATTAAAAAACAAAACGTGTTTTTTCGTGTTTTTACTGATAGTCCAAGAGCTGATCGTGGAAGCGAAGGCGGATTTTGCTTGTGATCGGGAATATGGACAAACTATGTGGGGATATGTTAGATTAATACTGTATGATTTAAGTAGAAATCGGTGTGACTGTGCATTTTATCAATGAAATAAGATATGTCTCAGACACTCCAGAAGCCGCTAACGATAAAATGTTTTAACATCGCATTAATCATTGTACCTAAATTAGTCGACGGATATTAGTACAGTGAAAATAATAAGACGAGAACTGGAAGATAATGATTATAAAGAATAAATTTTGAAATTTTTTCTACTTTAATGGCAAAAAAAGCAAGCTCTTTAGCAGAAACCAATTCAAAATTATTTTGCACATCATAATATGTGAAACATTATTTGGTTGAAAAATCTCATTTTTGTTGGAGCAAAAATATATTAATTTGTCTGGACTAAATTACAGTTCTGTTTATCTTGTTACTATCAACATTCACACAGTGTTGCCAAACTGAATTTTGTTATTTTGGGTGTAAATTCTTTTCACGGATCTCCGAGGGTATAATGTGGTACAATACATGACCTTCCGATACGTCCGGAGAGCTGCGCGGGGACGAGGATAGTTATAAGGGTAAAAGTCTCGGTTTTTATTATTTTTTTGGTGGCGCTTGTGATCAACATAGTTCACCAGAATTTGGGAATAAGTAAGTCATGATGTAACTAGGCAAAATTTCCAGGGCCGGACAGCTCCGTGAGAGACAAAGAAGTGGAGGACTGGAGTGAATATGCCAATTATAAGTGGTGAAAATCACGTTTTTTTTGTGACGCACGTGATCGAGGTAGTGCACCAAAATTTGGGAATAAGTAGGTCATGACGTAGCTAAGCAATACCTCCAGGGGTGGAAAACCCCCAAATGAATCATTAATAAGGAAATTTTGCTTCTCAAATTAAATTATGCTGTCGAATATGCATGAGAAACTACCTGAATTTTAACCAAAGACGTGCCCCTAAGGAAGTTGTTTGCATAGTAAGATATTTTCGAATAAATATACAGGATATACAGATGTTCTAGTTTAATTATAATATACATACTTGCAAATTGCAGTAAAAACCGAAAGTTGTTTTTTTGTGTTTTTACTTACGTCAATACAGAGTGATTCATTGGGAAATGGAAATACTTAAATCGTAAATAGAGGTCACTGAGGCTGTTAGATAATATACTACCTATATTTATTGCCCCACCGATTTTTATAACCGAGGTACAGGCAGTTTTATCGATTTCTTTCTGGATCAATAACTTTAGAACCACCTTTTATCTTTTTTGATATTTGGTATATATAGTCCGTCCGCTATAACTTTTCTCATGCGGTACGATTCATTTTCAATCAAATTAAGTCAAAACCGAAAGTGAAACGTACGCCGATGTGTCTAGTATATATAGTATACAGTATACAAAATGTATATACACATCGAAGTTCGTTTCAATTTATGTTTTGACTTAATTTGATTGAAAATAAATCGTACCGCATGGGAAAAGTTATAGCGGACGGACTATACATATATGTCTCATTTAGAACCCAAACATTTTTTAATATTCCTTTAGTTGTGGCATACCTATGGTTTGTTTATAGCCAATTCAATATTTTTAGCAAGGAATTAAAAATATCGAAGGAAGTACAAAAAGTGATATTAAAGTCAATGCTGTATTGCAATCTACTCTCACAGCTTTGACCAGAAGAAAATTTTTATTTAACCTCCCAATTTATTTACAATCTGTAAAACAAGTTAAAATGAGTAAATGTTGTGACCACTAGTGTAGGTGACTTGGAGAAAATAATTCATTAATCATTTTCTTTACAAATATTTTACATGAATATAAAATTGTTTGTCACTGGGAATTACGGCACATATAGACCAGAACCATTAGACCAGAACAAAAGAGGAACATTTCTTATCATTTAATGTAAAATACAGTCTTAAGGGTGGTAGATGTTTTGATATGGTAGATAGATAGTTTGCTTGGTAGATTGATCATGCACCATACACCATTAGTGGATTTTGTTAAGTAAAGAAATTAAAGAATTGACTGATAAAGATAAAAAAACCACCTCAGTGTCATGAACAATTGGTTAACATGATTACATCTCGATTGATGCCACTTGAAGTTTCTTTAGCTGGAGGGTATCCCATTCAAACCCTCATTGAATGTGCCCCGTTTTTTTTTAAGTTTATAATTTGGTCACCTTACTGTGTCTATTACTGTGAAATTGATTTTAGCTCCTTTATCAAAGGCACAGGCGGATATCCAAGTGGCTATCTTTTCTACATAATTAGCACAAAATTTATTTTTTTGGAACGATTTTCCAAATTAAATACTTTGACTGCCTTCTAGATGACCACGAGATCCAGTAATTTTTCCAATGTTCAAAACAATTTTCGATAAATATCAATATTATAAAACACATGCTCACCTTATAAGTTTTAGAAAGCAACTGCCGAGTTGCAGGCGCACAGGTGAGGCGACGGGGACCGTGCTGTACACAATCGAGTTTTAGCTCGGGAAGCCTCGTGCTTCCTATTTATAATTTTTTAATAAAGTCTTAGGACAGTATTGCTATGCTATTAAGGAACGTAAAAAATTAAAAATTAAAAAATAATTTAATAAAATTAAAAACAAAAAATTCCTATTACGTAAAAAACAAAAATTGTTTTTTTATGATCTGAAATGGTTAAATTTTTTAATAATTCTTTACCGAAACATTTTGTATAGTTAATAACATTTGATTTAAGTGGGAACAATCCGCAGCCTTTGAAACCATTTACTATTGTTTCGGTTCTCTAAAGTTTTTTCGTCGCTTTGTTAAATATAGAAGCAAATATATAACTTTATTCACCACCTCCCTCAATGGAATTCATTGGGCTTGATCCAGCAATTCAAGCTGATTTTTCCTGGTAATTTTTTTTGTGTATTTCTTTTTATCTTCATAAATTATATAAAATCTGGCAACTGTGCGCGTAGTACAATCGCTGCCACTTACAGCGGAGATTATTCGGCTGGAGAATCTTGAGCCAAAATTGGTACTGACACGGCTGAAAAGAGAAAGATTTTACGAGCATCCTATATAAGTGACAGAGAAAGAGCTATATTAGACTATTTAGTATATCCTAAATGAGAATCTCGTGCCGGGCACGAGGGCAAGAGTATAATATCTATTTATTTTGAGTTTCTTTTTAAGTGCTGGTTTGTCGCTTTTGTTATGTCTATTTTCTGTTAAAGTTTTTGTATTTATAATATTATTATTAAACTTTTAGTGCATCATGATCGGGGGTGTAGTATAAATAATATTTTTCTACAACCGTGTTAAAAATACAATTTTTAGCACTCCATGCGTGCGTTAAAAATGCTACTTTAAGGCACTAGTGCTTTAAAAAATTTTTAAGGCACTGCAGTTCGTATTGACTATGTAGGCAATTTTGATGTAATGTCAAAAAAATATAAAAATGGATGTCAGTCAAGTTCAAGTAAAAGTTTTTGTAGATATTGTCGTGTAATTAGGTTTGTAGAAAAAATATTGTATGATATGCGTGTTAAAACGTACATTTTTAAGGCACTCATTTGAATTGCAGAATTCGCTATCGCTCATTCTGCAAACTTTCGCATTCGTGCCTTAAACGTGTACTTTTAACACTTATATCATAAATAACTATTTGATTATAAGTTTAATTTATTAATTATTGACAATGAATCAGATTAGTATCTTAGAAAACTACATTGGTGGTTTTTCTTTACAAATTTTCGCGTAAAGCGTCGGTTCCCCGAATTATTTTTTAATAAAACATGGAGACAATTTTAATTTTTAAACAAAACTCGGTTTAAAACTGAATTAGAAGTACTGTATTAGTGAGACGAATTAAGTACTACCTCTGGGGCTATTCCGCTATGAGTTCTATTAAATTAGGAAGGTTTAAAAAGCACATTGGAAGAAACTATTAAACTTTTAAGCATTTTAATTACCATTCCTATATCAATATCTGAAGCAGAAAGAAGTTTTTCGATGTTAAAACGAATTAAAACATTAGTTAAAAATACAATGAAAGAAGAACGACTTAGGTATGTTATCTACAGAAAAGCATTTTGTAAATGGTATTGATTATTTCATTCATAGGAGATTCTGACCAATAGAAAGCTACAGAAATAAAAATTAAACTGATAATTTTTGATAATTTCCCGTCGTCAAGTATATTACGTCAGATGCCCTTCGTCGCTATGAAAAAATACATTCAGTGAAATTAATGACAATTAATGTTTTAAAAATTATAAAAGTGATGACTTTCATCCGTCAAATATTTATAACTGTGTGTTTAATTGTACTAATTTGTACTTACATAAATAAATTACAATAAAATTTTGGTTTTGAACAGTCTTATTCATGAAATAATCGCAACAAATTGCACTCGATCTCTAAAATTATTATAGAATTTTAGAGCTCTTGTGCAATTACTACTGATAATTTTATTATTAAAGTCATTGAATTGAAAACTTTGCAACAAAAAAAAAGAAGGATGTATCGTCAACTTTAAAAGTGGTATTAACACAACTTTGTGCATGTGTGTAAATAATGAAATAATTATTTTTATAATTTTGTAAATAGAGACTAAATCGTAATACAAGCTAATTAATTGATTGGTTGACTTACCTGTTAAGGAGGGACAATCATAATTGTCCTATCTTACATTTCGAACATTTGTACTTATGGTAGTGGTCTTTTCGGGCCGCTGATCAGCGGCCCGAAAAGACCACTACCATAAGTACAAATGTTCATAAGTACAATGTGATCAGCGGCCGAAAAGACCACTACCATAAGTACAAATGTTCGAAATGTTATGTGAAGGACAATTAATATTAGCAGTAAATAATGGTTGTAAGTTGAGAGATTTTTATTGTTAATGAATTAACGGAACTGTTTTGATAAATTTTGAACAATTTCTTGGCACCTCAGATAAATATACATAAGATACATAAGGTAAAAGTATCAGCGCCTATTTTTTTTTAATTTTTGTTTTATAACTTTTTTGACAATATCGTGAACCCGTCACTAAAAATCTTGGCGGCTGTCCGAATTCTTGCACTACCTTCTTAAAGTGGTACGAGCCGCCACTGAAGCTGATCGATTCATATCCAGAGTTTAATAAAATATTTTAGTTATATTGAACCCGCGAGTAGTCGCGCGGTGAGATAGAATCTCAATTTTTATCCTTTTTCGCGATAACTTGATGAAAAATTTTGCAATTTTGAAAAAATTTCCTAAGTGCCTCGAGGAAGGGTGTAGTAATGCGTAGGAATGTTTTTAAATTTTTTTTTCTTCTTCTTCTTCTTTTTGTGGAATTTATGGCTTTGGGGAGAGCCAATTAGCTTTAACCCGCGAGTAGTCGCGCCGTTAGATAGAATCTCACATTTCACCCTTTTTCGTAATACAGTAAAACCTGTCAGTAACGGCCACTAAAAATGAAAGAACTATTGGCCGATATAGAAAGGTGGCCGCTATTGCCAGCTTTTGTGGTCTACATATAATTCGTTTGGGAAATTTTTAAACTGGCCGTTAGGACAGGTGGCCGATGTTTGCAGGTGGCTGTTATCACAGGTTTTACTGTACAGTAAATTTTGTCAGTAACGGCCACTATAAATGAAAGAACTATTGGCCGATACAGAATGGTGGACGTGGTTTAGGAAATTTTTAAACTGGCCGTTAGGGAGCGTTCAAGTATTACGTAACGCAATTTTTGAAAATTTTTGACCCCCCCTCCCCCCCAGGTAACGCACCGTAACGTTTTTATGAACCCCCCTCCCCCTACCTAAACGTTACGTAACACCCAAGTCACCATTTGAACCTAAATGGAAAACTAGGTTGCGAAAAGTACCGGAATTATTATTTTAATCGCATTTGAGGTAATAATAAAAACTTACAATCATCATTCAGCCTCAAAAGTCCACTGCTGAACATAGGCCTCCTCCCCTCATTTCCAACCACGTCTATCCTGCGCCGCTCTCATCCAGTTTTTATTTAGCTTTCTTACGTCGTCTGTCCATCTTGTAGGCGGTCAACCGGCGCTTCTCTTGTCTTCTCTTGGCCTCCATTCCAATAACCTTTTTGTCCATCGCCCATGTGTCATTATCGCTATGTGTCCTGCCCATCTCCACTTCAAGTTAGCTATCCTTTTGATGACGTCAGTCACCTTTGTCTTCTCCTGATTTCTTCGTTTCTGATTTTGTCTCGCAGAGTTATTCCTAATATTGACCGCTCCATTCTTCTCTGCGTTACTCTTAGTTTGGTAGCCGAGGCTTTAGGTAAGGTAAGTGTTTCTGATCCGTACGTCAAGACTGGGAGGACGCACTGATCAAATACCTTTCTCTTTAGGCATATGAGCAACTCACTCTTAAAAGTTTCTCTCAGTTTTCCAAATGCTGCCCACCCAAGAACGATTCTTCTTTTTAGTTCATGTGTCTGGTTATCCCTGCCAATCGTAATTTCATGTCCCATGACATGAAATATGTCCAAAACTTAGAATAATAATCTTTTATTACTAATTTTACATTTACATTTACATTTTCCCTGCTTGGCCCCATCCTTACATACATTTTTGGCTTCATCCTTTATTGTTCTTCTCACGCATTCTTCTATTTGATCTTCTTTAATAAAAACTTAAAATAAAATAACATATTTATTATTTCAATATTTTATTTTGCTTAGTAAAAATTTTTGTATAACAAATAATATACGATGTTGTCAGTAGTTTCGGAAAAATAGTGAAAAAAATGTGTAAAATTTTTGTTCTTCAACGCCCTATATCGTGAAAACGCATGCCGTTACAAAAATTTTATACTAAGCAAACCCCAATTATTTTTCAGTTTTTCACCTATCTTAGAGATCGTGTTACCTTTTTCTGAAACACTCTGTATATGTAAGAAGGCACTTATGGAATAAAATTATTTCTGTCCATGTTTTAATCAATTTTAAAAAACGCTGAGACTCGTAGATTTTAATATATAAAAATGTGTGCTTTTTAAACATAAATTTAAATGTACAGGGTGGTTTATGCAAGACTACCGTAGTCCATAAGCTTTATTTTTTAACACCCTGTATATTTTTATATGTTTACAAGCTGCTTAACAATCTGAATTTATGGTCTTTATGAATAATACAGGGTGATCATTTAAAATTATAATGTATGGAAACCACTTATGGAATAAAATTGTTTTTGTCATGTGTCATTATTTTAGAAAATTATAAAAACGCTAGGATACGTCAACTTTTAAATTCAACTATGGACTATTTAAACATAAATTTGAATATACAGGTTGATTCACTCAAGTCTAGCATAGTCCATTATCTTTAATTTTAATTAAACACCCTGTATATTTTTGTTTTTAGAAGCTGCTTAACAACCTCATCTCAAAAATGTGTATTATGTAGGGTCTATTATGAATAATGCAAGGTGAAATTTTGAAATTCACTTGAAATTTTTGAAATTTTGAAATCACTCTTTAAATAAGGGTACTATTTTTTTAAATATCTATCAATTTTCTAAACTAAGCATCAATATAGTGGGTTTTGTATTTAATGCTTTTTATTTAAAGACATTTTTAAATAATTTGAAAATTTGGGTATTTAAAACATTTATGAATACCTACTGCAGAAAACGATTTCAGAAAACATACAAGATTTATGAACATGTAGTTCCCTTCTGCAACCTCTTAAATAACATCTGTACCTTTTAATCTTTTGTTGTGGAGACAGGTCCATCTAATTATTGGAAACAAATGTTACTGTGCTTCATCTGTGTTACAAATTTTAAGATTTTTTCACTTGAAAACGTACTATTATATGCTATTATGTATTGTCCTCTTGTCGGAACATGAACGGAGCGTGAGAGTGCAACATAAAACAATTCAGGGGTCTATTTAAAACATAAATGAAATTCCGTAGTTTCTTTTCATTTAAGTTAAAAAAGAATCCACAAGGAAAAAGTTTTCCTGTAGTTGGCTGTATACCATGTAATACAAAAAATAGTAAATCCTTTATAAAAGGTGGAGGACCTTTTACCTTAAAATATATACATTTTATAAAGGATTTACTAATTTTTTAAAAACGAATGTTACGTAACGCGCTTTTCGAACCCCCCTCCCCCCCCATGTAACGCGCCGTAACGTTTTACAAGACCCCCCCCCTCCCCCCAAACTGCGTTACGTAATACTTGAACGCTCCCTTAGGACAGGTGGCCGATGTTGGCAGGTGGCCGTTAACACAGGTTTTTTTAAAAAAATTGTTAGAAATATATATATTCTCAATATAAAAAGTAGATAAAAATAGTACAAAATAAAAATTTGTTTTAAATTCGTATTTTGAGATAGAATCTCACGCGCGACTATCGACGTTACAGAAGTGAGCGCGACTACTCCCGGGTTAAATTCTTCGCTTATTACATGATAGATTATATTTAACGATGTACTACTTCTTTGGACACCTCTGTCTATGAAGCACTAACTACCGGCAACAAGTAGGTAGTGGTTAGTATGCTGCATAGCTATCGAAAAAACAATTAGGAAGTCGAAGAGACTTAGGGGGTTTTTTAGTTAAAAATGTTAGACCCTCCCAAATAAATTCATCTTCCTCGAAGCGTAACAACGAATTCAGATTAGGTAAACGAAAAATTTTTAACTTTATGAATATTACTTCTGAATATTAATGTTTATTTCATTTAATTTCGTGCTTGGCTTGTACTAATACAAAACTTCCTTGGGTTTTAGATTAAAATGGGGAAAGGACGAGCATGATTAAGTAGGTCGACGAGAGTTCTTTTTCTTAAGTATATTTGAAATTTTTGATCTCTTGGGAAAAAATATTTCTTCCTAAAATATTTTGAATAAAAAAATCATTATATCCTTCAAATTAAAAAAAGTCAAACGGAAAATGGAAACAACACCTTTTGATATTTTTCATTCTTTGTTTTTAATTGTAAAAATATTAATAAGAAATTATGCGATATTTATTTTTATACTTAAGTCCAAACAAGATAAACTACAAAATTTAGTTATAGCCAAGTCTTGGAGTGACTTAAGTGGAGTCTAGTTTTCAAGGTCAAGTCCGAATTTCATGAAAATTTGGAGTTAGGTTCTACATACAGGGTGGGGCATTAGTGTGACAAAGTCCAATTACTCGTTTGTCGTAAGAGATACAAAAAAAAGTTATTTAGGTAAAAGTTGGGGCACACATAGTACCATAATTTAGGAATATCTTCAAATATACAGGGGCGTGCGTATTGACAGGGTGACACAAACATATGTTTTTTTAAATAGAACACCCTGTATATTTTTACATTTTTGGATTCTCCTCCTTTACTTTCTTAAAATATATGGTTTTGTAATATTATACAAAGTAATTTAACAGTTAATTACGTTTTTTTGTTAATTTCGTAGCAACATCCACACCCTGTAGAATTGTAGTGATTTGACATCAAATTTTCTATTTATATTCAAACGATTTTTAATATAGTCTACTACTGTTAGTCATTAACAGTATAGCAAAATGTTTAATTTTAGTATACAGGGTGAGTCAAAACTCGGAATGAGTATTTTCTGAGTTTTCTTAAATGGAACACCCTGTATTTTAGTATTGCAGTAAAATAATATTGTATGGTACTTTTTTATTTCTTAAGCATTTTTAAGCATCCCTATACCTAAGTGCTTTAATTTGTAAGTTATTCGTGATTCTTTAATCCAAACATTAATTGCAACAAAAATTACGTAAAATTTTATTAAGTGGCAGTGAAAATATCCAATCAAAAGTAATTTTTCGAAAAATTTTTTATAATAATCTAGCCTGATCCTTAATTTATTAATATTGGATGAGATATCCAAATACATTCGTAGTTAAGGTTGTTGGTGCTTAAAATATTAATCAAACACACAAAATTCTCCCTAGTTGGCTATGACACAAAATTTGCTTAAATATTTGACATTTTACTATTTATATGGGACAGGTTGATTTGTTACCATTACTAATATTAATTTTTCTAATGAGTAACTGATTAAAATGGCTTTGTGCTAGGAGAGTATAACAAAAATGAGCTACTTGCAATAAAAATTTATCATCAGCAATTTCCTGATAGCCGACAACCAAAAAGAGAAACTTTTGAAAGTATATTAAAACGGTTTCAACAGACTAGATACTTAGATTGTAAGAACGGTTGTACTAATAATGTAGATCCTCAGTGACACTAAGGATTACATTTAATTCCTGTTTTCTACACTTACAATAGTTTTTGTTTGATCAGATTTATCATAATCTAAGTGTCCAGTCCGTTAAAACCGTTCTAGTATATTTTTAAACATTTCTCTTCTTAGTTATCGTCTATCAGGGAATTTCTGATGAAAAATTCTTATTGCTAGTAGCACATTTTTGTTATACCCCATTAGCACAAAAATCTTATTAATCAGTTCCTCATTAGAAAAAATCATATTAGTAATGGTAACAAAGCAACTGGAACTATAAAAATAGTATAATGTCAAATTTTTAAGGAAATTTAGTGTCATAGTCGACTAGGTAGGATATTGTATGTTTTTATTAATATTTTGCGCACCAACAATCTTAACTACGAATTTATTTGGATATCTCATCCAATATTAATGAATTAAGGATCAGGATAGATGTATTTTTTTCGAAAAATTATTTCTGATTGAATATTTTCACGGCCACCTAATAAAATTTCACGTAACTTTTCTTGCAATAACTGTATGGCTTAAATAATCACGAATAACTTACAAATTAAAGCACTTAGGTATAGGGAATGATTAAGAAATAAAATAAAATAAAATATCATTTCATTACAATACTAAAATACAGGGTGTTCTATTTAACAAAACTAAGAAAATACTCATTCCGAGTTTCGACCAACCCTGAATACTAAAATTGAACATTTAGCTATACTATTAAAGTTTAACATCAGTAGACTATACTAAAAATCGTTTGAACATAAAATAAAAATTTGATGTCAAATCACTACAATTCTACAGGGTGTAAATGTTGCTACGAAATTACCAAAAAAACGTAATTATCTTTTAAACTACCTCGTATAATATTACAAAACCATATATTTTAAGCATTGAAACATTGAGAATCCAAAAATGTAAAAATATACAGGGTGTTCCATTTAAAAAAAACATAAGTTTATGTCACCCTGTCAATACGCACGCCCCTGTATATTTGAAAATATTTTTAAATTATGGTCCTATCAGTGCCCCAACTTTTACCTGAATAACTTTTTTTCGTATCTCATACGACAAACGAGTAATTGGACTTTGTCATACTAATGCCCCACCCTGTATACATATGTAGATTTAACTTCAAAGTTAAAATTATGCTGTTGGTTGCTTTTACTTAGAGGGTGAAAGTAATCTCTTCTCGGGGGTGAAAAAACAAACGTATAAAATGTGTCCGGAAACGGATAAATTGACTAATTTTAGGTAAATTTTGTTCCATACGGTTTTTTAAATAGGTAAGTCAATACTTTTCGAGTTATCTGCTGGGGAAATGTTTATTTTTCAATAAAAAAAAAAACACATTTTCAGGCGGTATTCCGCAAATCACTCAAAAAGGAAGTATTTTATCGAAATATCGAATCTCCCGTCGTTAAGTATATTACGTCAGTTGCCCTTCGTTGCTACGAAAAAATACATTCAGTGACATTAATGACAATTAATGTTTTAAAAATTATAAAAGTGATGACTTTCAATCGTCAAATATTTATAGAAACTGTGTGTTTAATGGTACTTACATAAATAAATTACAATAAAATTTTGGTTTTGAACAGTTTTATTCATGAAATAATCGCAACAAATTGCACTCGACCTCTGAAATTAATATATAATTTTTGCTCTCGTGACACTTTGACATAATTTCACTCGCCTTCGGCTCGTGAAATTAAAACTGTCAAAGTGTCACTCGGGAAAAATTCAATAATTTCAGAGCTCTTGTGCAATTACTACTAAAAATATACAAATCAGTTCTTTGACAAGGTTGTCAAAACCAAACTTTCAATATAATTGGTTACCATGACGACGATCTTGGTTTCCATGACGACGATTCAAAACCACTGTTAAAAGGGCTTTTCATCGATTGTCATTTGTTTCGAGCTTCTGTCATGTGTCACACAATATTAATATATCTACGTCATACGTCTTTGGTTTGTATCATGGGTATATATCAATAACGTACGACGTAGATATATTAATATTATGTGACACATGACAGAAGCTCGAAACAAATGACTGTGAATGAAAAGCCCTATAGGTTTGTTCTAGCATCAGTTTCAAACGGTTTGAAACCATCAGCGAATAGTCGACCAGCGCGAGTAGAGGGGATAGCACTGGTGACTGTATTATGTTCTCTCACTGACCAACTGTTTGCTGACGGTTTCTGACTAGTTTGACTGTTTGGTAGAACAAACCTATTTTCTACTGATTTGACTTTCGAATATTATGTCAAAATAATTTTATTTCATAGAATTGTCGCGTTAATTTCATTAAAACATGAGCACAATAAGATATATTTGAAATGAATTAGTAAATAATATCTAAATATTAGTTTATTGCATGTATTATAATTATTTTAAGACAATATTAAAATATCTAAATTCAGTGCGGAAAAGTAATGCGGAAAAATAAAACTTTCCAAACGAAAACGCGTGCGGAAAAGTAGACTTTTTGCACGCTAGTAGAAAAAACACTTTTCTATTCGTCAAATTAAAAATCGAAAACATTTTAACGTGAAATAAAAAAAATGAAGTACTTTTCGGGAAAAATCCAATAAGACTTTTTTAAAGTGTTTAAAAAACTTTAGGTACTATTGTGTTAACAAAAGTTTTTAGCATCGAAACTAAGCGAGTTACGCTTAAAATAAAGTTAGCCCTTTTTTTGACAAAAAAAGCATTTTTTTAAATTTTAAATTATTAAACAGAGCAAATGTCAACAATTTTCATTAGGTTTACAGTGGTTTCTTATTTCTAAGTTTAACCTGGTGATGGTCTGCTAAGACCGAGTTCGTGATATACTTTTAGTTAAACTTGGATCATTTTTAGGAAATTTTTAATAAAAAATTTATATACCATCTATCAAGTGTTTTTTACTTCTTAAGAGTAATAATTATAAATTTATATAATATTTTTTATATCAACTTGAGGACGACTATTTGGCTAATTTTAATATTAGTAGGTATTAAATAAAATAAAATAAAAGAAAGTGTCACGGTCATTTTTATTTTCAAAAATCTTGAATACTGCGATTAGAAATACACAACTACAAAATTTCATTTTTTTTTTTCGATTTTTTTCATTTTGGTCTTCACACTGTACTCACTGGGGTGTTTGTGAAGTTTTGTTTCGCTCATCCGCGGGAGAGTTAATAAAATTTAGCGCAATCAATGAAATTTTATTTTCTTTTTATTGCAATTTTGAGTTCCCAAAATCACATGATATTTAAACCACAAACATCATAAATTATTATTACTACTCCTCCCCGTTGCAATACCACTTAAAATTAACCAAAACAATATAAATTCCATAAAAATATTTATAACCTGTCTGGTCATGATTCAGACGTTCGGCATTGGTGTCAAAATACCTTAAATAAACTTGTCTGATCATGCCTTTTAATGTTTTTTCTTGTCTCGGTCTGTACCTCCTGGGAACTATAAAATTGAAGAAGGTCGCTATAATTTAAGAGTGCTCATTTACACATAAAATATACTTCGAAATTAAGACTAAATAAACTAACATCTATAAATCTAAGGTAGAGAGCTACAAATTTTAAGTAATTAAATAATACCGACGTGACGTGTGGCGATGGTGTTTTTGGTTCTTTGCTGGAACCCGCGACACCGCCGGTTCAGAGTCGCCTCTACTATTCATTTAAAAAGGCGTAACATTCAATTAATTAATTCAATTAAAGATGACATCAATTTTGAACGATAAGTTCAATGTCTCTTGTTTAGGTAAAACGTTACACTACTACTACTACCTAATTACCTGATTTATTGAAACTAGAAAAAAATCAGGTTCGAATTATTTTTTTTTATTTAAATTAATGCCTCGACAACTAATGGCCATTAGCATGGTACAGTTGATTTCTCAATCATATAGTGTAATGTGTAGTGAGTGTGTCATGAGTAAATGTCTTGTTACTTAGTAAAGTCGACTTCATTGTCTTTACAAAGAGACGCTTACTATATCCGAATGTTTGCGGTTCCTCCGGTGAGTACCGATCCCACAAGAATAAAAACTCTTTGCATTTATTGACTTTTAATTAATTTTTAATAAATGAAAAATTTCCTTCCCCGCTGAGATTCGAACTCACAACCGTTGGATCCAAAGGTAGGCTTTCTTACCACTGGCCACAGAGGGGAATTTTAAAAAATGAGTTCGCTTTGTTTATAGAAAAAAATTTAACCTGATTTTACAAATTAGAGAAATAGGCAATTAAAATGGCATATTTATTTTTCCCACACGATTATTTAATTTACACTTAAAAAATCTAATCTTTTAAAACAACTTTAAATAATCTGCTATGCAGACCATGTAATATAACAACGGAGTACAGGGTAGTACACAATTTAATATAACAATTTAATATAATCGACAGACAATTGAACATGTTAATTTCTCCGAAAAAGACAAAATGCATGGTTACAACAGCAAATCTACTGATATGTAAATTAGAGCTGAAGGGTTAGATAATAGAACAAGTGATGGAGTTTAAATATCTAGGCATCACACTATCTAGTGCAAGAACAAGTGAATAGGCCAAACAGAGACGCATGTTGCGTGAATGAAACAATATAAATAAATAAAAATACGGTTCCTCTATAGAAAGACGATTAGTGGGAAGACCGAACACCACGAAAACGATGGAACGACAACTTACTGCATGCACATTGAAAAAACAGGCACACTCATGTATATACAAAAAAAAAGAAGAAGAACAAGATGTCATTTACACTCCAGAAAATGCGAAACACTTTTTAGAACGACAATGTGAACCATAGAACTGCTCTCAAGCAGTAAGCATGTCGGGTCCCATCAGTCCCGGATTAAGAATCTTGAGGTCCCTAGGCAACCCAAGCTAGGAGGCCCCTTAAGAAATGTTTGTCTTTTCCCTCCAAAACCTCGGATAACACCTCCATTTCCGAGCGATATTCCTTTGATATATTAGTGGACATTTTGTAGATTTAACTTAAATTTTTGTAAAACATGAAGAGAAGTATCCATTCTCAAATGTGGTCTCGAGGTAAGAAAGTAGAAAACTCAAAGAGGTACTACAAAAATGTATATTATAAAAATGTCATACAAGGACGCGTTTCGGCTCTTACCGAGCCATCATCAGCTTGAAATACAGGAGCAAAGTCTAAAACTGTCCTACAATATAAAAAGGAAATTTTTAAGCATGTGGTGATCACGCCCACCTCGGCAAAGGAACTTACCAGACCAGGAAGGAGGAAGAATCTAATGGCTTACATTGTATTGGGTTCTTTAGGTTTCATTCTAAGTTATAAGTAGTGTATTAGACATTAAGGGTATAAATTCATTTTAAGATTTAAATGACTTCCTCTTTGAGAGAAACCATCTTGCGAACAGATCAGGTGCAAGGAACTTTTCGGTGATCCGAAAAGTTCCGATTATCACCGAAAAGTTCCTTGCACCTGATCTGTTCGCAAGATGGTTTCTCTCAAAGAGGAAGTCATTTAAATCTTAAAATGAATTTATACCCTTAATGTCTAATACACTACTTATAACTTAGAATGAAACCTAAAGAACCCAATACAATGTAAGCCATTAGATTCTTCCTCCTTCCTGGTCTGGTAAGTTCCTTTGCCGAGGTGGGCGTGATCACCACATGCTTAAAAATTTCCTTTTTATATTGTAGGACAGTTTTAGACTTTGCTCCTGTATTTCAAGCTGATGATGGCTCGGTAAGAGCCGAAACGCGTCCTTGTATGACATTTTTATAATATACATTTTTGTGGTACATCTTTGAGTTTTCTACTTTCTTAAATTTTTGTTTCATTTTGTAAAACGAATAGTCACAGTTAAGAGAATTTTGCTTAAATTTTGCAATAAAAAATTATTTTAGTTTTTTTTTTTTGTAATAGGTAGTTATCAATAAAGAAACGATTTATTTTAAAGTACCTACAATAATGTTTCTAATAATAACAAAAAAGGTCGTAGAAAAAGTATAGTATTCTACTCACATGTAATGGCTAATACTCACTCTGATGAAAAACGACAGTCGCCTTCGGCTCGTGTCTCAAACTTCATCATCGTGAGTACTACCCGTCATTACATGTTCGTTGAATAATATATTATTACTTCTTACATAATTATGTAATAATAAATAATTATGGATTAAATTTAATTTGACTTTTCAAAGCCTTATAATTATTATAAAGCAACATTTCTGAGTTTAATACAAACAAAACTAGGTACTTAAAATGTCTTCAACTTCCAAAATTTTCGAGCACATCATTCTCAATATCCATAATCGAGGGAAATGCTAATCTATTTTGTGCCACTGTCGAACGGTGAGAGTTTTTAATAATTTTCATTTTTGAAATATAGCGTTCGCCTGTTGCATTTGTAATCATTAGCGTAAGATAAATCTTATAAGCTGCTGACAAATTTCGAAACTTCGATTCGAATTTGTTCTTATATATACAGTCGAACCCGCTTATTGGAATAGCCTTCGTGCCAAGCAAAAATATTCTTATAATCGGGATATTCTAATAATCGATCATTAATGGCTAGTAGAGAGGTTTCGGGACCTCAAAATTCTATTCCTCAAACCGGGATATTCCTATAACAGGTATTCTAATAAGCGAGTTCGACCTACGAAGCAGGAATAAATTGTTTTCGTTACAAGTCCTAAAGAAGGGCTATGAAATATTTGAACCGCAATAGTTCATTTTAAATTTCAGGTACAATATCATCAGTATAGTTTTCATGTAGTTTTGAAGCACACTCCTTTATTTGAGAATCACTCAGTTTTGGAAAAACACACAAAACAACAAATACTGAGTTACTGACTCGTACGATGTCAACTGCCGACTTATCTCAATAATTAGCTTATAAAAGAATGGTAGATTGATTTTAACCTTTAACTTTTCTCCACCCTGTAGAAAAACTTCGTTGGAATTAGCATCATCAAAATGTAGTTTTTTGCTCGCATTTGTCTTCTGTCGTCGGTATATTCAGAGCATTGTAGATCGCACACCTTCTGCTCGTAGTAAGCAAAATTATCTCTTTGGGATTTTAAGAATTCCAAAAGTCATTTTAGAAGCTGAACTTCAGTTTCAAGTTTAATCTCTTCTCTCTGTAATGATTAACTGACAGCGTTGATGTTTCTGTTTTGACATTTCTTTCAATAAACACTTAGCCTCATGAACTGTTTCAGCTTTCTGATTAGGGTCATCAGGAAGAGCATGAAGAGCAGATTTGAAGGCGTTGTAATCTTTAGACAAAGCTCTTGTTGCATGAGCCCTTGTAGTCCATCTAATGCTGCTTGTTCTTTTAAGGACAAGGTTTAGATCGTCGCGAATGGGATTGCTTAGTTAGTTGAGTTTCATTTAAGCATTTCATCGTAGCTTCCAAACGATGGGTAGAGGCTGAAAAAATGTTGTACACGGACTAAACAAATTCAAAATATCATATTCTTCCAACGGTTCCAACGCAACTTTTAGCAGCACTTACTCCAACTAAAGCGAGTGTTCGGCACAAAAAATGTAAGTGCAAGTTTGTTAATCTTAGATAAATGAGCCTGGCGACATGTAGCGAAAGGCATGGGTAATGAAGGAGAGGGTAGCGAGGGGGCGCTGACTCATTTGTTGTTCTTGCTCTTACTACTTTTCTAATACACCGTGCAGACTGATAGGCAGTACTGTTCCTTCTACCAAACGGCATTCATTAGCGACTTATTCTCACAAAATAGGCTTTTTATGTGAATTTTTATTTAAATCTAATTATTATTTTTTCATTTTGGGCCCTACGAGGCCCCCTTTAGGGCCGAGGCCTCTAGGCAACTGCTTACTTTGCCTATTGGTTAATCCGGCACTGGCTCCCATGGAACCAAGGACGACTCGCATATACTTATTGTAATGTCTTATTGTAGTAATTGCTATAGTCGAGGAAATGAAGCTGAAAAAATGGCAAAACCTCGCAATTTTTTCGCAAAACCAGCATCGATTTGTACAACAATTTGGGATTAGGCTCATTACACCCTGTAGTTCATTTTATATATTGAGCCGTTGTACGCTTTTGGTTTTTTAAGGGTGAAAACTACCCTTAATTGTAAAAAATTATAAAATAACATTTTAAACTTTAATATTGTCAACATTTGGTTCTTATTAGTTACAGAATGATTGTTTTATGCTTTTAGATATACTGTCATAATATTTCAACCCTTAAAACCACCCTTGTTGGAGCTATATATAAAAATTTACTTATCCTAAAAGAATAATTTCGGCTTGCATCGATTTACATAAAAATTTGGGATTAGGATCATATCACCCTGTACTTCATATTCTATATCATGCTTAAGGGCGTTGATTATTTTTAGTGGTGTAAACTACCCCTTATTGTCAAAAATTATATAAAAACATTGTAAACTTTAATATGGGTAAAATTTGGTTTTGATTGGTTAAATAATGATTATTTTATACTTTAGGATATAATATCATAATATTTCAACCCTTAAAAACCACCCTTAATAACATTAGAGTTTTTATAAGTAGAAATTTTAATAGATATATACAGAAAAAAAGTAGAATTAAAGAATTACAAAAACATTTATTTACACAAAAATACAAATTTACAAATATGTACAAATACAAATAAAAATAGTTTTTTGTCATCTTCCAGTATACGAACCAGTTCTGTGGTATTATACATACATTGAAAATTATCCGAAGGAGGACTATCCGAATTTTTCGAAAAAAAAAATTTGTTTTATAAACATAACTCATTCAATTTTTGGCGATAAAAAGTTTTTTCAAAAACGACTTTGTAGGATTTTTGAAGAGTTATAAGACTGTGTAAACTAAATTCCGTAAGATCCCTTAGTTTTTAATTAGGGTGGGTTTAAAGGGCCCGAATAAGGGGGTGTTTGCTCGTAAATAGAGGTTTTAAATAGCTATACCTCCCTAACAGTTCACTGTAATGAAAATCTATGCGCAAGAGAACTTTAGTTATTGAAAAATCTACAATTTAGTAATCTATCATTTTTTTCCTATCTCCAGTATTTTCGGAGATATTTTGAAATAAAAGGTGAAACATGGGAAATTCCAAAAATTAATTTTTCTTTAAACTCCAATTTTTCTAAAATTAGGCCTTTTAAGTAGGTCAAACTTCTTGGGTGTATTAATAGTGCAAATATAAAAGGAATTACAGAAAGGTGAAGACCAGTTTTTAATTAGAAGGGTAGTTAGAGGGTTGTTTTCACTGATTTTTTCATAGAAAAAAGCAGGTACCGACTTTTTTTGATCATAAGTCGCTTAATTTTCACGGTAGAGGTTTTATATTATTATTTTTTGAAAGACCTAACTGTATACTTGAAAAAAGATTATTTAAATTTTCCTCCAAAAGTGCAAAGTTTTTCCGTTATTTGGCTTTGAATATTTCAAATTATGCATTTTACGAAAAAAGCTAAATTTTAACATGCTGTATCTCGGTCCGTATTGATCTTAAAGATATTACACAAAAATAATTTGGTTTGTGTTACTAAAAGATACAATTTGAATATCTGCAATTTTTTTGATTAAATGCATATTTTTCGAGGTATTCTCAAAAAACCTTCTAAAAAAGTCGATTTTTTCGTCGAAAAACTGTTACTTACGTATTAGTATTAGTTTGTCGTATTAGTAGTTATGTAGGTAATTTTGTAGGTAAATTTGAGTTATGTAGGTTTTTGTTATGTAGGTAAATTTGAGTAGGTATAATTTGAAATGAATTTATTAACAATATATTGCTTTAAAATAAAATATCTACATTTTGTATAACGGACTCTCCTGTAAAGGGAGTAAATTGACTTTTCCATGTATTTCATGTTAATGATTCAAATATCCTTACTCAAAATATTTACTACTTCATCACAAATTAAATTAAATGCAATAATAATAAAGAGCGAAAGCACAAAATTTCGGACCAATGCATTAATTTTTTTTCGAAACCTGAGAAAACTAATAAATATTTGTGAAACATTTAAATACAAAATGAAAAATTGCATTATAACCGAGGGCCGAAAGTCCATTAGAATAAACAAAAAGTTTGTTTTGAATGAAATATTTTAGATTAAAAATCACACTCAATTTTCTTTTCTTTTTCACTCCTGTAATTTATTAAAATAAACATTACAGTTTTATATAACTTATAGTATAAGTTTTCAGGGACTTTTGGCCCTCAGTAATAATGTAATCTTTCATTCTGCGTTTAAATTTTTTAAAAATATTTATTAGTTTTCTCAGGACTCGAAATAGTTAATGCATTTAAAAAGCATTGGTCCGAAATTTTGCGTCTACGCTCTTAAATTAAATTTTTCGCAAAATTGACAAGAATATTTTTTACTTTATTAAGAGGAAACAGAAGCTATCAACAGGTGGCAAAAACGCGTTCCAAGATTGCGGCTGTAATTTTGAATATTTTTTCGAGATATTTGGCACACGTATTCGTAATATAATAAATAATGGCGGTACAGAACCCAATTTAAAAAATATATTAATATGTGGAAATTACTCTGTAATTAAATACAATATTAAAAAACGAGCCGGTACCGCCATTAAGAAGAACAAAAAAATACACTTTCTTCAAATAAGTTTTTTTATCTGATGCCTAGATTTTGTGTCATTTTGGAACTACTAAATTTTTTTATTTCATTAGTACAGGCTTAGTTAGGTACAGGCTCGTTTTTTTAATATTGTATTTAATTACAGAGTAATTTCCACATAATATATTTTTCAAATTGGGCTCTGTACCGCCATTATTTATTATATTACGAATACGTGTGCCCAATATCTCGAAAAAATATTCAAAATTACAGCCGCAATCTTGGAACGCGTTTTCGCTACCAGTTGATCGCTACTGTTTCACCTTGAAAAATATGTAATATTATAAAGCTTTATGTTACTTTATATTTACTTAATTTACATGTAAGAATATGTATTTTAAAAATTTAATTTTCAATTCTTTTGAAAGTTTTGTTGATACTAAAATTTTGAAAAAAATTTATTGGACTGACTGTAAATGGTAATTGATTGAATTGGATAGCGATGGGAAAAATCACTAGTTGTCTTATATACAGATCGGTATACATATGCGAGCAGAACTGTTTGCGAACGCTATATTCGTATATGGGTCATTCAACGAATATACGACTCCTCTTGGATTATCTCGACAACGAATATTTTACTGTGCAACATAAGAAGTACGAAAGTAAATGGCTCTAACAATTATTCCAATAAACAACAATGTAATTTTCAATTTATTTTCGTTCTTCATATTTTGTACAGTAAAATATTGTCGTTGTCGAGATAATCCAAGAGAGTCGTATATTCGTTAAATGACCATAATTTGTATGGGCTTGCGAGCTGTTCGTTCGTACCAACCACGGCCTGTCGGTTTTTGTGACGAACACAAAGGATATTCGCAGTTCAATTTGGAGGGCGTAGGCATTCACGATTGTGTGAATTATGTGTTCCATCCTGACTTGAAAGAGATAAGAAACGTAAGAAACGCAATCTAATCAATACCCAAACTACAAATTAAATGAGTCGTTTATATAAACTTCGCACAAGTGTTGGTTCGTCGTTTTCCATAGATCGTGATGAATTATTTGCGATGAGTTCGTTATATTTTCAACGAACTGCACGAGTACGCGAGCAATTCGCCAACAGTTCTGCTCGCACATAATAATATGTGTACTCTTACCTTACGACTTATAAATTGTGTTTCAAGGAGAATATGAATTTTCGAAATACACATTTTATTTTAAGGGAAAATGTAATTCAAAAGTCGAAGATGTTATAATTGGATTTGTTTTATTTTCTCACAAACAGACACTAGTCCGTTCTTTAACGGTAAAATATTGCAAAACCTTTAAATTTTAAAAAACCGCTTGGATTGACATGAAATTTGGCATACACATAGCTAACAAGTCAAAGAAAAAAAGTGATATTGTGCCGATATGTGCTTTTGCCCTTGGGGTGGTTTTCACCCCCTCTTGGGGGTGAAAAAATATTCGTCCAAAGAAAGTCAGGAAATGGATAAACTGGCTAATTTTAAGTAACTTTTCTTCTATAGAGTTTTTTCACTAAGTCAATACTTTTCGAGTTATTTGACAGTGAATATGTTCATTTTTTCAACAAAATAACCACGCTTTTAGACGGTTTTTCGTAAATAACTCAAAGAGTAAGTATTTTGTCGAAAAAACATTTTTATCAAAAATATAGCCTGTAAAAAATTTAAAAAAATGGTGTAGGTATATATCACGTCTCTACATCTAGTAGAAGCAGAGTTATAGCTAATGAAAAATATGTTCATATTCGTCAAATTCCAAATGGAATACTTTAACGTGAAATAACCAAAAATTAAGCACATTTCGGGGAAAATTCATTACAACTTATTTAAAGTGTTTAAAAATGTTCATTTTGGTTTTATAAAAAAATTTCTAACATCAAAATTAAACAAGTTACGCTCAAAATAAAGTTAGTCCCTTTTGGTTTTGGTAAAAAAATCGAGAAAATCACCCCCTAATTATTATCTTTAATGAACTTAATTGTTACGACTTCACCAGTTTCTTGACTCGTGTATATATTGTTTATATGATCTGTAAGTTTCATCGGTTCAAAGTCCTTATTATTGAAAGGGCTGTAGTTAAAAGGGGTTGAACGAGTCACTGATCACGAATGTATGCAAATTTACAAACACCAAATCTTACTCAATTTTTGTCTCACAGAAAAACAAAAAAATACATGATATTCAGAAAAGCAAATCTGACTTTTTTTTGTTTTTCGAGATTTTTGGTAACTCTAACAATTTTTAAGTTATTTTGAAAAAAAGCATATTTTTCAAAATTTAAATTTTTAAAAATTTATTTTGAAACCAAATTGTTTCAAAAATAAGCACTTTGACTCGATCAAACTTACAGATCATATAAACCCAACATAAGTAAAATAATTTGTGGAGCGGTAACGGTTAATTTCATTTAAGTTGCTAATTAGGGGGTGGTCTTCCAGATTTTTTTTGCAAAAACAAAAGGGACCAACTTTATTTTGAGCGTAACTTGCTTAAATTTAATGCTAAAAACTTTTTGTAAAAACAGAAATAAAGCTTTTTTTAAACACTTTACAAAAGTTAAAATAGGTTTTCCCCAAAAAGTGCTTAATTTTTTGGATATTTCACGTCGAAATTGGATATTTGAAATTTGGTGAATATGAATCTATTTTTCATTGGCTATAACTCTGGTTCTACGAGATCCACAGACCTAACGCGTACACCATTTTTTTTTTACTTTTTTATGTGCTATATTTTTGCTAAGAACGTTTTTTTCGACAAAATACTTACTTTTTGAGTTATTTGCGAAAAACCGTCCAAAAATGTGGTTATTTTGTTGCAAAATGAACATATTCACTCGCAAATAACTCGAAAAGTGTTGACTTGGCGAAAAAGCTCTATAGAACAAAAGTTACTTAAAATTAGTCAGTTTACCCATTTCCGGACTTATTTTGGACATATATTTTTTCACCCCCAAGAGGGGGTGAAAGTCACCCCCAGGGCAAAAGCACACATCGGCACAATATCACTTTTTTTCTTTGACATGTAAGCTATACGTATGCCAAATTTCATGTCAAACCAAGCGGTTCTTTAAAATTTAGAGCAAAAACCGTGAAAGAATGGACTACACACCGTTACGAAAAAAAAACATTTTATTTATTGTATTTATTTACTTTTGCTTAATTTAACGTTTTTTGTTTACATTTCCAAATGTCACTATTTATGCTATTCCTTCTCTTATTCGTTTTAACGATGAGAAGTTTTCAATTAAACGATCCCTGTCCGTTTCTGTTCCTTTTATTTTTACCTTAAAAAGCGCCCCTGAGGCGCGACCGCATAAAAGGACACCGCGAAATTCCAATAAAACGGTTCCCAAAGCTCGCGTTAATTTGTCATTATTTAAATTTATACATCATAAAAAACACGATAAATTTAATTATTTTGCTAGTTTACAAACAACCTTGCGTTCAAAGGTGCCGACGGTACATCGAACACTCTTCACTTCCGGTGGAGGTAAAAATCTAAAAATGGCGTTTGGGTGAGTTCAGCTAGAGATGGCCGATTGTCAATATTCGTTCCTTCTTGTCTATGAATGTAACTGATCCGGTCTTAATGGTACAAGTTAGATAGAAATTGCGAATACATGCCGCATGCCGATGCCGAATAGTCTGTTATTAGCCGAGTCGGGTTAGACGAATAACAGCCTAACCTTGCATTCGGAGTTGCCCCAAATTTTATTTTTTTAATCTTTAGGGGACTCAATAGTAGTGTAAATTTAAAATCTCGACTGCATTTCGCCGTTGCATTAGCCGCCATCTTGATTTTAAACGAGAACCGTTTTTGCTCAATATCTTCGCCATTTTCAACTTTTCGGCAAAAAGTATAACAACCAAAATTGTTGAAAATGGGATTTTCTATCATTTCTATTGCTGCATTTTTTTCGTGCCGTCGATATTTTCCGAGTTATGGCGGAAAATAGTGACAGTTACAGCATAATTATGAATTATTTCGTTTATTATTAGTTTTACGACAAAAATGTTTCTAAACAAAAATAGAGAGAATTAAATTATACACAATTTTGATCCCTTTTATTTTTTTGATAAAGTTAATATATAAGGTAGTACGTATGCGGTAATGGCGCGAGCGTAAGACCGGATTGATTTTATAGCAATTGTTTTTGTTCAATATCTACGCCATTTTCAACTCAAATTGTTCCACATATGATTTTCTACAATTTCTTTTTAACAATCATTTTCATGCGGTTGACATTTTCCGAGTTAAGTGGGAAAATAGTAAAAAGTGGTGGGGGGTGCATAATTACTGAACTGAATCTTGTTTCCAAGCTGCCCCAAATTTTCAAATTCTATTCTTTAGGGGAGATCAATAGTAGTGTAAATTTAAAATCTTGACTGAATTCCGCGGTTGCTTTAGAGGCCATATTGATTTTAAAGAAGAACCGTTTTTGCTTAATTTTTTCCGCTATTTTCAACTTTTCGACAAAAACGGTAGGAACTAAAATTGTTGGAAACGCAATTTCCTACAATTTCTTTTTTACAATTTTTTTATGCGATCAATATTCTCCGAGTTAAGGGGGAAAATAGTGGAAGCGGAGGGGAAGCATAATTATTGAATTTCTCATTTATTATTAAGTTTACGACATAATTGTACATAAATAAAAATAAAGAGAATTATATTTTATACAATTTTTGAAACTTCCAATGAGACACCAACCAAACTAAGTACATAAAAGACATATATAATAACTTATATGCATTAAGTTCACTTAATTGTATTATGTAGCGGGTTTTATTGGTTGAATTTTTCTGTCGATAATTAAGTTTCATGTCAGGTAACATTTTAATATTTCAACAATTTTTTTTTAAAGTTTGGACCCTGTTGAGGGGAATTTCCCTATCCCCCCTCGTATACCCGCTGAAATCTCGAAAAATTATAGTAAATCGTAATTGCAACAATTTCAGTCCTTACACTTTTTGTCAAAAAGTCGAAAATGGCGGAGATATTGAACAAAAACGATTGCTATAAAATCAATCAGGTCTTACGCTCGCACCTTTACCGCATACGTACTACCTTAAATATTAATTTTGTCAAAAAATTTAAAGAGATCAAAAATATACAAAATTTAATTCTCTTCATTTTTGTATAAGTTCAAATTTGTTGTAAAGCTAACAATAAACGAGATAATTCAATAAATCAATAATTATGCTCTAACTCTCACTATTTTTCCCCCGTAACTCGGAAAATATCGACCGCGCGAAAAAATTATAATAAACGAAATTATAGAAAATCACATTTTCAACAATTTCAGTTTCTACATTTTTTGTCGAAAAGTTGAAAATGCCTTAGATATTGATCAAAAACAGTTCTCATTTAAAATCAAGATGGCAGCTAACGCAACGACGAAATTCAGTCGAGATTTTAAATTTACACTACTATCAAGCCCCCTCAAAATATTAGAAAAATAAAATTTGGGGCAGCTCGTAATGCAAGGTCAAATGCTATCCCGACTGGGCTATATCTTGAACGTAAAGGTGAGACAAGGAGACTAAAATCTCTTAAGATTTGAGGACGTGTACTTTTAAAAACGAAATTGGGATGAGATGCATTGTAAAGGTGTGAATCGACAATGAGATTTTTGTATCATGAAATGAAAAAAAAATGAAAGTTTGTATAATATACTGTCCTTTTATCGGAAGTAAAATGGACTCTTTCATCGAATCAAATCGAATTTAATGAAATCAAATCGAATTAATTCGAATCGAATATAGGTATAAGTAATCGAATTTATTAGAAGTATTCACTTCTGTCGGCTCTCTTTTTTAGCTTTATGTGAATTTTTGTAAACTCGCCCCTGTTTTTTTGCGCCAAGTAGATAGGGTTAATAAGTTTATTATTATTTCAAGGCTAGGTAACATGATGGACATGATGGACAAAGTTTTAATGTTTAAGAAAGAAATTTGTACTGGTTAAATGAATTGTATGCGTCGTGAACTAATATTTATGTTTTTTAGAGAAGCATATTTCGATTATATCATAATATATAATATATAATATTATATATAATCATAAGCATCGGCCAATATAAGCCCAAAAGCAATACATTTAGTATTTCATTTGGTATTCGTTGTTCATCCATTCTTTGAACCAGAACCAGAATGAACAGGGCCCCCGCAAGGCTGAACGGCGCCCGCGCGCGGCACATATTTTAGCGCCTTTTAAATCTACTATTATCCACTTATGAAATAAATCTATATTTTTATTTTTTACTTGTAATAAAACAACAGAAATTGCAGGAACTCAAATTTTATTTTTCTTGTAACTGATTTGTTGATGAACGCAAAAAAAAAGTAAAACAATATACCTAATTAGTTAAATCTGGAAATCCATACCTTAAATCTAAATTGAATTACATGGGTGTGTTTCTAGATTTGACTGCAGCAAATTATTTTATAATATCTTCAAAGTCAATTTTATTGACGAGCTTTTGCTATATAGCTAATATTGCCAAATTAGATAATCATTCCTCTAGCATAGTAGACCTCAAATAATTTTTAATTAACTTTAATTTTGAAAATGATCCCTCACCAGAAGCCACAGACACAGTTAAAGTGAGGAGGATCCGTTAGCTTTTGCTGAAGAAGAAGACAGTTTTTTAAAATATCATGGTCACTCAATGTAAAAATATCACTAAAAAACCAAAAACATTATCATAACCAGACATCATAGATATTATTACCAGATCTACTATTTAACGAACTTAGTACCCGGGAGGTATTAGATAGAAGTTCAGCCACGATTTTCGGAGTCCTGCCATATGCAATACTACTGGAGGTGGTACTTACAATTTGTGGAAAATCCACGGGTTTCCTGTGACATTTTTCTGTGAAAATTAGATTTTCCATGAAAAAAATGGGGTGCAATGAATTTCTGAGTCCTGCCATATCCATAGAATAACAGGATAATATCGATTTTATGAAGAACATTTTTTGGGTTGCAATTCTATGGATATGAAGGGACTTAGAAATTCTTTGCAACGCCCCTTTTTTTTCATGCAAAATCTAATTTTCATAGAAAAATGTCACAGGAAAGCCATGGGTTTTTCTACAAATTGTAAGTACCACCTCCAGTAGTATTGCATAGGGCAGGACTCAGAAATTCGTGGCTGAACTTCTATCTAATATCTCCCGGTCTATTGATCAATTATTCTAGTACTGTCTACTTTCTATGTTAAAGGTATCATTATCTGCTATAGCTAAAAGATTCTCACAAATTTTCATTGTATGAAATTTGAATGGATTTATAACTTCTATCCTATTCGAACATCTTGTATCACTTTGGGGTTTTAAATTTATCTCAGGAACATGTACTTTTATAATATCTCATCTTTTTGTGGAGGAAGAGAAAAAATACGTAAAGTTATTGTACAATATTAAAAAAGTTTACTATTTTATTTGACACTTTATATTCTGCATCATTCACTACTAAATTTAAGCTATTTGCAGAGCGTGGAACAAAAAAGCTTGAGAGTTATCCTAGCCTTATCATACACGCATATAGGCAACGTTATCAGACTCATTACCTCTCATGTCTCTTGTATTTAAATTTTGTAATTTTACTGCAAAATTAAATAGTGATTCCTCTGTAGTGTCAAGTAAGTAGAAAGCTAAAAAACTCTCTTTTATTTGAACTTTTTTAGAATAACACAATATTTAATTTTTGGGATTTCGCTAGGTGTTTATAAAAAATTATAATTCAAATTTTCTAAAAAAATAATTACCTCATTTAAAATAAATATTTCGTATTAACCAAACCTTCGGTTTGGCGCCCTTTTGTGGTTGCGCCCGCGTGCGTCGCATGCGTTGCACGCCCGGTTACGGGGGCCCTGGACCAGAATAACCCTTCGAACCAGATAAGTTGTTTTGTTGATTAGTCATCTGTAATTGTTCATTTGATTTCCGTTATTTCTCTAATGCGTTCGTTGGTAATCCTTTCTCTTCTAGATCTTCCTGCTGCTCTTCTCCAAAAATCCATTTCCGTTGCTCTCAGATTTGCCAGTGTTCTTTCTTTCAGTGGCCATACCTCATAGCTGTATAGAATATAGAGTAATATTTTCACTATAGTCTCATATTCCCTTTTTTATTTTCATTAAATTTTGAATTTACATTATATTTTAACAAATAAGGAATATAGATATTTTTAGTACGTTTCCAGTCATGGAAAAAAGCGTATGGTCATTTTCAACTGATATTTGAATAAATATAACAGTTAACAGTACTCACTTGCGATACCTAAATCCAAAACACCTGCCGTGATCACCTCTATAATCTAACCGGTTAATACTTGTCTATCGGCTTATTTAGTATTTATAGGGACAATGTATTTAGATTGAGATAAAACCACTGACATTTGCATAGTACGTGTAATAATTATAATAATAATCGCATTAGCAAAGACGTGACTCTTGTGTTTAAAAAGAGATACATTCACACTATTTACATGGCTGGAATAGAATAAAATTGTAGCATGTTTTCCGTCTTTATGGGACTAAATATCGATTATTATTATTGATAGTCTGCATACATTATATAAAAAGGAATATATTATCTTGAAGTTGAAGAATCGGATATTCTAGATCTGAAACTTCTATGAGGGCAATATTAATTTACTTTACAAAATAAAGAATATGGCTAGATGTTGAATAAACTTGAGCAATGAAATATATACAGCTATAATTATTAATAGAGAAACAAAACGCCGAAACACAAAATAGAGCATACAAAACGATCAAGTGAACATTACAGAAATCAATTACATCAATAATAATTACACAACGTGGCAGATTTATGAGAAGGGAAAATGGGGAAATTTCCTTCCTTAACAAGGTACAACTTCTTATTCTTCTTGTAGTGCTTATCCGTTTCGGATGTTGGCGACCATCATGGCAATCTGTACTTTGCACACTCCTGCTCTGAAAATATTTGTAGTGGTTGTGTTGAATAACGTACGTAGATTTTTCAGACACGAAATCCTTCGCCTTCCTGGTCCTCGCTTTCCCTCTACTTTTCCCTGTAAGACCAGTTGCAGCAGTCCATATCTTTTACTTTTCCTCATGATGTGACCGAGGTATTCGACTTTGGCTGTTTTTATTTTGATTAACAGCTCTTTTTCTTTTTGCATTCTCAGCAAAACACCCTTATTAGTAATGTGGTCGGGATAAGATATCTTCAGGATTCGACGATAAAGCCACATCTCAAAAGCCTCAATTTTCTTGCAGGTGGCGTCTGTGAGAGTCCACGACTCAACTCCATACAACAGTATAGGAAAGATATAATCTGACTTTTATGGGTATCGACAAATCATGACATTTGAACAACTTTGCCATTTTTTTGAAATGCAGACCATGCTTTCTCTATCCTACATTTGATTCCCATAGAATGGTCCCAATTTTCATTGACGTTCGTACCAAGGTACGAACACACTGATTCGTCCTGATTCACACTGATTCGTCCAAATTTCTGTTTGTTCTTAGAGATAATCATACATTTTGTTTTCTTAGTGTTTAGTGAAAGTCCGTATCTCTGACTGACTTCTGCGATTCTGTTCATTAACTCCTGTAGGGCTTCAGAACTGTCAGCGAATACCACAGTGTCGTCTGCGTATCTTATGTTATTGATACATTCTTCGTTAATTCGAATTCCGGCTTCAACATCATCCACTGCTTCTTGAAAGATTTCCTCAGAGTAGATGTTAAACATCAGTGGGGATAGCATACATCCTTGACGGATCCCACGTTTGATTTTGATATCGTCGGATTCTCCTGCCTCTGTCCGGATAGAGGATGTTTGATTCCAGTACAGATTGCCGATAATCCTTAAATCACAGGTGTTAATTCCAATATTGGGTAATATCTCCATCAGCTTGTCGTGCTTTACTGTATCTAACGCTTTATGGTAATCAATGAAACATGCATAAATATCGCAATTTACGTCTTTACATCGTTGAAATAGCACTTGTATACTGAGGTACAACATTAAAGAAAAACATTGTTGAAACATAACAATAAAATATTAGTTGAAAAGAAACTTAAACCACAGACAGACAAATTCAACCCAATAATCACGTTAGTTAGGAAAATTAAGGGAGCTTATGCATATATGTAAATTATGATTTATGTAGAAGAAGGCATTATTTCTATTTTCAATTCAGAGACCATTACCCCCTCTCTATGGCCATTTCGAACCCTTTAGTTCTCATCAGGACTCTCCCTGGGGCTGTATTTTTACCTCGACGGCGGTGGGAGGGCCGAGTAACGGGTCGTGGTCCCTAAAATTGTGAGGGGAGCACGACCGGTGAAACCAAGAACAGTCCCAGCGTCCAGCGACTATGCACCGGGTGGGCGCCGGACACCGCCGCTGGACGCTAAAAGGCGTCGCAACTGAGGCGAGCAGTTGCGACGCCTTTCGCCTTCAGCAGTTCTATTTCACCCTCGAACTTCCCTACGGCTACTCTAATCCCTCGATTTAATCTCGCCCACCTCAGCATTGTGGCCGGAGGTCGATAGGGGGGCCCCAAAGCACTGTGCGGGGGGCTCCGCCGTCGAACTCCGATTACAAGTTTTTGTTCGAAAACTTTTTCGATATAACCAATGCGAGTAGCCGCCATGTCTTACCCCACCAATGTACCTTTCCCACCACACATCCATTCCAAATCCCGCGTAACAGGGGAGGCAGCAGTTACGCGGAAACTCCAGGTAGCCTGTGAATACAGACTGCCACTGCGTCCGGAGGCAACCGTGATAAAAAGCCTAGAGGAGTAAACCTCAATAAAAAATCCCCATTATCACGGTGGAAGGCATCGTGCCAAATGTATGAGAGATGCGAGGGTTAGAGCATCATAAACGATCCCTTCGGGATACCTGGCGACCTCACGAAGTAATACAGCCTTAACGCGGTAAGGGCGCACTGCTGCGTCGGACGAATAGCACGTCCCGACTCGTGGGAATTCATATGAATCCAAATCAAACCAAGAAAGCAAAGAGGGAAGACGAAGACGACCAAACGCAAACGAACAAGGATAACGCTACAGGTAAAAATGTGAATAGGGAAGAACAGCCGCTAGACGGCAAAGTAGACGAAGAAGAGCAGAGAAAATTCGAATTGGAACTATTGAATTGGCATAGTCAGCAGCCAAAAATGAACAGATCGGGTGCCCAAAAACACTCGACACTGGTAGGGGAGGAGATTCTAGGAGATATACATAGGGAAGAAGAAGAAGAAAAAGAAGATGGAGGCAAAAGAGAGGAAGGTTCCTCGGCAGAAATTGTAGAGAATGCAGAAGCAGAAGCCGAAGGAAAAAAAGAAAGCCAAGGGGAAGCAGGATGGCAGGATATAGAAGAAAGCATCCTGGCAACTTTCCTGTTCGATGAGGGGGAAAAAATCGAAATGCAACAAGTAAAAAAAAGAAAGGGGGATAGTCTGGAGATTAATGAGAAATTTAAGAAGGAGAAATTAGAAGAGAGTAAGAAATACTCTAAAGAAACGGATAAAGATAGGGTCCAGAGGAAGATAAGGGAGATGCTCGATATCCTAAACACGGATGGATCCATAGAACAAGAGAGGATTAGAATGAAGAAGCTACTGGGGGAAATAAACACGATTCAAAATAAAACCAGCCATATCCAAGTGTCAAAAGGAGAGGAAGAAGAGATAAAATGCGAGCAATGTCAACTAAAAGTAGAACAAGACAGGCAGAGAAAGGAGACAGAAAAAATAATAGGGATCCTAAACAAAGGGGGAGACTCAAACGCCTTTAGCCAAATCTACAAAAAGAAATGGGAAGAAAAGGTCTTTGAAAAAACGAAGTGGGAACAAGGTCGACTACAGGAAACGGTGGAAAAGAAAGAATGCTTAATAATAACGAAAAACGAAATAACAGAGGGGGGGATAGAAAGTGTAATAAGAACATATAGGGAGGAAGTCTTTGAACTCATAGAGAGGGATGCAAAGAGGGGGACATCGAGTACATCGAGAATGCTAAGAGAAGCTCTATGGCTAGTCAAAAAAACCAGTGGTATACATACGTCACAAAAATAAAGAGACACGGGATGTATGAGATGGCCGAGAAGGCCATCAAGCAGATAAAAGAAAGGGAGAAGCAACCGGAAACGGTTACAGTAATCGTCAATAATGAAATTAATAAAGACGATGTGCGGAAGTCACTAGAATTCGTGGGTCGGGGGGAGAATATTAACTGGGAAATTATAGTAAGAGGAAAAGAAATGGATAGAGAGGTGAGAAACGAACAAGAGGAAGCCCTCCTAATTAAAACGGGAGGAAAAACGTACACGGACGTGCTTAAAGAAATGAATAAAAAGATCGATATCGGGAAGACAGGAGTAAAAGTCGACAGATTAAAAAAAACCGAAGGGGGAGATATCCTCGTTAAATTAAAAGGGAGGGGAGCAGCGGAAAAATTAAAAAAAGAAATGGATACAAGGATGTCTGGTATGAACATGGCCATACGAAAAAAAGAAAATTATTTTACGATAACGAAGTTGGACCCTGGAGTAACAGAGAAGATATTACATAACGTCATAAAAGCCTACACGGGTATCCCTACAGAAGAAGTGGATATAAAAACGCTAAGAACTAATAGGCACGGGGAACAGGTGGCTACTATAGCCGTACGCCCAACAAAAGCCGAGGAAGTGAGGAAGTATAGCACAATCTGTATAGGCTGGGTGGTATGCCCGATCATGGAAAAGCATACGCCCGTAAGATGCTACAAATGCCTCTTATATGGGCACAATACATATGAATGTAAGGGTGAAAGCAGGGTAGCGTGCTGCTACAACTGCTTTAACAGCGGTCACACGGCGGTGCAGTGTAGCGGCACTGCTTACTGCCTGACGTGTAAAGAAGAAGGGCACCGCATGGATCGCATGACATGCCCAGCCTATAGGGCGTGTGTATATGGCAGAGGGGGAAAGGGATCCCTCTAAGAAATTTGTAAAAAAAAGAAAACAAAAAGCGAAAAGGTGAGAGATGGTCTCCTGGAGAACGGGGGTGGGCCCATATACAGTCCACCTGTGGCACAGGAGACCATCTCTCGCAGGGTTTCGTTTGAAACATCTACGAGAAAAAATAGACCTAATGCACTGTTATTTATTTATATTAATAGTATATTTATATTTCTTTATTTTTATTTAACGAAAAATTTTATTTATACAAACCCTATCTATTTTATTTATATTTATAGAAATTTTATTTATTTACTCTATTTATCTATTTTATCTACACTTATTTATTTATTTATTTTAGTTCTTAGGTGTTTTAATTTATTGACGAGACGCGAATCCGACGCAGTAACGACCTCAGGGAACTGAACCAAAACGGACCTCAAGGATCAACCTGGTATACGGATATTGCAGGTGAACGTGGGCAGAGCGCGCCGTGCGCACGACCTTGTCCACGCAAAAGCCTGCAAGCTAGAAACAGACCTGCTCATCGTCCCAGAACCAAACAAGAAGATTACCTCAGGCGGTGGTTGGGTCCAGGATGACGGAAAAAACGTGGCGGTGCTCATTAAAAACGGGGATGTGGGGGTGCGGAGCATCGTCAGGGGGGGAAACCATATCCTTATTAGGTTGAGGGATTTCTGCCTCCTGGCATGTTACATATCTCCCAACATCCCTATGTTGAGATACAAAGCCATTGTAGATGAAATAATGAACGCCGCCACGAATGAAAAAGAAATTCTGATCGCCGGGGACATAAATGCGAAATCCAGGTTATGGGGTTCCCCCATAAATGACAAAAAGGGGGACCTGTGGAATGAATGGATAGCCCAGGCTGGCCTCCAAGTATTAAACAATGATAAACCAACCTTCGTGAGGGGGGCCAGCCAAACACACATTGATGTCACGTTCGCGAGTGAGGGGTTATCCAGAAGAGTACACGAGTGGGATGTCCTCGACGATCAATTATTCACCTACCACCGTTACATAAAATATGAAATAAAGGTAAAAGGGGGAGTAAGGCGGTCGATAGGTCACACGGAAATCTATTTCAATAAAACCACGTACCTATCGGAGGTCAGAAAGATCAATGAGGAAGAGATTTCTGACCTTGGCCAATTGAGAAGAGTACTAGAAAACGCTGCAAAGTTGGCCACCGTGAAGAGAAAGGAAAATAAAAAATCTCCCTACTGGTGGACGGACGAGATAGAAGGTCTACGGGAGAGATGCCTCAGAGCTCGTAGGAATTACACGAGAAGCCAGGGCAACCTCGAGCTGAACGAAATATACAAAGATCTAAAGAGAACCCTAAATAAAAAAATAAGACAGGAAAAAAAAGAGAAGTGGCAGACCCTGATAAAAGCATTGGAAGACGATATATGGGGCGACGCATATAAAATTACCATGAAGACGTTGAAGATTATGGCCCCATATAAACTTGACGAGGACCAGCGGATGGAATCAGCTGAACTCCTCTTCCCCACCAAGCAAACCCAGAATTTTGTAAAAATCTTTCCAACAATGGTAGAGGAGTTTACAGAAGAGGAAATACGAACCGCTGGTCAGGAAATGAAGACGGGGAAAGCTCCCGGCCCCGACGGGCTGCCACCAGAGGCAATTAAGATAGTAGCAACTGAGAAACCAGGCTTGATCAGAAGAATATATAACGACCTACTGCAGAAACAAGAGTTCCCCAGGGACTTGAAGGAGGCGAACCTAGTTCTTCTCCTGAAGCCTGGGAAACCCCCCGACTCAGCATCCTCTTATCGGCCAATATGCCTCCTGGACTGCCTTGGTAAGTTCTATGAGGGACTTATCAAGAAGAGGCTGGAAGGCATGTTGGAAGATGAGAGAGTGTTATCAAATCAACAGTATGGGTTTCGTAAAGGTAGATCGACGGTCGACGCCGCGACCTGGATAAGGGACGCGGCAAAAACAAGCAAGAGGAGATGGGTGGTCCTCGTTCTGTTGGACATAAAAAATGCTTTTAACTCAGCAAACTGGGGCCTTATAGTAGACAGAATCGTCGAATGGGCCCCAGAATATGTGTCCAACATAATAAAGGACTACCTATCTGAGAGAACCGTATGCATATCGAAAAAAAAGAAGAAAGAGATGACCGCGGGAGTACCCCAGGGGTCAGTCCTGGGACCCTTACTATGGAATATATTATATAATGGGGTACTAGAAGTAAACAAGGAGAGAGGAGTGAGGGCGATTGCATACGCGGACGATCTAGCTTTACTAATCGAAGACGACACGAATAGGGGAATAATAGAAAAAGTTAATAGAGCCATACGAAAGACCGCGGCATGGATAGAAAGAAACGACCTAAAGTTAGCAGTAGAGAAGACGGAAGCCATAATCTTGAGGGGACCGAGAAAAAGAAATGATATTATATTTGAATACAAAGGCTCCGCAATAAGACCCCAGAAGACAGTGAAATACTTAGGTATAATATTCGACGACAGGATTGCATTCGGACAACACGTACAGGAAGCATGTCGGAAGGCAGAAAAAAGGACCTCCACACTAAACAAGTTGATGCCAAATATAGGGGGTCCAGGATCCCAGAAAAGAATGGTGATGCTACAATCAATCCTATCTATAGTTTTATACGGGGCCCCAGTGTGGCACGAGGTCCTTCGAATGAGGAAGTACAAAGACATGCTTCTTAGGGCCCAGAGAAAACCTCTGATCAGGGTGTGCAGCGCGTACAGAACCGTCTCAACCGTTGCCTTACAGGTGGTGGCTGGTGCTGTACCGGTGCACATCCTGGCCGGAGAAAGAGTCCGAATGTACCAAAGGGGCAAGGAGGCAATAGGTTCAGGACCACAAGAAAGGACGAGAAGTCTACAGATGTGGCAGAGGGAATGGACAGCCGAAGTCGAGAAGGCAGCCTGGACAAGATCCCTGATTCCGGATGTGGTGAGATGGTACGATTGCCGGCATCGGCGCGTCAACTATTACTTCACACAATTCTTGACGGGACATGGATCGTTTAGGAAATTTACCTATCGTATAGGGAAGACCGGGGACGATCTATGTCCCGACTGTGGAGTGGTGGATGACGCGCAGCATGTTGTGTTTGAGTGCCCTGCATATCACGCGGGGCGTACCGAGCTGCAGCTGGGGCTGGGATCCCCTCTAGGCGAGCCTCATGAGCTAATCGAAAAAGCTATCGACAGCAAGAGAGACTTCGACCTGATCATTGCTTTTGTCACCAAGACAATCAAGCACAAAGAGGAAGAAGAGAGGCGTCTGCAAGCGGGATGACCAATCGTCATTATTTATTTTTTATTCATTTTTTAACGTGTTTGTGTCATGCAAGGCAGTCAGCGGGGGAGGAACCTTTACATATAATCTACGCTGACTGCCCTTATTTTATATTATTTATTATGTTTTATCGATCTATTTATTTATTTATCAATTTTATTTATATAATATTTTACCGTTTTTATTATAATCTTATTTAACTGTGGTGCATGTCTCAAGAGGCATTCAGTAGGGGACTTTTACCTTCTACTCAGGCTGAGTGCCTCTTGTGTTTCTCGTTTTGTTTCTGTTTTGATTTATGTTTTCCTTGTTCTACCCGTGTCTGTCCTGGGGCAGCTGGCGGGGGAGGACCTTTTACATCCAACCTACGCCAACTGCCTCCTTGTTTTAAGTCTGAGATTTTTAATGAATGTGTGTATTGAATGAATGCATTGATGAAAGTAAGAATGTTTGGCGTTGCTCGTAATTACCAACTGGTTCTGTTTTGCTAGTTCCATCGTGAGGGGGGGCATCCCGGTCGCCCTACCCGCGGGAGGGTTGCGCTGGACGGTCGCTTCACCGGCCGGTCTGGCGTGAGGCTCTTGCGGGGAGGAGGCTAGGAGGCCGCCAAACTCATGGAATGCACGCGAAGAGTGCCAGAGGGGAGTTAAGAGTAAGGTCGGCGGGTCAGATATGCACGCTAAGTGCGGTTCCAGACCCGCCGGCTGGAGAAAGAGGGGGTGAGTTTAGTCGGTAGGCGGCCTCGGCCCGCGGTGAAGCGTGCCGGACTGAATCCGACACACCTGGGACACCTTCCCAGAGGGTCTTTTGAAGATTCTCACCTCCCAAAAAAAAAAAAAAAAGTTCTCATCAGGAAAGTTATCGTAATGATGCAAATATCGTAATGAGAGCATCATTACGATAACTTTCCTGATGAGAACTAAAGGGTTCGAAATGGCCATAGAAAGGGGGTAATGGTCTCTGAATTGAAAATAGAAATAATGCCTTCTTCTACCTACGTTCTTACTCACGTTTTGAGTATTAGGAGACAGTTTCGTTGATCTTTGCCTCGATGAGTTGACGTGTAGTGGAGTGCAACTATTTAGACCCCCACGTCTCTGCATTCATCACCCTTTATTCCTTGTAAATTGTAGAAGGATGGGGCATAGGTATAAGAGAGAATCTGTTTCCGAACTAAGAAATCCAAAGATTTTATTAAATTTTTAAACATTTATTTGTTTAAAGATGGAGTCTTTTGGTTTCGACAATTTATGATTTATGTCTTCTATGTAGTTTAAGTTTTTCTTTTTAATGTCTTTTGGTTGGTAATTTTCCCTCCCAAAACAATTTTCGAAGTTGAAATGGCAAAATCAAAGTCAACATATTTTCAATAATTGAAAAACCACAAAAACCATAGTGATGGTATCCCAGCAGAGTTATTTAAACACGGTGGAGAGCAGATCGCCAATGTCATACAAAAAATAGTTTGCAAAATTTGGTCTGATGAGCAAATGGTTGGGGAATTAGGGAAGCTTAGGCCTAATATAGCAGTTGCAAAAAAAAAGAGGAACCATTCAATCATTATCACGGAATACCTTTTCCAAATATAGCATACAATACAAGATTCAAACATCTTGCATGTGAGATTGAGGCCTTATACCAAAGCGTTCGTAAATGAATATTAGGCACAGCTTAGCCGTGGACGTTTGAATATTAACCAAATATTCACACTACGACAAATTGTCGAAAAATTTTCAAGAGTTTAGTATAGGTATGTAATATCTGTTTCCGATTTCAAAGCTTCGTATGATAGTGTCATAAGGCCAAGTCTTGATAACTCTATGAATAAGGTAGGAATTACAAAAAAGATCATATACAGTATGTCCCTGTAAGTTGTATCCATATGGAAAACTTTTTTATTATAAATTTTACGGAAAAAAGTTATTCTTTATAAAAAGCTCTGCATGGTCCAAAACCTAAGATTTAACCATCAAATATCAAATTTTTTGAATATTATACGAGGTATGTCAAAAAGTTTGAATTTCACTCAAGAGTAAAGTAGCTTTATTTTTCGTAATATTGGAAATTGCTATTATGAAAAGTTGTTTGGAATTAAAAACTATATTCTAATATGCAATTACATCCTTCTAATTGAAAAAATTTTTATTTGAGAAATTATGGATAACTATCATTATTTTTTCGTTATTTGAATTCTGATAACCCTTTTATTATTAATTTTACGAAAAAAAGTGATTCTTAATAAAAAATTCTGGATGGTCTAAAACTTAAAATACAACCATCTTATATCAAATTTTATCAATTTTATACGAGGTATGTCAAAAAAGATAAATTTAGATCAAAAGTAAAGTACCTTTATAGTTCAGAATATTTCAATTAGAAGGATGTAATTACATACTGAAACATAGTTTTTAATTCTAAATAACTTTTCATAATAACAATTTTCGATATTGTGAAAAATAAACGTATTTTACTCTTGAGCGAAATTCATATTTTTTGACATACCTCGTATAAAATTGATAAAATTTGACAAAAGATGGTTGTATTTTAGATTTTAGACCATGCAAAACTTTTTATTAAGAATCACTTTTTTTCGTAAAATTAATAATAAAAGAGTTATCTGAATTAAAATAACTGAAAATAATGTTAGTTATCCATAATTTTTCAAAAAAAAATTTTTCAATTAGAAGGATGTAATTGCATACTAGAATACAGTTTTTATTTCCAAACAACTTTTCATAATAGCAATTTTCAATATTGTGAAAAATAAAGCTACTTTACTCTTGAGTGAAATTCAAACTTTTTGACATACCCCGTATAATGTTCAAAAAATTTGATATTTGATGGTTAAATCTTAGGTTTTGGACCATGCAGAGCTTTTTATAAAGAATAACTTTTTTTCGTAAAATTAATAATAAAAAAGTTTTCCATATGGATACAACTTACAGGGACATACTGTATATGTTATCAGCAGTAAAAATTCAAAACGACTCGTCAGCCCCATTTGAAATATACACTCACCGGCACAAAATTCCGCCACGCAAAATTTTTGATGAAGTTTGACAATCTATAACTTTCTTATTTGTACTCCGATTTTCAAGATTCTTACATCAATTTGTAGGTACATGTATTTATGTCTTCCGGTAACAAAAATTTTTTGTTTAGATGACATTATACGAGGTAAATGGAAGCGTTGTATTTTCTCTTAACTTTAAAAAATTCTATGGAAAAATTGAAGGGCTGATTTTGTTTCATACTTTTTTTTGTATTATCCTGGAAGTATCACTAAGGTTTTGTTTTTTGAATTATCTGAATATCTCTTTTCTTGTAAGAGCTGTAAATGAAAACACAGCTTTGAAGGATTTTTTTAATTAAAAATATCAAACGCACTAAAATTAACAAAACAAAATTAACAACAAAATGAAACAATTCAATAAAAAGTATGTCCACCTCTTGCAGAAACGACTGCTCGCAATCTGTTTGACATCGAATAAAGATGTGTTATCCTTGCCTGGGGAATAGCCCGATATTCCTCTACCAGAGCCATAACTGTACCAATTTTTCTGGAGGCCTAGGATGACGGCGAATAGCTTTTTTTAATTCATCCCATAAATGCTCAATTCAGATCTGGGCTGCATGTAGGCTATTCTAATCTTATCAATCCAACCTCTATTTTATGAGTCCATCAGAGTTTTTAGTTACAAAAAATGGTACAGCTCTTATAAGAAAAGAGATATTCAGATAAGTCAAAAACAACATTTTTAGTGATGCCTCCGAGATAATATGACATTACTATGAAACAAAATCAGCTCTTTCATTTTTGAAAAAGAATTTTTTAAAGTTAGGAGAAAATACGTTTCCATTCACCCCTGTATAATGTCATGCAAGCAAAATTTTTGTGTTACTGGAATAACACCAAATGATAACAATATATGTACCTACAAACTGGTGCAAAAATGTTGAAAATCGGAGCACAATTATTAAAGTTATAAATTGTCAAACTTAAGCAAATATTTTGGGTGGCGGAATTTTGTGCCGGTGAGTGTATATAGGAGGTTAAATCCGAGAGACGCGCTAGCCTATCAGCTCTTTAACATAGCCTTATATAAAATCGTACGAGATGCAAATTTAGATAGCTTGGTAAATATATATAGATCAGTCCAAATTCTAGCATATTATGTTGATGAAGTGGACATTATAACAAGAACCAGGGCGAAAACGAAGGAAATCTCGAAGGAAGAAAGCTTACGAGGGTAAACGATTAAGAGGAAGACCACATATGAGATGGGTAGATGATATAAAAAGAATATCCGGAAATAACTGAAAGTATGTTGCTCTTGTTGGAGATCGATGGAAGAAGTTGGAAGAGGCTTATGTCCAAACATGGATGACAGAAGGCTAAAAAGAAGAAGAAGTAGATGTAGAAGAAGCACACACACAAGAGTGCTAGAGAAATATTGACGCAGATCTAATTTTCTATGACCAAACATTCGAAGCGGTCAAGAGATCAAATATATAGGACATCAATTACCTCCAATAATAACACATCAGGGGAAATAAAAAGGCGGATCATAATAATTGCAAAAAGACGCTATCATAGTCTATCACAGTGTTTAGCTAACAGACGCCTTTCTCAAAGAACTCGTATAAGACTGTATAGAATTACTGATAGTCCCCTTTTTCCCATATGGACAACCTTTCTACCGATTTTTTTTAAGAAAAAAGACTTTAAAAGCGCAGCCCGTGGTAAAAAGAAGACAGGCAGAGCAAAACTGAATTGGATAGACGAGGTAACATAGGATGCTGAGAAGATCGGTGTTGCCAACAACTGCCAACTGAAAATTCAAGCAAGGGACAAAGCAGAATGATGAAGAAAGCTTAAGAATGTCGAGGCCCTCTATAATAGAAATGAACTTTCTGAGATCAGCCCGGAAATACGCATCAAGAAGATTTAAGAAATGAAGACATTTGGTATACCGTAACAGTAAAAAACTGTGATTCTCTATGAATCTGAATTGGCGTTAGACTGGAAGTTTAAATATATTTATTCTCTATAGTAAATTAAAGGTTGTATTTATTTCTTTCATAATTATTTTACATAATGATTATTATTTATTTAATTTCAAAAGCAAGATCAATCTTCCCGACTATATTCTATGGATAACTATGACCCACCTGGCTTCCTAGAAAACAGGGAATTTGTATGTGAATGTGTTAATAATCTACTAAACGGTCACCTGTGTAGCATCCAGCGCTGACGTCAATGTTTTTCACAGGATATTATACCTATTTGCACCGACCTACACTCAGACTGCTCAGGTGTGTGCTATGCTATGACCTATGCCAAATATTTTCTATTTTCTTCGCGTTAGACTAGCTACACTCACGTAGACGACAAATTCCTTAATGTAAACTGGAATGAGTTTTATGATCGTGAATAATAGGTCGGCGAATTGAAAGAATGCGAGAATGACTGTTGAAAAACAATAAATCATTTTGAACCATATATGTAATAATAATAATGGGTAATAAAAAACTCGATTTTATTCCTAACCTACACAAATAAATTTTTTGTGAATCTTAGATTGTTAAGAAATTCATCCTCGATTAGTCACATGATTCAACAGGGATTAACACTAACAATTTCTTAATTTACAAATTTTTGGAAAAAGATTTCCTCATTGGAAATCTAAACGCCACTTCTTCTGAAGCTGTCTTCCTGTGGCATGTCTAAGTTTAATATTATGTTTATTTGGGGTTAAGCCACAATTGAATGTATCTTTTTTTTATATGTAATTATGTTTATTTACAATCTACATCATTAAAAGAGTATTAAGTAAATTTGTTCCATGTTTTTGGGCACGAAGAAGAGACTTCCAATGATGTCTCATCTTATTCTATTTATGTTAAAGTTTTAAAATAGGTCCTGAGGCCAGGTTCTATCTAGTCTCCTTGTGACAGGGCCATTATGGAATAATTCCCTTACTAACTCATTGTCATGGTGAATGGTACGCTCGTTTTGTGATTCTGAGGCTCGATAGATTTCTTCTCTGATGAAAGGTATATTTAAGTCTTCGTGAAGTGTTTGATTAGTTACATACCATGGTGCATCCACTATTGATCTTAGAACTTTAGACTGAAATCTTTGGATGATATTCAGTGATGTTGACTTTGCACAGTCCCAGAGGTGTAGTCCGTAGTACCAAATAGGTTTGAGTATTGCTTTGTACAGAAGAATTTTGTTTTGGATATTGAGTTTTGATCTGCGTCCAAGGAGCCAATACATTTGCCGAAATTTTAAGTCTAGTTGTCTTCTTTTAGTCTGTATATGTTTTTTCCAAATAAGACGTTGGTCAAGATGGAGGCCAAGGTATTTAGCGTCTGTTACTGTTGGTATTCGTACATTTTCCATTCTTACAGGTGGGCATGTGTTGTGGCGGTTTGTAAACGTTATTTGAGATGATTTTGTTTTATTTACTTTTGTTTGCCATTTTGTGTAGCATGATGACGTAGCAATACTAGCGGTAAATGAAGATCACATACAAGCCTCACAAGACCTGCAACACCATCTGGACATACTCAGTGAATGAATGTATCTAATGACAATAATTACACTTTTAACAAAACAATTTGACGTTTCGATTTCTACTCCGAAAATCGTTCTCAAAAAAAGATTGTTTCGGACTTGTATTGAAAGGGGTATAATCAACAAAGTTGTGAAGGGGTTCTTTTTCTTCTTCTTCTTCTTCTTAACTCAGGCGAGACTCGTTCTCTGGCACTTGGTCATAAGACTTTTGTATTAAACCCTGTTTTCTCCTTAAACTTTAATAAGGCCTGTGGCCTCAACGAAGGCCAACAGTTTTCTTATTGGTAGTTTTAGGATCTCTTCTAGTTCAAACCTCATTTGACCAGTGAAGTCCTGCCTTGCATCACCTAGCACACTGCAAAGACATAGTATGTGCATGGCAGTCTCTTCTTCCATTTCGCACTTTTTGCACCATGGTTCATTCACCTTACCTAGTTTGTATAGGTGACATCTTAAACGGCAATGTCCAGTCACCATTTCAGTGACCGTTTTGATCTCTCGTTTATTGAGGTTCATCAAACTGTTCGAGAGTTTTTTTTTATCAATATTCTTGATTGTTTTTTTAGTTTGGATTTGTCCTTGAGCGGTTCTCTATTTATTTTGATGATCCTTTATCAGCCATTTCTGAACCTCGTTTTTCATAGCATCTTTAGTGATGCCACAGAAAGGTTCTTGGCCTTCAAAAGTTTCTCTCGAGCCTTGTTTCGCTAACATATCTGCTCGTTCGTTCCCATACACCCCTTCATGACCCGGCACCCATATTAAAGACACTTTATTGTCTTTTGCCTGTTATTGAGGAGATCTTTGCAGTTTCTCATCAGTTTTGAATTGGTGAGAGGGTTCTTTACAGCCAGAATAGACGATTGGCTATCTGTGTAAATGTTGATTCTCTTAGCTTTAGGGTCTTCATTAATGATTTCATCAATTCAGGAAACCAAAGCAAAAACTTCAGCCTGGAACACTTTTGTGTGTTGACCTAGGCTGTAAGATTTATTACAGTTGCATGTTTGTCCAAAGACTCCTGATCCTGTACCATGGGCAGTTGTAGATCCATCGGTGAACCATATTAAGCCCCCATCAATATTTGGGACTTTTTTTCTTTATATGGTAAAATTGTGTTAATCTTCTCAGTGAAGATTAGTTCTGGTGTCATCATATCCGAGTTCATCATAAAGATGGATTCCTCAAGTATAGTCCCAGTAATGTTTGTGTGGCTATTTAATACATAATTCGGCATCTAAGTATTGTTTGCTTTGAGTTTTAGGATGGTCATAAAGGCTATCACCGAAATATATAATTCCAGAGGAGGGAGACCTGTGATGCTTCTAAGGCGTCACAGAGGGAGCTACCAGGGAGGGTTCACTAGAGGGAACCTCTAATGAAGCCGTTCCTGTATTATTCAAGGCTCCTGTTATATTTAGAAGCGCTTGTCTTTGTAGGGTGGTGAGAGTGGTCACACAAGATTGCAAAGCCGTCTTTCTCCACCAGAGTACTGACCCATAAGTGACTGTCGGTCGTATCAGTGATGTGTATAACCAACAGATCATCTTTCGTTTCAATCCCCAGGTTTTAGCTACAACTCGTCTGCAGTTCCAGAAGAGTTGCTTAGCCCTATTGGTTATATTGGTAATATGAGTATTTCAATTGAGTTTCGAATCCAGGGTTACCCCTATATACCTAACCTCATTGGTTCTTTCCAATACCTCTCCAAATAATTTCAGCTCACTCAGTCCAGTAAGCTTCTTTTTATTTGTAAAGGCTACCAGTTTAGTTTTAGAAGGGTTCACTGAGAGGTTCCCATTCAGAGACCAGTTCTCTATGTAGTGAAGGGCATATCGCATCTGATACGCAATAGTGCTGGGAAATTTTCCTCTAGTTACTATTACAATACCATCTGCGAAACCCTGGACCCAAATTCCTTGGGCGCTTAGCGCATGAATCAGATCATCGACAACTATGTTCCATAATGACGGTGACAATACACCGCCTTGAGGGCATATCTTAGTTACCCTCAGATTTATGGTATCTTCATACGTATCTGTGGATATTATTCTGCTCTGAAGCATCTGAATAATCCACTTGCATGTTGTGTTGTTGATTTTCTTCCTCACCAGTGCGCTTTGTATAGACTCGATTAAGGTATTATCAAATGCATCTTCTATATCTAAAAATGCAGCAAGGGCGACTTCTTTCTGATGCAGACTCCTATAGAGTTCCGACACTAGATTGTACAGGGCGGCTTCACCTGATTTCCCTGCCGCCCCGATCCCTTCACCCGATGTCCACTCCGAAAATCGTTCTCAAAAAAAGATTGTTTCGGACTTGAATTGAAAGGGGTATAACCGACAAAGTTGTGCAGGGATTAGATATTTAAAATTTCCGGAAAAATTGGATGCAGGACAAAAACAAGAAAAAATGGAAAAATACGGAAAAATTGACATTTGTTACAATATACTAAACAAATTCTGCATCCGTATCAAAATCTATGAATTTAGTAGAATTCGATAGATCTATATTATCAGAAGTGCCTTTTGTCTTTAAGTAGGTATATAAAAGACACAATTTTAAAAAATATTCCCCAACAAGTTAACCAGACTAGTTAGTTCTCTTATCGAAAGCTTGCTAAAATATCTATGTTGAAAAACGCTACGAATTTTGTTCTAAGCTGATAAACTTTGCAGCCTCTTGATGCTCGCTTTAAAGAAGAATAATTGAATGAAGACCAACTAATGGAAGCCATAGACTTCGTTTCTGAAATGGCTTGTTCACTAAGGCCCGGTCTCTTCACCTCCGAATAACTAGTTATCGGAAACATATTTACATGTAATCTGCCGGATAAACTTCCCGATAACTATTTGTTCGGAGGTGAAAAGACTGGGCCTAAACCTAGATGTAGGGAAGGTGGTGGCAAATCTAGCCTAATTTGGAACAAAAACTGGAATTTTTAGTCGAAATTCTTTATGGGATATTGCAAATATGTAGTACTAATCCCGTTATATGGTAGCAAGGTTTATGTACATCGCAACCACTTATGCCAATTGGCTCGCAGCCACTTATGCCAATTGGCTCCCGAATTTTAAATGGACCTCCATATTCCGCCTCTTCAGAAAGAAACTGGTCTTTACACGGCCTCATATATACAAGCAAAAAGAATATGTTATCACAGGATAAAATTTATAAGTTGTTGCTATTGATTTAAATTTGGTTATAAACGAAAAACATATATTGATTTACGATACTAGACCAGATCCACTTGTAAAAGAGACTGACAAAAATCATGTTGTTTGTGTTATCCGTTCAGGATGATGAAGCGGAGATCGAGTCTGAATCAGATGCTTGGTCTGAAGATTCAGATTCAGATAAAAATATACCACTGAGCAATTTGGTTAAATACTGTGCTTTCTACCTTTGAAGTTTCGGTTTTGACACTTACAATTAAAGTCTCTTAGTTTAAGTATACTTTAAGTCTCAATTAAAAAATATTTTCAAATTTTCCCATTTTCTCCAATTTTTCCAATGGTCTGGAAAAAAAACGGAAAAAACCTATTTTTTCCCATTTTTTCCCGTTTTTTTCCGATATGTTAATTCTCTAGAAGGGATTACGTCTTTTCAAAAGTTGAGTTTGACGTACTTGGCTACAGCGTTCTAGGCAATAGCCATGCGATGGCTGAACAGATCTGAGGAAGGATTTTATGTTCCATATGATATCGAATTCTGATTATTCTGTCTGCTTCTGCATTATTTTAGTCAGTATGTATATTCTTGTTGTAGACTGTCTCTTTTAATATTCACAACTGAAGCCTGCCACGTTCTGCTGATGGATTTGCTACACATATTTATTGATGGAATTCGATGAGAGCCTACTTCTTTAATTTTGTCTTTTTTCTGTTTGTTTTTTTATGCTTATCCTGTATCCTCTTTTGTAATTAGCACATCCAGAGAGGCTAATGAGTTGTGTTTTTATTTTTCCATATTGAATTTGATTGACTGTTCTTTATTGTTGATTTTCATCAAGAATTTGTTCAATGCTTCTGGGCCAAGAGGCCAAATGGAGAACACATTATCTAAATATTTCCACGATACTGTGGTTTTATATACATGAAGGATTTCGAACAAAATAAGAAAAAATATACCAGGAAACCGATGGTATGGTGGAGATATTTAGGTTTGTCCTCCATTTGGCCTTATGGGCCAGAAATATTGAACAAATTACTGATGTTATACACCTTTTCAATATAATAATTATTAAACAGTCAATCAATTGTGGTAAAATCCCATATAAAATAATATTAACTCTTGTTTATCTATCAATAAATAGATAACAATAATCATTAACAATTCTATTCCTGTATTTTATATAAACTTTTTTGTATAATCGGTTTTTTTGACCGAAGTTAAAAGTACTTTTTCGTTTTCTGCTTCTCTTGTTTGTAATAGGTAGATCCTCATTATTATTATATATTTTTTTTAGTTTTCTATTTACATTGGCATAGATTAAGAGAAAATTTTGAATAATTCCAAAAAGTTATTAGACGTAACTTCTGACCTTTTTTTGAAGAAAATATTTACATGCATTTTCGTCGTAACGTTTCCTGGAAAGCAAACAATGGAAAACCTAATATTGTGCCAAAGATGTAAGTGCATATATTTATGTTTTTACAGCCAGGAGGCAAGAAACGACGAAAAATGGCAGTTTTTGCAAATTTATTTTGGCAATTATAGTTATTTTTGACATGCCTGAGCGGTCCATGCTTTGAAATTTAAACTGATTCAAATCAGAATCGACATATCAGAAAAATCAGAAAAGTTGAAAAAGATAGGGAACAAGTACATCACATCATTTAAAACAACCAACAAATCAAATGTCAATCCAACATCCAACAAATCAACAATCAATACCAAACCCAACCACATACAAGACAGGTCAAAGAACTGCATCTACAAAATATCCTGTGACCCAACAATTTCTATGTGGGATAAACTGCAAGACCACAATGTCAGGATAAATGAGCATGAAACATACATCAAAAACAGGGACTTTCACAAATCACATCACTATCACAATATATGTATGGAAACATGCCTGGGACAATGAACACACAGTACAATGAAAATATGCATCAATAATCATAAAAAAAGGAACATGAAAAAGAGAAAAATCGAAGAAGCAACCCTTATCCTATTAAATGAAGAACACTGTGTAGCAAACCCATCAGCAGGATATAGGCAAGCTGTGGTTGTCAGTACTAAAAAAAAAGTCAACAACAAGAATATACCTACAATAGATGATAAGAAAATCTTAAACACATCGTCTAAAGTTATACACAATACATATGCAACACACAATACACGAACGCTCACAAACATTCAATTGAATAAAGCACATTCAAATAATGCAGAGACAGTAATCAGAATTTGATGTCACATAGGACATATAATCCACCCTCCGTCGGTTTTAGCCATAGCAAGGCTGTTGTCTTGGCACCGTGGCAAGTATAGAAATTCAATTTTTGAAAAGACTAACCTCTTCAACAACTTTGATGGCTATACACCTTTTCCAGCCAATTCTTAAGACTTTTGCAGGTTCAACCCTTTTATTAGAATTAGAAACAACGAGGACCAAGGGAAGGAGGGGTCAATAAATGTCCACACATAAATTAATCAAAAATGTTCTTCTTTATTTAAACTAATTTAAAACTAACACTTTTACAAAAAAAAAAACATTCCCGTATAAAATGTACCTACCCGGAGTCTTCGGCTTCATTGGAATTGGCATTATAGTAGGATATAGAAACATTTAAATTCTTGCTTTGCTTACCGCATACATATTTTTGGCTTTTGAATAAACTATGGTTCTTTTTGCCCACTCATTAGTCTCTTTTCTTTTAGGTTTTGCTAATTTGCAACATAAATGGTACCGTCCCTTTCCATTTTAGGGTAGTGTTGAAGGTATTCAAGGGGGATTATTATAGTCCGCTGTCAAGTTTTTATAAAAGTATGAGGAAATGAATTAAATTATACATGCTAATTATGGCATTTAATAGGCCAGTAGTACGCCGAAACTAATTATTTGAGATTTTTAGAAACAAAGGTATTTAGAAAATCGGATGCAATGCAATGTTGTGAATACTTTTTAATCCCTCTGGTCCTTCTATGGTTTCCTTATAAACCAGAAGGAGTAAGTCAAATTTACCGCGCCGTAACGCTTGTTTATAATTGGTTCAATGTCAGGCAAGTTTACTCCACTGTTATGAAATTTTGACACTAATGACATTTATGGACTTTTGACATTATTGACATTTCATAGGTTAATTAAGTGATATCATACTCTTTGCCTTATCCCTATGCGGGGTCGGCTTCCCTAATTGCATTTCTCCACACAATTCTATCCTGGGTCATATTGTAACAAAAATAAGAAAACTTCTGTTGGAGTGAAAGTAAAGAGAAGGATATACCCCAACAGAAGTAAGGAAAAAAGAAGTAAATAGTGGGACGAAAATGGGACAAGAATGAAAATAGATTGGATGTAAAGAAAAGGGTGAAGTGGCTTTTACGTTGAGAAGCCGAAGTAAGAAAAATACTACTTTCCAGTAGTACTGAAGAAAGGGGGATTAGAAGTGATAGAAGTAGAAGTATGGAGAGACAGAGGCAAACTGAATAGAGTTGGCTAGCAAGAGATGCAAGAGAACAACTTGACACTCAAGGATGGATACGGCTCGTTTGCATGACTGTCAAGGAACAGTAGTTCTATGTAGATAGTAATGATGACTAAAAGGTGAACTAATAAAATGAGAATAATGTACTGAAAATGAATGGAGATGAATAATTGCTAAAGACGAACAAAATAAATCAAACTAACTAATCATGGGCGCCATGAAAATGATCTTCGATCATTCTCCCGGGTATCTTACACTGCTGTCAAATATTAAATATATTAAATCTGTACGTAAATCTAACTATAAAGAAATAATAAAAATAAATTATATACAACATAAGTAAATATTTATTAAAAATAACTACCAGATTTTTGACAATCTCTGAGTTACACAAATCATTAACTGTGACTCTGACATGACAAAAGTTATACAAAAGTTATATATATATTTAGATAACAACAATAATGTTACCTGTTACAAAACTTAAAGGTATAAAACATATATAGGGTACAACTAACATGAGGTGGTAGCGGGTAGATACTTCTCTGCGATCCCGGCAGGGAATAGATCTACTTCAGGAATAGCACACCTGCTCACGCGAGCTCATGGATTTCCCCAGTATCCCTTCACCGGGGAAACCATGTCCTAACCCAAAGCAATCCCATCTCCACCCTTTCCTCCCTCCACATCCAGTCCAACTCGCCAACACGCACTAGCCAAGCGTGGCGTTTTAATGGCTTAAAACCCCAAAGACAAATTTTCATGAAAGACGATAGTACTGAACGGCCCTCAGTCTCCGGCGGCTCCAATACCCCCAACCAAGGTAGCGGATGAAAAAGGGTTGGAGCAGAGGGTGCTAAGAATCCCCGGAAAAGATCAGGCTACCACAAAGGACGACAAATGCATATCACCTCATACAATGTTAGAACTCTTATATCGGACCAGAAGATGATGGAACTGGAGGAAGAGCTGAAAACAATAAAATGGGACATCATCGGCCTCAGCGAAATCAGACGAAGAGGAGAAGCCCAAATTACTCTTAAATCGGGACATTTATTTCATTTTAGAGGAGAAGAAGGCACTTCACACGGTGGAGTAGGATTCATTATACATAGAAAACACACCCAAAATATAACTAAAATTAACAGCATAAGTCCCAGGAATGTATACCTCATTTTCAAACTAAATGCAAGATATAACCTTAAGATAATCCAGGCATATGCTCCAACGACTAGCCACTCCGATGAAGAAATTGAAAAATTTTATGATGACCTAGAAACAGCATTACATACTACACCAGCATATTATATAATAATTATGGGCGACTTTAATGCGAAAATTGGCTTCAAACAAGATGATGCAGAAGTAGCAATGGGCAAGTATGGGTATGGCGACAGAAATGAACGAGGACAAAGACTGCTTAATTTCTTACACCAGAAAAATTTATCCATGATGAACTCTTTTTTCGATAAAAAGCCTCAGCGTAAATGGACATGGATAAGCCCAGATGGCAGTGTCAAAAATGAGATAGATTTTATCATAACAAACAGAAAAGAAATAATTAAAGACATTGAAATACTTAACAAATTTTCGGTAGGAAGCGACCACAGATTAATCCGAGCAAAGATACGATTAAATGTCAATTTCGAAAGAACCAAGATGATCTTCAAAACACGAAAGACGAAATGGATTCCCCCAGGAAACAACAACCTCTATGAAGATGTACTAACCAGACGTATACAAGGCCTTGAAAACGACATAGAAGACATTGAACAAGCAAATAATGTCATAACGAAAGCACTAAAAGAAACAGAAAGGGAGTGCTGCCCGACTGTCGTGACCCATAAAGAAAAATTAAGCCAAAATACCAAAGAGTTAATAAGTAAAAGAAGACAGTTGACGGAAAAATACGACTTCAACTACACAACACTGAAGAAATTAAATAAAGATATCCACCGATCAATCCGAAAAGACATAAGAGAAAACAACACAAGAGAAATAACTCACATAATTCAAGAAAACAAAGGTTTAAAAGTTTTGAGGCGTAATACGAATAACATCGGTAACAAAAATATGTACAAAATCAGAAACAAAGATGGCAACATTGCCACGGATAAAGCCGAAATCCTCAAGGTTGTCGAATCGTTTTATCGCGAAATGTATGAGAGCACCAACGAAAGGCAAGATCAGCCCCTGCCCAAAATCACAAACCAGGGATCAGAATTAATGCCAGAAGTAACACCACATGAAGTTAAAAAGACACTTTCAGAAATGAAAAATAATAAATCCCCTGGCGATGACGGAATAGTAATCGAAGCAATCAAACAAGGTGGAAATAAAATTATCCAGGCTTTGGCCAAACTTTTCACTTAATGCATTTACCAAGGAAAAACTCCTTCTCAATGGAACAATGCAGTCATTGTTTTATTACACAAAAAGGGTGACATAACAGATCTGAAAAACTACCGTCCTATCAGTTTGCTATCACACATATATAAACTTTTCACAAAAATTATCAAAAAAAGACTGGAGGCTAAGTTAGACTTCTATCAACCTAGAGAACAAGCTGGATTTAGATCTGGATATAGCACTAACGACCACTTACTGGTAATAAAAAACCTAATAGAGAAGTCTGCGGAATACAACAAACCATTGGCACTGATATTCGTGGACTACGAGAAAGCATTCGATACCATAAGCCAGCAGAAAATGTTAAAAGCATTGACAGAATGCCGAATAGACCATCGCTACATTAACATGATCAAATATATCTACCAAACGGCAACGGCTAGCGTAAGACTGTCTGAACAACAAACAAATACATTCTGTATACAGCGAGGAGTACGGCAGGGAGACACCATCTCACCAAAGCTGTTCACAACCCTTTTAGAACACACATTTAAGAAGGCAGATCTAAACGAATATGGTATCAATATAAATGAGAGAAGCTCAGTCATTTGAGATTCGCGGATGACATCGTCCTTATAGCCGATCGTATGGATGATGCAATAATAATGTTAAACAAATTATATTACGCTTCCTTAGAGGTCGGACTAAAGATTAACATCAACAAGACGCAAATAATGACTAATCTGGTGCTAAATCGTAATATTGTTGTTGATGGGATGAATATTGAGCAGACTGCATCTTATAAGTACTTGGGACATGAAATTCGGTTGGGACGAGATAACCAGACGTGCGAACTCCCACGTCGCATAGGATTAGCCTGGGCAGCGTTTGGTAAACTTAACTATGTATTTAAATCGGACTTGCCCATATGCCTCAAAAGGAAAATCTTTGACCAATGTGTGTTGCCTGTACTCACTTATGGAGCCGAAACATTAACACTAACAAAAAAGGTAGTAAACAAGATTCGCGTAACTCAGAGGGCTATGGAGCGCCAGATGTTGGGTGTCTCCCTGAGAGACCGAATCCCCAACGAAGAAATACGCCGTAGAACAAAAACAACAGACGCTGTCGAAAAAATCGCGTCGCTTAAGTGGAATTGGGCAGGACACGTCGCCAGATTGCCAGACAACCGATGGACAAAACGTATTGTCGAGTGGAGGCCGCGAGAAGAAGCACTACGGAGCAGAGGACGCCCACTAACCAGATGGGCCGATGATTTGAAACATGTTATCGGTAACTGGATGCAAGCCGCACAAAATAGAGATAAATGGAAAGAGCTGAGGGAGCAGTGGCGGCCCGTGAGGTAGTGCCATAGAGCCATGGCACTACCTTGCTAACTATCCATAAACATATTTTTTATCTTCAAAACTTTTTAATTCCTATTAATTTTTTTGTGTGTATTTCTTTTGATCTTCATAAATTATATAAAATATGGCAACTATGGGCGCAATACCATCCCTGTCGACAGCGGAGAGTATTCGACAGGAGAATCTCCTTCGCGCCGAAGTCAGTACTGGCACGAGTAAAGAGAGAAAGATTTTACGAGCATTATATGTAAGTGACAGAGAAAGGGCTATATTGGACTATTAGTATACCTTAACATTAGAATCTCTGTGCCAGGCATGAAGCCAGGTCTATTTATTTTGAGTTTCTTTACGTGCTGGTTTGTCGCTTTTATTATGTATATTTTCTGTTAAAAAGTTTTTGTATTTATAATTAAACTTTTGGTGCATCATGATTGTGGGTATTTTGATAATATTTTGATTATTTCTTAAGTTTAATTTATTAATTGACAATAAAGATTAGTATTTTAAAAATTTTTTTGGTGGTTTTTCGCTAGAAAAAAAAACTACAAATGTTATAAGGTGTTGTGGAGCTTTCGAGTTAGCTTTAAGAGGTCACGACGAAAAAGAAAATTCAGAAAATAGAGGCATATTTAAGGAGCTGGTCAATTTTAGCGCCGAATTAGACAACGACTTAAAGGTTCATATTATTCAAAGTACCAGATCTTTCAAAGGTCTACCTTCTCCGGACATTTAGTTGCTTCTAATTTATTTATGTCGGAGAAGTTTTCTGCTTATAAGCATCAGTTCTCCGAATCATTTCTTAATGAACCATGGAGACAATTTTAATTTTTAAGCAAAACTCGGTTTAAAACTGAATTAGAAGTAGGTACTGTATTAGCGAGACGAATTAAGTACTACCTCTGGGGCTGTTTCGCTATCGGTTTTATTGTAGAGGGAAGGTTCAAAAAGCACATTTGAAGAAACTATTAAACTTTTAAGTATTTTAGTTACCATTCCTATATCAACATCTGAAGCAGAACGCTGTTTTTCGATGTTTACATCGAAACCTAGTGCTTTAGGTATGCTATCTGCAGAAAAGCATTTTGTAAATTGTATTGATAATTTTAATTATAAAGTCATTGAAAACTTTGCAACCAAAAAATAGAAGAATGAACTTCATATATCGTAAACTTTAAAAGTGACATTACAAAAATTTGTGCATGTGTGTGAATAATGAAATAGTATTATTTTTATAAATTGGTAAATAGAGACTAAATCGTAATAACAATTTTCAAGCACTATCAGCAGTAAATGCTGGTGGTAGGTTAAGAGGTTTTTATTATTAATTAATTTACGGAACTGTTTTGATCAATGTTGGACAATTGCTTGGCACCTCAGATCAATAAACTTAAGATATGTACATAAGATAAAAGTATCCGCGCATATTTTTTTTAGTTTTTGTTGTCAGTATACCTTTTTTTGACAATATCGTGAATCCGTCACTAAAAATTTTGGCGGCTGCCCGAGTTGTGGCACTACCTTCTTAAAGTGGTACGAGCCGCCACTGTGAGGGAGACCTATGTCCAGCAGTGGACGCGTACGGGTTGATGATGATGAACATGAGTCTTCTACCAAATGGTTATAGTACGCTTGCTACGTACAACTGAATTGAAACCGACGAAGATGAAACTATTTTAAATAAATAGGCACAAGCCTGACTAAGAGAAAATACAATAATGAATAAGCAAAGTTAAATATACAAATGAATAAAAGTTATAGTAATGAAGATAAGATAAATACCGAACCGATGACCTAAATTAACCGAGCAAATGCAATAAAATAAAGTAACGACGAATTAACCGGACAAATGAAATAAAGCGAATAACAATAAAATATTTGGGAAACAAGCAAGTAATATTACAAAAATAAATATCAAACCAATAATAAAATATAAAAACCTAATTTTTTAGGCTTATTACCTTGTGCACAATGTAACGTACCATATGATCGTAAATAAGTTTGGGAACCTAATACAATACAAATATGTCATAAAAAAAAACCAGAGGTAAACTAAATCTGGAAAAAAAACATAGTGCATTAAACCAAATGTCTGAAACGTAAAAAACCAATAGTTACTAAAACACATCACTAAATGTTCCCAAACAAATCCAATGACTCCTAAAAAGTCCGCTACTGCATCCCAAAATGAACACCTGGATGGTACGAAATGGTACCTCCTGTAGGTCCAGGTGTAGAATAAAAAGGAGCCGGAATGCCCCCAAATAGCTCGTTCCCAAAATTACTACCCAATAGTGACTAGTGGTTGGAAATTGTCCTACCTCTCCGATGGTATTGGGAGGTCTAAGTTTTCAAGGGAGTGGCTAAAAAGACAAAATTTCCGTTTACTTCAGTTTCTTAAGTGTGTGAAAAAAAAGAATCCAAGGAAAGATAGAAGAAAAACCAAGAAAGTGTTTTCTGTATAGATAGTAATAAAAAAACTCATTAGTTAGGCACAAGACCTTACTGAATAGTGAATACTTAACCTTGACAAACTTTATGTGAGAATTTCTAATTACAACCACGTGGATTTGAGATTTAAATACAGAATAAATATGATTTCTTAAAAATAATTATCGGATATTGCTTAATAATGGAATAATTCAAAGCTAAAAGATACAGATACACAGCTAAAAATTAGGGTTAGGATTTTCTCTGAAAGATTTTGGAATAATTAAAGATAACTACTAATTTTAGTGAATAAATTTACACATAAGATTTAATTGGAAAAAGTATATATTTCACCATGAAAGAGTGACAACAGATTGTTATAAAAAAAATTAATATGAAAATTGTAGTTACCATGAGACTCGATGACGTTATATAGAAAACCCCATTGGAAGAATAATTATTTCTCCCAAATAATCCTCAATGGGTTGAAATGGAATTCACATTTTTTTAAACTAGGTATTAACCTATGCTTGACCTAAATTTAGTCCCATGCCACTCTGAACAATTCCCAACTAAAAGTGAAAGCTCAGCTGAGTTTATTTTAGTTCGTCACAACGACGACCTCAGAACACGAAAGACTATTGCTCGATAGGTGGCGTACATAGTACGTTCCATCACCGAAGTGTGACGTCACGTAAGAAGTCCTTTACGAGAAATTAAAGAATTTAAATGGGAGGTCAAGAGAAAATAATTATAAAAATAATTAAAGAACCTTAAAATGATATTATAACGGGTGGACCGTTACAATATCAATATTAATCCCCTTTACCAACATGTCCTGCCTAATCGTCTCCCCTCACGTCTTCTTTGGTCTTCCACTCTTACTCCTTCCAGGAATCTGCACTTCAGCTACTCTTCGTATTGGATGATTAACGTCTCGACATTGAACATGACCAAACCATCTCAACCTATGCTCTCTCATTTTGGCATCAATTGGTGCAACACCTAGACTTCCCCTAATATACTCATTTTTAATTTTATCCTTTCTTGTCACTTCACTCATCTATCTAAGCATACTCATCTCCGCCACATGCATTCGTTGTTCGTCTTTCTTTTTCACTGCCCAACATTAAATTCCGTACATCATAGCCGGTCTTATGGCTGTTTTATAGAATTTTCCTTTCAGCTTCAGTGGAACTTTTCTGTCACACAACACACCACTCGCTTCCTTCCACTTCATCCATCCAGCCCTAATTGTACTGCATGCATCTCCATCTATTTCTCCATTACTCTGTAATACCGATCCCAGGTACTTAAAACTATTGCTTTTTACAATCAGTTCACCATCCAAAGATATCATTTTATTTGTAGTAACTCCATATTTAAATGAACATTCCAAATACTCTGTCTTTGTCCTACTAAGTTTTAACCCTTTTTCCTCCAGAGCTCGTGTCCACTGTTCCAGTTTTTGTTCTAAGTCTCTTCCACTATTTCCTACTAACACGACATCATCAGCATACATTAAGCACCATGGAATGTTACTCTGTAGTTTCACTGTTATCTGGTCCAAAACTAATGAGAATAAATACGGACTAAGCACCGAGCCTTGGTGCAATCCTACTTTCACATGAAATTTATCAGTCTCTCCCACACCTGTCCTAACACTAGTCGTTACTCCCTTATACATATCCCTCACAATCTTTACATAATATGCACCAGGGACTCCTTTCTTATTGAGTGCCCACCACAGAATCTCTCGAGGAACTCTATCATATGCTTTCTCAAGATCAATAATACCATATGAGCGTCTGTTTCTTTACTTCTGTATTTTTTTCCATCAACTGCCTTATAATGAAAATTGCGTCTGTTGTTGATCTGCCCTGCATAAAGCCAAATTGATTCTCGGATATGTCGGTCTCTTCACGTATCCGTCTATCAATTACTCTCTTCCATATTTTCATGGTGTGGCTAAGCAGTTTTATAGCCCTGTAGTTTGTACACAGCTGTGTACCTCCCTTGTTTTTGTAGACAGGTACTAGTATACTGCTTCTCCATTCGTCTAGCATTTGTCCAACTTCCATAATTCTATTAAATAAACCTGCTAGCCACCTTGTTCCTGTATCTCCCAATGGTCCAATGGCCAATTTTTAGATTTTTAGTCTGCTTTTATAATAAAAAACAGTTGTTCTTCGAACCCTTTAGCGACATATTAATATAATATAATATTTATGGATTACCGTCGAAGGCCGATATGATCAAGCAAAAAAGAAGATGTATTTGGTGACTTTTCTAGTAACTTTCTTGTTTCTTGGGTCTTAATCTGTCTTTTTAGTTTACTCCTCTTGGTTTAAAATCAAACCATAGGGTTAAATAATCTCTTTGAGAACAATTTTCGAAGAGGAAATCGAAATGGCAATTTTTTTAGTTAAAAACGTAATTGCCTGTTACAATCAATTATGGCTTAATCCCATAAAATCGCAATAAAAGTCAAAACAAAAGTAAAATCTAATTCTCATTACGATCAAAATTGTGTATAGTATTAGGTTAATACTATTAATTTTAATTAAAGGGTTAATTTTATAAATTTTTTAGTTCCAAAAACTGGCATAGATCAAGAGAATATTTTGAATACCTCCAGAAACTTCTTAGACGTAATTTCTGACCTTTTTTTGAAGAAACATATTTAAATACATGCATTTTCGTCGCAACGTTCCCCTTTAAGAATTTCGATACACTTGTTAACATTTACAACATTCTCCGTCTATTCCACCATATCCCATTGGCATAATTTGAGTAAGATATCATGTTATTGAATACTCAGGAAGTAGCCCCTTGTAGCCAAATCATTTGGTGACTTGTAACCGTTGACCTGAAGATGCTCTGCATACTGTAGAGAGCGAAACCGGTCGTCGGAAGTTACAATAAATGATTGAGAGTACGTCTGTCTTTTACTTCAGACGTATACTTCATAATTATGTAACTTTATATATACAAGTAACAACATTAAACTAAAAATAGTGCAAAAATAAAGATAAATAAGTTATTTTGTCACTTTTCTTGAGCACACACGCAGATTGTTTCTTAACTCGACAAACGGCTCTTTATACATATCTTAGAGATGGACAAATGCCTTGCACAAGTCGATACAATAATCATTATTACATGTACTTGCGCTGGGCAATTTTCTTTGTGACACGGTGACAGGAAAATACATCGTGTTTTATATGTTCTTTCATGGGTATTCTTTCATTTTTCCGACTGTATGTGACACTGTTTATGTTCGGTGCACCGTTGATTTTGGTTAATAATCAATCATATAATGACTCTGGTGTCATCTACCATCTACCGACAAATACTTGAACTATAAACGTAACGCTTTTTGAGATAAGATTTTGTAGCTTTATTAAAAATTAAACTGTTACGGAGGTGCGAAATGTAAAATTGAATTTTCATTACGATCAAAATTGTGGTTCAATCACAGATACATAATATGGTATACATATGTGGTAATACCTACATATAGTATTTTTACTACAAAAGCGATTTATAATAAACATGGCAATAATGAAAAGTCACATTCTAATGTTTTGACAGTTCTCTTACGTCAAAAATGTTGACCTACGTAATATCGCTTTTGTAGTAAAAATACTACATTAACTTAATTATTTATATTTTTTAGTTTTCTAACTGGCATAGACCAAGAAAAATTTTTGAATAATTCCACAAACTTATTAGACGTAATTTCTGACCTTTTTTTGAAGAAAAATATTTACATGCATTTAGTCGCACGTTTCCTGGAAAGCAAACAATAGAAAACCCAATATTGTGCCAAAGATGTAAGTGCATATATGTTTTCACAGTCAGGAGACAAGAAGCGACGAAAAATGGCAGTTTTTGCAAATTAGTTTTGGCAATTAGAGTTATTTTTGACATGCCGGAGCGGTCCTTGCTTTGAAACTGATTCATTTTCGGTGTTTTTGAAGTCCCTACCCGCAATTAAAAATGAGTTTCAAGTTGAAGCACCTGTGTCTGGATGAGTGGGTACACTGCATAGCGCTGTTGCCGAATGCAATATTATGTTATATCCTAAAAATAAAGAAAACGATGTCATGATGAATTGGAAATTATTAAAAAAATAAGTTTTGTGTATGAAAATCTTGGACATACCTATAAGACATGTTAAGAATAGTCTATATGAAATATCGCAAGATTATCGCAAATCGTTCGACAAGGTCAAATAGAAACACTTGACAGTTGACAAAGTCACTATTAAACGAATTTCATTCAGAACAAGGTATCACACAAGGATGTATACTGTCTCCAGGGGCGGCTCGTGATACCCAGTATAAGGTGATGAGGCACACTACACCTGAGGAATTTTATTATTATGGTTAGCTTCTCTTTAATGGCCAGAAGGTTGATTTTGTGACGTCATAACGCTAGGACGAATCTAGGACCAATAATCCCGGACAAAAAATCCTCACAAATTATCCCTGGACAAGAAATCCCCAGACAAATAATCCCCGGACAAATAATCCCCGGACAAAAAATCCCCACAAAAAATCACGGACAAATAATCTACAAAATTTTTTATTCAAAATATCCCTACAAAGAATTCCGGACAAAAAATCATCAAGAAATATTTGCTGTCGATTAGTTCTCTAAAAGTTTTCCAGTGAATTATGCGATCGACTCAAATGCTTTCAGCCTCAGTGCATAGAGTTATTTTGAATTAAAATTCCATATTGAAAACTTCAAGTTTTACGTAACAAAAGAGTGTGCGTTTTTTCAAAAATTGTGGAAGATATGGGGAATGAGCTAAGGCTGTGGGAATCATGTTGCAATATTATTCGCTTAAATCTTTTGCTCACTCTGATTTGAATGTATGTTCAAAAAAAATTTACAAAAAAACACAACCACGGCATACAACATTTTTGAAACACTTAAAAACTACTTTTGTATGGAAACGTCCGATGTGGAAGTGGAAACGTTAAAAAAATCATTTTTTAAGTTAAATCTTATTTCCCATCCTTATTTCTTGTCTTATTTCTCACTTAGAATAATAAATTACATAAATGCCACAAAGAAAAAATAGCTTCAGAACAATATATTAGGTGATGATGAACAATGATTTAAAATAAACACTGTTTTAAATACATATCCATAAACTTCTAAAATATAATAAGCCATTCGTATATACCGCGCGTACATAGAAAGCTATGATCTACAATCGACTTGTGCTTGTACTAGTCGGTTCAGTTCGGCTATTTCTATTCCGTTCCGCGGAGCCTGACGAAGTTCGGCTATTCGTATTCCGTTGCGCGGAGCCGGAGGCAAGCCTCAAGAATGGATGAATTTTGTTCCTAGAATCGGTGGCACATTTTTCAAATTTTGCCGGTTTTACTGTTGGCGTTGTCGCATACTGTTGCAGATGGTGTGAGGCTAACTTCAACTGTAATGATTTGAGAAAGTTGGAATGGCACGTGGAAGACGGATATATAAGATAAGATAAAGAGTCAGGGCCGTACCGATTTTAATTTTTTTCATAAAAATAAAGGTATTTAGGAAATTTCAAAAAGCTAAATTATATTTAAAAAACTGATTATAAAACAACGAAATAACGTAAATAGTCGATTGATATACTGGTGAGGCACTGCCTCACCTGCTTCATAGGACAAGCCGCCACTGACTGTCTCCACAATTATTTAACATATATGGTAAGCATATAGTGAAAAGAGCACTTGAAGGGTAAGAAAAGGCCATTTCAATAAAAGACCGAAAACAACCTAAGTTTTGCAGATAACACCGATCTTTTTGCAAACAGTCATAGGTAGATCTTTTGCCAGAGCTAGGGGATTTTGTAAAGAAGAAGTAGACAAGCTTTTTGACCTAACCGTCATGATTTTCCAAAAACACAGCTATTCTCCTAACAGGATATATGTTGACGAAACAGATTTATCTATTGTTCAAAGTAAAGTTCCTCATGTAGTAGGCCTAAAAGGAAAGAAACAAATTGGGTCGCTTATTTCGGCTGAAACGGACATTACTCGCGATTATGATTCCCTGTATGAGTACAGGAGGTGACCCTCCTCTTGTGATATTTCCGAGAAGGAACATGAATGGACAACTTCTTGGATGTGCTCCTTCAGGGACCATCGCATCATGACACCCGTCTGGTTGGATACAGACAAATATTTTTACTAAACGGTTTAAACATTTCATTGCTTTAAAAGAACCTTCAGCTGAGTCGTCTGTTCTGCTTCTCCTTGACGGGCATAATAAAAACCACATTGAAACATGAAATTTTACAATTTATAATTCACGTCCCATCTGCTCAGCGCGGTAAAGTTCCAACAAGAATGGTTTCCTTCGTACTCCAATCAGAGTAAACATGTAAATCAAAAATGAATAACCATTTTCAATTTCGTTGCAACACGAAATCACAAACGCATCATTATTCGGAGAGAGCAGCATTTGTGCCTCCTGATGAGAGACTAATAAGTTTCGAAACCGGTAGGAGTGCTTTCTGTACCCTCTGATTGAACTGGGATAATGATGCGGCTGTGGTTTCGTAATGTTGTTCTGAAGCTATTTTCTTGTGGCATTTTTATAATCAAGTATATTCAAATGGGAAATAAGCCACAATTTTACCTAAAAATGATTTTATTAACGTTTCGACGCCCAAGTCGGGTGTCGTTGTCAAAATACAAAATAATACTAAATAAACAAAAATGTTGTTGCTTAGTAAAAAATTCTTCTAATAATTTATTTAATCTGACTCATTTATATCGGCAATTCAGACACGTATTATACATTTTAAAGTAGACGACTTTAAAATGATATTGCCAATATTGATGAGTTGCGTTCCTGGGACGACTTTACTAAAAGATAGTTCATTCGATTACATGAAATCAATCCCAACTCAAGAATATCCGCCACAAAAAATCATAGCATGTGATCTGTCTTTAAAAAGACAACCAAATGTAACGGTGGCACTGAAATTCTCGCGTTAGAGATTCCATAGTAAATCACGAGGGAAAACCAGGAAAAACCTCGTGATACTATCCCGACATCGTAAGTATTTGGGTTTACATTTAGTTTACTCTCAAAACTAATACCAAATTCTGACTTGATATTTTAAATTTTAAATAATACTAAAATACTAAATATGTACTAACTCGATATGTTACTGATTTACTAATTGTGGTATTTTCTTTCTATTGACTTCCTCCTTTAATATGGGTAACCACATCCTACTGCATTCTTCCGAGGAATTTGCGACAATTTACTACAGAACAACTTAGAACGGGATCTTACAACATTCACAAGAAATAATACGAGGAAAATATCAATACCATATGTAAAAGGACAAACAATAGGAAACAAATTCAACATATCAACAACATTCAAAACAACAAACACATTGAGATCTATTCTATCTAAAACTAAACCTAACAGTGAACAAGAAAGAACAAAGAATTGTATTTATAAAATACCTTGTGAATGCGAACAATTTTATATAGGTGAAACGTCAAGACCATTAGACGTTAGAGTAAATGAACATCAGTCTTATATAAAAAATAGAGAATTTGATAGATCTCAAATATGTCAACACGCATGGGATAATGAACATAGAGTTCAGTGGAGAGATTCCAGTATAGTCCTAAAAGAAGCAGATGGTAAAAAGAGAAAAATCAAAGAAGCGGCTCTAATTATGCTAAATGAAACCAATTGTGTCGCAAATTCCTCGGTAGAATGCAGTAGGATGTGGTTACCCATATTAAAGGAGGAAGTCAATAGAAAGAAAATACCACAATTAGTAAATCAGTAACATATCGAGTTAGTACATATTTAGTATTTTAGTATTATTTAAAATTTAAAATATCAAGTCAGAATTTGGTATTAGATTTGAGAGTAAACTAAATGTAAACCCAAATACTTACGATGTCGGGATAGTATCACGAGGTTTTTCCTGGTTTTCCCTCTTGATTTACTATGAAATCTCTAACGCGAGAATTTCAGTGCCACCGTTGCATTTGGTTGTCTTTTTAAAGACAGATCACATGCTATGATTTTTTGTGGCGGATATTCTTGAGTTGGGATTGATTTCATGTAATCGAATGAACTATATTTTAGTAAAGTCGTCCCAGGAACGCAACTCATCAATATTGGCAATATCATTTTAAAGTCGTCTACTTTAAAATGTATAATACGTGTCTGAATTGCCGATATAAATGAGTCAGATTAAATAAATTATTAGAAGAATTTTTTACTAAGCAACAACATTTTTGTTTATTTAGTATTATTTTGTATTTTGACAACGACACCCGACTTGGGCGTCGAAACGTTAATAAAATCATTTTTAGGTAAAATTGTGGCTTATTTGCCATTTGAATATACTGTGGTTTCGTGTTGTGAAATTGAAAATGGTTATTCATTTTTGATAAACTACTTTCCTAACTTAACCAACTAAAGTTTGGACTAAACCATTCCTTTAGATTACGTAACCAGGAGGTTCGTCTTCTTCCTACATCTCTTTTATCGTATATTTTGCCCTCTATAATCAAACGCAGCAGACAATAACGAGGACCTCTTACTATATGACCAAAATATTCAAGCTTCTGCCCCTTATTTGTCTGTATAATTCTTTCCCTCTTAATAACCCGATCAGGGACTTCAATATTGCTAAATTTGTCTACCCATAGTATTCGTAGCATTTTTCGATAGCACCAACGCTTAAAAGCTTCCAATTTCTGAATTTCTAATTGCTTCAATGTCCAGGCTCCACATCCGTAGAGCAAAGCTCTAAAAACGTAGCAGCACAACAACCTTATCCTTATTTCCATTCTTATGTTTCATCTATTTTTATGTTTTTTATACTACACAATAGATGATTTCTTCTTCTTTACGTGCCATATCAGAATTATCCGACGTTGGCGATCACCATTGCGAAGGCTTCTCGATCTTCTGCAATATGGAATAATTGTCCAGCATTTGGTATCTCAGTCCATTCTCGAATGTTTTTTTAGAATAGATGAATATATGATTTACTTTTACAAATTTTGCCCTTGCTATTTCTATACGGCTTTAAATCTCCTGTGTTTGTTCTGCGTTTTTACTAACCAACATTCCTAGATATTTGTATTTGTCTACCTTTTCTATCTGGATATTGCATAGGCGTAACCAGGATGATCCTAAGGGTTACAACTACCTGAAAGGGGGGGGTTACAACTACTGGATGGTCTCTGAGGGCTATGGTGTGTTAAGCGTATAGAGCTCAAAGTACATCCCAATGGGGGGGGTTACAACCCCCAAACCCCCCTGGTTACGCCTATGGAATATTGTTAATATGAAGTGTCTCGTTGTCTTTTGGATGTTTTGTAATGACTGTAATAAATCTTGTTTCTTTCAGTTCATTTTAATAGTCCATTCCAGTATGTTTTTTGGATTGTGTAGGGTTAAAGTAAATATGGCAGTGTCGTCGGAATATTATTAGGAATTTCACCATTTCTGATCAATCCATCCTTACACTATCCTAAAGCTTCTTGGAAGACGGCTTCGCTATAGACAGTATATCCCTGTAATTTGTATCCATATGGAAAACTTTTTTATTATTAATTTAACGAAAAAAAGTTATTCTTCATAAAAATCTCTGCATGGTCCAAAACCTAAGATTTATCCATCAAATATCAAATTTTTTGAACATTATACGAGGTATGTCAAAAAGTTTGAATTTCATTCAAGAGTAAAGTAGGCTTATTTTTCACAATATTGAAAATTGCTATTATGAAAAGTTGTTTGGAATTAAAAACTATATTCTAGTATGCAACTACATCCTTCTAACTGAAATTTTTTTTTGAAAAATTATGGATATCTAACACATTATTTTCAGGTATTTCAATTCAGATAACTCTTTTATTATTAATTTTACGAAAAAAAGTGATTATTAATAAAAAGTTCTGCATGGTCTAAAACCTAAAATACAACCATCTTATATCAAATTTTATCAATTTTATACGAGGTATATACAAAAATATGAATTTCGCTCAAGATACTTATTTTTCACAATATCGAAAATTGCTGTTATGAAAAGTTATTTAGAATTAAAAACTATGTTTCAGTATGTAATTACATCATTCTAATTGAAATATTCTGAACTATAAAGGTACTTTCACTTTTGAGCTAAATTTATCTTTTTTGACATACCTCGTATAAAATTGATCAAATTTGATATAAGATTTTTGCATTTTAGGTTTTAGACCATCCAGAACTTTTTACAAGAATCACTTTTTTTCATAAAATTAATAATAAAAGAGTTATCTGAATTGAAATACCTGAAAATAATGTGTTAGTTATCCATAATTTTTCAAAAAAAAAATTTTTTTTTTCAATTAGAAGGATGTAATTGCATACTAGAATATAGTTTTTAATTCCAAACAACTTTTCATAATAGCAATTTTCAATATTGTGAAAAATAAGCCTACTTTACTCTTGAGTGAAATTCAAACTTTTTGACACACCTCGTATAACATTCATAAAATTTTATATCTGATGGTTGAATCTTGGGTTTTGGACCATGCAGACTTTTTATAACAAAGGGGGGTGACAATATTCAGCCCTATCTTACATGCCGAAGAATTTCTATGTCTTATTTCCTCTTATTTTGACTTTCTGGTTCCAGTAACGGTTTGAAATTACTCGCGGCTTCTATATGTCGCGACTGTCTATGTTTGTCAGTTTTAAGATATGAATTTGTTTATTGTGCTGGACTTTGTCAAATGCTTTTTCCAAATCAATAAAGCATGTGTACATGTCTTAGTTCATGTCTAGATTTCTTTGTAGGAGCACATTTATAACGCACAATATTTCTGTATGAGCACAAACCTTCTTTTCAACATAAATATCGGACTTACTAGTTTTTTTATTGAAACTCTTTGTCTTCAACGTATCTAAAATAATATTTGGAACGTATATTTATTATAAAACATTTTTAGGGATAAACTGAAAAAGAGCCTATACGGCAACACCGTCAAGGGTAACACCGGATCCCTGTCTGTAACGTGTGGCCCACTCAAAAATATCTCCGTTCTCCGAAACGCTCTTCCCTTGTAGTAGAATAATTTTTTGTGGGACGTGGGATGGTTTTATGGTTTATGGTTTACGCATTTTAAAAGTTAGTTCTGCCTTAAGATGATCTATACGAGTTGTAATTAAAAAGCATTTTAGCAAACGGTTTTTATTTATTAGGGTTCTTCTCGTTCTCTCAACGAACTGGGATGTTGGATGCTGCGATAGTTACGTTTCCTGTTTTAGAAAGATGGCTGGCATAGTTTTATCCTTCAAGGTTTCATAAATTAGATATTGCCCTAGTGAAATAAGAAAGTTGAGATAAGTTTTTATAGTAAAAGTAAAGCTGTTATAGTCATTTAAGGAAATACAAGGGAAAAACTACATAATCGTATATCGTCGTCTAGTTTGAAATATGTTGATAATTTTAAATACCAGAAATAAATATTAGATATGTACTATCATATTGATATTAAATAATAAATAATTACCACTGTATTTTAAATGGATAAATTGACTTCTAATCGATACTTTTCCAAGCAGCACAATAAAAACATTTTAGTTTTATTTAAGGTTTATAAAGGTTTTATTGTGGTAAATAAGAATATAATGGTTTTAAAGTTATCTTGTACATATACTGCCAGAACTTTAAAACTGTTAAGCATTTGTCACTAGTTTTAAAGTATCTAATAAGAGTATCAAATAAGACTAATTAGTTTTAATAGATAATGTGTCTTATTGTAGTTTTAAAATGGTTTATTCTCAGTTCACATTAAAACTAATCAGTTTTTTGAAGAACCTCCGGACTATTTGGTTTTATTAGATTCTAGTTTGTGACCTTTTAGTTTTATTGCAGTTTTAAAGATTTTCCTAATATGACTAATAAAACCTATTATTAAAACTACTTGATCTGAAAACTATTATGTCAGTAAATCATATGCCTTAAAACTATTGTTTTAGTTTTCTTTAAAATTGCTTTCTTAAAAGCAATTATTACGCTATATTAAAACCAAATGCTCTTAACTGAATCAATTTGGTTATCGTATGTCCCCTCTTCTTGCATGTCCTAAATGATCGGCCATTTGTTTTAGAGCGAAACAGTGATGTAGTGTGTTGTAAAAAGTGGAAGTACCGTTAGTACGGAAAAAATAAGTCGCAAGTACTTAAAATATTAACGAACTGGTCATTATGGCTTATTTTCCAAGGAATACAACACACACTGCACTACAACGCGCGACGCTTCTATTTTAAGGTTAGGTTCACATTAAAACCGAGTGGCATTATTGACAGCAGCATTAAAACTAAACGGTTTTAATTCCAAGGCAACCTTTCTTTTGTATAGGATATATTCTCTTGGAAAGGTATATAATAAAACCATTTGATCTTAACAATTCTTTGCCGATAGACTAAATAGTTTTATTTGTTGTCGGCCATATTGCTTTATGCAGATGCTGAAAGCCATGATAGATTACAATATATAAGGCTTACATAAAAATTATAAATAAGCGACTTAAAGACATAAATTCGATTTATTTTAACATTAAAACATTAAAATTGTAGATAAAATTATTTTTCTTTTAACCTAATATTTTTCGGATTTGATTGTTTTATTATTTTTTTTTAATCGCCAAAAGTCAGAAATTTTAGGGCGCGTGAGTTATTTATACCTATTTTGTTAACAATATCAATAAAGTTGGATGCGCAAGTGTTTTCCTACCTTGACAGTCCGAAATAACCAAGTACTTTTTATTATTTTATGGTTACAAATACGTATCTACCTATCATAACACATGTAAAAATTTGTTGGCCTATATGGAGTATATGGGTTTAAACAATCATTTAATATGGTCAATTGTCTCCATTTAAGAAACCTTTTTTAAGTTTGCTATAAAACTGCCTGCACTTAAAGTGTCTTTGAATATGGTTTTGAAAAAGCACCTTCACAGCAGCTTTAAAACCAGTTGCTTAAGAAAACAAAGTTTTAAGAAGGTTTTTATTTTTGGTTCTATTGACCTCTTTCAGTGTGAGCCCTTTTATGCTGAAATCGGTTTTATTGCAACCTTAAGGTTTACTTAAAAACCAGCTGGTTTTAATTTTAGTTTTATTCTACAGTTTTAAAGAATCTTTAAAAGACTTAATAAACCCGTTTGGTGCTACTTGAGTTAAACTGAAAATCTACAAAAGTCTAACCATATTGGTCCTAGTTGCTACAGATACAAATAAGGCATCTGTTGTGCTTATTCATGGCATAAACTCAAACTGTTCTTTTATCGATGCCTCCCTCCGTAATCTTCCTCTACCAAATTTTCATTGTAGGCCAGAAGTTTATCCCTCTATAGTTCTTAGTTATGAACGTTTCGTTTATCTCAATAGAGTTATACCATCAAGCTCTTCCTCCGTCCATTTGGCATCCCTTCTTTTATATCAACATCATTTGCCACCATGCATTAACTCCTAAAATCCGATGAAAGCGAAATGTGGGAAGATGAAGTATATCCGGGCTTAAGAACTTAAGAGAATGGTTCGAATGCAGTAGTGCAGGGCTATTTAGAGTGGCAGTCAACAGGGTCCGTATTACCATGATGATTTCCGACCTTCGATAGAAAATGGAACTTAAAGAAGCGGAAAAATTAACTCCTTTCTCTCGAAGTGCCTATTACATGAGGTCCTACTGCCTTACCGTTCTTCGTCCTATTTAAAGCCTCGACAACCTTATTTCTCGTTATCCCCAGTATTGCATTCTCATTTGGGGTCGCGCATCCTATGTCGAATGAAATCTTGAAACAAGCTCTTGGGGGGTGAAACAGCTGGAATAAAGGTAAATGGAGTTTGCTTTAACAACATTACGCACACCTAGTTCAATGGTGCCACAACTGCAAAAAATTTGAATTTTGAGTTAAGGCTTTAGAAGATTGCCTATATAATGCCCCATCTAATGCAATACAGCCTTAACTAAAATATTGTTTTGGATAAGTATAAAGTAACATACTTCGGTATTTCACTGTAGGGTTTTTGGAAGGTTTTGAAAATGCAATATGGCCATAACTGGGAGATGTGGCGATAATACACACCGCGACAACAAAACCGATGTAATTCAATACGGCCACAACTGTAAAAATTGTTAGGTCAGCGGTACGATTTTATAATTTTATCAGTTCCCAATTATTCATGTTTCCCAATTATTCACGAATTTCGTGGTTGAGGAACCTGAGAGAGTGGTTTGGATGCAGCTCAAAACAACTATTTAGAGCTACTGCCTCAAAAATTAAAATAGCTATGATGATTGCCAACCTCCGTAGCGGAGATGGCACCTGAAGAAGAAGAATTATTCATGCATAAGTAATCAACGTGTTTAGTGTAAAACTATTTGATTTAGAGTTTAACATAAGCTTCTTTCGGCCAAAAACAGATCAGTACGAGGTTTGTGAATCATACAAAAATTCTGCTGCTGAGCAGCAAGCTACTCTTGATCAAACTTATAATAAACATATCCAAAATAAATGCAGAAGCAGAGAAGAAAAAGCACAAGATGTAGCAAAAGATGATCCTCAAGTGTTCGTAGCTTGTTTTGATTTACAGGCGGTCCTTCCAACACCGTGTGGAGATGTTTCAAGCTTCTACTATAAATGCCGCCTGAACTGCTTCAACTTTACAATTTTTCAAATGGTACAAAAAGAGTGGTTATTGTTATTTTTATCACGAAGCTATTGCTAACCGCGGCTCAAACGAAATAGCTACGTGCCTGTTTGATTCTCTTTCAACTCATTGTAATGATAAAGACGTCATATTTTATAGCGACAATTGTGTTGGACAAAATAAAAATAAATTTATAGTTACTATGTATCTCTATGCAACTGCAAAAATTAATATTAAATCAATCACAAACAAATTCTTAACAATGAGACATACCCAAAATGAAGGGGACGGCATGCACGCAACTATTGAGAGGCAAAAGAAGAGGATACTTAAAACAGGTCCCATTTATGTGCCTGCCCAATGGCCGGTTATCATAAGGTCTGCAAAAAGAAGGAAATCGGTACAATGCAAAGGAAACGTCAACAGAAGAGTTTTATGACTTTAAAGATCTCAGTTCAAAAATTGGAAGAAACTTTACAAAGAATACAATAGATGAAAAGGTAGTCTGGAATGATATCCAAATTATTAAAGTTGACAAAAGCAATCATGGCTCTTTCTTCTATAAAACACATTATACACTGTGTCCGTAAAGTATGGAACAAATTATTTTTTAGCTAAACAGAGCATTTTAAGAAATAATCCTGAAACACGTCGATTTTTGATTTTAATTTACCGTATTTTAAAATAATATTCTACTATACAGGGTGAATTACTTTCGAGTAATGACGTCACCGTCATTTTTTTTTTAATGGAATACCCCCATTTTGTCTCAATTTTCGGATTACTCTAGCTGAGCTGATTCCAAAAATGTATCACATGTTGATTCAAATTGGTACAGGGTGGACAAAAATACAATAGCTTTGTGTGTGTTCATAAAGTAACGCGTTAGTTAAATTAACAATATTATCAAAAATACAGTAAGTATTTTAATTAATAAGTATTTTATTTTTATCAATAAGTATTTTAATTAATTTTTGATTTTAATTAATTTTTGATATTGTTTAATTTAATATTTTAATTTAATATCAAAAATTAATTAAAATTTAATATTATGAGCACACACAAAACTATTGTATTTTTGTCCACCCTGTACCAATTTGAATCAACATGTGATACATTTTTGGAATCAGCTCAGCTAGAGTAATCGGAAAATTGAGACAAAATGGGGGTGTTCCATTAAAAAAAATGACGGTGACGTCATTACTCGAAAGTAATTCACCCTGTATATTAGAATATTATTTTAAAATAAGGTAAATTAAAATCAAAAATCGAAGTGTTTCAGGATTATTTCTTAAAATGCTCTGTTTAGCTAAAAATGAATTTGTTCCATATTTTACGGACACAGTGTATAATGCCAACGAGTTTAAAGAGGTCCATCTTAAAGGATCCACCAGAGGACACTCAACTACTTCGGAAGCAGTAATTGATTTGAAAAAAAGCGTACATAAAGCCACCCTCGATATCTGCAAAAACCAAGCATCATCTTTTGGAACTGTGCGATAAAAACTTAATAATACCTGTTCATCATAAATTTTATAGGGACTCGATTAATATTAATTAAAAACATGTTTGTATACACTTGTAATAACAATAATAAAAATAATATTTGTAATAACTAGTTGATTTTTTCATTATATTGCCGCCGTATCTTCTAGGTATCGTTTTATAAATCACTTTCTTCACAATGCAATGTCGCCATAACTATCAAAATACAATTAAAGTTTTATTTTTAATAAATTGTTTTAAGATCCAGCGAATAACTGTATAATCTGCTACCTAAATTGCAATTTTGCAGCCAGCCATTCTCAAAATAAATTATTTACAGGGCATAACGCGTTTGCTACAGAACGTTTTGCTCATTTCTCGAGAATATTGTGTTTTGTACTTGTGGCATTATTAAACTAGGTGTGCGATTAGATATGCAGAAGAGACTGTCATCTTAGCCGAAAACATTGGGGATTTTTGGAGGATGGTGACCAGAATAGTGGAAAATGGACAAGAATACGGTCTAGCAATGAAAGTCAAGAAAATAAAATTTATAGGAATAACCAAGTAGAAAAATATGCATATATTGAAACAATGATTAACTCCACAAAAGATTACTGCCAGGAAACCAAAATTAGAATAGAAAAGTCTAGAGCAAGTTTTAATAAAATGAGAAGACTGATCTGCAAAAGACATTTGAAGTTAGAGCTAAGAGTTAGGTTGGCTAGGACTTTTATAGAATAGAAGCTTGGACCCTGAATGTGGCATCAATGAGAAAACTGGAATTGTTCGAGCTGTGGATGTACAAAATAGTTCTGAAAATACCAAAAAAAATCAACAAAAATACAAAAGAAAACAAAGGGCAGGATTTTGAAAATAAAAAGAATAAAGAAATGGAAATCTTAGATACCATCAGAACAAGAATATCTCCGACATATCACATACGGAAAGAGATACAACTGGCTCCAATTGATTATGCAGTGAGAGATTCAAAGAAAAAGAAGCATAGAAAGACGTATAATACAGTGGCTGCTCGTATCACTTTAAGTAGGTAGTGCCAGAATTCGGGCAGCTGTCTAAATTTTTAGTGACGGGTTCACGATATTGTCAAAAAAGGTATAAAATAGAAATTTAAAAATATAGGTATGGATACTTTTACATAATATAGGTATAAACAATTTCTGGGGTGTCAAGAAATTTAAACATTTAAAATGCATTCAGTGATTGATTTGACATCATGCCCGTCCAGCAAGTAAAATCTACAAAATCTCTCAACTTATCGCCCTTTACACAAATATCGGAAAACTATAACTAACTGAAATTCACCAGCGACGTCTGTCGTTTCATCGGCAATAACTGCAACACAAAGATAATTTTCAATTTATTTCCTTATTTCCTCGCGATAAACATCTAACATGCACTGAAGGAGTTCATTTTGGGTTGTTTTGAGGTAGGTATCAACCTTTAAAAGATTTGGAACTTTGAATATGAACCTAAGTCGTTGTCTAATTCGGCTAAAATTGAGTAGTTCCTTAAAGGTGCTTCTATTTTCTGAATTTTCCTTTTCGTCGTGATTTCTCAAAACTAACTTGAAAGCTCCACAAAACCATATGGATACAATTTATAATTTGATTCGAAACATATCTATTCTTATTTACTTGTTCATTGTGTTTAATTAGACTATCAGAATTTTATTAAAAATTAAAAATTTTTCAATTATTTAAAAATATAATAATTTATAATAAAAAGTTTAATAATTAAAAATGTAATAATTATAAATACAAAGACGAGCGAGCGAGCGCGTAAAGAAACTCGAAAATATAATGTACTACCCTGTACGACAATCTTTTTGGATCTAGGATCCACTTCCACTATCCACTATTATGATCATAGTAAAAAATATTAGTCGAACCAGGCACGAATAGTTTGATTTAAACGTATATTAAAAGTGCAATATAGCTCTATCTCTGTCATTTACATAGAATGCCCGTAAAATCTTTCTCTTTTCAGACGAGGCACATAAGCATTTGGCACGGTCATTCCGTCTGCTGTGAGTGGCGATGGTTGTATTGCACTACACAGTTGCCAGATTTTACATAATTTATAAAGAAAAAAGAAATACACACAAAAAAATTAGCAGGCATTAAAACGGTTTAAAGATAAAAAGAATATGTTTCTGCATAAAAATATGGTAGTGCCATGGCTCCATGGCACTACCTCACCGGCTGCCACTGGTATAATATACTGATGTATATCAAATATCAAATAAACTTTTCAAAGCAGGCATCTCTAAAGTTCGAATATAAACTTACGTGCTTAGAAATCGGCCCACTTAAAAATTTGGTCATTTTTGATGTCTTATATTTCCTACACCTAATGGCCGATTTAAGTGATTTTATAGCCTGATTCTTTAACAATACCACTGTAATAATATTGTTGCTAAACAGGCAAATTTTCACTGTATACCGGGTGTACCAATCAAGCTGTGTTTTTTTTTAAAGTTCGCATCACCCTGTAGAAAATTCTAGCATTTATAAAATACTGAAATTAAAACCCAACTATAGCCTCAGGTTTTCTTAACATTCTTTTTTTTATTCATTCGTTTATGTTGGATAATAAAAAAGTTAGGTACTTTAACAACTAGATATGCTCTTTATCAATACACGGTGTTTCTAAATAAGTGCGAAAAACTTTAAGGGGTAATTTTGCATAAAAAAAATAATGACAGTTGGCTTAATAAACGTATGTCCTCAAATGTTTCGTTTCCGAGATACGGGATGTCGAATTTTTTCTTACAAACTCACGATTTATTTTATTGCTTTAAAACCAGTTGAGGTATGCCAATGAAATTTGGTGAGTGGTAAGATGTAGTATTAGCACGCATACGTGTAATATGACCGATCATATTACCCGTATACACGCTAATGGTAAATATAAAATTCTTAATTTTATGTAAAAAAATCCGCAATAACTCTTTCTTAAAACCTACCAAATTTCATTTGCATATCTCAACTGGTTTTAAAAGCAATAAATACATCGTCATTTTGTACGTGTCGTGTCAACGGAACATTTGCGGACATACTTTTATAAAGCCAACTGTCATTATTTTTTCATGCAGAATTACTTCTTAAAGTTTGTCGCACTTATTTAGAACCACCGTGTATTGATGAAGAACATGCCTAGTTGTTAAAGTACCTAACTTTTTTATTATCCAACATAAACGAATGAATCAAAAAACAGAATGTTAAGAAAACATGCTATAGTTGGGTTTTAATTTCAGTATTTTATGAATGCTGCAATATTCCACAGGGTGATGCGAACTTTGAGAAAAAAACATAGTTTGATTGGTACACCCGGTGCCCGGTATCGTGGCCCCCACAAGGGTGGGGCTGGTGCAACTCTGGTCACAGGGCCCGAGCTCCTGGGGGGCCCAGGCCCAGCCCTGTTTTTTTTTAATTGCAGAATATTTACAGGGGATCATATATTAAAAACTCAAATAGGCCTATATAATTATTACAAAGTCAGAGTGTTGTGAAATAATTATTAATTCTAGGTTATTGGTTATTTACGATATAATTAGGAATTAGGTGCGTACCGTACATGCTAGTTACTGTTGTTTGTATATTAGTGTACAACAGCCTGCTCGGGCCCCACACACTCTCTCTACCTTCCCCTTCCCCCAGGCGCCTAGCTGCCCCGCCCCCACTTCCGCGGCCAGTCCATCTTTGTCTCTCCGCTTTGTTCTAAAAATAAACACTTCTCATCAGTTCGTCAGTTCGTCTGTTGACTCCGTTTGATATGGGCCTGTGGTCTTTCCTGTTTTGGATTTCATCATGACTGATTTGAAAACTAGATTTGCAAGCTGTGAAGAAATTTGTAACCTGTTTGCTCCAGTGTTAGGTTTCATGGATCTAGACAACGAGGAACTGAAACTTAAAACTGCCAATCTCGTTGCATATTACCCTTCAGACTTTGCTGATCCAGAAGCCCTATTTGAAGAAACTCTTCATATGAAGAATGTATTTGTAACAGTGTTCCAGTCAGAAAAGGACCCATTGAAGCTTCTAAACTCAATATATGAGAAAAACCTCCAGCCCATTTTCTTGAACCTGTGCACAGCTATACGACTTTTCTGTACAATCCCAGTGACAGTTTCAACGGCTGAAAGGTCTTTTAGTAGGTTGTCTAATTCACTTAAAACTTGGCAACGAAGCACAACTGGCCAAACTCGTCTGAACCATCTGGCAATGTTGGCAATTGAGAATGAATTGGCCAAAACTGTTGACTTTTCTGATGTTATAAATGATTTTAGTGAAAAGAAAGCTAGGAAATCTATGATTAAATAGACTATCAAACATCAAAGTAAGCGTTTTCTTGTCAGTGTATTAAACACTTAAAAAACATTTTAATTGTTTAGCTCCTAACTTTCTTATAATCTCATTCTTAGTATTTTGTCAACTTGAATTTTATTCTTGGTCAGTAAGGGAAATCAATCTCAAAATGGAAATGTACTGTACTTTCAGTAAAATATAAATGATTTACTTTATGTTTGCAACAATTTTGTCAATAAAGTTTGGTTTTTAGATTAAAATAATAGCCTTAATTATTCCTTAATATCAATAATCATCAGTTTAAATAAAATTTGTAAACTAAAAAATTACCATGTAAATTGTTGAAACATAGCATAGCACGCGAACATAGGGGGGCCCGAGCCTGATCCTGGTTACAGGGCCCGCAATGGAATGTGGGGGCCATGCCCGGTATACAATGGAAATTTACATGTTTAGCAACAAAATTATTACAGTCATATTGTTAAAGAATCAAGCTATAACATGTTCAAAAAATCACTTAAACCTGTCAATAGGTTTAGGAAATATGAGACATAAAAAATGACCACATTTTTAAGTGGGCCGATTTCTATGCACATAAGTTTAGTTATGATGATTGCCGACCTCCGTCGCAAAGATGGCACGTGAAATAGAAGATCCTGTCTCTCTTTCTTCATTTAGCAAATTTCAAAAGTTGCTAAATGAAAATCTTAAAAATCTAGCCTTTAATATGCTTAATTTCACATGTTTATGAACTTTTGAATGCGCTTTATAACAAATGGCAAACCAACAAATGGCAACGAGTGACAAATAATTGTAGATACTAATAACTATACTAAATATACCATCAAGATGCAGTAGAAATAAAGAAACAAAAACACGTCCAACGTTACTAGGAGCCCTCCCGAATCATAATTTACAATATATATAGTTACAGTTCAAGTTGATTATCCAGTTGGAGTTGACTATTCCTAGTTCGAGTCAACTCAAACGGCTGGTTTCAGTAAATGTTGATTATAAATTTAAAATGAAGATTTTTATTCAACATTTACTAGTAAAAGTAGACTCCAACTAGTTAAAGTACATAATATGTACTTTAACTAGTTATAACTTATTTAACTAGTTTAACTAGTCTACTTTTACTAGTAAATGTTGAATAAAAATCTTCATTTTATATTTATAATCAACATTTACTGAAATCAGCCGTTTGAATTGACTCGAACTAGGAATAGTCAACTCCAACTGGATAATCAACTTGAACATATATACATTGTAAATTATGATTCGGGTGTGCTCCTAGTAGCGTTGAACGTATTTTTGTTTCTTTATTTCTACTGCATATTGATTGTACATTTAGTATAGTTACTAGTTATCATAGTTACTATAGTTACTATAGTTACTGTATATTATATACTCTTCCCAATGCCATTTAGTAAAAGTTGATTCACACAAACAACCGATTCTATTTAGAAATTAAATGTTACTGGATATTAGTTCAGGACATAAAGCATTTTGATTTACTTGAAATCTTCACAGAAGGTAGGGAATAGCCCAAGGATCATTTTCTATATCATGCCGCTGTACGATGTTTGTAATGAATTTTTCATTAAAGGACATCGCACACATCTTATGGAAAATATCCATCCATCCAATGGCACTACAGCCCAAATCGAGCCTTGGCCTCCTTCAATAAGCTTCTCCAATCATTTCGATTTACCGCTGTTCTTTTCCATGGAAAATATAATGTCACTCAAATTCAATAAAATTTATACGAATAGATTCGTTTTAAATTAACGGTCAAATCTTATCATTGCGCCAACTCTTAATTATGATTAATTACGGCACAAATTGCAATTAAAGTTTATCGAAATCACATTTTTTGAGTCAGTAAAAGTGTCAGTTACCATCATTATTGCTCTGGGTGCTATTCAAAAGAGCTTAAACCCCCCGCTGGGCCTAAGCGAATTAGTGAAACTAATCCTCTGATTTATGGAGTACCGACAATTTGGGTGTTTTAAAATATTTTTTCTCTCTCTAACTTATGTACGTATCCATTAGATTTCAGATTTATTTATATCAATTTCTGCTCTTATTATTGAAAATATAGAGTTGGCGCAATGATAAGATTTGACCGTTGATTTAAAACGAATCTATTCGTATAAGTTTTATTGAATTTGAGTGACATTATATTTTCCATAAGATGTGTGCGATGTCCTTTTAACCAGGGAAATCGATGGAGAATGCACTTCTAAAAAAATTGTTCCTTACGTTTTCTTCGTAAAACTAATATTTTTCGAGGTATTCGCGGTTGAAAGTAACAGTTTTTCGACAAAAAAATCGACTTTTTATAGGGTTTTTTGAGAATATGTAACTCAAAAAACTGTAGCTTTAAAAATTGTATCTTTTAGAAACAGAAACAAAATCCTTTTTTTATAATTTTTCTACAACTAATACACACTGAGATACGCCACGTTAAAGGTTAGTTTTTTCGCCAAATAGTATGGTAAGATTGATCCAAAAGATGGCATAACCCAGACATCCAAAGTGAAAGTTCTCCTCCAACACCAAATTGTTCTATATGGTCCACATAATGTTCAGAAAAAAGTCACACCATTTTGAGCGTCGGGTTTGGCGGGGAGAGGGGGGAGAAATCGGTAAATTCGTAGTTTTTTGCGTTTTTCGTCAATATTTCTAAAACTATGCGGTTTAGCATAAACAACCTTCTATACCATAATGTTGTACATTAAATTTGAAATAAAAAAGGTCCAATGCATAATCCTTCTAAAATGAACGGTTCCAAAGTTACAGAGGTAGTATAATATACTTGGTCCAAAAAAAGCCTAACCCAGACATCAAAAATAAAAGTTTTCCTCCAACACCAAATTGTTCTATATTGTCCACATATTGTTCAGTAAAAAGTTACACCATTTTGAGCGTCCGGTCTGGGGGGAGATGGGGGTGAAGTCGGTAAATTAGTAGTTTTTTTAAGTTTTTCGTTAATATTTCTAAAACTATGCTTTAGCGTAAACAATATTCTATACAAAAATGTTCTACATAAAATTTAAAACAAAAAAGGTCCGATATATAATTGTTATAAAATTAACGGTTCCAGCGTTACGGAGGGTGAAAATTGGAGGTTTTCGATACATTTTATATTTTTTGGGCAATTGATGATGTTTTTGGGTGGTGAGGTTGACGTTTCTTCAAGTACTTATCACTAACATACCATCGGCCACTGAAATAGCAAATTTGATTTATAAAACCCAATCCTGTTAAAGAAAATCGGTAGGAAATTGCCCAAAAAATATAAAAAGTATCGAAAACCTCCACTTTTCACCCTCCGTAACTCTGGAACCGTTGATTTTATGACAATTATGTATAGGACCTTTTTTGTTTTAAATTTTATGTGGAACAATTATGTATGGAAAATTGTTTACGCTAAAGCATAGTTTTAGAAATATTAACGAAAAACTTAAAAAAACTGCTAATTTACCGACTTCTCCCTCATCTCCCCCCCAAACCGGACGCTCAAAATGGTGTAACTTTTTACTGAACAACATGTGGACCATATAGAACAATTTGGTGTTGGAGGAAAACTTTTACTTTGGATATTTAGGTTAGGCCTTTTTTGGATCAATTATACTATACTAACTCCGTAACTTTGAAACCGTTTATTTTAGAAGGATTTTGCATAGGGCCTTTTTTATTTCAAATTTAATGTAGAACATTTTTGTATAGAAGGTTGTTTATGCTAAATCGTATAGTTTTAGAAATATTTACGAAAAACGTAAAAAACTACGAATTTACCGATTTCTCCCCCCTCCCCCCCCCCCCCAAACCCGACGCTCAAAATGGTGTGACTTTTTTCTGAACATTATGTGGACCATATAGAACAATTTGGTGTTGGAGGATAACTTTCACTTTGGATGTCTGGGTTTGGGTCTAATTATACCATACTAAAATGCATAATTTGAAATATTCCAAGCCAAATAACGGAAAAACTCTGCATGTTTCGAAGAAAACTTACAGAATATTTTTTTAAGTATAAAATTAGACATTTCAAAAAAAAGTTTATAGCATTAAAATTGAGAGACTTATTATCAAAATAATGTCGGTACCTACTTTTTTCTACGAAAAAATCAGTGAAAACTACCCTCCTAATTCAAAGTGATCTTCGGCCTTCTGTAATTCTTTTTATATAAGTATTATCAATACACCCAAGAAGTTTAACCTATTTAAAATTTAGAAAAATTGGAGTTAAAAGAGATAAAATTGGAGATTGGAGAGATAAATTTTTTTTGAAACTTCTTCAAATATCTCATATTCAAAATATCTCTTATCTTTTATTCAAAATATCTCCGAAAGTATTAGAGATACAAAAAAATTATAAAGTACGTATTAAATTGTATCCTTTTTAATAACTAAAATTAACCTTTGCAAATATTTCCTTTACAGTGAACATTTAGCGAGGTATAGCTGCTTAAAACCTCTATTTACAAGCTAACAACTCCTTATTCGAGCCATTTAAACTCACCCTACTTAAAAACTAAGGTATCTTACGGAATTTAAATTACAAAGTCTTTATATATAATTTAGCTCTTATAGCTACAACATAGCCCACCAGTTATAGAAAAAGATGAAGATGACATCGATCTCGATGAAGATTACTAAAAAACTATTTGTATTTGTAAATTCGTATTTTTGTGTAAATAAATGTTTTTTAACGTAATTCTACTTTTTTTTCTGTATAGATCTATTAAATTACTTATAAAAATTGCAATGTTATTAAGGGTGATTTTTAAGGGTTGAAGTATTATGATATTATATCCTAAAGCATAGCACAGTCATTATTTAACCAATCAAAACCAAATTTTACCCATATTAAGGTTTACAATGTTTTATATAATTTTTGAAAATAAGGGGTAGTTTACACCCCTAAAAATAATCAACGCCTTTGGGTATGATATAGAATATGAAGTACAGGGTGAGATGATCTCAATCCTAAATTTTTATGCAAATCAATGCAAGCCTAAATCATTCTTTTAGGATAAATAATTTTTTTATATATGTATAGCTCAAACAAGGGTGGTTTTAAGAGTTGGAATATTATAATATTATTACCCTAAAGCATAAAACCATGATGATTTAACTAATAAAAACTAAATGTTGACCATATTAAAGTTTAAAATGTTATTTTATAATTTTTTACAATAATCACCCTTAAAAAACCAAAAGCGTACAACGGCTCAATATAGAAAATGTACTAGAGGGTACAATGAGCCTAATTCCAAATTTTTTGTACAAATCGATGCTGGACGAAAAAATTGCGAGGTTTTTCCATTTTTTCAGCTTCATTTCCTGGCCTATATGTTCAAATCATGATAAGTAGTTGAAACGGTCAAAGCAAAGAGACACACAGTCATCAAAAAAGCACGTGAGCTTATACTCGTATAATCAACATTTACTGAATCGATCCAGGAATAGTCAACTCAAACTAATAAAAGTTGAATTAAATTTTTCAAATCAACTTTTACTGCTCGTTTTAGTTGGAGTTGACTCGAACTAGGAATAGTCAACTCTAACTGAGAATCAACTTAAACTGTAACATATACATTGTAAAACCCAAATCATGATTTTTAAAGTTTATACATTGTAAATTATAATTCAGGAGTGCTCCTAGTAGCATTTAACGTGTCTTGGTTTGTTTATTTCTACTACATTTTGAATGTAAATTTAGTATAATACTAACCACTAACACGATATGGCAAGTCAACGCAAGTAACGATTATTCGATAAGTACACGAGTCGCTTGAGTCAGGCTTTTCAGAATTGAAAAATCGAAAGGTATTCAAAAGGCAAGCCCATTAGAGCAAGCCCTAGGACTCTTATAGAATAGAAGCTTGGACCCTGAATGTGGCATCAATGAAAAAACTGGACTTATTCGAGCTGTGGGTGTAAAAAATAATTCTGAAAATACCAAGAACAGTTTCTATAAAAATACCAAAGAAAACGAAGAGGTTTTGAAAAAATTAATAAAGAAAAGAAAATCTTAAATACCATCAAAACAAGAGAATTGGAATATCTCCGACATATTACACATGGAGAGAGATATAATTTGCTCCAGTTGATATGTAAGGAAAGATTCATAGAAAAAGAAGCATGGAAAGACGTAGAATATATTGATGTACCTACATCAAATAAATTTTCAGAGCAGCCGTTTCTAAAGTCCGAATAGTTATGATGATTGCCACGCGTGCCATCGCGGAGATGACACGTGAAGAAGATCCTGTCTTTCCTCTCGTTTTCTTCATTTTTAGCAACTTTCAAAAGTTTCAAAAGTTGCTAAATGAAATGAAGACCAAATACAATCTGGTTTTTAATATGCGTATTTTCACATATTTATGCACTTTTGAATGCATTTTATGCACTTTAAAATGAAATTATGCATTTTCACTCATTTTTCTATTGTAGACTTTTTTCCTGACGTCATCTTAACACAATGAAAAAAGTTGCAAGCAGGGCTGTACCTACCATTGGGGCAACCGGGTCAGTGCCCCGGGGCCCCCGGCCAAGAGGGCTCCCGTTTGGTTGGCAGTGGATAGATTGTAACAAGGTAAAATAAACTTTTTAAAGTACTTTCAGTCAAGTTCTACTTCGAGTTGTTTGATTGTAATAAGTACACGGCATATTAATTCTAACAACTTCAATGATCGATTTTAACCTGTTTCACCTGCACCATTATAAAAAATTTTGTCTCAAAATCTCTCCATGAAGTCACCTCATTTTCCTTGCATTCAAACCACAAAGTAGCTCTGTCTGTTAGATGGCTCATTTCCTTATAATTTCTTTGAAGTCTTCGAAGTCCTGTATATGTTGGAATTTGTTTTTTAAAATTTTAATGAAAGGTGGCGGATATCGGTTTCTAATATCCCCGCCAAATTGGATTCTGTTCTCATTAGAGCTGTAGACAATTACTTCTCGACGGTCTCCTCCTTTTTGATATTTTCCTATCTCCTTCAATTTTTCTTCCAGTTTTTCCATTTCGAATTTTAACGCATTCTCGAATTTTTCTTCCACCTTTTCAATTACCTGTATCTTCTAGCGAACTGGTTTACCTCTTCCCGCATTTTCTCTAAATAAACCTTCATATTTTCGTATTTTTCCAACTTCCAACGGACAGTATCGTTCTTTGGGAGGCACTGAAGTCGAAAGATATTCCTCAAAAGTGACTGTAAAACCTCTCAATCCAACACGCTGGGCTGGAAGATTTGACTCAGTAAAGACATTGAAACACATATTTTGCGATGTTTTGAAGTGCCTGTAAAGTCTAGTTCTGACAAGTAAAAAAAGAAATGAAAGAGACAAAGCAACACAACTGAAAAAAAGAAAATAGAATCATTCAAATTTGTTTTGTTACTAGTTGTGCAAAATAAAATCCTTGAAAATCCTCAACATAGTCTTGAAAACACTGCAATCAAAATATTTGGACCATTAAAAAGCTTACAGTTTACTTGAAGAGAGTCTCTTAAAACTAACTGAAATGAGAGCACAATTTGAAAGTTTCTTTGAAGAGGCTTCAAATATGTGTCAACGTTGGGGAAGACTAGTAGGGTTCGCTCCAAAAATAATGCAGAAGACGAAAAAAGATTTCGATGAACTGTGCGAAGATGAAAGACTTAAAGATCCCAAGACATGCTTTACCTTTAGAGTAACCGTGTTTTACTCAATGATCGACACATTATACCATTGCTAGACGTTGTGTTAGATACGTATATTATTGTTCAACTTGATTTTATTTTGAATGCAAACGAACAATACCTTCAAAACGAAGCAATCAACTTCGTAAAACGTTTTCCAGATGAGAGATGGGGAGTTAGCCCCCTTCCGCTGGGGGGTAAGCCCCCGAGACCCCCGCTAGGGGGCTCCCAGATCACGTTTGCCCCGAGGCCCCCACACTCAAAAAAATTTAGTTCATAATATCGATTAACAGTGACTATTGAATAGTATTTCGTTGTAACAACAATTTAAGTTTTTGTTTCAACGAACATTTAGACATTGATCAATATATTTGGTTATTGTCACAATGATTGAATAATATTTGTGAAAATAACTAGAGCACATTAATCAATAAGACTCAATTTATTCAGACAATAAGTTAGTTTCGTATATTTAATAAATAATGGTAATTCTGGCAGCAAAGCACTTTCTTGATTTCGTAGATGATAAGATGATAGGTAATTACCTTGGTTTATCGTGACAACGTAAAGATTTCATTAAAACAATGTACAAATGTTGTTAATATAGAGTAATATTAATTTGATTATTCCGTAGATGTGAACTGATTGTTGTGAAAACAAATGCATTAATCAATCTACTACGTAATAACCACAATAAATGCGTTCATGGTAACAATAAACGAAGTTGTTAAAAGAATAAATGTTTTGCTTGACCATTTGAAATGTAACGGCTTTTCCTTATCGTTCTTTGTTAAACAATCCTGTTACCTCTGCCGAAGTGCCGAATAATTTCATTTCGTTTCCAAGTGTAGTCCGTACTGAAAGGAAGTTTTCGTGTGTCTATTATCGTATTCATTTTTTTCGAATCCTGAGAAAACTAATTAGTATTTTTGAAAAACTTAAACGCAGAATAAAATATTACAAGTATTATCAAGGGTCTGAAGTCCCTGAGAACTTCTATAATGATTATATATAGTCCAAGCTGTGGGTTAAAAATAGGTCGATTTTAGGATATAATTCAGGAATTTTTGAAACCTATCAGGTGTTGTAAAGGACGATGCCAGGAATAACTTATACTAAAATGTACCCAAAAATTTTGTGCGGTTTTTTTATTTATGACGATTTTCATTTGTTAAATTTGCAATTTTTAAAGATTTTTAATTTTGCAGCTTAGGATATTCATTTTAGAGAAAAGGTTTTAAATAGAAAATTGTAGTAAATTAAAAAACCTACAATTTGAGCTATTACAAGTTTAACTTCGGTAATACGTTATTGCAAAACAGCCTGCGAAAATCCAAAATGGCCGTTTTTTGCAATTGCGTTATTTATTGTAAAAATATTTTTTATATATTTTTTAAGGTTTTAAAATGAAAATCTTTTAATACTAAACATAAAAAAAATTGTAGTGCTCGATTTGTAAACTTGTTGCTTAGATATTATAATTTGTTTATACCAAGAGGTCAAATGTCCAAGGCTATAACTTTTTGAAAAAAAATCTTACAGAATTAATCCAAGATCCACTCTCCTTCTAAAGACTCATATTTTCATATTCTGATGTAAATAAATGCGTATAACATTTTCAATCTCTTATTTCGGGTTTGAAAATAAGGGGGCAAATTTCGTTATAAACAGTTAGAACTGAAGCCGCCCCTGTACATCCTATGAGCCTCTAACTTGCAGATTATTGTTCCTGAAGCCAAAAATAAAGATTCAAAACCAAATACAATTATCTACGACCAACTGAAGCCGAGATAATTGTTTTTGTTTTCTTAAATCGTAGTCACTTTATTTATAACAATTAAGAAATTATTTTACAGTCATTGACTAAAGAAAGACTGATATTATCTTAAAATAAAAATTATTTTGACCGAAAGTTACATTTAATTGTTAAAAATGATTTTTAAAATGTAGTGGAGATTTATTTTTCGTTTCGACTGTGATTTATTGTGTCGGTTGACCTTAGCAACTTATAATACATTGAATCACGATTTTCGCTTTCAATTTTAAAGCACCGCTTGGATTGACATGAAATTTGGCAAAAACATAGATAATATGTTAAAGAATAAAAATGATATTGGGCCTCTGTGTGCTTTTGTTCTAGGGGTGAGTTTCACCCCTTATAAGGGGTGAAAAAATATATGTTCAAAATAAGTTCGGAAATGAATAAAACGTCTAATTCTAAGCACCTTGTGTTCTATAGCATTTTTTCACCAAGTTAATACCTTTCGAGTTATTTTCGAGTAAATACCTTCATTTTTCAACAACAAAAAAGAAACGTTTTTAGGCGGTTTTTGACAAATAACTCTAAAAGTAAGTAATTTATTGAAAAAAGAGCTTCAACAAAAATATAGCAAATTAAAAATTGAAAAAAACGGTGTACGCCTGAAATCTCTAGACCCAGTAAAAACAAAGTTCTAGCTAATGAAAAAGAGGTTCATATCCGTCAAATTTCAAAGTGAATTATTTCAATGTGAAATAACCGAAAAATCATGCACTTTTTGGAGAAATATCATTACAACTTTTTTAAAGTGTTTAAAAAATATGTATATCTGTTTTTAAAAAAAGTTTATAGCCTCAAAAGTAAGCAAGTTACGCTGAAAATAAAGTTGATCTCTTTTTTTTTTGGTAAAAAACTCGGGAAAGTCACCCCCTAATTAGCATCAAAAATGAAATTAATCAATTTTACTTCAATGTTGTGTTACTTGTGTATGTGCGTTTATGTCTGTAAGTTTCATCGGTTCAAAGTGCTTATTTTTGAAAGGGCAGTAGTTAAAAGGACTTGAACTAGTCAAGAATCACGAGTGTATGCAAATTTAGAACAGCCATATCTTAACAAATTTTTGCCCAAAAAAAAGCAAAAAATCCAAAATATTCGTAACAGCAAAAACTAATTTTTTTTACTCTTTGTGATTTTTGGTCACATTAATAAATTTTAAGTTATTTAGAAAAAAACATTTTTTTAATTAAAAATGAAAACAGATTTACTTTAAAACCAATTTTTTTAAATAAGCCCTTTGAACCGATGATACTTACAGATCATATAAATAATACATGAGCAAAATAAGTTGTGAAGCGGTAATGATTAATTTGATTTAAGATGCTAATTGGGGGTTGACTTTTGAGTTTTTTGACCAAAAAAAAAAGAGATCAACTTTATTTTCAGAGTAACTTGCTTACTTTTGATGCTAGAAACATTTTTTAAAAACAGATATACATATTCTTTTAAATACTTTAAAAAATGATTTTTCACCAAAAAGTGCATGATTTTTTGATTATTCCACGTTCAAATAATTCACTTTGAAATTTGACGGATATGAACCTATTTTTTATTAGCTAGAAGTTATTTATACTGGGTCTAGAAATTTCATGCATACATTATTTTTATCAATTTTTAATTTTCTATATTTTGGTTAAAACCCATTTTTCAATAAACCACTTATTGAGTTATTTGTCAAAAACCGCCTAAAAACGTGTTTTTTTTTGTTGTTGAAAAATTAAGGTATTTACTCGAAAATAACTCGAAAGGTATTAACTTGGTGAAAAAATGCTATAGAACGAAAAGTGCTTAGAATCAGACGTTTTATCCATTTCCGAACTTATTTTGAACATATATTTTTTCACCCCTCATAAGGGGTGAAACTCGCCCCCCGGACAAAAGCACACAGAGGTCCAATATCATTCTTATTCTTTAACATGTTGTCTATGTGTTTGCCAAATTTCATGTCAATCCAAGCGGTGCTTTAAAATTTAAAGTAAAAACCGTGATACAATGTATTATAAGTTGCTAGCCGTTGCCAAGGGCAACCGACACAATAAATCATAGTCGTAACCAAAAATAAATCTCCATTACACTTTAAAAATCTTTTTAATAATTAAATATAATTTTCGGTTAAAATCATTTTTATTTTAAGATAATACAAGTCTTTCTTTAGTCAATGACTGTGAAATAATTTCTTAATTGTTATAAATAGGTAAAGTCACTACGATTTAAGAAAACAAAAACAATTATCTCGACTTCAGTTGGTCGTAGAAAATTTTTATTTAGTTTTTAATTTTTATTTTGTCTTCAGCAACAAAAACCTGCAAGTTAAAAACTCATAGGATGTACAGGGGCGGCTTCAGTTCTAAATGTTTATAACATAATTTGCCCCTTTATTGTCAAACTCGAAATAATAGGTAGAAAAATGTTAGACGCATATATTTACATCAGAATATGAAAATATAAGTCTTTAGAAGGAGAGTGAATTAACTCTGTACGATTTTTTTTTTTTTCAAAAAGTTTTAGCCTTGGACATTTGACCTCTTGGGATAAAGAAATTATAATATCTAAACAACAAGTTGACCAATCGGGCACTACAAATTTTTTTATGTTTAGTATTGAAAGATCTTCATTTTAAAGCCTTAAAAAATACATAAAAGTTATTTTTACAATAAATAAGGCAATTGCAAAAAACGGCCATTTTGGACTTTCGCAGGCTGTTTTGCAATAACGTATTAACGAAATTAAACTTGCAATAGCTCAAATTGTAGGTTTTTTAATTTGCTACAATTTTCTATTTAAAAGTTTTTCTATAAAATGAATATCGTAAGCTGCAAAATTAAAAATCTTTAAAAATTATAAATTTAACAAATGAAAATCGTCATAAATAAAAAACCGCACAAAATTTTTGGTTACATTTTAGTATAAGTTATTCCTGGCATCGTCCTTTACAACTCCTGATAGGTTTTAAAAATTCCTGAATTATATCACGTTTTTTCACCCACAGCCTGGGGTATTATTTTAATAAGTCAGAGGGGTGAAAAAGAGAAAGTTTAGTATGATTTTTAATTTCAAATATACCATTCAAAGGAAACTTTTTGTTTATTCTAAGGGACTTTCAGCCTTCGGTAATGATGTAATCTTTCATTCTGCGTTTAAATTTGTCAAAAATACTTATTAGTTTTCTCAGGATTCCAAAAAAAATGAATGCGTTTAAAAAGATTTCGATCGAAATTTTGCACCTGCGCTTTCCAAAAGGATTAAAGTGTTATACAATACAATTTTGGAATCACTATTTTAAACGCTTTTAAATGAGCTGTCACTTGATGTACTTTCCCATTTAAAAAAACCAAAGTTGTAAATGTCACCTGAAGAGGGATCGCGTAAAGTTTAAAGCATTAATGTTATAATATACTTTGATTATTTTAAAAATCGACCTGTCCGAGCGTTTTGCTTATGTGCTAAAAATAAATCAGTTAATAAGGGGGCAACACTTTTTCCAGCGCTTTTTTATAAGTGAAGTCATATGAGAAATCACACAGTGTAAATTCCATTAGGTTTAGGACAAAAAAGGGGGATTTTGCAAAATTATTATTAATCAATTAATATCATACATTGAGCTAATGCATTCAGTAATAATTATCAATAAAAACTACGTTCATAGTAGGAATGAACGAAACTGATTGTAGGGATGAATAGAAATGCTTTTAAGAATAACCGTATTTATTGTGGGAATGAACGGAAATAATTGTAGAAATAATCGAAATGCGTTAGGGGAAGTAACACTGTTATTGATACAACGAATAGTCTTCGTCGGTCAATTCACGACGTTGTTGTTTCAATAAATAGTGTTCGTTGGCTAAGTGAACAGTGTTCGTAATATTAATGAATGGATGTTCATCCATTCAATAAACGTAATACATTGGATCAACAAACGAAAATAATGAATTGATGAACATCGCTTTGTTGTTCCAATAAAACCAAGAATTGGACAAATTTTAAGTATTGCTTTTGTTGTCTGAATTAACATTTTTATTAATATTACGTACCTTTTCCGTTGAGTGGAACATCGTACTTACGGCCCTGGTTGCAAGTCTCTAGGTGCTGTATTTAAAAATCAATTTATTCCGGTGTTTTAAGTGCTAAATGCTCTGGTCTAAATTATTAATAGGTAGTCACAATACTCTGCAAGTATTGGCAAGTATGTACGAATAATCGTAATCCCTTTGCGCAGATCATTTTTACCGACAACAAATGGAAAACCAACGAGGGGCAACGAGTAACAAATAATATTATTGTACTATTAACTCACTCACACGATATGGCAAGTATACGCAGGTAACGATTATTCGCCAAGTACATAACGTCGGTATATTACGAAAACCAGATAAATGTCGAAATACCGAAATCGAGAAAAAACGTTTTTAAAGTTTAGTGCTTTATTTTGAATTAAGCGTACCAGTTGTGTTTGCTATTCGATATGCTAGTGAATGATGCATATATCAGAAATAATATTCTATCATTAGTTTGAAATAGTTAAGAGACCTAGTTGATTAAACCTAAATTTAAGATCGAGGTGCGATCACTTACCTGGTTTTACCTGTAAATCAAAATAAATCACACTGTATTAAAGACACTTATCACATACAGCAGTAGAAATATATTGTTGTCCGGCAAATATATATATATGTGCGCTTAGTTTGTTCTACATGCAACAGAACTTTGATTTTATGGAAGTAAGTAGCGATATATTGTTTTATTTGAAAATGAAAAGTTGGTTACGTGTAACTTATTTGTTTATTATACAAATTATCTGCTGAATGGTAAGTCGTACCATTTATTGGGTTTTACCTGTATGTAGAGCGTAAATAGTTGAGAATTTTGGTATACTTAACTCAATATTTTAAAATTTGTCATTTATCTGGTTTTCGCAGTATACCGACGATAATATATTTTCGCTTGAGTCCGGCTTTACAGAATTGAGAAATCAAAAAGTATCCAAAAGGCAGGACCATTAATAATAATAAATTTTTAGTAGTTCTTTAACTGTATATATTACAAAAAAAGAAACTCCATTTGTAATATTAAAACACAAAATAAAAAACTTTATTATGGCCATAAATGTTGTAAAATCTCAATTTGTCTCGTATGCACAAAATATATCTCATATTAATTTCCGAGTGAGGACCATTATTTCCGCACAACTGACCCTAAATATACGATTTAAAGTACAAGATGTTTTATAAACTGACCAAAATTGACCATTAAATTGTATTTAAAAAAAGATGATCTTCTCGAGTAACCCGATCCAACATTCGCATTCGCTAGATTAAATCTCGCAGATATTTTCATCAAGAGAACGAGTTTTTGTCTCTTCTGCTAATTTGATCGTAAACTTGTCAGACTGTCTATTGTTTTGTGCCGTTTTTTTTCTACCGGGAGGTCTACAAATGAACGCTTACATCAACACGAATCAAAATGATGTCAGAATTAATTGTTTCGTTTTTGCTGCTATGGTTTTAAGTGACGGGTAGGTGACGCGCTTACCCTAAACTTTGTTTTTTTACGTACATAATATATTATTAATTGCTTATTTTTTATAGAACTTATGCCCGGTTGCACCAACAGATCTTAAGTTTAAGTCGAGAATATCATAAGAATTAATATAATATAATTATAATATAGTACAATAAGAATACTATAATATAATAATAGATATAATTGATAATAAGCTAAGAATCTAAAATTATGATGCAACGTAAGTGATACTCAAGGAGGCCCTATCTATGAGTAGAGCTTAGCTAAACTGGAGCTTAAGATCTGTTGGTGCAACCAGGCATTAGTATTTCATCTTTTATCAGTTTTCTTAATAGTATGGCGTATATTCCATGTTAGTTTGAGCACTTGCTTTATACTGTAGTAGGTACTTTTGTTACTTCTCTAATCGTTTTTTCTTTTATGCTTAAGTTTTATATGCAAGAGTAAGTGAACTGGCAAGATTTGTCTGAGGAAGATCATTAATATAAATTAAAAGTAAAAGTAGTCACAATATTGAGCCTTGAGGTCATACGATATTTCCCTCTGCCGATCTCATTCCACCCATCTGCACAATCTGCTTTCTATTGAAAAGATAGCTTGAAATCACTACTGAAATGCTAGTACCTCCAAATCCATATCTCTCCAATTTCATGAGAAGCAATTCATGTAAACACAATCAAATGCTTTACTCAGGTCACAGAATGTAGCAGTCAGATAACAGCTCTGCTCAAAAGCCTCTTAAATCTTGATCTTTAAGTCCATGATAGCCTTTGCTGTATTTAGAGCCCTTCTAAAACCACACTGACTACTTGTAAACAAATTTTTGGTTACAAAATACTCATCAATTATTGCTGTCATACATTTCTCAAATACCTGTATTATAGGAAGGAGTGATACTGGTCCATGACTGGATCGGTCATCATTATCACCCTTCTTTACTGGTATCGCAACTGCTCTTTTGAGGAGATCCGGAAAGTTGCTTTTTTTAAACAATGATTGATAAGTGTCGTTAGAGGACTAGCGATGAGAGGTTTCACTCCTTTTATTACATTAACACAGAATCCGAAGTGTCCATTAATTTTATTGTTCACCATATTAGTTAAAATATTTCTGATGTAAGTGAGAGAAAGTCGTTGGAAGGAAATTACTTCCCTGGACAGAGTGACAAAATCTAATAATCTAGGAGCTAGAGCCGAAAAATCATCGTCATAAGTAATATGGAGTTTGGCATGTGAAATGTGTCTATTGTATTGATAATTATGACCCTTTTCAGGCTGACACCTCAGTGGATACAGGAAGTAGCAATAAGGGATGAAAGGGGAAAGTTAGTGTAGTCTTTAAAGGTTTTCACCTTCTATTTTGTTAAACCTCAATCGATTTGCATGAAAATTGGTGACTAGTTAGAACATACCTCAGGAAATAAAAATGATTTGGTGCCAACTTGCACTTTTACCCTGGGAGTTGATACCACCCCTTCTCGGGGGTGAAAACGATTTTATTAAAAATAACCCCACAAATCGATAGAGGGACAAATTATAAGTAAATTTTGTTATATCATGTTATTAAAATAAATCAATACTTTTTGAGTTATTAGAGAGCAAAGATTTGTCTGTTTAAGAGCACATGCGTGAAGTTACGGATGATAAAAAGAACATATTAATTAATTGTATGTTACTAAAATATTATTTTTTTATTATTTCGATATTATAAATTTACCAAAAGTGTATTTGAATATGTCAAATGTACCCATTACTGGACATATTCAGTTTATAATGAAAAAAAAAATTCAATTAAATATCGAAATAATATAAAAAATAATATTTTACTAACATACAATTAATTAACATGTTCTTTTGATCATCCGTAACTTCACGCATATGCTCTTAAATAGACAAATCTTTGATCTTTAATAACTCAAAAAGTATTGATTTATTTTAATAACATGATTTTACAAATTTTACATGATAACAAATTTTACTTAGAATTTGTCCCTCTATCGATTTGTGGGGTTATTTTTAATAAAATAGTTTTCACCCGAGGGAAGGGGTGGTATTCACCACCAGGGTAAAAGTGCAAGTGGCACCAAATCAGTTTTGTTTCTTGAGGTATGCTCTAAGTAGTCACCAATTTTCATACAAATCGATGGAGGTTTAACAAAATAGGAGGTGAAAACCTTTAATGACTGCACTAACTTTCCCCTTTCATCCCTAATTGCTACTTCCTGTATCCACTGAGGTGTCAGCCTGAAAGGGGTCATAATTGTCAATATACAATGGACACATTTCACAGGAAAAACTCCATATTACTTATGACGATGATTTTTCGGCTCTAGTCCCGTCTATAAGGGATTGAAGAAGACATGATTCTGAGTCTGCAAGTTACAAGCAAGATTAGTGAAGAAATCAATAAATTCGTTAGGTGAAATTTTTGTTTCCAACTTACTCTTAAAGTTATTTCGGTGCTAATTGATAGTATCCCATATACACTTAATTGGATTAGATGCTGTTGCAATAAATTTATCACTAGCTTTTTTAATAGCCGCTTTTGTTTCTAATTTGTAATGTTTTTTGTAATTTGTTAACAGATTTTTTTGAGCCAATGTAGCGAGACAAGGAATTTTAAGACTGATCCTGTGGTTGGAACAACCGTAGAATCCCTGATTGTTTAATTGGATTTGCCTAATATTTTAACAAAGATCAGTTGGGTTGGTGTTTTTTTTATAGGTTTTTTATCGATAATTGTACACCTCTACTAGTTTCATCTCTTTTTAATTCACAACGTGTTATGTTTTCCATCTTTTGCGTTATTTTGAAGGTTATTAACGCCTATGTGTAAATTGGTAGCTATAATAATGGTGTCTGTGACTGACGATAGGTAATTGTCAATATTGTCGGATAGAGAAAGAGAAGATAAGGTAGTTATCTGTTTGGGATGTCTAACCTATCCAATCAGCATTATGTCTTAATCGAGTAGCTTCTGGATATAGTTTGGTCATTGAATGATATAAAAATTTTAAAGATATTGCTCTCATAGGCGCCATCGGAGGTTTAGAGTCTCTTAAGCTGATATCTACTGAAAAAATGTTCCAGAAGAAAAATCAAATATCTACTAGAGGCTCTTTTGCTGTGTCGAATGCCTTACCTTTCTGTTAATGTAGTTGGATCCTCACATACAAATGTGGGCATTGAAGTTTTTTTTTTCTTTTTCTCTGATTCTGGCTTTGGTTTAGAACTAGAACCTTTAGCTACGTAATTGTATAACTTATCACTAAGTCAGGGGAGTAATGTGTAGTGTGTGTGTTGAGTAAGTGTCTTGTTACTTTGCAAAGTCGACGTCATTGTCTTTGCAAAGAGACGCTAATTGTTTCCGAACGTCTGCGGTCCCTCCGGTGAGTACCGATCCCACAAGGACAGAAACTATTTTTTATTTATTAATTTATAATAAATGAAAAATTTCTGCCCCCGGTAGGATTCGAACTCCCGACCTTTCGTTTCAAAGGTAGGCGCTCTTACCACTGCGCCACAGAGGGGATTAGCATTGAAGTTATCTATTAGAATATATGGAGCCTAGAGCTGATAGATAAGGTTTAGGGGTTCTGTTTCTTTTAGGGCGTAGTTAAGTGGAATAGGGTGTCAATTTGAAAAGTTGCCACCCCCTACAATTTGGGCCCTATAGAAAATCTAAAAATATACAAAAAAAAACGTCAAATTTATTTGTGAGGGGACATTTTGTACACCAGTTTTCAACTAAATTACATTAACCCTCTAGCGGGGGCGGACACAACCCCCAAAATCTTTAATGGGAAGGGGGGTTGAGTGATACCTCATTTTAAAGATCGTTCGATTAGCTTTTCAAAAATATCACACACATTATATTTCTTTTCTGTACTTTTGGAAAAATCAAGTGAAACCGTACATATATTAGGTACAGTGGAACCTCGATAACTCGGATTAATCGGGACCGCGGCCGATTCGGGTTATCGAAAATTCGGGTTAGCCGGAGAATATGGTAAAAATTAATAAAATACGGTATACTTACAGATAAACTCCGTTAGAACTGAAATAACATAAAATATAAGCACAGTACCTACACATCCAAATTACCAAAAACACGCAAACACAAACCTAAGCAAACGGAAGCGAACAATACAAGCCTGTATTATGTTACAATACAGTCACAATCGGAACGATGTTATGTTATTTAAGAACAGTGAAAACATAAGACCATTGTTTAAGAAAGAATTTGTTAAATAGTCTTTTAGTCTTTTTTCAACAATGCTAAGACAGTTTGCAATAAATAAGGAATAACAGTTGCTTGTTGTTTCCGATAATAACGTTGCTCTGCTACAGGCGCCGTGTGCCATGAGTCATTTTTACTATCGTATAGTTCAAATTACACAAACACACATTATCTCTCAAATATTATATTACATACATTTTTATTGTTGAAATGTTTGTCTGACAAAAATCGGTCCGGGTTCGCTGGACTTCCGGGTTATCGGAAGCTGACTTATCGGGGTTCCACTGTATCGAGTTCAGAACTCCAAAACTTCTTTTGGAGTACTGAACTCCAAATTGATTTTTTTTTGTATTGGAGTATTTAGAGTATTTTTTTGAAGTATTTTTTAAAAAATCAAGTAAAACCGTAAATATATTAAGTATCGAGTTCAGAACTCCAAATTTTTTTAGAACATTGAGTCCACGATTTTTCCAAACGTACTAAAAAGAAATATAAGGTATGCGGTATTTTTGAAAAGGTAATTGAATGACCTTCAAAATGAGATATTACTTAATCCCCCTTTCCATTAAAGATTTTGGGGGTTGCATCCGTCCCCGCTAGAGGGTTGATGTAATTTCGTTGAAAACTGGTCTACAAAATGTCCCCCTCACAAATAAATTTGACGTGTTTTTGCATATTTTTAGATTTTTTATAGGGACCAAATTATATGGGGTGGCAACTTTTCAAATTGACCACTGTATAGCTGCAAATGGTACGTTTATTTGGAAATCGATACAGCGAGAGCTTTAAGTTCTTTCCTTAAAGGAAGGTGAAATTAAAAATAGACCACTGAAAATAAAAATTGATACCACCACTGACTTTGTTTCAATTCGTTCAAATATAATTATAACCTTCGAAGTTTTTTAGTTTAGGAAGTTTGGATAATTTGGAATTGGCTACTTGAAAGCATACGATCTCAGGAAGAAAACGTAATATGAGGTGGTTCCTATATTTTATGACATACACAAACATAGGTTATGATTATTACTTATGTCTGCATTCTTTTCACCTAATTTGGAAAAATGTAAAAACGTTGAATTATCCACGTCCATCTGTCCGTCTGTAAACACAACTCCTCCGTCAGTATAGCAGATACAATGACACATGAGGTGTCGAATGAAAGCTTATAACTCAAGGACGGTATTAAAGGTGAGAAATTTGACCTAGACCTTTCGGTTTGAGAGTTGAAATCGAAAGTACTTGAAACCGAAAGTACTGTTTTAAGTTCGCAGGAATTATACAAGCGATACATTATTCGACGCGCCTTAGCAAGGCGAGAATAAATGTATACTTTTGCCTTTTATATCACTTTCGGTTAAAAAGTTCTAACCGGAAATGCCATATTATAGTTGTATAAATAGTACATGTGAAATATCAATCGAAGCGTATTGAATAGTCGAGCTTGAATCTTTAGTCCTGGTTTTGAAATCATTTTCGTTTAAACAATTATGAGCGAAAGTTTAGTAAAAATAACTTAAAATTAGTGAAATAGTATATCAAATAAATATCGACTTCCGGTTATATTTTCGTTTCGGTAACTTTGGGTGAAAACCTAGAAACTTATGAAGTCCAATGACTTATTTTAAATATACCATTTAACTAATTAAGCAGTGAATCAATAAAAGTCCGTTGTTGCATTATTGTTTGTGTTTGTACACACCTTGTCACTCTGTTTCAATATTGTTCAGTTGTTGAAGATAAGTGCGTAAACATATTTGTTGATTGTAAGAATACGATAAAAAACTAGCACGATTTAATAATACCCAGAAGTGGAGAAGAGAGATAAGGCTTTTTGTTTTGCGTTAAAAGACGCCGCTCGGCAGGATACGACGATAATGACAATAATAAGAGCACAACTCAACAAATTAATTTAGATAGTTCTCCAGTCAAAGACGCTAGCGGCGTGCGGCTTTTCAAAGAAGTTACGCGGCTATAAAGATTCTATTGTATTGATATCTAATGCCAATAATAACAATTAATCTGTATTATAATGGTTATTTCATTTCATGGAGAAATGACAACTTTTTCAAAACTATAACAAATAAATGAAATTATTAAGAAAAATTATACCCTTGGAAATTAAGCCCAAAAAACAATTAAAAAATCTAAAAATTACAGGCCGCTATTTTTTAACTGGAATATATGTGAGAAGTCCATAGAAAAGATGTGGGTATCGAAATTTTTACTGTGTTATGGTTTTTTTATTAACATTTAAGCAAAAAATGCGACTCTTCATTAATTTCAATATTGTGAAAACTGCTGAAGTTTGTGAAATTTTATAATTTAAAAAATTTTTATAAACAAAAAAGTTATTATAAATTAAAACCGAAAATAAGCATTTTTTCAATTGTTCATGATACATTCCATGTCAAATCACTCAGGCAAAAACTTTTTGATCTTCGATTATTCTGAAACTTGTAGTCTAGCTTCTGCGGGACGAATTGCTCGACATGAAAATTGCTCGAAATACAAATTGCTCTAATAAAAAATAAAATTGTATATCTAAATATTTATTCGTAATAATACAAAATATAGACATCAGAATAATATTTTAAATAGGACAAATTATGTGATATTCCACGTATATAATCATAAATTAATTTATGCTGAAAAAATACTTATTACGAATCTAAAATATCTTTGAACTTTGGAAATAAAAAGAAAAATAACGACTTTGATTTAGCCTCATTATGATAATTAGGGATTATGATAATTTCCAGGTATTAGGAAAGGGTTAAAATCATTACCTTAGTTTATCGAAGATGGGCATCGCGGATTCCAAAATGCAAATAAGTGATGATAGCGTATTGCGCTTAATAAACAATTATGAACAACAAAAAATAATATTTAGGTATGTGATTATGTACAGCTGGTTCCTAAAAAAACTGATACGACTCTTAGTAAGGTTTGATCATTTTGAGCAGTGTATTTGATTGGTCTGACAGTATATTATATTTATTATGACAGACAAATAAATATACACACAAACAACAAACAACTGATTACATAGGTTAATTCATAAATTGTAATAATTATTAAGGTCTAAATTTTGATATTATTTTGAACTCCTGCATTTTATATAGAGTATATAAATGATAGTTATTACATAAAATAGGGTTGTTGTCAATTAGATAAACAAATTGCTAATTTAAGAACTTATTTGCAGATTATGGTTTTAGGTTGTTATTATTATTATTATTATTATTATTAAGGAATAAAACAAACGACTTAACTCAAGAGTATAAGCAAGAATTATAACCAAATTAAAAGATAACTGGGCACTATCAGAGGCAGCAGAACATTTTAACTTTTTGCTGCAGTTGGGTACCTAAGATGCGATGCTTTAATTATGTGCCAAGGTTGTTGTCTTTTTTCCCAGAAATAAATAATTCTTGCAGTTTTTGCATCGTCAAAAGGATTCTCTTCAAAAGCGAACGATCTTCACGAGCGGTAGATATTTGGTCTTCCGGCTTTCTTTCTTTCGAGAGTCTATCTTTTATTAATATTAAAAACTGTTGTTCTGTTTACGTTAAAATGGTTCTCTATGGCAGATAGTGACCAACCATCTTCTAATTTCGTTACAATTCTTGCTTTTGGTTCTTTGCTAGCATGTGGAGCCATTTTTTGAGGTTGAACGGGTTGAACAGAATAAGTCTGATAAATTTTAAGATTTGGCAGTGACAGTGACAGCATGTAAATAATAATTATTTCTTCTTCAAAATACACTGCCCAATTTTCTACAAAATACGCTTTAATAGTCGTATATTCTTTTTTATTCGAGCAATTTTTATTTCGAGCAATTTTCATGTCGAGCAATTCGTTTTCGAGCAACTGATTTCGAGCAATTGATTTTGAGAAATTGATTTCGAGCAATTGCGTTCGAGCAATTGACCTAGAAACCCAGATTAAGGTTGAGACTTTTAAAGAGTTGGGTCATGTTATTGAATGCATTCCTAGCCTTCTCTATTCTACATTTTATTTCTTGTGACTGATCCCATTGTTCGTTTCCTATTGTTCCAAGATAGGTATACTGTTTTACTCGATCCACTGGTGTATTCTTCATAAGCAGTTGGGCGTCTCTAATTTTATTTTTGCTGTTAACCATAAATTTGGTTTTTGATATATTTACTTGTAGTCCACATCTTTCACTTACTTCATTTACTTTGTTTACTAGTTGCTATAAACTGTTCAAGCTGTCTGCAAAAATATTCCAGTTCAGCTGGGTGCAATTATTCGAGGTGTGAAATTACATAAACAATGGATCATTTCATAAAACGGGAAGATCTCTTGTTTGTGGGATTCCACACCTCTCAACAATAGAATCCCGCCAAGCGGGAGAGAATATTAATAATTTCTTAGATAGCTGGTTATACACTAAATTTACAATCAAGATGCTGTAGAAATAAATAAACCAAGACACGTTAAATGCTACTAGGAGCACTCCCGAATCATAATTTACAATGTATTGTTGTATAATTTTTATGGGAAAATTTTAGAAAATAAATTTATATCAGAGACCACGAGATCATAGATTTTCATCGCCCTGTATATGACCAAAAATTGTAAACATTATAATTAGTTAGTAACCAGTGTTGTCGCGGAAGGTGAAATCGTTAAGTGATTTGTTAATGTTTCTTTGAACGGATATACAATTATGCGGTAAAAATTAGAAAGTACCTTTATTTCTCGTTGGAATCGACAATAGGACATTTGTAAATGATTCGTAGAAGGAGAGACAATAAACAAATTTATTTAGTTTGGAATATAAGGTTTTTTGTTTAGCATATTGAAACAACGAAAAGTAATTTGGTATCTCCTAGAATTTAACAAAATGGAAAAGTTGTATACAAAGTAAATGGGTTCTTAAGAAATGAAAATATGGATGTATTGGGTAGACAGGATGTTTGTGATTGGCGGAGATAATGGATGGAAGGGGTGAGAGTGTTGAGTCTGATTTTGAGAAGAGAAGAAATGGTCACTGTGTAATTAATATCTGGAGAAAACAGTCCAGTTTTTTAAAAAGTGAGAAGTCGGTGTAATGTGGTAAAATTGGCTTTTGCGAGCAGATCGTGGTGAAACGAAATCGTTGACCGAGTTGAGAAGTTAATTTTCCTTGTGTCCGAGGAGATTCCTGTGTTCTGTCTAGAACGAATAGCCAAAAGATATCGATCAGAGAGAAAACTGAATTGAGATTTCGAGCGAGTCCCGTTATTTGTTTGTTGGTGAAGCAGTTTGGATGAGAAGGACCTTTCGCTACATCCTAGGAGCAAGTGTGAGAGAATCGAAGGCTGCGCAATCCAGGAAGAAGAAGTAAAGAAGGAACAAAAAGGTTAGTCAGAATTTTTGTGAAAATGGGAGAGTTTGTTTTATATCCACACCATATTTGTTTATTTTTGTATTGAGCATTTCTATAGCATAATTTAGTCATTCCAAAATTTAAAGAAGAGATAAGTAATCAATTCAAAAGAAGAAAAGTAAATTTTAGTAATTTTTTAAGAATAGTCTAACGAATTATTTAAATACATTTTTTGTTAAAACAAAGGAGATATCAGAATTAAAGCTTAATTTATTAGATGAGAAAAAGTTGCAGCAGAATTAAAATTTAGTATAATTTTTAAATCTTATTTTTATGGTATATTGGATAAATAAAAAATATTTATAACATTTATATGACATCGAGTGTGTTTAATTTCCCTGTTTTGTCCCTGGATGAAGTAAGTAACTAGAGATACTAGAAGCCACAAACCTAAGGTAATGCATTAAAATTAAAATAGCCCTGAGAGTAAAATTTATTAGATAATTCAATTTAATTTTGATTTTGTTTTACATAAGTAATAATTAAAATAATGAAGTAATTAATCAAAATAAGAATTTGCTGATCCATCTTATAGAAAGAGAGTATAACAGGATATACATATACAAATAATAATTTCCAAAGTTTATACATTGTAAATTATGATTCGGGAGTGCTCCTAAAGTATTTTTCAGCTAAGAAGACCGCTTTGCAATTAAGAGATGATCAGTGGGTCTCAAAGAGTGGGGCGTTAATATTTAATTCCAATCGCTTGAAAAGTAATAGTACATTATATACCGCGGGACTGAAGTAGTACATTTAATCCTGAAGGTAAAGTTTATGGCCCGACCGCAGGGAGGGCCATAATTTACCTGAAGGATTAAATGTACTTCAGTCGCAAGGTATATACGATACTTTTCGTACTTCCGGTATGATTTTATTAATTATTTCAATAATTTCAATCAGTTTTTTCTCTCTTCAACTCATTTAATAAACTGTCTTTAAAATAAGTTACCATAGTAACATTGCGTTGTGACAGTTATAATTTAGAAACATTGTCATTACTAGTGTCATTGTAAAGAAACATTGTTATTGATAATTATTGGTATCATGAGTGAAGAAGGTGTATCTGATATTGATAAAAGAGCAGCCGAAGTAGGTGAAGAATTGTTACCACCGAAATCTAGAAAACTATACGAGCAGCAGTACGATGCTTTTAAAAAGTGGTGCCGCTTAAAAAATGTGAGACAACCTACTGAAAATGCGCTGTTAGTCTACTTCGATGATAAATCAAAAGCGGTTTGTGCCTCAACTCTCTGGGCACATTACTCAATGCTGAAATCGGTTATTAACATTAGAGAAGATATTGATATAAGTAAATTTCCAAAATTATTAGCTTTTTTGAAGAGAAGAAATGAGGGATTTAAGCCAAAGAAGTCAAGAATTCTCACGTCTGAGCAGGTAGATCAGTTCTTACGGGAGGCTCCGGATGATAAATATTTAATGCTTAAGGTAAATTTGGAAATTTGTTTATATTCAGAAATTTTAAGAAATCAATTTTTTTGTAGGTTGCACTTATTTTGGGCGTTGCGGGAGCTTGTCGTGGAAAAGAGTTGGTTGATTTAGAAATCGACGATGTGAGAGATTTGGGCGATTCCTTCCTAATTGCGATTAGAAACACCAAAAATAAAATTGACCGAAATTTTGTGATCAAAAATTCAGAAAACAGTGCCATCAGTTTTGTGGCGATATTTCGGAAATATGTGGCATTGCGAAAGACAGGGACAACTCATTCAAAATTTTTTGTTCAATACATCAACAAAGAATGTACTACGCGAGTAGTAGGAAAAAACATGTTTGGTACAATTCCACGGCAAATAGCAGCTTTCTTGAAATTAGAAAATGCGACGTCTTATACGGGACATTGTTTTAGACGCACATCTGCGTCTTTGTTAGCTGATTCGGGAGCAACAATAGACGTGCTGAAGAGACATGGAGGATGGAAATCCTCCAACGTGGCCGAGGGATATATTGAATCGTCTATTAAAAATAAACAAAAAATTTCAGATAAAATATTTGGTCAAGTCGCCGATTCGTCCACTATAGTTATGCCACAGTCCTCATTCTCGCTTCCTGTTTCCGCAGGATCTTCGAAACAAACACCAGTTCAATATGAAAAGGACCTATCTGTTACTCGTCAGTTACCTGCTGCATTAACCCAGGAAAGACTGGTCAATATGACGAACTGTCACAATATTAATTTGAATATTAACGTTAATTACCATTCTAATTAATTATATTTTTCAATAAAATATCCCTTAAATTCGTTTGTTTGTGATTTAATCGTTCCGGGAGTTTCGTCAATATTTAATCCCGGAGGGATTAAATGTGACACTTTAGTACCTGTCACAAGGGAGTGAAGTTGTCACTTTAGGCCCGGAAGTACGAAAAAATATTTAATTTCCTGTATTTTATTCAGTAAGAATATTAGATTTTACTCTATCAAAGGCAAATAAAATGAATATACATAATATGTATATACAGGGCATGTTAAAAGAAGTGGAACGGAATATTCTGAAAACTCGAAATTATTTGTCGACATCAAATGTCCATTAAGGTCTCTATTTGGCGTAGAGTGAAAATTATACGAAGAGTTTTGCATGCAGTAAAATACTGGTAAATACTTGCTAAGTTGCTGGTATGTCCAAATTTAAATAAAATACATTTAAAACTTTACTTTCTGCAGACACTGTATTAAATATAACCTTGAAACAACGATACCATAACGTTTCCCGCGGTACCCACAATAAAGATTTTCCACGGTAAACATCAATAAGTTTGATAATATTTCTTTCCTCCCACCACATTACAAGAAATATTCAACTCGACTTCAAACGTTTGTTGAAACACCGACAGAAGTTAGATTGTGGTGCGCCGTGTGCGCGCCGTTTGTGCGCCACTTGAAAACACGTGCTAATCTGACGAACATGCTGCACGCGAGCGGCTCGCACATCGAGCGGAGCGCATATGTATACATACCCTTATAATACCAAGCATAAGTTAAACACTGCAATGATTGTGATTGCAAAAACGGTTCGCATGTTTTGAATAAGATTTTTGCTGATTATGTATTTTGCTAAAATATTAAATAACACAAAAAATACAATTCACAACCATCATTTAATTTTTAACCATAAACAAAAGTCTAATATGATGACAAGTTGAAATTGATCGACTTTGTCGATAAGAGTGTCATTAACAGATATTTTTAAATACCATGAATCATTTTCCAATGATTGTGTGGATTTAAGAAATACGTACTAAACAATTTTTTTACCTGTATAAAGGAGATTATAATCATGACACATTATGGTATTCCTTATTTTTCAAATAATATGCTCTTGTAAACGCATAACTTTGATTTATTGCTAAACCTACATTAGATACGTCACAAGAAATTAAAAATAATTAACAAGTAATAAACTCACTGTTTTAATCAGATATATTATATTCTCTACTATTCAACAATGTACAAACTACAGGGCTATAAAACTGCTTAGCCACACCATGAAAATATGGGAAAGAGTAATTGATAGACGGATACGTGAAGAGACCGAAATATCCGAGAATCAATTTGGCTTTATGCAGGGTAGATCAACAACAGATGCAATTTTCATTATAAGGCAGTTGATGGAAAAATACAGGAGTAAAGAAACAAACGCTCATATGGTATTCATTGATCTTGAGAAAGCAAATGATAGAGTTCCTCGAGAGATTCTGTGGTGGGCACTCAATAAGAAAGGAGTCCCTGGTGAATATGTAAAGATTGTGAGGGATATGTATGAGGGAGTAACGACTAGTGTTAGGACAGGTGTGGGAGAGACTGATAAATTTCATGTGAAAGTAGGATTGCATCAAGGTTCTATGTGCTTAGTCCGTATTTATTCTCATTAGTTTTGGACCAGATAACAGCGAAAATACAGGGTAACATTCCATGGAGCTTAATGTATGCTGATGATGTCGTGTTAGTAGGAAATAGTGAAAGAGACTTAGAACAAAAACTGGAACAGTGGAGACAAGCTCTGGAGGAAAAAGGTCTAAAACTTAGTAGGACAAAAACAGAGTATTTGGAATGTTCATTTAAAGATGGAGCTACTACAAATAAAATGGTATCTTTGGATGGTGAAATGATTGTAAAAAGCAATAGTTTTAAGTACGTAGGATCGGTATTGCAGAGTAATGGAGAAATAGATGGAGATGCATGCAGTAGAATTAGGGCTGGATGGATGAAGTGGAAAGAAGCGAGTGGTGTGTTGTGTGACAGAAAAATTCCAATGAAGCTGAAGGGAAAATTCTATAAAACAGCCATTAGACCAGCTATGATGTACGGAACTGAATGTTGGGCAGTGAAAAAGAAAGAGGAACAGCGAATGCATGTGGCGGAAATGAGAATGCTTATATGGATGAGTGGAGTGACAAAGAAGGATAAAATTAGAAATGAGTATATTAGGGGAAGTCTAGGTGTGGCACCAATTGATGCCAAAATGAGAGAGCATAGGTTAAGATGGTTTGGTCATGTTCAACGTCGAGACGTTAACCACCCAATACGAAGAATAGCTGAAGTGCAGATACCTGGAAGGAGTAGGAGAGGAAGACCAAAGAAGACCTGGGGGGAGACGATAAGGCAGGACATGTTGGTAAAGGGGATTGACATTGATATGGCCCAAGATAGAATTTTGTGGAGAAATGCAATTAGGGAAGCTGACCCCGCATAGGGATAAGGCAAAGAGAATGATGATGATTATATTCTCTACTATTGCAATAAAATATTAAAACAAATAAACGAAAACTTGTTGAGTAGTGCTGATTGATACAGCAGAGCAATAAAATGTTATTCATAAAGATGGTGTAAAATATATCGCCGCTTATCTGGTCCGCTGGTAATAAAGTTATCAGCATTTAATTGCAAAGCGGTCTTCTTAGCTGGAAAATACTTTAGTAGCGTTTAACGTGCCATGGTTTGTTTATTTCTACTGCATCTTGATTGTAAATTTAGTATAGTACACTTATTTCAACATGATTATTATTTAGGCTTACATCTATTCTTTTTATGAACTTTCACGCATAAAACATTGTATCTTTCTCTGTTCTGCTATGCATATTAATGATTTGTATAAAGTTAATTAAAATTTATACAAATCAAATCAAGATCATGAGATGTATAGCAAGGATGTACATCGTAATGTTAATGATACTGATAATGAATCACTTCAATGTTTCCAATTTACCACATTTCTTTCTTTGGGTTCAATAAATCCTTTCATTAATCTCATAATTATTCTCTGTTTCATGGTACAATACATTTATCCGGATAGCAATGGCAACTCCTTACTAAATCTATCCGATTAGATCGTAGTTTCAGTACAAAACAGCACTAATTTAAGTCGAATGCAAATCTCAATCCTTGACCTTTGCGCTTTCTAATAGGCATTGCACTCACTCTCTTGCACACAGAGTGCAACATATAGACATTGGATTCGAGATCAACCACTGACGGGGTGTTACACAGGAGAAAAGGGTTATACATTACAACATTAATGTCACATTTTTATTAATTTATATCTAAATAATTATTTTACTATATCTTATAATATATCTTCTAAGGTGTGCCAAAAATATAAGTTGCCAATTAACTACAGTATTTTTAATGTAGAATTATATGCCATATACAGGGCACTCACATACATTATATGTTTACCACAACAGAAATACATAATTTTGACTGTTTCACTAACCTCATTACAATCCATAGGAAAAATATACGTAGAGAATTACATTTTAGGAAAACTTACTTACTTAATCCAGAACTCGTCTACCTTTCGGTGTGAGTTATTACGGAGTTAGGTTCTCCATCGTTTTCTTCCACATTTCCTTCCATTTCCTTCTATCCATGGCCAATGCTTTTGTTTCCTCCCATTTTATTCCTCTTTTGTCGGCCGCTTCCCTCACTTCTTCTGTCCACGTCTTTCTTGGTCTTCCTCTCTTCTTTCTTCCCATATCTCTCGCTTCATATATCTGTCTTACTATTTTTCTTCTCAGTACATGTCCGAGCCATCTAAGTTGTCCTTGTTCGATTGTTGTTGTAACTGGGTGTATTTTCAGATTTTCTCTCTAAAGGGTTGATTTCTAATTTTATCGTTCCTTGTTTTTCCCTCTATTGTTCTCAAAAATCTCATTTCTGTGCTTATTAGTCTATTCTTTTGCCTTTTTGTTAATGCCCAAGATTCAGAGGCATAGGTTAGAGTGGGTGTCACAATCTTTTTTACTATTTCCGTTTTTATATTCTTAGGTATTTCTTTCTTTTTTTAAAAAGTTACTCTTAATAATATTGTACAGCTTACCAGTCTTTGCAATTCTTTCATTTATCTCATCTTCTAATTTTCCATCCCGGCTTATGATTACCCAAAAATACTTATATCTGTCTACCTGTTCAAGTTGCTTTGCCGTCTACTTCTATATTATGTTTTCCTTTTTGTCTTCCAATTATCATTGTTTTTGATTTTTGTCTGTTTATTTTCATGTTTCTGGTTTTTAGCTCTTAATATAGTATGTTTATATTTTCTTGTAATAATTGTTTTTCGGACTCCCCAATGATCACCAGGTCGTCTGCGTAGCATAGTTCTGATATTTGTATCATTCTCAACTTCCAATATCTTACATTATATTTTCTCCATTTGTGTTTGCATTATTTTATTACGTCATCTATTACGTCTGTCATCTATTACGCCATCTGTTACGTATTACGTCATCTTATTACGTCAGTACTAGGTTAAAGAGTAGTGGGCTCAGGACACAACCCTGTTTTAATCCAATGTTGCTGTCGAACATTTTTGATTTTTCATTTCTTGTCCTTACATAGCTTTTTGTTTTTTCGTATAGACTCTGGATGCATCTTATTAGATCTTGTTCAATTTTTCTCTTCTCTAGTATTTCCAAATATCTCTTTTAATTCTGTCTAAAGCTTTTTCCATATCTATGAAACATGCACGTATTTCTTTTTCTGTTTTAAGAGCTTCTTCTGCTGTTTGTCTCATTATGAAAATCTCATCGTTCGTCCTTCTTTCTTTTCTGAAACCACTCTGGCTCTCCTCAAAGATGTTTTCTAGTTTTTCTCGTAGCCTGTTTTCTAGTATACTAGCATAAAGTTTTCCTACTGTGCTTCCAAGTGTTATTCCTCTATAGTTTGAACATTCTTTGCTATCTCCTTTTTATACAATGGTGTTATAATGCCTATCTGCCAGTCTAGTGGTACTTTCTTTTCTCTCAGCTAGGTTCATGATGTTTAGTAATTCTAGTTGTCTTTCTTCATTCATGTATTTGTTGCTCTTGTGGGGTGTGTTGATTTTTGTTTTGTTCTATCTTATTTCCTTCTACTTGTTCCACTTCCAAGAGTTCTTCAAAGTATTCTCTCCACCTCTCCATAATCTCATTCTCTTCTGTAAATATGTTTCCATTCTTATCCTTCACGTTTTCAATGTATTTGGTTTTGGTTTTCTCATGCTCTTAAGTGTGTTATAGAACAATTTCTGGTTTTCACCGAATGTTTCTGTTAATTTATTTCCAAATTCTACCCATGTTCTCTCTTTGTTATTTTTAACCATCTGTTTTTAGGAAAAATCAAACAAAATCTGATAGATATACAAAATCCTAATAAGGAGGTAATCTTCATTTGGATCCCATCACATATTGGCATTCGAGGTAATGAAGAAGAGATGCAGGTGCGCGTGAAGCCGTCAACTCAGCTGACTCTATGATCGAGAAATATGTGGTAACTAAAAGTGATGTTCCACGTCTAATCAAATCACGGATCCTAAGTGAGTGGCAAAACCGGTGGCAATTTTAAGTGTCCAATCTTCGGAATATTAAACCAAACATTAAACCTTGTAGATGTTTCCCCACCAAAAGAAGAGTTCAAGTGACAATAACCCGCCTTAGACTAGGTCATACCAACGCAATACAATAGTTTTTAATCACAAAAGAACCCGAACCAAAAGAAAATGTATACAGTGTGCCGTCATGCTCTCGGCGAAACATATTATGTACTATAGACTGTCTAGTTTTCTCAGCAGCAAGAATCAATAACGGTATCCCAACAAACCTATACAGTCTTATTCGTACCTTCGAATCGATCGCAGGCTATCGTTTACAAAGAGAACCGGATTCATCAATTTTTGTTGAATTATTAAAAACTCGTTAAAAATTTAATACTCGATAAAGATATACTTTTATAGTCCAGTGAATTTTTAAATAAACAAATTAAATTGGTTCCCCCATTATGGGGGAACAAAGTTCATTAGGGACGTCCTCTCAGACGAAAGACATAGTGAATAGTGAAGACAGTTTAATGGAAAATAATAGTTTTGAATCTAGTGCTACTTTGCCGATAGAAAAACAAAAGGATATTAAATATTTCAACTTGATCTCAGATAAGTACAATTTAGATAATATTTGGGTTTATATTGAAAAAATTGGGAATGAAACTGGTCTTTCTAGATTTCATCCTATGGCGATAGGTCACCTACTATTTAAGACCCTGAAACTTACACATATTAAAGAGATAAAAAGCATTGGCCGTAATCGTATAAAAGTTTTGCTGTCATCACGTTTAGAAGCTAATAATCTTGTCAGAAATAAATTATTAGACGCTCAAAATTTAAGAGCTTACATTCCAAATCACTTGTTGGAAGTTAAAGGGCTTGTAAGGGATGTAGACACCCAATTTGACATTAATTATCTTATGGAAAACATTGAATCTACTTCCAAAGTTTTAAATATTTATAGAACAAAGCGTAGAATCCAAAAAGAGGAAAAAATTGAATACGTAGATAAAAAACTATAGTTGTCACCTTTGAGGGTAATATTCTACCCAACTATATAGGTTTTAATAGAGTTTATTTTCCGGTAGAACAATTTATTGGTAAGGTCGTTCAATGCTATCGATGTTTGAAATTTGGTCATGTGTCAAAGCAATGTAAAAGTCCCAGGAATGTTGTATAATGTGGGCAAACTAAGACTACTGATCATACTTGCGATAAAGCTATGTATTGTATACATTGTAAAAGTAATGAGCATGTTACAATATCAAAAAAGTGTCCCTTTTACGAAAAACAAAAAAGATTAAAAATATAATGATCGAACAAAAGACTACTTTTTTAGAGGCAAAACATTTGTGTGAACAATCATTTTCTGGTGTTATGAGTCAAAATTACTTTTCTTTGCTTGAAAATAATGAACAAGAATTTCCTTCGCTTCAAAAAATTAATAAAAATTCTGTCTCCACTCAGCTAGGGCCACAGACCAATAAAGCGCGCCCTCTAATATCTTCTCAATTGAACAATAATTCACATGCATCTGTAGGAAAGAAAAGGAAACCAAACTCTCCTATCATACAATCTCCTATTCATAAACCTATCTTTCCCTTTACATTTGGACCTGCCCAGCCTTTACCGGCTAATCCCATAAACCCAATTATAACAAAGTTGAAAATAAAAATCAGTTGACAAAAACTATAACAAATTTTATAATGAACCTCTTGGAACATATTCGTTCAATTGAAGATATAAAAACGTTAGACGATAAGACTATAATTAATGAATTAGAGCAGGTTTTAAATACTGTAAACAATAATAGCTTCTAATGGCTGTACAAGATATTTTAAAAATTGGTCAATGGAATGCTAGATCTATTATGTCAAACAAAAACAGTTTAATGCAATACGTAAACAATAAACAAATTGATATTTTACTAATTAGCGAAACATGGTTTAAAAACGATTCTCATTACAGTTTTAATGGTTATAACCTAATAAGAAGAGATAGGAAGGAAGACCGGTTTGGTGGCGTTGCGATTCTTATCCGTAACACAGTAACCTTCAGTGAACTAAAACTAAATTATAACTTTAATTCTGATATTCAAGTTTGTGGCATCAAAACAAAATTTAAAAATATTGAACTCAATATATTATCTATATACAAACCTCCTAAATGTAAAAGTACAGTATGTGATTGGGCAAATATATTTTCACAGGTCACTGGTTCAGTAGTTATAGGTGGAGATTTCAATGCGCATAATACGATTTGGGGATCTAATTATAATGACGCAACTGGAATACAACTTATTAAAACTGCAGATGACTTAAATTTTACAGTAATTAATAATGGAGAACCTACCATTTTAACTAAACCAGATCAAAATAAATCAGCTATTGATGTTACTTTCGTTACAGCTGATCTAGTCAATAAAATTAATTGGTCTATACATACAGACACCTTGGGATCGAATTATTTTATGATCTATATGGAAATTACCGACATTCATTTACCTGAAGAAATTATTCCTAAAAGTAAATGGAATACAAGAAAGGCTAATTGGTCCATGTACGAAATTTCAGCAGAGCAATTTTTCAATAACCATTACCAAATGGAAAATACGTCGGACAAATATAATTTTTTAATTGATTGTATAATTTATGCAGCTCAACTATCAATTCCACAATATAAAGCTTATAAAAACAAAATCAGAAATTCTCCGCCGTGGTGGAATACAAATTGTGATAACATTATCAAGGAAAGAAAAGAAGCACTTTCAAATTATAAGCAAAACCGTAACTTTGAAAATTACTTAAAATGCCAAGAGAGCATGGCTAAAAGTAAAAAAAAATTAAAGGAAATAGCTAAAGAAAGTTGGAAAAACTTTGTCTCAAACAAAACACTCCTTCCTCAGCATTATGGAATCAAGCTAGAAAAATCAATAGAAAACCAATTACTAATCGAACATGTCTTAATGATACATTAGTCGACGAAATTTTTGATCAAGTTGCTCCTCCATCAGTCCAATTACTAAAAAGCTACAGCTATGCTTCAAATGAACAAAACCATTTTTGCAAGAACCGTTCAACATTACAGAATTAGAATATGCTCTTAAAAATCGGAATAACACAAGTCCAGGTTTGGATAATATTAAATATCCCATGATACAACACCTTCCAAAAATAGCTAAACTCTTGCTGTTGGAAATATTCAATGAGATGGTCAAAAATGGGAGTTTAGTTCCTCAATTTCAAGATGTCATTATAATACCAATACTGAAACCAGGTAAAAATCTCAACGTGGCAGAATCATATAGACCTATATCTCTTATGTCATGCCTTCTTAAAACAGTCGAACGAATGATAAAACAGAGATTGGAATGGTGGTTAGAAAAAAATAAATTACTTCCCAACCTTCAATTTGGGTACAGAAAAGGAAGAAGTACTTTAGACGCCCTTTCAACATTAGTGGTAGATATACAAAACACATTTACAGACAACAATTATTTACCTGCAATATGTATGGACATAGAGGGTGCATATGATAGAGTCTGTCTAGATATTTTAGTTGAAAAATTAGTCAAACATTTCCAAATACCAGCCCAACTAGCAGGAACAATATATAATTTTTACTCATGTAGAAAGATATATCTCAGAGCACATAACAGTAGTCTGATAGGTCCACGATACAATAACTTGGGGCTGCCCCAAGGATCAGTATTGAGCCCTTTGTTGTTTAATTTGTACACTGCTGATCTACATAATAGCCAAATTGAAAACTGCACTTTGAAGATTATACAATATGCTGACGATTTTCTTGTATACTCGTTTTCAAAAAAATATGATAATTGTATACAAACATTAGATAAAATGCACAACTTGTCAAACAATTGGTTTCAACAAAATGGATTTGAAATTTCCCCAAACAAATCTCGTGTTTGCATTTTCACACGACACAACTTACCAAATATTGATAAATTACAATTAAGCAATCATGAGTATAGTTTCCAAACTTCTATCAAATATTTGGGGATGATACTTGACCGAAAACTAACATGGAAATTACATATTGAGTTTATGCTAAACAAATGTAATCAAGGAATAAATTTTTTAAAAGCAATTTCAAAAACGTGGTGGGGAGCAGATGTTGAAACATCATTACTTTTCTACAAAGCTTATATACGATCAATCATAGATTATGGTTGTGTACTCTATGGCTCTGCATCTGATCGAGCCCTAAGCAGAATCGACGTAACACAAAATACAGTTCTGAGGATTTGTTTAGGTGCTATGAAATCAACTCCAATTAATGCGTTACATGTCGAAGCTTTAGAGATGCCACTGAAATATAGAAGAGAATATCTAAGTAAAAAATTTATTATGAAATTACAACATAAAGATCCTTCCCTTCATTTAAAAATAAGCAAATTGAATGAAGCTGATCTGACGAATAAATATTGGAAACACAAGAATTCACCTCCACTTTGTGAAGCTTTTCGCAGTATGTCAAACTTTGATGTTACTTCAAATCCAGACGAAATCTTAGACTTTGAAGATTTTCCTTCATTATTACATTTGGTAAAAGTAATTAAGCCAAGTTATCATGAAAATGCAGCTATCAGTCATAACACCTTAAGAAGTATCTTGGACGTTTTTTCGGAGTCTATAATTATCTACACAGATGCGTCGAAGTCAACGTTTGGCATTGGATGTGCCTTTTATGTCCCATCAAACAATACAGAAAAAATGTATAAAATAAATAATGCTTTCTCAATATTCAGCGCTGAAGCAATGGCAATTTATGAAGCTTTATTATATTTTATGAATACAGAAAATAAGTCTACAGTAATTGTTTCTGACTCACTTTCCGTACTGACAGCTATTCAGACAATAATATTTCCAAGTCATAATTTAAACAACTATATCTTCCAAATTAAAAAAATACTTTATGAAATCTATAAAAAACGAAGAGAAGTGCATTTTCTATGGGTTAAAGCACGCATAGGTATCACCTGTAATGAACATGTTGATTTATTAGCAAAAAAGCCATCACACATGGATCGTTAACCGGACATAAACCTTCTAATCCAGATATATTATGTGCAGTTGTTAAAATGAAGTTAACCAACAATGGAGACGTACATGGAACGAATCTGGCAAACATAGTTTCTCTCAATACGCGATGATTCAACCTAAAGTGCCTACTGAGTACTGGTTTAAAAATTATTCCGTTCCCCGCAGATATATTACTTCCATTATTAGAATAAAATTTGGGCACGCCTGTTATCCTTTTCATTTGGCGAAAATTAACATTTTATCTTCAAATCTATGTTTAGACTGTCAAAAAGAGGGAGACTTAAATCATATATTTTTTGAGTGCTCAAAGTATACTCAACAAACTAATAAACTAATTGAAAATTTATTAAAATATAATATATTTCCACCTTATAATTTATGTTACCTACTTTCTCTAAATAGGAAAACAATATATGACTGTTTAATGGAATTTATTTGTAAAAGTAAAATCAACCTTTAAGCATTATCCACAAATGATTATTTACCTTTGTTTTATCCCATATGTATTTACCTCCTATCCGCGACCTAGTCTAGTTATGTCTAAACGAAATGTCTTGAAGGGTCCCTATACTAGACGAGAAGAAGCAAGTGACCCTGTCTTATTCCTACCTTAACTCCTGAATATAATAATTGTAATATTAACAACCACCTTTACGGTAACGTTTCCTTATCTTTCTTATTTTTGTTTTGTTTTATATTTTTGAAATGTATGTAGATTTTTAAATATACTTGTTGTGACTGGCTGAGTGGCGACAGCCCATGCCAAAAAAAAAACAAACCTATTGAAAGCACTTGGTGCAAATTGTTCTTTCAGCAATATGTTAAATTACTTAAAGTTTATTAATTTTGTAAATATGTACCTAATATATTTAATATTGTAAATTTGCTTCTCGCTAATAACCTTCGGGTTGATGCGACTTTGTAAATAAAAACAATTATTTAATCCCATTTTTTTAATTTATTAATTTCTCAACTTTCTGTTTTGATTCACTTTTTTCTCTTCAAAAAATAGTTGGCGCCCTCTCTCTTCCTTTTTTAACCTAAACCTTTTATATGTACGTTACCCACGTTCAAAGATAGCTAATTTATTCACCGACATATTAATTTGTCAATTGAGCTTTAAAGGAATACGTTTTGATATCTCTCTAATATGCATATAGAATTTGTTATTATATTTTTGGAACTAAGTAAATAATTTCTATTTACCCTTCGGGAGGGATTTTATCTTCCTTACATTTTCGACGACGAACAAAACCACGTGGGAATCAACCAAAATCTATAGTTGTCTTCAAGACCACGCCACTTGAAGACATGTTCAATGTGTAAGACCTACCCACCGTATCTGGAGTCAACATCATCCATCTTGATCCTCTACAGAAGCAACCAATCCAATCCATCTATGTCATAAGTATCGTTCTATTTTTTGTAAAGCTATAAGCAGGGTTTGCTTGAATACATTAAATATCATTACATTATTTTGTTTTATGATAAACAAACCCTCCTTTATCTTTTCTTATATGTAAGGATGTAGTGAATCATAGAAAACATTAAAGGTACTGGAAAAGGATATCAGATGGCGGAAAAACAAATAAAAATCCTCTGTTATGCTGACGACGCAATCTTAATCTCCGATAACGAGGATAACCTACAGCGAATGGCACAAACTTTCAATACAGTGGCGAAGAACTACACCATGAAAATATCAACAGCCAAGACAAAATCCCTGGTAGTGTCAAGGGAACTCATAAGATGCAAATTAGTAATTAACAACGAACTAATTGAACAAGTCTCGAGATTCCAATATCTGGGAGTCGAAATATGTAGTTAGGTGTTAAAGAGAGCGTCCTAAAGCAAGCAAATAAAGCCAGTTACGTGTCAGGATGTCTGAGGAATGCCATCTGGAGAAACAAAGATATAAGGCTGGAAGGGAAAGTACGCATATACAAATCATGTGTAAGACCGATCATGACGTTCGCGATAGAAACAAGATGTGACACAGCAGAAACCAAGAGGCAAGAGGATACTGAGAACATCAGAAATGAGAACGTTGAGGTCAATAACTGGAAAAACACTGAGAGACAGAATACCGAACGACAGAATAAGAGATACCTATAACATACAAGTTATAGTACGATGGGAAAGACAGAGACGACGAGAGTGGAATCAGCATGTGACGAGAATGGACAGCGAGAGAATAGCCCGTATAGGCAGGGATTCGGAGCCAACAGGCAAGAGTTCGATAGGAAGGCCCTTTAAAAGTGGCGAGATAGCTGGCATTCAACATCACAGCTACGAATACAAGCTCAAAATCGGTATGGAACAGGCCAAGAAGGCCTATTATAAGAAGAAGAAAAAGAAGAAGAAGAAGAAGAAGAATACGAAGAATAAGAAGAAGAAGAAGAAGGATGTAGTGGCGTCATGTAATTTGTTTGACTATTTCTGTCCAATTATCTCTCTCCTGTGCGTGTTGTTTTGCTTCGGACAATGAGTAACCAATCATATCCTTTATTTTGTCCGACCATCATACTGGAGATCTTCTTGGAGATAAATAAATATGGTTAGTTAATTTTACATTTTATTTGTTTTATTCAGAATTTTCATTGTTCATATTTTAGATTAAGGCAAGACGAACTTACACCTGAGAGAATGATCTAGGCGGAACGGTAACGAGCGGTAGGCATAGCTGGTTGGAGTTTTTAACTCCCCAAGTCCCCAACTATGTGTGGTAGTTCTAACGTTATAACATTTTTTATAGGTTAGCTATTAAAGTTTATTATTAATTTGTTTTTATTTAATTTTTATCTAACGACTGACCTTTTGAGGAATCTACTAATTTACCTATTTCGTTAAATTGTAAAATTTCATTATCCTTAAAATAATAGGACATATACATTTTTATTAAAATTTGTTCTGTACCATAAAAATATTAGCATCACTCTTTGGCGAAGTCAGTTAAACGCGTATAATTAAATTAACTGAAGTTAATCTACAGTTCCGTTCTTTCAGTCTAAAAGCTTAATAGGAAAATATAATTAAACTGCATTTGGTTTCCTAATAACTGTATTGGCCATCCTGGGACACAATGAACTAACTTTTAAAAAGTGATTATTTTGTTGGAAAAAATGTTTTGGTTCATTTGCATATCGGCGTTGATTTGCAAAAAGGGGCCAAGTAACATATTTATATTTTTACTAAGTGGAACTTAGCAACTTTTTTACACACCCGTTTAAAAAAAATGTTACTTGATACCAGAAAATTATGAGACTATCTCAGCAACAATAAGTAATACACTTGACACCTTTTTACAGAATAGGTATAACCTTTGTACCTATCATTTTTGCACATAACCCCTCTTTTGAATAAAATGTCACTTGGCACCTTTTTGCAAATCAGCGACGATATGATAAACTCACCTTTACGCGAATTTACTGCTGGTAAGTAAACTATACATCACATTTAAGAACATAGAAAGTGAATATGACAGTGTTAAAAGAACTGCACTATATAATGCAATGATAGATCAGTTATACACCGATCCAGATATTGTGAAATTCATTATGTGCAGAGACTTAAATGGGCTGGACACATGGCTAGGATGTCAGATCACGACTACACGAAGAGATTAACATTTTCAAAACCAGAGGGCACAAGAAGTAGAGGACGACGACTAAGAAGATGGATTGATGATGTTGAAGAAGACCTAAAGATTTTAGGGGCCAGAAGCAGAAGATGGCGGGAAGTTGCCAGGAATCGACAGGAGTGGCGACTTCTTTGCGAGCAAGCAGGTTAAGATCCACAACGGATTGTCGAGCCACTTATGATGATGATGATGAAACTCACCTTTAGTGAGTATAGCATCGAGTTATTTTATTTTCTAAATCATAATGTAATATCTTCCGAACGAAAGTAGTACAGCAAATTACAGCAGTATAGTGTAGCAGCGTAAGAAATTTTTCTGTCTATTTAATGAGAAATCTAACGCACTAAAACATTATAATATGTATTATAATAAAAAAAATTCTTAATATTTCGTCATTTTCCACCATCTTCTTCTTTAAGTGCCATCTCCGCGGCGGAGGTCGGCAATCATCATAGCTATTCGTATTTTAGAGATGGCTGCTCTGAAAAGTTCATTTGATGTACATCCGTACCACTCTCTCAGGTTGCGCAGCCACGATATTCTGCGTCGCGCTATGCTTCTCTTTCCTTGAATCTTTCCCTGCATAATCAATTGGAGCAATCTGTATCTCTCTCCACGTGAAATATGTCCGAGATATTCCAATTTTCTTGTTTTGATGGTATTTAGGATTTCCATTTCTTTATTCATCCTTCTCAGAACCTCTTTGTTTGTAACGTGTTCTGTCCACGATATTTTCAGAATTCTTCTGTACACCCACAGCTCGAATGATTCTAGTTTTTTCATTGATGCAGCATTCAAGGTCCAAGCTTCCATTCCATAAAACAGAGTCGAGAAAACGTAGCACCTAGCCAACCTAACTCTTAGCTCCAACTTCAAATCTCTTGTGCAGAGCACTTTCCTCATTTTGTTAAAATTTGCTCTAGCCTTTTCTATCCTGATTTTGATTTCCTGTAAGTAATCTCCTGTGGAGTTGATCATTGTTCCAAGGTATGCATATTGATCGACTCGTTCGATATTGGATCCGTTGATGACCAGATTTTCGTTATTTCTTTGAGTTTTCGATATTCTCATAAACTTTGTCTTCTTGACATTCATTGTTAGCCCATATTCTTCTCCAAACTCTGCTATTCTGGTCACCAGCCTCTGAAGATCCCCAATATTTTCAGCTAAGATGACAGTGTCATCCGCATATCTAATGTTGTTAATGGGAACTCCATTTACCTTTATTCCAGCTGTTTCACCATCCAGAGCTTTTTTCAAGATCTCTTCCGAGTAGGCATTAAAAAGAACCGGCGACAACACGCATCCCTGTCTCACTCCACATCTGATTTCAATTTCCTCCGACAGCTGATCGTTAACACGTACTTTTGCTCGTTGCTTATAGTATAAATTCGATATAATCCTGAGGTCATTGTAGTCCAGCTTCCTTGATTCCAGAACATGCATTAATTGTTCATGTCGTACTTTGTCAAATGCTTTATTATAGTCAATAAAACACGCATATATATCTTGATTGACGTCCAGGCACCTTTGTATAAGTATGTTAGCTTCACGAGTTCCCAGGCCTTTGCGAAACCCAAATTGCGTATCATTAATATCTATGTCTAGTTTATGATATATTCGGTTATGGATGACTTCGACTTTGATATATTCGAAGTAGTTACAGGACCTGACATAACTATGGACGAAATTGAACAAGCAATAAGATTAGCAAAGACCAGAAAAGCGACGGGACCAGACGAAATACCGAATGAAATAATAAAGCTCTTCGAAAATTCAGGTAAAAGATCTCTCCTTCATCTTTTTAATAAAGTTTATCAAACTGGCTATATACCAACGGATTGGCTGCTGTCGACTTTTGTGACGATACCTAAAAAAGCAAACGCGAAAAGATGTAGTGACTACCGAACCATTAGCTTGATGAGTCATGTTTTAAAGATATTTCTACGAATTTTGCACTCTAGGATGTACCAAAAAATAGAAGAACAGCTTGGTGATACACAGTTTGGATTCCGCAATAACCTTGGGACCAGAGAAGCACTGTTTAGTATTCAGGTTATGGTACAGAGATTCAGAGATGTCGGACATCCGGTTTATATGTGTTTCATTGACTTTGAGAAGGCCTTTGATCGGGTAAAACATACGGAAATGATTGCTATTCTTCAGAAAGTGGGTATTGATGATAAAGACCTACGCATTATCAAAAATCTTTACTGGCATCAACGTGCAAACATCAGGATTGGCTGGGACACGTCTGAAGAACTTCAAATACGAAGAGGAGTAAGGCAGGGCTGCATTTTGTCCCCACTAATATTTAACATCTATTCTGAGTTTGTTTTCAATAAAGCGGTGGATAATGCTCAATGTGGTATCAAAATGAATGGCGTCAATATTAATAATTTGAGATAAGCGGATGACACGGTGTTAATTGCGAGCAATTATGAAGAACTTCAACATCTGATTAATATGATTACCACAACGTGTGATGAATATGGACTCAAGCTAAACACCGCAAAGACCAAGGTGATGGTTGTCAGTAAGACGCCAATACAACCGGAAGTAGTAACAGCTTATGGTGAACAATTAGAAAGAACTAACAGTATCACCTACCTTGGTTGTAATCTAAATGAGAACTGGGACATGAGCAAAGAAATTAGAATACGTATAGAGAAGGCCAGAGCTGCATTCTTTAAGATAAAGAAACTTTTATGTGGAAACAACATTACTTTGAATCTTAAAATTAGATTAGTGAGATGTTATGTGTTCTCTACTCTTTTGTACGGTGTCGAAGGTTGGACTTTAACAGATACTCTTCTCAAGAAATTGGAAGCCTTTGAAATTTGGGTATACCGAAGAATCCTACGAATAAGTTGGGTGGATAGAGTTCGTAACGAAGTTGTTTCGCACCGGATGGGAAAAGTCACAGAAGTCGTCAGAACAGTTAAAAATCGAAAACTTGAATATTTTGGCCATGTTATGCGACACCCAGAGAGATATAATATACTCCATTTAATAATACAAGGCAAGGTAGACGGAAGAAGAGGGCCAGGTCGAAGAAGAACGTCATGGCTTAAAAACCTGAGAGAATGGTATAACAGATCCTCTGCATCCCTTTTCCGAGCTGCCGTTAACAAAATTACTATAGCCAATTTGATAGCCAACGTTCGATAATCGAGCACGGCACATGAAGAAGAAGAAGATGACTTTCAGTAGCAACTTTAGCACATGGGACATCAAACTAATGGTGCGGTAGTCGCCGCATTCTCGTGCGTTTTTTCTTTTTAGGGAGGCAAATAAAGATCGACGTCAACCATTCTTTGGGTAATGTGCCTGAGCTATAAATTTTGTTCAAGAGTACATACCACTAAAATATCAATATGCTGCTCATCTATAATTTTTAAAAGGTCGATAGGAAGCATGTCAGGTCCTGGGCTTTTTCTGTTCTTCATTGTTTTTAACGCATGTATTATTTCTTCCGTTGTAATATATGGACCTATTTCTCCTGAAGTAAGTTCTATGTGTTCCAGGTACCCTCTTTCATCATCGAACAGTTCAGCGATGTATTCTGCCCAACGTTGTACTTTCTCATCGGTCTCTGTTATAGCGACCCCATGTCTATCCAGAAGTGCACCAGTTAGATTTTGCTTTCTTAGTCCAGCCATTTCTTTGACTTTCTTATGTAGGTTAAATAGATCGTATGTTTTTTGGAGATCCTCGATCTCTTTGCATTTCTCTTCAAAGTATTTTTCTTTTGCCTGCTTTATCATCTTCCTTATTTCGTGGTTAATCTCCCTGTATTTATTGTCATTTTTGTTCTTATATTGTCTCCGTTGTTCCATCATATTCAGTATCTCGTCATTCATCCATTCCTCTTTTCTCCTTGTGGAAGTCTTTAGTATATCTTTACAAGGTTCTAGTATGCAATGTTTTAGTTGCTCCCAGTGCTCGTCAATGTCATTGGTGTCTATGATCTCTATAGTTCTTATGCAGTTCGTGTTGAAGACATTCTTTTACGTTGGGTTCTTTAAGCTTGCTTATGTCTATTGTAGCTGTTCTCTGATTTCTTTTAATATTTTTAAGTGCGAGTGTAATTTTGGCGATAAGTGGGTTGTGGTCTGAGGCCACGTCTGCTCCGGGATATGCTTTTACGGCTTTAACAGCATTACGGTATCTTTCGTTTTTTATAATGTAGTCTATCTGGTTCCTAACTACTTTCTCCGATGAATCTGCGGGCGATCGCCATGTATACAGTCGTCTGTTGGGTAGTTTGAAAACTGTGTTTGTGATAATGAAGTTCTGCTCTTGGCAAAATTGTAGTAGACGATCACCTCTCTCATTGCGATTATTTATGTACTCCCAGACCAGACCTCTCCAGTCACCTCCCAGACCATATTTTCCTACACATTTTCCGCTTTGCCCCTTTCCAATTTTTGCATTGAAATCACCTAGGACTATCGTGATTTCTCTGCTTTTTGTTTTTTTCAGTGCTTCTTCGATATGCTGGTAAAATAATTCTAGTTCTTCTTCATTGGCATTCGTCGTAGGAGCATATACTTGTATCAGGTTCAACGTGGCGTGAGATGTCTCTAATTGTAGTAACATTACTCTTTCTGAGATGGGGACAAACCCTTTCACTGCTCTATTAGATATTTTATTAACAATTATTGCCACCCCGTGTCTATGTAGGTTGTCATCACTACCTGAATAATATATTGTAGCTTCTGCTGTTGAGAAGCAGCCTGAGTTAGGCCACCTGGCTTCACTGATACCCAGTATATCAATATTCAACCTGTTCATCTCTTGAATTGTATTGTGCATCTTACCAGGCTGAAACATGCTCTGAACATTCCAGGTTCCAATTTTAGTATTGGACAGTCTTATTCTCTCATCTCCGCTTTAGTGACAAGGAATTCGCTGATTAACGACCTGAGAGGCCTTGTCTTTTCCTCCCCTGCCGGATATTGGCTTCCGAGGGCCATAATCAGTATCACTGTTGTTGGTTTCTACCACCATGATGATTGTACTAGGGATATCCATAGGGATCTTTAATGTAGTGGTTTCCCCTTGCCTTCTACATCCTTATGCCGTTGACCATTACTTGGTTCTTCCGCCTTCGGGGCCGATTTCTCAACCTCAGGGCAAAAGGGTGCCCTACCACTTTCTAACTCATCCGCCCAAAGCCGTTGGCCAGTAAGTGGGGGATTTCTTATTCCGGCAATCATTCGGTGAGTAGTTTGATTCCATATTACTCCTAAAATCGAGGGTTGCCACTTCCGCCATCTACACCGTACCGAAGCTCCGCTTCTCCGCCGTAGCTGCCGTTGTGGACTTCATCCGTAACCCTGGACAAGGGACCCTAAACAGGTACTAGTTTCCCGGGTCAGGAAACCCCCGGAATCTGCGGACGGCAGGGATTGATTCATTTTCCCTGATAGGACTATCTTCAAGAATTTAAAGAGTTCCTACCCGCTACCCACTTTTCCACCATAGTTCACAATAATCATCATGTCGTTAAAACTATAATAATCAACATGATTTAAAAGCAATCTGGATTCGTAAGTGAACATCACGTTACTCCATTTTGCCCTGGTCCAATTCATGTGTTCTTCTGCAAACAAGCGTATGGCTCTACGATGTGCAGGGGTCAAAAAAGTTACTTTAGCTGGCCTTCTTGCATTAAATCCATATAGTTTGAGTATTTACTCTTATACCCGTAGCTTCTACCAACTCATTTTGTAGCTTTCGAGCAGTACCGTCGAAGACTGTGACGACCCATAGTTGTAAAAGTTGATCGTATACCCGTAGCTTCTACCAACTCATTTTGTAGCGTTCAAGCAGTACCGTCGAAGACTGTGACGACCCATAGTTGTAAAAGTTGATCCTCTTGATATTAGTCGACCTTGCACGATGCGTATTAAGGTTGTTTTCTAATATCTCCATACATTTTATATCTGGTCCAGGCTCTATTTGTCGCAACACGACTAACATTTAACATTTCTGCTATAAGGCGTCTTAAGTAACCTTCTTGAATTAAAGTTATCGCCCTAGCAATTTGAATCTCTGTGAGATACACTCTGGGCCTTCGGGGCCTTCCAAGAACATCAAAGTCCATCATTAACGCTTAATAACTTTAACGTAAATATCGACAGATATTCAGTAATGGAATAACTGTGATTCCAAAAAGTTATCAAGGTTTGCTTTTTTACTGATTACAAGAGAAAAATAAAATAAGATACTTGTTTTTTCTTTCGTTTATAAAAGCTTTATGTGTCTACTGGGTGGACGTACATTTTTAAGTTACTACCTAGTGAAATAAAAGAATTACATTAAATTAAGTTCGTGGCTCCTTTTTCGTTTTGATCAATGTATATTATGCAGACAAAATCAGAAAAACTGATTTGCGATATCTAATGAAAGGTCATGAGAACATACCCCGGAGCTGACATAAATTCAGACCATAATCCACTAGTAGGCGTAATGAAGATAAAATTAAAAAAGATCCAAAAACAAACAAATATACCACGATTCGATGTCTCAAAGATAAAAGAAGAACCTATACGTCAGAGTTTAAAACAAGAAATAAATGATAACTTAAAGAAAATCAAACAAGACGTGATAAAGAAAACAGATGTTAATGACAAATGGAACATGATACAAGAAACGTTAGTAGAGGCAGGAAAGAAAATATTACAGACAAAAATAAGAAAAAAAAACAGAGATGGATGACTTCAGAAATCCTAGAGTTAATGGAGGAAAGAAGAAAACATAAAGGCAGGAATAAGGCAAAATACAAAGAAATACAGAAGTTAATAATAAAGAAAATAAAAGAGGCCAAATCCACCTGGTTGACAAATCAATGCAGTGAAATAGAGGAATATTCTAAAAAACATGATAGCTTTAATATGCATAAGAAAATAAAGGAAATCACAAATACACAGCGAAAAAAGAAAAATGGCCTTCTTAAAGACATAAATGGAAAAATTATTATAGAAGTCAAAGAGAAATTAAAAAAGTGGAAGGCGTACATAACAGATCTGTTTGAGGATAATAGACAAGAACCGGCAGAAATCGATAGCGAAACGGGACCAGAGATCATAATGGAGGAAATCGAACAAGCAATACGAAACGCAAAAAACGGAAAAACTGTAGGTCCAGACGAAATACCTGCAGAATTACTGAAATGTCTAGACGATGAAACTCTACCTGTACTACTGGATCTGTTTAATGAAGTATATAAAACCGGAAAAATACCTCAGGAATGGTTGGTGTCCACATTTGTAACAATACCTAAAACAATATATGCCAAAGATTGTTCAGACTATAGGACAATATCACTAATAAGCCATACCCTCAAAATATTTCTAAAGGTGATTCATGGAAGATTATACAGAAAGCTAGAAAATGATATGGATGATACCCAATTTGGGTTCCGCAAAGGACTTGGAACAAGAGAGGCATTGTTTGCATTTAATGTCCTCTCTCAAAGATGCTTAGATATGAACCTGGATATTTATTCCTGTTTCATCGACTTCGAAAAAGCGTTCGACAGATTCCGGTATGAAAAACTAATAGAATTATTGAAAAACAGAGATATAGACAGACGAGACTTACGAATTATCATCAATCTGTATTGGAATCAAAAGGCCAATATAAAGATAGACGAACAAGAGTCCGAGAATATTGATATAAAGAGAGGGGTAAGACAGGGTTGTGTACTGTCGCCGCTACTGTTTAACGTGTACAGTGAAGCCATATTTCAGGAAGCGATAGCGGAACTAAGTGATGGAATCTCTATAAACGGAAGAACAGTAAATAACATAAGATTCGCTGATGACACCGTTATAATGGCAGACACCCTTGAGTCGCTACAAGAATTGTTAAATAGAATTAACGATTATTGCATTCGATATGGACTCAAAATAAACAAGAAAAAAACTAAATTTATGATTGTCTCAAAAACACAACATGGAAATGAAAGGTTAATACTAGAGCAAACCCAAATAGAAAAAGTAAAGACATGCAAATATCTGGGAACCTGGGTTGATGACAAAAATGACCAAAGCAAAGAAATTAAAGTCCGAATTGAAACTGCAAGGCAAGCATTTATAAGAATGAAGACACTGCTTACAAACAAAGACCTTCAGTTGCCTCTCAGATTGAGGGCTCTAAGATGCTATATATTTTCTATATTACTATACGGAATGGAAGCTTGGACATTGAAAAGGCAACATATAAGAAAAATAGTAGCGTTCGAAATGTGGTGTTACAGAAGAATGTTGAAAATTCAGTGGGTTCAAAGGATTACCAATGTTGAAGTGCTACGACGTTTAAATAAGGAGTTAGAAATTATGAACAGTATAAAAACAAGAAAACTAGAATATTTGGGTCACATTACCAGAGGAGAGAAATATGAGCTGCTGAGAGTTATTATGCAAGGAAGGATCCAAGGAAAAAGAAGCATAGGAAGAAGACGCATCGCCTGGCTGAGGAACCTTAGAGAATGGTTTAACTGTAGTTCATTACAACTGTTCAGAGCAGCAGCCAACAAAGTGACCATATCCATTATGATATCCAACCTCCGCTAGGAGATGGAACTTTAAGAAGAAGAATGAAAGGTCGTACGAAGCTGGTCTTGTTGAATATAGCATGATAACACGACGATACTTTAGCGAGAAGCAGGCGTAAACTTTCAATAGTACATATAACGAGCTATAAGAATTAGTCTGTTAAATTGGAGGGAGTCAGTAAAAATTAGACAGTGTAAGAAAAAATTTGAGGGAATCAGAAAGATTGGACAGAGAGACGATAAAATAGAAGGAAGTAAAAAAAGAGTGCAGTGAAAAAAGCACTCGTTAAATAATAAATACTATTAGTATAAAATATAACATAATTTAAATATTCAGTACAATTCTATTCGTACTATTTTATTTAATATTAATAATATTAAATAAAATTAAATAATACTATTTTATTCGTACTATTTTATTCATACTATTTTACAAAACCGTAAATAAATTTATTATTTTTTAAATATAAAAAAATGAACAGTCTGGCGCCACTGTATTCAAGTTTAAAACCTAAGTTAACTCAGATCGAAGCTTAAATCAAGAGTGGGCGATCTTACTACATTGTTTACTGCAACGATACTTCTTGATTTCTTTTTTCCTTCTCTTTCGTGCGATTTCACTTCATCTAATTTACCAACATTAACCTTTGAGGTACAATGTACTGTTAGTGCAGGAAATGCGATCTGCGAATCTCGTTCGTTGTAATATAGACGCAGTGCCAGGATTAAAAAAAGACTTCCTTAAACGACTGCTTAGTTTTTGTCTACCGGAACACACCGTGTTAACCGATATATTATGACTTTTAAGACGAGTTTCGTTAACTGTGATTTCTGTTTTTGTAATATTGAAGTAGTTACATTATAAAGACGGAAATCATTAAGATTAAAGACTGGTATGATTTATATGAGAACTTGTATAGATACATATATTTTAAATAGATTCTTCTTCATAAAGTATTTTTTCATAACGACAAGCGAAGTACAGGTACAGTTGAGTTCCTTCCTAGTGTCCTCTGATGTTCTTAGTAACGAATATGATCAGTCCTGATAAAAATCCACGCGGAAAATAAAATTCCTGTAGCTGGCTGTATACCATAAATCACAAAAAATACAGGATCCTTTGTAAGTCGTCAAAATAGGTATCACATCCACGTGGATTAGAGTCCTGTGTTTAATTACCCTGGGTAATATCCAGGAATATTTGCAACATCCACCTATTTTAATCATAATATGTAGTATCATATTTATAAAATCTTATAACTTTTAAAGCGTGTCTACCCATAACTTTTTGGTGGCTCACGCATGCATGCTATTGGCTTAACACTGATGATGGATTACTTGTTAATCCGAAAACGTTTTGTTTTGTGATGTAACCCTTATTGGGGTCTTTTAAATATACCTTTTACAAAGGATCCTGTACTTTTTTTTCATTCCTGATAAGGTCATTTGTCTATAATTTTCGTGTCTATAAATACATACAACCAAACTTGTATGGAATCACCATATATTTCAAAGCAATATTTATTTCTTTTGAAAAAACTTGTTATTGTTGCGAAGAATAAAAATTGATAAGACAATCAGTACAGCTCGGTACGGTATAGGTTATTTGCTTGAGTTGCAAATTGAACGAAAATAAATAAACTACCTTTTGCGTCCAACAACGAAAATATGCCTCATGCGGGGTTATAGAACTTACAACGGGAAAAGATATTGGTCTTGTGGAGAAAGTAATCTTCTCAGAGGGACATGTAGACAGAGCTGTAGAATATGCGTAACACTGGACCAGGGCATTTAGCACTAAAAACACCCGAATAAATAAATTTTTAAATACAGCACCTAGAGACTTGCAGTTTTTTGCATTATGTTCAGGGTGACGCCAGGAAAAAAGTCTACTATTCAAAAATGGGTGGAAATGCATAATTGCACTGTAAAGTGCATAAAATGCATACAAAATTGCACAAATATAAAAATAAAGTGAAAATCAGTATACTAAGGAACAAAATTTATTATTTGTGGGGTTTTTGGGGTCACTGAATACGATTACGCCATCAGAACTAATCCCCGGATCACCAGGTGCCCAAGGTCACGGCAAGAGACGTCATCTTCTGGAGTTTCTATGGTTTTCGGCATTCAATCGATGCAAACGGATTACTCACGAGGTTTAGGGGGTCGCTAAATACGAATATCATATTAGAATATTAGATTGACGTCCGGAGTACCTGGCGCCCAGGGTCGCTACTGCACGTCATCTTCTGGAGTTTCGAGGGATTTCGGCACTATATTGATGTAACTGGACTACTCGGAGGGTTTTTGAGGTGGTTAAACACGAAGATGCTATCAGGACAAACCTTAGGATCACCTGGTGCGCAAGGCCACTGTAAGGGACGTCATCTTCTGGAGTTTCGAGGGCTTTCGGTATCAAATTGATGCAAACGGATTACTTACGGGTTTTTGAGGTCGCTTAACACGAATATGCCATCAGAACAGACCTCTTGATCACCTGGTGCCCAAGGTCACTGCAAGGGACGTCATGTTCTAGAGTATCGAGGGCTTTCGGTATTAAATTAATGCAAACGGACTACTTGCGTGATTTGGAACTGCTAAACACGAATATGATATCAGAATTGAACTCCGGAGTATCTGGTGACCAGGATCGCTACTAGGGCATGTCATCTTCTGGAGTTTCCAGGGTTTTCAGCAAAAATTGGATGAAAATGGATTACTCGGGTGTTTTTGAGGTAGCTAAACACGAATATGCCATTAGAACAGACCCACGGAGCACCTGGTGCCCAGGGTGACTGCAAGGTACGTCATCTTCTGGAGTTTCGAGAAATTTCGGCATTAAATTGATGCAAATGGATTACTGAGGGGTTCTTGAGGTCGCTTAATACGAATATGCCACAGGAACTGAATCCCGGAGAACCTGGTGCCCAAGGTTATTGCTAAGGGCGTCATCTTCTGGAACTTCGAGAGTCTTCGGTACTAAATAATGCAAGTGGATTACTCATAGGTTTTGGGGTTTCTGAACGCGAATACGCCATCGGATCTCACTCTAGAAGCACTTGGTACCTAAAGCAGGTCATTTTCTGGAGTTTCGAGTGTTTTCGGTAATAAATTGATGAAAACGGATTACTCATGAGTTTCTCAGGTAACTGAACACGAAAACGCCATCAGAACAGACACCGAAGCACCTGGTGCATAAAGCACCTTATCTTTTGGAGTTTTGAGAGTGTTCGATACTAAATTCATGAAAAAACTTTTTGATTTTTGGCTTGTTAAACACAAATATGGCTTACATGAGGAATTATGGAGTCTCTTGTGATTACGATAATCACTTATAACGTCAACGCATAATAACACTCATATAAAAAAAATAAATAGATCAACATAGTAGAGTTCGTATTCCGCAAACCCAAAAACCCATGAGCAATTCGTTTACAGCAATTTAGTACCAAAAGTTTTCTAAACACCATAAGATGATATACCTTGGGCACCAGGTGCTCCGGTGTTTGTACTGACGGAGTATTTGTCTTCAGCAAGCCCAAAACCCATGAGTAATCCGTTTGAATCTATTTAATGCCAAAAACCCTCAAAACTCCAGAGGATAACGTACCTTAGGCCCAGGTGCTCCGGTGTCTCTTCTGATGGCGTATTTGTGTTTAGCAACCCCAAAAACCCGTGAGTAGTCTGTTTGCATCAATCGAGTATTTAAAATTTTCAAAACTCCAGAAGATGACGTGCGTTAGGCACCAGGTCCTCCGGTGTTTGTTCTGATGGGATATTCGTGTTCAGCATCCCCAAAAACCTATAAGTAATCTGTTTGCATTAATATAGTACCGAAAACCTCAGTTGCTGATGACGCCCCTTGCAGTGACCCTGGGCACCAGGTTCTACGATGGTCTGTTTTGATGGCATGTTAGTGTTTACCGACCTCAAAAACCCACGAGTAATTTATTTTCATCAATTTAATACCAAATTCCTTAAAACTTCAGAATATGACGTCCCTTGCAGTGGCCTTGGGTACCAGGTGATCCGGAGGTCTGTTCTGATGGCATATTCGTATCTAACACCTCAAAAACCCCCCGAGTAATCCATTTTTATCAATTTAATGCCAAAATCACTCAAAACTCCAGAAGAGGACGTCCCTTGCAGTGACCTTGGGCTCCAGCTGCACAGGGGGGTCGGTTATGATGGCATATTCGGGTTAAGCGACCTCAGAATCCCTCCAGTAATCCATTTGCATCTATTAAATGCCGAAAACCGTCGAAACCTCAGAAGATGACGTGCCTTAGTAGCGACCCTGGGCACCATGTAGGGTAGCAGCACCATTTTTGGCCACTTCACCGTTAGTGGCCACCTAAACCAATAATCTAATATAATAAGGTCCGAGTTTACCGCCTTTACGGAAATCGGAAGAATTTCGACTATATTCGTTCTAACACGATGGCTCTACAATTTGCGACTTATTCTGATTTACAGGTTAGTTTCTACTTATTCTTGAAGTAGGTGACACTGTGTATTAGACCTTCTGTTAACGATATACGTAAGAAAACAGGTAAGTTTATTTAAGCTGTATTTAAGCCAAATATTAAAATTTTGTGATCAACGTATGATTTTAAGTTTTGGGTATGATTTCTTTACGATTTCATCTGTTTTTAAACTCCTTATTTTATCTCGATACATTATTAAATTGGGTGGCCACAAATGGAACACTTATTTTTGTATTCACACCATTAATGGCCATTTGCTGGCTACTATTAGAACACTTCTGACCTATTTGTGGCCACAGCAACTGTTTAATAGTGGCTACTAATGGAACAGTTAAATCCAATTTTGGTCATATGACATAATTTACTGACTACTTTAAAAACACGCGTGTTCCCATAGTAGCCAGTTATACTCTACAGGGTGTTTTACTCGCAACGGACCGTTCGTTAACAAAATGATTTAAAAATATTTTGTAATAATCAAGGTATCCCAAAATGGGGTTGTAAAACAAAAATATAATTTTTTTATGGAGAACCCTGGAGTATGCATTTACTATACATTGACATTTATTTAAAACAAATAAGAAACCATACCGTTACCGGTAAAACATCATGTACATAAAAATATAACTAATAATTTATTTATAAATGTTTGTTATTATTACAGATAATGGCACGGAGTAAAAAGAAAATTGAAATCAAGAAAAAAAATAATAATGTACGACAACGACCAAAACGAACATTTTTTCAATACGAACCTCAGCAAGTAAATAATGCATTGGAAGCTATTCGAGGTGGAATGAAAGTAAGTACAGCATGTAATTTGTATGAAGTACCCCGTTCCACAATACGCAATAAGTTAAGTGGAAGAGCTCCAGAAACATCAGGCAAAGTCGGAAGAAGTCCAGTTTTAGGGAAGATCATAGAAGATCGGCTGGTACACTGGATGAAAACTACAGGTAAAATGGGTTTTCCTATTTGTCGAGAAGGCCTTTATTTTTCAATAAAAAAATTGGTAGAAGACAGTCAACTAAAAACCCCTTTTAAAGCAAATACTCCTGGGAGGAAGTGGTTTCATCTATTTATGCGTAGATTTCCAGAACTCTCATTAAAGCAGTCTCAATACATAAATAGAGCCAGATCATTAATTACTGAAGAAAAAATCCGAAACTGGTTCAAAGAAACTTTGGATTTACTTGGAGATGATAAGCATGTTTTGGATGATCCGGCAAGAATCTGAAATATGGATGAGACGTCTTTCTATTTATGTCCAAAAGGCGGTTTAATTTTAGCGGAGAAAGGTCTTCCAGTTTACAATACTTCATCCTCCTCGGACAAAGAAAATATAACCACTTTAAATAACAGCAAATGCTTTAGGGAAAATGGCACCACCCCTTACACTTTTTAAATATGATCGGCTTCCTGAGAAGATCTGCAAAAATATTCCAAGAGACTGGGGAGTTGGAAAATCACCCAAAGGATGGATGACATCAAAGTGTTTTTACGAATACTTTTCAAATGTGTTTATTCCTTTTATTCACGAAAGTAATATTGCGTTGCCGATTATAGTTTTTTTGGACGGACATTCCTCGCATTTAAGTTTGCCTTTAAGTCGATTGTGCATTGAGAATAAAATTATAGTTGTGTGTTTACATCCAAATACGACACACATCCTTCAGCCGTTGGATGTCAGTTTCTTTTTTCCGTTAAAAAGTAAGTGGAAAACTGAAGTAAAAATGTACAGATTTCACAACGGCAGAGATGTCAAAAAACATGACATTCCACAACTCCTTCAAAAAATTATGGATGAAACTGATTTTACTAAATCTCTACAAAATGGGTTTAAAACATGTGGACTTTTTCCGTTTTCTGCTAATAACGTAGATTATTCTAAAATCACATTAAAGAAAGAACCCATAGTAGTCTCTAGCAAAACGAAAACTTGTCTGACACATTTAAAATATTTGGAGTCTAAAATTCATCCCGACGTTTTAAAACAATTCAATTCAGTTTAAAAACGAAGAAGATTTATTACATGACCCTATTGAGAGTGTCAGCAAATTGTCGGCTGAGGAAATTCCTATCCATTATATGGTAGACAATTCCATTGTAATTGAAGTGGAAGATAATAATGTACTAACATTAACTCCAACAGTCTCTAATATTGTAGAATTTGACTTTCCAGAGTATAATAATCCTTCCTTTAAAGAAAGCAGTTTCATAGACAATGCTACAGAAATGTTAATAGATAAAGAGTTAGCAAAAAATTCTGATGTGGTTTTGGACAATGAATCGATGGATCTATTGGAAAATAGCAGTGTTATTAATAAATTGACGGACTCGCATATACCTTCAAATGTTGACTTAATGACTTCATCTGTTGGTACTACCATTGTCTATACTCCGAAAAGAAGGCCTGTAGACCTATTAAGTAACATTCCAATTTATCCCAGTGACGAAAACATTTCCAAGAAAACCAGAAAGCGTGAAATCTTACCTTCTGTGCTAACATGTAATACATGGTTGGAACTTGCGGTGGCTAAAGAAAAAGAAAAAGAACTTGAAATGAAAAAAAAAGAAAAAAAGAAGCAAGACAAAGAGGCGAAAAGAGCCTGTAAAGAAGAGAATCTAAAAAAAACTTCTAGGAAAAATGGAATTAAGATAAAATTTAAAGAGACTAAAAAAAAACCGAACTAATAAACAAAACAGTTTCCGTGAGTAATGTAAAGGCCCCTGAAGATGTAAAACAAGTAATTGGAAACGGGTTAGAAAAGACCAATCTCACACAAGAATCAGGGGAGGAACCTGTCTGTGAGGAGGCCAAAAATATACAGAATGTAGTTGAAGAGAACCCTCATGACATATGTACTGCGGACAAAGTATCTACATACGTAATTGTACAGTACGAAAGTAAGTTTTTCCCAGGAATAATTACTGACGAAAAAAATGGCAAGGTTTTAATCAGCACAATGGAAAACTATGGGAATGATTGGAAGTGGCCACAAAAAAAGGATGAAATTTGGTATGAAAAGGATGAGGTAATGGAAGAAATTCAACCACCTTTAAAAAAAAATTCAAGGGGTTACTTTTTTGTTGAAGAGATCAATAAATATTATAAATTTTAGTAATTCGTGTTGATTAAAACTGTTGTAATAACAATTTTTTTTATTAAAACTACTATCCTTTTCATGTAATTTTATTAACATTTCTAGTAATTAAATATAATTTTTCTACCTTTAGTAAAAAAATGTGTTAGGTAACTAAAAATACTAGAAACTATCATCCTTATCTATGTAGAATTAAACAAATGGCCACAAATGGTTTCTGAATAAACCACATTAGGAGCAAAGTGGTCACAAATGGTACAAAGTTAGTTTTTATATGCTTTCTGAATTAAAAATACCTAACAAAATGTCCTTATAATTTAACTTCAAACGTAAGTGGCTATTAAATCAAACAAAGTTAACGTCATACGTTTGCTCAATTACAAGTCCGCAGCTCTAATTTTTGATTTTTAATGATTTATTAAGGCCAAGAAATTCCTTAAGATGGCCAAAAATGGTGCTGCTACCCTACTAGGAGGTCAATTCTGATGGCATATTCGTGTCTAGCAACCCCAGAAACCCCCAGTAATCCATTTGCATCAATTAAATGCCGAAAACCCTCGAAACCCTAGAAGATGACGTGCCCTAGTAGCGACCCTGGGCACCAGGTACTCCGGAGTTCAGTTCTGATATCATATTCGTGTTTACCGACCACAAAAAAACCCGTGAGTAATCCGTTTAAATCAATTTAATGCCGAAAACGCTCGAAACTCCAGAAGATGACGTCCCTTGCAGTGACCTTGGGCACTAGGTGATCCATAGGTCTGTTCTGATAGCATATTCGTGTTTAACCACCTCAAAAACCCCCCGAAGAGTCCAGTTGCATAACTTTAGTGCCGAAATCCCTCGAAACTCCAGAAGATGACGTGCCTTATTAGCGACCCTGGGCACAGGTACTCCGGAGGTCAAAAACGAGGTAGGCGCAAAATTTCGGCTCCAATGTATTTTTTTCAATCCTGAGAAAACTAATAATAAGAATTTTTGAAAAATTTAAATGCAGAATGAAAAATTACGTTATTACCGTGGGCCAAAAGTCCCTGAAAGCTTCTTTAATGTTTATTTTAATAAGTTACAGGGGTGAAAAAAAAGAGAAAATTTAGTGTGGTTTTTAATATCGAATATTTCCTTCAAAATAAAGAAACTTTTTGTTTATTTTAAGGGACTTTCGGCCCTCGGTAATAATGTAATCTTTAATTCTGCGTTTAAATTTTTCAAAAATATTTATTAGTTTTCTCAGGATTTGAAAAAAATTAATGCATTTAAAAAGCATTCCAGCCGAAATGTTGCGCCTATGCCCTTAAATATTAATAAAACTAAACTTTTAGTTTTACTAAATGAAACTACGCAAAATGAACGAAAACTTTTATTTTAAAAACAAAACATACATACTTTAAATTAAATGAACTATGTTTTAACATTAAAAAACTTTTACAAAAATTATAGTTTTACCCTACTAACCTTAATTCAGTGGCGGATCCAGGGGAGGGCGATGGGGGCCATCAGCACCCCTCTGAATCCAAATTATGTAATATGATTTTAAAAACATTCGTTTATTCAATGATTTTTCATAGAAATTTAGCCAATCGGCCCCCCTCTTGACGATGCTGGATCTTGCTGGATCCGCCACTGCCTTAATTTTGGCAAACTCGTCAATCAGATTGGTGTAGTCTAAAGTAGCAGCTTTGTAAATAGTTTTTAATAATTTTTAATTTTGAAAAACTTCTTTCCCCTCTAGCTACCGAGACAGGGAGTGTTAATAAAATTCTTAGTGATACAACTACATTTAGGTATAAAGAAATTTATTTTGGCACAGATAGTTCAAATTAATACTCTAAATTCTTCTAGAAGGTCATTGCCTTTATATCCGATTTTTTTCTAATGAAAGTGTTGAATGAAGATTCATACACTATTTTTCTAGTGTATTTCGATCAATCAATAAAGCATTAACGACAATGTCTAAAATATAGATGAAAAAATTTATTTTAAATTTATCTTACACTGTTAAAAATTCATCCACACACTTTTCGTAATCAACTTATATTAAAATATCAACTTATTTATATCAAGATTTTTTGCGATTTCATTTGCAGTAATTTTCATTTGGTCATAGCCAGATTGTCTGTAACTGTTCATTTTTTCGCTTAGACAAATAAAATAACAACATAGACAGGCCAGTATCGTCGCCCCCGCTAGCGAAATTATTCCGATTCGATTTTTCTGCACAAACTTACTAAAAAGAGGTCGTTATAACGTATCCACAGGGTGCCTGGCGGTGCCATGGTCGAAAAATTGTTTAAACAATTTTTTTAAACAAATTTACCAAAATAGTTTTTTCATTTTAAAAATTATTTTTTAGATAAGTTTGGTTATTCTGTGCAAAAAGGGCTCTTGTCATTTTTCTTTAAAATTGACTGTTATCGAGTTATATGCGATTAAAAATTTGAAAAATGCGAAAATGGCCATTTTCATGGCTTAATAACTCGATTAAAAATTAATATTATAAAATTAAAAAGTAAACAAATCAAGCTTCAAACCCCTTCTTTAAGGTCCTGAAGATATTTTTGTCATTATTTTATTACAAAGCTGTTGTTTTTAATTATTAACAATTAGCGCTATACTCCAGGATGTATCGTGTGTACCTTAGTGAAATTATTCCGATTCGATTTTTTTGCACAAACTTACTCAAAAAGAGGTTCTAATAACACATCCATAGGGTGCCGGGCGGTGACGTGGTCGAAAAATTGTTTAAACAGTTTTTTTAAACAAATTCACAAAAATATTTTGTTCACTTCGTTCAATTTTTCTTAGATAATTTGGGACATTCTGAGCAAAAAAGGTCTCTTGTGATATTTCTCTAAAATTGATTGTTGTCGAGTTATACGCGATTTAAAATTTAAAAAATGCGAAATTGGCCATATACAGTCCCTGGCCATATTATTATGACCACCTATGGATTTTTACAAAAATCAACTATTCCACTAGGTACGTTTTGTTTAAAATATGATTTTTAAATTTAATTTTGTTATGCAATGTTAATGTTATGCATTAACTATAATATATTTAATAATAAACAGCAATAAAATATTTGAAAATGTTACATATTTATATTTTTTTTAATATTTTGTTCAACTTCTGACCTTAATCAGATGGAAAATATTTGGGAGCTTTTAAAACGAGATATTTACGATGAAAAGGTGACTAACGAAATTGTTTTGATTAAAGGACTAATATATCCTTAAAACCACAGTGACAAATTGAAGCAAAAAAAAAATTAACTGCATTCAAAGTATGCCAAGACGGGTACTAGCGGTAATCAAAGTTAGAGGGAGCTCAGAAAAATATTGAAAAAATAAAAATATATGATATTTTTAAATGTTTTATTGGTGTTTATTATTAAATATAATACATTTAGTAATAAACAGCAATAGACCATTTGAAAATATCCCATTTTGTATTTTTTTTTAATATTTTGCTGAGCCCCCTCTAACTTTGATTAACACTAGTACCCGGTTTGGCATATTTTGAATGCAGGTAAATTTTTTTTGCTTTAATTGGTCATTGTGGTTTCAACGATATATTAGTCGTTTAATCAAAACAATTTCGTTAGTGACCTTTTCATCGGAAATTTCTCGTTTTAAAAGCTCAAAAATATTTTCCATCTGATTAAGGTCAGAAGTTGAACAAAATATTAAAAAAATATAAATGTGTAATATTTTCAAATATTTTATTGCTGTTTATTATTAAATATATTATAGTGAATGAATAACATTAACATTGCATAACAAAATTAAATTTAAAAATCATATTTTAAACAAATCGTACTTAGTGGAATAGTTGATTTTTGTAAAAATTCATAGGTGGTCATAATAATATGGCCAGGGACTGTAACTCGGCAACAATCAATTTTAGAGACTATTTCACTAGACTGTTTTTAACTGATAAAACGGCATAGCAACGCTTCGTTTCCTACTGACAAAACTCCTTAACGACGTGAAATCTCAGCGACAAAATTATGACAGACAATAAATAAAGATAAATAAATAAATAAAGAAATAAAGATTATATTTCGTTGATATGGTGAATTAATTGTCTCGTGAAATAGTTTTGTCGAATATCATTCGAGAGAAAATTATTTCCGGCAAAATTTTCTCCTGGTTTCATTCAAGTTCGTTACCTTTTGGTAATTTTCGCTTATGAAATTTTGACAAAATCACTCGACTGACGTCTCGTGATTCAAGTCAAAATTTAATTCGCGAAAATTGCCAGGCAACAAACTTTCATACCAGTCGAAAATATTACCGGCAAAATTGTCTCTCTTGTGATATTATATACGAAAAATCACAAGATACTGATTTTGCTCAGAATAATCCAAATTATCTAAAAAAATCGTTCGCAATGAAAAAATTATTTTTGTGAATTTGTTTCAAAAAATTGTTTAAACAATTTTTTGACCACGACACCGCCCGGCACCCTGTGGATGTGTTATAAGGACTTCTTTTTGAGTAAGTTTGTGCAAAAAAAAATAGTTTCGCTAACGGGGGGGGGACAATACAGTTGGACTGTTGGACTATAGCGCTAATTGTTATTAATTAAAAATAGCAGCTTTGTAATAAAATAATGACAAGAATCTCTTCAGGACCTTGAAGAAGGGGTTTGAAACTTGATTTGGTCATGTTTTGAATTTCACAATAATAATTTTTAATCGAGTTATTAAGACTTGAAAATGGTCATTTTCAAATTTTTAATCGCATATATCTCGACAATCAATTTTAGAGAAATATGAAAAGGGATCTTTTTGCTCAGAGTGACCCAAATTATCTGAAAAAATATTGTTCGGAATGAACAAATTAGTTTTGTGAATTTGTTTAAAAAAAATTTAAACAATTTTTCGACCACGGCGCTGCCCGGCACCCTGTGGATATGTTATAAGGACCACTTTTTGAGTAAGTTTGTGCAAAAAAATCGAATCGGAATAATTTCGCTAGCGGGGGCGACGATACTGCCCGGTCTAATAGTGCTGTAAAAACAACTCGTATACATCAATGTCGAAATAACAGAGAACTTAGAAAAAGATAAGCGTTGCATGTATATAATATTTATACTTTCGGCTGACACTTGGTCCTATATGTATTTTTAATTAATGAATGGTTCAGTCTGTATTTTGATTTTACTGATTATGCCGCCCCCCTTGTGATGCCGCCTGATACGACTGCCTCACCGCATCATAGCACGGCACGGCCCTGCTATACAGGGTGTCCCGAAAAGAATGGTCATAAATTATACCACACATTCTGGGGTCAAAAATAGTTCGGTTGAACCTAACTTACCTTAGTACAAATGTGCTCATAAAAAAAGTTACAGCCCTTTGAAGTTACAAAATGAAAATCGATTTTTTTCAATATATCGAAAACTCTCAGAGATTTTTTATTGAAAACGGGCATGTATCATTCTTATGGCAGGACCACCTTAAAACAAAATTATAGTGAAATTTGTCCACCCCATAAAAAATTTATGGGGATTTTGTTCCCTTAAACCCCCCCAAACTTTTGTGTACGTTCCAATTAATTCATTATTGTGGTACCATTAGTTGAACACAACGTTTTTAAAATTTTTTTGCCTCTTAGTATTTTTTCGATTAGCCAGTTTTTATCGAGATGCGGCTTCCTTTTTACTATATTTACATAAAAAATTTATGGGGGTTTTGTTCCTTTAAACCCCCCAAATGTTTGTGTACGTTCCAATTAAACTATTATTGTGGTACCATGAGTTAAACGCAGTGTTTTTAAAACTTTTTTGCCTCTTAGTCTTTTTTTGATAAGTCAACTTTTATCGAGATGTGGCTTCTTTTTCAAAATGTACCAAAAAATTTAAGTTATAAATAAATTTTCAGATTATTAACAGGTGTCTATAATCATACTGAACCATATACAAATAGGTGGTGGATTCGACAATTATTCAAAATATCTCGATAAACACTGGCTTATCAAAAAAGTACTAAGAGGCAAAAAAGTTTTAAAAATATTGTGTTTAACTAATGGTTCCACAATAATAATTTAATTGGAACGTACATAAAAGTTTGGGGGGGTTTAAGGGAACAAAACCCCCATAAAATTTTTATGGGGTGCACAAATTTCACTATAATTTTTTTTTACGATGTTGCTGTGATAAAAATTCCTCATGTCCATTTTCAATAAAAAACCTCTAGGAGTTTTCGATATATGAAATAAAATCGATTTTCATTTTGTAACTTCAAAGGGCTGTAACTTTTTTTGTGTGCACTATTGTATATAGGTAAATGAGGTTCAATCAACCTATTTTTGACCCCAGAATCTGTGGTATAATTTATGACCAATCTTTTCGGGACACCCTGTATAGTGAGAGAGAATATAGTGAGAAATAGGCCCTGTAGAATATAGTGAGAAAGAAAACCATCTTACGGTATATCAGGCTTTACTAAAGTTCACGGTTTGGCGATGAAACTTTTAGAATGATGGATGTTTATTCCTATGTCATATTTAATTAATTTTATTTCATCTGGTTATAAATTACTTGCTGTACTTTATTGCTTTCCCTTATAAATTTTGTATGTTGCTCTTTTCCTTAAATCCTGTGTATCACCAAGTTCTGATCGTATTATGTATTTAGGTAAGTTTTTCTGACGTGTGCATTTAATCAAATCTAATGTCGAGTAACAATTATGGAACGAAATAGAGTCACAAGACTTTAGAATATAATAAATTGATTAATAATTTTGTTTCCCTTTGGAGCACGTTAAAAAGATTAACAAACATCTCCTGAACTAAAGTTCTCACATTTAAGGCATTGTGTACATAAATGTCCAAGATTATCGATTAAATCAACACCAATATTTTCTATTTAGAAAATATAGCCAAGAGTCGATGTAAATCTATCACACCTTGTTATTATGTTGCTTTAAAAAACATTGGCGAACGATCTATTCGAGTTATGAAATATAATGGATGACATGCTATGAACGGTATGACTAAACTAAACATTGTCGGGTTAATAGATGCACGAACTATGTAATAATTATTATACAATATGTAAAAGAAAACGGAAACTTGCGTTAAGAATTTATTGAGATCAACGTATGTATTTAATATAGACGAAATAATAGCAAACAGTATGAAATATTTTTGGGCCATTCCATTTCAAATCACTCAATTTTGGAGCAAAAAAAATTTTGGACCTCCGATTTGTCTGAAAATTGGTATATAGCTTCTGCGGGACGTAAAAATAAGATATTTAAGGTCAAAAAATCTTCTTCTTCTTTTTTTCTCAAAATGTTATTTTATGCGATTTTACAGTGATTTGGTGTTTATTTATACAAATTTGCATTTTCTATCGTAAAGTATGAATGGAAAACATAATATTTTAATAGAAATTACTCAAAAATGTCATTATATGGCATTATAACAAGTTACTTTGATTCAAAACAAGCTTTTGATCAAATTTTATAGTGTAGAAAACGTTAAAATACCGTTTTTTTACATTTTTCTCCATTCCCAAAATACATCATAAGCGATTTGGCTGAAAATTTGCCCACAGATAGACAAAACATAGAACTTTAAGTGGTGCGAAGGATGTAAATTATATTACAATACCAAAAAAGTTACATGCAATATTATAGTCAAAAATATAGCCGTCTACTGTAAGTACAATTAACTCGAAAATATCGACCTCACGACAAAAATTGTTAAAAAGAAATTATAATAATTGTACATACGATTTATTTGGAATAATTTCAGTTCCTACCATTTTTGTCGAAAAGTTAAAAATGGCGGATATATTGAGCAAAACAGGTTCTCCTTTAAAATCAAGATGGCGGCTAACGTAACGGAGGAATTCATTCGTGATTTTAAATTTGGGCTACTATACTCCCCTAAAGATCAGAAAAATAAAATTTTGGGCAGCTCGGCATTCAAGGTCAAATGCTATCCCGACTGGACTAATATATACTTTTGAGTCTGATATTACTGCATGTAACTTTTTTGGTATTGTAATATAATTCAAATTCTTCTAACCACTTAAAGTCCTATCTTTTGGCTATCTGTGGGCAAATTTTTAGCCAAATCAATGATGATGTGTTTTGGGAATGGAGGAAAATGTAAAAAACGGTATTTTAACGTTTTTTACACTATAAAATTTGATCAAAAACTTGTTTTGATTCAAAATAACTTGTTATAATGCCATATAATGACATTTTTGAGTCCTTTCTATTAAAATATTATGTTTTTCATTGATACTTTACGACAGAAAATGCAAATGTGTTTAAATAAACACCAAATCACTGTAAAATCGCATAAAATAACATTTTGAGAAAAAAGAAGAAGAAGATTTTTTGACCTTAAATATCTTATGTTTACGTCCCGCAGAAGCTATATACCAATTTTCAGACAAATCGGAGATCCAAAATTTTTTGCCTGAGTGATTTGACATGGAATGTACCTTTTATTCGTTCTTATAGAAATATCGGAATATATCTAAAGTAATAATAGCCTTGTTATAACCAGGAAAGGACTCAACAAATCTCAGTAGTTACTGATCGATTTCCCTGGTGTGCCATTTTTTAATATACAGGGTGATTGATTAGTAGGGTAAAGCTCAGTAGCTCCGCTATAGTAGTAGATAGCAATAAAAGTTAATAACAAAAATTTTAGCCACCTTTGAGCTTCACATTACAAAATTAATTAGAATGTTACAGGGTGTTCGATAACACAGTGGCAGACCAAACTTATGTTTTTTTAAATGGAACACCCTATATTTTATTTGAAATTCGAAATTCTGTTAACTTCTCCATCACAAAAATATAAAGGTTTGTTATGTTATACAGGGTATTTACAAAGTTATAACCAATTTTATATGAAAATCGTAACAAGTTCAACTCCCTGTATAAATAAAAATAAGCAAAACAACAATGGTTTATTAATGCCATATTTTTTAACGTATTGTCAAAATTTTCAAGAATGGTCGATATTGCTAATTTTCTTTATATCAAATACAGGGTGAGTCAAAACGCAAGTACATTATTTTCTCAGTAATTTTAAATGGAACACCCTGTATTTTATATCACTATTGAAAAGTACCATTACCGTACTTATAACTCAAGTCAAGTCAAACTGGTCACTGGTTGCAGACTTGAAAATTCTGTTTGAATGTTTGTGAAATTAGTTTCAAAGAGTTTGAAAAATAATTTATTTAGTAGATTACTTTTTTTCCAGATAGAAATGTACAATGAGTCCCATATAAAAATAATTTGATATGGGAGTAAAAAATTCAAGTCAAAATATAGTTCAAGTCTGTAATTTCCGTCACTAAAAAAGCTTTGGCAACACTCACAACAAAATTCGCTAGAAAACAGCTCAAACGTCTGTGTTGTACCACGATACACAAATATTATATGATATGCCGTCGAAGTCGTAAAACCGATTGGCGGCGGATGGATTCTAGAATGGGTCGCGGCGATGTCGATGCAGCGAAAGTTTTAAGAGCGCCTGGTGTGTGTCACTGCATCAAAGTATAGTAAGGGATGCGTCGCTTTCGACATATCAGCAGGGGTTCAGTCGACGTACGCCGCCCCGTCTGTGTTAGCGCTAAAATATCATACCTTATACTCCTATTACAGAATCAGAAATATTTCTCCTCCACCTCGTAAGAAGAGGCAAAATTGGATAATTATGAGGAACTAATAAGAACAACAGAGATTAGAGAAAAAATTACCGAAGTATTTGCAAACATTTATTAATTTAGAAAAGCCACAAAATAAGAACAATCATTTAACAACTTTCTCTTTAATGATTTACCATCGACCCTCAAAGCAATTCCCCGTAGTTCGGAATCGCTAACCTAAATGAATATTTTTTTCTATTGGTTAATTAGATTTTAGTTTACATTGTCCGATTGCTGCGTTTTATTGCCGAACTTCTTCGTGTTGTGTTGTTAAATTCAAAAGAAATAAAGTAGTGCAAAAAGTTTATTTCAAAGGAAATAAGGAAATGGAAACAATTCGATTTCGAGTTACGCACCCACTAAAACATTTCAAGTACTTAACCGAGTTTCAAAATAATTAAAACTATTCAATTAGTCCCACATGCTATAAAAAATGCTACTAAAAGTATACTTTATTGTCTTTTTATTTTTGTAAAGTAGTTTTAAAGTGAACTAAAGTGCATAGAAATGGGCTCAGTTTAAACTTTTGACTTGACGTATATTTTTTTTTCAGAAACTCTTACTCGGATCAAAAAAATGGATATACCTACTGTTTGAAACATAATTTAATATGCTTTAATATGAGCATACATTTACAAAAATTTATTTCGACTTCTTATGTTTAACATTAAAAAATTACTCTTCTTCTTCATGTACCATGTCCTTTCAGAACGTTGGTTACCATCATAGCTATCTTAATTTTATTCACTGCCACCCTAAATAGCATGCTTGTATCAATACCATACCAATCTCGCGAGATCTTCAACCATGAGGTTCTTCTTCGTCCTGGACTGCGTTTGCCTGCTATTTTTCCTTGGATAATATTTTGTAGCAACCTACATTTGGGACCTCTCATTACATGTCCGAAGTACTCCAGCTTTCTCTGCTTGATGCTTTTTATGATCTCAGTAGTCTTGCTGAGACGTTCTAGTATTGTGGAGTTTCGAATCTTCTCCACCCAGGAAACTTTTAAAATTCTTCTATAGCACCACATTTAGAAAGCCTCAAGGCGATTTAGATCGAATTTATTCGCAGTCCAGGACTCGACACCATAAAGTAAGACCGAGAACACGTAGCAGCGAAGTAGGCGAATCTTCAATGCCAATTTTAGGTCTCTGTTACATAACACCTTGGACGTCCTTCTAAAAGCGGCTCTAGCCTGCTCTACCCTAGATCTAATTTCGCCGTGACTTTCTGCGTTACAATTTAGTTGCTGTCCAAGATACACGATTTTATAAACTTGCTCCAGTTTGGTATTACTTACATATTATAGACGGTTTTATATGCTGCTGTTTACTTATTACGAGTATTTTGGTTTTCCGTATGTTCAGATCCAGACCTGCCTCCCTACAACTCTCAACGACACTATCAAGTAGTATTTGCAGATCTTCTTGACTAGAAGCTAGGAGTACTATATCGTCCGCATATCGCAAATTATTGATGACTTCACCGTTCACAAGTATTCCTTCTTGCTTTTCAGAAAGAGCTTTTCTGAAAATTATTTCGGAGTAAACGTTCTCAAAAAGATTGTATCTAGAAGAGTATATCTAAATTTAGTAGGTTATAGCCCAGTCGGGATAGCATTTGACCTTGCATTAGGAGCTGCCCCAAATTTTATTTTTCTAATCTTTAGGGAGGGTCAATATTAGTAAAAATTTAAAATCTCGACTGAATTCCACCGTTGCGTTAGCCGCCATCTTGATTTTAAACGAGGAACTGTTTTTGCTCAATATCTCCGCCATTTTCAATTTTTTGACAAAAAGTGTAGAAACTGAAATTGTTGAAAATGCGATTTTCTATAATTTCATTTATCATAATTTTTTTCGTGCGGTCGATATTTTCCGAGTTTTGAGGGGAAATGGTGACAGTTGTAGCATAATTAGTGAATTATTGAATTATCTCGTTTATTATTAGTTTTACAACAAATATTTACCTATAAAAAATGAAGAGAATTAAATTTTGTACAATTTTGATGCCGTTCAGTTTTTTGATAAAATCAATATTTAAGGTAGTACGCACGTGGTAAAAGTGACAGCGTAAGACCTGATTGATTTTGTAGCAATTGTTTTTGTTCAATATCTCCGCCATTTTCAACTTTTCAACAAAAAGTGTAAGAACTGAAATTGTTGCAATTACGATTTACTACAATTTTTCGAGAGAACCAGTGGCGGGTCTACAAGGGGGGGAAATGGAAAAATTTCCCCCAACAGGGCCCAAAATTTAAAAAAAAAATTGTTGGAACATCACGATATATTAGCTGACATAAAACTTAAAATATCGACAGACAAATTCGACCAATAAAACCCGCTAGTTAATGAAATTAAGTGAACTTAATGTATATAATGTTTTTTATGTCTTTTATATACTTAGTTTGGTTGATGGTTCATTGGAAGTTTCAAAAATTGTGTAAAATATAATTCTCTTTATTTTTGTTTATGTACAATTATGTCGTAAAGTTAATAATAAATAAGACAATTCAATAATTATGCTTCCCCTCCGCTTCCATTATTTTCCCACTTAACTCGGAGAATATTGATCGTATAAAAAATTTTGCTAAAGAAATTGTAGGAAATTGCATTTCCAACAATTTTCTTTCCCACCACTTATGTCGAAAAGTTGAAAATGGCGGAGATATTAAGCAACAACAGTTCTCATTTAAAATCAATATGGCTGCTAATGCAACCGCGGAATTCAGTCGAGATTTTAAATTTACACTACTATTGATCTCTTCTAAAGGATATAATTATAAAATTTGGGGCAGCTCGGATACAAAATTCAATTCAATAATTATGCTTCCCACACCACTTTTTACTATTTTCCCATGTAACTCGGAAAATATCAACCGCATGAAAAAAATTGTTAAAAAGAAATTGTAGGAAATTATATTTTGAACAATTTTAGTTGAAAATAGCGTAGATATTGAACAAAAACAATTGCTATAAAATCAATCCGGTCTTACGCTCGCGCTGTTACCGCATACGTACTACCTTAAATATTAATTTTAGCAAAAAATGAAGCAGATCAAAATTGTGTAAAATTTAATTCTCTTCATTTTTGTACAGGTACATATTTGTTGTAAAACTAATAATAAACGAGATAATTCAATAATTCAATAATTATGCTCCAACTGTCATTATTTTCCCCTCATAACTCGGAAAATATCGACCGCACGAAAAAAATTATAATAAATGAAATTATAGAAAATCGTATTTGCAACAATTTCAGTTTCTACACTTTTTGTCAAAAAATTGAAAATGGCGGAGATATTGAGCAAAAACGGTTCTCGTTTAAAATCAAGATGGCGGCTAACGCAACGGTGGAATTCAGTCGAAATTTTAAATTTATACTAATATTGACCCTCCCTAAAGATTAGAAAAATAAAATTTGGGGCAGCTCCTGATGCAAGGTTAGGCATGTTATTCGTCTAACCCGACTGGACTATTATGTATATGTGTTTTGAAATATTGACATAATATTTTGGTCTTATAGTATAGGTATAGGTGTCCTAGTATAGATATATCTTTTAAGGTGATATTATTGCCCTAGAGCCTAGAGGTATCAAATTCTGACTGTTTTTGTGTTATTTGTTTACGAACTCAGTGTCATAGGTCTGGTTGTACAGTAGACTCTCTCTATAACGAATACGGGTATTACGAGGTTTCGCTTTAAACGAGGTACACTAGATGTCCCATGAAATTCCTATTGATCTATAACACCTCTATAACGAGGCATATTTGGTTATAACGAGGAAGAATAAAATCAAAGAATATGTATTTTTACCTGTTTTTGGCGTGGTGATTGCCATAAATAAATACCATAACTGCCTGTATACAGGAATGCCCAAAATATATGTGCTTATTGAGACCAGTGCTGTAATAAATTCCACCGCCGGTAATAAACTTCTTCCTTCTTGTTTATCTATAGACCGATATTAAATACTGTAGGAAATTTACAATTTACGATAGCCAAATTTCATTGTTGAGATCGACCATCGACACCTAATAAACTACCTAAGAGGCATCAAAACATTTCAGTGCAGTGGTGGTGGTATGCACAATATTATTGTTGTCTGATATAACGAGATCCACTTATAACGAGGTAATTACTCCGCCATTTCAGTTCTCGTTATAAAGGAAGTCTTCTTCTCTTCTTCTTCAGCCTGTGGTCGTCCACTGCTGGACATAGGCCTCTTCTATTTGCTTCCATCGATTTCTACTCTTGGCAATTCTCATCCACTGTTTGCCCGCGACTTGTTTGCTATCATCTGCCCACCTCTTCTGCGGTCTGCCTACTAATCGCCTGTTCTCTCTTGGTCTCCAGTTTGTTAGTCTCTGTGTCCATTTTTTTTAAGGAAGTGTACTGTATAAATTAATTTATAATTATTGTAGGTAGAGTGTGTTCGTGTATTGCGTATTGCATATGTATTGAGTGTGAGATTCTCGATGATTTGTTCTCCAACTTCCTTTACTTCGCTATATATTTTTGACATGTTCCTGTTGTTGACTTCTTCTTTTCTACCGAGTGGTTTCCACAAATTGCATTCCGCCGATGAATTTGCTATACATTGTTCTTTATTGTACATGCCACAAGAAAATAGTTTCAGTGCCTTGTATAAACAAGCAATTAAGTTTTAAATTATGATTTCCATTTTCTTAACGCTTTAAGGAACTATTGTTTAAAAAAGTACTTCTGACTTCTATATTTTATTATGAAAAGTCATTTTAAAAATAGAGAGAAATTATGGTAAATAATAAAAGATTAAGAAATTTCTTTGCTGCTGGCAGCCTTCGACACGAATCGCGACTTTCCACTACTTTTTCATATAATGTTTAACTTTGCAAATTCCCAATTTAACTTTAGTTTCTTCTTAAAAGGTTTTAATAAAGGTTCCGAAACTTTTTGGAGTCGGAGGCTGTTGCATTTTGTATTAAATAAGTTTCGCCGACGACTTTTCTCCATAAAACTACGTTTGACTTATAATTCCTTTACTTTTGTTTTTCCTAGTTCAACAAATAGAACGGTTCATGATTATTCAATTAAAATATTTTGTTTCTGAAAGTTCAAAGTATAATTGAAATGCTCTTGCAATTTTGAATGTGTACAACACTATGTAACGTGTCAGAAGGACGATCCAGTGGCGTGCTGGCCATATAAATGAATCGGTGCAATCACCGAGAGGCCTCGGCCTCTTGAGACCGGTTAAATAAAATATACTTCAGAGACGAAAAACCCATTCTGGACACCAGGGAGCTCGAAAACCTTTGCCGTCATGATACCCTCGAGTAGTAAAATATTGAACTTATTGCATTTTCTTTGTTCAATAATACAATTTTCACTTCTTCATCATCACATTAGATCAAAAAGTATCGTAAGGCTCTTACGAATCGAATGCAACAAGTTTCATTGTTGCATCCAATATCCAATTGTAAAAATTTGGTAGCTTTATTGCTTCACTGGCTCGCCTAAAGGCAACATCATCAACAAATTTATTTGATAACGAATGTAACGAATAGGTTGTAAATATGTTTAATCTATAACAACAAAAACTGTTAAATATTTACGATTATAACCAAACCTTACATTGACAATATCCAGGGGTCCGTCCTTGGCTCGACGCTGTGGAACCTGGCATATGACGGGGTCTTGCGTCTCGAATACGATGAGGGGGTTACTCCTTTCGCGTTCGCGGATGATCTTGCGTTGTTGGTGGTAGCGCGGGATACGGATGAACTTCTGTACAAAGCACAGAGTGCATATGATCTCGCGGAAGATTGGATGAGTCAGCGCGGTCTGAAACTCGCTGGGGAGAAGACCGAGGCCGTGATCCTCAAGGGACCACGGAAACGCGAGAACGTGATATTTGAGTGCGGCGGAGCAGAGATCATCCCGAAAAAGTGTGTTAAGTATCTGGGGGTGACTCTCCACACGAATGGGAGCTGGGGCGAGCACCTGCGGGTGGTGACGCGCACGGCCACGCAGAGAGCGGCCGCGTTGGGGTGGATAATGCCCAACATTGGCGGGCCCAAATCTGAAAGGAGGAGGGCTTTGCACGGTATGGTACAGTCTGTTCTTCTTTACGCGGCCCCAGTCTGGAGTGAGGCGGTAGAAATATCGTCCTACCGGAGGCTCTTGACGCGCACAGACAGAGCAAGTCTCTTACGTGTGGCAAGCGCCTAGAGAACTGCAGCAGCATTGTGGGCCATCACCGGCTGCGTACCCTCTCACATCTTGGCTTCCGAGAGGGCCCGTTTATTTTATCGTACTAGGAACAACGGTCCGACCGAGAGTGTAAGACGCGAGGAGAGAGCCATATCCATACGGATGTGGCAAAGTGAATGGGAGGCAATTGTGGATGTGGCGCAGTGGACCAAATCACTTATACCGGACCTGAAGACGTGTCGAATGTGGGCACCGGCGCTTGGACTATTTCCTGTCGCAGGTGCTCACCGGTCACGGTTGTTTCCGTTCGTATCTCTTCAGGTTCAAGAAAGCGGCTACAGAAAACTGCCTTTACTGTGGTTTAGTCGACACAGTGTCACATACGTTGTTGGAGTGTGCAAGATGGAGTGTGGATAGAATACAATTGGAGAGAAGGAATGGTGTTCGTTTTGACTCTGTGAGTGATATGATTGCGAGGATGTGTAAGGATGAAGGTACGTGGGCAAGGACCCATGCGTTCGTGAGAAAAACGTTCCAATCCAAGGAGACTGAAGGAAGACAACTACGCCCATAAAAAAATATACGTGTGTATATATGTGTATATATATATGTATGTGTGTATATATGTGGCAATTAAGTCGAACTGTGTATGTATATAAATGTAACATTGTAGATATTTAATGAGACGTGAGGTGGATGCAGTGTTGCAGATATGCCCTCACCAGAGCGGATCCCGGCCTGCATTCCCAGATCACAAGTATGTTTGGTTGAGAGGACGGAGGGTTTTAGTGGGTAGGTTCTTGCCCCGGCGGGGATTGCGGTTCAGCGTACCACACGTGGTGGGCTGTGCAGCCATCTCAGCGGCGGCGAGGGAATCCCACATAACCAGGCATAAGACCGGTATCTTAAGAAGATTCCCCACCCACCTCCAAAAATATGAAAAAAAAACATTGACAATATCAAATCATAAATGTCTCGATATTCAGCGAAAAGTGGTGGTGATTAGAATCTAATTTTGTTTCTGTTTCTAACAATTTCTTCTGCTCCTTACCTTTCTTAGGTATAAAGTAGGGCCGTAACTACCATTGGGGCAAACGGGGCGGTGTCCACGGCCAAAGCGGGCCCTGAAGGTGCCTCCTTTTGGTTGGCCGTGCATAGATTTTAACAAGGAAAATAAAATATGTATTTTAAAAGCCGATCCCAACGAAATATTTTGAAATATGACACAATTTTAAAAAGACCTTACAGGGGCACCATAGATCTCAATAAAAAATTTTAATTTTTAATTTTTAAATTTAATAACCGCCGAAAAGTATAACCTGACACTATCCAAAGAGAAAACCCAATCGATGGTAATATCCAGGAACCCAATTAGATGTAAATTAGTAGTGGACGACCATATAATCGAACAGGTAATGGATTGCAGATACTTAGGTGAGGAAATATCTAGCGACAGGCATCTGTGGCAAGAATCAAAACAGCAGGCAACGAAAGCAGCGAGAATATCTGGTTTCCTGAGGGATATAATCTGGCGGAATAAATATATGAGCACCGAAAGCAAAGTCCGCATTTATAAGACATGTGTTAGACCCGTACTGACATACGCAGCTGAGACAAGGGCCGAGACAACAAAGACCAAACAAAGAATGAGAACAACAGAGATGAAAACCCTAAGATCCATAAGAAATATCACACTCAGAGATATAATACGAAACGAAGACACATTGAGAGAGCTAGGCGTTCAAGACGTAGTGAGATGGACAAGAGCGCGACGACGCATGTGGAGAGACCACGTAGATCGGATGGACCCTGAACGTATGGCGCATTGGGCGAAAACACAGAAGCCCAACAACAAGCGACCCATAGGAAGACCCAAAAAACGATGGTACGAGAGTTGGAGCTCCGGATCGCAGCAAAGACTGTAACAGAAGAAACAGGACATAGTCCTATTACAAGAAGAAGAAGAAGAAGACTGTGGAAATTAATATTTTCGACTAAAAGGCAATTGGAACAGAATAGGAGAACAGGAGCCCCTCAGGCCTGAGCTAAGCTGGGGCCCGAGACCTTAACATAAAAATTTAAATTATTACTTAGGAAATTAGTTATTTCGGCGTAACATCGGCCGATATAAATGAGTCAGATTAAATAAATTATTCGAAGAATTTTTTACTAAGCAACAACATTTTTGTTTAATTCAATAATATTCTTTGTAAACGACATCCGATTTGGACGTCGAAACGTTAATAAAATCATTTTTTTAGTAAAATTTTGGCTTATTATGACGCGACAACTCGCAGACACTAGACAACCTACCTGCTACAAAGTAGTCGTCGTTCTTCGGTTGTCCCGGGTCTTCAACTTTTACGGCCTTCGGCTTCACTCAAGTGGAGACGGTCGTGGGTCAAACTTAGTATTCCCGGAGTTCCACAACTATATATCTGATCTTACGGGGCGCCAGCTGGTTTGATCCTCAGGCCAATCATGATTCCCAATTCCCTAACCCAGCAAGAGAACGAATAACAAGACAAACCTCGAACTCACAACATTTATTGTTTGTCACACAAAAAAAATTGACAGGTGTTTATTCTGACAGACATCAATATGTAAAATCCGATAATATTCCCCCCGTTACAATATTTAAGCCATTTGGCTCTAGGTTTCCTTATAAACTAGTAAAATCCTCAAATATTCCCCCCGTTACAATATTTAGAGCACTTGGCTCTAGGTTTCCTTATAAACTAGTAAAATCCACTAATATTCCCCCCGTTACAATATTTAGGCCACTTGGCTCTAGTAAAATCCGCTAATCCGTCTCTCTCCCCAAAAATTGTCAATTCACTATCTCCCCCCTGAATGCTAAAATATGATAGGTAAGAAATTAAATGTTATTATATAAAAAAAAATAAACTAATAATGAATCAACCCCGGGGTGGTTAGTGTTGGTACCAAGGCGAGCGACGCGAAAGAAACGAATTTTTAAGGCATTAATTCCTGTACTTTTACACTGTCATGACTATGACTAAAAAATTAATATAAAAGAAGGTAATGATAAGTTAATAAAAAATACATAATTAAAATCACAAAATAATGATGCTCATCGTCCAGCTGAAGTTACTCCATCACAAGGTCTTCTTTGATGCCTCCCATCCGAAACAGGAAAATAGACAAACGTCCGGCAAGTACAGAGACCTCTACCATCATCTAAATCCTGCTACAGTTAGCACCCGGTACAAGAACTATCGTCCGGTACAAGCTCCCTTGTTCACCAAGGGTCTCCTATAATACTTCTGTCTCCATGGACAGAGAAAAGATAGGCCCTAATGCCGCTTCAAAAAAAAAACATGAACGCCCATTTTTATCCACTATACGTGCGATTCACCCAGTGCCGGATTTAGGGTACTTGCGGCCCTAGACCAAATTACCCCGATCGGCCCCCGATAACTTAACGATTATGTAATTAAAGCATAAAGCACATTTCGTATTAACAGTAACAGTTGTCACAGTTTTTTGAAAATCATGTTCCAATAAATCTCTAAAATGCTCCCAAAATAATAGACCAGGACTAATCTGTACAAAAACGTGTATTTTTGGATGTGAGAGGTGGAATTCGGATTTTTGCAAGATAAAGTTAGGTGACACCTTCAGTAATAATAATTGACTTATGCTCCTTCTCAAATATGCCCGAAACATTAATAAAAAAATTAAAATATTTAAAAATTTGGAAAGACATCGATTTTTTTCTGCTTTCTTTGCTTATAACTTTAAAACGGTTCGTTTTAGAACAAAGTCGTAGAGAAATAAAATAAAGAAAATTGAATTTTGTATGATATACGACTGGTCAAAAATGTGTTAAGGTATTACCTTTTCTGCAATATAGCAATAAATACAAAATGAGGGGGCAAAATATGCCTGTTGTTATTCAATGTTTCTTAACCACATTGGTGGCACTTAGAACCTTAGTAATTCGCTTAGAAAATTCTTATAACTTACTTAAATGGTCTACCAAATTTCATTAAAATCGACTTAATAGATTTTGCATAATAAATTTGCAATATAAATGTTTTTAAAAAAGTTCAAATTATTTAAAATCTTTCTGAACAAAAAGTAGAGCATTTAGAAGTTGGTTAAGTTTTTTATATATAAAGAGGTGCTCTACCTATCTAATACACTTAACAGAATTAAAATCGGACTATTTAAGGGGCCTCGGCAATGTTTTAAAATTATAAACAATTTTTTGGCTTATAAACAAATAGCTTTGTTTAATAATAAAAAAATTAATTTTTAGCAATGCAAATAATTATAAACAGTATAATTTGACTTAAACTTTCAAATGCTGTCAGCAGAATTGCTATTTTATTTTTTAATCACAATTTATTCTCCTTTAAAAATTGCAATTTTTCGATTTTTTGAATGTTCAACCGCGTTTATCTCGAAAACTATGCATCCTACCAAAAAACTTGTAAGAACATTTTTTGCTTAGAATTACCCAAGAAATACAAAAAAATGTTTGATTTTGCGAAAAATCGATGTTATGTAATTCCTCAAGTTCTTTGTTTATAACAATCTTATCGACATCCGGATCAACTGTTACCCAAAAAATTCGTGTTCTACGGGTCGAAATACATAAAAAAACTTGGGTAAGTTCATCTAAATAAAGGAGATCGTAGCACCCCCTCCTGGACACAGCACTAATTTGTTTATAAGCCAAAAAATTGTTTATAATTTTAAAACATTGCTGAGGCTGCTTAAATAATCCGATTTCAATTCTGTAAAGTGCATTAGATAGGTGGAGTGCTTCTTTATATGTAAAAAAATTGACAAATCTTTGTATGTTCTAGTTTTTTTTGTGCAAGATTTTAAAAAATTTTAATTTTTTAAAAAAAGTTTAGATTGCAAAATCTAGTAAGTCAATTTTAATGAAATTTGGTGGACGGTTTTACCACATTACAAAAATTTTCTAAGCGAATAAGGAAGGTTCCAAGTGTATCCCAAGTGATGGAAAAACATTGAATATAGACAGGCTTGTTTTGCCCCCTTATTTTATATTTATTGCTATTTTGCAGCAAGGGTGAAAATTTAATTATCTTTGTTTTATTCCTATACGACTTTGTTCTAAAATGAATCGTTTTAAAGTTATAAGCAAAGAAACTAGAAAAAAAAAACGAAATTTTTTGAAATTTTTAAATATTTTATTTTTTTTTGTTAATGTTCCGGGCATATTTGAGAAAGAGCATAAGCCAATTATTATTAAAGAAGTTATCACCTAACTTTATCCGCAAAAATCCGAATGCCACAGCTCACATCCACCTAAAAACAGATACTTCCTGGTCTATAATGTAAACAAAATACAGTGATGAGCGCGCTAATAACCGGCAAAATAGCGCAAAAGATGGAAAACATAACAATACATTGTGAAATAAAAAGGGATGAAACTAGTAGAGGTGGAAATTATCGATAGAAACGTATAAATTAACATTAAATTAGTCCCACCTAGTTGCCCTACCGTTGCCCGGTACCCCGTCAAAATAGCCCCGTCAAAAAAGCTCCGACAAAATAGCCCCGACATAATATCCCGCACACAAAATAGCTCCGACAAAATAGCCTGCAGACAAAATAGCCACGGAATAATAGCCCGCCGACAAAATAGCCCCGACAAAATAGCCCTGACAAAATAGCCCCGACAAAATAGCCCCAAAAAAAACTCCCTTCAGAATTCATCATGAAATAATTTCTTAAAAATACTTTTTTTTTCGGAAATGGTAATTATCCTGTATTCAGATGTTTATCTTAACCACATTAAATAAAAATTGTCTTTTCAGAGAACTCGAGTCCTGTCTTTCCTGCCTCTTGGAAGTTTGAACATTTAAGTTAAGCGAAAATCAATGTTAATTTATGATATAAACATTTTTTTCTGTTTTCGGGCAACAGTAAAATGCATTTTAAATTAAATAAATTAAATACATTCTTCCTTTTTGTCAAATAATTTAAATTAAAAAAAGTTTTTGGACACTTTGTATAAATAATTATGTAATTGTTTATAAGAGGCTGTTTTAGCCGGGGCTATTTTAGCAGGGGCTGTTTTGACCGGGGCTATTTTGTGTGCGATCTATTTTGTCGGGGCTATTTTGTTTGCGGGCTATTTTGTCGAGGCTATTTTGTGTTCGGGCTATTTTGACGGGGCTTTTTTGACGGGGCTGTTTTGACCGGGCTATTTTGACGGGTCACGAGTTGCCCAGCTTCAAACGTCTGTGACAGGAGTATTTTATAAAATTCTCCTGTCACAGTGACAGTTGTCATACTCCTGCGATACGTCTGGAGATGGGAAACTATGTAATGTAAATTTATACGTCTATATCGCTAATTTCCACCTCTACAAGTTACATTCCGTTTTACTTAACAATGTATTATGTTTGCCATCTGTTACGTTATTTTGCGGGTTAATAGCACGCGCAACACCGGATTAATAGCGGAGAAGATGGTGGAGGGTGGCGCATCCGTCATCCCGCCGCCTTGATAAGAAAGTAAGTGACTCATCACACGGGCTCCTGCCATATTCCTGTGCGGATTACATCAATTCATCACATTCTTAGGAGTTTTCACAATCCACCTGCAATCTATAGCCTCCTATACCCTGGCAAGCGTTAATATTTATTTTTGATGTTTGAATATTGTTTATTTTAATTAGATTGTATTGTTTGTATACGAAAGTAACAGTAGCGGTAATTATTAATTAATTTTGGAAAATAAAAATTCAATTTTTTTGCCAAAACAGTTTTTTTACAAAACTCTGCGGCCCCTTTTGCTTGCGGCCCTAGGCCGCGGCCTAGTCGGCCTAGTGGTAAATCCGGCACTGCCTACACCAGGTACTCCAACAACAACAACCTTGTCGAATCCGATTATATATTACAGGATGATGGCCTTTCCGCATATATACACCCTATACGGCCTTCCATCACCCGCAACCCCTTTATAGCCGAGAAAAATAACACATTACCAGAATATCCACCCAATGACGTCACCTTGTTTCCCAAAAACAAAATATCAACGACTACTGTCAATACCAGTTTAGAAAAGAGAAGAGGACGAACTTCAAGTCATACATAACCTACGATTGTCAGATGTTTTTCAAATGTAAACATATTAATATTTTGTTCATTTGATATTTAATTGTTGCAATAATTGTAACAATAGGGATGTTCACTAATTTTTAAATATAGTTAAATTCAATAGATTACAAGGTATATAAAAACGTAACAATCATAAAACTGTTTAAAAATGTATATTTTTTAAGATAAATGAGTTCATAATGTTGATTTTCTTGGAGGCTAGAAAAACGGTACCCTGCAGCGAGGCTACGGTCTGTGACGTCAGCAGTCGTAACGTCTTTGATCGACGACTAGTTTTGTATACTTATTTACGAAGTGTATTTGAATGTGCGCAGTTTTTTACGTACCTGATTATTAAAAATGAAGCCAAATAAGTGGTGTTTTGTTCCTGGGTGTGTAAATACATCAAAAAAACAGTTCTGACAAGATTTTTATGACCGTTCCAGCCAATTTAAAACAGAAAAAGAAATGGTTTGTTGCAGCTATAACATAACTTAAAATAACTAACTTAAAGAACTAACCTAATAAAATAAACACTATAGAAGTTTTCCAGAGACTTTCGGCCCTTGGTAATAATGTAATTGTTCTTTCTGCATTTACATTTTTCAAAAATACTTATTAGTTTTCTCAGAATTCGAAAAAAATTAATGAATTTAAATAGCATTAGACCAAGATCTTGCACCTACCCCCTTAAGGAGTAAATGAAAAAGTTTCGGGACCTCAAATTTGTATTCCTTAAACTGGGATATTCCTAAAAACGGGATTCTAATAATACATACAGTAAAAGTAAACCTTGAAATAACTACATGTGGATGTAGGTATGACTTTATATTATATTAAAATCATTAATAATTTAGTGAAAAGATTGGTTGAAATGAAAATGTGTAATACCCAAATTCAAAAATATTTTTTACATTGGAACAGTTGTCAACTCGAAATACGAAACAACCGAAATAAGATCTAGAGTTGAAAAGGACAGAGTAACATTTAACAACATGCATGAGAAATATTTTCACCCATTGCGACATAATATCTCTTTCACTAAAAATGCGGCTGCTAAAATGTTATTATTTCCGGTCTTGCTATATGGCGCAGAGGCCTGGACAATAATGGAAACGTTATAGAAAAAGCTAGAGGCATTCGAGATGTGTGTGTACCCACGTATCCTCAAAATATCCTGGCGACCCACACCAACGTACAGGTATTGCGTCGAATGGGAAAACAAAAAGAAATCTCTTTTACAATTAAGAAACGAAATCTTAAATATTTCGGTCATCTCATGAGGCATGATAAATATCGTATACTCCAACTGATAACGCAAGGTAAAATAGAGAGCAAACGCGGACCCGGAAGAAAATACACTCATGACTTACGCCAATGATTTGGACAAAAATCGATCGAGTTATTCAGAAACGCCGCAAATGAAATTAAAATTGCCATGATGATAGCCAACGTCCACAACGGACAAGGCACATGAAGAAGAATAAAAATAGTTTTAATACACCTAACCAAGGTAAGGTAATAACCAGCCAATGTATGTATGCAATATGCATGCGTACAATGCATGCATACAACTTTCTCTATTTTTTTGTGGAGTATTAAGCATTTATTTTTTTAGCTTAAAGAAGACATGGAAAATTATATGGAATATATACTCAGTAAAGCTGTGGTAGATTTATTTTTTTACAAGATGCCAATAAATCATACACCATTGTTACATCTACACTACAGTCAGTAGTTTATACGAATCGGCTTTCTGAAAACCTTCTTCCATTTTATTTGTTTATTTTTGTACCACCCAAAATATGTTCTTACAAACAGTCTATCCACTTTAAACTAAACAAATTCACTATAAAACTCCACTTTAACCCTGATAAAACAAGAAGAGAACAAAATAAAATGACCTGAAACGTCAAACAGCTAAACAATAACACTATGAGAATGGCGCGCGCTTGGGGTATGCAACTAGTGACGTCAGGCCAATAGAGAAGCGTTCTTAAAATTTAAAATAATGCTAGATTTCTAATAAAGATATTTTATAGAAAGACTTTTTCAATTTTGTTGAAATTTTGGACAATTATTCCTAGGGTGTTTCTTAATCGTTTTACATGTTTGAAATGACTTTTTAATTTTTTGTGAACATCCCTATTGTCCCGAGTGTAATTATCGTAAGGGCAGTGTACACCAGTCATCCGATAAACAGGAATCTACCGAGTATTCGGAAAATAATGAGAAGCTATTTCTCCTACTAGATCATCCAAGGCTTTCAATATCGTTCAACAGAAATACATATCACTATCCACACAGGACCCCAAATCTATCGACACTACCGACACTACTCCCAAACATAACCAACTCAAGATAAACAACAAATATTCAAGTATTACACGTAAGTACAATTTATTTAAGATATTTAATATCTTCCTCTATCTAAACCGCTAGACCATAAGTTCCTAGGAACAAATGTCAAAATATCAACGTGAATTAAACCCTAAAAGCGAACATTAGACCGTCATTAGGCATTCATTTAGATAAAATAGCAATTGTCATGTTACGACACAACGGGGTCGTTACATTATTTCCCATCAATACTAGTTAGTCAAATTGTAAATCCGGGAAAATTGGTGGTGATTAGAATCTAAGTTTATTATATCGTTTTATTTCTCTTTTTTGTCAATTTACCCTGCGGAGGTTTGAAGATTGTGTTTGTATGTATTTTGCGAGAAATAAGCTTCACTCTCACTCTTATTCCGTAATTTTTGAGCAACGTGTTTTACAGCCAGTTTTAATTTGAATTTCCAGACAGAAAAATAAAAAATCAAAGTGATAAGAAAACGTTAGCTGGGTTTAAAATACCTGAATTCGAAATTGTTCTGTCGGGAGACGCGCTCGTAAAATTCGTTACTGCTATATACCAGAGAGAAATTTAATATTGTGTAGGTCAGGATCGTTCACCGACACACACGTTAAAAAAGAATCAAAAAGGAAGTGATTCATATTATATGTGTGTGTGTGTACGAGGAGCAATGTCCTGATTGGCCTTGTGGTTCGCTAAAAGTATGTACTTTTGAGATTTAATTGAATGTCGGTCGGTCTGTGGGAACAAGATTCTCTTACCTGGATTTTATTATTTGTCCCAGAACGGCAGTTTAATTACTACAAAAGACACGATATCAAAAACGTTAGGTATGCAGTGTTCATGTAGATTTAATTTAATATAGATATGCACTTTAATAAAATATTTATAGAAACTTGGAAACTACGAGAATTTTTTTGCGAACATTGTAAGCTTGACTAAAAAACGTAAGAATAGGGTGAAAGTAAAAGTCATGATCATCATTTTCTTTATCCTTATCCTGCCTTTATCCCTATGTGGGGTCCACTTTCCTAATTGCATTTCTCCATACGTGTCTATCTTGGGACATGGGACATATTAATATTAATCCCCTTTACTGACGTGTCCTGCCTAAGGGTCTCCCCCGTTGATCTTCTCTGGTCTTCCTTTCATACTCCTTCCAGGAACCCAAATTTTAGGAATTTTTCTATTGGTTTATTAACTTCTCGACGTCGAATATGACTAAACCATCTGAACTAATGCTCTCTCATTTTGGCATCAATTGGCCCCTACATTTCCACTAATTTATTTGGTTTTAATTTTATCCTTTTTTATTACTCCATCCATCTAACCATTTTCATTTCCTCCACATACAATCGTTGCTCCTCTTTGTTTTTAACTATCATACATTCAGTTCTGTACAGCTTAGCCTATATTATTGATGCTTTATAGAGTTTTTTACTTCAGCTCCAATGGAATTTTTTGTTTCAGAAACAATTAACAATTAAACAAATAAATATCCCCTGTGAAGATAACATCCATTTAAGGGATTGTCACACAATACACCACTCGCTTCCTTCCACTTCATTCATCCAATCCTAATTCTACTGCATGCATCTCCATCTATTTTCCCATTACTCCCCAATACTGATCCTAGATACTTAAAACTATTACTTTTTACAATATGTAGTTCCACCATCTAAAGAAATAATTTTATTTGTCGTAACTCCATCTTTATATTAACATTAAAAATACTCTGTTTTTGTTCTACTGAATTTAAACTTTTTTTTTTTCAATAACTTGCGTCCACTGTTCCAGCTTTTGTTCTTGCTTTCACCATTTCTTACCAATAATACGTCATTAGTATACACTAAAACTAGGTAACCCTACCCTGTATTTTCTCTGTTATCTGATCCAAAACTAATGAGAATAATCTTTCGAGAAACTCTATCATATGGTTTCTCAAGATCAGTGAATACCGCATGAGCCTTTGTTTCTTTATTCCTGTATTTTTCCATTAACTGCCTTATAATGAAAATTGCATTTGCTGTTGATATGTGCTGTATGCTGTATGAAGCCAAATTGTTTCTTCATGTATGCGTCTATTATTACTCTCCCATATTTTCACGGTGTGACTAAGTAGTTTTATGGCTCTCTAGTTTGTACTTTGTGGTATATCTCTCTTATATTATTTGTAATCATGTATTAATATGCTGCTTCTTCATTCGTTTGGTATTTGTCCAACTTCCATAATTCTATTAAATAAACCTGTTAGCCAACTTGTTCCCGTCTCTCAGAATGCTCTCCATACTTTCCCAGGAATCTCATCTGCTCCAACTGCTTTCCTTCCTTTATTACTTGAAGTGCTTACACCACTTTTGTTATTTTGGCGACCATTGCTGTTACTGTGTACGCTAACTCAATTGGTTTTCTGCCAAATTTGTCATTTAATAAACTGTCAGAGTACTTATTTCATCTCTTTTTGACTTCCTTTTCGTGAATTACTATTACTATTTTCATCTCGGATACATCTTCTTCTTCAGGTGCCATCTCCGCTACGGAGGTTGGCAATCATCATAGCTATTTTAATTTTTGAGGCAGTAGCTCTAAATAGTTGTTTCGAGCTGCATCCAAACCACTCTCTCAGGTTCTTCAACCATGAAATTCGTCTTCTTCCGATGCTTCTTCTGCCATCTATCTTTCCCTGCATTATGAGTCGTAGGATGCCATACTTCTCGCCCCGCATCACATGTCCGAGATACTGTAGCTTCTTTTCTTTAATTGTAAGTTCAACTTCCTTTTCTTTACCTATTCTTCTCAGTACTTCATTGTTTGTAACTCTATCTACCCAGGAAACCCTCATAATTTTTCTATAGGTCCACATTTCAAAGGCGTTAAGTCGTCTCATTGTCTCTACATTTAACGTCCATGATTCCACTCCATAGTATAGAACACTGTAGACGTAACATTTTGTTAGGCGTACTTTAAGAGCTAATGTTAAATCTTTGCTACATAGGACCTTTTTCATTTTTATAAAATTAGAACGTGCTTTTTCGATTCTGACTTTTATTTATAAGTGTTCCTAGGTAAGTGTACTTTTTACTCTTTCGATCTGCTGGCCCTCTACTATCAAGATTTCGTTAGTATTATGGTTGTTTTTACTAATTTTCATAAACTTCGTCTTTTTGATATTGAGAGAGAGTCCGTACTCCCTACTACACCTTACTATTTTACTCATGAGTCTTTGCAGGTGTTGTAAACTATCGGCTATTATTACTGTATCATCTGCATATCTGATGTTGTTAACTAAGACTCCATTTACTCTTATGCCGACTGTTTCATCTTCCAGAGTTTCTCGCATTACCTCTTCAGAATAAGCGTTAAATAATAGAGGTGATAGTATGCAGCCTTGCCTGGCTCCTCTCTTTATTTCCATTTCTTCAGATGTTACTTTTTCAATTCTTACTATTGCTCGCTGATTGTAATAGAGGTGTGTTATTAGTCTTAAATCTCTTTCATCTAGATTTTTATTTTTTAGGATTTCCATGAGTCGATCATGTTTTACTTTATCAAACGCCTTATTGTAGTCTATAAAACAGACGTAAAGAGGATGGTTAACGTCCAAACATCTCTGTGTCAGCACGTTGTAGGAGAATAATGCCTCTCTGGTACCCATGCCATTGCGGAACCCATATTGAGTGTCACTAATATCCAGCTCCAGTTTAGAGTGTATTCTGGCGTGGATAATTTTCAATAGAATTTTCAAGGTATGTGACATTAAGCTTATGGTTCGGTAGTCACTGCATTCTTTTGCATTCACCTTCTTTGGCAAACACACAAAGGCTGATGTCAACATTTCTCTATGGATGATTCCTGTAGTATAGATAGCGTTGAACAGTTCTACTATTATGTCCGGATTATTACAGTGCGGATACATCTAATCTGATTAAAATATATTGCTCTCTTTGGTCTCTGTGGGTTCGCATAGAAGTAACGTAAATTAATTGTAGAAGATACTACTGTAATAACATTACTGCTACTTTAGATTCTTATGAAGCATAAAATATTCCTGTAATGGAAACAAATATACTCACGGACAAACATATTGCATATTTTGAAATTAACGTGTGAAATAAAATTTTTGTGCTGCCCCAGAGTCATATAAATAGGATTTCTTTTCCGAATGCGATGTTTTAATGTATCATTTAAATGGTGTAATCGGATTTCAATTTAATATGGGCTATAATATGGTGGCCAATATAATTTTTAAATTGAACCTCATCAAGGTAAGTATTCACTATTCTACCGACATGAAGACCTGCGTCATGGTGTATTAACACGAATTTGTTATTCAATATGGCTGGCAATTGGCAAAACATGATCTTTTAAAATGTTTTTATTGTACATATCAGCTGTAATTCAACCAATCACCTCCACAAGTTCAGTATCTCCTTTCCAAGAAATACCACTCTATAGCACTATGCTTCCACCACCAAAATTAACACTCTGTATGAAGTTACATCTGGCATACCGTTCACCATATGGAAGCAAGATTTACAAAACTTCATCTATAGAAGAGTTGGCGAACAGTATGTCAGTTGTAACCTCATACAGAGCGTTAGTTTTAGTATTGGCGCCGTAGTGCTACGGAGCGGTATTGCTTTGAAAGGGCATACCGAACACGTGAAGGTGATTAGGCGAATGCCAACTAATACGTACATTGAAAACATTTTAGAAGATCATGTTTTGCCATTTGAAAACCATATTGGATATGACATATTGGTGCTAATGCACGTCTTCATGTCGTTAGCATAGTGAATACTTACCTTGATGATATTCAATTTAAAAATTATAATGGCCAGTATATAGCTCAGATCAGATTTAAATCCGATTATAGCATTTATATGATACTTTAAAACATCGCATTCGGAAAAGAAATCCTATTCCTATGATACAGGGGGTCTAAGGATAGAAGCACAAAAAATTTCATTCCACATGCATATGCAATATTTTTGTCCATAAGTATATTTCCGTTAAGGCTGTTAAAGATAACTCTATCCAGTACACTTGATTTATTCCATTACATTTGATTTAGTCCTTTTTTATTGCACTTTGGTTCTTTGCTCCAGTTTAAGTTAAGTGTAACACTAGTTTGCCTGTTTTGAAAGTGGCAATATCGATCATACAGGGTGTTTCATTGGGAAACGGAAATACCTTAGTGGTGAATAGAGGTCACCGATCCGGTTCTAGATATAGTACATTTTTTGCCCTACCGACTTTTATAACCGAGTTACAGGGTGTTTTATCGATTTTGCCCATTTTTTCCTAAGCCATAACTTTAGAACCACCCTGTATATTTTTTTGATATTTGATACACATATGTCTCATTCAAAACCCAAACGATCGACATACTAACCATAAGGAAAATCCAGGTCCGGATTAACAAAAAATTATAAAGTAATTGTGACCTTAACACAACACCCTGTATATTGAAATTTTGAAAATCTGTTTGCATATTTGAAAAGAGCGCAAAAAAGTAAGTTTAATGGTTCGCTTCAATTTTTCGGCCAGACAATTTTATTACTTTAATTTTGACATTATATTGAATTTTTTAAGAACTTGGACATTAAAAAGCAGATATTATTAACTTTTAGTTATAAATTATTAAAATTAATGAATAAATAATACTTTTAAAAATAATCAATACATATTTACCACATTGGAACGACCCAATTACTAATGACAAGAAAAATCCAGGTCCGGATTAAGAAAAAAATATAAAGTAATTGTGACCTTGAAACAACACCCTGTATATTGAAATTTTGAAAATTTGTTTGTGTATTTTAAAAGAGCATAAAAACTGCGTTAAAAGGTGCATGTCAAATTTTTGCGCAGATAATTTAATTACGGCAATTTTGAAATCATATTGATTAATTCTAAGTCACAAGAAGCTATCAGACAAATGAAGAACAATCCCAATGTACTTAGAAAATCGACTCGAAATATTTTAAAACGAGCAAGGAAATGCATCGAACAAAATGGCGGACATTTTGAGCAACTGTTATAGTTCAAATATTTTTAATTTATGTTAAATTGTTGAATTGTAACAAATTTTTGTTTTATTAGATATAGCAGTTTTTTTAATTCTTTACTAAATCATTAAAATATCTCAATTCTCGCAATTCTAATTTTTAATAATGTGCATATAGGTACAAATCCAGAGAATCTATGAAGCCAGCGTAGTAAATAAGTATTAAGTAGTTTTAAAATAAGTATGGATTCATTAACATTAAATTATTATTAAAAGTTAACAATACCTGGTTTTTAATCTCAGAGTTCTTTAAAATTTCAATATAATTTCAAAATTGAAGTAATTAAATCAACAACGAAAAAAATAAAATAAGCCTTTAATCACAGTTTTTCATGCTCTTTTAAAATGCGGAGACAAATTTTTAAAATTTCAATATACAGGGTTTTGGTTCAAGGTCACAATTACTTTGTATTTTTTTCTTAATCCGGACCTGGATTTTTCTTGTCATTAGTAATTGGGTCGTTGCAACGTGGTAAATAAGTATTGATTATTTTAAAATGAGTATTTATTCATTAACTTTAATAATTTATAACTAAAAGTTAATAATATCTGATTTTTAATGTCAAAGTTCTTAAAACATTCAATATAATTTCAAAATTAAAGTCATAAAATTGTCTGGCCGAAAAATTGAAGCAAACCATTAAACTTACTTTTTTGTGCTGTTTTCAAATATGCAAACAGATTTTCAAAATTTCAATATACAGGGTGTTGTTTTAAGGTCACAATTACTTTATATTTTTTTGTTAATCCGGACCTGGATTTTTCTTATGGTTAGTATGTCGGTCGTTTGGGTTTTGAATGAGACATATGTGTACCAAATATCAAAAAAATATACAGGGTGGTTCTAAAGTTATGGCTTAGTAAAGAAATGAGCAAAATCGATAAAACACCCTGTAATTCGGTTATAAAAGTCGATAGGGCAAAAAATGTACTATATCTAGAACCGGCTCGGTGACCTCTATTCACCATTAAAGTATTTTCGTTTCCCAATGAAATACCCTGTATAAGAAATGAGAGAAGCGATAAACAGTTTGAAAAACAATAAAAGTGCAGTTAGCAACGGCATCCCCGCAGAAGTAAGCGCTCTTCTAGATCCCAAAACTTTCTCTTTATTGCCTTCAGATAAAGGTGATTAGGTTACTGAAGATGATGCTATTGAAGATTGATAATTAGTAAGGATGGAAGTAAGTCTCACAGAAAAATTTAAAGTTAAGATGGGATTGAAAGAGAGAAGGGATTCAATGTCAACCGTACTTTTTAATTTCTTGTTGAAGGGAAACTGAAATACGAATAAACGGAACTATCCACGAAAACAGAAGCCAGGTTCATGCCTTTGCCCGCGAAGTGATTAAAGCAAGCTTACAGCAAAACTAGAAATTTAAAAAATGATTGCAAAAAAGGAGACCCATTGAAGTGCTGCACAAATTATTCAAAACAAAAAGTTATTAATATTAAAGCTTCCATGGAAAATTACAAGATGCTGTTTATTTTTTTCTTGAAAAGTTTATAAAATTTCAACTTTTCAAAAAAGAAGAAGAAAAGCAAGCAAAGAGGATGAAAAGGAAGTCGTTATAAGAAGTAAAAGCCGGGAAAAACTAAAAATAAAAAAGGATATAAAAAGTGATAAAGGATATTAATATGTTGAAGACCCTAGATCCTTTTATTCAGGAAATAGGAAAAATTTTAATACATACCTACACAATCTGACGCGTATCACAATACGAGACTCCTCTGTATTATTATGCTTTTAATCATACTACGCCTCAAACCAGATTTCTACACATGTCGAAACAATTCATGCATACTTTTACCTAATCCGTCTAATAAGGCATATATTAAGGAACTTGTAATGAAGTATTTTATCAATTGTTATTAACAAGCCAATTTGCCATAGAAGTAACAGTCTTTTCTTTTACGATGGGAACTACGAGTTATACAAAATACATCATTTACTTAGATTTTTTCTATCTATTGTATCTATTTTGACTTGTTGTATTAATAAGCTTAAATTTTAAATATATGTTAGGCCTATTCTTCCAAGCTGACTAGAAGGTTTCAAAAGATTAATTTTAAGTAACAAACCAACCAAATATTAGATCAGGGCATTTGCACAAAATATATTTTTAAATACAGCGACTACAGATTTGCAACTTTTTGCATTGTGTTTAGGATGATGTCAGGAAAAAGTCTACTATGGAATGGGTGGGTACTAAAAATTGGTGGAAATGCATATTTGCATTTTAAAGTGCATAAAACACATTCAAAAGTACATAAACATGTCAAAATAAGTGTATTAAAGGCCAGATTTTGCTACTCCGGGGTTTTTGTGAGTCGCTGAATAAGCTATCAATAATTTAGTGTCGAAATCCTTCGAAACTCCAGAAGATGGCGATACCTTAGACACTAGGTGCTCTGGGTGTCGGTTCTGATTCAACCAATAACCGCTCGAGTAATATACTTCAATTAATTTAATGCCGAAAGCCTTCGAAACTCCAGAAGATGACGTGCCTTAGCCGTGAACCTGTGCACCAGGTGCTCGTGTGGTCAGTGCTGATAGCCTCTTCGTCTTCAGCGACCCCAAAAAACCCGTAGTCACAAAATCTGGCTCTAAATACACTTATTTTGACATGTTTTTAAAATGCTACTCATTTCCACCCATTTTACTATAGTGGAATTTTTTGCTGACATCATCCTGAACACAATTAAAAAAGTTGCAAGTCTCTACGTGCGGTATTTAAATCCATTTATTAAGGTGTTTTTAGTGGTAGCTGCCCCGGTCTTTATCAACAGTTTCCATAACTAGGTATTATAATCTACTAAATATCTTTATTTCATAACTGTATTTACTATTTTCCATACATCAAAGACATAAAAATACCGATTAATCACATTACTATTCAAAATCAAATTACTGTACTCTCGTGACGTAATCGCGGCCTTAATGTTCATTGGTTAGTCGGAGTAGGCAACCGTTGTAAGTTTAACAACCGTGGTTCCAATCTTCGAAAGCGTACTGTCAAAATGATCGTGTCATCAGGATTATTATTTACCGAGTTACAGTGTTTGAAGTGACGCTACTTTTATGATTTGTATAACCAATGGATTCAAAGCAATCTCGTATATTGATTTGTCACTGTTATTTGATGCCAAAAAATACCGTCCAAACTGAGCAATGGCTTAAAAAGTGTTACCGGGACTCTGCCTCATCGATTACAACCGTTAAACAATGGTTTGCTAAATTCATTCAAACGCGGTCATACCGACACCGATGATGCTGAGCGCTCCGGAAGGCCAAAAGTCGGAGTTTTTGCATCGGTATATCACAATAGATTAAACATAGATCCATAAAAAACTAAGTTTTCAATCTAACAGCACATAAAATAACATCCAAAAATGGTACTCTACATCCTACCAGATTGAAAACAATGGGAACCTTCTCTGGTAACACCTCCGAGGTTTCTACAATTTGCAAGCCATAACGGATGTTGAGACTAAGGAAGATGTGGGAATTTTCAATTTATAATTCACGTCCCATCCAATCAGCGCGGTAAAGTTCCAACGAGAATGGTTCCCTTCGTACTCCAATAAGAGTAAACATGTAAATCAAAAATGAATAACCATTTTCAATTTTGCTGCGACACGAAACTACAGCCGCATCATTATTCCAGTTCAATCAGAGAGTGCAGCAAGCACCATATGTGCCTCCTGATGAGAGACTAATAAGTTTTGAAACCGTAGAGGTGCTTGCTGCACTCTCTGAACGAACTGGAATAATGATGCGGCTGTAGTTTCGTGTTGCAACAAAATGAAAATGGTTATTCATTTTTGATTTACATGTTTACTCTGATTGGAGTACGAAGGGAATCATTATCGTTGGAACTTTACCGCGCTGAGCAGATGGGACGTGAATTATAAATTGGAAAATTCCCTCATCTTCCTTAGTCTCAGCATCCGTTATGACTTGCAAATTGTAGAAGCCCCGGAGGTGTTACCAGAGAAATTTCCCATTGTTTTCAATCTGGTAGGATGTAGAGTAACATTTTTAGATGTTATTTTATGTGCTATTAGATTGAAAACTTAGTTTTTTTGCTAGCAGTTGCCGCTAGGGCATCCCTGCCATTTCGTTCGTTGCAATCCGTGACTACACGCCTGGGTTTGTCCTAGTTGGGTCAGAGAGAGCAGCATACGTGCCTCCTGATGAGAGACTAATAAGTTTCGAAACCGGTAGAGGTGCTTGCTACACTCTCTGATTGAACTGGAATGATGATGCGGCTGTAGTTTCGTGTTGCAATAAAATTGAAAATGGTTATTTATTTTTGATGGATCCATCACTTCATTCTGATTCTGGAATTAAGTCGGCACTGAGTAGATAGCACCAGGAGAAAGACGTCCATACCGAGCAAAGACGCAACAAACCGCCGACAAGATTATGTCCTCTGTATTTTGGGACTCGCAAGGAATTATTTTCATTGATCATTGGAAAAATGGAGAAACCAGCAACAGCGACTACTATATTGGATTACTGGAGGATTTGAACACCAAAATTGTAAACAAAAGGCCTCGTTTGTTGAAGAAAAAATTGTGGTTTCACCAAGACAATGCATCGTAAGACATGTTGATAAAAACGGTGGCAATAATGCACGAATTGCGCTTTGGATTGCTTCCACGTCCTGTGTATAGTCCAAATCTGGTCCACAGGGATTACTAACTTTTTGTCGATCTTAAAAAATGCTCAGCGGCAAGAAATTGAAGCCTATTTTGAAGGCAAAGATAAATCGTTTTACAACTGCGGCATTGAAAAATTAGAGAAGGGTTGTAATTATTGTATCGTCGCTAAAGGAGATTATGTTGATGGCTACCGAATAATGTTTGCAAGAAACTGTTGTTTTTTATTTAGAGGACCGGGACTTATTAACCGACGATTATAGCAAAACAAGTCGAAGACGTTGGAGGGATTTTCGGCAGCCGTCAAGAAACAAATTTTTACGTTGATCTCCAACATTTGAGATGAATAGGCACTTGTAAGAAGGATAAAAATAGGAAAACTAAAAAATATCTCATTTTTTTAACAAACTTACCAATCCTTATTCTATTCCTTATTCATTTTATACAACTTAAATAATAAAAAATACACAATCCCGTCGGTTTTTCCGTAAAGCCACCACTGTCACGTGTAGTATTTACCTATTATGTTCCCAACATCTGGCATTCGACAGAAAATATTAAGAGCGTTCATATCGTATCGTTTCACTTGGATAATTTCTTACTCGTAAATGTATTCCTTTTTTTTTAAATCGTACCTTTAAAGAGATGAGAAAAACTGGAAGCAAATGTGCTCAGTGTAATGAGAATAATGATATATGGGTATATGAAAGAAATAGGAAAGAAAAACATAAACGAAGGTAATGTTTGCATTTGAATCTTAAGCGTAGTATTTTCTAAGTCGAAAATTATGTTCAATAGAAAACATCTGCATTTTTATTTTAACTGCAAAGTTTTAACGATTTTGAAATAAAGTTTAAAAAAATATTATTCGAACAGAAAATATTTATATAGAACAAAAATATGCCAAATTTCAGACATTACAGATATTGATTTTATGTTTCGTTTATTCCCCGAAATGGAGTTAAAAACATATTATAATTGTTGTTGCTACTACGACATGTCGGTTTATAACGTTCTCCACCGTTTTCCTAATTCTAATCGCCACTTTATCCGGTTGTTCCATAGTTCCATAGGTCCTCTCTATGTTTCTTTTTCGCAGATTTTTTTCTATTCCTTTGCTACAAATTTTTCTCGGTCTATATTAGTCCTGTCGCCAGGGGGGGTACAACGGCCTTCTTAATTCAGATGGACTTACCCAAGTTTTTTTTATGTATTTTGGCCCGTAGAACACGAATTTTTTGGGTAACAGTTGATCCGGATGTCGATAAGATTGTTATAAACAAAGAAGTTGAGGAATTACATAACAGCAATTTCTCGCAAAACAAAACTTTTTTTGTATTTTTTGGGTCATTCTAACCAAAAAATGTTCCTAGTTTTTTCGTAGGATGCATAGTTTTCGAGATAAACGCGGTTGAACTTTAAAAAAATCGAAAAATTGCAATTTTTGAACCCGAATAACCTTTGAATAAAAAATAAAGTAGCAATTCTGCTTACCGCCTTTAAAAGTTTAAGTCAAATTATATCTGTTTTGAATATTTGCATTGCTAAAAATTTATTTTTTGATTGTTAAAAAAAGCTATAAACACATAGTGTTTTCCGTGCCTAATACATGCGTTTTAATGTATGCTACGTAGAAATAGCCCCGCTTGCACTTTTACCTCTTCTACCTACTCGTTCGATTTTAAATGAGAAATACTTGAAAACATCACTCACGCACTAGGTGTTTATAGCTTTTTTTAACAATAAAATAATAAAATTTTAGCAATACAAATAATTTTTTTCGTAGGTTTTTTCGTAGTTTTTTTCGTAGGATGCATAGTTTTCGAGATAAACGCGGTTGAACTTTCAAAAAATCGAAAAATTGCAATTTTTGAACCCGAATAACCTTTGAATAAAAAATAAAGTAGCAATTCTGCTTACCGCCTTTAAAAGTTTGAGTCAAATTATATCTGTTTTGAATATTTGCATTGCTAAAAATTTATTTTTTGATTGTTAAAAACTATAAACACATAGTGTTTCCCGTACCTAATACATGCGTTTTAATGTATGCTACGTAGAAATAGCCCCGCTTGCACTTTTACCGCTTCTACCTACTCGTTCGATTTTAAATGAGAAATACTTGAAAACATCACTCACGCACTAGGTGTTTATAGCTTTTTTAACAATAAAATAATAAAATTTTAGCAATACAAATAATTAAATCCGATATAGTTTGACTTGAACTTTCAAATGCGGTAAGCAGAATTGCTATTTTGTTTTTTACTCAAAAGTTATTCAGGTTCAAAAATTGCAATTTTTCGATTTTTTGAAAGTTCAACTGCGTTTATCTCGAAAACTATGCATCCTACGAAAAAATTTGTAGGAACATTTTTTGGTTAGAATGGCCCAAAAAATACAAAAAAATGTTTTGTTTTGCGAGAAATCGCTGTTATGTGATTCCTCAACTTCTTGGTTTATAACAATATTATCGACATCCGGATCCACTGTTAGCCAAAAAATTCGTGTTCTACAGGTCAAAATACATAAAAAAAACTTGGGTAAGTCCATCTGAATACAGGAGGCCGTTGTACCCCCCCTGGCGACAGAACTATATCGTTTTTTCTTTCCTTCTGGTTGTCATTTTATTATTTCCTTTTACATTCGTTGTTAATCCATTCTTTCTAGATGTCCGAACCATATAAGTTGTTTTATTGATAAGTCATTCATGATTGTTCGTTTGGTTCCCATGATTTCTCTAATGCGTTCGTTGGTAATCTTTCCTCTTTTAGACCTTCTTGTTGCTCTTCTCCAAAAATACATTTCTGTTGCTATCAACGTAGTCAGTGTTTTTTCTTTCAATGGCCATACCTCGCAGCTGTACAAAGTGATACTTTTCACTATAGTCTCATATAATTATCTTCTTTTAAAATACTGTTTAACATTATGGTGGATTTTATATCTGCCGTATTTCTTTCTCTTATGGCTTTGTCTAATGTTTCATCGTTCGAAATATTTATATAGGGTGTCAATTTGAAAAGTTGCCACCCCTTATAATTCTGTCCATATAGAAAATCTAAAAATATACAAAAATACGTCAAATTTATTTGTTAGGGGGACATTTTTTAGACCAGTTTTCAACTAAATTACATTAACACTAGCGGGGGCGGACACAACCCCCCAAGATCTTTAATGGAAAGGGGGATTGAGTGATACCTCATTTTAAAGGTCCTTTAAATACCTTTTGAAAAATACCTTATGCATTATATTTCTTTTCAGAACTTTTGGAAAAAATCAAGTAAAACCGTCAAGATATTATATTATCGTACCGTAAGCCTAATTATATTAAGTATTGACTATTAAGTAATTATATTAAAATTCACAACTCCAAATTTTTTTTGGAGTATTGAACTCCATGAGTTGAATTGAATTTAATTTTTTGGAGTATTTTGTGGAAAAATCAAGTAAAAATATAAAGATATTAAGTATCGATTTCAGAACTCCAAGAATTTTTTGGAGTATTGAGTCCAAGATTTTTCCAAAAGTACTGAAAAGAAATATAAGGTATGTGGTATTTTTGAAAAGGTAATTGAATGGCCTTTAAAATGAGGTATCACTCAACCCCCCTTTCTATTAAAGATTTTGGGGGTTGTGTCCGCCCCCTCTAGAGGGTTGATGTAATTTAGTTGAAAACTGGTCTACAAAGTGTCCCCCTCACAAATAAATTTGACGTGTTTTTGCATATTTTTAGATTTTCTATAGGGACCAAATTAAAGGGGGTGGCAACTTTTCATGTATGTATAGATATTTGTAGTCGTAGCAGTGTTTTATGAGATTTTTTGGTTCTCCTAAAATTAAAATGCACAAGTATTCGGTTTTATTTTCATTCACTTCTAATTTAATTTTCGAGCCATATATGCCCAATAATAATTAATGTTAGTTACTATTTTTAATATGAATTATCCACAATTTCTGTGGAAAATACTTTTATTTTGAGGTTTCAATTTCCACTTCGCACACAGTTCTCCTTAAAACACTTAAAAATACATATTCAGAACAGTATAATGGTTCATTAAAAAATGATATATCTGCATAATTACATTACACTGAATTGTTTAGACTAAAATATATAATTAAGAATTATGTTCAATTATTATGTTCGCCTTATTATTACAGACATATAAGTATATAATTACTTGGTAGTTTATTATCCGAAGAAAATATTAAGGTACTTTTAAAAATATTAAAGACTACAACACAACTGGGAAGGAGTAAAATTACTACTTTGAGTAAATCTAAAGGTAATTTTAGTCGATGTTACCGGCCCTATAGATTCTTAATATAGCGTATTCCATAAAAAGTCATTACATACAGTTAAGTAGTTAAACATGTATTTACATGGGATTAAGCTACAAGTTATGGTAAAAGAATAACATTTTACATTTGTTTCTAACAAAACGTTTGTCATGCTACTTACTCATTGCTCATACTAATTACCAATTACTCAAAAAAAAATACAGACAGCTAGTGGTGAACCAACGCAATTTTTTTTAACAACAAATGTTAACTTGAATATATCAACATGAATTTAAAATAAAGTTAATACGATTATTTCATTCATAGAAAGCTACCAATAGAAAGCTACAGAAATAAAAATTAAACTTATTATTTTTTAATGATTTTAACTTCCAATCGTATAGTAAGATATTTGATCACGTGTTTAATTCTGTCCAATCAGATTAAAATTATACTCAGAATTATCTACTGTAGAAAATTGCCGATAGAATTTTTCTAAGTAGATTGTTTCTGTTTAATGGCAATCAGTTCCTAGTTTTGACAACTGTCACATTTAAGAAAATATCCATAATATACGTATTAAAAAAATAATCTTACGAATATCACATGACAGTAACAATAAATAATAAGAAAATAATGCTTCATTTTTACTCAAACTTGTTGTCATTTGGCAATAGCCACTCGAGCCCTACGGGCTCTCGTGTCTATTGCCAGACAACGAATTTTCGAAAAACTGTCGCATTATTTTCAATTTATTCTCACTCTCTTGTGATATTACACCCGATAATTTTTGATAATTTCCCATCGTCAAGTATATTACGTCAGATGCCCTTTCATATTTCATATTTCAAAAATACATTTAGTGACGTTAATGACAATTAATGTATTAAAAATTATAAAAGTGATAAATTTCAACCGTCAAATATTTATAACAACTGTGTGTTTAATTGTACTATTTTGTACTTACAAAAATAAATTACAATAAAATTTTGGTTTTGAACAGTTTTATTCATGAAATAATCGCAACAAATTGCACTCGATCTCTAAAATTAATATAGAATTTTAGAGCTCTTGTGCAATTACTTTAAGCAAGCATAGTGATTTAACCCAGCCTGAGAGACTTGCTCACCCTAGAGAATGACATTCAGGTAATACAATTCATTGGGGCGAGGAGGATTAACTCCTGTAAGCAGAAATCACTCCACCCCGCCTCAATGCTCCAGACCATCCACTTACCCCCCGATAGCACTGATGCGCTATAGGGGCTCTCAATCAGGAAAGTGCTTATCATATGGGAGTCTTGGGTACACGTACTCCCATATGAAATCCTACCCCGATCAATGCAGGCCAGCGTGAGGCGCTCTATTCCCGCTATCTCTAGTGACTTATCTTTGATCTGTTTTGCTTGCTCGGGCGCCGAGTCCCCTCTCTGGGCTATGTCCAGTTCGGTGACTCGGCGCTCGAGGATGTGGGCCCTCATGCCCGTTTTTTGGGTTTTGTTACTAATATTTTTTTTGTGGCTTTCGACTATTGTTAATATTTTATTGATTTGTTTAGTGGCTGAAGCCGTTTTTAAGTTTTTTGTATATTTTTTTTGAGGGATGTCTGAAACGTATAAAAATCAACATTAATAAATATAATGAGATGCCAAAGGTGAGCAAGTTGTCTTCTTTTGATAGAGCTCCGATTATCTAGCCTTCATTACATATTTACTAATATTTGCTGTTTGGGTCTCCTGTGTTTCCATCTATGGTACACATCATACCTTAATATCTCTTGCAGGATCCGGTTTGGGTGGTCTTCTAGTTCAGCAAATTTTATTCTGGCTTTTTCCTCGATAATATCCAGTACTCTTATTTTGTTTTAGGTCTCTAAATAAGAACCGTTTGGCGACGTATCTGGGCACGTTTGCAGCTTCTCTGTGGCAGTTGTTGTGTGCCGCTTGTATCTTTTTTTTTGTTACTTTGACTTGTGTGACCCCATGCAAGAGATGCGTATATAATTATTGGCAGTATAATGCTATTTATCAGTCTTAATTTTATTTTCATAGCTAATTTGCTTCTTTTTCCTGTGAGTCCTGTTATTACCGCTCTGGCCGCTGTTGTTTTCTGGACTGTTGCGTTGACATGTGATGTGAATGTTTGACCTTGGACCATTGTGACTCCTAAATATTTAGCTTCGTTTTGCCATTCGATGGGTCTGTCTGGCAATGTTAGCTGTTCTTCTGGGTTATCTCTTCTCTTTTTGTGGATAACCGCTTGGGTCTTAGCTGGATGTATTGCTATTTTCCATTGGATACTCCATTCTTCTATTGTATCCAATGCCGTCTGTAGATTTCTTACAGCTATATCTAGGTTCATGTGTTTGGCAGCAATTCCAGTGTCGTCTGCATAAAGGCTGATCAATGTTCCGGGTGTTCTTGGAACATCTGCTGTATATATACTATACAGAAGGGGTGATAAAACTGCCCCCTGTGGTACTCCAGCTTCCGGCATTCCATGTTCTGATAGAACTGGTCCTATCCGGACCCTGAACTTCAGGTCGCTTAGGTACGAGGAGATGAGTTTCGTCATGGCCCCGCTGTATCCATAATCTCTCATTTTGTATGTCAGTCCTTCATGCCACACTGGATCGAGTGCAATTACTACTGATTATTTCATTCATAGGAGATTCTGACTAATAGAAAGCTACAGAAATAAAAATTAAACTGATTATTTTTTGATGATTTTAACTTCCAGTCGTATAGTAAGATATTTAATCACGTGTTTAATTCTGTCCAATCAGATAAAATTATACTGAGAATTATCTACTGTAGAAGATTGCCGATAGAATTTTTTTTAGGTAGATTGTTTCTGGTAGACGGGGCGGCTGGGTGGCCGCTTAATCTACGGAGTGCACGCAGAGGGTGCCCGGGGGGAATTATGAGTAAGGTCGACGTGTCAGACATGCTCGCCAAGAGCGGTTCCAGACCTGTCGGCTGGAGGAAGAGGAGGTGAGTTTAGTCGGTAGGCGGTTCGGCACGGTGAAGCGTGACGGATCGAATCCGACACACCTGGGAAACCTTCCCAGAGGGTCTTTTGAAGATTCTCACCTCCCCAAAAAAAAAAAAAAGATTGTTTCTGGTTAATGGCAGCCAGTTTCCTAGTTTTGACAACTGTCACATTTAAGAAAATATCCATAATATACGTATTAAAAAATAATCTTACGAATATCACTCGACAGTAAGAATAAATAAGAAAATAATACTTCATTTTTACTCAAATTTGTTGTCATTGGGCAATAGCCACACAAGCCGTGCGGGCTCTCGTGTCTATTGCCAGCCAACAAATTTTCGAAAAACTGTCGCATTATTTTCAATTTATTCTCACTCTCTTGTGATATTATACCCGATAATTTTTGATAATGTCCCCTCGTCAAGTATATTACGTCAGATGCCCTTGGTTGCTACGAAAAAATACATTCAGTGACATTAATGACAATTAACGTTTTAAAAATAATAAAAGTGATGACTTTCAACCGTCAAATATTTATAACAACTGTGTGTTTAATTGTACTAATCTGTACTTACATAAATAAATTACAATTAAATTTTGGTTTTGAACAGTTTTATTCATGAAATAATCGCAACAAATTGCACTCGATCTCTAAAATTAATATCGAATTTTTGCCCTCGTGACACTTTGACATAATTTCAATCCCCTTCGGGTCGTGAAATTAAAACTAAATTAAAACTCGGGAAAAATTCAATAATTTTAGACTCATGTGCAATTACTGCTGATTATTCTTTAATGATTTTAATTTCCAATCTTGTAGTAAGATTTCATCACATACATTGTAAATCCCAAATCATGATTTTTACATTGTAAATAGTTTATACATTGTAAATCATGATTCAGGAGTGCTTTTCGTAATATTCAACCTGTCTTGCTTTGTTTATTTCTAGTGCATCTTTGTTGTGATTTTAGTATAGCTATTATTTTTTTGTCATGATTTTATTTTCTAATCATTTTCATGTTGTATATAGACATTATAAAGATATATACGCTATTTAACATAGTTAAGCTTATACAAACCGAATCATTCAGAAGTCATGCAAACTATTTATACCACTCTCCTCGTACAACTTATTATCTAATAGTCAAAACTACATGCAAACCATTAAGCCAACTAAACTATGTTACAAAATAAACTAGTTGGAAGTCGTTAATATCTCATTTTTGATTTTAGAAGTGAGACCATCTGGAAAAAATCTGCAGAATATACGTAACAGCTTTACCTCAGCCAAAAAGATTTTTAGAAATATTGGCAAGATACATAATTTGCCATATGGCGTTGGGCGCTGGTCAGATTTTCAACACATAACTTGGCGACGATGATTTTAAATCATCTCCAAATATAATATTTTTGATGTGGGTGATGTAATTGTTATTTATATGGAATGTAGTTAAAGAACTAACCACCCTATAAAATCTGAGTATATTTAAAAAAATAATCAAGATCGATAGTAGGGGCGGCTTGGATGCTAAATTTGCACTTACTAAAGGGTCATGGGGACCTACTGGGTTGTGAAGATTAGGTCCTAAAACCCAAAAAAGGTTTCCATTTTAGTAAGGATTTTTCATTTTTTAATTAAATTTTCCATTTCCAAAAATCCTTTTATCCGATTATAGCGCTATCTCTCTATAATTCGAGAAAATGTCGGATAACAGAATTTTACGTAAGGAATCTCATCCTAAGGGGTTCCTGTTTAAGATTTTAAAATAAGGGGTCATGTTTGGTGTCATTCGATAGATTTTTGAAAAATATTGAACACGTATTGTTCAGTTTTTCGATCTGATGTTCATTTCGCGAGATATCGTGGGGTACCTATTTTAAATTTTAAAGTTACGTCACCCCATTCCGCAGAGGGGTCGTGTTTGGTATTATTCGATATATTTTTGAAAAATATTGAACACATATTTTTCAGTTTTTCGATTTGATGTTTATTTTGTGAAATATTCGCTTTTTTGTGAAACTTTGTGACTCATCCATTTCTCTACGCCCCGCTCAAATCGTCAGATTTAGTACACTGTTACGCATGTACTTAACTTACCTTGTCTTACTTAATAGGACGTTTTCAAGTTTTTCTAGGAATAGATTTTTTTCGGACTGCCCCCAACGCACGCCCGTGTACTAAGAGTCCATTTATGTAGGGTCACATTTACAGGGTGCAAGGTTTCTGCCCATGTGGTTTTCTGACGCTCTCGAATAACGCGCAAAATCCCCTCTTGGGCTCCCCTACCACAAGGATGGTGCAGAGTTTTCGTTTCGAAAACTGAGAAAGCAGCTAAATAATTTAACGTATTTACGGATATAATATAGTATATTATGCAACGAGCATTTATTGATGGTCATTATGAAGCGAGTATGACGGATACGAAACGAGCCGCTTAGAGGCGAGTTTAGTATAGAATGCGAGCTTCATAATGATAATTAGATGCAAGTTGTATACACGATCTTTTCTAATGCTCATTCACAACAAAAAATATATTCTAATTTATTAATTTTGTAATCAACCAAATTAAGTAGATATATGGTGAAATTAATTATTTTGTTGATACATTTATATTTTCAATATTACAATTATTAAAATACATTTAAGGATACATTTTCATTCAAGGGACATTTTCTTAAAATGATTTTTCTACAACCGTGTTATAGTTATTTTCCTAACTAGTGTGTAAAGTGATACTTTCACGCACGAGACTGCCGTTGACCCGAACGACGCGATAGCGGAGTTCGGGCAAGCAGGCGAGTGCGGGGAAGACACTTTCCGCATGAGTTAGGAACAATATTTTTTCTAGGGACGTACGTTTGGAAAAAAGCCACAAAAAATAGAGTTATATCAATTTTTATTTAGAAGTGAAAATACACAAATTAATTCTTTGACAAGGTTGTCAAAACCAAACTTTCAATATAATGGGTTACCACGACGACGATCTTGGTTTCCATGACGACGATTCAAAACCATTGTAATTGTTTACTGATCTGACTTTTAAATATTATGTCAAAATAATTTTATTTCATCGAAATATCGCGCTAATTTCATTAAAACATGAACACAATAAGATAAATTTGAAATAAATTAGTAATTAATGTCTAAATATTAGTTTATTGCAGGTATTATAATATAATATAATGCCATAATACAAGGAAATTTACTTTCAAGCACGGTGCGGGAAAGTGCAACTTTCGTAAACGAAATGCGTGCGTGAAAGTGGCTCTTTTAGCACGGCCGTAGAAAAATGCAATTTTTAGCACTCCATACTTAACTAGCGTTAAAAATGCTACTTTGGCACTAGTGCTTTAAAATTTTTATTTCACTGCAGTTCGTATTGACCGTATAGGCAATTTTGATGTAATGTAAAAAAAATATAAAAATGGAATGTCAGTCAAGTTCAAGTAAAAGTTTCTGTAGATATTGTCCTGTAATTACGTGTGTAGAAAAAATATTGCATGATATGCGTATTAAAAAGTACATTTTTAAGGTACTCATGTGAATTGCAGAATTCGCTTCGCTCATTCTGCAAACATTCTGCAAATACCAAGATTTTAGTATCAATAATAAACTTAAAAAATGTAAAATAAGGACCCTCCAACTTAATGAAGTCCTGATTATTTAATTTTTAAATTAGTCACTTTGTTTACATTATAATACGAACTTCAAAGCGTGTATTTGACTCGCCTTTGGTCACTGCTCGTGTGCCACCTTCATCGCGAATGCCATATCCGCCACTGACCCGTGTTGAGCTGGCCCCCCCCCACTTGCAAAAATTAAAAAACAAATAGCCCTGATTTATGAGCTATTTATGAGCTCTCATATTCCGCAAACTAAAAATTTTGAGCTCGTTCCACTGAGCAGGAATTTAATACCCTATTTTACCTTTAAAAATAGGAATATTGAATCGGTTTTTGCGGCAGAATTACGAGCTATTTATGAGCTCTTGAAATTATATAGTTTCGATTTTTGAGCTCATCCCCTTCACCCCCAAACAACCCTTTAATTGATTTAACTTAAGAGAAAGATGCTGAGAAAACTTAATATATCGTATTGCGAATATAATTCCTATAGCTTATATACTCTAAGAATAAACTATTAAATCAAGAGCATTTCGATTATTGAGCTACAACCCCTTCGCCAGAAAACCACCCTATCTTCCCGGCTTAAGAGAAAGTTGTATTTAAAATGCGTTAAACTAATTATTTGGCGACTACATATCATTTAATAATTTATAAGCTTCCAAATTACGCGCATTTAGATCAGTAAATTGCAATTTATTTTGTATAGTGCAGTCACTGAAGGTAAAAATCAACGATTACCTTCAATTTCGGTGAACCTTCATCGATTTTCACGAAAATTGGTCAGTGGTTAGAGGATACGTCAAGAAACAAAGGTGACATGGTACCACCTTGCGCCTTTACCCTGAGGGTGGATACCGCCCCTTCTCGGGGGTGAAAATTATTTTATAAAAAATAAATGCACAAATCAATAAAAGAACAAATTAAAAGCAAAATTTATTATATAAAGTTAATAAAATAAGTCAATACTTTTTAAGTTATTAAACATCAAAGATTCTAATTATTTGTGAAAAAAATGCATGTTTTGAAAAGGTTTTTTGTAAATCACTGAAAAACTTTAAGTTTTTACAAAAAAGTTAATAGTAGTTTAATTCGTATAGCTTATATTCTAAGAATAAACTCTTAAATCGCGCGTCTTTCGATTATAGAGCTACAACCCCTTCGCAAGAAAACGACCCCATATTCCCGGCTTAAGAGTTGTTCTTAAAATAATTTAAATTAATTATTTGGCGACTACATATCGTTTAATAATTTATGAGCTTGCAAAATATACGCATCTCAATTATTGAATTGCCATTTTCTTTCTATAGTGTAGTCACTGAAGGTAAAAATCAACTAGTACTTTCGATTTCGGTAAATCTCCATTCATTTTCACGAAAATTGGTGAGCGGATTTTGATACTATCAACTTTGTCTGCATCTTATTTTTCATAGGTATTTCTAAGTACTTTGACAAGTATTTAGTACCTAAGTGTTATAAAATGCATCTCTTTCCCGTTATTTAAGCTTGAACCCTTAGATTTTAACAGTCGCGGAAAAAAATATACATTTAATTACCAATAACTTACTTTAAATTAACATTAAAGGGTTTTTCAAGTAAGCAATTTATTATATTTTTTATTAGCTTCAATTTTAGTGATGAAAACTTTTTTGTAAAAACTTACAGTTTTTGAGTTATTTATGAAAAATCGCTTTAAACCATGCATTTTCTTTCCAAAAATTAAAATATTTGATCTTTAATAACTCAAAAAGTATTGATTTATTTTAATCACATTATATAACAAATTTTGCTTACAATTTGTCCCTCTCTCGATTTGTGGGGTTATTTTTAATAAAGTAATTTTCACTCCCGAGAAGGGGTGACATATACCCCAGGCTAAAACCCCAAGTTGTTATTGTCAATTCGTGAAAATAAATGGAGATTTACCGAAATCGAAGGTACTAGTTGATTTTTACCTTCAGTGACTGCACTATAGAAAGAAAATGGCAATTCAATAATTGAGATGCGTATATTTTGCAAGCTCATAAATTAGTAAACGATATGTAGTCGCCAAATAATTAATTTAAATTATTTTAAGAACAACTCTCTCTTAAGCCGGGAATATGGGGTAGTTTTCTTGCGAAGGGGTTGTAGCTCTATAATCGAAAGACGCGTGATTTAAGAGTTGATTCTTAGAATATAAGCTATACGAATTAAACTACTATTAACTTTTTTGTAAAAATTTACAGTTTTTCAGTGATTTACAAAAAACCTTTTCAAAACATGCATTTTTCACAAATAATTAAAATTTTTGATCTTTAATAACTTAAAAAGTATTGACTTATTTTATTAACTTTATATAATAAATTTTGCTTTTAATTTGTTCTTTTATTGATTTGTGCATTTATTTTTTATAAAATAATTTTCACCCCCGAGAAGGGGCGGTATTCACCCTCAGGGTAAAGGCGCAAGGTGGTACCATGTCACCTTTGTTTCTTGACGTATCCTCTAACTACTGACCAATTTTCGTGAAAATCGATGAAGGTTCACCGAAATTGAAGGTAATCGTTGATTTTTACCTTCAGTGACTGCACTATACAAAATAAATTGCAATCTACTGATCTAAATGCGCGTAATTTGGAAGCTTATAAATTATTAAATGATATGTAGTCGCCAAATAATTAGTTTAATGCATTTTAAGTACAACTTTCTCTTAAGCCGGGAAGATAGGGTGGTTTTCTTGCGAAGGGGTTGTAGCTCAATAATCGAAATGCTCTTGATTTAATAGTTTATTCTTAGAGTATATAAGCTATATGAATTATATCCGCAATACGATATATTTTAAGTTTTCTCAGCATCTTTCTCTTAAGTTAAATCAATTAAAGGGTTGTTTGGGGGTGAAGGGGATGAGCTCAAAAATCGAAACTATATAATTTCAAGATCTCATAAATAGCTCGTAATTCTGCCGCAAAAACCGATTCAATATTCCTATTTTTAAGTAGTGGGGGGGGCTGACTCAGCCCCCCCCCATTAGGGTATTAAATTCCTGCTCAGTGGAACGAGCTCAAAATTTTTAGTTTGCGGAATATGAGAGCTCATAAATAGCTCATAAATCAGGGCTATTTGTTTTTTAATTTTTGCAAGTGGGGGGGGGGGCAGCTCAACACGGGTCCGCCACTGAATGAAGGGTAGAGAAATCATAATAATTGATATATTAAAGTATGAGAATAGAAAAAATTACAAATATTATTACGTATTCCTTTTTAATCTCTTTATTCTACGTAATGAGAGCAATATAAAAACGATTTATTAATTCAATAGTACGTATTTGCGTATTTATATCAATATGTACTACAATGTCCACAAAGATCTTCTTTACAAGTGCTTTAAAAATATAGCTATGGAATATAGGTATCTGTAGGGGTGTAGCCAGGATGATCCTAAGGGGGGTTACATCTACTTGAAGGTCTCTGGGGTGTATGGAATAATAATGGTGTTAAGCGTATAGAGCTCAAAGTACATTCAAAGGGGGGGGTTATAACCCCCAAAACCACCCCTATTTACGCCTATGGGTATCTGGAGAAACAACAGAAAATTTTGGAGATGATTTTTTGACTTTTCGAATAAGTACTATATATTTCAAGAGAATCACTTGAGACCCATCTTTGTTGATGTTTAAATTCTAGCAAGGGTCTGAAACTGTTTTGATTGAGCCACAATTATTGTTGGTGCAATGAACATCATTTCAAATCATGTTTTTGAACCACAAATAGATCGAGACCAAAATTCCATTTGAATTTTCCCAGAATTTTTAACACTTAATTTTTCCTATAATTTTTAATTTTTTGAGGACGATTGCCGGAATGGAAATCCAAACGTCGAACAATAATATTTAGTAAATGTAATTTTCATTAGGTAGACCAACAATTGTGGCTCAATCCCAAATAAACATAACGCTAAGTTTCAAATCTAATCATAATAATTAAAATAATAAAATTATTATAATATAATAATTAAATTATGATGTATCAGTGCTAAGTTTATAGAAGAAGGAAATATCTAATATATTTTATTATCCTTCTAAATTTCCTACATCGGTTTTCCAGGTATTTTTTACAGTCTCTCGCCCATTAAAACCCGTCAATAGAAAAACCCTTTATTCACCGTCTACTAAACTGGCTGTTGTGATCAAAGGACTGACTGGCATTTTTATGAAAATCATAAAAATCATGCAAAAAGTGTTTGGTTACCGGTGTTCTCGTAAATGCAAAACAAGGGACGCCAAGATAATCTGGCAAAAGCACTTTTCACACATGGGTTCACGTCTAAAACCGTCAGATTTCCCGATAATTGTTGGTGTGACTGATGTGTATACGGTCAACGAACGCTGGTCATGACCTTGGTTCAGTGTTGGTTGCTCTGACGGATTTGAGAGAAACATGGAAGTAGGCGTGGGATGTTAACTAGGTAAATGGGGTTTCAGTGAATAAATCATAAATAAATAACAGTTGAGTGTTTTTGATGCTAATTAAATACCTTTATTCTACTTTTCCTGTTTTATAATAGGCAATAGTACGTGATTTTATTATTGCTTTAAGTTATTATAGTTATAAATATTATTTTATGATTAGTCAACTCCCTGCTTAAAAGTTCTATATTTGTATTATTATTGTGGCTTATCTCTTATCTCCTTTAATGGAGGTATCGGCGTAGCTGAAGATTTGAATACGTACATACAGAGTGTAACAAAAGGGCAGGTCATAAATTAAATCACATATTCTGGCACCAAATATAGTTTGATTGAACCTAACAACTTAGTATACAGTTGAGTACGCGAGTCTTTACCCGTGCGTCATTAATACCTGGCGAGATAAAACACATACTTTTTATCTAGCATCATTCTCTTCCACGTATGAAACTAATGAAAAACCAGCTGTCGCCCGTTATTAAGTAAAAACACATGTTATTTTTATTAACGATCTAGACTCAGTGCATTGAAAAGAGATAGGTACAAAGAAAGACGATTGGGTATGTTTTCACATATATTTTAAGTACAATATCTGACGTTTTGATTTGTTTACATTTGTGGTTGTCAGTTTGTTGAATTTTTTGCTGTTATTTTGTCAAATTTTTGCATTTTGAAGTTTTTTTATAGCATACAAACAGTTGTTTTCACAACTAATGGAGTTAGAAATTTTATGATAAGTTCATGTTATTTTACGATAAATTTTGACAACGTACAAATAACCTCAGACAAATTTAAGGAATGCTTGTGTTTAATGTTCCGCCAAAGTAATAAAATAACAAAAAGAAAATATGTTATCGAATTTTTTTATAAATCGTTTATTTATTTATTAATTAATGATAAAAAAATAATTTATTTAAGCTACTTCAAATGTAGCTGTAATTATGCACCAAAATTTTAAAGCAAAACTTAAATTTGACATTCTATTTATTTGATAACGTCAAATTTTATACTATAACCCGTGATCGGAATAATACCCACTTTCTGTCACTTATTGTTGCGTTTAGTAAATTTCCGACTTATTCCGTATGCTTTAAATGATGACGCACGGGTAAAGACTCGGGACTCAACTGTAAATGTGTACATAAAAAGAGGTTTCCAATATATAGAAAACTATTAGAAATTTTTGTAACGAAAATTAACATGTGGCATTTTTATGGCAGGCGCATCTTAAAAAAAAATAACAGTGAAATTTGTGCACCCCATAAATACTTTATAGGGGTTTTGTTCCTTAAACTTATTCTCCCCAATATTTGTGTATGTTCCAATTAAATTATTGTGTTATTGTTAACTTATTACCATATTAGTTACACTCAATGTTTTTAAAGCTTTTTGCCTCTAGTACTTTTTCGATAAGCCAGTTTTTATCTAGATATTTTGAACATTTGTAAAATCCACCACATATTTCGAAATTAGATTATAAAATATTATTTTCATAATATCATTATTAGGTCTCTACAGGGTGATTGGTTAATGTGATAAAACTCAGTAGATCCGCTATAGTAATAGGTAGCAATAGAAGTTAATAACACAAATTGTAGCTAACTTTGAGCTTCAGATTATAAAATTAGTTAGAATGTTACAGGGTGTTCGATAACATAGTGGCAGAGCAAACTTATGTTTTTTTTAATGGAACACCCTATATTTTATTTTATGTTCGAATCGAAATATTCTTAACATCCCTATCAGAAAAATATAAAGGTTTGTTATGTTACACAGGGTGTTTACAAAGCTATAAAAATAAGCACAACAGCAACGGTTTATTGGTACCATATTTTTTTGTTGATTGTCAAAATTTTTAAGAATGAATGATATTGCTAATTTTCATTATATCGAATAAAGGGTGAGTAAAAACTCAAGTACATTCTTTTCTAAGAAATTTTAAATAGAACACCTTGTATTTTATATCACTATCGAAAAGTACCATTAGTGTACTTTAATTTTTATATAATATTCCCTATGTTCAAATTTGTTAGTTTTCGAGATATTTTCAGTTTTCAGATTTTCATAGCAACTTATTAGTTAGGTGTGCAACCTAATAATAAAGTTATGCCTATTAACTGAACTGTTTTTCTGACACAGCTTCATCTCCAAATATCTTATCAGAAAAAGCACTCTGTCAATTGATTTTATCTAAGCCCCATTCACAAAATAATATTCTATTTTCAGAATCTTCCTGATTTTTGGTACAATTGAATACGGTAAGGGTGCATTCTGTTTTCTGCAAGAATTCTTTACACAGAGTGGTAAATTAGTTCGTTTGATTTGAAAATATTTCGTATACCTACTATATCAATTTGTATATTGATTTTCAGTAACTGCCAACAACACAGTTATTTCGATTTCCTCCGTTACAGTACTTTTTGTTCGTTTTAATACTTAACTGAACCAGTGCGGTTACAAACCAATCCTTAATTATTCAAAGCTTGCTGTTGTAGGTTGTCCTCTTTCAGGGAACCGTTCATGATAAATTCTTACTGATAATAACGCATTTTTATTGCAGTCCACCAATTCCAGATATACCTACCATTTCATCAACAGTAAAATTCATCTTAACTATTTAATAACACAATACACAAACAAATATGGTGAACCGGCAGTTTTAGACAATTCAGTCATGGCTTACTTTCAATTTCTAAAAATTAAGACACCTTATTAATAATTATATCTCGAAAACTAACAAAGTTAGACCTAGGGAATATTATGAAAAATTAAAGTACGGTAATGGTACTTTTCGATAGTGACATAAAATACAGGGTGTTCGATTTTAAAATTACTGAGAAAATAATGTACTTGCGTTTTGACTCACCCTGTATTTGATATAAAGAAAATTAGCAATATCAACCATTCTTAAAAATATTGATTAAACCATTCAATGAACCATTGCTGTTGTGCTTATTTTTATTTATACAGGGAGTTGAACTTGTTATGATTTTCATAGAAAATTGGTTATAACTTTGTAAATAGCCTGTATAACATAACAAACCTTTATATTTTTGTGATGGGAAAGTTAAGGAAATTTAGAATATAAAGTAAAATACAGTAGCTACAATTTTTGTTATTAAGTTTTATTGCTATCTGTTACTGTAGCGGATTTACTGAGCTTTATCACACTAATCAATCACCCTGTATAATCTTAATTAACCATTTAAAAATATGTGGTGGCTTTTACAAATGTTCAAAATATCTCAATGAAAACTGGCTTATCAAAAAAGTACTAAGAGGAAAAAAGTTTTAAAAACATTGTGTTAAATTAATAATAATTTAATTGAAACAATATTTAATTACACAAATATTTCAGAGCGAGGGTTTAAGGGAATAAAACACCCAAAAAATTTTTATGGGGTGCACAAATTTAACTGCTATTTTTTTTAAATTTTCCTACCATAAGGCTGCCACATGTCCATTTTCACTAAAAATTATCTAATTGTTTTTGATATACAATATACATATTGGAAAAAATCGATTTTCATTTTGTTACTTCAGAGGGCTGTAACATTTTTATGTGCATGTTTTTGCTAAGGTAATTTAGGTTCAATCGAACTATTTTTCGAACAATCGAACTAAGGGGGGGTTACATCACCTACTTGAAGGTCTCTTGGGGTATGGAATAATAATGGTAGAGCTCAAAGTACATCCAAAAGGGGGGTTATAATCCCCCAAAACCAGCCCCTGGTTACGCCTATGCTGTATGTAAATATACATACAGTACGTAAATCGTTCAGCTGGACATAGGGAACATACATTGTACATATTTAGATACATAAATACATACATTGTATTATATTGAGACAATTGTGGCAACTAAGCTCTCTCGATGACAATATAATGTTGTTAGCATTAAGGGGCATTAACCTCAAAATTGACAAATCTGACACAAATAAACGTCAAAATATTACAATGTAGTAGCTAAATATTTTTGGCCTAAGAGAATGGGAAAACTGTTTAGTTTTGAAATTAGTTTTTAAAAATAAATATTTTAAAAATTAAATTAAAATTATTAATTCATTAATCATAAACTTTGTTTTCGATTTATTTATGGACAGCCTTGCTTCAAAATTCACTCATTCTTTCGTTCTAATAGCTCTATTGCACCAAAAACTCGTACTCGAACAGAAGCTTCAACTAACACAGGTTAGCGCAGTTGCCACAATTCTCTCAATGTATAATCCCTATGTCCAGCCGAACGATTTACATACTGTATAAGTGATAATAATACAAAAATAATGCACTCACAAGATTTATTCGAACAAAGAGGAATCATTCAGATTTTGGTTATGATTATAATGTTAATTATGATTTGATAAGACATAAAAACATTAAACTATAATGCTGTCGTTTAAAGAAATTATAAACTTCAAACAGCCTTTTCCAATGCTTTACCTTCATAATAAATTTTGTTATAAACGCATGTGACTTAGAGGAGAATTATTTGCTTCTTCCTGGTGACTAATAAAATTATTAGCTGTCTGGTATTTAATTTAATAATTTCATGGTCTCATGGACAAGAAAGTTTATTGCTTTTATTTTATTGTATAAAATTATAATGGATTAAAGGGGTAGGCGCAAAATCTTGGTCCAATGCAATTATATGCATTCATTATTTTCGAATCCTGAGAAGACTAGTAAGTATTTTTGAAAAATTTAAATGCGGTATGAAAGATTACATTATTACCGAGGACAGAAAGTCTCTTTATATAAACAAAAAGTTTCATTTAAATGAAAGATTTGAAATTAAAAATCACACTAAATTTTCTTTCTTTTTTTTAACCCTGTAACTTATTCAAAATTCAAATAAACATTATATGTAGAAGTTTTCAGGGATTTTCGACCTTTGGTAATAATGTAGTCTCATTCTGCGTTTAAATTTTTCAAAAATAATTATTAGTTTTCTCAGGATTCGAAAAAAATTAATGCATTAAATAGCATTGGATCAAGATATTGAGATAATTTGAAGTGCATTTATGTGGATGTGCATATTTTTTGTTCGAATTATCACTGGTGCTTTATTAAGTAAAGGTCAGAGGTTTTTGGCTTGTTGGACATCTTATATTCGTGAAACGTTTTGATGTAATAGAATTCTAAAAATGTAATAACAGTTACCTTTTTACCTAAAAGAGAGTTGACGTTTCAATTTCCAGTCAGAAAATCGTTTTAAAAAAGAATAATTAGAAATTGTGTTGAAAGAGTGTACATATGTAACAGCCCAGGTGTTAAGGAGGTTATGTCTTATCAAAATTGATGTTGACGTACTTCGCCATGGTGTTGTAGGCAACAACCATGCTTTGGCGGAAAAGATCTGAGCGAGCTAATGTATGCCCTACGGCACATCAAATTCTGACTATTCTGTATCAGTCTGCATTATTTTTTATATGTACTTGTGTATGTGCCTATGGGAATGATTCAAGACTTGCGTCTCGTATGTTGATACGAGACTTTGATTGTTGGTATACTTTTGATGTTGCTATGAGTTTGCTACATATTTTTCTTCATTTAAAAAGAGAAGACTGCTTATTTGATTCTTTTCTTTTTCAGGTCTGCTTCCTTTATGAATTTTGTTGCATATTTCCTCTGCGCTCTGTGCTCATTGTAGATGTAGTTCTTTGACCTCCCTTGTATGTTGTTGGGTTTGGTTTTGGACGGGGTAGATCTGAGTGCGTTGGTTGTTTCAAATGTAATATTGTGCTTGTTTCCTATCCTGAAATTTTGAGGATTCTCCGGTAGATCCACATTTTAAAGGCCTCCAATTTATTTACGGTTGATGTTCTAAGGGTACATGTCTCAACTGCATAGAGAAGAGTCGATCAGACGTAGCATTTGGATAAACGTAGTCGAATTTAGAGTTTTATTCGAGAATCGCAAAGCAGTTTTTTGACTTTTTTGAAAGATTTTCTGACCTGTTCTATTCTCGATCTTATTTCTAGATCAGGATTTAGGCTGCTACCGATCCGACAACTCGATCCAAGTAATAAAATCTATTGACCTGTTCCAAAATGTGCCCATTTATTGTAAAAGGTTGAGGTACGTTTTGGTTACGTATTTTTTTATGGGAAATAAGCCACAATTTTACTAAAAAATGAATTTATTAACGTTTCGAAGCCCAAATCGGGTTTCGAAACCCGATTTGGGCTTCGAAACGTTAATAAATTCATTTTTTAGTAAAATTGTGGCTTACTTCCCATAAAAAATACGTAATTATAAAAATGCCACAAGGAAATAGCTTCAGAACAACATTACGTTTTGGTTTTTTCGGATTGCCATCACTTTGGTTTTTCTAATGTATATTTTCATGACAAATTGCTCGCAGGTCGCATAGTCAATAAATACAGCAAAAACGTCTTTCCTTTGATCTCGGCATTTTTGCAATAATACAATGCAGCTCATATTGATGTATGAATATCTTGAATAAGCATGATCTTATATTCCGTTAAGGGGATGGGTACGTATAGTCCGTCCGCTATAACTTTTCCCATGCGGTACGATTCATTTTCAATCAAATTAAGTCAAAACAGAAAGTGAAACGTACGCCGATGTGTGTAGTATATAGTATACAGTATACAAAAGGTATATACACATCGACGTTCGTTTCAATCTATGTTTTGACTTAATTTGATTGAAAATGAATCGTACCTCATGGGAAAAGTTATAGCGGACGGACTATATTTTCGGCTGCAAATCTATTCAAATGGGGATTAATTTTTTTCGAATCCGGAGAAAACTAATAAGTATTTTTGAAAAATTGAAACACAGAATGAAATATTACGTTATTAGCGAGGGCCGAAAATCCTTGAGAACTTCTATAATGTTTATTTTAATAAGTTACAGGGGTGAAAACTAAGAGAAAATTTAGTGTTATTTTTAATTTCAAATATCTCATTCAAAATAAACTTTTTATTTATTCTAAGGGACTTTCGGCCCTCGGTAATAATTTATTCTTTCATTCTGCGTTTAAATTTTTCAAAAATATTAATTGGTTTGTTCAGGACTCGAAAAAAATGAACACAATGTCCGTGGTAATATTTTCCAAATCTATCTTTGTCTTACAACACACTCAGTCGAATAGAATATTGTCAGCATATTGTCAGTCAAACAGTGACAATCAGTGACAATTTTAAATATTTGACATAGCATCGGGAATATTTTAAGTTGTTGATTAAATAATATTGATACCTATACAGGGTGTTTGGTAAAGAATGGGCCATAGTTTAACTTCAGGTTCCTGAGGTTAAAATAGACCGATTTAAGCTAACTTACCTTAGTACAAAGTTTATAATAACCGAGATACAGGGTAGTGTCAAAGTTAAACTTTTTTTTTATTATTGAATATTTCCTGACAGGTATGAGATAACAACATGAAATTTGGTACGTGGGGGCTTTTTGGATCGAGAAAACTAAATTCCCTACCAAAAATTATGTATTGCCCAGAGGGAGCCACATACGCCTTTCAGCATTCACGTTCAATTTTTTTTATCCCTCACTCTGTATAATTTTGACATTAAAATTTTTATTGTCCTATTAGTTTTATTTAAAAAAGGTATACTTCTTTCATCTTCCGAAACTCAACTGTTCTCGAGATAAACGCATTTTAAATCTGCGATACACCATCATTTTTAGCATAATATCGTTGTAGTCCCACCCGAAAAATAACTTGAAAACAATAAAATTATTCAAAAATGTATCGCACTTCAAATGAAATTTGCGATGCAATGGCATAAATTTGAGAACTGGCACAATTATTATGGTTTTAAGTTATTTTTCGGGTGGAACTACAATGATATGCTAAAAATGATGGTGTATCACAGATTTAAAATGCGTTTATCTTGAGAACAGTTGAGTTTAGGAAGATGAAAGAAGTATACCTTTGGTAAGTAAAAATAATCGGAGAATAAAAATTTTAATGTCAAGATTATACAGAGTGAGGGATAAAAAAATTGAACGTAATAAATGAGTGCTGAAAGGCGTATGTGGCGCCCTCTGGGCAATACATAATTTTTGGTAGGGAATTTAGTTTTCTCGACCCAAAAAGCCCCACGTACCAAATTTCATGTTGTTGTCTCGTACCTGTCAGGAAATATTCAATAATAAATAAAAAAAAGTTTAACTTTGACACTACCCTGTATCTCGGTTATTATAAACTTTGTACTAAGGTAAGTTAGCTTAAATCGGCCTATTTTAACCTCAGGAACCTGAGGTTAAGCTATGGCCCATTCTTTACCAAACACCCTGTATAGTGTATTTGATAAAAATAATTGATTTAAGACGTGAACTTAATAAAAAGTTATTTACAGTGTATTATTTGTGGAAGATCCAAGCAGATAATACATTAGGATAATATTATATTCTGTGATCCCCGTATTTTGTTGTTAAAGATGTTCAAAATTGTAAGCGTTCCAAAGTAACAATACTTGAATACAACTTGAATACTTAGGCCACCTGATGAGGGGACAAAAGTACACATTCCTACAAAATATAATGCAAGGAAAAATCCAAGGACGAAGAAATCCAGGCGTAGAAGGATGTCCTGGATGAGAAATTTGAGAGAGTGGTTTGGCTGCACCACTAACGAATTGTTCAAAACAGCAGTAAATAAAATTAGAATCGCCCTAATGATATCCAATCTCCGATAGGAGAGGCACTCAAAGAAGAAGAAGAAGTAACAATATATTATTAAAAAATCACTTTGACACTTTTCCTCTTTTCTCGATTGGGTATTAGTTTTTGTTGTACATATTATAAATTATTACAATCACTGAATACATAGTTAGTGAAAAAATTATCACCTTTATTAACTGAATTAATAATTTGCAATTAAACAAATAACAGTTATCCAAGAACATTCAAAAGCCATCTCTTTAAGTTAATGATGACATTTTCAAGTAGAATGACATTTTAGTAATGTTTACATATCCATACCAGTGTGAATTTTACTACATGTAATTCGCCGTGTAAAGACAGAAAAAGTAGGGATAGCCGTAAAATATTTGCGAATTATGTACCGATGGCCTTAAGCTTCCTTTTTATCAATAGTTGGTTGCTTCTCCGCATTAGTATATTATGTACTTGGACTGACTGTCAATTAAGGCACGTATTCACAATGTTGGCGCTACGCGCTCCCTGCAACTGCTTCAATCGATACGGCATACAATACTCTACATATATAAGCCGCCACTGATTGGAGCAACAAAGCGGATCGCGTACTGTTGCACGGTCCTGGAGCACCAACGCATCCACTATGTGGAGCAGTTGCAGGAGAGCGGAGCGCCAACATAGTGGATACGTGCCTTTAGAGTACTCTTGACTTGACTATCAATATTTGGTTCGGCTTATTTATTGTATCCTAATATCCAAGCACGCGATACGCCTATGGACAAAACATGGGAGTTTTTGGGTAGTACAAAAATAACTAATTAGTTCTATGAAGATCGTTTAATAATGTGGAACGAATTTATTCACAAACAACCATTTTTCACCTTCGTCAAGGTGTACGGGTTTATTAAAAGTGTTGTAGTCCGTAATGCGGTTCTTAAATAATGAAAAAAGGGCTCGAGTTACCTTCATTTTCGGATTTCGCTATGTAGACGGGTGGAATTTTGCCGTTTCATTTTTGCCTTCTTTTGTTTTCGATTAATTAAGCGTTAACTTTCATACGCACACTGAAAAAGTGCTCAAATTAGGCTGGCGAGAGCACTGTTGCTTACAGGCGTTATTTTATATGTATTGTTTGCAGGCAACCTTTTAAAATTATTCTGTTACTCACACTAGTTAATTTATGTTCATAATTGGCATTATACACACACATATACACACAAACTCTTTTTTAGCAAACGCCAAGAATTGCCTTTATTATGGATATGCGAAAGAATTTGTTGTTTAACTAAATATTGCATTGGAATAACAAAGTTCTACTGCCTCAGGTGCCATTTTTAGTTATGACTGTTTAAAGTTTCTATGTTATGTATCTTTACTATTATCGCCACATGTACGTGTTAACAATATAAATTCAAAAACAAATTAATATATTTTTATTAACCGTAAAATGTTACTTCAGTAGTTAATACAAAGGAGTTCTGATTTGATAAATGATTTAAACTTATTTAACAAAGGTTTATCTTCCACGTATACACTTGTTCAACAAAATTATTATACAAGGTGTCCCAAAAGTCGCGGAACGGTCCAATATTTCGCGAACTAAACATCGGATCGAAAAACTGAAAAACACGTTTTTAATAATTTTTAAAAATCTATCCAATGATATCAAATACGAGCTTCCACTCCATTCCCTAGAAGTGGGGTGGGGAGTAACTTTGAAATCTTAAATGGAAACCCCGAGTTTTTATTTCAGATTTGGATTCTTTATGTAAAAGTAAGCAACTTTTATTCGAGACATTTTTTCGAATTACGGATAGATGGCTCTATAATCGGAAAAAACCATTTATCGTGATACCATAGGTAAATTATAGAAACGGTCTAACATCTCAAGAAATACACTTCCAAATGAAAAACTAAAAAATACGTTTTTAATATTTTTCAAAAACCTATCGAATAACACTAAACATGACCCTCCAACCCACCCTCTAGAGATGAGGTGGGGGGTAACTTTAAAATCTTAAATAGCAACCTTTATTTTTTATTGCAGATTTGGATTCGTCATGAAAAACTAAGCAAGATTTATTCGGAACATTTTTTAGAATTGTTGATAGATGGCTCTATAATTGGAAAAAGACAATTATTAGCGCCATCTATTAACAATTCTATAAAATGTTTCGAATAAATGTTGCTTAATTTTTCAGGACGAATCCAAATGTGCAATAAAAAATGGAGGTTGCTATTTAAGTTTTTTAAGTTACCCCCCACCCCACCTCTAGGGGGTGAGGTGCAGGGTCATATTTAGCGTTATTCGATAGGTTTTTGAAAAATATCAAATACGTATTTTTTAGTTTTTCATTTGGAAGTGTATTTCTTGAGATGTTAGACCGTTTCTATAATTTACCTATGGTATCACGATAAATGGTTTTTTCCGATTATAGCGCCATCTATCCGTAATTCGAAAAAATGTCTCGAATAAAAAATTGCTTACTTTTACATAAAGAATCCAAATCTGAAATAAAAACTTGGGGTTTCCATTTAAGATTTCAAAGTTACCCCCCACCCCACCTTTAGGGAATCGAGTGGGGGATCGTCTTTAATGTTATTGGATAGATGTTTAAAATTTATTGAAAACGTATTTTTCAGTTTTTCTATCCAATGTTTAGTTCGCGAAATATTCGACCGTTCCCCTACTTTTGGGACACCCTATATAATAAAACAACTTGAAGTTATTTGATAAAGTCTTATTGTTAACTTATAAACACTTTTAGTTCTTGCAGATAGGACCTTGTGTACTTAGTTGACTGATTTTTATGTCAGTTAGAACCTTGTTAACTTATCAACATTTAAAATTCTCTAAGATAGAACCTTGTAACTTACGTATTTCAGCCACCTGTTAATAGATGCGGCGTTATGTAAATAACTGCCCCACGAACTGCCTGGGCCCAGTGGCGGCGCCTGGTGTAAAGTGTTGGGGGTGCACACATAATATTAAGAGATAAAAAGCCCTTGAGGCCCTATTTCCCTAGGTAAAATTTTTAGAGTGTTGTCAAACTGTAAAAATCAGAGGACATTTTTAAAAAATTACAATAAATAATGTATTTTATTTACTTAAAATTATAATTTAGTGTTTAAAAGTTACAAGCTTATAGTTACAAGTTTTGTAACGAAAGTCAAGTCGCCTGTTATTAGATAAATTCTGCAATAACCAATTCAGTAAAATTTGAAATTTTCTGATCATTTGCTTTTTGAACACATTGCGAGTGCTGTTAGTCGATCCTAGCCCATAGCCATTCTAAGGAAAGTTTTGGTTTTGATAAGTTTCAATGCAGAGAAACATCATTCTGTTGTCTGTTTCTGCAGTTATCTGCAGTTGACTGACATCGTAACAAGTAATTGAAGAATTCAAATTATTTCAGAAAAATCATCTTGTAAATTATTTTCAATCAAAAATTCACTTAAGTGGACTCTCCCCGGATAGTTAAAATCGGATCTTCTATTTTGTTCTTTATGATTCCTCTCTCCAAATATGTAGGAAACATGGAAAGCGGTAAAAAGTATTGATAGTAGCACCTACACAATCAGTAAGTTTTTTCATAAATCTCCATGTTAAAAAATGATCATTTATAGTCCCGACCTTTGCACTTTGGTAGGTACATATATTCGTAATTAAAAAATTTGGTAATTTTTCTTCTAAATATAAAGAAGAAAATTTAATTGATGTTAAATATTCCACGCTAATATTTACATCCACAAATCCCTTCATGCTTAATATTGTTCCGAAATTCGAACTTCACAAAAGCAAAATTTAAATGTTCATTATATGCGTTGTGCACGTTAAAAATTACATAAGATCACAGTAGATTTGTGCTCTCGTGGCCATCTAAACTTGTGGGCTATAGCGGGAAGCGGGGTGTGTGGTGAGTTGTATTTTGCCTTATGATAAAGTCATTGGGATAGCAGGCCCCGTGAGAGCGGTGATCGAGACGTTCTGTCTAAAGCCTCGCATTCGTGAAGTTTCCCCGTCGAAATGGAATAAAAATAATTAAATATTACTTATTACTTATAAACTCCTTGGATCTGTGGTTTGTGATTTAAATTACTGTAGAGTTAGATTAAAATGTTTTTTATAGAATGATAGATTTTACATAAATATGAATGTTTCCCTGAAAATAATTTTGGGGGTTCACGTGCACATGTGCACTTATGGAGAAGCCGCCACTGCCTGGGCCCATTAATCCCAAGTACCTGCTCTCCCATCGCCGAGAAAGTTGAAAGTAAGAATATACCTAGTTGATAAATAATATTTAACGGAAGATTTAACATTTCCACCTTACATGTGGGCTTCAAATTCATCATCTCTTATATTTTCTACAAACGCATGTGAATCATTTCACTCGAAATTTAACGAATGTTTTTATAAATCACATCCTGACATATTTAAATTTACAGACATTTTGTTAAATTTTCAAGCAGAAGTATATGTGAAAATTAGAACTGCACATAAATTCGAAAAGAAACTTGATAAAACGGCAAAAAGAAAAGTTGGTTTTATTGAAAATAGGCTAAATGAATATTACGTTAATTAAAACATTACTAAATTAGACTTCATTAAGTCAGTTTGCAATTATTATGCAGCTAACTTTTAAAATCTAAAATATAGATTAGAATTAAGCATTGTTACTGTTTAACTGTATTTTTTGTTATTGTATATAAGTTATTGTAGATTTATAAATAAACTTTATTCGATTATATTGTTATATGTAGTTTCATTAGTTAATCATTTATAATTTTCGCTCATGCTTTGAGAATTGGGTTCCTTTTTGAAAACAACAAAGTAAAATAAAAACTATATATATGATCACAAAAATATTACCAAGTACCTAGGTAGCGTGGGGCAGTTCGTAGTCGCTTTTAATCCTACTATAAAACTGAACCCATTAAAATCTAGGTAGCGTGGGGGAGTTCGTAGTCGCCCAATAGATGTCGGTGGTAGTATCATATTAAGGTGAAGAACATCAAATTAATAAAACCAAGTTACATAAAAATCTCAGTTTAGACAAAAATTGCAGATAGAACCTTGTTATTCTGACGCAACGTAAAAGTAAAACATGAGTTTACAAAGAGCAGCTAAGTATTCTTTCTTCACTACTAATTTTGCTATTCTTTTACGTCTTCTTCTTCTTTTTCAGTAGAAATGACTTTGTCTGTTTTTTCAAATATACCTCCAGTAAGGTTCTCGCCGTCTTTTACATTCACAAATATCAAAGTAGAACGCCAACTCTCTGGTGTGTCCTACATTTGTAACTGTACCAGGAATAATAACAACAGTAGACAAACGACAAAACTATTTAACCCTTAACTACTGACGTGGATGTTTCAGGACGTAGACTGGTTGTAAACTGATTTTGTTTACAACCCTGTAATTTTCAAAGTATTTGTAAAATAAAATTTTTCTTCATGTTTTTTATATTTTCATGTGACGTCAGTATTTATGACGTCACAGACCCAGTTCTGCGTTGCTATTCAATTATTATTAACAAAATCTGTCATTAGAAAAATCTCTCGCTATATGTGTATATGCCACTAATTTTTATCGATCACTAACAATCCATTATTTACTTGAAAGACCAGAATTTTTGTCGCAGCGATTCTGGAAACAAATATCAATTAGCGTATAGACATAGTTGTATCAAGAAAAACCAAGTGTACCTACCTGGTACCTGTTAGTTATGAGTAGTACGTTGAGATATAAAAGTTTGTTAACTGTTACTCGTATTCGTTACGTACTACATAGAAACTCCAATAATACAGTCCACAACAACCCCATAGAATACAGGAGGGATAAATCTGTGGAAGATTAACAGGCAAGTGGAATCACAATTAGTCTCAAACCGCCTGCATTTTCTTTATTTATAGACTCTGACATGCGGTATGTCATACCGTTGCCTATTCTCCTTTGTTTTCAATATGAATTTGTCTTATGTCACTGTCTTTTTGGTTTTTTACATCAAATACTGAATGATTCTTCACAATGCTGTAGAATAAAATACTGCTAAAAAAAATAGAGTTTATTTTTTCAAGAAAATTATGATCTCACCCGTGTTGAGCTGCCCCCCCCCCACTTGCAAAAATCAAAAAACAAATAGCCCTGATTTATGAGCTATTTATGAGCTCTCATATTCCGCAAACTAAAAATTTTGAGCTCGTTCCACTGAGCAGGAATTTGATACTTTAGTGGGGGGTGGGTCTGAGTCAGCCCCCCCCCACTACTTAAAAATAGGAATATTGAATCGGTTTTTGCGGCAGAATTACGAGCTATTTATGAGCTCTTGAAATTATATAGTTTCGATTTTTGAGCTCATCCCCTTCACCCAAACAACCCTTTAATTGATTTAACTTAAGAGAAAAATGCTGAGAAAACTTAAAATATATCGTATTGCGGATATAATTCCTATAGCCTATATACTATAAGAATAAACTATTAAATCACGTGCATTTCGATTATTGAGCTACAACCCCTTCGCAAGAAAACCACCCTATCTTCCCGGCTTAAGAGAAAGTTGTACTTAAAATGCATTAAACTAATTATTTGGCGACTACATAGCATTGAATAATTTATAAGCTTCCAAATTACGCGCATTTAGATCAGTAAATTGCAATTTATTTTGTATAGTGCAGTCACTGAAAGTGAAAATCAACGATTACCTTCAATTTCGGTGAACCTTTATCGATTTTCACGAAAATTGGTCAGTGGTTAGAGGATACGTCAAGAAACAAAGGTGACATAATACTACCTTGCGCCTTTACCCTGAGGGTGCATACCGCCCCTTCTCGGGGGTGAAAATTATTTTATAAAAAATAACCGCACAAATCAATAAAAGAACAAATTAAAAGTAAAATTTATTATATAAGGTTAATAAAATAAGTCAATACTTTTTAAGTTATTGAAGATTAAATATTTTAATTATTCGTGAAAAAAATGCATGTTATGAAGCGATTTTTCGTAAATCACTGAAAAACTGTAAGTTTTTACAAAAAAAGTTAATAGTAGTTTAATTCGTATAGCTTATATTCTAAGAATAAACTCTTAAATCACGCGCCTTTCGATTATAGAGCTACAACCCCTTCGCAAGAAAACCATCCCATATTCCCGGCTTAAGAGAGAGTTGTACTTAAAATAATTTAAATTAATTATTTGGCGACTATATATCGTTTAATAATTTATGAGATTGCAAAATATACGCATCTCAATTATTGAATTGCCATTTTCTTTCTATAGTGCAGTCACTGAAGGTAAAAATCAACTATGACCTTCGATTTCGGTAAATCTCCATTCATTTTCACGAATTAAAAATAACAATTTGAGGTTTTAACCTGGGGTATATGTCACCCCTTCTCGGGGGTGAAAATTACTTTATTAAAAATAACCCCACAAATCGAGAGAGGGACAAATTGTAAGCAAAATTTGTTATATAATGTGATTAAAATAAATCAATACTTTTTGAGTTATTAAAGATCAAATATTTTAATTTTTGTGAAAGAAAATGCATGTTTAAAGCGATTTTTCATAAATAACTCAAAAACTGTAAGTTTTTACAATAAAGTGTTTATCACTAAAATTGAAGCTAATAAAAAATATAATAAATTGCTTACTTGAAAAACCCTTTAATGTTAATATAAAGTTAGTTATTGGTAATTAAATGTATATTTTTTTCTGTGACTCTTCAAATCTAAGGATTCAAGCTTAAATAACGGGAAAGAGATGCATTTTATAACACTTAGGTACTAAATACTTGTCAAAGTACTTAGAAATACCTATCAAAAATGAGCTCTAGAAAAAGTTAATAGCATCAAAATCCCCTCACCAATTTTCGTGAAAATGAATGGAGATTTACCGAAATCAAAGGTCATAGTTGATTTTTACCTTCAGTGACTGCACTATAGAAAGAAAATGGCAATTCAATAATTGAGATGCGTATATTTAGCGAGCTCATAAATTATTAAACGATATATAGTCACCAAAAAATTAATTTAAATTATTTTAAGTACAACTCTCTCTTAAGCCGGGAATATGGGATGGTTTTCTTGCAAAGAGGTTGTAGCTCAATAATCGAAAGGCGCGTGATTTAAGAGTTTATTCTTAGAATATAAGCTATATGAATAAAACTACTATTAACTTTTTTGTAAAAACTTACAGTTTTTCAGTGATTTACGAAAAACCGCTTCAAAGCATGCATTTTTTTCACGAATAATTAAAATTTTTGATTTTTAATAAATAACTTAATAAGTATTGACTTATTTTAATAACTTTATATAATAAAAAGACTGAAAGTGGTTATTCATTTTTATATAATAAATTTTGCTTATAATTTGTTCTTTTATAGATTTGTGCAGTTATTTTTTATAAAATAATTTTCACCCCCGAGAAGGGGCGGTATCCACCCCCAGGGTAAAGGCGCAAGGTGGTACCATGTCACCTTTGTTTCTTGAGGTATCCTCTAACCGCTGAACAATTTTCGTAAAAATCGATGAAGGTTCACCGAAATTGAAGGTAATCGTTGATTTTTACTTTCAGTAACTGCACTATACAAAATAAATGGCAATTTGCTGATTTAAATGCGCGTAATTTGGAAGCTTATAAATTATTAAATGATATGTAGTCGCCAAATAATTAATTTAATGCATTTGAAGTACAACTTTCTCTTAAGCCAGGAAGATAGGGTGGTTTTCTTGCGAAGGGGTTGTAGCTCAATAAACGAAATACACGTGATTTAATAGTTTATTTTTAGAGTATATACGCTATAGGAATTATATCCGCAATACGATATATTTTAAGTTTTCTCAGCATTTTTCTCGTAAGTTAAATAAATTAAAGGGTTGTTTGGGGGTGAAGGGGATGAGCTCAAGAATCGAAACTATATAATTTCAAGAGCTCATAAATAGCTCGTAATTCTACCGCAAAAACCGATTCAATATTCCTATTTTTAAGTAGTGGGGGGGCTGACTTAACCCCCCCCCCCACTAAGGTATCAAATTCCTGCTCAGTGGAACGAGCTCAAAATTTTTAGTTTGCGGAATATGAGAGCTTATAAATAGCTCATAAATCAGGGCTATTTGTGTTTTGATTTTTGTAAGTGGGGGGGGCCAGCTCAACACGGGTTATGATCTCATGCATATTTAAAAAATGGTGGAGGTTCTTACAAAATCCTTTATAAACTGAATTACAAAAAAACTTGAGTACCTATTACTGGTAATTCAAAAATAGTAAAATATGTATTGTTTTTCACTTGAAGGTACACAGGGTTCGAGTCGAGAAGCCGAGGAGTAAAGACGTGTGAGACGGCGGTGATATATAAATTTCGTATACCAGAAAATATCACGTTTGTCGAGGTCAAAAATGTAATTACCTAGTGCAGCGGTTCTCAATCTGTGGTACATGTACTACTGGTGGTACATATCATTATTTGAGGTGGTACACAAAACGCAAAAACAGCCAAAATAAGCACCACTAATAAAGTAATTATATCACCTAGCTAGATAGGCATTTCAGTTAGGTGGTACCAAAAATAATAAAAAATATTTGGTGGTACATGACTCAAAAAGATTGAGAACCGCTGACCTAGTGTATTGTGATATCGAAAACAAAAACGATAAATCGATTGTTTACAAACTTAAACAAATTGAACTAGAAAATTTATTTAGGGACTAGTGTAATATAAACAATATTATTATAGTATAGTGAATAAACATGATTTTTAAGTAGAGTGAATAAATAGTATTAAGTCTAGTGAATAACGTAAGTAACAAAATTTAACAAGAAATAAGGTAAGATTTCTAATATACATAAGTTCACAGCTCAGTAAACGTCTCTGAGAAAAGTTTAGGGAGCGTTCAATTATTACGTACCAAACGCGATTTTTGAAGATTTTTAACCCCCCCCCCCCCTACGTAAGTACTCTTATGGGAGTTTAACTAATGCGTAATAACGCAATTTTTGAAGATTTTAACCCCCCCCCCCCCAACGTGCGTTACGTAATACTTGAACGGTCCCTTAGGCCTGTAAAGGGTGGACCTGGGAATAAGCTTTTAACGCGGAGACTGCTGAATAAAATTTAATTCAGAAATGGAGGAAGTAAGGAAATTACTGGAAGATATGAGAAAGGACATAAAAGAAGACATACAAGAAATAAGGCAGGGGTAGGAAAAGTACCTGCAAGTCATTATGGAACTGAAAAGAGAAAACTTACGCTTAAAGAAAGAAATATTGAAACTGAATGAACACGTCGAAGAATAAAAAAAAGAAAAAAGGAAAAATAACGTCGTAATCACAGGGTTAAATCTACAAAGCACAAATCAAAAAGACATAAAACTGAAATAAAGAGTTTCATAAGAAATGAACTAGAAGTGGAACCAGACACAAAAGAAGTTAAGAAAATCAGCGAAAACAAATGCCTAGTGGAATTGCTAGATACAGAAGGAAAAACGAAGGTAATACAAAATAAACATAAATTAAAGAACAAGAGAAATCCAGTCTATATTAACAATGATTTCACCGCAAAAGAAAGGGAAATAGATTACCACATAAGAAAAAGGGCACAAACAGAGAAGAATAGGGGTAAACAAGTACAGATTACATATCAAAAAATTATAATAGAAAATAAAGAATGGGACAAAGAAACCAGAGAACGATAATAAAATAAAAAATAATAACGGAAAACAGCAAGTGCGTGAAATAATAAATAATGAAACTATAGAAATAGGTATTTGGAACACAAGAGAAATAAATGGCAAAGAAGAGGAAATAGTCGAAGAAATAAAAAAACTGAAAATTGACATATTAGGGTCACAGAAACAAAGAAGAAAGGAACAGGAATGAAAGAAATAAAAGACGGATACAATATATGGTGGCCAGGAGTGGACCAAAGTAGCACAGCGAAAGCAGGAGTAGCAGTAATTGTAACTCCGTCCTACATGAAGAACATCATCGATGTCCAATTCACAAACGACAGGATTTTAACAGTTCAACTAAGGATTAAACAAGAAAAGTATAGTTACATCATAACATATGCACCAACTGATAATGCAAACAAGAATGAAAAAAATGAATATTTTGAAAAACTTCAAGAGATAATTAATAGACAAGACAGAGAATAACAATTTAAAAGTAATGGGCGACATGAATGGAAGAGTGGGAAAACAAAATGCTGGTATAGAAAAATGGCTAGATAAAGAGGGAGAAAAGACGAGAAACGATAATGGAACAAGGACTATAAATTTATGCATCGAAAATGATCTGATAATAGGATCTGACAGTAGGTTTACATACTAAGAGTTGACTAGAACTTTCGCTGTAGCTAATAAAATAAACGTAAAATGAGGTAAAAGGGCTACTAGGATTAAAAGTCTAGAACTACCCAAGCACAGAAGAAGAAGACACCTCTAGAAAAAAAAATTGCAATTCAGTTCGTGCCAAAATGTTTGAATGGGACCTATAAAATTACTTCTCAATATTTTTTCTTCTATGACCGTTACAGTAAGGAGCTTGTTATGAATTTTTAAAAACTGAATACAAGATAGATCCAATTTACAGACGCAATAAATCAACACAGGTAACTACCATATTATCTCCCGTTGTTGCTATTATCAGTTAGTTTGAAAGCACTAATGAAGCAATTGAAAGTGATAGGAAATAAAACTAGAGGTGGGAACTGACGATAGCTTGTAAAACTGCTATATTTGGCAGTCAGTATTCTAATAAAAATGTTGTTCGACTTAAAAATATGCTTCTAGTTCTTGTCATTAGAATGGTATAGATGCAAAGTTCACATTCTCCACGTTTCGCAACTTTCGGAAAAATGAGAAAAACTGTTTACTATTGAAGGCCATGGTATAATCCTTCAATTTTTTTTGTGTAACAACTTTGCTGTAATAGAAACTGTTTGCCTAAACTTTTTGGGTGTATTTAATGAAGATTGTTTTGTGAATTTAATTTAAAATTCAGACAATGTGAGTTTTGTACCAAAATGTGGTTAACTGTGAGTTTTGCACCAAAATCTAATAGATAATGTTAGTTATGATGCAAAATATTTGAACTTTCTTTAGACTGTAGACTACTAACAACTAACCTTGCTAATTCAGATTTGTTTCGTTTCGGCTTCTCGGGACTTATTTTCTTTTTCCTTGTTTGACCAGTCGAGGGCTCTACTAGTTCATCCATTATGCATAGTGTGACCAACTCCAATTCAGTCGAATCCGGGACAATGCTGAAAAAAATACCTAAAATCCGGGACTTTTGAATGAAAATCGGGTCATTTGTTATTTTTTTTAAATATAGGACTCTAATATCATCATTTTATTGGTTATTTAACATTTTTATGTTGACAATGATATTTTTGATGGGCTTAATCAAATGATACGCCCAAACACCTTCCCGAGCTGCTGTCTCTAAATCAATGCTCGATGAAGCTGTTGGCTTGAAAAATTGAGTCAATTTTTTGCTGCTGGACGCGGAGCAGATACCTCTTCGGTGTTTTTCACTTTTGATGTGACTTAGTATATCCGCTCTACCACTGTGGGCGATCGAAAATTCCGATCCACAAGTATCACACTTCATGTCACTGTTAGAGTTACTTTTTTTTTCAAAAATAGAAATTCTTCTTCCAATAGTTTATTGAAAGTCCAATATCGTTTTCTGTTTTTACTTTCTTGTGTTGGTTCCATATTCATATTAACAACAATAATATATTGGAATGAAAAAGTCAGGTCAAAAACAATAATTCCGAGATGGTCACTAATCGATTTTCGGATTCAAACTGATTACTGTACTGACAATAAAGTAAATGTTTAGATAAAAAAATCATATTGCAACGCAGCAGATTTGAATTTGGCTCAAAGCATGCAAAGATTTGGAAATTAATCATATTTCGCGAACGAACTCAAGAGTTAAAAATCTACTTAAAGTGGTTGACAAAACCGAAGAAAAAGATGCATCAGCAATCATTACATTACATCGTTCGATGCGGCATGCGTGCCTAGTATGATTCATTGTGACATGAATTATTATTGTTTTTGAATGGTCTTTTCGGAAGACGATAATTAAAACAGACAAGTAAAAAAAAATCCACAGTTTTCGTTTTCTTTCATAGAACTATTAAAATTTATACCACGATAAAAATTTTTTCTCGTCTTAACAATAAATTTAATTTGATGTAAATTCTTAGAATAAAAACGAAAATATAAATTTTTACCAAAAAGTTGAAAATTCGGATGGCCCGGAAGCCTTGTCCGGGACGCCGGGACACAACTTCGTAATTCGGGCCATGTCCCGGATTTTTCGGGCTAGTTGGTCACACTAATTATGCACCAACAATTTAGTTTATTAACTAGTAATAAAAGTCGTATTATTTAAATCAGAATCATAATAGCGTTAATCAACCTTAACAAGCACATGTAAATGCAACAAGTGAGGCCAGGTTCAAAAAACCGTTGACAAAACATCACCGGAGTGACGACAATCACGTGATGCGCCCTACGCACTCTGATTGGTCGAATTGGAGAATGTTAATTTTGCCGCAAATCATGTGTTGGATAATGTTACTTATGTTTCAGAACTTCATTTTCAGTATGGTTTTTGGATATTAAAATGTGAGTTTTGGTTCAAAATATTATCACGCTCCGATTCGCCTTGAAAAGATGAATTCATTGATATACATAACTGAAAATATGAAAATTTGGAGAATGTGAATTTTGCTTTTACAGAGTTCTATTCACCTTACCTTAGGTAAATATGCACAATTTTGGCTGATAACTCATGATTGAGTAATATGACCAAAAACAAATTAATAACAGTAAAATGGAAACAATAAATAAATTTAATATTCTGTTATAAAGATTTTAATAGTTTTGTGGAATCACAATAATTTTGAGTTAATTAGGGACGTGATTGTTCATAAGTACAGTAGTATGCGGCAAAATAAACAGTACTGAAATGAATATTGAAATGTTTATGATTATTTATATATCTAGTATGTATGATATAGCATTGCAAACATTATTCACGACGACGCACGTTCCCGATAAAATAGATGTTAAAGATGCCCTCTGGCCAGTGGTAGATCTATGAGGAGAGGAAATGAGGAAATTTCCCCCCTAACAATGTCCAAAATTAAAGAACAATAATTATTCAGACAATAAACTATATTATCTGACATGAAACCGAAACCACAGAAAGACAAATTCAACCCAATAAACACGACAGTTAGGAAAATTAAGGGAACTTAATGGCTATTAGTTAATATTTAGGTATGTCTTTTATATAATCTAAGTTTATCTTTTTTATGTCTTTTGGTTGGCTTTTCCTTGGAAGTTCCCTTCTAAGGCAAATTTTTTCTTCCAAGGCAAATTTATAGATCCACCACTGCCTCTAGCAAGAAAAAATCTTTAGTTTTAGTCCGCAATTCTAGAATGGCAAACGGGGGATAGCTTTGTGACAGCTAATATTTCTGCGTTACTAGAAACAATGCTTAAATAAATTTAGCACAAAAGCGAGTATTTTCCAATGCTTGGTTAAATTTCCAAGACACAATGGTGAATTGCATGATCCATTTTTTGTTCCTTGGCTAGATGCTTTATTTATTCACTGCATTTTATATCATCCATACCTGCAGCTTTCCCGTTTTTTAAATTGTTCATACCGTCGGCGTCGTTTAGTTTTCTTAGTGTAAAAGGAGTTCCTAGGTGGTTTGTCTCCTGATTCAGTCTTCTTGTAATGTTTGGGTCTTTATTTCGGTTCTTAGTTTTTCCATTCACAAGTAGTTGACTAGCGACTTGGTTTGCTGTAACATTAGAAGGTGGTTTCTGGTCTTTAGCATCAGGGCTAAGTTTTTTTACAAGGTTTCATGCCACAAGAAGGTTTTGTATGTTTTCATTAGTTCTTTGGACTCGCTGGTCATCCCGGGAACATATTGTTGTCTAAATCCCCTTGGGATAGCGTTGCTACATCCACTTATTAATAGCTCTACAAATTTTTCGTAGTTCTTTACTTTTGGTTCAAGATATAGTAGCTCAAAGTCTAGCATGTCTGCATACTTTTTCCAGTTTGTCTTTCTCAAGTTAAATCTCCTTCTGATTGTCGTGACTGATAAAGTGTTCCAGTATACGCTGATTCTGTTGTGATTGGCAGTTATGTGGGGATGAAAATATAAAGGGTTGGTTTGGGAGTTTACATAAATACCGAGTTTGTTGTACATTTTTCGATCTCAATGTGTTATCTCTATAGCGTTAAGGTTCGTAGTTTCTACAGATGAGATTATGGTATGAGTTAAGTTCTCACAAATACCGCGCTCTCATGCTTATTTTGTGGCATCTCATCAATCAGTTTCATACCTTCCTGAGATTTTCGGTTCCGCTGCAGTTGAGTCTCATGTGGGTTTCCTGGATGCACAATACTTCACATTTCGTGTTCTTGCAGAATTCTGATGCGACGTAATCTTTGGCTGTAGTAATGCAATCAATATTCAGGTATGTTTGTTAGTGTTAGTGTTGGTCCTGAGAAGAACTGTTGGCCGTTGTGACTTAATGTTTGGCATTTGATTTGGTTTGGTTCGGAATTGGAAGGATTAGCCGTCTACTAGTAGATGTTTCCGTCTGTAGTATTTTGTAGTATTTGATGTGGCACTATTGATCTCCTGAAAGCTCCTTCGTTGTTCCACAGAGAGACGGCCTTCAACCAGTTGGTACGAACAAATTCAGAAATCAGCAAGCTTTTTATTCGAAACAGAACAGTTGAAGATAGAGATCTCTTTGCAACTGTGTCTAGGAGGAAATATGATAGAAATTTTGGGGAAAATCATGATCCTCAGTATTGGGGAAACGACAAAAAGGAAGAAACGTCTATTTAACGAAAACACAGTGTAAAACACACGATACGTTGAAACATTCAATATTTTCGAACAATTCTTCAAGAGCTCGAAGAAGCAATATTATAATATAGTAATTTACACCAATATACCCCAATAATATCTTCTTTCATATTCAGTAAACCAAAGAGATAATATGAAGTTATTCTTGATCGTGGTGGACATATGCGATATTCAAGCTAACTCAAACTTAAAATCGCAATAAGCCGGATTTATGTTACGACGGGGACGTGGACGGTACGGGGCACATTGAAAAATCGTCTGATATGAAAAAAATTGGCTAGTTTATTCTACAACGGAACGGGGCGACATTGGGAAGTGCCGAGGACGTTCGCTTTCTATTTGTCTGCGCGCCGTGCCGTCCACGTCCCGGTGTAAGATAAATCAGCCTTTAGTCTTCAACGAAAATGTTTCCAATGTCAAATTATGTTTTTCTGTTCTTAAGTTGTTAATAACAGAAAATTTTTAAGAACAGGATTTTATAGCAATAATACCATCAAAACAAGAGAACTAGAATATCTCGGACACATTACACGTGAGAGATACCACTTGCTCCGATTGATTATGCAGGGAAAGATTCAAAAAGAAACAGAGGGAGAACTAGAATATCGTAGCTGCTTAACCTAAGAGAATAATACTGATATAGGTACATCAAATGAACTGTTCAGAGCAGGCCTCTTTAAAGCCTGAATGGCTGTGATCGTTGGCACCCTCCGTCGCGGAAATAATACTTGAAGAAGATGATAGCACAATAATGCTAACTACAATTACAATGATTTGGTTTGGTTAGGTTGGGTTAGATTTCCGATGGGATAAATATAGTATCTAGACTGCGCGCTACAATCTAAAACTGTTCCGCCAGTGCGATAGAGAAAAGTGTTTCTAATCATCTGTTTCTAATCGGCGGGGCATATCAAATCAGCCGCAGTGGGAAAGTCACGTGGTTGATAAACGCCGCTGATTAGAACGAGATGTATACCCTGTTTACAAACACTTTTCTCTGTCGCAGTGGGGGGACAGTTTTAGAGTGCAGCGTGCGCGTGCAGTATCGGTATCATATTTATTTACGTCGATATTTAGTCCAGAGAAATAAGATTTTTCTCGTGACACATCCCCCTCCTGCCGAAACCAAATTTTTTGAGTAGTATGGACATCTATATTATTAACCTATATGTTTCCTGCAGCCGATTTTGATGATATACATAGTTATAAACAAATGAAGATCGAAAAACGGTAAATTATCGCTTTTTTCGTCTATTACCAAAAAGTTAAGCACTTTAAACAAATTTGAGAGTAAGAAACTCATAAATCGTATAAAAAACTTCAATATGGCATTCGCTGAATATGTCCATCCTTATTGGTTGCCTAGAAAATTGCAAAATAAATAATAAATTTTGAGTTTTTATAAATATTCATAACTTAGGTAAAAATTAAATTAGAATCTTCTTATTACACGGAATGCCGAGACTTCTTGTTCTTAAATTATATTTTAAATTTCAAAGCACTTGGTCAAATAGTTTAAAAGTTATTTAATTTGTTCATCCCAAATTCATTTTTTTTTGCAACACTATAAGTCAGAAAATTACGAGGTTACAATAATACTTCAGACAGTTTATGAAAGAAGAACATTTACACTATTACCTTAATTAAAAATAAATGACAAAAAATAGTTTTAAACAGTGTAAAATTATTTTGCAAAAACATGTCGATTTTTTGCTTACTTATAAACAATTAGAATAACTTTTTAACCGTTACCCGTAGAAAAATTATTTTTTCACATTTAGGAAGACTGGATTTTTATACAAATTTAGAAAGAAACACAACTGTTCTAGGATATTTAGGGACAAAGTTAGCCCCCCCATTTTTTTAATTCACATGTTTTTGCAAAATTATTTTGCAATATTTATAATTATTTCTTGTAATTTTTTTTAATTTAAATAAATACTGTAAATTTTCTTCTTTCACAAACTATCCAAAATATTGCTGTAACTTCATCATTTTTTGACTTACAGTGTTGCAAAAAAAATTAATTTTGGATAAACAAATTAAATAACTTTTAAACTATTTGACCAATTGATTTGAAATTTAGGGTATGATTTAAGCACCATAAGTCTCAGCATTTCGTGTAATAAGAAGGTTCTAAGTTAATTTTTACATAAGTTATGAATATTTATAAAAACTCAAAATTTATGATTTATTTGGCAATTTTCTGAGCAACCCATAAGGATAGACATATTCAGCGAACGCCATATTGAAGTTTTTTATACGGCCTATGACATTATTGCTCTCAAATTTGTTTAAAATGCCCAATTTTTTAGTAGTAGAAGAAAAAAGCGAAAATTTACCGTTTTTTTATTTTCATTTGTTTATAACCATGTATATCATCAAAATCGGCTGCAGGAAACATATAGGTTATTATTATAGATGACCATATTACTCGAAAAATTTGGTTTTGGCCTGGAGGGGGTTGTGTCACCAACACGATATTTTTTTCCTTATTTCTCTGAACTAATTTAGATACACCAGTTCCAAAGAGTACTAAGTTTGAATTTTAATGATTTCGAGTTAAGTATTGGAAAGTGATTCAATAACCAATATTTACGAGTTCCAAAGAGTAACATCTCTGTAGCAACGTTCTGTGAAGATGTGACACATATATTTTGTCCTGAAACGGTAATTATTTTAGTTCGAAAGTATAACAATTCGAGTTCTTATCCTGTTTTCTATGATTTTTTGACTTTCTAAATGATTTTGATTTTTGACTTCTTACATTTTGGAACTTGTGTATCTGTTACGGTAAAAGTAGATAATTGGTAATTGTATACAATTACCAGAGCTGACGGAAAATGTAGGAAATTATCTTCAATTATCTAGTTTTACCGGTAATTGTATAAACTTACCAAGGACCAGTGGTAAAAGTAAGTAAAATGATGAATAAAAAACAATAAATTGCATCAGCTATTCAAGAAGTGTGATTTTTATTGAACTAAGAGGCATTTTGTTTAACCTGAATTACTATTGATCTTTTTTGCCTGAATTAATACATACTACTACTTTACTTACTATTTGTTATGATATGGCAAACTCTCGTGGAACTGGGAATTAAACAACTTTCCATTTTTTACATTTACACCTATGTGTTTTACATTTACTTTAGTAGGTATATCGCTGATAACCTTGCCCACCCGACAAATACGTTTTTCTAACATACTCGCGCAATGAAAAATGTTTCGTTTTGGCACTATGTCTAAAGAAATGAATGATTATTTGCAGATGGTAAATTGATTTCTGCTATACAACTGTAGCAGTCGCCCATCTGTAGTACCCAATTCGTATAAATAATTTTAAACACTCCTAAAAGAGGCAAACGTTTTTGATGTTTTAAACATTTTCTTCGCTTCGTCTGTTTAATTGTAACAGAATCTCGCCTCTCTGGAATTTGATTAGAAAATAGTTCTTTTAGACTCGCATTAGATTCATTCATGTAGTGTGACCAACTCCAATTCAGTCGAATTCGGGACAAGGCTAAAAAAAAATACCTAAAATCCGGGATATTCCCATGAAAATCGGGCTATTTTTTTTAAATATAGAACTTTAATAATATTATTAATTGTTTATCATTTTTATGTTGAAAAAAAAATTTTTTATGGGATGGGTCGTAATGATAATCACACTTTTGTTAGTTTTTGACGTTTCGGATTCCAATCCGGGAATCGTTCTCAAAGAAGAAAAAAATTAGAAAATCAACTGATTTTGGACTTCAATATGTAAATAGAACCTTAGGTTAATATAAAAATATAATTATATCATAATTACATTGTCATGTTTTTAAATCATCTTTTCAAAAGACGATAATTAAAATACAGAAACGGAAAAAACCCAGAGTTTGAATTTTCGTAGAAATCTATAATACCACGAAAAAAAAATGCATGCGTTTTTGATGTGGTATTAGTTTTATACTTTACACTAGACAGATAATTTAGGTCGACTATTAGAAATAAATTGTCGACTTTTTTTCGTCCCACCAATTCAGTTTAATATGAATTCTTAAAAGAATAACGTGTTCAAATTTTGAAAATAGAATTTTACCAACCGTTGAAAATTCGGATGACCCGGAAGCCTTGTCCGGGACGCCGGGACACGACTTCGTAATTCGGGCCATGTCCCGGATTTTTCGGGCTAGTTGGTCACACTATTCATGTTGGTTGCTCAGGTTTTTCTGGTTATTGTTCTATTAGAAGCTCATTTGGTTCATTCACTTCTGCTTCTTTACGTTCTTCAGAATCAAGACCTGACTGTGTTTCTTCTACTTGTTCTTCTATTTCCAAATCTTTTTCAGTCGAAATATTTGCTAAGGGATCTTCTGGCATTGATGAAGTTTTGAAACTGGTTTTGGCAGGAACCCCAAACATAGCTTTATACGGATTGCACTTGATACCATAAGGTTAAGTTCGGTTCTTGGCGAATTGTACAGAGCGAAGACCCTTTGACATTTTGTTTGTTTGGTTGCTCCAACTAGGAACTCTGTATATTTTCAATGTCTTTATTCGCAACAGATCCTTGTGAGTGACTGTGTTTTAGCTTACTGTGCACTATCTTTAAATATTTCCACATGGAGCACAGTTCTTCTATAATTATGTTGGAGGATTCTCCTCCATTGTCGCTTTGAAGAATTCTAGGAGCTCCAAATTCAAACAACGGAAATAAGGGCTAGGATAGAAATAACAAGAAATGCAATTGTAAAAATGAAAACAATTCTCTGCAACAAAGACCTTAAATTAGAACTGAGAGTAAGAGCTTTGAGATGCTACGTGTTTTCGATACTGCAATATGGACTCAGCAGGCAAAAAGCTGGACATTGAAGCAAGAACACATAAATAAGCTACAGTTCTTTGAAATGTGGTGTTATCGGAGGATGCTTAGAATATCATGGACACAAAAAAAAATTAACACGGAAGCATTGCGAGAAATGTACAAACAATACGAAATTATAAACACGATAAAAATAAGAAAGTTACAATGTCTAGGACCTAAGATACGTAATGAGGGGACAACGATATGAACTACCAAGACTGATCATACAGGGAAAGATAAAAGGAGGAAGGAGTATAGGAAAAAGGAGAGTGTCATGGTTGAAGAATTTAAGGAACTGATTTAAGTGAAGTTCAATAGAACTCTTCAGAGCAGCCGTAGATAGAGTAAAGATAGTGTTGATGATATACAACCTCCAATTAGGAGACGGCACTTAAAGAAGAAGAAGGAGCTCCAAAGGTACAAAATATGTCAGGAAGAACTAACGCAATTTCTTCTGCACGCTTAGTTTTTAACGGCCGTAATGGTACAAATTTTGTTAAGTGATCTTGGCTAACAAAAATTAACTTGAATTAATTATCTGCTTGGGCTTGCATATCGATCAAATATATTTGACTTAAGTTTAACTTTAAGTAAATCTATTTGAGTTAATTCATTTGTTTTTGTTAGTATAGGTTTCACTACTAAACCTTTTTTGGGAACTTTGGATTTCTTCTGGTAAGTTTCAGACAGATCCAAATAGATCGTTATGATTTTTATAGTTATGTAGGTATTTTAGCATTCCGCTTGCGTGTGGATCGTTATAATTTGAATTTGTTACTTTTACCAAGATCTTCTGGGAAATGTATACAATTACCGGTAAAAGTAGAAAATAAAGAGTTTTTAAAGAATATTTCCTACATTTTTGTAATTGTATACAATTACCGGTAATTGTAGACAATCACCAGATTATCTACTTTTACCGTAATATATTGATTTAATAAATAATTAAATTCAACGAAATTGTTAATAAACTTTAAAGCAATAAAATATCATGATCCGCTATTATTTTTCATAACTAGAAGTGTAACATTATAATAAAATTAAGTTGTTAATAAATACCTGGTAGACAAATAACGCTCCCTCCTTGGAGGATATTAAATTAACCTTCGTGACGTATCGAAATTCGGTATTTATCAAGAAAGCAGAGGAGGTACATCTCGTCGTGTTATAGCTACGAATCCATCTATCATATAATTATACGCAATTAGAATTGTACGGTTTTTCAGCCACACCTGCGTTATTATCAAGGTGTGTTTTCATCTACATCTACAACTATACGACTACAGCTGGAGCAGTACTATAAATGGGAGTGGCTGCTGGCCCGCCGAGACTTTAACCATCAGTTTAGGACAAAATATATGTGTAGTTTTGATGGAATATATCTGAAAATTTATTAGGTGACATAATAATTAGTGATATAATAGTCAATGGACTTTACTGAAAGGTGATGTTTTTCTATAAACGGAATTTGGGGAGTGCATATAGATTTTCACTTCGAAAAAAATCAAACAAGATAGAACTTTTTGTTATTTCATTAAGAAATGTTTAATAAACAACATATCAAAAAGCTCTACTCGAGAAGTGGTTGCTTCATTTTTTATTAAACAAATCAACTACGAAGTTTGATGTTTTTTTTTAAATAACTCCGAAAATATAAATTTTAGAACAAAACTGACTTGACAATTGAAAAATTCAAAAAATTTTACAAAAAAAAAACTTATATAAAGAATTTTCTAAAATTAAATCTGTATCTTCTATAATTTTTTATTTATAACGCTAAAGTCACCCTTCTCACAAACATTGGCGCACTGTAAACTAGCGTACGGCGAAGTGCACGGTTGAGTTATTTTAATGTAATTCTTTAGCTAATGGATAAAATGAAATTTTACAAATTGAACCTAAAAGAAGAACAATTAAGCTATCTAATGGTTATAATAAAAAGAAATGAAATGTATGGGCATAAGTACGGTGGGGGCGGAAAATGAGCCTTAGATGAATTTTGTCTAAAAATAATTTAAATGTGTAACTAATACAATTTTTCTTATAAAACCTTCAATTTTGCACAACTTACCTTTCAAGCATCGTACTAAATGATGTTTCATTCGAAAAAATCTCAAAAATTTAATTCCAATGATATGACGTCTTAAAAAATGTAATTTTTGAAATCTTCGTAGTTTTATAGAATTACCACCATTTTAAGACAGTATTACTCAAGTTTCAACAGATCTGTTACAGTTTTATAAGTGCTTTTTTAAAGCTTAGGATGTAATCTTTAAAATGCACTAAATTATTTTACTTTAGAAATGAAATAGACTATTTCTTTTTGAGAAAATTAAGAAAGATAACAAAAATGTAATACAAAAACAGAAAATTACCAGCTTAAAAAAATTTTTATATAAAGTGATCAAAACTTTTTTCTGTAAAACTTACCTAAAATACATTTAATAATAAACTTCAATAATAATAAATGTTCAGCAAAAAATTTTTTTTAGCTCTTATACAGTATGTCTGCGTAACTTGAAACCTATTGATAACTTTTTTATTATCAGTTTTACGAAAAAAACTTATTCTTTATAAAATACTCTGCATCGTATATAATCTAAGACGCAATCATCAAATATCAAATTTAATGAATTTTATACGAGGTATGTCAAAAATATGAATTTCACTCAAGAGTAAAGTATCGTTAAATTTCACAATATCGAAAATTGTTATTAAGTAAAGTTGTTAGGAATTAAAAAATTTGTTTTAGTGTTCAATTAAATCCTTCTAATTAAAATATTGTGAATAATAAAAGCACTTAACTCTTAAGAAATATTCATATTTTTTACGTACCTCGTATAAAATTAAAAAAGTTTAATATCTGATGGTTGTATCTTAGATTTTAGACCAGGGAGAGCATTTTATGAGGAATAACTTGTTTTTGTAAAATTGATAATAAAATAGTTATCATAATTGTAATAAAATGATGATGAGTATCCGGAATTTGAGAAAAAATTTAAAAAAAATTTTCGATTAGAATAATGTAATTGTATATTTAAACATAGTTTTTAATTTCAAACAACTTTTCATAATAGCATTTTTTGATATTCTGAAATATAAAGGTACTTTACTCTTTAACGAAATTCATATTTTTGACATAACTCGTATAAAATTGATAAAATTTGATATCTGATGGTTGAGTTTTAGATTTTTGACTATCCAGAACATTTTATGAGGAATAACTTTTTTTCGTAAAATTGATAATAAAAAAGTTTTCCATGTGGTTCCTAGCCACGCAGACATACTGTAAGTAAAGAGCTTCTGTATAAGAATTTTCCAATTGCACTGCCATATTCGGATTCAGTATAATCAAAAACAAAAGAGTAACATATTTGATCAAAGTAAAATGATAAATTTAACGATATTTTTAAAATTATTAATACAAAATAATTGTTATTGTTTAAACAATTAATAAACAATTAGCGGCCAAATCAGCGAGTAGAACTTTTTACTTTAACATGTATATAAACTAACAAAAAAGGTTTTAAAAAAATACAAGCTTGTTTGAATTTTTCCGAAACAATGCATGTTTTCGTTCTAACTGCACCCCCTAATATATTGTAGGCTATTTTATTCTCATGGACTTAATAGCCCGGGAGGTAATGTCAAATTTGACCGGAGCATTTTAGTATGGCTGTTATTTTTTATTTAGTTAGGTGTTCCAAAGCTTATTAACAAATAATGTGTCCGCCGGCTCAAAACCGGGGCTTTTAGGACAGAAAAGATAAAATATGAAAGTAGTTGGAAAGACCCTACAATTTATATCGCTGTATCAGTGCTATACTGTAACACCTCAAAATTTGTATGTTTTGAGATAAGAATAGATTCCTATGAATGAATGATGGTTCTTTTCAGATCAATACTGTACTATCTTAAAATATTTTTTTAAATTTATTATTCCATCATATGTTACTATGGTTCTGTGCTTAAAGACCTTACATTACAGGGCAATAGAATAATAACTAAAAATGTTACGGTGTTGCTCCAGAACAATTGTGTAAAACTCAGAGCAATACAGTAATATAATCAAATGTTAAATGTAGTATTGCCATGCAGGCAGTTCTCTGTACGGCTCGTGCAGATAAACAGCAAGACATAAACAATAGTAGGGATCATAACTCGAACACTGTTGTTGATTGCTTTGATCTTAAAGCTGTATTTCAACTTCCAAAGGGGCAAATTTCAACACTTTACTATAAAAGAAAACTAAACACCTTCAATTTTACGGTTTTTGACGCCACATCTGAGCAAGGCCATTGCTATATTTGGCATGAAGGGTGTGCTAAACGTGGAGATTTAGAAATCGCTTCAATCCTTTTTGATTTTTTAAACGAAAATGCTAATGGAAAATCTGTTATTTTGTATTCTGGCATCTGCAGTGGCCAAAATAAAAACCACGTTCTCCTATCAATGTATCTATATGCAGTACAAACTTTAGATATTCCTTCAATTACTCATAAATACTTGCTTGTTGGTCATACTCAAAACGAGGGGGATAGCATGCATTCTTCGATTGAACGACAATTAAAAAAGACTATTAAAAAGAACCCTCTTTATGTCCCTAGCAACTAGTCGCTGTAGTTCAAGTGGCAAATAAAGAAAAAGACAATTTCAGGTAAAAGAAATGGACACCTCAGATGTATACGACTGAACTGCGATAGAAAATTCTTTTCCGGGTAAAAATTTTTAGTACTCTATATCAGGAGAGAAAGTAGTATGGGCGAACGTTAAATCATTTCAAGTAAAGAAATCAACTCCATCGACTGTTTTTTATAAGTATTCTTATGAGAAAAACGAAATGATGTTTTTTAAACTAGACGGTAAAATAACAAAAAAGAAAAAATGGTTCTCTTGTTGTTATGTCTAGAGGACATTCTTGCTTTTCAGTTACTTCTAGAGGTGTCCAAAAGAAACCTAGAAAAGCAAAACAACAGCCGCCGAACTCCAACGAGCCGAACTCCAACAAGCACCAACTCAAACAAGCATATCGAGCTCCACCAGGGATTCCACTTCAGAAAAAAGTGGATTTAATTTAAGTTTATGCGATGCAAAATTAATACCAACGCCTTATAACTTTTCCATGGGGTGAAGACCAAAGAAAATGATGAAGATAATTAAGTCAGTTCTTTCTCTTGTATGTCACGTGTACTGAATACAGCCTAAAAATAAACGAATTTTTTTTTAACATGGCAGTGTCAATAAAAATTATTTATTCTCCATTAGGAAATGGCGTTTTACCAAAACTTTCCCAACAACACTTACACAACAATCACTCAAATATTTTTATTATATATTATATTATTTCAGAGCTAAAGTGTAACATTCAAAACTATTTTATAATATTGTGGAAAAAATTTAATCTAATGTCATTTAATTTCCAAAACAAAACAGTAACATTTACAAATAAATGTAACAGTTTTAAAAGTTGTTGAAACGTTCAGTTCAATATTGTAACAACTCAAATTCCTTTCATTTAAACCAATAAATAAAAAATGTTTTAAAAGATATATATATATATATATTAGTGCTTTTTAAAATTGTACAAGAGTAATTTACGGAAACTAACAACTAACTAAAAAACGAAAATAAACAATAATTTTCGCTGAGGAGTCCTTTAAACCCGTTTTTCTCAAAATGGTTGATTTTGAGATAGTACAGTGTTGCACTGAGGCAGCGATTTGCCAAATATTTATCTCCGTGACTTACTTCCATATTGGCCTAGTGGTTAGGATACCTGGCTTTCATCCAGGCGAGTCGCTCAATAATTGTTTTTATAATAGTTTTTTATATTGTGTCGTATAAATAAGAAAAACCTGGTATTATAATAACAATTATTTTCAAATCAAAATGTCAATTTTAAAAACAAAAAAGATTTCCGACGCCGAGATTTGAACCCGACTTGCTTGGGTGAAAGCCAGGAGCCAGATATCCTAACCACTAGGCCATTATGGACGTAAGTCACGGAGATAAATATTTGACATAATAAGTTGTAGGGTCTTTCCATCTACTTTCATATTTTATCTTTTCTTGCCTAAAAGCCCCGATTTTGGGCCATCTTACACATCATTTGTTAATAAACTTTGGAAAAACTAATTAAATAAAAAAAAAACAGCCATGCTTAAATGCTCCGGTTAAATTTGACACTACCTCCCGGGCTATAAATATAGAACAAGTGTTTTGCAATTATCATGTGAAGTGAATTTTTTTGTGCTGCAATCCTTAGCCATCTCAGTGTCATAGACACTGAAATAGGATTTCTTTTAGAAACATTCGATCGGATTTAAATTTGACATGGGATATATGGTGGTTTACATTACATATTAAAAGAGGCAGAATGTTTATATTCCCTTCAGAGTTGTGACTGCATAATCTTCACTGATGATGCATAAGGATGCTGAAATAGTTGCTATATGGAGATGGTAGTCCAACTCTGAATCGAATATAAACAAAACCTGCCTTGAACCCTTTTTACTCAGTTTTTGAGTATTTAGAAACTGTCTTTCGGTCCTTTTCCTAGACGAAGAGAAGGTAAATGCGTGGCCTAAGTGTCCTCTATTTGCTTTCTCCTATTTTCGTCGTCTCTACGTGATTATATATTGTAAAATCTGGAGATATGGGATGCAGCCAGAAAGCAGTTTATTAACGAAAAGTCTTAGATTTAAAATATTGTTTATTATATTTTTATTTCAATTATTCTAATTGTTTAAAAAGTAGTAAACTTTGTATCTGGGACTTTTCGTTGTTTTCCTCGTAATACGAGAGATGTCGCTGATTTGCGTCTCAAAAGGTGGGTTCATTGCATCGCGATGTTTTGCCTTAAAAGAGGCAGAATGTTTATATTCCCTTCAGAGTTGTGACTGCATAATCTTCACTGATGATGCATAAGGATGCTGAAATAGTTGCTATATGGAGATGGTAGTCCAACTCTGAATCGAATATAAACAAAACCTGCCTTGAACCCTTTTTAATATTATAATCTTTTTAATCTATCTTATATTGGTATAAATCCCGCAACTGTCATGTATAAAAACGCTCCCATTTCACCGATGACTCTTTTCAATCGATTGACTCAATTCTTAGCTTCTACACCGCATGGTGCTACCGTCGCAACTAATTCGTCTTCACATTGGTTGAGGTTGCTTCCTTTTCTACTTATCCTTCTTCTTCTTCTTCGGCTTCCTTCCATTATGAGTTCGCCGTTTACGTTCTCCACAGTACTCTATTCTACCAGTCCCCATCTCTGAGGTCCCTCTCCATCATAGCATTTCCTATGTAAGTTCTCCATCGCGTAGGAGCTCTTCCGTCCGTCTTATGCCCGGCGAGTCCCAGTCCAGTATTCTTTTGCGGTCACCTGTGCTCGGGTATTCTTTATACACGCCCGTACCATTGCAGGGCTCTGTTTTCTAATTTTTTTCTAATTCAGCATTCTACTTCCAATCTGTTCCATATTGCCTGTTCTTATTCTATCCTCTCTGGTGATTTGAAGATATCTTTTTATAAACTATAATTTTACTGTTCGTAGTTTATTTCGTATTGTTTTTGTCATTGGTATTACTTTCGCTCCATGTAGGGTAATATTTAGCACTATGCTCTGAAAGATCCTTTTTTGTTTCCTTTGGTTAGAGTGTTTTTCCATATAACTCCATGGAGTGATTTCATGGCTTGTTTTACCTGTGCTGTTTTCATTTCTATATATTTCATACAAGTACCATCTCGCCTTATCGTTGACCTTAAATACTTAAAAGTCTTACAACTCTTAATAGCCTCTTCTAAACTTCAAAGTTCAAATCTGCAACCTCGGATCCAATACATAAGCACATATTTATCTTGAGTATCCATTCCTCATACTCATCATTTGGAAGAGAATGGAGAACATGGAGAAGAGTTGCCAGAGTCAGGGGAGAATGGAAGATTGTTCTGAAGAAGGCTTTGGCTCATAAAGAGCTGTAACGCCATTGATGATAATGATGATTATGATGATGATGATGATGATCCTCCCTGTCTTGTGCAAAAAAGACTTATGGTCACCGGCGACAAGTAGTGAATGTAATATATTCTCTTGTACTGGTACGCCTATTGTTCCACATTTTCAATACAGTCTTTTGAAAGCCTGATCGATGTATATGTTAAAAAGTGTAGGTGATAAACCACATTCCTGTTTGATACCTTTTATTGCGAAGATTGTTTTTGTTATTTAATTGCCTAACTTTATGTGCACCTGTGTGTCTTTATACCGTCTTTTTGTTGTATTCACCCGTTTCTCTCTAACGTGCATTATTCTCATTGCTTCTAACAGTTGTTTCCTGGGCACGCTACCATACGATTTCTCGAAGTCGATAATGGTAGGGGAGCAAAGTATGCTAAATGTGCAGTCACTCGAGCGCTTTGGAGACCTATTGGGTTGTGAAGAGTAGGTCCTAAAACCAAAAAAAGTTAAGTAACATTTTCCATTTTAGTGGGCGCTTGCCATTTTTTAATTTAATTTTCCATTTCCAACAATCGTTTTTTCCGATTATAACGCCATCTATGCATAATTCGAAAAAATGTTTCGAATAAAAGTTACTTATTTTTTCGTAAGGAATCCAAATCTGCAATAAAAAATGGGGGCTCCTATTTAAGATTTTAAAGTAACCCCCACCCAACCTCCGTGGGGGGTCGTGTTTGGTGCCATTCGATAGATTTTTTAAAAATATTAAATAAGTGTATTTTACAGTTTTTCGATCTGATGTTCATTTTGCGAAATATCGCGGGATTCGTATTTAAAATATTAAATTTACCCCCCACCCATCTCCGTGGGAAGTCGTGTTTGATATCATTCGATAGATTTTTAAAAAATATTGAGCACATATTTTTTAGTTTTTCGATCTGTCTTTCATTTCGCGAAATATTCGCTTTTTTCTTGTGAAACTTTGGGACTCGACCATTTCCTTACGCCCGGCTCAAATCGTCAGATTTTTGAAATATACACTTTTTTGCATGTACTTAACTTACCTTATCTTAATCCGACAATTTCGAGTTTTTTTAAGGATAGATTTTTTTTTCGGGCCCCCCTTAACGAACTCCCCTGTGTTAAGAGCCAATATATGGTAGAGGTACATATGCAGCGTATCAGGTTTCTCCCCATATGATAATCTGACGCGCCCGAGTAACTACAAAAATCCCCGCTTGGGCTCCCCTACCAAAAGGTCATATGTGTTTCAAAATTTTTCTCTTTTCTTTTCTATTGTTCTTTTCTATCACTTTTCTCATAATGAGTATTTTATATATGCATGATCTGGCTTTTGGGAATCCGGCTTGTTCTCCACCGTAATGGTCAAGGTGCGGTTATATTTTTTCTTTAATAACCGTGAAAAAGATCTTGCTATTGAATGCATTACACTGATCCCTCTATAGTTAATTGTTGATCTTTTGTCATCTTTCATTTTTTGAAAATGGAGGACATGCATGATAGATTCCACTCATCTGGAAGTTCCTCTCCTGCTTCAATTTTATTGAACAATACTCGTATAAAGTACATGATCCTTTAACCTTCATATTTCAGCAGTTCCATTTTTATGTTCCCTGGTTCTCGTGCTTTGTTATTTTTGGCTTTCTTTGGTGTTTTAGTGATATTTTACTCTGTAATTTCGGTTTAACCGTTGAAGGCACCACGGGTATTAAAGATAATAACGCTTTCGGTCAACGTATATCCCTCGAGCCAAAGGCACTCGGTATATACATCATTGACCTCAAGCGTTATTATCCTTATAATACCCTTGGTACCTTCATAACTATAATTATTATAGTAAATATATTCTTATTAAACTGATTTTATTTGTTTCATTATTTTTCACACTTGGTTTTACAACTTTAAAGAGAACAGAATATTATGTGTGAAGTATATCTAAAAAGAAGTGGTCTTAAAAAGAGTATCATTATTTTTAGTATAGGAATGTATGTAAAATTATTTTTTTATTAAATTCAGTAATACCACATTTGCTAAAAAAAATAAATGTTGGCCTTACGAATTGTAGCGTTACGAATCTGTATAGTTACGAACTTTCACCGTTACGAACTGTCTCCGTTACGAACTGTCTCCGTTACGAACTGTCGCCGTTACGAATTGTCCGTCACCATTTGTCAGGTTACGAACTGTCGCGTTACGAGATGTCATGAAACCTTTACTATCATATAGGTACGCATGGAAATTTTGGGGTATGATCTACGACTTTTTCTTACAAAAGGTAGGTACGTCATAAGATTTTTTCGACCATTTATTTATTCATCGACCATTTATTTATTCATAGTTTTTATGCTTATTATAAATCAGCTTATTCTTTATTATGAGATATAGCTGTTTTGTGTTTTATTTACGTACACAAATAAATATTTTCTGTCTCTCGTTTAGCTTTATTATCTATTTTGTTTTTGAAATTTCTCTCACGCGTTCCCATAATATTCATAAGATTTTATAAATTTTACTTTCTCGCGTAATAATCCTCATTTTGTTTTCATCGGTCGGTCCCTGAAGGCATCATTGATAAAGCGCAACACATTTGTACGTGACGCCGCAAGTCTTGCGTCCGCAATTAATTTAAAAATTTCAAAAAATACTCACGAATATTTGAGGCTTTTACAAAAAGGTGCATTTTTTACATAAGCTCAAAATGCATTTTTATTTTTATTTACAAATGCATATAACTTTCTTTGTGAGATGGTTGCAGGTCTACTTTTTTTCCATTTTGTGTATTTTATGAAAAACTATATTCTCATATTTTTTTTAGATTTTTTCGTAAGGTGCGCTACCTTTAAAAATCCAAAAAACTGCTTTTTAAGGAATTTTGGAGTATTTTCCCTATTTTATATATTTCAAAATCAACCAAATCAAAGATATGTTTATAGGTTATATTATATAATTTAAAGTAACTCAGTTCTTTGTAACATTCAAAATGGTAGAAGCAGGTTGAAACCCTCCAAACATTTGGGGATCCTTTTTGGGAGTTACTCATGTCCCAAAGGACTGAGTTAGTTTAAATTATATATACCCTATAAAAAATTCTGGACTTGGTATATTTTAAAGTCTGTAAAATGGGAAAAATCTCCAAAATCCAGTTTTTCTGGTTTTTTTGGTAACCCTAAATCTCATGTCAATCCAAGGGGTTTTTTAAAATTTAGCGGTTCTGTAATCTTTTACCGTTAGTGAGACTAATAATTATAAACAAGCTTATCCTTTATTATGAGATATAGGTGTTTTATATTTTATTTACGTACAAATAAATAAATATTTTCTGTCTTTCTTTATTATCTATTCTTTTTTTGAAATTTTCCTCACGAGTTTCCATAAAATTCATAAGATTTCATAAATTTTACTTTCTCTCGTAATAATCCTCCTTTTGTTTTCATCTGTCGGTCCCCGAAGGCATCATTGATAAAGCGCAACACATTTTTACGTGACGCCGCAAGTCTTTATTATTTTTATATTCCTAAACTAATCCCATGCTTTGCACGTCTCGCCAACACTTTTACTAAAGAGGAAATTACATCCAGAAATTCCTGTGTTAAGATAAATCTTTCTTACGGATCTCGTGACTGCATGCAAAAGTCATACTTAGCGTTTATGCCGGGTTTGTGTTGTGTTTTCAGTTAGAGGCGAAATTGATATATTAGATTCAAGAGACGAGAAATAAGAACATTTTGTTGCCCTAGGGCAGTGTCGGTAAAAATTCAACATAATATGACATTCTTTCGCTACGAACTTTCACGGTTTCTATATTCCTTGGTAAGTCGGTCATTAATACGCCTTGATCATGATTCGTTTGTTATTTGCCGATAGTCTAAAGCCTACGATCGAACAGGAATGATAAAATGATAAATATATCACCAACACTCCTTACTTATTCCGTAGCGTTACAACCCTTCGTGGGTTCTAGCGCACTCAGCAACATGAATCCACTCTTCTCTGTCTTGCGCAATTCCTATCCGATTCTCCACCCCCATAGCTTTCAGATCTACGCTATATTATCTCACCACCTGAGTTGAGGAAATAAAGCAACGCATAGGAAAAGCGAGATCAGCATCCATAATGATGAAGTCTCTTTTCAGAAGCCACGATTTACCTCTTGCTACCAAAATCTCTATCATCAGATGCTATGTATTTTCTACGTTATTATACGGAGTAGAGACCTGGACACTTTCCGAGGCTTCTTTGAGAAAACTCGAGGCATTCGAGATGTGGTGTTACAGGCGCATTTTGAGAATTTCGTTGGTGGATCGTGTGACTAATGTTGAGGTTCTACGTAGAATAGGCAAGGAATGCGAGATTATTAACACAATCAAAGAGCGCAAACTAGAATATCTTGGCCATGTTATGAGGAATGAACAGAGATATGGCTTGTTGCAACTCATTCTTCAAGGCAAGGTATTTGGAAAGAGCGGACCAGGGAGAAAAAAAATATCTTGGCCTCAAAATATGAGAAAGTGGTTTAATACATCGACAACCTAACTATTCAGAATAGCAGAAAGCAAAGTTAGGATAGCCATGCTGATCGCCAACATCCGGAAAGGATAGGCACTAGGGTGCATCGAAAAAATAAAAGTTGGAAATGTTATATCTAATAGCGTGAAAAAGTTATTTTTCAGCATATTAGTATTTTTAATTTTTTTTTCTAAGCCAATTTTCTGCCCCCCAACGACCTTGAATTTTATTAAATATCTGATTTTTATGGAAATTTCAATTTATATTATTTGGAATAAAATATGTGCTAAGTCGATCTAAGATCAATTAAAGAAAACTTAAAATTTTGTCAATTACAAATTTAAACGATATTTAAAGTTTTATGTATTTTTTCAGTCTCCCCAACCCCTTTGAAATGCCCGCTTCGTGAATCCGTGCGTGTAATTTTCACTTATATTTGGTGCGATGCCTTACTTTGTTATTATTGTTGTTTGTAAATTAAAGATTTTTAAAATAGATAAACCAGGACGATGGGGAATAAAATCAAGATGTGCTGTGGACCGTCCCATTTTTGGGCATCCGCCAAATATACCTGAAAATGTTTTACCGAAATACAAACAAGCGATGAAGTTTTGGGGTTGCAAGAGGATAAAAAACTCAGCAAGAAAGAGCCAGAATTTTCTGGTACTGCCGAACAGGTTGCAATTAAATTGGAGGAAATGTGGGAAAAGGCTTTAATTCCAAAAAGAATTATTCAGTTTTTAAAAGCCTACCATGACAAATATATGAAACTTATGAAACCATTTAAGAACAGGCAAAACAGTGAATTTTACAAAAATAAAATTTAATGCTTTAAGAACAAAAGTAAATTTTCTTCGTAGCAAATCTCAAAAAGTGCCTCTGGATGAGCGCGAATTTCTATTAAATCAAAGAGATACCAGAAAAATGGTGATAAGCTCGATTGATAGGGAAAACAAAAACAAATATAATCAGAGATAACAACGGTAAAAGAAGAAAGTTACCGACGCAAAGACAAAACTTTAGCTCAAGTAAAAAACAGTACCAAGTTTTATGGTCAATCGATCGTGGAAGAACACATAACACTTGTGCATGAGCCAGGGTGCAAATATTTCGGATATGGGTATCCGCTGTCTGATATATATCAGAAAGTAAATCCAGCTCTTGCATGTGACAAAACAGTCGTAAATACTGGCTTTAAGGGTGATGTAGTACGGCTGTTAGAAGAACATCTTAAAAAACCACTTCAGTGGTTTTTATGTCTGCGACATTCAAATGATCTACCCCTTGGACATGAAAAGAAGTTTTCCAGTGACCAAATCAAAAAACGTAGGGTCGTCAAACTTTCTCCTTAAAAATTTTGATTCGAACGACTACTTTGAGTTAATTAACTAAGAAGAATATCACCTTACTACAGAACCATCTCTATATTCTCTAGATTTTGGAGTGACAATCTGCGAGATTTTATTAAGAATTCTAACTTAGACCCTTTTACCCACTGCCACAAACAATGTGTAGAACGATGTGTTAAACTTGTGACACAAGCTTCTGTAGCAGTTTGTGGAGCGTATTCGAAGGATAGATTTATAAAAACTCAAATTAATTCCAGAAAAACTATGCCCCACTTTAATGCTAAATCGGAAGACCTTCAATAGAATGCTTTTACCATATTTTTTTTGTAATATTTATATACATAATTTTGTACTTTGCTTTATATTTATTGTAGTATTAAAAAACTTGGGTGACGTCAGGGAGACGGATAAGTTAGGCTATTTTGTTATAAAAAGAATGTTTTAGTATACTTTTCTTAAGTAAAATTTTTAATTACGTTGTGAAACCAGAAAATATGTTAAAATCTAAACCGAATTTATTTATTCCAAGTTCTATAAGGTATTACATTTCCCTTACAAAAGAAATTCGCATATTAATGTATTTTTCTAATTTTTAGTTGCCGTGGGGGGCAGAAAATATTTTTTTTATTTCAACGCAATTTTACTAAAATACTAAATAGTGTGTTAAGCAACTTTTATGAGCTATTACATTTTCGTTTCGAAATAAAAATTTTTGTCATCTGTTAACATTTTTTTAAAAATTTTAATTGTCTTGAGGGGGGGGGGCAGAAGATATTTTTCAATTTCGAAAAAATTTTACCAGAATCCTTAACAGTTGATTGGGCAACTTTTGTTGGGTATTACTTTTCCATCGCAAAGAAAAAATTCTTTTCGCCTTTTTCGATGCACCCTAATAGGCACCTTAAGAAGAAGAAGAAGGAGTTGAGGACGTCCGGGTGGTCTTCTTCCAGTTGAGACTTCCTCCCCTACCAGTCTTACTGTTCTTTGGTTAGAATGTCTGCTGAGGTGTCCTACCCATTGGAATCTTCTGGACTTTGTTTCTTTTATGATGTTGGCATCTGGGTGTAGTTCTTCGAGCTCTTTATTAGTTCTTATCATATATTCTCCTGCTGCTTCATCAAGTACAGGCCCAAAGATATTCTTTAGGATTTTTCTTTCACAAACAAGTAGTCTCTCTTCGTTTGCCTATGTTATCGTTTCGCTTCCATACGGGTCATATGAATGTTTTATTTACTTGTACGTCTTGTTAGTTACTTCGTTTATATTGTTTTGAAGCGCATAAAGACATCTATTGCCGGCTTGTATCCTATTATTTATTCTTCAGTTATTGTTGTTTACAGATACGTAAATTCTCTTACGCGCTCAATGTCACCAATGATGATTTTCTGACGAATTTTGTCTCTGTTTTGGTTATTGCGGCTCTTTTATTTTCATTGATTAGAAGCCCCATCTTCACTTTTACCTTCTGGAACCTGACGAAAGTCTCCTTCATCCTTAATCTAGTGTTTCCTCTATTAGATCGATATCGTTGGCAAATGCCAACAATAAGTTTGTCCTTCACGATGGAATACTGTAGTCAGTTTTTCGATTCATATATCACCAATTTATTACCAATGGTACAAGGAAATGTTTTATGGATAATTTGATTGTGAGGTAAAAATTATTTTTTATAAAAGTGGCAAAAAGAAAACATGCCAAAAGGCAATAAATTGGATATTATGTTTATATGCGATTAGCCATAATTAATTATAATGACAATTATATCATCATCATCATGGCTTGTTCACTCCTGGTGGAGTGTTTGCCGCCCTTTTGGGCTCGCTGATTCATTTTTTGCGGAGAATCAGTCCGCTGTGGTCTTTTATTATTATAACAGAGTGTATGACTTGGCCCTGTCTACAATTTTCCTCCATTCTTTCCGGTCCTTACAGCGCCCCTTCCAATTGTAGATTCTCAGCTTCTTTATGCCTCCTAAGACTTGATCTCTCCATCTTGTTTTGGGTCTTCCCTTTGGTCTCTTGGTTGTTGGTCTCCAGCTAGTTATTCACTTTAGCGTAGAGTCTGGGTTAGCTGTTTCTGTATGTCCCAGCCACCTGAGCCTTTGCACCTTCACGAACTTGATTATGTCTTCACCCTGGATGACTTCTTTAATTTATTCATTGGTTAATCTTCTAAATTTACCTACACTTACCCTCACCGGTCCCATTATTCGTCGAATTACCTTTTCTCTCTAAGAGTTCTAACCTCATTTCATCTTTTTGTGTTAGGCACATCGTCTCTGCACCATAGGTGATCACTGGCCTGATTGCAGTCTTGTAAATTTTTAATTTGGTTGTCTTACTAATGTGCTTTCCTTCAAGAATTTTTGGAAGTTCCAGTAGGTTTTATTACCCAGTAGGATGCGCTAATTTATTTCATCCGTTCTATCATTTCTGCCATTCACCATCACTCCCAAGTATTTGAAACGGTGTACTCTTTCAAATGTATATGCACCAAGGTTAATTTCTTTCTCGATGTTCGTATTCTCTCTTGAGCACTTGAGGTATTTTGTTTTGATTTGGTTTATTACTAGCCCTCTCTTCTTTGCTTCTTTATCTAGTATTAATATTATATTCTGTGCCAGTGCAATATCGTCTGCATACGCTATCAGTTGGGCTGAAGATTCGATAATAGTTCCCATAATTTTGGCTGCTCTTACTGCCCCCTCTATGGCAATGTTAAGTAATGTTGTTGACAGAGAGTCTCCCTGTCTGACACCTACCTCCATTTGTACCTCATCTGACGGGCCTTCCCTTGTTAAGATTCGTGACTTGGATTCCTTCATCGTCATTTTCGTGAGACTTACTCGTTTTTCTTGAATCCCTAGTTGATTCATATCATTAATTAGCTCCTCCCTTATTTATTACACTGTCAAAGGCTTGCTTGTAGTCAATAAACAGTATATGTAGATCTATTCCGTGCTCGTAACTTTTTTCAATGACAATTACATATTTATCTAAAAAAATTGACTTTTAGATTCCCACTACCGAAATCATTTTCAAAAAAGATCATCAACAGCCCATAGTCGTCCACTACTGAACACCTCGTAAAAGATATAAAGGTGTGTTTTTTATGCCCTATAGTACGAGAACCTTACATGCATAGCAAGACATTGGATACAAACATATAGGTTCTTGGATCGGAAATCATAACTTTTAAACAACAATTCAAATACCTAAACTAATCCCATGCTTTGCACGTCTCGCAAACACTTTTACTAAAGAGGAAATTACATCCAGAAATTCCTGTGTTAAGATAAATCTTTCTTACGGATCTCGTGACTGCATGCAAAAGTCAAAAGACGAGAAATAATAAGAGCAACATTAATTTGTTGCCCTAGGACAGTGTTGGTGAAAATTTAGCATATGACATTCTCCCGCTAAGAACTATCTCTGTTTCTACATTCCTTGGTATGTCGTCATTGATAAGCATTGATCATGATTCTTTTATTATTTGGCGATAAACCGCAAGAAATTGGATACAAAAATAATATGGTTGTTGGATCGGAAATCAAAACTTTTGAACAATAATTCAAATCACTTTACACAATAGAGAGATATTGTAAAATACTTTAATGCCTGGTTGCACCAACAGATCTTAAGCTCCAGATTAGCTAAGTTCAGCTTATAGATAGGGCCACCGTAAGTATCACTTACGTTGCATCATAATTTTCGATTCTTACCTTATTATCAATTATATCTATTATTAATATATTATAATATTCTTATTATATTTTATTATAATTATATTATATTAATTCTTATCTTATTGTCGCGTTAAGCCTAAGATCTGTTGGTGCAACTGGGCATAAAGGACCGTGAACTATGAAAAGCCTACCCCAATAGGCGAACGTGAATATTTGGAAGACAGATGAAACATCTAGAAACAGCTTTGAAACAAAACGTATCTTCTTCTTCTTCTTACTATTATTAGATCAGGCGAGACTCGTTAGTCTCTGTCACTTGGTTGTAAGGTCTTTGTAGCCTATCCTGTTTGTTTTTTCCTTCAACCTTAATTAGTTCTGTGACCTCAACAAAGGCCAACAGTTTTCTTATTAATAGTTCTAGGATTTCTTCTGGTTCAAACCTAAGTTGACCAGTGAATTCGTGCCTTACATAACTTACCACATTGCAATGGCATGTATGTGTATAGCAGCCTCTTCTTCCATTTCGCACTTTCAGCACCATGGTTTATTCACCCTACCTTGTTTTTCTAGATAGTTTTCTAGACGGCAATGTCCAGTCACCATTTTAGTGACCGTTTTGACTTCTCGTTTATAGCCCAGTAAATGAACGGGAAATTCGGCGATACCGTGTAATTTTCAGGGGCAACTCCGAATTGCATGGACATTTGGATTTAGGTTCTACTTACCCTCCACTTCAAAGTTGAAATTGTGCCGTTGGTTGCTTTTACTTGGGGGGTGACAGTCACCCCTTCTCGGGGGTGAAAAACATACGTTCAAGATAAGACAGGAAATGGATAAATTGACTGATTTTAAGCAACTTTTGCTTTATAGAATTTTTTAATTAAGTCAATACTTTTCGAGTTATTTGCCATTGAAAATGTTGATTTTTCGACAAAAAAACTACGTTTTCAGACGGTTTTTCGCAAATAACTCAAAAATTATATATTTTATCGAAAAAAATATTTTAGCAAAATTGTAGCTTATAAAAACCCCAAAAAAATGGTGTATCAGTAAAGTTTTTCAATCAAATAAAAACAAAGTTGTAGCTCATAAAAAATACGTTCTTGTTCGTCTAATTCCAAATCGAATATTTCAAGGTGAAATCACCGAAAAATTAAGCACTTTTCAGGAAAAACCCATTTAAACTTTTTTGAAGTGTTTATAAAAAGCTTTGTTTTAATAATAATAATAATAATAATAGCGTTTATTGTCCAACAGAATCCATTTACAGGACAAAATATTACACAAATAAAAAATTAAATAAAATATTAGTAATTCATAGGTATCGATAATAACAAAAATTTTACAAAACTAAATTTGAACCTAAAGAAATAAATTATTAATCACCTAGGTAGATCTTGGCCATAGAAATCAGTTGCTTTAAACTGCAGTTAAATATATCGCAGTAAATACTTAAGGCATTATAATAGCTGCACATGACGAATAGAGGAGAATTTAACATAAGGTTAGGTCAATGAGATTATGTAGTAGCTTGTACAGGAATACCAGGGAGGCATTAATTCGTCTAGATTCTAATGACACTACGTCCAAACCGCTACATAACTCATTATTGCTGATACCCCTCGTAGGATATATACCATTAATTTTATAAAACAAAAATTTTAAAAATTTACGCTGAACCCGTTCTATAATTTGGATGTGTACATTATAAAACGGTGACCAAATGATAGAGGCATATTCCAGTTTACAGTGTACAAAAGTGTAAAACAGTAATTTAATGGCCTTAGTATTAGTGAGATTTCGACTATTTCTAATTATAAATCCATAAGATTTAAGTGCTTCTCTAACCTTTACATTAACATGTTCAACAAAAGTGAGTTTGTGATCAAATATAACTCCAAGGTCTTTAATTTTAGTCAAACGTTCCAGTTCATTGCCATCAATAATATAAGGATGGTATATAGTAGACTGTTTCCTGGAATAACTAACCACCTTGCACTTATTGGCATTAAGATTCAGATGATTTTCCTTACACCATTCATGTACGAGATTCAGTTCACTCTGCAGAAAATGACAATCGTTAAGGTCGCTTATCAATGAATAAATTGTTTTATTTGTTAACCAAAGTTTTAGCATTAAAAATAAGCGAGTTACGCTCAAAATAAAGATGGTCCTCTTTTTTTTGTAAAAAATCATAAAAATCTCGCCGTGTTTTGCTCCCCAAATGAAATTAATCGCTACCGCTTTACAAACAATTTACTTACCTATCTATTTTTTATATGATCTATTAGTCTCACCGGTTTAAAGTATTTATTTTTGAAAGGGTTATAATTGAGAAAGCTTGAATTGGTCACTAATCACGAGTGTATGCAAATTTTGAACAGCCATATCTTAACCAATTTTTGTCTTACGTAGAAACAAAATGAAACTAGCATATTTATAATAGCAAAACCTATATTTTTTTACTCTTTAAGATTTTTCTTATCACTAATACTTTTTAAGTTATTTTGAAAAAATGAAATTTTTCAAAAATTTTTAGAAAAATTTATTTTACTATAAAACCAAGTGTTTTCAAAAATAAGCACTTCAAGCCAATCAAACTTACAGATCATATAAACAATACACATACAGATAAAATATATGGTAAAGCCAAATGATTAATTTCATTTAGGGTGCTAAATAGAGGGAAGTTTTCACGATTTTTTTTTACCAAAAAAAAGGGACCAACTTTTTTTCAGTGTAACTCGTTTATTTTTGATGCTGCAAACTTTTTAAAAAAACAAAAAATAAGATTTTCTTGCATACTTTAAAAATATTAATAAGGTTTTCCCGAAAAACGCTTCTTTCTTCGATGATTTCGCGTTGAATTATTCGATTTGGAATTAGACGAATAAGACCGTATTTTCATGAGCAACAACTTTGCTTCTACTCAATTTATAGATTTTACTGGTACACCATTTTTTTCGTTTTTTGATAGGCTACACTTTTACTAAATATATTTTTTTCGATAAAATATTTACTTCTTGAGTTATTTGGGAAAAACGGTCTGAAAACGCAGTTTGTTTTGTCGAAAAATCAACATTTTAAATCGCGAATAACTCCAAAAGTATTGACTTACGTAAAAAACTTTATAGAACAAAAGGTGCTTAAAATAAGTCAATTTATTCATTTCCAGCCTTATTTTAAACACGCGTTTTTCACCCCACGAGAAGAGGTAAATGTCACACCCCCCAAGTAAAAGCAACCAACGGTACAAACTCAACTTTGAAGTGGAGGGTAAGTAGAACCTAAATCCAAATTTTGATGCAATTCGGAGTTGCCCCTGGAAATTACACTCCAAAACGGTCATTTATTGGGCTATTATTGAGATTCATTAAACTGTTCGAGAGTTTTTATCACTATTTTTGATTATTTTTTTTTAGTCTGGATTTGCCCTTGAGTGGCTTTTCATATCTTCTGATGATTTCTTATCAGCCACTTCTGGACATCGTTTTTCGTTTTTCGTAGCATTTTTGGTGATACCACAGAAAGATTCAGGGCTTTTAAAAGATTCTCTCGAGCCTTGTTTGCCAACAATCCTTCATGACCCTGCACTCATATTAAAGACACTTTATTTTATTTTGCAAGGTTGTTGAGATCTTTGCAGTTTCTCACCAGTTTTGATTTCGTGAGTGGGTTTTTAACTGCCAGAATAGCCTCTTGGACTATTTGGGTAAAAGTTGATTCCCTTAGCTTTAGAGTCTTCATCAATGATTCCATTAATTGAGGCCATCAAAGCAAAAACCTAAGGCCCTTTCCTTTTATCCTAGAAAACAGTTGTATGTTGACCTAGGCTGGAAAATTTATTATAATTAATTTTGCCCAAAGACTCCAGTTCCACTACTATGAGCAGTTTTAAATCCATCAGTGAACTATATTAAGTCCCCATTAATATATTTGGGACTTTTTGTTCTCTAGATGGTATGATTGTGTTAATCATCTCAGTGAAGTTTAGTTCTGGTGTCATCATACCTGAGTTCATCATAAACATGAATTCCTCAAGTATAGTCCCAGTTACGATACTGCATGATAAAGTGTTATGTATATAGTGTACTATTACACTGCGTGGAAGCTTGGACGTTAACAGTCAGCTCGATATGCCGTTTAGAGAGCTTTGAGATGTGGGTATTTCGTCGTATGCTGAAAATTCCATTGACGACATATAGAAGGTTAACTTACAGAAATTGTCAAGAAACGTAAAAGATCTTATCTTGGACACGTATTTAGACACGACAGGTATAACTTCCTTCAACTTATTATAGAAGGGAAAATAGAAGGAAGACGCGGTCCGGGTAGACGACAAATGACCTGGCTGCGCAACATTAAAGAATGGACAGGATTAGACTTTCAAAGTCTAATAAGAAAAGCCCAAAATAGAGACAACTTTGCAGAAGTCATCACTAACCTTCATTAAGAAGACGGCACCCAAAGAAAAAGATAGTCCCAGTAGTGTTTGTGTGGCTATTCAATACATTATTCGGCATCCAAATAGTGTTTGCTTTGAGTCTCAGGAGGGTCATAAAGGCTACCGCCGAAATAAATAATTTCAGCGAAGGGTGACCTGCGATAGCCTCTAATGAAGCCATTCGTATACTATTCAAGGCTCCTGTTATATTTAGAAGCGCTTGTCTTCGTAGGGTGGTAAGAAAGCTCAAACAAGATTTCAAAGCCGTCTTTTTTCACCAAAGTACTGAACCATAAGTAACTGTTGGTCGTATCACTGATGTGTGTAACCAACATTATGGCTTTAATTCCCAGATTTTACCTATAACTCGTCTGCTGTTCCAAAAGAGCCGCTTAGCCCTGTCGGATATATTGTTAAGATGAGTGTTTATCAGAGTTACCCCTAGATGCTCTAAATATTACGATCAGAGGAGCCATGAATATTTCCAGTCCCTCTTGGAGAAGCTTAGGAAATATATAATCCGATCATGCAGTACTGAGGGGTTTAAAAGTTTCAATAGCCCATCTAACCTTATGAGGACCAAAGATCTCTTCAGATGTCAGCCAGTCCATTTTGGTCGGGCTAATGTTTGTTTGATAATTGTTACTACCAGTCAATTGCGTCGACCCCGGGAAGTGAATACTTAAAACATGCTCTACAGCCTCCTTCCCTGTATCCGTATACTTCCCATTGGGCAATTTCATTGACTTGGGTTTGATATCTCTTTTGTTATCTCTTGTTATCTCTTGTTATCTCTTGTTATCTCTTGTTATCTCTTGTTATCTCTTGTTATCTCTTGTTATCTCTTGTTATCTCTTGTTATCTGTTGTTATCTCTTGTTATCTCTTGTTATCTCTTGTTATCTCTTGTTATCTCTTGTTATCTCTAATGTTATCTCTTTTGAGGATTCTGTTAACCCAACCCTGACGGTTTCAGGTACACTTTCAATGTTTCCACATAATTCTCTCCAGGATCTTTCCTTAGCCATAGGATTGTCTTATGATAGGTTTACAGTTTAGCCTTATATGCTTCACAATCACCTGTTATCTTCGCCATATTAAAGAGCTTTCCTGTTTCTCTTTTGAGATCAGACAGATGCCTATTCGACCAAGCTACTTGTCTGGGAGGACGACTTTCCTTTAACGGACAGTTTTCCTCATATGAGATCACTATTGCACGTTGCAACCAGTCCAGGCACGTAGACAAGGGGGGTCCATGGGGTCCGGACTCCATCCAAAATTGCCTCGGCTTTTGTACCAAGGCGCAGCAAATTTATCCCAAGTTATTATTACTTTTGGAAAAGTGAACGAAATTACTATTATTTTTTACTACGATTATTTCTGTTTTTATTCAGTGTACGGAACAACTTATATCCAATTAAAAAATCAGATTTACCAAATAAAAAACGAAAGTATTCTATCAGCATTTCAAATTCTTTTACCTGGATTGGCCTCTACAGAAAAAGCAAAATGGCTAGAAAATGTGTATTAGTGTTACTCCCACGACACTTCCTTTGCAGCAATAAAAGCTGAATATATGTTATGATGTAATTATAATACACTATCATCTTTGGAAACAAATACCGAAGTTCTCTGCGTAATGGAACATTTTAATAAAGATTTTTTTTCAAACATTTACAAATTCCTTGCAATTTTGGCAACTATCCCTGCCACAACGGCTAGTTCTCACCAATGAAACAAGTAAAATCTTTGTTCAGAAAAAAGATAGGTAACGCAAGATTCAGTTTATTGGCTCTTTGGTCTGTTCATTGGAAGGTTGAATTAAAGCCAAATATATTTAAAATAACCTTAAATTTTTGGGTCGACAGCTGAACAGAAGACCATGTGTACTCTTTTCTACGGGATCCTATATTTCGTTAGAAGTCACTAACATCATCAGGGACGCTAAAATGATATAATAGATACAATGGTTAAATTGGGTATTAAAAACAGCTTTCTAGGGTGAGATTGTCGTCACATTGATGTTATATCTTAGTAAAGTAGTAAACACTTAGTAAAAGTAATTTGAAAAATTTAAAATGTAAGTTTTACATGGTTAAAATATTTTATTAAATTTAAAAATATTTTTTAATTAAATGAAAAAATAGCAACAAATTGCAATTTTTAAAATATTAACTTGGTTTTTTCAAATTTTGCATGGATGTCTTTAGAATAAAGATACAAATCTTTAAAATAAGAATAGACTAGACATGGTAGGCAAAATATTGTAACGCGGAGCAGTCGCTAGGTGGTCTATCTATCTCTCTTTACCACGCGATCTCACGCATGTGACAGACAAAGATGGCTAGACCACTCAAAATGAATATTGACCAATATTGACGTCCGTCAAATTGGCATTACACCGAGTGGCCCATACCATACCTTGTCTATTATTATGTCTGTAGTTTGGACCCCCTTCAAGCACATTTCTTGGCTACGTGCCTGAACCAGTCTACTGCTATCTCAACCTCAACGTTGTTTTTTTTTTGGCGTTTTAGGATAATTCCATAATCTTGTTCCAAGATCTTTCTTAAAAGATTCCCAATCGGTCACACATATGGCAAAAAATGATAGGTAATTTAAAAATAAAAATCGACCTGTTTCGAGATTTGTCTCCCAACTTGCCCATTCTCGAAAAACTGAATAATTCCATAAATTTGCCCCTCACTGTCTATTAATCCATCACGACGGAAAAATTTTATTATAATTTTCCTTAGATGTTTTTTGAACTTTTTGTATAAATATATCCTTAAATGATTTTTTTAGTTATTTTTGTGATAATGGATAATTGATAAGGGTTGAAAAAAATTGAAAAGAATTATTTGAGTTAAACGTGACAAAAAGATATCGATTTAATATAAGTAAAGTATTAAATTGTATAGGTAAGCCCATAAATAATTTTTTCCATTTTTTCGTAATAAAGGATGATTATAAGGGTTGAAAATAAGGAATATGAAGTATTTGATTTTAATACGATAACAGATGTCAATTCATTATGATTAATGTCATAAATGGGTCATTAAATTATTTTTATCCAATTTTATATTAACAGGGGTTGCTTTATGAGGGATGACAGTCAAAAATGGTTTAATAATTGATAAATAGTATATTGAAAAATCAAAAAACGTTAAGCCTAGACCTACAAACGTTTTAAAATTATTTACGCTTTATTTTCCACTTTTATTGGTTTTTTGAAAAAAAAAGGGGTAGTTTACTGACTTAAAAATAAAACACGTATCGGCATAGGATAGGTAGATTATGATGTGGAGCTTAAGTAGAGCTTATTTAAAAAAATTTATAAAGATCGCTGGGTCTTCAAAGAAATCGGAGGTTATACCTCAATTTATTTTACCTTAGTAAACTGGAATAATTACATCTCATCATATACAGTGAGCACGTAAAAGTTGGAATAAACTAATGTTTTTGTGAATCGGCAATTTTGGAAATAAATAATGAAACAGACGGTTTTTATTTTTAAATTATGATTTTTGGCATAACAGGGTGTTTGGTAAAGAATGGGCTTCACCTTAGATTCCTGAGCTTAAAATAGGTCGATTTAAGGTAACTTACCTTAGTACCAAAGTTGATAATAACCGAAATACAGGGTGTCAAAGTTACAGTTTTAATTTATTTATTCTTGAATATATCCTGGCAGGCATGGGATTTCAACACGAAATTTGGTAGGCGGGTTTTTTTTTTGGACGAGAAATCTAAATTAGCCACCAAAAATGATCTATTGCCCAGAGGGCGCTAAATACATTTGATACGTTAAATTTTTTTTATCCCCCACTCTACATCCTTTTTGAATCAAAACTTTTGTTCTCGTCATAGTTTTACTTACAAAAGGTATAATACATTAATCTCGCTAAACTCAACTGTTTTCGAGATGAATGCATTTTAAATCTGTCATGCAACATAATTTTTTGCTTGTCATTGTAGTTACACCCGAAAAATAAACTTAAAACCATAATAATATGCAAACATGTATCGCGAATTCCTTCAAAGGGAATTTGCGATGCAATAACATAAATATGAGAACTTGCACAATTATTATGGTTTCAAGTTTATTTTTCGGGTTTAACTACAATAATATTATGCAAAAAATGTTGCATCGCAGATTTAAAATGCGTTTATCTCAAAAACAGTTGAGCTTAGCGAGATAAATGTAGTATAACTTTTTTAAGTAAAAACATTAAGAGAACAAAAGTTTTGATTCAAAAAGTATGTAGAGTGTAGAGTACGGGATAAAAAAATTAAACGTATTAAATCAGCACTGTAGGACCTATCTTGCGTCCTCTGGGTAATACACAGTGTTGCCAACCGTATTTCTCTAGATTAGCCGGTGATTGCTTGAAAAAGATCCGATTTGTCACGAAAAGATACGCTCATAGGCGTAAACAGGGGGGGCGGTTGGGGGGTTGTAACCCCCCCATTTGTATGTAATTTGAGCTCTCCACGGTTAAGCGAAATGGAGCAAAATGCAAAATTTTGATGTATGTCGAAATTTTCAATGTGTTTTAAATGTATTAATTTTTTTCGAATCCTGAGAAAACTAAAAGTATTTTTGAAATATTTAAAGCAGAATGAAAGACTTATTAGAGTCTTTCTATTAGAGACTTCTAAAGATTAATAAACCCTTAGAATAAATAAAAAGTTTCTTTTCAATGAAATATTTGCAATTCAAAATCACACTAAAGTTTCTCTTTTATTTTCACCCCTGTAACTTATTAAAATAAACATTATAGAAGTTTTCAGGGACTTTCGGCCCTCGGTAATAATGAGTTTAAAATTTTCAAAAATATTTTTAAGTTTTCTCAGGATTCGAGAAAAATGAATGCGTTTAAAAATTATTGGTCCGAAATTTTGCCCCTACGCTCTTTTAGCAACTAAATATTTATTACAAATAAAACAGTAGAAACATAACTGACAGTCTTAAAATATTAATAATTATTAATGAACGTAATCCAAAACACAAAAAAAAAACATAATATAATAAAGTACAAAATTCTTTTTTTATTTAGTCATATGTTACATTGTAACATTTTTTTAAGATGTAAATTTTACACAGCCAATATTACTGACACCATTTTTTATCTCCAAAAAAGTGCCTTTTGCCGCCTAATTGTAGATGTATTTAAGAGGTTTCTTTTATCTGTTTTTGTATTGAATACATTACTGAATGCCCTTTCGGCACTAGAGTTTGAAAATGGTAGACCGAATGGCAATGAAAATACTTTTTTTAGATTAGGAAACACATATTATTAGCTTTATATTTTAATTTTACCATTTATCCATTTTAAAAAATGTATTTTCACAAACCCAAACTTATTTCAACAGACGGTTACCTACTTAAGCACGCCACGACATAAAATAAAAATAAAACTAAATCGTGCAGTAGCTATCATAAGTGTAATGACTAAAAACGCACAAATAAAACCGGGCGGCAGAATTCTTGTTTTTGAAATTTGAATTTGATCAGTATGCCTTAAGTGGAAACATTTGTGCATTCGAATTCTAAACAAAACAATTCGCTCAGGTCCCTTCTGTCCCTTCTTATCTGTCCCTACTTAGATAATTACCATGAAAAATATCCGATGTCTCTAACATTCATTAAATATATAGGCTATTTATAGAAATTTGGGTGGAACCAAAGAAAATTAATGTGTTGTTGGGAATATATGAATGAGAAGCGGATTTTTTTGTAAGTTTATTTTTGTTATTACTCTGTTGTAGTAGATATTGGTAGATGCACTAAAAAATATACGCAAATATCCGATTTATTTAAGGATACGAAGAAGATACGACAACTCTCAAAAAGATACGCAAATCGGATAATTATCCGCCGATTGGCAACACTGGTAATACATCATTTTTGGTGGCGAATTTAGATTTCTTGTCCCAACAAATTCCCGCTTACCAAATTTCGTGTTGTTATCCTATGCCTGCCAGGAAATATTCACGAATAAATAAAATAAAAGTTTAACTTTGACACCCTGTATTTCGGATATTATCAACTTTCGTACTAAGATAAGTTAGCTTAAATCGACCTATTTTAAGCTCAGGAATCTAAGATTTAGTTATGTATATCATATTAGTGACGTCATTTATCTGGCCGTGATGACGTAACCGATTATATTTTTTGAATGAGAATAGGGGTCGTAACTAGCTCATTTGAAAGGCTATTCAATTCTCTATTCAGTAATATAAACACAACATAACTATTTATACAGAGTTTCCAAAAATATTTTTTTGATTAAATTAATTGACACAAAAAGAAGAATTGAGGCAATTTATTTAACTTATAATAAATTTTACTGCTGTTACAAATAAGTAAAAACTGTTTATTTGAGAAATAAACATGACCTTTCGCTTAAATTCAATGTTCAAGCTGCCACCCACTTGTCTCTTGGCAGTTTGAACATTTAATTTAAGCGAAAAGCAATGTTTCCTTTTTGCTGTTTTCTGATAGTAGTAAAATGTATTTTGAATTAAATAAATTACATATTATTGTGTGTCAATTAAATCAATTAAATTTTTTTTGGACGCCCTGTATAAACACGTATATTGATGTTTATATTACTGAATAGAGAATTGAATATCCTTTCAAGTGAGCTAGCACACTACCCATATTCTTATTAAAAAAATCATCCATTAGGTCATCGTCATCACGCACAGCTGGATGACGTCACTGGTATGATATATATGCCAAAACAACATAATTTAAAATAAAAATCAACCTGTTTCGGGATTTATTTCTAAAATTTCACATTCACGAGAGAATGAATTTATTCCAACCTTTACGTACTCACTCTATTAATTACAGTGGGTAATTCTGCAAGTACGGAATGTTCGATTCAACAACCTGACTCAGTGGAATTCGAAAGCTAGTTTAGGGGGTTTATTGTAAGGTTCCCTGGCATAGACACTCATGATTAGAACATTCCTAGTGTCAATATTATTGTCTCAATATACTTGCAGTTAAAATAAAATTTGCAATCCGTAATTTTTTATTAAAAAAGACAATATTATTATCTACTTTATACAGCCTAAATGTCCTTATCAGATATACATGAGTGTATCGAGTAGAATGGCATTCTAACTTGATGGTTGAGGGATTTCTTATTATAGCCGGGAACACACATGCCTGTAACTATCACACTTGCATACCCAGGCCCCGCCCTAGGGATTTTGCCGCCCTGGGTAAGATAGGAGACCGCGCCCCCCCTTTGGTAGACCCATGACTCACCACCTTCCTTCAGCGATCGCCAACTTATATCACGATTGTATTTTTATTATACGCCATTTTCCACTGTATTTAAACGATACACACTTAAAAATACATAATATTTGCAATATTTTCATGAAATTTTACTACATTACATTTATTATATTAAAACATGCTTTAATATCCAGAAACTCACTATGCATATCCCTAATTACACACTTACCTTTCTAAGTAAGTACTACTCTTTTTATCTTGGCACGAGAAAGTCTTTTAAGTCTTTAATAATTCTCAAAGATCCAGGGACTCCGCTATTTCGTGTTCAATAGAGATTGTCGCTAGGGCACTCAAACGTTCCTGGGGACATAGTTGATCTTAAGTATTTTTTTATTAATTTTAGCTTTGAAAAGCTTCCCTCTCTAGGGGCCACTGTTACTGGTAGGGTTACAAAACTCCTCAAAGCAACACTAACGTTGGGTGCCAAATCAAAATCATACTTTCTAATAATTTTCAGTGTCTCTAGAGGTGTCCTCTTGGGCTTCATAATCGTGGAAAATACTTTGAGTGCATCTTTTAGATCAGCATAATTTAGATTTTTTGACTCATCAAAAGTTAAAGCATCACATAGGTTAAAACATTTATCTGATAAGTTACTAGCAGTCATTTGCTTAATTTGGTTTATGTCATACAAAAACTCAAAAATTTCTCCATGGCTCTTAATTTGCCGAAATCTATCACAAATATAAGTCAACATATATATCGTGTCTCTGGGTCTAGGTCCATTCTTTCATTTTCAGCCTCATAGCCGAATTGTCTTTTCACTTTCCTCTTTCTTGATGTTAGTGCCTGATGGAACTCTTTTGCGTCTGTCAAATAGTCCTAGAATTTTAAATCACTTCTGAGAGACTTAAAATGGATTTCTGTTTTTTCTAATAAACTGACAGCTTGATACACTCAAATTAATATCAATACTCTGCAGTGATTTGCTGACTACGTTGATGTGAAGTAAAATGTCATGTCATACCTATTACCACAGATCAATGAAATGTAAAATCATGTATTTGATTTTCCAAACAGCTTGCCTCATAAGCAACCATTTTATCGTTGGTTTTATTGACAGTGATTTCTACAAGAGCATAGATTTCTTCAAGGTAGATGTCTTCAATTTGGTATCTGATCGAAGTAATTGAATAAATTCTCATCTAGTTCCCATCTACATAGTTTCGGACAAAGATTTCAATGTTATGCTAGAAAGATGATTTTTTAGTATAGCCCAACGATGAATAGATGGTGAAAAAAAGTTTTAAATTTTTGTGACTAAGGAAAAGAAAGAAATTGCAAACTGTGAGACTATACCAGCATCGTTCGCGACTTAGTTAAGTGAATGGCTGGAACATGGGACAAAAAGTTCTTCCCTTTCATGTTTGCCCCATTATTATACCCTTGTCCTCTCATATCGTCCAAAGGTATTCTCAGTTTCAGTTCATTCAGTTTCTGCAAAATAACTTATGTCAGGTTAGCAATAAGCTTCAGCCAGATTTTTCAAATTATTATATCCATTTTCAGTAAATTTAATTTTAAGTGAATTCAGTGAATTTAATTTAGTTCTGGTCCCACTATTATTATGCGATGAAGAAGGCAGTGTTGTCGATTTCCAGTCGAATAAACCTTGCAATTGTTAATGTTTCACTTAATAATTTTCGTTTTTACAGTTGCATTTTTGATGCTTTGTTCATAATATTGATTCTTTATAATATTAAAAACATAATTTAGTATTTCTTCAATTTCAAAAATTGGCTGTCCTCTTAAAATTGCCGCCCCTAAATTCGCCGCCCTGGGCGGCCGCCCAGTTCGCCCACCCCTGGGGCCGGGCCTGTGCATAAAAGTACCTAGCAAGCACCAGCTACTGTCTCCAAACTGACAATTGTGTAATTTAACTGGCATGCGAAATCCTGGCATGCCAGCTAATTACAAACAATTTGATTTCTCGTGCTAGTAGCGGCATTATGTAAACACTTTTTTGCGCCAGTCCAGCGCTCTCTGCCAGCGTTGTCTCGAATAGAAATCTGGTCTATTTTTCATGCTAGTGGCCCTCGTCCGCGTCCCCTCTAACCTCGCGCCAGTGGTTGTAGATACGTGTAAACAGATCGTTCCAGTTGCTAAATAGCGTACCTGTGAAGAGTAAAGTTTCAGAGGCAGTAGTTGGATTTTTAATAAGAGTGCCAGTGAGACTGGCGGCAGCTACTACATACGTGTGAACATACCTATCTATCGCTGTCCTAGTCAAGCACTGGCATGTCAGTGAGACTAGCGAAAGTTACTGGATACGTGTAAACGTGCCATATAGGCGTGCAAGCTACTGTCATGCCAATTATTCGAACATGTGTTTTGTAGATGCTATTTACTGGGTTTTGCCCAAGCTACTTTCCTAATTTACGGGCATGTGTGTACTCGGTTAGGGCGCGTCCATAGTGCACGCTGGTTTACGAGTCAGGACCTCGATTTTTGACCCTTTGCTTCGTTATCGATCCTTCGCTATCTGTACACTAAACAGATACGAAGCGAATACGTTCGATAACGAAGCGAAGGGTCAACAATCGAGTTCCAGACAGCCGACGCCGCGTCAGTGTAGCTTTTTTTTTGGATTGAGGTGGAACGCTCTTAGCAGACTAGGGAAGGTGTCCCTAGTACTGTTGGACTCGGACAGGAGAGGAGAACACGCTAGGGCCCACAGACCAGAGTATGATCCATGCGTCCTGCATGATCCCCATAACCAGCCGCCTACCAACTAAAACCACCCCCTCTTCCGACCCAGAATATCCCTGGACGTGTTCTTTAGAGAACGATACATGGGGACATTCCGCGCTGTCTAGGATATAAGTTAGAAACATGTGTGTCCTATTTATCTGCCTAAGAACGGCAGGAATAGGCGGATATTATTTTCGTGAAGTGGAAAGTGGGCTAAGCACCAATCGGGAAGTGATAGGACTTAGATTTATTAAGGATCAAGTTTAGGTCTCTACATATGATCGAAAGTGCTTTTGTTATTATTATTAACATTATTATTTTTTTTTTATTTTTTACTTATTAATTTCTTTTTTATTTATTTATTTATTTTTTTATTTATATGAGGATGGTGAGGAAACCCCCTTATCCGTTTTGCTCTGCGCGCTCGAGTATCGCCCTTTCTTTAATTATATTAGTTACGACGTCAATTATGTATTCGTAGCTGTTTCTATTTTCTAACGCGAGGTTTAATATGTTGTCCGGACCTATATCCCCGAATCGGTTTCTGAGCCTGGCCTGCCCGCGAGCGTAGACGCTGCACCGAAAAACGCAGTGCTCCGCGTCCTCCCTCACGCGGCAGGTCAGGCACAGGTCATCGTTAGCCTTCCCGATGCGGTGTGTGAACGCTCGGAACGAACCATGTCTCGTTAGAAATTGTGTAAAATAGAAGTTGGTCCTCTTGAACTTGCAAGCGAACCACGACTTCACATTCGGGATTAATCTCTTCGTCTACTTTGCCTTATTGTGTTCCGCCTCCCATTCCGCCTGCCAGTCCGCCAGAAGCCGTTCTCTGACGACCGCTCTTGCTTCCGGCAATTGACCGTCCGGTGTTTTGTAGAGGGACGTACGTTCCCTGGCTAGCAGGTGGATAGGAGGGGCGCCCGCGATTACTTGCAGGGCCGTGGTTGATACCGTCCGGTATGCACTGCATACGTTCAGCAGAGGCTTCCTCTGCGCCTTGTTTAACATATCTTTATATTTTTGGTACCTTAGAGCCTCGATCCAGACCGGTGCTCCGTAGAGAAGGGTCGACTGTACAATATTGAGGTACAGTCTCCTCTTGGCACTACCAGGCCCTCCGATGTTTGGTGTTATTCTCCGGAGGGCTGCAGTTTGTGCCTCGGCCTTCCCTACCACCCTTGTGAGGTGCTTGGAGAACCTAAGTCCTCGCTCGAGGTCTATTCCCAGATATTTGGCGCAAGAGGAAGGTTTGACCCCGTTGTTTCCGAAGCGAAACAACAGGTCGGGTCCGCCTCTCGGTGACTTAAGGACCACCACCTCTGTCTTAGCGCTTGCAAGCTCAAGATCGTTTTCAGTCATCCAAGCGCTCACACGACCGAAACATCGCCCCGCTACCTCTACTAACTCCCGATAATCGTCGTGAGTTATAAGGATTGCCAAGTCGTCCGCGTACGCGACCGCCTCGCAAGACCGCCCGTAACGCAACCTAAGAACTCCGTCGTAAAGAATATTCCAGAGTGTCGGTCCGAGGACCGACCCCTGGGGGACGCCGGCCGAAAGCTTAATGTTATCGTTGTTATCGATTTTTAGGAGCCTGTTGGACAGATAGCTCTTTATTATATTAATAAGATAGGTGGGCAGATTGAGGGCTTCCATCTTGCTGATGATATGCCCCCAGTTCGCCGAGTTGAACGCGTTTTTTACGTCGAACATTATTAGTACGGCCCATCTCCTCTTAGTATTTCTCACGTTTTCCGTGATGTGCCTGACAGCGCCTACCGCCGATCTCGCCTTCCTAAAGCCATATTGCCTATTTGAGTAGGCGGTTCTTGACTATATTCTCATATAGTTTGCCTAGGCAGTCTAGGAGACAGATCGGTCGATAGGCGCTGGCCTCTTGCGGATCTTTACCGGGTTTCGGTATAAGGGTGAGGCGCGCCCGTTTCAGTTCATCAGGAAAAACCTGGGACACGAGGAGCTGGGACAGTGACGATCTAACTAGCTCAGGCTGCGCCGCTACCGCAATCTTGATGGCCTCCGGCGGCACACGATCAGGTCCCGGCGACCTCCCCGCCTTTATAGCTTCTACCGCCCTGGAGAGTTCCAGAGAGGTGACGGCTTCCGGGCTCTCACATATGACAGGCACGAACAACAGCTCAGGCTTCCTGGGGAAGAGAATGTTGGCAATATCTCGCTTCCTTACCTCAGTAATTCTATAAGGGGCTTCGACTCTCAAGGTTCTGGTGACTATCTTATACGCCCCACCCCATACGTCTTCCTCAAACGCATCGCACAGATTCGTCCAACAAGTGCGCTTGGACCTCCTAATGACTTTATTGAGGTCCTTTTTGGCACTCTTGTACACTTCTCTAGCTATCGGTGTTCTATCCCTCTGTGCGATTCGCCTCAGTCTGAAACGATTCGCGTCAGTGTAGCTAAACCTTTTGTATTTAAATTGGCCTGTCCAAAGTGCACCAGCGCGCTGATAACTAAATACGAATGATAATCTGCACATGGATTCGATGCTGGCTGTATGACTCGGAAACCAGCGTGCACTATGGATGAGCCCATTTATAATCACGCTCTTTGGGGATGGATCTTGATTTTTTCAGAAAGATTTTCCGAGATCTTAGTCTACTTATTAATAGCTTGAAATCTCTATACTCTGATTTAAGACAAAAATGAAGAGTGGCTTAGCTCAGGAGCAAAAGTCAAAAGGGTAGAGAGACACTAAATCTCAAGTGAGTATTCGGGCTAGCTTCAATACACTGAATATTGGCTTTAGAGATATAAAATGACAGATGGGATAATGAAATGACAGTTATTCGGAAGAAAATGAGACCCGTCAATACAAAAATGGAAGGAAAGTAGATAAGAATGCTAGATATAAAATGATATGGAGGTACAACCAGGAAAGAAGAAGAAAAAAGGGCGCCAACTCGAACGAACAGCTCGGCTCTCGGAACCAAGAAGTTGGAAACGTTCGAAATTTTTTTGAAATAACGAATGACAGGAAATAAAGGACACTGGATACAATCACCTGAAATACAAAAATATTAAATACTAACCTTGTCTTGCTATATTATATACTGGTGATACTGACTGAAATAAAACATCTACCTTTCTAATAACAAATATATTAACAAAAAATGTATTATGTATGTTAACAATTTACATATAACTCTAAAAACATAATAACAGTGGTAGTGGGTGGTGTAAACGTCGAACAGGACCAAAAAGCCGCTAACAAGTAAGTATCCACTACACACTGCGCTAAGCAAAGGTATTAGTAACACAATCAAATCAAAGTCCGTTAGAATAGCACAAAGTCCTTACAACTAAAAGTTAGTAATATTCCCTAAATCGAACTCGGCTAGAGTGAGATACACGACAAGAACGCTACGGTTACCAAAAAACTAAGTATCTCATCTAGCAAAAATACTAATTATTATATAATGAGTTGGTCAGTGACTCTTTATATCCTATTTAAACAAACAAACCTACCAGACATATTCCCTATTTAAAATCCTCGACGAAATTTTATAACCCGATTCCCTATTAAATTTAATTTTAAGATGCAATTATTTATAATGATTATTAAACAAGACCTGATTTGATTTATTTAAACAAACTACTACTTATATTGAACCAAAAACAGCGACCTAAAACCCCATCTATTACGAAAATATGTACTCTACCTAGGGTACCATAATCTATTAAGGCCAAATCCTGACAGAGGTAGTCCAAGGGGTTGTAGAAAATGTAAAATGTGAGTTTGACTGTGTTGCTACCTCTACATTGTACATATTATGTGCGAAATGCATATGGCATAATTAAAAGTACACCTGTTTCGCTACAATATGCAACTGACATCGAAAATCTCTCCAGTTTAAAATAAATAAACGTACATACATACTCAACTAACTGTAAATTATTATTATTGTCCGCTCGTGCTCGTACGCTGTTGACAAGCAGTGCGACCAACTCAACTAGGTGCTGCGTAGAATGAAATTTCCCACCGGTGGGCCAAGTGTTTTTCATTTTTTTTATTAAAGAAAAAAATGCGGACGCTAATCCGGACATGTCTTTCAAATCCGGACTGTATAACATTCCGTTAACTTCTAATCATTTTTATTGTTATGCGATTTAAATTTTAATAATGTTCCGTTATTAAATTCTACTTGAAACAATTACTAATAAATATTTCGTCTTTCACTGACGTCATCACAAACCTATAGATTAGCAGACCTGTACGTTTTGTACCTTGTGTACTCCTGGCGGTAAACCCATGAACCGTATTGTGACATGGTCGGCGTAGAACGGAAAATAAGATATCACTTTGGTCGGAGACTTCAACCGAATAAGTACCTAGTGGCAGATAACCTATCCACGTAAAAGTGGCGAATATTTCATTCTTGTTTCAAGTCATAGTATTATTTTGAAAAGAAACTATCCAAGTTTATTACGTATGTGTTTAATGGGCTGAAGAAACGAGGTTGGAGGTTCGCAGCAGTGAGTTGTGGTTTATCTGGTAAATGATTTTTTTAACACGCTACTATAACGCCATATTTGTTTTTTGTCTTATTTGACGTCTTCAAAAAATTTTACTATTAAATCTTGCAGTGAGCTTATTAATTCAGTCTGGTATCTTTTAACTATTTCATTGTATGTAATATCCACTCAGAGGGAAAGTATTTTGTCATAAATCTTATAAAATTATCTCTCTTAATTTGTGGGGTTATGTTACATCACATATTACCCAATTCCAATTTTATATATTATAATCATGAAGTTCTGAAACATAGTAAATTCCGTACATCATATCCACCGATTCTGTTCCGATATTTGGTATTTTCATAAATTCTTACACTACTTTGGCATTATTCCATATCATTTAATAACTATACTATTTTTTATGAGAAGCTATTTCCAAAATAAATATATTCAGCATTTAAATTTTAGACTTACTTGTCTACATATTATCGAGTCAAGGCCATTTTATATGCCAATCTTATGACAAGGTCACCAAATAGTCTAGTGGAAGATTGTTTTTTCCTTTCTAATGAGATAGCTTTTTCTGATTCTTCTTTATTCTAAATAAAAACTTCCTGATTTTTTTTTCTTTCTCTGACTTTTCCCTACATTATTACAAGGAAGTAAAACCAGGATTCTATTTGTTTTTAGCCACTGGGGAAAATCTTTTAACTACTCCTACCACCTGAGAAGGACCGCTTTTCGACCAAGTCACCTAGGGGACAAGTACTAGAGGAACATGTAATTTTTGTTCTTCATTATCCTGCATTTTGGAGAATTGCTGTGTTACGGTTGACTGCGTAGCACCATTCTGTGCTTAAGACTTTACTGAGAAGTAGTAAGGAAAACTTGTGGGGACAATATCAGGTCAATCGGGTTTGTTTCGGGAACTTTTTATATTTAACAGTGCAATAGTTATCTACCTATACCAGTACACTTATACACTTATTTTTTTTATAATATCCAGAACATTTAAGTAATTAACATACACATAATTCAATAGCGCTCCCACACCTGTATGTCTCTTTGTAAAAGAGGATAATTTGGGCCCAAATAACCTTTTCCCATACAGTAGTTCCTTACATTTATTTTTTATTAATATTATTAGACTTGTTTCCCATATTTTTCATATAACTATATATATATTTTAATATTATTAGCTTGTTTCTTGTAATTTAAATTCCCAATTTGTTTGCTTAACTTAAATTCATTTGTTATTAAATTAAATTCAATCCCTAATCCCTATCCCTTCAGGATAGCTATTAGTTTTACTTGGTCATTATTAAAAACCACGAGTCAGAAAAAGGATCTTTATCATCCAGGACTGCGTTGGTTCAGTTAGGTGTTGCCTATTCAACTCATTGAGTTATATATATTTGTATGGTTCATCCTAGGTAGGTATTTTAGTATTGATTTCTTGTAGTATTTAACGTTGCTGTACGTATTACAATCGTACGATTATTTGGTGAAGGTTGTTGTTTAACCTTAGTGTAAGTTGGGGGTACGCTCCATATAAGAGCTACCCCAGTACTAATGTAATTATAGTTGTATACTCATATTCAGATAAGTAGTTAAGTCAAATTGTCATTTTAGAGTTACATAGGTTGTATTTTTTCTAACTCAGAGGTTGTCAATAATCTAGGTAGTTATATTTTAATAAATATTTATTTGTTTGTATATCAATTATTTTTTTCCCATTTTTGAATTTAATAATTTAATATATTGAATAATTTACAGCAGTGTAAGATACCTGGGAGTTCGGTCCATCCCTACTTCTGGCGCCCGCAATTTAGTCTATTTTATTTATCTCTTATATTTTTCTATTTTTATTATATTAATATTTATTCTATCTATTTTATAAGCCTCTCTTTTTATATTCATATTTCTGGTTCTAGTCATCATCCCTCTTTAGTTTAAGCTACTGTTCTTCGACAGGCATGCAAACGAGCCGTACCCATCCTTGAGTGTCAAGTCGTTCTCTTGCATTTCTTGCTAGCCAATTCTATTTAGTTTGCCTCTGTCTCCCCATACTTCTATTATCAGTTCCTCACCCACTCACTCATTTCACCTTAGCATTCTAGTTCTACAAATACTACTGCAAAGTAGTTATTTGTTACATTGGCGCCCAACGTGGAGTTCTGTTGTTTGCTGGAATTGTCACCAGTCTAATCATAAGTTCAATGATTGTGGTATCCCACAAACTCGTATTTTCTGCCACGGTTGCGGTAGGGAAAATACTCTCAAAAGAAATTGTTTTAAGTGTTCGGGAAACGAAATGTCGGAGGTCCGTCCCCTGAGCGTTTCTCCGTCCAACACCCAATCAGGGAATCAAACCCCATCAGAAAACGAGACCGCTGGCCCAAGCACACCCAGCAACTCAAACCCATCTTCCAGTCGGAAAGGGTAGAGAGTATCATTCAAGAAACAAGCACACACCACAAATCAAAATCAGTCCAGAAATTAACTTTGAGTCAGGATACGTTGAATTCGCAGGATTCACATGATTACAAACCCACAAATTCTTCTTTAATGAGTAGTGTTAAGTATAATGTTTTTGATAGTGAAGTAGTTCCATATAACGGTTGTAGCCAACCAAATATTTTAGATTTAGATATTAATTCTTTATTGGTTAGGAAACAAAATGATAATAGGCCATATTTACCTATCCAAATTTTAGGACAATCGTGTTTAGCTTTATTAGATAGTGGCTCTAATATTTCGTTGATAGGAGCACATTCATTAAATTTATTGAAAAATGCTAATATTCCCATTATGCCCATTTCATCCTTGCAAGTATCTACAGCAGATGGTACAGTTCAGTCTATTACAGGCAAACTACAAATTGAAATCACAGTGGCAAATTTATGTAGGCAAATTACATTTTATGTTATTCCTTCTGTACAGAATTCTATAATTTTAGGTATGGACTTTTTCAATGCTTTTAATAGCACTTTAAGTTGTTCTGATTTTTCTTTTTCCATATCTGAATTCAATCTGTCTACCCTTAGTGCTATACATGATTTTTCCAGTTTATCTAGTTCTGAACAAAGGCAATTGGAGAATATGATCTCTCAGTTTACTACTATTTCTTCAAATGACAAACTAGGCCGTACTTCATTAATATCTCACACTATTGAGGTGGGAAATCCTACTCCTTTCAGATTATATCAGTATCCCATACCTCAAGCCTGGCAGGCAGATTTAGAAAAAGAAGTAGATTCGATGCTTGCTTTAAATATCATAGAACATTCAACGTCGTCCTATTGTTCCCCACTCTGGTTAACAAAGAAGAAGGATGGATCCTTCAGGATCTGCTTTGATGGTCGAAAACTAAACAGTATCACCACTAACAGGGATGCTTATCCAATTCCCCGAATTGATGTGATTTTGAGCAAACTTCAGAATGCCAAATACATCTCTTCGATAAATTTGTCTAAGGCCTTCTTACAGATCCCATTGAGTGAAGAGAGCAAGAAATATACTGCTTTCGCTGTCAGTGGTAAAGGATTATTCCAGTTTGTCACCATGCCTTTTGGTCTTGTTTCTGCTCCTCAGACAATGTGTCGTCTGATGGATTTAGTCATTGGTCCACAGTTAGAGCCCTATGTTTTCTATTATTTGGACGATATTTTAGTAGTCACTCCCGATTTTTCCCTTCATATGGAAATTTTAGATAAATTGTTTTTACGTCTTAAGGAAGCTAATCTAACAATTAATCTGGATAAGTGTCAGTTTGTCGCCCTAGTCTTAAGTTTTTGGGTTATGTTGTTGATAATCAGGGTCTAAGGACTGATCCTGAGAAAATAGTTGCTATTAAGAATTTTCCTATACCTAAGACCACCACCCAAGTCCGTAGGATATTGGGAATGTGTGGATATTACCGCCGGTTTGTACCTTCGTACTCTACCTTGTTATCACCTCTTACGGATCTTTTGAAGAACAGGAAAAAGGGGCAGACCATTACCTGGACTCCTGAGGCCGATGAAGCTTTTAGGCGCGTTAAAGAGGCTTTAACTAGCGCACCAGTCATGATGTCACCTAATTTTAATGAGCATTTTTATTTGATGACTGATTGCTCTAATACTGCTTCTGGTGGCGTATTGTTCCAGTTGAAAGATGGCTTGGAACATCCCATAGCTTACACGAGTAAGAAATTGAATAAGGCCCAGAAAAACTATTCCACCACTGAGAAAGAACTCTTAGCTATCATACATGGGTTAGAAGCATTTCGTTATTATTTAGAGGGCCGTAATTTCACCATAATTACGGACCATAGTTCCTTGGTATGGCTTCATAGTATGAAAAACCCATCTCAGAGACTTTCCCGATGGATATGCAAACTGGCGGCTTATTCATATAAGATTGTTCATCGAAAGGCCAACGGGGTAGTGGTTGCTGATGCTCTTTCCCGTGTTCATGATCTTAATGTATTAGATTTGTCCACCTTAACTCCTGACGAGTGGTATCAGAATATGATTGATAGGGTTACTCAAGACCCACAAAATTATCCTGATTTTAAGGTAGAGAACAATATACTGTACAAACATATCTTAAGTCCTATAGAGGCCTTATCCAATATGTCAGATTGGAAAATAGTTGTACCTACGCCAAATAGGGAGAACATATTACGTATGTTTCATGATGAAGTTACTGCTGGACATTTTGGTTTTTATAAAACTTTTCATCGTATTGCCGAATTATATTATTGGCCTGGCATGCGCAAGTCTATCAAAAAGTATATTTCTAAGTGTTTAGTTTGTGCGACTTGTAAACCCAGTAATTTACCACAAGCTGGACTCATGGGTTCCTTTAGGAACATTAATTTTCCTTGGCAGATGATCTCGTTGGATCTCATTGGACCCTATCCTCGTAGTTATAAGGGTAATACTTACTGCTTGGTAGTTGTGGATTATTTCACCAAATTTCCTGTAGTTTGTCCTCTTCGTCAGGCCACAACTCCAGCAATTTTGAAACATTTAGAGGAACAAGTCTTTTTGTTGTTTGGTGTTCCCCAAATTGTGTCATGTGACAATGGTCCTCAGTTTGTTTCGAAGGCTTTTAAAGACCTTCTAACTAAATATAAGGTTCAGAAGACCTTCTATAATGCTGCCTACCATCCTCAAGCCAATCATACTGAGAGAGTGAATCGCAGTATTGTCACAGCCCTAAGGTCCTATACATTCCCAGATCACAGAGCTTGGGAGGATCAATATATCCATTCCATAGCTCAAGCCATAAGGACCTCTGTCCATGAGGTTACCCAATGTTCTCCTGCATATCTCAATTTTGGTAGAAATGTTGCTTTATCTGGTGACTATTTTGGTGCAATTTCAGACACTTCCACAAATCTACCTCAGATATCCGATAACCTTCATCGCTTAGATGATCTCCAGACTCTACCTCAAATTTTTTCTGACATTCGCAAGAAGTTAAAAACTTCCTATCTAAGGAACCAGCAGCAGTATAACTTGAGGAAAAGAGATCTGCGATTCTTCGTTGGAGATAGAGTGTTGAAGCGAAACTTTGTGAAGTCCAATAAGGGTGATGCTATTTCGGCAAAATTTTGCCAGAAATATATTCCTTGTACGGTCGTGAAGGTAATATCTCCGTTAGTTTATGAATTGAAGGACAATGCGACTAACAAACGAATTGGACAATTTCACGTAAAGGATTTACTGCCTGATAACACCAGGGATGAAGTTGATTCGTCATCTTCGGAAGAAGATTAACTCTATAGGGTTTTTAGAGCTAACCTCTTCCTCTATTTGTCTTTAGCTCAATCCTTATTATGATTTGATATTTTAGTTTAATATTTTATTCACCAGATAGAGCAGGTACAATTTTTATCTTTTGGCATTGTTGTTAGATGGCTTCCAATTTATGAATCATTAGGTTAATTATTTATGTAGTACTCTTATGCATGAGCTTATCAATTTTTTTTCATTATTAATGTTGCACTTTAATTATTATGAATCAACATTTTTAATTACTAACCCTGTCAGTTGGATCATCTAGTTAATAAGAACCTACTTGTATTTTTTAGTATGTGCACATCACCCCTTAGCATAGGAGGGATGTTGATTATTGTATATTTAAGTATATATTTGAATATGTAGGCTCATACAAGTACGTTGGTTTAATATTGATATTTATTATGGAACTATGGAACTAACAATATTATACACTACTTATCTTAGGTTGTATGTTGTATTTTTGATATTTGATTACATCCTATTTTTTTATATATCTTTTATCTTGTTATTGGATTTGCCATATTGGAAAGATGTTGTGGTTTTTAATTTGATATTGGTTTACTTTATCCACATTTGTCACGGATATCTTTGTAATCATTTATATCGTTATGCCCTACACTGTATGATTCTGTAATTAGGTTGGAATTTTGATGTATGTATGGATTTCTTCTTATGAACTAGTCTGCCAATGCTTTGTCAATGCTAGCTAATGAATCCGTGGGTTCGAAGTTCAGCAACTGGCCATTGCTATACGACTTCGTAATCTGTGTTTTCATGGCAGAGTACGCAGAAGTCTATTCGTCATCACATAGTGTATTTAGTCCAATTATTCCATTTACCTTTTTATAGGTTGATAGGGAAGTTTACTTAGTTTATATTTTATCTCCTATTTCATAGTATGTTAAACCTTGACCGTTGATGGTAAATATTCTAGTGTACACGTATTTATCAATCAATGCTTTGTTTTTCCCTATACATCGTAGGTTTATTTAATTCAGTATTGAGGGTGTTTCGACAAATTAATTGTTTCTTTTTATTTCATTCCCTCTTCTTTCCTGAGGCATTAGTTTTGTCATTTAGATTCAGGGATATTTCCTGGATAATTCTATGTATGCGAGAGCGCATGAATCTACAGTTTTATTCAAAATTGGTTGCTCGTTCTCGTTATATTTTTTTTTCTATCATGTATCATGGTGTCATAGACCTTGTCAGTTCACCATTTAGATTTTATTATTACAATTGGTACGTTATCTGTATCTCTTATTCCCATGCATCTATTGTAGCTACATGCTATAGCTAGTGAACAACAACACGTACCAATTTTTGTTAGTCAACGACTTACTTTAGTCGATAGACCTAATTTAATTTATTTAGTATTAGTGAGAATTGGTACACAAATCTTCCTGATCGTTCTTCTTTGGATATGCTCTTATAAATCTGGTGTCCATTGATAGTCCGATTTTGGATAAAGCGTCCGAGTCCTCACTTATTTTGTTTATTTAGTTGTATAGGCTCGTATACCAGTTGTGGTTGTACATAGGCCTAATTAATTTATGTGATTTAGTATTGGTTGATTTAGTATTGGTGCGAATTGGTCCATAAATCTTCCTGGTCGTCCTTCTATGGATATGCTTTATGAATCTGGTGTCCATTGATAGTCCGACTTTGGATTAAGTGTCCGATTCCACATTTATTTTGATTAATGAGTTTTAGATAACTTTAATATGCTTACTATTTGTATTATTTGGCACTGGTGAGAATTGTTCCATAAATATTCTCGATTGTTCTTCTCTGGATATGCTATTATGAATCTGGTGTCCATTGGTAGTTCAATTTTGGATTAAGTGTTCGATTCTTCACTGATTTTAGTTTTGATTTTTTTTGTCATACTTTAGTATATTTACTTGTGTTATGGTGCGAATTGGCTCATACCTTGGCCTGGTTGTTCGTCCTTGGATATACCATCTATAAATTTGATGTCCATGGATAGTTCAATTTTGGATTTAGTGCCAGTTCGACATTTATTTGTCATTATGAACTTTAGTATATTATTTAGCTTATGTTTAGGCTTTCAGAAAAAATGTCGATGACATTTTAATATGACTTCAAGTCATCTTTTGCGATTCATAGTTTTGGTGTAGTGATCATCCTTCTTTCCCTTGATCCTTAATTTGTGGTTACTCATAGTCTTGCGGATCACCGTAGAATGATAGATTATTACCACTTAGTTATGATAATTTGAATGTAAAAAAAAGTAGGAGGGGATTATAACATTCCGTTAACTTCTAATCATTTTTATTGTTATGCGATTTAAATTTTAATAATGTTCCGTTATTAAATTCTACTTGAAACAATTACTAATAAATATTTCGTCTTTCACTGACGTCATCACAAACCTATAGATTAGCAGACCTGTACGTTTTGTACCTTGTGTACTCCTGGCGGTAAACCCATGAACCGTATTGTGACATGGTCGGCGTAGAACGGAAAATAAGATATCACTTTGGTCGGAGACTTCAACCGAATAAGTACCTAGTGGCAGATAACCTATCCACGTAAAAGTGGCGAATATTTCATTCTTGTTTCAAGTCATAGTATCATTTTGAAAAGAAACTATCCAAGTTTATTACGTATGTGTTTAGTGGGCTGAAGAAACGAGGTTGGAGGTTCGCAGCAGTGAGTTGTGGTTTATCTGGTAAATGATTTTTTTAACACGCTACTATAACGCCATATTTGTTTTTTGTCTTATTTGACGTCTTCAAAAAAAATTTTACTATTAAATCTTGCAGTGAGCTTATTAATTCAGTCTGGTATCTTTTAACTATTTCATTGTATGTAATATCCACTCAGAGGGAAAGTATTTTGTCATAAATCTTATAAAATTATCTCTCTTAATTTGTGGGGTTATGTTACATCACATATTACCCAATTCCAATTTTATATATTATAATCATGAAGTTCTGAAACATAGTAAATTCCGTACATCATATCCACCGATTCTGTTCCGATATTTGGTATTTTCATAAATTCTTACACTACTTTGGCATTATTCCATATCATTTAATAACTATACTATTTTTTATGAGAAGCTATTTCCAAAATAAATATATTCAGCATTTAAATTTTAGACTTACTTGTCTACATATTATCGAGTCAAGGCCATTTTATATGCCAATCTTATGACAAGGTCACCAAACAGTCTAGTGGAAGATTGTTTTTTCCTTTCTAATGAGATAGCTTTTTCTGATTCTTCTTTATTCTAAATAAAAACTTCCTGATTTTTTTTTCTTTCTCTGACTTTTCCCTACATTATTACAAGGAAGTAAAACCAGGATTCTATTTGTTTTTAGCCACTGGGGAAAATCTTTTAACTACTCCTACCACCTGAGAAGGACCGCTTTTCGACCAAGTCACCTAGGGGACAAGTACTAGAGGAACATGTAATTTTTGTTCTTCATTATCCTGCATTTTGGAGAATTGCCGTGTTACGGTTGACTGCGTAGCACCATTCTGTGCTTAAGACTTTACTGAGAAGTAGTAAGGAAAACTTGTGGGGACAATATCAGATCAATCGGGTTTGTTTCGGGAACTTTTTATATTTAACAGTGCAATAGTTATCTACCTATACCAGTACACTTATACACTTATTTTTTTTATAATATCCAGAACATTTAAGTAATTAACATACACATAATTCAATAGCGCTCCCACACCTGTATGTCTCTTTGTAAAAGAGGATAATTTGGGCCCAAATAACCTTTTCCCATACAGTAGTTCCTTACATTTATTTTTTATTAATATTATTAGACTTGTTTCCCATATTTTTCATATAACTATATATATATTTTAATATTATTAGCTTGTTTCTTGTAATTTAAATTCCCAATTTGTTTGCTTAACTTAAATTCATTTGTTATTAAATTAAATTCAATCCCTAATCCCTATCCCTTCAGGATAGCTATTAGTTTTACTTGGTCATTATTAAAAACCACGAGTCAGAAAAAGGATCTTTATCATCCAGGACTGCGTTGGTTCAGTTAGGTGTTGCCTATTCAACTCATTGAGTTATATATATTTGTATGGTTCATCCTAGGTAGGTATTTTAGTATTGATTTCTTGTAGTATTTAACGTTGCTGTACGTATTACAATCGTACGATTATTTGGTGAAGGTTGTTGTTTAACCTTAGTGTAAGTTGGGGGTACGCTCCATATAAGAGCTACCCCAGTACTAATGTAATTATAGTTGTATACTCATATTCAGATAAGTAGTTAAGTCAAATTGTCATTTTAGAGTTACATAGGTTGTACTTTTTCTAACTCAGAGGTTGTCAATAATCTAGGTAGTTATATTTTAATAAATATTTATTTGTTTGTATATCAATTATTTTTTTTCCCATTTTTGAATTTAATAATTTAATATATTGAATAATTTACAGCAGTGTAAGATACCTGGGAGTTCGGTCCATCCCTACTTCTGGCGCCCGCAATTTAGTCTATTTTATTTATCTCTTATATTTTTCTATTTTTATTATATTAATATTTATTCTATCTATTTTATAAGCCTCTCTTTTTATATTCATATTTCTGGTTCTAGTCATCATCCCTCTTTAGTTTAAGCTACTGTTCTTCGACAGGCATGCAAACGAGCCGTACCAATTCTATTTAGTTTGCCTCTGTCTCCCCATACTTCTATTATCAGTTCCTCACCCACTCACTCATTTCACCTTAGCATTCTAGTTCTACAAATACTACTGCAAAGTAGTTATTTGTTACAACTGTCCGGACGAAATCCGGGCGTATGGTATCCCTAACTCTACCTGATCGTATGCATACGAAAAGTTTACACTGTAGCAAATATACAGGGTGTAACAAAAATACAGGTCATAAATTAAACCACATATTCTGGGACCAAAAATAGTTCGAACGAACCTAACTTACCTTAGTACAAATATGCACATAAAATAGTTACAGCCCTTTGAAGTTACAAAATGAAAATCGATTTTTTCCCATATATCGAAAACTATTAGAGATTTTTTATTGAAAATAGACATGTGGCATTCTTATGGCAGGAGTATATTAAAGAAAAATTATAGTGAAACTTGTGCACCCCCTAAAAATTTTAAGGGGGTTTTGTTCCCTTAAACCCCCCCACCAAACTTTTGTGTACGTTCCAATTAAATTACTATTGTGATACCATTAGTTAAATTCAATATTTTTAAAACTTTTTTGGTTCTTGGTATTTTTTCGATAAGGCAGTTTTTATCAAGTTGCGGCTACTTTTTTAATATGTTTACATAAAGATTTTATGGGGGTGTTGTTCCTTAAAACCCCCCAAATGGTTGTGTCCGTTCCAATTAAACTATTACTGCCATACCATTAGTTAAACACAGTGTTTTTAAAACTTTTTTGCTTCTTTGTATTCTTTCGACAAGGCACCTTTTATCGAGATGTGGCTTCTTTTTTAATATGGTTCAAAACATACCTAACAATGTAAATCATAAATAAATTTTCCTATTATTACTAAAGTCTCCATCATCGTACTTAACCATATACAAATATGTGGTGGATTTGAAAAATGTTCAAACTATCTCGATAAAAACTGACTTTTCGAAAAAGTACTAAGACGCAAAAAAGTTTTTAAAACAGTGTGTTTAACTGATAGTACTAGAATAATAATTAAATTGGAACGTACACAAAAGTTTGGGGGGTTTAAAGGAACAAAACCCCCATAAAATTTTTATGGGGTGTCTAAATTTCACTATAATTCTTTTTTAAGATACTAATGCCATAAAAATGTCACATGTCCATTTTCAATAAAAAATCTATAATAAATTTCGATATATTCGAAAAAATCGATTTTCATTTTGTAAATTCAAAGGGCTGTAACTTTTCTTATGTGCAAATTTGTACTAAGGTAAGTTAGGTTCAATCGAACTATTTTTGGTCCCAGAATATGTGATTAAATTTATGACCTGTATTTTCGTTACCCAAATTATTACCCAAAAGTAAATAATGAAAAAGTAAATAAACTTAGCTTTTACACAACAGCCTAGCCGGTTAAAAGTAGGGTTGCAAGTCCATAGAAATGAATTCTTTTGGCACGATAACGCTGGTTGGCTGCTGTGGTGAGTAAGTCCTACTGTAAGGTCCTGTATGAAGTTGCTGGTTGTAGTAAAATCAGGTATGGTGTATTATCCAAGTACTACTTAAATTTAAAACGATTAAAAAACCCAAAATATCTCCTAGGATCAGCAAAGATAAACTTTCAAATGCGGAAGTGAAAGAAATTTTAACCGATAAATTAGAAGATCAGTTTCAGATATTGGGAAATCAAAATTCAGAAGAACAATTATGGGAGTCATGCAAAGAAACATTGGAAAAAGTCCAAGAAGACCATATAATGGAAAATCAGCGTCGGAATAAGCAACAGTAGATGACAGAAGAGATATTGCATTTAATGGATGCAAGAAGAAAATATGAGAATGCTAATCTGACAGAATACAAAAAGCTAAACAGTATGATTCGAAGAAAAATAAGATCAGCTAAATCCGAGTGGCATAAACAACAATGTAAAGAAATTGAGAAATACGAGCGTATCTATGACGCATTCAATATGCACAAAAAACTAAAAGAAGTTGCAGGACTGAATGAAAAATGTAACCCTCCACTAATCAAAGATAAAAACGGAAAAATTATAATCGATATCGAAGGTCAACTAATACGATGGACAGAATATATAAAGGAATTATTCGATGATGAAAGAAGCAAACTAGAAACGCTAGATGACATGAGCATTCCTCCAATAACTAGGCAAGAAGTGCAATAAGCTATAAAGAACGCAAAAAACGGCAAGGCGATCGGACCAGATGGGATTTACGTAGAAACATTAAAGCTTTTAGGTACCGAGGGCAGTAAGATACTTACGGAATTATTCAACTTAATCTACAAAAGCGGAAAAATTCCTAAAGATTGGCTTAAATCCTCATTTGTTGTACTACCAAAAAAACACAGAGCCACAAAATGCAGCGACTATCGCACCATCAGCCTAATGAGTCATGTATTGAAAACTTTTCTCAGAATAATTCATCAAAGAACATATAGACAAATTGAGGAAAGACTCTCAAGTACTTAATTCGGTTTTCGCTGTGGCCTTGGAACGCGTGATGCACTATTCGGAACCCAAGTTTTAATTCAAAGATGCAGAGATGTAAATCATGACGTTTTCATGTGCGCGATTGATTTTCAAAAGGCCTTTGATAAAGTTCTCCATGAAAAAATGCTATTCTCAAAACTACTGGTCTGGATGGTAGGGACAATAGAATAATCGCAAATTTGTATTGGGGCCAGGCTGCATGTGTTAGGGTTGGGAATCAGTGCTCTGAAGAAGTAAAAATCAAGCGTGGAGTTCGACAAGGCTGTATATTGTCACCAATGTTGTTTAATCTTTACGCTGAAATAATCTTAAATGAAGTTTTGGAAAACGCAAAAGAGGGAATACTTATTAATGGTATGCTTATGAACAATATCAGATACGCAGATGACACCTTGTTACTGACAGGGTCAATTGAACATCTTCAAGCGTTATTGAACCGAATGGTGGCATTATGCGCGATATATGGACTCAAACTCAACGCAAGGAAAACAAAGTTTATGGTTATTAGTAAACAGGCAGCCGTAAATAATAATAACTATAACGTAACAATCGGTAATGACTCAATTGAACGAGTAAGTAATATTGTATATCTGGGTACTCATATTAATGAAAGCTGGAACCCTAGTACAGAAATAAAAAGTAGAATTGCCAAAGCAAGAACAAGTTTTACGAAATTTAAGAAAATCCTGTGCAGTCATGATCTAAATTTGGAACTTCGCATAAGAATGGTTCGATGTTATATATTCCCAGTACTACTTTACGGGGTTGAAGCATGGACCCTGACAGAATCGCTTTTAAAAAACCTAGAAGCATTTGAGATGTGGGTCTACCGCCGTATTCTTAAGATCAGTTGGGTAGAAAGAGTCACAAACGAAAGGGTTTTGCAACGTTTGAATAAAAGTTGCGAAGTAGTGAACACGGTTAAAAGGCGCAAATTGGAATACTTTGGTCATATAATGCGTCACCCAGAAAAATATGACATACTTCACCTTGTCATGCAAGGTAAAATTATGGGAAAAAAAGTGTGGGCCGCCGTACAACTTCTTGGCGTATAAACCGACGCCAATGGTTTGGGAAAACTAGCACTGAACTATTTCGTGCGGCTGTAAATAAGACAATGATTGTTAATATGCTGCGCAACATGAGAGCCAACGATCGACAAACGGTCTCGGCACCTTAAGAAGAAGAATATTATCCAACAAAAACAGCCCACTCTAGGGATAAATCATCACAGAGTGGCTAAGAATCTAACTGGTACATATTTAGATATGTCAAGTACGACGTAAAGTTACGTTACGTGACTAAATGACTAAGTGGCTAAGTGACGGAATCCAAAATAACGTTTATCAAATTTAGTTATTATGTATTTCAATAACGGTAGCAGTACAGATTGAACAGGCCCAAACAAAAACATCAAATATTAGGTTAGGTGTCTTACGTCATGTCAAAACTTTATGAATCTACCTTCAATAAAATCATGACAGGTTTGCGCGAAGAATGAACATGCGCAGAAGACAGAAGACGGTATAAATCTTCCGTTTTGTGGAGAGTTCCAAAGGATACATTTAGTTCTGATGGAATAACAGTTATAGAAATTTACTTGGCTATTGTTCCTTCCTCTGGGTTATATATATATATATATATATATATATATATATATATATATATATATATATATATATATATATATATATATATATTGTTATATTTCTATTTGATATGAAAATTAAAATTTGATAATTATAAACAAAATTCAATTTAATATAAAATATTTTCAATTTTCTCAACCACGGGCATATAAATTTAGAACAACCTGTATACAACAAATTGTTATATTTAATTTTAAGAAGTGATTAGAAAAAGCTTACGGAACTCGGGACAATGCGCTTAGAAAAAACAAAGTGAATGGCGCGTACCATTATCGTTGTTCGCGGAAGGTTCGATCATTAGCCTATGCTAAATAAAACTCAAGTGAAATCGATAATAGGTCATTATCGTTGTTCGCGGAAGGTTCGATCATTAGCCGATGCTAAATAAGACTTAGTGGAAATAGAGAATAGGTCATTAAATTTTGTAAATAGTAGAAAGTAATTTTAGAATGGGAATTAACTATTTTCTTTGAAATCCATTAAGCATATTTAGAAAGATTAAAAATTGGTTTTGAGAAAGACTGCGAATGAGAGTTGGTGGTGGAAGGTTGATTTGTGAATCTGGAAGGGATATTTAGAAAGTAGGGGAATGAATGACAAATAGAGATCAGAATGTTTTGAGCTGTCGAGAAGTGAAGTCCAGTAGTAGACGGTAGTGTACGGAGAGTGAGAAAGCCGGTGTAGTTCCGTGAATGTGGAGTATCTATCGTGGAACGAGAGGTAGGCCAGGTTGAGAGTAAAAGAACCTCCTTGAGCCAAGAGTGTCCCGGTAGCTGATTGCAGTTTCGAAAAAGGTAGAATACAGCATCACGACAGAAGCAGGTACGAGAGCTATACGAGCTAGTTTTCAAAGGAGAACATTACTGAAAGCCAGGACGAGGTTTTGATCGCAGCCAAGGATAGCAGGAAACGGGTCTTGTGTGAAGACATTCTCAGTTCACCAGAAAAAGGTCAGTCTCATTTGTTTGGACATGAATGTATGGGTTTTTCGTATTAAATACCACATTATAAATTGAATAACATAATCGATAATATCAGAAAAGCTTCATCAAACTTAAATAAAATTGTTGCTAATAAATCCTAAGAGTTAAATGTTAATAAAAACTTTCAATTGGAAACCAAAAGGAAATAAGATTCCCATTTGTAAATGTTATGTTTAAGAATAATAAGATCTAGCAAATATTAAGCAGTGATTGCCATTTAAATAAAATAAACAATATTTTGATTATAATTGTAACCCATATGTGTGTATTATTTTACTCTTTTCTTTCCTATCCCGATTAGGAACCATTGAGAAATACTTAGAAGCCACGAGAGTAAGTAATTAATTTTATAATTCGCCCTGAGATTGAAAACATATTGATATGTGATCTGGTAAATTAATTAGATTATGATTAATGCATTGATTAAATTAAATGACATATAAGAATATTATCTCATATCAATAATTAAGATCACATCAACTGTCGTCCAACGTGGAAAGCATTGTAAAGTATTTCTAGTGGCAAATTTGAAGGATAGAAAGAGTAAAGCCGGTATTTGAAAATTTATATGCCTGTGGTAAAAAGTGAGATACTTACATGTGATAACAAAAAATTTTAGATCTCTTTAGGTACAAATTTTACATAACTGATTTAATAATTTACTCTTACGATATTTACATTTGATATATTTATTGACAATTTATAATATTTGGGTTAGAAAAAGTCGTCTTGGTAACATACTAGTAAAATTTCATATTTGGCGGGGATAGTACTTCTTGAAAACAAATGTCTGTGACAAGAAGCAAAAGCAAAGACAACAAAAAACAAAAAGAACATTCAGACCAAGAAGATATTTTAGACACGACAATCATGGCATCAGAACAGCAAGAATTATCAGGAATAGATAAACTATTACAACTGATGCAACTCCAGTCACAAAAACTGGATGAAGCAAAAAGGACAATGGATAAAAATCAGGAAGAAACATCAAAGAAAATGGATGAAACACAACAAAAAATGGATGAAACACAACAAAAAATAGATGAAACACAACAAAAATTGGATCAAAAAATGGATGAAACACAACAAAAAATGGATGAAGCAAAAAGGACGATGGATGAAAATCAACGTGAAACGAAACAAACCATGGAAGAAACATCAAAGAAAATGGATAAAGTGGATCAAAAAATGGATGAAACACAGCAAAAAATGGATGATAGTCAAAAGGAAACAAAACAAGCAATAGAAGAGAACAATAAGAAAATAGAGGAACGCATAGAAAAGTATGAAAAGGAAATAAAAGGATGTTTGACAACAATGAAAAACGAGATAGAACAGCAAGAAATGAAAATTAAAGATCACATGCAAGAACAAGAAATAAAAATGAAGGAGTTAACAAATTGCCAGAAAAAAGAAATGGAAAATTTGGAAAACAAGTTGGAAAATGCTATTCAAGTAGACAGAGAAGAAGTGGAAAAAAGAATCACAGAAATAGAAAAACAAGTCACCGAAAACAGGACGCAACAGAATGTCGGAGAAAGAAGAGAAATGGTTATACATAGCACAGATGACGTGAAGATAAGGTTTGGCGGGGATGTAAGAAGATTACACCCAGTGCCATTCATAAATAGCCTGAAAAAGAAAATACAGCACATCGGAAATTTCGATACAGCAAAAGAAACTATCAGAAACCATCTCAAATATGAAGCAAGCCTATGGTTCGATTGCAAAGAAGAAGAATTTGACAGTTGGCAACAATTTGAACAAAAATTTTTGAATTATTTCTGGGGAAAAGTCCAACAATTGGAAATTAACAAGGAATTGCAAAATGGGAAATATAATGATAGGATGGGTATATCAGAAAGGACATATGCATTACAAATTTACTATAACGCAAAACATTAACATTATAATTACTCATCGGAACAATTAGTCGAACTGATTGCAAGACATTTCGAAGAAACGCTGGAAGACCATATCACATTGCAAAACTACAAAGGCATAGATAGTTTATGCCAATTCCTACAAATAAGAGAATCACGTTTAAGAGAAAGAAAATCAAGAAGGTCGCGAGAAGATTACAGGCCCCGAGAAACACAGGATTACAGAGATAGAAATTAAAATAGGAGGGACTATACAAGACGAGATTTTAATCCCATAAGGGAAAACGAAAATAGAGACAACGGAAGAGGAAATTATGAACAAAGAAATAGGCAATGGAATGAGGACAGAAATCGAGAATATCAGAATAGAAACACCACACGCTCAAATCAAGAAAACAGAAATAATGGTAGACAAAATGAACAGGGATATCGAGAAAACCGAAACAGATCCGACAGACCAAGAGAAAATAGAAGAGAAGTAAATAATACCCAGACAGATGAATATGACGGAGAGAGACATTATGACGAAAATATAAACAACGATGAGCAACCGGCGTCTTTTCACGACGGCGCTCACTAAAAACCAAAAATCAAACAGGAATCTTTTGTAACCCCAAGGAGTTTATTAAATTGGCAAGAAACAACGAAAAGAAAAATGGAGTTAATTTAAAATTTGTGGATGGATTTATCAACGAGAAACCAATTAAAATTATGATAGACACTGGATCTGAAATAACATTGGTCAACAGAAAACTAATAGAAGAAGTTAACTTAACAAATTTAATTTACAAAATACCTAGGGTAAATTTAGTGGGCGCAAACAAACGGACATTGGCAACTATAAATGAAGGCATACGAGTAATGGTACGACTGGGTAAGAAGATGTATGCACTACAATGTGTAATAATGCCAAACATGTCACATGACATGATAGTAGGAGTTGACGAATTGGCAGAAAAACATGTAGTGATAGATTTTAAAAATAATACGATGAATCTAACAGAAGAAAAAGAAGAAGAACAGGACAAGGAACAGGAGAAACAAAATACGGACGAATCAGGTAAAGAACAAACAGTGGAAATGAATTTGGCAACGAAGAAAGGACAAAGAAGAAAAGGGAGAAAAAGTCAGAAAAAGACAAAAGAAAATGAAACCTGTGGCTCCTCAAAAGAAGAGTTGAGCCCAGAAGAAGAAAAATTGAGAGTATCAAAAGCAAAAGAAAACTGGGATTCCTCAAAAGAAGAGATGAGCTCAGGAGAAGAAAAAATAAAGCTAACAAATGAAAGCGAAAAAGATATGATCGAAACAGTGGCATTTGAAGAGGAGGCATATGAAAACGAGGATGCAGAATACACGGTAAAAGTATGTGAAAAATCTGAGGAAAAAGACAGAAGATTGATATGGGAAAAAGGGAAAGACAACATAATAGCCGACACTCTAACACAGGATGAGGACACTGAAAATAAGGAAACAATTACTCTACAGGTGGGACTAATTAGAGTAATACAAGAAGAAAGGGTATAAGACGTAGATTAAAGTAAGGAAATATACAGGGAGTTGGTTTTGCCTCGAGAAAATTTATTTAAAAATGCAGATAACCTTTATCGAATACAAGGCGGGAATTTGTTATATTTCTATTTGATATGAAAATTAAAATTTGATAATTATAAACAAAATTCAATTTAATATAAAATATTTTCAATTTTCTCAACCACGGGCATATAAATTTAGAACAACCTGTATACAACAAATTGTTATATTTAATTTTAAGAAGTGATTAGAAAAAGCTTACGGAACTCGGGACAATGCGCTTAGAAAAAACAAAGTGAATGGCGCGTACCATTATCGTTGTTCGCGGAAGGTTCGATCATTAGCCTATGCTAAATAAAACTCAAGTGAAATCGATAATAGGTCATTATCGTTGTTCGCGGAAGGTTCGATCATTAACCGATGCTAAATAAGACTTAGTGGAAATAGAGAATAGGTCACTAAATTTTGTAAATAGTAGAAAGTAATTTTAGAATGGGAATTAACTATTTTCTTTGAAGTCCATTAAGCATATTTAGAAAGATTAAAAATTGGTTTTGAGGAAGACTGCGAATGAGAGTTGGTGGTGGAAGGTTGATTTGTGAATCTGGAAGGGATATTTAGAAAGTAGGGGAATGAATGACAAATAGAGATCATAATGTTTTGAGCTGTCGAGAAGTGAAGTCCAGTAGTAGACGGTAGTGTACGGAGAGTGAGAAAGCCGGTGTAGTTCCGTGAATGTGGAGTATCTATCGTGGAACGAGAGGTAGGCCAGGTTGAGAGTAAAAGAACCTCCTTGAGCCAAGAGTGTCCCGGTAGCTGATTGCAGTTTCGAAAAAGGTAGAATACAGCATCACGACAGAAGCAGGTACGAGAGCTATACGAGCTAGTTTTCAAAGGAGAACATTACTAAAAGCCAGGACGAGGTTTTGATCGCAGCCAAGGATAGCAGGAAACGGGTCTTGTGTGAAGACATTCTCAGTTCACCAGAAAAAGGTCAGTCTCATTTGTTTGGACATGAATGTATGGGTTTTTCGTATTAAATACCACATTATAAATTGAATAACATAATCAATAATATCAGAAAAGCTTCATCAAACTTAAATAAAATTGTTGCTAATAAATCCTAATAGTTAAATGTTAATAAAAACTTTCAATTGGAAACCAAAAGGAAATAAGATTCCCATTTGTAAATGTTATGTTTAAGAATAATAAGATCTAGCAAATATTAAGCAGTGATTGCCATTTAAATAAAATAAACAATATTTTGATTATAATTGTAACCCATATGTGTGTATTATTTTACTCTTTTCTTTCCTATCCCGATTAGGAACCATTGAGAAATACTTAGAAGCCACGAGAGTAAGTAATTAATTTTATAATTCGCCCTGAGATTGAAAACATATTGATATGTGATCTGGTAAATTAATTAGATTATGATTAATGCATTGATTAAATTAAATGACATATAAGAATATTATCTCATATCAATAATTAAGATCACATCAATATATATGTTTCGTTCTTATGCCATATTTTCTATTCCAAATTCCGTCACTTACAATGAAAATAAATTCTCAGACGTGCCCGCGGTGAGTATACTGACCAAATAAAGTCCTCCGCTTACGCTTTTCGCATCGCGCAAAGCAAGCTCGAGTGGCGACCTCTCTGTCGGTTGCACAGTCGCCATAGGCGGATCGAAGCCAAATTCCTGAAGGGTAACGGTTAACCGTTACAAGCTAGGATGATAGCTTTGATGATTGCCGACCTCCATCGCGGAGATGGCAGTTGAAGAAAAAGAAGTCTACTTGGTTGAGTCTGGTGATCATACAAAGGGTGTCTTTGATGAGCCTCCTACTTCTTTCGTTCTGTCGTTCTACCTCTGACGTGACCTGTCTCCGTTTCATTTAGGGGCACGTCGACGGTTTTAGCGTGAGCAGAGTTTGGCCCGTGACCCGTGTTGAGCTGCCCCCCCCCCCACTTGCAAAAATTAAAAAATAAATAGCGCTGATTTATGAGCTATTTATGAGCTCTCATATTCAGTAAATTAAAAACTTTGAGCTCGTTCCTCTTCTTCTTCTTTAAGTACCGTGCCCAAATTTTTAGGCGTGGGTAGCTTCCATAACAATTTGCCGATATCGTTCTCGATCTTGTGCGGCATGTAACAATTGATCTGCCGATAAGCCAGTCCATTGACGAAGGTTTCGGAGCCATGAATATTTCTTTCGACCAATTCCTCTTTTTCCGTCGATCTTTCCATTGAGTATTAACTGCAGCATCCTGTATCTGCTACCTCTCATTATATGCCCCAGATATTCAAGTTTTCTCTTTTTTATCATCTTCATTAAGTCACCTTCGCCTTGACCTACTCTGTTTAAGACTTTTCTCTGTTAGAAATGCGTTGAACCCAAGATATTCTGAGCATTCTACGATATGACCACATCTCAAAGGCTTCTAATTTGTTCATCATGTTAACCTTCATGATCCAGGTTTCACATCCATATAGTAATACAGGATACACATAACATTTTAGGAACTTCAGTTAGTAACTTAGTTAGTAACTTACTTAGTAAGTTCAGCTGAGAGTTGCTCAGAATAGATCTAAGTTTCATAAATGCTCCTCTTGCAATTTCTATACGAGTTTTAATTTCTTTATCCGGATTTAGTGTCTCGTTTATCCAACATCCTAGGTATTTAAAATGGTTAACTTTTGTTATTGATTCATCACTGACAATTAGTTGCATAGGGCCGACGTCTTGTTTACTAACCACAAGTAACTTTGTCTTTGTTGCATTTATGTTAAGTCCGTCATTGGAGCATTCTCTAGTGACTCGATCTATAAGGAATTGAAGATCTTCGATGTTTTCAGCCATGATCGCGGTGTCGTCTGCATATCTGATGTTGTTAATAGTTGCACCCCCGATTCGAACTCCACATTGTCCTTCCAAGGCTTCATTAAAAATTATTTCTGAATATACGTTAAACAAAGTTGGCGATAACACACAACCCTGTCTGACACCTCTTTGAATGCAAATTTTGTCTGTTTCTTTGCAGTCTACCAGAATAGAAGCTTCTTGATTCCAATATAGATGTTGTAAAAGTCTCAGATCTTTATCATCTATTCCAATCATTTCTAGATATTGAAACAACCTATCATGTTGAACTCTATCAAACGCCTTCTCAAAATCTATAAAGCAGACGTAAATTGGTTTCTGTACTTCCCATGATCGTTGACGTAATGTTAACATTGAGAACAAAGCTTCCCTTGTTCCCAATCCTTCTCTGAAACCGAATTGTTTGTTTCCCATTGTCTCTTCACATTTCTGCTTGATTCTATTAAGAATTATCTTAAGAAGTAGCTTGAGAGAGTGGCTCATGAGACTAATTAGTCTAAAGTCTTTACACGATGATGTATTAGGTTTTTTTGGGAGTGGAATAAATGTAGACTCTAACCATATCTGTGGCATCATGCCAGTCTCGTATATATGGTTATAAATGTTTGTTAGTTGTGAGACATTGTCGTCATCCAGAAGTTTGAGCCAGTCTGATGGTACTTGGTCAGGGCCTGGAGATTTCCCATTTTTGCTCTGTTTGATGGCTTTCTCTACTTCCGCTTTTAAAATGCTAGGACCAGTATTCGTATACTTTGTGGTGTTAAGTGGTGGCCTCGTATCCAGGAAGAGCTCTTTTATACAGTTAGTCCATTCTTCCTTTTTTTCATCCAAGTCGAGAATTATTTTACCTTTGGAGTTTCTCATAAAGTGAGGAGTTCTTTTTCTCTGAGTGTAGATAATTTCTTTAAGCTTTTTATGTATATTAAACTCGTCATGTTTTCTTTGTAGTTCTTCCATTTCACGACATCTTTGTTCCATCCAGTCCTCTTTTGCTTGCTTAACCTCGTACCTTATTTGTCGATATATCTCTCTATACCGAATCTCGTCTTTGTTTTTCCAATTTCTTCTTTGTTGAATAAGGTCTAGTATTTTATCGGTCATCCAATCCTTTTTCTTTATTGAGTCTTTTTCTGGTTTCAAAACTTCGTTTGCTATGGTAACCATGGCGGAATTCATGATATCTAGATTTTGACCGATATTTTCTTGTTCAGCTCGTTCCACTGAGCAGGAATTTAATATTTTATTGGGGGGGGGGGGCTGAGTACTTAAAAATAGGGATATTGAATAGATCTTTGCGGGAGAATTACGAGATATTTATGAGCACCCGAAGTGATATGATATCGCGGATATAATTCGTATGGCTGATATATTATAAGAATAAACTCTTAAATCACGCCCATTTAGATTATTGAGCTACAACCCCTTCGCACGAAAACCACCCCATCTTCCCGGCTTAAGAGAGAGATGAAATGAGCTTACCATGCTCAGTGGACCGAGCTCAAAATTTTTAATTTGCGGAATATGAGAGGTCATAAATAGCTCATAAATTTTTGCATTTTTGCTCATTGTTTCTTAATTATTGCAAGTGGGGGGGGGGGGAGCAGGTCAACACGGGTTATATAATGCTAAGTGCGGAAAGTGTGCAGTTGTGCTCCCCATTTTGTATTAGTTACTTTGCAGACTGCAGACGATATTATTTCTGGCACTTACTTTTTTCTTGATATATTGACAGTGGTATCGATAACACATAATACGTGTTATCGTTATATTATGTCCGCCGACGTATTTTGGCGTCTCGTTGTATTTCAGCACCTGACCACGCCTTCCAGCTCTAGCGGCCTTCAGGCATGCTTGTTTCTAAGGTGGAAAGCACACAACTGGTTTTTGTTGGAATGGGTTTCAAATGGTTTTCATCATAGTATAGTGCTAACTCTACCAGAGCATCTGTTCGTTTCACTTCGATCTCATTGAAGGTTCTTCACTGAGCTGCCACAGCTGTATTATCAGCGTAAATAAATTGCCTTGTCTGTTGGTTTATGGGTTGGTAATTGGTGTATACAGTGTGTCGGCGTAACTTGGAACCATATGGGAAACTTTTTTAATATCAATTTTACGAAAAAAAGTTATTCTTTATAAAGTGCTCTGCATAGTCTAAGACCTAAGACGCAATCATCATATATCAAATTTTATCAACAGTATACGAGGTATGTCAAAAAATATGAATTTCGCTCAAGAGTAAAGTGCCTGTATATTTTATAATATCGAAAATTGTCATTGAGAAAAGTTGTTTACAATTAAAAATTATGTTATAATCTCCATTTACACTCTTCTAATTGAAAAAACATTTTTTGAAAATTTTCCTCAAATCAAACATTAAACATAATTTTTATTTATGATAGCTCCGGTATTATTAATTTTACGAAAAAAGTTATTCCTTATAAAACGTTCTGCATAGTCTAACAACTAAGATAAAAGTATAAGATAATAAATTTTTTCCATTTTATACGAGGTATGTCAAAAATATGAATTTCGCTGAAGAGTAAAGTAGGTACCTTTAATTTTTACAATTTTGAAAATTGTTATTATAAAAAGTTGTTCAGAGAATTAAAAACTATGTTTCAATATGCCACTGCATCCTTCTAGTGAAAATATTGTGAATTATAAAGGTATTTTACTCTTGAGTAAAATTCATATTTTTAAAATTGAAAAAAATTGATATCTTATGATTGCATCTTAGTTTTTTGATTATTCAGACATTTTTATAAAGAATATCTTTTTTTACGCAAAATTAATAATAACAGAGTTATCTTAAATAACAATGATGTTGGGTGTCCGTAAGTTAAAGAAAATTTTCAAATTTTTTTTTTCAATTAGGATTGTGTAAATGCAGATTATAACATAATATTTAATTACGTACAACTTTTCTCAATGACAATCTTCGATATTGTGAAATATAAAGGCACTTTACTCTTGAGCGAAATTCATATTTTTGGATATACCTCGTATATTATTGATAAAATTTGATATCTAATGATTGCATCTTAGGTTTTAGACTATGCAGAACACTTTCTGAGGAATAACTTTTTTTCGTAAAATTGATATTAAAAAAGTTTCCCATATGGTTCCAAGTTACGCAGACACCCTGTATATTCTATAGAATCGGCGCGAGGACACTTCCATTTGGGAGCCCATTTTTTGGTCCCTCCACACTCCACCGACTGTTCTTGGACTGGACCGTTACGTAGAAGCGTCTAAATGTACATATGTATCACTGTATCAGGTATCCACTAGTTGAGGGATTTTTCATAATCAAGCGGGACAGTAATAAGAGATATATTTTTTTGGTTACGACTGATTAAAAATGATAACTAGTCGATCAGTTTTTAATATTCTTCTTCTTCTTCTTCAGGTGCCATCTCCGCTACGGAGGTTGGCAATCATCATAGCTATTTTAATTTTTGAGGCAGTAGCTCTAAATAGTTGTTTCGAGCTGCATCCAAACCACTCTCTCAGGTTCTTCAACCATGAAATTCGTCTTCTTCCGATGCTTCTTCTGCCATCTATCTTTTCCTGCATTATGAGTCGTAGGATGCCATACTTCTCGCCCCGCATCACATGTCCGAGATACTGTAGCTTCTTTTCTTTAATTGTAAGTTCAACTTCCTTTTCTTTACCTATTCTTCTCAGTACTTCATTGTTTGTAACTCTATCTACCCAGGAAACCCTCATAATTTTTCTATAGGTCCACATTTCAAAGGCGTTAAGTCGTCTCATTGTCTCTACATTTAACGTCCATGATTCCACTCCATAGTATAGAACACTGTAGACGTAACATTTTGTTAGGCGTACTTTAAGAGCTAATGTTAAATCTTTGCTACATAGGACCTTTTTCATTTTTATAAAATTAGAACGTGCTTTTTCGATTCTGACTTTTATTTCTGCAGTGTAGTCGTTATTTTCTGTTATAAGTGTTCCTAGGTAAGTGTACTTTTTTACTCTTTCGATCTGCTGGCCCTCTACTATCAAGATTTCGTTAGTATTATGGTTGTTTTTACTAATTTTCATAAACTTCGTCTTTTTGATATTGAGAGAGAGTCCGTACTCCCTACTACACCTTACTATTTTACTCATGAGTCTTTGCAGGTGTTGTAAACTATCGGCTATTATTACTGTATCATCTGCATGTCTGATGTTGTTAACTAAGACTCCATTAATATTCTTATCATTTATTAATTATTGTTCTATTACTATTTATTATTTGTGAATAATTTATTTTGATTGTACTGATAAATAACTACATCTTTATGTAGTTAAACATTTTGTTTCTTTTTTTTTAACTATGTATATTCAAAAGAGTAGGTATTTCTGAAGAAGCTTTTAGGTTCTTTTATTACTCTTTCTGTCAAGTAACGTCGTGAGCAATTATTTTATTGTATTATATATTGCAACAACTGCCCGTGATAAACACAGTTCACATCCTTAACAACAAGCAGATCCTTCATATCTCTTTACATTTATTGTTCTGATTTAACCTTATTTGTGAAGAACATAAATGTGATCTGAATTTGGAAACTGAATTAACGCACTATCCCACGGTACGGTTAAGTCGTTAAATTGGCGGCCGAGTAGCCACTCCCACAAACAAAAGTCCAAGGCTACTACTCTAGGAAGTACTCGAAAATAATTTATGTCAAAGTTTTATAAGTACATCTCATATTATACAGGGTGTCCCGAAAAGAATGGTCATAAATTATACCACACATTCTGGGGTCAAAAATAGTTCGGTTGAACCTAACTTACCTTAGTACAAATGTGCTCATAAAAAAAGTTACAGCCCTTTGAAGTTACAAAATGAAAATCAATTTTTTTCAATATATCGAAAACTCTCAGAGATTTTTTATTGAAAACGGACATGTATCATTCTAATGGCAGGACCACCTTAAAACAAAATTATAGTGAAATTTGTCCACCCCATAAAAATTTATGGGGATTTTGTTCCCTTAAACCCCCCCAAACTTTTGTGTACGTTCCAATTAATTCATTATTGTGGTACCATTAGTTGAACACAACGTTTTTAAAATTTTTTTTGCCTCTTAGTATTTTTTCGATAAGCCAGTTTTTATCGAGATGCGGCTTCCTTTTTACTATATTTACATAAAAAATTTATGGGGGTCTTGTTCCTTTAAACCCCCCAAATGTTTGTGTACGTTCCAATTAAACTATTATTGTGGTACCATTAGTTAAACGCAGTGTTTTTAAAACTTTTTTGCCTCTTAGTCTTTTTTTGATAAGTCAACTTTTATCGAGATGTGGCTTCTTTTTCAAAATGTACCAAAAAATTTAAGTTATAAATAAATTTTCAGCTTATTAACAGGTGTCTATAATCATACTGAACCATATACAAATAGGTGGTGGATTCGAAAAATATTCAAAATATCTCGATAAACACTGGCTTATCAAAAAAGTACTAAGAGGCAAAAAAGTTTTACAAATATTGTGTTTAACTAATGGTGCCACCATAATAATTTAATTGGAACGTACATAAAAGTTTAGGGGGGTTTAAGGGAACAAAACCCCCATAAAATTTTTATGGGGTGCACAAATTTCACTATAATTTTTTTTTAAGATGTTGCTGTAATAAAAATTCCTCATGTTCATTTTCAATAAAAAACCTGTAGGAGTTTTCGATATATGAAGAAAAATCAATTTTCATTTTGTAACTTCAAAGGACTGTAACTTTTTTTGTGTGCACTATTGTATATAGGTAAGTGAGGTTCAATCAACCTATTTTTGACCCCAGAATCTGTGGTATAATTTATGACCAATCTTTTCGGGACACCCTGTATAAAAGGAGAAATAAAAGGAGTATTAAAAATGAAATTAGAAGCAATTACTATTTACAAATGTACACTTATACTTTATACTTGTAGTTTAAATGGATAATTTCAATTTTAGTATAGTATAGTTGATCCAAAAGATGGCATAACCCAGACATCCAAAGTGAAAGTTATCCTTCAACACCAAATTGTTCTATAAGGTCCACACAATGTCCAGAAAAAAGTCACACCATTTTGAGCGTCGGGTTTAGGGGAGAGAGGGGTAAGAAATCGGTAAATTCGTAGTTTTTTAAGTTTTTCGCCAAAATTGTTCTACATTAAATTTGAAATAAAAAAGGTCCTATGCATAATCTTTCTAAAATGAATGGTTCCAAAGTTACGGAGGTAGTATAGTATAACTGGTCCAAAAAAGGCCTAACCCAAACATCCAAAGTAAAAGTTTTCCTCCAATACCAAAATGTTCTATATGGTCCACATATTGTTCAGTAAAAAGTTACACCATTTTGAGCGTCCGGTTTGGGAGGGAGATGGGAGAGAAACCGGTAAATTAGTAGTTTTTTTAAGTTTTTCGTCAATATTTCTAGAACTATGCTTTAGCGTAAACAATGTTATATAGAAAAAAGGTCTACATGACATTTAAAACAAAAAACGTTCTATTCATAATTTTTATAAAATCAACGGTTCCAGAGTTACGGAGAGTGAAAAGTCGAGGTTTTTGATACTTTTTATATTTTTTGGGCAATATTTATGATATAACTGTACCAAAAACCCAGACATCCAAAGAGAAAGTTATCCTCCAACACCAAATTGTTCTATATGGTCCACATAATGTTCAGAAAAAAGTCACACCATTTTTAGCATCGGGTTTGGGGGGGAGAGGGGGGAGAAATCGGTAAATATAAAAAGTATCGAAAACCTCTACTTTTCACCCTCCGTAACTGTGGAACCGTTGATTTTATAACAATTTTGTATAGAATCTTTTTTGTTTTAAATTTTATCTAGAACAGAGGTTCTCAATCTTTTTGAGTCAGGTACCACCAAATACTTTTTATTATTTTTGGTACCACCTAACTAAAATACCTGTCTAGCTAGGTGATCTAATTAACTATAATTGTGCCAATGGTGGTGCTGATTTTGGCTGTTTTGAGTTTTGCGTACCACCTCAAATAATGAAATGTACCACCAGTGGTACATGTACCACAGATTGAGAACCGCTGATCTAGAACATTTTTCTATAGGACATTCCTTACGCTAAAGCATAGTTTTAGAAATATTGACGAAAAACTTAAAAAAACTACTAATTTACCGACTTCTCCCCCATCTCCCCCCCCCCAAACCGGACGCTCAGAATGGTGTAACTTTTTACTGAACAATATGTGGACCATATAGAACAATTTGGTGTTAAAGAAAAACTTTTACTTTGGATGTCTGGGTTAGGCCTTTTTTTGGACCCATTATACTATACTACCTCCGTAACTTTGGAACCGTTCATTTTAGAAGGGTTATGCATAGGGCCTTTTTTATTTAAAATTTAATGTAGAATAATTTTGTGTAGAAGGTTGTTCATGCTAAACCGCTTAGTTTTAGAAATATTGACAAAAAACCTAAAAAACTACGAATTTGCCGATTTCTCCCCGCTCTCCCCTCCAAACCCGACGCTCAAAATGGTGTGACTTTTTTCTGAACATTATATGGACCATATAGAACAATTTGGTGTTGGAGGATTACTTTCACTTTGAATGTCTGGGTTTGGGTCTAACTATACCATACTATTTGATTATTTATCAAATCTAGTAATTATTTTGTTATATTTATAGTACCTGAGTACCTTTAACAATTTCGCTGATTAATACATAGAATTGAGTGGCCATTTGCCAAAAGCTGATATGTCCACTTTCGATTTTTTCAGAAGAGCAAATTCAAATTTTCACGATGTCCATAAAATCACAGTTTTAGAAATATCATATTTGGTTTTGAGTTTAATGTCTATACAGCTATTTATGTGAGTTGACATATAAGAAAAAACTGTAATTTTATGGCCGTCGCGTCGTGGAAATTTGAATTTGCTCTCCTGAAAAGTACCTAAAATGGACATATCTGCTTTTGGCAAACGACCACTGAACTGGATATTGCAGAAGGGTCTAGGACGTTTCATCGCCGCCGTTTCGATGCCGCCAGTTCGATGCCGATGCCGGCCGATTCATCGCCAGTCAATTAATCGCTATTTGATATATTTCCGAATTTTCGACAGTTATAATCATTATTTATTTTTAGTATTAAATAGGAATTCTAGGAAATGCGAAATATGACGGCGATGAAATGGACTGGCGATGAACCGGCGGCATCGAAACGGCGGCGATGAACCGGCGGCGATGAAACGTCCCATTCCGTTGCAGAAACAGTTTTGTCATGCTATTATTTGTAATTGTAATTGCAATCTGCCTTGCTTCCTTGAATACTTATTTTCACTCAAGTTTTCTCTCCCTTCTTCTATTTTCCCCATCGCCTTTGAGGGTAATATATTCGCTCTTGATAGGTGTCCTGTCCATCTTAGTGTATCTATTTTTATGAAGGATATTGTTTTCCTATCATCTGCTATTTCCTTATATTTTCTCACGTTTTAACGCTTTCTTCAGATGTCGTTTTCCTAGATAGAACCAAATATTCTTTTTAAGATTTTACCACATGTTCCTTTGAGGACTATACGTGAATCTTTCCATTGAACTGTATGTTCATTTTCCCCCGCAAGTTTATATATTTGAGATATGTCAAAATCTATATGTTTGATGTAAAATTGAAGTTCACTTATTCTAACATTTAACCCTTTCAGTTTTTTTTTCAGCAACCGAAAATAGTTATTTATGAAACAGTTCGTGAAGTATGCTTTTTGCGAACGCACGCGATGTTTAGAGCTCAAGCGACAGTGGAGTGAGTGCTATACAACGCGTAAGTTCGCAAAAAGTACTTCACGCACAGTTTCATACAATATTTTATCTACGATAAACAAGCAAAAAAAACTGTAACTCTTCGCCACTGGAATTCATTTCTATTCTACAATTTTTAGAACTTTGACATTTAAAAAATCTAACTTCTTTCAAGCCACAAAACTGTTAAATCTTTTGTTGTAATTTATTGCTCACATGTCATCACCATGACAACGCGAAAGTTAAGGATATTTGATTATATGAAAGTGTGCCAAAAAACAGTTCGAAAAACTAAATCCCATTTAAAATACATTGTTACTTTACGCACACTTTAAATCCTTCACGCACTGCTATCTATAATGACAGTTTTCACAAACTAAAAAATTATACATAATATGAGACAGAGTAGATAAAATACTTTTTCTACAACCACTATTCAAAATGCACTTTTTTCTACAACCACTATTCAAAGTGCACTTTTCTGCACGGTTTTATGTTAGCAAACTTGATATTTTCTCACAGTATAAGATATTTGACATTAGTGTGCAGAAAAGTGACGTTTCTGTGCCGCAAAGTGACGTTTCTGTGCCGCAAAGTTCTTTTCTGCACAGTTGACTACCTCATTCTGAGTAACGTTATATTCTGTTTACATCCGTGGACGACCGCATTCTGAGTAACGTTATATTCTGTTTACATCCGTGATCCGTGGTTAAACTTTAGACAAATATATAACCTATAAGACAATTATTATATTTAACTATAGCATAGAAACTAAATTATGGATGTTACAACTGTTTTATTTTACAATTTTATTCTTATTAAACATTTTATAATTATCAAATAACCAATAAGGATTTAGCAACCTGTGCAAGAGACGTCGAATGAAGTAGGTTTTGTGTAAATCCGTGACTGCATACATGTAATGTCAATAATGTGTAATAATTGTTTAAATTTAAACAAATTAAGGCAGTGCATTAATTTTTTAACTGATTTCTGTGCAATTTATTTAGGTATAAGGAATTTAAATTGATTAGTAGGTATTAATTAAATACAGTTTAAAATTTATCACATAGGTACCTATTATAATTAATCGTCGTTTGGAAATTGTGATTTTTATTTTTAGGAAAAACTGTGCTTGTAGAAAAAGTATAGTTATAGGACTTATTTTGGACATACATTTTTTCACCCCCAAGAGTGGGTGAAAGTCACCCCCAGGGCAAAAGCACACATCGGCACAATATCACTTTTTTTCTTTGACATGTAAGCTATACGTATGCCAAATTTCATGTCAATCCAAGCGGTTCTTTAAAATTTAGAGCAAAAACCGTGAAAGAATGGACTACTGATGATTTGGTTAAAGAGGAAAGTATGCTTGTTGTAACAACACCAAAAACACTGCAGACTAAAATATTTCCTTTCAGAAAATAAGATATCGAGCCTCTGGCTGCCTTTCAAAATTTTAAATAAAAACATTCGTTCCTAGAACTGCAACGACCCACTTTGTATTCAACCAGGCGTCAAAATTTTGAATTTTCAGGTCCTTTTGTTGATAAATAGGCAGGTCCGACCACACGGTAGCCCATTCTAATGATGTAACTGACCATAGTCTGAGCATCTTAAGGCGGTAACTTATGAAATTGTGAAAGGGCTATTTTAAAAATGTGCAGAGGTTTATTTTACGGTTGTCTGACTTTTAAATCTTAAATGGGTTTAGAAATCTTTCTAAACCCATTTAAGATTTAAAAGTCAGACAACCGTAAAATAAACCTCTGCACATTTTTAAAATAGCCCTTTCACAATTTCATAAGTTACCGCCTTAAGATGCTCAGACTATGGTCAGTTACATCATTAGAATGGGCTACCGTGTGGTCGGACCTGCCTATTTATCAACAAAAGGACCTGAAAATTCAAAATTTTGACGCCTGGTTGAATACAAAGTGGGTCGTTGCAGTTCTAGGAACGAAATAAGTATAAGTATAAGTATTCTGCACAGTTTCTTGTTAAGAAACTTGACATTTTCTCACAATATATGATATATGACATTACTGTGCAGAAAAGTGACGTTTCTGTGCCGGAAAGTTCTTTTCTGTACAGTACCATTACATTCCACAAAAAATAGTATATTGTGCAACAAGTGCAGAAAGGTACTAATTTCTCACGAGTTTGAAAAGTTGCGGTACGAGCGCAAGCGAGTGCCGCAATTCAAACGAGTGAGAAATTACCTTTCTGCACGTGTTTCACACTATACTTTTTCTACAAGCACAGTTTTTCCTAAAAATAAAAATCACAATTTCCAAACGACGATTAATTATAATAGGTACCTATGTGATAAATTTTAAACTGTATTTAATTAATACCTACTAATCAATTTAAATTCCTTATACCTAAATAAATTGCACAGAAATCAGTTAAAAAATTAATGCACTGCCTTAATTTGTTTAAATTTAAACAATTATTACACATTATTGACATTATATTCATTCAGTCGCGGATTTACACAAAACCTACTTCATTCGACGTCTCTTGCACAGGTTGCTAAATCCTTATTGGTTATTTGATAATTATAAAATGTTTAATAAGAATAAAATTGTAAAATAAAACAGTTGTAACATCCATAATTTAGTTTCTATGCTATAGTTAAATATAATAATTGTCTTATAGGTTATATATTTGTCTAAAGTTTAACCACGGATGTAAACAGAATATAACGTTACTCAGAATGCGATAGTCCACGGATGTAAACAGAATATACGTTACTCAGAATGAGGTAGTCAACTGTGCTGAAAAGAACTTTGCGGCACAGAAACGTCACTTTGCGGCACAGAAACGTCACTTTTCTGCACACTAATGTCAAATATCTTATACTGTGAGAAAATATCAAGTTTGCTAACATAAAACCGTGCAGAAAAGTGCACTTTGAATAGTGGTTGTAGAAAAATATAATTATAACACGTTTTGATGAAATTGTTTTATTTGAGATATTAGATTTGATAGAACTTTTCAAAAAAGAACCGATTTAGATTGATCTCATGTCCGAGAAATCTGGAAAATTCGCAAATTTTACATAATATTTTTGAACTTTAAATTTAGTCAAAAATGAATAACTATTTTCATTTTCCAACCAGTTGTTCATTTTTGATTTACATGTTTACTCTGATTGTAGTACGAAAGGAACCATTCTCGTTGGAACTTTACCGCGCTGAGCAGATGGGACGTGAATTATAAATTGTAAAATTCCCTCATCTTCCTTAGTCTCAGCATCCGTTATGGCTTGCAAATTGTAGAAGCCTCGGAGGTGTAACCAGAGAAGGTTCCCATTGTTTTCAATCTGGTGGGATGTAGAGTAGCATCTTTTGATATTTTTTTATGTGCTACTAGATAGAAAACTAACTTTTTAAATTTAGTATTCTACAAATGACTACCTCATTCTGAGTAACTTTTGTATCTTCTCTTTACATCTGTGGTTAAAGTGTAGACAAGTATATAACCTGTAAGATAGTTATTATACTTAATTATAGTATAGAAATTACATTACGAATGGTTACAACTGTTTTATTTCACAATTTTATTGTTAATAAACATTTTATAATTATCGAATAACCAATAAGGATTTAGCAATCTTAGCAAGATAGGTCGAATGAAGTAGGTATACGCTCTGAGCTTCGCTGGTGTCGCTCCTAGCGGTTAATAATTCAACTTTCACCGGTAATTTTTAAATTTATTATTTAATTGTTATCGTTTAATATTTACAACGCTAAAAAGTAATTAAATTGTAATAGATTTTTTTAAGATTTTGCTAATCATTTTGACGTTCTATTGATAAAATATTAATTTCTTACTTCGGATACTTTCACAATTATCGTGTAGATGGCGCTAAGATTTTTAGATTAAATTATAATTACATATAAGGAACATTAAAAAAACTTAAATTCAGTATTTAAAACGTAAGTATATTTAAGGTAAAAATATATACCACAGCTTTGACCAACTAATATTTTTTATAATTAATGTTTTTAATTTTAATTTTACATTAATCACTTTGACATTTATGTCAAATTTCCGGTAAACGTTTACAGACTTGCCACTACTCCACAAACCATACATACTCATAGACGTTTCACGTAAATTGTCAAGGTCAAGACAGCAAATTAGTTACCATTCCAATCCAGAGATGTCGCTGTCAGTCAATTCTCTTGTCATATTTAACAACTGACAGTTTACAATTAAATTAATTTGTTAATTTACTTTTTATTTTACAGTTTGTGGCTTAATTATTTTATTATAGTGGTGTTACGTTTTTAATTAGATTTAATCACAATTTTAATCAAGTGTATTAACCTCCTCTCCGTTTTATGAGTAGAATTTTTAGTTTACATTGATCATCCCGTGTTGTGTTTCTCCACATTTAAAAAAAAACAATATAATAGATCCTGAAACAGTTTATTCCAATGGACAAGTGTGTCATCAACATTTCGGACCTATATATTTTTGGAAGTTTGTAAAAGATTATAAGGTAATATTTATCTAAACAATCATCCTACAAGATTCTTTCAAAAATTTTCATTCAACTCGATACACATCAGTGCTTTCACGTGACACATAGCAGTAGTGTTTAGCATTTTGAAAACAAATTGGAATATTTGAAGTTTTCAGTAAAATATGGAATAAAACATTGAATTGTCTTTCTGTTGTTTTAATTTCCTGCGAAATTTCATCAAAAATCCCGCAAAATTTATAATTTGAAATTCTCACGTAACTAAAATTTGTCAATTTAGTTCCCATTCCAATCAAGAGATGGCGTTAATTCGATCCGAAAGATTAACATGGTCGTGAAACGTCTATGAGTATGTATGGTTTGTGCACTACTCGCGCTCGAGAATTTGTAAATATCCCCTCTACGTACGAGCTCACAGCGGATAGTGGAAATCTGTGTCTGTATAAATATAACGTCAAATGTGCCATTATTTTATAATAATTATTTAAAATAGTTTTAATTCAAACAAATTAATATAAGGCAGTGCATTAATTTTTTAACTGATTTCTGTGTAATTTGTTTAGGTATAAGGAATTTAAATTGATTAGTATCAATTAAATGCAGTTTAAAATTGATAATTTATTATTATAATTAATTAAGGTTCATTCAGAAATTGTGATTTTTATTTTATATATGGAAGTAGAAGGCCAAGTACAAATAAATGGATAAAGATCAGGCACTTTTAAAGGGGATAAGGGAATTAAACAAGGAGATGGACTAAGCCCTCTCTTGTTTACCATAGTCATGGATAAAAAATACCAAAGATCAACTCCCTTCTATACGCTGATGATATAGTTTTAATCACAGACACAGTAGAGAAAATGCAGAAACTAATAGAAATTTGGCAAAAAGAGATACAGAATTTTAAAGTGGAAATGAATCTCAACAAAACAAAACTTATGATAATAAATGAAGATGAGAAAAAAGAGAGGAATACTAATATAATAGTAAGGGAACAAGTAATAGAACACGTATCTACTTTTGAATATTTGGGAAATATAATAACAGATGATGGGAAAACGGACTTGGCAATAAGTAATAAACTGAAGAAAGCAACTAACGTATATTACTTTTAAAATAATACAATTTTTGGAAAGTCAAAAATAAACAGCAAAAGTAAACTCCGAGTATATAACAGCATAGTAAATCCGATAATGACAAATGGGGCGGAAACATGGATTGTGCAAAAGAAACAAGAATCAATGATAAACGAGACCAAGATGAAATACATGAGAAAAATAACTGGATTTACGAAGTTTGATAGATTCAGAAATGAAGATATAAGAAGAGAGCTGGAACAAGAACCGATAATGGGGAAGATCGAAAACAAACAATGAAGCTGGTTTTTACAAAGAATGTATATGAAGCCAAAATGGGAAACAAAAGAAAAAAGGGAAGGCTGAGGAAGACATGGGTGGACCAGATCCAGGTTATAGGTGAAAGGAGACACGTGAGTATAAGGGATATGAAGAACCTGGCCACCAATAGAAGTGCTTAGAAGAAATGGATAAAAGGCGGAACTCAACATCCGACGCCCTGAAGAGCACTAAGGATTATGAGAAAGAAGAAGAAGATTTTTTGCAAAGACTGTGGTTTTAGAAAAAGTATAGTGTGTAACACGTGCAGAAAAGTAATTTCTCACTCGTTTGAATTGCGGCACTCGCTTGCGCTCGTACCGCAACTTTTCAAACTCGTGAGAAATTAGTACCTTTCTGCACTTGTTGCACAATATACTATTTTCTACGAGCGTGCAAAAAGTCTACTTTTCGGCACGCCTTTTAGTTTGGAAAGTTTTACTTTTCCGCATTACTTTTCCGCACTGAATTGATATATTTTAATATGGCCTTAAAATAATTATAATACCTGCAATAAACTAATATTTAGATATTAATTACTAATTTATTTCAAATGTATCTTATTGTGTTCATTTTTTAATGCAATTAACGCGACAATTCGATGAAATAAAATTATTTTTACATAATATTCGAAAGTCAAATCAGTAGACAATAACAGTGGTTTTGAATCGTCGTCATGGAAACCAAGATCGTCGTCATGTTAACCAATTATATTGAAAAGTTTAGTTTTGACAACCTTATCAAAGAATTAATTTGTGTATTGTCAGTAGTAATTGCACAAGAGCTCTGAAATTATTGAATTTTTCCCGAGTGACACTTTGACAGTTTTAATTATGTCAAAGTGTCACGAGAGCAAAAATTCTATATTAATTTCGGAGGTCGAGTGCAATTTGTTGCGATTATTTCATGAATAAAACTGTTCAAAACCAAAATTTTATTGTAATTTATTTATGTAAGTACCATTAAACACACAGTTTTTATAAACATTTGACGATTGAAAGTCATCACTTTTATAATTTTTAAAACATTAATTGTCATTAATGTCACTGAATGTATTTTTTAGTAGCAACGAAGGGCATCTGACGTAATATACTTAACGTCGGGATATTATCAAAAACTATCACCTTAATTTGCATCTCTGTAGCTTTCTATTGGTCAGAATCTCGTATGAATGAAATAATTATATTAATTCAATTAATTGATTAAGATTTGGTCATTTTTTAAACGCTCGTAGGAAAAATACTGTTCCTAACTCTTGCGGAAAGTCTCTTTTCCGCACTCGACTTACTGCAATCGCGTGCGGAAAAGTATGACTTTCCGCACTAGTTAGGAAAATAACTATTTTGTCTAAAATGTACTTAATCATATACCGCTTTTTTGCCATTAATAAATATATCTTTTTCTTCATGTGCCATACTCGATTATCGAGCATTGGCTATCAAATTTGCTGTAGTAATTTTGTTAACGGCAGCTCGGAAAAGGTATGTAGAGGATCTGTTAAACCATTCTCCCGGTTTTTAAGCCATGACGTTCTTCTTCGACCTGGCCCGCTTCCTGCGTCTACGTTGCTCTTTATTAATAAATGGAGTATATTATATCTCTCTGGGTGTCGCATAACGTGGCCAAAATATTCAAGTTTTCGATCTTTAACTGTTTTGACTTCCGTGGCTTTTCCCATTAGGTGCAAAACAAATTCGTAACGGACTCTATCGACCCAACTTATTCGTAGGATTCTACGATATACCCAGATTTCAAAGGCTTCCAATTTTTTGAGAAGTGTATCTGTTAAAGTCCAACTTTCGACACCGTACAAAAGAGTAGAGAACACATTATATCTCACTAATATAATTTTCAGATTTAAAGTAATAAAAAATCAATGGGAAAATCCCAATAGTTGGCTGTATACCATAGTTTAAAAAACCAATACAGAAGTCAAAACTTCGAGATGTATTCTGGTATAAAATCGTTTATTTATAACTATAAAATGTCATCGATTGCAGAACGTTTTCGTTCTAAACAGAACATCTTCAGTGCATCCTGCCGAGTATTTTGAAACTAGCACACTGTAAATAGTGTTAACATCATATATATGGTTTACATAATGTAATATGTTAAAATGTTATGACTACAAGTCGATGTTAATAGATAAAGTGGAACACATGCTAAAAGGGTGCCATGGTTCCCTGCTCGAAGATGCTAGGTACTTGCCAATTCAATGGGCACAGACCAACTGGCCAGTGTAACAAAAATGAACTTCTGTTGGAGTGAAAGTAAAAAGAAAGATATACTCCAACAGAAGTAAGGAAAAAGAAGAAAGAAAAGAACTGGTATAAAAATGAAGAGAGAGTGGGGTGTGTAAAGAAAAGGGTGAAGTGACTTCTACGTTGAGAAGCCGCAATAGGAAAAATAAAAAAAATACTACTAAAGTGCAGTAGTACTGAAGAAAGGGGAATTAGAAGGGATAGAAGTAGAAGTGGGAAGAGACAGAGGCAAACTGAATAGAGTTGGCTAGCAAGAGATGCAAGAAAACCACTTGACACTCAAGGATGGATACGGCTCGTTTGCATGCCTGTCGAAGGACAGTAGCTCTATATAGATAGTAATGATGACTAAAAGATGAAATAATAAAATAAGAATAATGTACTGAAACTGCATGAAGATGGATAATTGCTAAAGACGAACAAGATAAATAAATCTAACAAATCATGGGCGCCATGAAAATGATCTTCGATCATTTTCCCAGGTATCTTACACTGCTGTCAAATATTAAATATATTAAACCTGTAATAATGAACATAAAGGAGTAATAAAATAATTGATATACAAAATAAATAAATATTTATTAAAAATAACTACTAGATTTTTGACAATCTCTGAGTTACACAAAGTGTATATCATGTGACTCTAAAATGACATAAGTTATACAAAAAGTTATATCTAAGATAACAACAATAATGTTATCTGTTACAAAATTACAGGTATAAGTACCTCTTACTTACATATAGTGTACAAAATTACATATGTCTTCTACCAAATGGTTATAGTACGCCTGCTACGTACAACTAAATGAAACTGACAAAGATGAAAAGTTGGTCTGTGCCCATTGAATTGGCAAGTACCTAGCATCTTCGAGCAGGGAACCATGGCACCCTTTTAGCATGTGTTCCACTTTATCTATTAACATCGACTTGTAGTCATAACATTTTAACATATTACATTATGTAAACCATATATGATGATGTTAACACTATTTACAGTGTGCTAGTTTCAAAATACTCGGCAGGATGCACTGAAGATGTTCTGTTTAGAACGAAAACGTTCTGCAATCGATGACATTTTATAGTTTTAAATAAACGATTTTATACCAGAATACATCTCGAAGTTTTTACTTCTGTATTGGTTATTTAAAGTAATGTTGTTTCCATATAAAAGTTTCTTTATCTTAAAGAATGCAGCTCTGGCCTTCTCTATACGTATTCTAATTTCTTTGCTCATGTCCCAGTTCTCATTTAGATTACAACCAAGGCAGGTGATACCTAGTTATACAATGATGATACTATTAGTTCCCTCTAATTATTATTAACCATAAGCTGTTACTACTTCCGGTTGTATTGGCGTCTTACTGACAACCATCACCATGGTCTTTGCGGTGTTTAGCTTGAGTCCATATTCATCACACGTTGTGGTTATCCTATTAATCAGATGTTGAAGTTCTTCGTAATTGCTCGCAATTAACACCGTATCATCCGCGTATCTCAAATTATTAATATTGACGCCATTCATTTTGATACCACATTGAGCATTAAGGCCCGTTTTCACGATACACTTTGGATGATCATTCCGGATGAATCATCCAAAGTGATTACGACGATGAAAGTAATTATAGTTTACATGGATGTCCAAGACTGAACTAGTCTGTTCACATACAAATGGCGCCGACTGAAGTTGTACGTGCTGGAATTGGTATAATAAGTGAATATCTTTTAAATGAACTTGGACATGTACTTGAAAAACAGAAGATTAGAAAAAAACGACGTTGGTGGGTAAGGCCGTGGATAATTCGACGCTACAAAATGGGGGCGTCAACGTGTTTGTTAAAGGAGTGGTCTACAGAAGATCAAGCCATGTTAAAAAACCACCTAAGAACAAAAACCAACGTACAAACCCAACAACTACGCACTTTAAACGCGACAATATATAACCACGTGGACCTGTTGCCACCGTTCACTAGTCACTGCCGATGAATCACAGCAACAAATGCATGTTTACATGGTTCACTTTGGATGATTCATCCGCGAAGCACCCTAAAGTGAACAAAAGTAGAACTCAGTTCAACTTCGTTCAATAATCATTTTGGATGATCATTTTAGATGATTAATATTTTACATGATTCATTTATTTTCCACTTTGGATGATTCATCCGGGATGATCATCCAAATTGTACCTTTAAAACGCGCCTTTATCCACTGCTTTATTAAAAACAAACTCAGAATAGATGTTAAATATTAGTGAGGACAAAATGCAGCCTTGCTTTACTTCTCATCGTATTCGAAGTTCTTCAGAGGTGTCCCGGCCAATCCTGATGTTTACACGTTGATCCAAGTAAAGATTTTTAATAATGCTTAGGTATTTATCAACAATACCCACTTTCTGAAGAATGGCAATTACTTCAGTATGTACTACTCCATCAAAGACCTGCTCAAAGTCAATGAAGCATATCTCTGCATTTCTGGGCCATAACCTGAATATACTAAATAGTGCTTCTCTGGTACCTAAAAAGGTTCTTGCGGAATCCAAACTGTGTATCACCAAGTTGTTCTTCTATTTTTTGGTACATCCTAGAGGGCAAGATTCGTAGAAATATCTTTAATACTAAAAATATAGCTTGTACCGGGTGTCCCAATAAGAATGGCTCTCGGCCATATCTCAGGAACCGTTTATAGTAGAGCTTTGAAATAAAAATTTTTATAACAAAAGTTGCCTCAGGAAAAGCCTGGAAATTATTTTCATAATTGTGGGGCCACCGCTAGAGGGCGTAATTGAATATCAAAAATTAAAAAATCTAAATTTTACAAAATTTTCCTAATGAAGAGGCACTGGAAATCCGATCGTCGTATTCTTCATAAAACTCTACGCATATTTGATTTGACAAGTTTAGGTCTACCTTTGGAAATAAGAGGTGGGGGTGAGTGGGAACCTTGTTATGAAAAACTGGCTGTGAGTCCAGTTCTGCTTAATCAAATTTTGCAAACTTGGTCTTGTTGAAGACAGATCTTTTTCGCAATGTAAAAGTTATGATTTCGAACCAACTTACTGAGTAATATGCCAGCTAGAAGGCGTTATTTAATTTTTTTCAGAAATCTAGTGTTCCTTGGAAAATATTAAATACAAACATGCATTTTTAATACCATATTACAAAATTAGATAAAATTAGCAACAGAATAGCGAAAACCGCATGTTAATACCTTTTTTCTATCTCGAGATATCTTACAAAACGTGTAAATTTAAAAACATAACTGTTACTGTCTCCGGTAAACGAAATTCATTAATAGTAGTATGCTATGGAAACAACAAAGAAACATTTTCCAGCTGTCAACGTATATTAGGTCTTTTCAACGCTTCTCATTTGTTTCGAGCCTCGTTCATATCTCGTATATTAATATTATACACGGATTATACGGCATATGACAGAGGCTCGAAACAAATGAGAAGCGTTGAAAAGCCCTATTACAAAGAAATAAAAACAACTATTTAGTGATGACATAAACGTTCAAATTTTTGCTCATCATTTTCGTTGCAAACATTTACTCTTTCAAGAGTAGATTGAACAGCAGTCTCAATTTCTGCTCTCGATATGCTTTGAATGGCGTTTAGTATTCTCTGGATAATGTATTCTAGAGTAGTGTATGATGGGCAACAATTTGAATATTTAGGTCGTCACTAAGTAGTTCTTTTTGTTCTGTGTTATATTTAATTTTAGTAGTATTGTTTCTCTTTATATTGTTGTTTTAATTAATTATATTTTTATACGTTGACATCTGGAAAATGTTATTTTGTTTTTTTTTCCACAGCACACTACTTTTCATTAACTTAGTTTACCGGTGATAGTAACAGTTATGTATAAAATTTACACGTTTCTCGAGATATCTTGAGATAGAAAAAAGGTATCGACATGCGGTTTTCGCTATTCTATTGCTAATTTAATCTAGTTTTATAAAGTATGATTAAAAATGCATACTTGTATTTAATATTTTCCAAACAAAAATAGATTTCTGAAAAAAATTAAATAACGCCTCCCAGCTGGCTTATTACTTATTAGGATGGTTCAAAATTATCACTCTTACATTGAAGAAAAAGATCTGTCTTCAACAAGACCCAGTTTTTAAAATTTGATTTAGCAGAACCGGACTTACAGCCATTTTTTCATAACAAGGTTCCCACTCACCCCCACCTCTTATTTGCTAAGGTAGAGTTAAACTTGTTAAATCAAATATGCGCAGAATTTGATGAAGAATACAATAATCGGATTTCCAGTGCCCCTTCATTAGGAAAATTTTGTAAAATTTAGATTTTTTTATTTTTGATATTCAATTACGCCCTCTAGCGGTGGACCCACAATTATGAAAATAATTTCCAGGCTTTTCCTGAGGCAACTTTTGTTATAAAATTTTTTATTTCAAAGCTCTACTATAAACGGTTCCTGAGATATGGCCGAGAGCCATTCTTATTGGGACACCTGGTATATATAAAAAATTATTATGGATTCATTTGTACCCAAACATACTTAACAAATCTAAAAACCTATCGCATAAGAAAACAATTTCTTGCCTTTTTAAAACACAAATGGACATTGCACTTCTGGCATTTCTATCTTGATTTTCCAGTACATTCAGGTTTTTTGCACCTTAGAGGTAAATATAACTGTGGGTGTTCTGGAAAATGTCCAATATTATCAAATTGCACCTGAGTAACAGGTATAATCAATGTTTTTCGCGTTTTACAATTATTACTGGACTAGATGTACAGCTTGAAGGTTTTTCCCGTTTTCGATTATTGAAAGAGTTGACTTTTATCATAGCTTCACTAACTTTCGTCCTAAAGTGTAGAAGGTCCATGATATCTTTTTGTGGAATTCCTACATCTCTCTTTTACTGGTATTTCTTCCTGGCAGTCACTGTCATCACCAACACATTATATAAATTTTGTAAAAATCAGTGGCGGCTCGTGGCTTTAGGGACAGGGTCGACAAGGTTTTGTCTCCTCAGATGAGTATGCAATGTAATTGAAAGGCTTCAATTTCATAGAAGTTTTTTGGTTTTTGTTTTTTTTATTTTTTTTTGTTTTTTTTTTGTAAACCTGTTTATAAATTAACTCTAGTCTATGTTGTTTCGAAGTAGCAAAATATGTTATAACGTCATTGTAAAATTTATTATTGTTTTGGAGAGGTTGTAAAAGTTTTTTTTCTATTGACATTCGAGACAAGTTTGACATTCTCTCTTGTTTCATGGTGTTTCGACAAGACGTTTTGATTCTTTTGAGACAAGAGAAATCCCGTTCATTTGAGGCAGAATTTGCCCACATTTGAGCACAATAATTTATTCAATTCGGGAACAGTTTGTTTTACCTAATGAATTGCAGTATATAAAATTAAACATATTTTGTAACTTATCCCACCTTCCGAAAATAATTAGACAAGCATATAAAACTGTTAATCCATTTTCTTATTCTATTTGATTAAAAAATTATGAATAATTTTTAATGCTAATAGATATTTTGAAAATTCTTTGGAAATAATAATTGAGATATCCTTCCACTCAAAAAGGTCCGGAACATTGTTTAAATAAGCAAAATGTCAAAAAATGAAGAAAAACTTCGATTTTTTCTTCGTTTTTTGATTATAACTTTAAAAGTATTCACTTCTGACAAAAGTTACACTGACAGTTGGGTAATTAAATTTCCTACAATATAGGATGTGTTAAGAATTTAAAAAAGTGTCATCCTTGTTGCAAAACAGCAATAATTGCGAAAAAAACATAAAAAATAAGTATTCGCATTTTAGGTTTTTCAACCATTTTTGCCAAACTTACGACCTTCATATTTTAACCAGAAAACCTTTATGATATAATAAAACAATACTGTAAATTTCATTAACATCGATTCAATACATTTTAAAAAATAAATTTTGCAATCCAGCTTTTGCAAAAAAAATTAATTTTTTCAAAATGTTGCAGTACTGACAATAAAGCAGATAGCAAGTTGATTTTTTTACATATAGAAGAACGGTACAGTATTATTCTATACGTAAAAATAAATTCACCATGTGTAGCATAAACGGTTAAAAAACGTAGAATGCGAATACTTGTTTTTATGATTTTTTCGCATTTATTGCTATTTTGCAACAAGGGTGACCACTTTTAAAATTTTTAGCTAATCCTATATTGTAGGAAATTTAATTACGTAACTTTAATGTCAGTGCAACTTTTCTCGAAAATGAATACTTTTAAAGTTATAATCAAAAAATGAAGAAAAAATCGAATTTTTCCTTAACTTTTTGACATTTTGATTATTTAAACAATGCTCCTGATCTTTTTGAGTGGGAGGATAACTCAAACATTATTACATGAGTTATTTTCAAGCAATTTCCGCAAACAAATATGAGTCACCTCTCAAGGTCCAAATTAATGTTACTAATATTTTTACAGATGCGGTCTGGTCTATAAGTACGTGTCTTGTTGCCGTTTGCAGATCACCGCTGCGCTCGGCAGATTGTTTTCTGCCGTACTTGTCATTCAAATAAATACGGGGAATGTATAATTGGTTGCCTATCTGCTAAAATTCCATAGCGCCTTATTACAAGCAAATGGTCAATCTGGGTACGGCTTGCCGAAGCGGAGCGGGCCTTGAATTCATACAATCGCAGTCGGGTATATGGCTGGCTGGGATCATTAATTTGAAAAGTCTCTTACGCACAGCGCACAGGGATCACTTAACGTATCGGATCGATCGAATTCTTTTAAAAACAATGAATAAAATTTAGTCTGTATTATCTCACAGATATTTTTTTTATTTCACAGAAACGAATATCATCAACTCTGATTAATTTATATATTTAAAAAAATCTATAATGTGTCCATAAATGTGTGGGTCGGCACTGCCGACCCTGCCGACCCTGACCAGCCGCCACTGGTAAAAATAGATGTTTTGAATGTCGTTGAAAGAAAGTAAATAAAGCAGGAAGATCAAAAAGAAAAAATTACGAAAATTAAGAATTTATTATAACATTATCTTTTATTCCAAATATTTCTTGTTATCGTTATCATGCTGAGCATATGTATATATAATTTAAGATCAGTGTACAGAGCATTAAACAGTGATTGTTGCAAAATGCTTTATATCTGAATAATCTGAATATAACGACAGTTGGTTACACTATGAATACAAAATAAGCTGATTCTTATGATATAATTTACATAACATAAAGATGCCGTCGTAAATCTAGGTGAGTAGCGACTAAGGAACTGGCTCTTTTCGTAATTAATCGTTGTTGGACGGCGCTAAAGACAGATTTTTTCGGCTACCGGTTTTACTCGTATGATTAATACGCGCCTGTGGTCGGCCAGGAGGATTTTCTGGCGAATAAATAATGTTGAAGTGAAGTGATTTGTGCATGAGTGTTAGTAGGGATTAACATCGGTATAAGCCTCATTTTTATAAAAGTCAGCTTAAGTCCTCGACAGAAAAAACATCTCATCCAAGGAATTAGACCAATAATCAATAACCTTAGTGAGTGATGGAAACCATATGTTCCCTTCTGAGAAGTGATTTATTTTTTTCGTAATATATTATTTAAATACTTTTATTTATTTACATTAAACATTGTGTCAAGGAGAATATGCTATAAAGGAGGTCAAACATATTGTTGAAAACAAAAGGTAAAAATTATAAAATAAAATCACTGGGAAAATACCCAGTAAAAATTATAAATCTATCCATTTCTCTGCAATTTTTAGAGTGATAGAAGTGATATAAACTTAGCATCTTCTAAATAATAAAAGGGGAACAGTATAATATGAGAAACAGAGGAAAGGGTTTAAAGTTGAAAGAAATATACAGAGAAATTGTAGAATATATAAGGATTATAACCAGGTAGAAGAAGATAACCATTCATTATCAAAAGGAGAAGTAGTAAAGGCATTTTAACAAATAAAAAATAATGAAGCAATAAGTCCCGATAAAATAAATGGAGTATTTTTTAAACTACTAGAAACTAATCTTTAAAATACTAGTGGATCTAAAGAATCTCTCACTGAAGCATTTCGGTCGTTAAGAGCATCTACACAGAGAATGGGGCTAAATATAAATGTTCAAAAGACCAAATATATGTGTTGCACTAGTAGTCCTGTCGCCAGTAGGGGTACAACGGCCTCCTTAATTCAGATGGACTTACCCAAGTTTTCTTTATGTATTTTGACCCGTAGAACACGAATTTTTTGGGTAACAGTCGATCCGGATGTCGATAAGATTGTTATAAACAAAGAACTTGAGGATCACATAACAGCGATTTTTCGCAAAAGAAAACATGTTTTTGTATTCTTTGGGTCACTCTAAGCAAAAAATTATTTTACAAGTTTTTTGGTAGGATGCATAGTTTTCGGCATAAACGGGGTTGAACTTTCAAAAAATCGAAAAATTGCAATTTTTGAACCCGAATAACTTTTGATTGAAAAATAAAATAGCAATTCTGCTTACCGCATTTGAAAGTTCAAGTAAAATTCTATCGGTTTTGATTATTTTCATTGCTAGAAATTATTTTTTTTATTGTTAAACAAAGCTATCAACACATAGTGATTGAATGATGTTTTCAATGCATTTCTAATTTGAAATCGAACGAGTTAGTCCTGTCGCCAGGGGGGGTACAACGGCCTCGTTAATTCAGATGGACTTACCCAAGTTTTTTTTATGTATTTTGACCCGTAGAAAACGAATTTTTTGGGTAACAGTTGATCCGGATGTCGATAAGATTGCTATAGACCAAGAACTTGAGGAATCAAATAACAGCGATTTTTGGCAAAACAAAACAATATTTTGTATTTTTTGGGTCATTTTAAGCAAAAAATATTTCTACAAGTTTTTTAGTAGGATGCAGAGTTTTCGAGATAAACGCGGTTGAACTTTCAAAAAATCGAAAAACTGCAATTTTTAAACCCGAATAACTTTTGATTAAAAAATAAAATAGCAATTCTGCTAAGCGCCTTTGAAAGTTCAAGTCAAATTATGTCGGTTTTGATTATTTGCATTGCTAAAAATTTATTGTGTTATTGTTAAACAAAGCTACAAACAACTAGTGCGTGAGTGATGTTTCTATGATTTCTCATTTAAAATCGAACGAGTAGGTAGAATAGGTACTAGTGCAATCAAGACTATTTCTACGTTACATGCGTTAAAACGCATGTAAAAGCACGGGAAACCCTACGTGTTTATAGCTTTGTTAAACAATAAAAAAATAAATTTTTACCAATGCAAATAATCAAAACCGATATAATTTAACTTAAACTTTCAAATGCGGTAAGCAGACTTGCTATTTTATTTTTTAATCAAAAGTTATTCGGGTTCAAAAATTGCAGTTTTTCGATTTTTTTAAAGTTCAACCGCGTTTATCTCGAAAACTGTGCATCCTACGAAAAAACTTGTAGAAATATTTTTTACTTAAAATGGCCCAAAAAATACAAAATATTGTTTTGTTTTGCCAAAAATCGCTGTTATTTGATTCCTCAAGTTCTTGGTCTATAACAATCTTATCGACATCCGGATCAACTGTTACCCAAAAAATTCGTGTTCTACGGGTCAAAATACATAAAAAAACCTTGAGTAAGTCCATCTGAATTAACGAGGCCGTTGTACCCCCCCTGGCGACAGGACTAAGTAGGCGCGCATACAGAATTTCTACGTACATTACGTCCACTAAAACCAATACATTGGGCCCGGGAAACACTATGTGTTTATACCATTATTTAACAAATAAAAACTTATTTTTTAGCAATGCAAACAATCAAAACCGATAGAATTTGACTTGAACTTTCAAATGCAGTAATCAGAATTGCTATTTTATTTTTTAATCAAAAGTTATTACGGTTCAAAAATTGCACTTTTTCGATTTTTTGAAAGTTTAACCGCGTTTATCTCGAAAACTACGCGTCCTACGAAAAAACTTGAAAGATCATTTTTTGCTGAGAATCACCCAAAAAATACAAAAAAATATTTTGTTTTGCGAAAAATCGCTGCTATGTAATTCCTCAAGTTCTTTGTTTATAACAATCTTATCGACATCCGGATCAACTGTTACCCAAAAAATTCGTGTTCTACGGGTCAAAATACATAAAAAAAACTTGGGTAAGTCCATCTGAATTAAGGAGGCCGTTATACCCCCCCTGGCGACAAGACTATAGGTCAAGCAACTCGACACCTACAGGAATAATAATTGACGACCTAGAGCTGGAATGTGTCGACACCTTTATATATTTAGGCTAGCTGCTAAATAAAGATAACTAGGGAGCGGATTTATATGCGATCAATTTTGATGAAATATGCGCATATATATGCAGTAAAAAATTACGAAATATGCGCAAGATATGCACAAAAATTCAAAAAATGCGCATTTCGAGAAACCACAAATTTTTTGTTCTATTCTATTTAGGGGGTTCTTTTATAGGGGGGCGGCAATCTTATTTATTATCTTTCAAATAAAATCAATATTTTTTATATATGCAATTTATTCACATTTTTTACAAAAACTGTAACCAATAGTTACCTATTTAAAATAAAACAACAATATCACTATATATATATATATATATATATATATATATATATATATATATATATATATATATATATATATATATATATATCTTCGATTATAATTCACTACAATGTGTTTTTCTAAATTTTTTACGAGGAAAGATTTTTTTTCATCAGATAAAATATTTTTATAACTTAAAAAACTCCTTTCAATATCAACAGAAGTAATTGGGGTGTATTTAAAATAACTTGTTAAAGCCGAAAATTCTGCACCAAAATCAATTACAAAATTTCCATTAAAAATTTCGCATATTATGTCCTCCAAAGTTTTAAAGCCATTTAAAGACGGGATCTGATCTAAAGCATGAATATTTCAATTACCGTTGGAAAATCGTAAAACTATGGTTAAAGGTTTAAATTCTCTTAACAATAGTGGATTTAAAAGAATCACCAGAATTATAGGTACCTACTAAATTGGGATACAAATTGTACTAAATATAATAAAAGTAAATAAAATTCGGATTTCCCGGTAAACCACCCTTCATCATTTTAACATCCTACAATCATTTTATAACGGCGTACTATAGGCACTAAAGTACTTTGTGTAAAGATCGGGTATTTTCTAAGAAAAAATGAAATGGCAGTGAAGGAACCGTCTCTCTTCAGGTAGTTCTCAAATTAATAGATACGACAGCCTGTGCGGGGAAATATTTTGTGTCGAATTAAAAAATTTAATTTTTTTTTTACTTAAATGTTTTTAAATATGCACAAAATATGCATGTTTCTTTATATGCAAAATATGCAAAATTTAGTAAAGTTCTCAAATATGCGAAATATGCATGCAATATGCATTTAGCATAAAATCCGCTCCCTAAAGATAACAATGTCAGTGAAGAAATTAAAAGAAGATTAGTGCTCGCCAATTAATGATACTATTGCTTAGGAAGACAGATGGCCTCAAAAATACCTAGAAAAATTAAATTGACTGTCTACAAAACACTAATAAGACCAGTGCTAACATGTGGCTCAGAAACTTGGTCACTTACTCAGAATGACCAAGAACTGCTCAAACGTTTTGAGCGAAAAATCCTAAGACGAATATATGGTGGCATAAAAGAACGAGTTTGTTTGTTATATGTTACAACTATGAGTTGTATAGAAATTTTGGAGGACGTTGTAAAATTCATTAAGGTAGCACGCCTTAGATGGATAGGTCATGTTATCAGGCGAGAGGAAGATGCCATAGTCAGAAAAGTTTTCGACCGAAGAGGGCCAATAGGACAACGAGCAAGAGGAAGACCTAGACTTAGGTACCAAGATAACATAGAAACTGATTTAAAATCTATTGCAATTAGAGCATGGAGAAGAGTTGCCAGAGACAGGGGCGAATGGAGGATTGTTCTGAAAAAGGCTTTGGCTCATAAAGAGCTGTAACGCCACTGATGATGATGTTGATTTTTTAAACTACGCGGGTAAAATTACATCAAACTTAAACAAAATCTGTTTGACATCAGTTACCGAAGAAAAGAATTTAAAAATATTGGCTAACCTACATAATATATTTATTTATTTATACCATTACTGAATGCTTGATACTTAATTCTTTGCTTACTTTGTGTGTCCGGTTCAAACAATTAAATCTTGTCCATTAAAAAAAGAGCGCCCTTCTGTCAGTTGCTTCAGGAGATCGTGTTCAGTACCTTGTCTCCAACAGAGGACGGAGCAGATGAAACTTGTACTGCCCCACAAGGTATCGGAGTCAGAAGGCAAGTTGGCATTTCTGCATGTTGGTTTTAACTTACACACTCCGACTCGCAGAGAAGTCTTCTCAGGACTCAGGACTCTCAGATTCTCAAACGACAGATTGAGAGTACTCCACACATGGTAAAGAAGATGGCTACCAGACGAAACTTTCTCTAGTAAATAAATTTGATGAACCACCACATATTAAAAATCTCGCTATATGCGACAACTACCGTTCTCGCACACCCCCCTACATGCGACGTCATTCAGTATGGTGCAAATGAAAGGAATAAATTGGTTATTTCGTAAGCAGGTTGTTTTTTATTTATCACTTACGATATTTTGACATATATGCCATACTAGCAACATCGTTCATCTGGGCGTGATGACGTAATCGATGATTTTTGAAATGAGAATAAGGGTCATGTATTAACTCATTTAAAAGTTATTTAATTCTCTATTCAGTAATATAATCATTTACATAATTATTATTACAGATTGCACAAAAAAATATTTCTATTAAAATATTTGACAAAAAAAAAAGAAGAGCGTATGTAATTTATTTAATTCAAAATATCTTATTGCTGTCAGAAATCAGAAAAAAAAATTATTTCACAAATAAACATTGCTTTTCGCTTAAATTAAATGTTCAACCTTCAAAAAATCAAGTGGCTGCGGGAGCTGGCTTGAACATTGAATTTAATCGAAAAACAATGTTTATTTGTGAAATATATATTTTTTTCTGTTTTCGGGCAGCAGCAAAATATATTTGAATTAAATAAATTACGTATTATTCTTTTACTATTCTTCTCAGTCAAGGAACTGCCTTAACTGAGGTGGGCGGTGTCACTACATGGTTATAATTCTCAAGTTTAATACTTTTTAATATTACATTGTAGGTCAGTCCTTTGTTTTTGTTCCTGTATTTTAAGCTGATGATGGCTCGTGATGAGCCGAAACGCGTCCTTATATGACCTTTTAATATAAAATTTTGTGGTGCTTCTTCGAGTTTTTTGTACTTCGTTAATTACGTTAATGTTTATATTACTGAATAGAGAACTAAATAACTTTCAAATGAGCTAACACACGACCCGTATTCTCATTTAAAAAAATATCGATTACGTCATCGTGTCCAGATGTATGACGCCACTAGTACGATACACGTGCCAAAAAATCCCAATTTAAAAAGAAAAATCGATCTATTTAGAGATTTTTTTAAGTCGCCAGATTACGAAATAACGAATGTATTTCTTTCATTTTCACCATACTGTATATTATAATATGTATGTATAATATACAGTGCGGTGGAGTAAGTGTTACTCCCAGTGTTGCCAATCGCATTTCTCTAGATTATCCGATGATCGCTCGAAAAATATCCGATTTGTCACGAAAAGGTACGCTAGGTCAAAAATTATTCTGTTATTAAAATCAATGTTGCCAATGATTTTTAGTCTTTGCCTTTAGTAGTAGTTGCCTTTTAGTCCCCTTAACAACCATCAAATAACAAAATCCGTTGATTGTAATCAATTATCATTATGATAATTAACATAATTGATTGATTAATTAATTATTAATTAATAATTAACGTAACAATCATTAACATAATTGATTAATTATCAATTAATCTCATAACTGTAATCAATTATGTTTTCAGCATCCCAATCAAAGTTGACATTGACAGTAATTAAATATTTGATAATGATCAGTTGATTCCATTTCTGATTAGCGTTCGAAAAACCGGTTCCACCGGTTGTTCGAACGCTAATCAACAATGATCACTATTAAATATTTAATTACTGACAAAACTGTCAATGTCAACTTTGGTTGGGTTGTTAAAAACATAATTGATTACAATTCTGAGACTATAATCAATTAATATAACAATAATTATTAACATAATTGATAATAAATCTCATAATTTTAATTAATTATGTTTTCAGCAACCCAAACAAAGTTGACATTGACAGTTTGGTGACAGTAATTAAATATTTGATAATGATAATTTTGTTGATTAGCGTTCGAACAACCGGCCCTTAATCTACTGGATTCTCTATTTCACAGTTTAAAAATTTTCGTTTATAGATAAAAATCTCGTATCCTAGCTGATTATTACCTAATTCATGTATGTAAATACATACTATTTACTTACTATTATTATATTATTGGTATTTTGTATTATCATAAGTAGAGCTCGTGAAATATGCAAAATGCATATTAAGTGCATATTTGCATATTTTGAATAAATTTTGTAAGTGCATATGCATTTATTAAAATTGCATATTTTTAGACTTTTTTGCATTTTTTTTACATAGATGCATTTTAAAGAGAAATGAGAAGTCTCATGTCTAAACAATTAACCTGAAAATTCTCGTGGAACCACTTTCTGGTAATATCCTTAATATCTGTCTTTTACAATTTATAAGGCGACGAATAAAGGAGACGAAGGAGACTCTACAATATGCAGTCACATTTTGTAAGTGAAAACATTTTGTTATTGTTCAGTGATGCTGCGCCATATGAACAAAAGTGGACAACATTTAAAAATATTTTTTTAAATTTTTTTACTTGTCTAGAGCACGCTTCTGCTACAAATAGAATAGCAGGATGCTACAAACTGTAAGGATGGAATTTCCAATGGTCAATACCTTCTATCAAAAATAAAAACGTATTTTTAAAAGCCCTTCTGCGAGTATAGGTGTATAAAGATCGTTTACCTAATATGCCTTTACCACCCGAACCTGTGATAACTAGATGGAGAACATGGTTAAATTCTGTAAATTTCATAACCGATATTTTGAGGGAATTAGAGACGTCATTTGTAGTTTCGATGTACATAGATGTAGCTCAGGTGCTATGAAAAATTGTGTGGATGTTTTAAAAAAAACCGTTATTAAAAAGTAATTTGACACATATCCAAACCAATTTTGTAAATATCGCTTAGCCAATTACTAAATTAGAAAAGCGAAACATTTCTTTAGACCGAAGTATTGAAATTATCAATTCATTAAATGAAATAATTAAACACCTTGGTGAAACCAATAAAGTATCAAAAATTCTGCACGGCGTTAAAGAAAAATGAGGAATATCACAAAAGGGGAAAAAGGTTAATTTTATAGGTAGAACCCTCAATTAACCAATATTTTAATTTTGCTTCTTTAACTTCATGTGAATTAGAAAGAAGTTTGGCCGTGTATGCTTAAACAATTACAATTAGATATATTATGTACCTACGGCTGTTTTTCTGTAGAAGATTTAAAAAAAGTTTAATAATGTACAGTTTTACGATAAATATAAAAAATAAATGAATGTAATGATGTAGGTTATATAAATTTCAATAAATATTTTTATGACTTTAGCATAATATAAATATTTTTTAATTAGCTTAAATGCCTCGACAGTCCATTGGCATCAACTAAATAATTAAATACCTTCAAAACAAGGATTACGGCGTTGCTTATTTATATGCATTAAATGCATAAAAGCATATTTAAGTGCATATTTCAACTTTTTTTTTGCATATTTGCATGCATAGGTTAGGGTTTTTTAAGTGCATATTTCCCGAGCTCTAATCATAAGTGTTAAATTCTAAATAAATAAATAAATCTAAATATTTCATTATTTGGATCGTTATATTAATTTATTATAATTATTTAAGTAAAAAACACACTTTTAAATATTATTTTATTTAAACGTAATAACTACCTAAATCTAGGTACTGGAAAAATAAATAATAAATAAATCAATACAAAATAAACTGCAGCTACATTAATAGCATAGGCGCAAAATTTCACAAACCAAAACTTATTTCAACAGACGAGACGTTTATTTAAGCACTGCACTACATAAAATGGAAATAAAACTAAATCGTGCGTGAATTAGCTTTTATAAGTTTAAAGACTAAAAACTAAAAACTCATAAATATCATCGGACGGCAGACGGTTTTTGAAATTTGTATTGGATTAGTATGCCTTAAGTGGATGCACTCGTGCATTTAAATTCTAAACAAAAGAATCGGCACATGTCCCTTTTGTCAAAAGATGAAAATTATCGCATATCACTAACATTCATCCAGTATAGGCTATTTATAAAAATTTGGGTGGAACCAGACAAAATTAATGTGTTGTTGTTGTTGGGAATACCTATATGGATGAGAAAGTTTTAGTCAATGGTAGATACACTGAAAAATATCCGCAAATATCGGATTTATTTAAAGATACGAAGAAGATACGACAACTCTCAAAAAGGTACCCAAATCGGATAATTGTCCGCCGATTGGCAACGCTGGTTACTTCCTCCTGCTAACTTGTTTATTTTAAGAATATAAGGAAAACGCTCGTACAGGTCGATTTTTAAAATAATCATTGTATATTATAGCATCAAAATTTCATACTTTACGCGATCCCTCTTCAGGTGACAGGCATAACTTTGATTTTTTTAAATGGTAAAGTACATCATGTGACACCTCATTTAACAGCTTTTGAAATGCTGTTTACAAAAATGTATAATACTTTAATCCTTTTTGAGAGCGTAGGCGCAAAATTTCGGTCGACCTCTTTTTAAACGCATTTATTTTTTTCGAATCCTGAGAAAACTAATAAGTATTTTTGAAAAATTTATACGCAGAATGAAAGACTAGATTATTACCGGGGGCTGAAAGTCCCTTAAAATAAACAAAAAATTTCTTTTGAATGATATATTTGAAATTAAAAATCACACTAAATTTTCTATTTTTTTCACCACTGTGACTTATTAAAATAAACATTATAAGAGTTCTCAGGAACTTTAGACCATCGAAAATACTGTAATATTTCATTCTGCGATTAAACTTTTCAAAAATATTTATTAGTTTTTCAGGATTCGAAAAAATGATTGCATTTAGAAAGAATTCGGCCGAAATTTTGCGCCTACGCTCTCAAACAGGATTAAAGTATTATACATTTTTGAAATCAGTATTTTAAGAGCTTTTAAATGAGGTGCCACATGATGTACTTTCCCATTAAAAAAAAATCAAAGTTATGTCTGTCACCTGAAGAGGAATCGCGTAAAGTTCGAAACGTTGATGCTATAATATACTATGGTTAGTTTAAAAATCGACCTGTCCGAGCGTTTTGCTTATATTCTTAAAATAAACAAGTTAACAGGGGGGGGGGAATAACACTTATTCCACCGCACTGTACCGGGTGTCCCAATAAGAATGGCTCTCGGCCATATCTCAGGAACCGTTTATAGTACAGCTTTGAGAAAAAAATATTTATAAGAGAAGTTGCCTCGGGAAAAGCCTGGAAATTATTTTCATAATTGTGGGTCCACCGCTAGAGGGCGTAATTGAATATCAAAAATTTAAAAATCAAAATTTTACAAAATTTACCTAATGAAAGGGCACTGGAAATCCAATCATCGTATTCTTCATAAAATTCTGCGGATATTTGATTTCACAAGTTTAAGTCTATCTTTGCAAATAAGAGGTGGGGGTGAGAGGGAACCTTCTTATGAAAAAATGGCTGTAAGTCCGGTTCTGCTAAATCGAATTTTGCATACTTAGTCTTGTTAAAAACAGCTCCTTTTCGTCAATGTAAGTGTCTTACTTTCGAAATATCCTAATAAGTAATGTGCAAGCTAGGAGGCGTTATTTAATTATTGTCAGAAATCTAGTTTTCTTTGGAATATATTAAATACAAGTATGCATTTTTACTCATGTATTACAAAATTAGACCAAAATAGCAACATAATACCGAAAACCGCATGTCAATACCTTTTTTCTATCTCGATATATCTTAAGAAACGTGTAAATTTTAAACAACTGTTAATGTCACCGGTAAACTAAGTTGAGGAAAAGTAGTGTGCTATGGAAAAAACAAAGAAACATTTTCGAGATGTGAACGGATATAATTAATTAAAACAATAATAAGACAAACAACACTATAACATATAACAAAGAAATAAAAACAACTACTTACTTAGTGACGACCTAAATGTTCAAATTGTTGCCCATCATTTTCGATGCAAGAATTTACTCTTTCAAGAGTAGATTAAACAGCAGTCTCTTTGAATGGCGTTTCGTATTGTCTAGATTCTAGAACATGTTTTCTCGAGTAGTGGGCCTAGCGGCAAAACAACTGTTAATGTCACCGGTAAACTAAGTTGAGGAAAAGTAGTGTGCTATGGAAAAAACAAAGAAACATTTTCGAGATGTGAACGTATATAATTAATTAAAACAATAATAAGACAAACAACACTATAACATATAACAAAGAAATAAAAACAACTACTTACTTAGTGACGACCTAAATGTTCAAATTGTTGCCCATCATTTTCGATGCAAGAATTTACTCTTTCAAGAGTAGATTAAACAGCAGTCTCTTTGAATGGCGTTTCGTATTGTCTAGATTCTAGAACATGTTTTCTCGAGTAGTGGGCCTAGCGGCAAAAACAATGTCCTTAATCCGTCCCCATAAATAAAAGTCTAAAACAGTTAAAACTGTTGCTATTCAATCTACTCTTGAAAGAGTAAATGCTTGCATCGAAAATGATGGGCAACAATTTGAACATTTAGGCAGTCACTAAGACTAAGTAAGTAGTTGCTTTTATTTCTTTATTATATTTTATAGTGTTGTTTGTCTTATTGTTGTTTTCATTAATTATATACGTTTACATCTGGAAAATGTTTATTTGTTTTTTCCATAGCACACTACTTTTCCTTAGCCTCGTTTACCGGTGACAGTAACAGTTATGTTTAAAATTTACATATTTCTTAAGATATCTCGAGATAGAAAAAAGGTATCGACATACGGTTTTCGGTATTAGGTTGCTAATTTGGTCTAATTTTGTAATGCATGATTAAAAATGCATACTTGTATTTAATATATTCCAAAGAAAACTAGATTTCTGAAAATAATTAAATCACGCCTCCTAGCTTGCATATTACTTATTAGGCTATCTCGAAAATAAGACACTTACATTGACGAAAAAGAGCTGTTTTCAACAAGGCCAAGTATGCAAAATTCGATTTAGCAGAACCGGACTTACAGCCATTTTTTCATAAGAAGGTTCCCACTGATCCCCACCTCTTATTTGCAAAGGTAGACTTAAACTTGTCAAATCAAATATGCGCAGAATTTTATGAAGAATACGATGATTGGATTTTCAGTGCCCTTTCATTAGGTAAATTTTGTAAAATTTTGATTTTTAAATTTTTGATATCCAATTACGCCCTCTAACGGTGGACCTACGATTATGAAAATAATTTCCAGGCTTTTCCCGAGGCAACTTTTGTTATAAATATTTTTTTCTCAAAGCTATACTATAAACGGTTCCTGAGATATGGCCGAGAGCCATTCTTATTGGGACACCCTGTACATATATTACACGCGAAGTTTTCGATTCTGTCAACCTGACTGAATTGAAAAATGGGCCAAATCCCATTTTAAATCTCAGGAAAAGACCCGCCAATTCCATATATCGATACCTCAGTTCAATAGCGTAACAAGTCCAAAAAATTCAAATTTTAGGTAAAGTAATCATGGCATTTGTAATACATATCTCTACCAATTTCAATACGGAAATAAGTCGAAATTCCTCTTTTAGTTCGTAGAGGGCGTAATCAATTTATGCAACAACTCCAAATTTATAAATATTTTAGTTCAATAGTGTAACAACTTGACTTGTTACAGTATTGAACAAGGAGGATTATTATTTCAATGTGACACGTGGTTTCTTAGTTGTTACATCTTGCTCTAAAAATAAGTGAATTTAAATTAAATAATATGAATAAAAACCCTGTTAATTCCCGTGATGCATTCATATTACATTTGGCAAGAACCAGCGTTCAAGAAATCAACGAAAATGCAGTGGTAAGTATGCAGTATACAGAATACAGAACTACAAAAGAAGGTAGTAATAGATCTATAAATTTAAAATATACTTTCAGAGTAGAAGATAAAGTATTCCAAGTATGTAAAACTTTCTTCAAGAATACATTAGCCATCAACAATAGGACTAGTTCTACAACAACTAGAAAGAAAGATAATCATGGCTGTTTATTAACTGATCAACGAGGAAGACATGGGAAACAAAAAGAGAGACCACATCAATTCATTTCCGAGGAAGAAATCACATTACTGCCGAGATCGTACAAACAAAGAATATCTAGATGGAAGTCTAAACATTTCTACTATATGTATCGCCTTTACGTGGAAAGCTGCACGTTAAATAATAAACAGGTTGCCAAAATTTCTATATATTCAAAAATATTGAATACGGAGACTAACATCGCTTTTCACATTCCCAAAAAAGACCAATGCAGCTTATGTACTAGTTACACAAATGGAAATGATGAACAGAAAAATGAACTGAGAAGCAAATATGAAGCGCATTTAAGTGAGAAAGATTTAGGCCGACAAGAAAAGATTCAAGATTTGCAATCAGGTGAAAACGTCCAAGTGTTGTGTTTCGACCTTCAAGCCGTTCTCCCTACTCCTTGTGGTGAAATTAGTAGTTTCTATTATAAACGGAGACTGTCTAGTTACAACTTTACCGTGTTTGACATCAAATCAAAAAGTGGATACTGCTTTTTCTGGCATGAAGGAATAGCAAAGAGAGGGGCCAATGAAATTGGTAGCTGTATCTATAATTTTTTGAAAAGTGAAGCATGCAAAGGAGAACATGTCATTTTCTACTCTGATAACTGCGCAGGTCAAAATAAAAATAAATTTTTGTTTTGCATGTACCTGTTCTGTGTGATGCATGTCAACAAAATCAACACAATTACTCACAAATTTTTAGAGAAAGGTCACACACAGAATGAAGGTGATAGCATGCATGCCACCATATAAAAAGAGAAAAAGCGTGTTATTAAAAGTGGTCCAATTTACGTCCCTGCACAATGGGCAAGTATACTCAATTCAGCAAAAAAAACTGGGATTCCCTACAATGTGAATGAAATTTGCACTCAAGATATTTATGATCTAAAGTCACTAAGTAACGAAATGGGTAAAAATTTCAGTAAAAATACAGAAAAAGAAAAAGTTATTTGGAATGAGTTAAAAATTATCAAAATAGAAAAAATGAACCCGAATACAATTTTTTATAAAACTTCTTATGCACAAGATACTTTCAAGACTATTGACATTAAACAAAATAATAAATAACTTGAAATCAAGGACAAAATAAGGAAATCCAGCTAAAGCCAGCCTTTAAAAAAAGCCCTTCAATCGATAAAAATAAAAAGAAAGATCTATTGGATATTTGTAAGGAAAATGCCATTAGACAGGTTTATTGGCCATTTTACCAACATTTGCCGGAGAAAGATGGAATAGAGGAGGGGCCTGAGTCCGACTCTGAATAATTTGTATTTATTTAATTTTGTTTCAAATTAAAAGTTTAATTTTCTAACAAGTTAATTTTATTTCAAATCCTATAGTCTCCAAACAGACCTCTATTTACAAAAAGTAGCTAAATTATGCGGTACCTAATTCAAGAAAAAAGTTTAGTTCAATAGTGTAACAAGTCACTAAAGTTTAAATTTCAGTTAGTTTAAACAAATATTAGCTAAATATTTTCATGTAATAAAATGCTCTAGAGTCCTATAAAACTAATGGTAGGGGAGCAAAGTATGCTAAATGTGCAGTCACTCGAGCGCTTTGGGGACCTATTGGGTTGTGAAGAGTAGGTCCTAAAACCAAAAAAAGTTAAGTAAAGTTTTCCATTTTAGTGGGCGCTTGCCATTTTTTAATTTAATTTTCCATTTCCAACAATCGTTTGTTCCGATTATAACGCCATCTATCCACAATTCGAAAAAAATGTTTCGAATAAAAGTTACTTATTTTTAAGTAAGGAGTGCAAATCTGCAATAAAAAATGAGGGCTCCTATTTAAGATTTTAAAGTAACCCCCCACCCCACATCCAAGGGGGGTCGTATTTGGTGCCATTCGATAGATTTTTCAAAAATATTGAATAAGTGTATTTTACAGTTTTTCGATCTGATGTTTATTTCGCGAAATATCGCGGGATTCGTAATTAAAATATTAAATTTACCCCCACCCCTCTCCGTAGGAAGTCGTGTTTAGTATCATTCGATAGATTTTTAAAAAATATTGAGCACATATTTTTTAGATTTTCGATCTGTCAGTTATTTCGCGAAATATTCGCTTTTTTCTTGTGAAACTTTGGGACTCACCCATTTCCTTACGCCCGGCTAAAATCGTCAGATTTTTGAAATATACACTCTTTTGCATGTACTTAACTTACCTTATCTTAATCTGACAATTTCGAGTTTTTTTAAGGATAGATTTTTTTTTTCGGGCCCCCCTTAACGAACTCCCCTGTGTTAAGAGCCAATATATGGTAGAGGTACATCTGCAGGGTACCAGGTTTCTCCCCATATGCTAATCTGACGCGCTCGAGTAACTGCAAAAATCCCCGCTTGGGCTCCCCTACCATAAATTACTTATCTTCGTTCATAAAAAATTAAAATTGAAAAAAATATATAGAATATAAAATACGAAATTTCTTTTTCTTCGTTTTCTCCAATATTTGAATTTTGGACTTGTTACGCTATTGAAGTGAGGTATCGATATGTCAATCATCCATTTATCCAAAGGTGTGGGTTTTACGGCACTCCTCATTTGGGGTCTGCTTTTCGGGCTTGTCCCCAAGACTACCTAACACAAGAGAAGTAGGGGAATATGTCCCAGTAAAAAAGTAAAGTTTGTGTAACCTTCTGGCCAAGGTCTAATGTTCGGGTTTTAGGTAGCGCAGGCGCCCTTAACATGACTTATCGCCTACTTACGTAGCCGGGACCGACGGCTTTACGTAACCTCCGAAGCACGGTGGCGGCTCAATTACTAGATATCCCAGTAACTTGGGTACCTAAAGAAAAAATGACTACAGTCGCTTCATTTTTTATGTGCTGCAAAGAGAAGGGGGGAAGAATAGCTTGGGGGTCAGATAGATACCACTCAAATGGAATGTGATCGGTTTGATCTTCAGACATCTGGGTCTCACTTCTCCAATTGGAACACAGATGCATCTGTAGGAATGAGTGGGTTAATAAAAATTATATCAGTCATCATTGCGAAACATAGAGGCTACTGCAGAAAGACAAAGATGACCTCAAACATTTCGAAAGAGCAAAATATATACAATAGTTTAGCATAACGAGCTAATCGCATACTTTCAATTTTGAAAAATTCTCATAAAATTTGTTACTTACTGGGTTACTAATTATTTAATGGACAACGATAGAAACAAAAGGAATATCAGCTAATGGAAACACGCTGAAAATAGACAACAAGAAAGACCTATAAAATGTTGGTTAGAGGTCCTCGAAAATGGTTTAAAATTATCGGAGTCTGCAGAAGAAGAACAGCATGAAGTGATACTAAGCAATTGAGTACTCTTGTTAAAACATAATAAAACCCACAAACCGTTGTAGAGCTAAAACAGGTTTAAATTATTTTATACCAAGATTGGGTATAAAAACCACCCTTATATCCTGCTTTTGGTGTGTACCCCAGTTCGAAGCTAAGCTGTAGTATCAAACCTAACTTTTTGTACAGAAGGTCATTTTTCTCTTCTAGAGAAATAATAGATAAATTCCGTCTAGACCTGGTGATTTGTATGTCTAAATGGCCATTTTTAATTTTTTCCTGGCTTACCAATTCTTTCGCTATACGCCAGTTGTCCCTAGAACCATAAGTCATGATATCGTCCACTCTGCTGCCATATGTCTAGGAGTATTCGTTTTGTTTATACTTTAAACTGAAGCACACTCTTAAAAGTTCTTTTGTGGTCTCTTTACCATCCTAAGTGTATTAAATTTACTCCGCTTGGAGGAAAGGATCTATTCTAAGGGTTAGAAGTTGAAGAAAAGGGGTCTTACTCATTAATCCTTATCAATTCTAAGAAGAAAATAAATATAATAGTTGTTGATCTTTCCTCTAGCTTAGGGTGACCAAATCATAAACTTGAAAAAACGGGACACATCCAAGGAGTAGTGGCGCACCTAGAATTTTTCTCTGGGGGAGAGGGTTGGTTGGGCGTCTAATTTTTTTTGTATTGTTTGTGAAAGACATGTTATATTTTCCTAGGATTTTTTTTATATTTTTCATATGCCCTGGGGGGTTTCCCAAAACCCCCCTGGGTGCGCCACTGCCAAGGAGGGTTTGGAGCGATACCCAAACAGGTAGGGAAATTAAAACATGGTCTTTTAGCTAATTTGGGACCTATAAATCATTTTCAATCTACTTTTGAATGTGTAATTTACGTACGATCAAGACTGCGAAACAGAAAACTATAAAACTCCGCCAGAATGGCATGGATCTACAACCCGTCAGAACAAAACAGGGAAGAATACAAAATATTGAGAAACAAAGCCAACTCAAAAAATAAAAAGAAGAAAAAGAAGAAAAATGACTGGTTTCGCTGGAGGACATTGAAAAAGACGGAGAAAACTATCAAAAGTCAAAGCAGCAAAAAATACGCCCAGCATTAAAACAAGAGGACTAAAAAAGCAAAAAAAGAAAAACCTTGTTTGAGGACAGACAGATCAGCAAAATATTGGAAGAATATTACGAAAAAATGCTATTCACTGTGAAGGAAATACACTGCGATGAAGAAGTAAGGCCGTACAAGATAACGACGAATAAAAAATTTTCACAGAAGATGAAATAACTGTGGAATAAAATAAGGAGGAAGAGAATTACGTAAAGGAATAAACCAGCTAATACAACAAATATGAACAAAACAGACTACCAGCCGATTGGAACGCAGGAATTATAGTAGGTACCTATAAATAAAAAAAGGAGATCTAGAGGAGTCCGAGAATTACAGAGCAATAACTTTATTAAACAACACATATTATAACATTCTAGAAAATATACGAAACGTAAGACTTAAATCATGCACTGAACGAATATTAGGAAAATACCAGAACTGGTCCAGACCGGGGGAGGCCTACGATTAATTCCATACATACAGTGGAGCAAATAATTCAACAATCGAGAGAATACAACAGAGAAATGCACCTAATATTCATGGATTTCAAAAGCGCTTTTGATACAACCAATCGGACAAAAATGATGAAGCAGCTAGAGAATGTTGGAATCCCAGAAAAATTAAGACATATGCTAACAGTGAGCCTAAAGAACACCAGAGCAAGGATCAGTTTCAACGGAACAACTTCTAAGGAGATTAATGTACACAAAGGCGTGAAACAAGGTGACTCTATCTCTCCGACAGTATTTAATCTGATATTGACAATATCAGATATTGACATAATCTGTAATCATGAGGATGACAAATTTGCAAACAAAAACATTATTACAGATCAACTTCAAATAAATAGTAACATATGCAGATGATTCAGTAATCACAGCGAAGACGAAAATAACACTTGCAGTTGGAAAATTACATAAGAAAGCGAAGAGAATAATAGGACTAGAGATAAACCAGCTCACAGCAAAATACATGGCGAGAGGGAAAGATGAGCCAACTCAGAAATATCTAATAACACAGAACCATAAATTTGAAACTGTATCGACCTTTAGCTGCTTAGGAGTAAAAATAGGGAAAACCGGAAAAGAGAGAACAGAGGAAAGAATTCTGAAGGACAGAAAAACATCTACACGGTAGAAATCTGCTGAGAAGCAAGACTCTAAGTATAATATGAACCTATATAAGACCTTAATAAGACTTGGTGTTACATATGGAATGGAAACAACGACGATTAACAAGAAAGAGGAAGATAGCCTTCTGAAATTTGAAAGAAAAATAATGAGAACAATACTGGGCGACAATGTAACAACATAGGGAGAAACAAGAATGAAAAAAAATGCAGAAATTGAAGAAAAATTAAAGAGAGAAAATATAGTCAGATAAAAAAACTCAACCCAACGCAAATACGGGACATTTAAGCGTCCCGAGATACTTTTTCGGGACTCCGGGACAAATCGTTATAAAACGGGACAATCCCGTTTTTATAGGACGTTTGGTCACCCTACTCTAGCTATAAGTTAAAGAATAATAATGTATGAATTTACTACGATATCTAAGCACTGACTACAATTTTAATAACGAATATTAGACCAAACTTATGAACTGCAATTACGGTGCCCCTAAAATTATTAAAGTTTTTTATGACAGAACTAAAATGGTTTGGATACCTTTTTATTACACAATTGCAAAAGTAATTTAACTTTCTATAGAGAAACTGTTTCTGGCCAGACTCCGACTACACCTCATAACATTCGTTAGTAATTTTCAACTAGAAAGGGAACAAAAAATAACTTTCTCCCTCGCTTGCCATATCTCTTAAACGTAATGAACTGAAAAATAAGCTGCCCCCGACCAAGTACAAAGAAAAAGGGGTTTAAGAATTGTCCAAGGGTAAGACAGAGTTATCGAACTTCTGGCCTTTAAAAACAATATCGACGGATATGCATATGCATACGAAACACGAAAGAAATCTTTTACTTTCGAACAGTTTAATAGAAATGAAATATTGCTAAAATATTATCTTAAACTGAATCATTAAATACCAAAATATCGACAAAAATGGCGAAAGGTATTATCTTCTTCTTTAAGTTAGTTCTATCGAAGATTGGAAATCATCATGGCAATGCGGACCCTGTTGACTGTCGCTTTAAATAGCTCTTCACTATTGCATTCGAACCTTTTCCGTAAGTTCTTAAGCCATGATGTTCTTCGTCTTCCCACATTTCGCTTTCCTCGGATTTTGTCTTGCATATTATTGCATAATAAGTTGTAATAATGAATATTTTGTCCTTTCATCACATGTCCCAAGTACTCAAGTTTTCGTCTTTTGATAGTTAGTATTATTTCCCGTTGATTTCCTATCCTTCTAGTTACTTCCACGTTTGACATTCTTTGAATCCATGATTTTCGTAGAATTCTTCTGTAACACCAAAATTCAAAGGCGGCCAACTTGTTCAAATGGACTTGTTTCAATGTCCACTCTTCCAAGCCATAAAGAAGAGTAGAGAACACGTAACATCGAAGCATCCTTAGGCGTAGTTCTAACCTTATATACCGACAACAAAGAAATTTTTTAAGTTTAATGAATGATGCACGTATTATTCCAATACGTGTCCTAATTTTTTTGGTTTGGTCTACCTTTGATGTTATCCATGTTCCTAAGTATTTGTACTTATCCACACTCTCAATTACAGTATCTTCAATAGTCAATTGGATGTTTGCGTGTGCTGATTTATTCATGATCATGCATTTATTTTTCTTTAAATTCATCTTTAGTCCGTACTCATGACAGCGTTCATTAAGGAGTTGCATTACGTTCTGTAAATCATTGTTGTTATCCGCTATTATTACTGTATCGTCTGAAAAACGTAAGTTGTTGTTCAAAACGTCTCCATTGATAGATATACCCTCTATTGAATCTGAGAGCGCTTGTTGAAATACCGCTTCACTGTAGACATTGAAAAGTAGTGGAGACAGCCCGCAACCCTGACGGACTCCTCTCTGTATTTTGATATCTGGGTGTCCTGGTTGTCAACTCTTACCTTGACAGTTTGATTCCAATATATATTGGATATAATTTTCATATCATGACTGTCAATATGTATTATGTCAAGGTGTTATGTTATGGGGTAAATGCCTCATGAGAACAAAAATACCAGTAAGATTATCCACGGAAAAAAGAAATCATTTTAATTGCGCAAAGTGTTACTTCCTTTTTCTTCTCATACCCCATTATTGGAGATAGATATCTCCCAACTCCTTCCATCTATCTCTATCCTGAGCAACAAACTTCTATTTTCGTCCACAACCCTTGCAATTTTTTTGGTTCTTATTAATATCTTTATTAAGCTGTCGTAGTACCTACGCGTGTGTTCATTTCGTTTTTGTTCTTAAGTTCTCTTTATGTCTCAATAAGTTTGTGTTTTTTGACTGAATTTTTCTCATTAAGGTAAAGGAGGGTAAGAGTACGCGGTCGGCTAAAAGTACGCAGGGAATTTTTAAACACTTACCATCACTGCAGGAATTTCGTGATATCACGTTTTAGTGTGCTTTCAACTGGAGAAGAACCCGCCATATTGTCATCCACCTGGCACTCTATCTTTGGATTTTACAAGGTAAATTGTTCTTTTTCACCTTCGGAATGTAATATTTTTACTCTAAAACGTAAGAGTTTAAGGTTACTTAAGAGTGGTCGGCATATTTTGTATTAATATTAAGGCAAATACCATACGATTAGCTATCTAATGAGTGGAGTTAAAGAGAAGAGTCTGTTTAGTGCAGGCACGTAGCGGCCATTCTTTGAATCATGTCACATGAGTCTAAAGATTTTAAGGATGGAAAAGTGAATCAAAAGGAAAAATATGATAGATAGTGACAAACAAAGAAAAAAGAAAGCTTCAAACGTCAAAACTTAATTAACTTTTGATATTGAGCAGCTCAAACCATCTACGAGCTTTAACTGAGAATCAGAAGAGACTGTTGAGTGTCCAGGATGTGGACAGTCATTTAATGATAATTTAATTCAGTGATCGTTTGTATGCCACTTAAAAACACGTACTAACGCGTACTAATCTAACGAACCCGCCACGAACGCGTACTGCACACACGCACACGGCGCGAAATGTTCGGCGCACATATCTATACCTACCTTAAGGGGGTCGTCTAGTGTCTAGGCGGTATTTTTAACGCTTTGTTGGGAATTTTTTTTTAGAAAAGGATTTAAATAAAATAATCTATAATTTTTATATCATATTTATTAACATTTTAACAAACTTTATGAATTTTTTAAAGTCGATATACTTAGTGTTTTTTTTAATTGCATCAGCCAACAGGGACACATATAAAAAAAAAGTTTCTCAACTGCTGCCACGATTTCGGCTGTTCTGCTTATCTGAAATCAAAAAATCAAACACCATTTGAATTGTGAGACTTCAGGCTCTACATGAAACTAAAATAAAGTCGGTGTTTCAAAAAAATAATTTTTTTGCACACTTTACAAAAAAAAATTCAATTTTTTCCACTTTTTTGGGAGTCTCTTTGGATATTAAAAAAAATCTAACAAAACAATCTCAATTATTTTAGTTCACTGTATAGCTATATATTATGTTATAAAGATACTGTGAAAATTTGAGCAAAATCGGTTCAATAGTTTTTGAGATTTTATGGCAGCAAATTGAAAAAAACATGTTTCGAGAAAAACGCGTTTGAAAGTTTATAATAAAAAAATGATCTCACCATAAATCTGCTATACCTGGACGATACAGTTCACCGTCTTCTTCAGAAAAGTTCTGCAAAGCCGTTTTATGTTCTCTCTTTAAAACCCGGGCTTCTTTTGCGAAATCGCTCAAGTGTCTCTCTGAACGGTCGATGCGAGAACTGTCACGTGACAGCGCTGACACGCCCCGCCGAGCGGGCTCCCGTGCTATCCGTATACCTGCTCCGATATACGGTTGTAACGTTTAAACCACTTTCAATATCGAAAAATTCTATTACCCACGTCTTCTACACATATTTTAGATAATATTTATGCAAAAAAAAATAAATCGATTTTTTTCACCCGAGACACTAGACGACCCCCTTAAGACTCTTAGCTAGTGCGTACTTTTACCCTAACTCATTCGTACTCTTAGCCTCCCTGAAGCTCAAGAGTACACAAATTACACTTTTTCAAAATATTTTTTACAGCGACGTTTTTTTGTTTAAACATAATAAAATATGATTTTATTGTTACGTAATAAATAAAGATCGATATTCAACAAATATGGTATTGTTATGTCTTTCTTTCCCCAAGTTTCAACCTAAAATAAACTAAGTGCGTACTCTTACCCTCCTTTACCCTATCCTTCCTCTGATTTTTAGAATTTGTACTCTTTATACAATTTCTACGAATAATAAAGTATTTAAAAATACGTAGAATCGTATAATAATACGTAGAAAACACGCAGAATCACATTTATGCGATTAATGCCTGGTTGCACCAACAGATCTTAAGTTCCAGATTAGCTAAGCTCTACTTATAAATAGGGCCTCCTTGAGTATCACTTACGTTGGACCATAATTTTAGATTCTTACCTTATTATCGATTATATCTATTATTATATTATGGTATTCTTATTGTAATATATTATAATTATATTATATTAATTCTTATGATATTCTCGACTTAAGCTTAAGATCTGTTGGTGCAACCGGGCATTAGAGTATCACGGGAATTTTGAGAAGATAGAATAGACTGCAAAAGAGTTAAGGCTCTATAAAGTTCTCCCAAAGGATCCTCCTGGAAGTATTTTTTTATTTTAAAACGTCTCAGGTGAATAAACTCTAAATGCAGATATAAATAATGGTGTAGCGGATTTATGTACACTTTTCAGAGTATATTGTGCAGAGTCTGGTTTAAAACTGATACTACTAGACACACGTTAGCAGACTGGACTGAATATCATGACTTAGAAGTCCAGAGAAAACTGGTTTGTGTCAACAGAATAGGTAAGTCTGGACAAAATCAAATGGTCAATTACTTCATTTTATCATCATTTCCTTTGCATTTGTCTTTATGTGGGGTCGGTTTCTCTAATTGTATTTCAACAGAAGTTTCTATCTTGGACCATATCAACATCAATCCCTTTTATTTACATGTATTGCCTAAAAATCTCTCCCCAGGTCTTCTTTGGTCTTCATTTCCTACCTTTTCCAGGAACCCGCAGATCAACAATCAATATATATATATTGCTACCATCTTAAGCTACGCTTTTTTATTTTGGCATCAATTGGTGCCACCCCTAGACTTCTCATAATATACTCATTTTTAGTTTAATCCTTTTTTGTTATTCCACTCATCCATCTAATCATTCTCACTTCGGAAACATGCATTCGTCGTTTCTCTTTCTTTTTAACGGCGCAATATTCAGTTCTCTACATCATAGCCGACCTTATGGCTGTTTTATAGATTTTTTCCTTCAGCCTCATTGGATTTTTTCTGTTACACAACACACCACTTGCTTCCTTCCACTTCATCCATCCAACACCAATTCTATTGCATGCATCTCCATCTACTTCCCCATTATTCTGTAATACTTTCCCTAAGTACTCAAAACTATTACTTTTCACAATCATTTCGCCATCCAAAGATATCATTTTATTACTTTTAACAAAAGCTATTACTTTTCACAATCGTTTCAATATCCAAAGATATCATTTTATTTGTAGTAACTCCATCTCTAAAGTTTTTCTAAGTTTTACACCTTTTTCCTCTAGAGCTTGTTTCCACTGTTCCAGTTTTTGTTCTATTTTGGGCAGTAAACCCATTTGAGCATACAAATCACCAGGTCCGGGCAGGATTTACCTTTACTTATGTGGACGAGCATCGTCCGCAACCGACAAACTGAAAAAAGCCAGGATTCTAATTCAACGAACTCTACTGGCACTACTGGAAAAATAAACCCGCTCGAGAATATGGCAAATATATATTGGGCGAACATATGCCAATATGGCTGAAGTAGTATGAAACACAAACAGGAATCAGCTCAGAGTCATAATAGGCATCCTTGTTGGACATTTCGGAGTCAAGGAATATCTGAATACCATAGCACTATTTTTTGGAAACGTAAGGTGCCGACTCTGCAGAAGAAGACCTAAAACTGCAACCATATCTTGTATCATTGAGCCATTAGATCGCAGGCAGCAAACACTTCCGAAGATTACCGAGTTACTCCAAAAAACATCCTCCCATCCTGTAAACCTGTACAAGCTGATACAGAGTTTCAGAATTCTGCAAGGGGAATCATGAATGAATGGCAGCAGAACACGTTATGAATATGTCGTATTGTATGCTAATTGGTTACTAGACCAGGGCGCATCTCTAAAAATATTAGTACATTTGGATGTTGACAGGTGACTCCAATTAATTTTTTTGCAGAAATTGCTTTAAAATAACTCATATAATAATATTTGAGTTTTCCTCCCACTCAAAAAGGTCCGGAACATTGTTTAAATAATCAAAATGTCAAAAAATGAAGGAAAAATTCGATTTTTTGCTTGGTTTTTGATTATAACTTTAAAAGTATTCATTTTTGAGAAAAGTTGCATTAACATAAAAGTTGCGTAATTAAATTTTCTACAATATAGGATTAACTGAAAATTTTAAAAATTGTCACCCTTGCTGCAAAGTAGCAATAATTTAGAAAAAAAACCATAAAAAACAAGTATTCGCATTTTACGTTTTTCAACCATTTATGCTACACTTAGGACCTTCATATTTCACCCAAAAAAATTTTATGATATGACAAAACAATACTGTTAATTTAATTAAGATCGGTTTAATATATTTTAAAAAATAAATTTTTTCAATCCAGCTTTCGCAAAAAAAATTAATTTTTTCAAAAGGTTGCAGCGCTGAAAATAAAGCAGACTGTACGCGCCACTCACCCCCAATTTTAATTTGAGTCAGAGCGCATCGTGGATGCGTGCGATCATCACCCCGACTGAGGGGAAAGACCAGTACTCATTCGTCTTCAGGGTAGTACACTACATAAAATTTTGTCACTATAGCAATAAATACATTAGCATTTATAGTGTTTTTCAATAGTTATTCAGTAAATACAGAACACTTCAAGCGTCAGCTACAATTTTGGTCCTTCGTAATAAACCAGATCTACAGTTCACTTAATAATAATAAGATTAGTTCTTTTAAAAGCATTGTGTTTCGTGGAAGTGACGCCAAGCCAAGCCGAAAAAGCGCGCGCTCTAGACCCAGTCATCCAACGATTCATCATTCATGAGAGGAGCGCTGCATTGTAGGATTCTTCGATTCTTCAACTGGCCGATCGCAACGACCACATCGAGGCGAGAACAGACAAAGATTCTCAAGTCAGGTACCTATTATACAAATATTCAGAGCTAATATAATCCTTATTTACCGTTTTCCTATACCATTTTTCAATTATTCAATGAAAGCAATTTAAAGACATTTTAACATGTTTTAATTTTAATTCAATTACATATTTCATTTTATTTATCTTACGCTATTATCTATTAAATAATAATATTACATATATTATTAAATATAATATTTATTATATTATAAAAATAATTACACAATATCATTATAACGCATATTTATATAGTACAGTCATATTTAGGGTTCGGTTTTATTTCAGTTAAATTCTATTTGCACTTTTAAATAAATCTTGTTGTTTTTGTTTTGTTAATAAATAAAATGGAACATTTAAAAACATTACGTGTCAAGCGAGGTAGCTTAGAAGCGCGACTAGCAAATTTTCAGATATACGTTGAAAAATGCATGACACAAATCGATTCAATAGACGATAGAGTCTTAAAAAACAGACTTTCGGATATTGAAAGTCTACTCGCGGAATTTTTGGAGCTTCAGGTAGGCATTGAATGCTCGGTGAAAGAAGAAAACTTACAAGGCGAGTATGACAAGCGTAAGGCATTTGAAAACGACTTTTATTCAATTATTTCAAAAGCGCAAGGTCTTGTCAAGGAAAATAGTACAGATAATGTAGGTTCAGCTTCGGTTTCCAATCCAGAAAATAGCAGATTCCCTAGCTCATCAGAAGTACGAATCAGAAGTACGATTACCGGCCCTAAATCTGCCAATATATTCAGGAGAGGCAGGTGAATGGCTCCAGTTTCGCGATAGCTTTGATAGCTTGATAAATAGCAACCTTTCCATTAGCAATGTACAGAAATTTCACTATCTAAAGAGAGCTTTGAAGGGTGAAGCATTTGAAGTTATCGCCAATATCCAGGTCACACATGACAATTTTCCGATAGCTTGGGATTTATTGTGTGACCAATATACTGACAGGAGGGCATTGTTGCATGCACATACCAAGGCCTTATTCGATATCCATCCTGTAAAAAAGGAATCTTCAAAGAGTTTAAGCCACTTGGTAGATCATGTGAGGATGCACTTAAGGTCTTTAAAGTCATTAGGACAGCCTACATAATCATGGGATACTTTAATTATATATTTGGTATTCACTAAACTTGACCCAGTGACAATTAGAGAATGGGAATCAAAGGATTTCATGAATGATACTCCTAAGTTGGAAGCTTTTCTCACATTTTTGAAACAAAAGTCAAAAATGCTCAAAAGAATGGAGGAGAAACCTACAGAGGCAAATTCAAGCCAAAACGTAAAGGGACAAACTTCTAAACCACCAGCAGAGTCTAGTAATAGATCTAATTCTCATGTTCAGAGAAGTTATCACATCTCAAATCGTACTTGTGCATCATGCGATGCTCCAAATCATAAAATTTATACATGTACAAAGTTTCTAAGGTTGTCTGTGCCTGAACGAACCGATTTAGTCAAAAAATCCAATTTGTGCATTAACTGTCTAAATCGGGGGCATCAAGTAAACAATTGTAACTTTGGTCATTGCAAAAATTGTACTGTTAAGCATAATTCTCTGTTGCACGTTTCCGAACCTTCTACATCTAACACCAATACGCAACAGTCTCTATTTACATTTAATTTAAGTTCAAAACAGTTACTTCTATCCACTGTCTTGCTAGAGGTAGTTGATTCAAAGGGAAATCGTCATGATTGCAGAGCACATTTAGATCCAGGGAGCCAGTCTAATTTCATTAGTTCACATTTATGCCATAAACTTGCACTACCAAGAAAGCCTACAAATATTACGATTTCAGGGGCATTCAAGGTGAAATCCAAAATTCAGGCTGTTTGTCAAATTCAAATTAAGTCTAAAAACACTCCATTTACTGCTCCTTTAGTCTGTTTGGTAGCTCCAGAAATATGCGATGTTGTACCCGAAGCTCCTATTGATCCAGTATCTCTTTCGATACCTACATGTCATAAATTAGCAGATCCTGATTTTCACATTCCCAAACAAATTGATCTTCTCATAGGTGATGAGTTGTTTTGGGAAACATTATGCATAGGACAGATTCGTCTTAAACCTTCAGGTCCGTTTCTTCATAAAACTAAGTTTGGTTGGATAGTTAGTGGTCCACTTTCAAAGCCCCTTCTTTCAGACCAATCCAGTTCTTCTCCAAGTTATTCACAAAACTTAAACATACAAAGTCAGCTTGCTCGCTTTTGGGAAAAAGAGGAGTGTTCTGACTTAATTCAGTCTCCAGAAGAGAAATCTTGTGAAGATATGTTTACTTCTACACACTACAGAGACAACGAAGTTCGATTCGTGGTCTCAATACCCTTGAAAGAACCTATTTCTAGACTAGGTGACTCAAGATATATTGCACTTAAAAGGTTTCATGGTCTAGAACGTAAACTTCAGCGGAATGCACAGCTTCGAGAGTTATACACTTCATTCATGAGAGAGTATAAAGAGTTAGGGCACATGTCCAAGGTAGACCCGTCGAATAATACAACACAGTTCTTTTTGCCACATCATGGCGTATTAAAGGCAGATTCACTTATAACCAAATTACGGGTTGTATTCGATGGTTCTTGTTCTTCATCTTCAGGCTGGTCCTTAAATGATATACAAATGGTAGGACCAACCATTTAAAATGATCTCTTTCACATCTTACTTCGTTTCAGGCAACATACATATGTCGTTTCAGCTGATATATGCAAAATGTATCGGCAAGTTTCAATTCATCCTCCACAAAGAAATCTTCAACAAATTCTGTGGAGAGAAAAACCTTCGAATCCTCTTTTGAAATTTCAATTAAATACGGTTACGTATGGCACATCTTCAGCGTCATATCTAGCCATAAGATCCATTTTTCAATTGGCTTTAGAAAATATGAATTCATATCCAGTCCCTTCCAAGGTCATCCAAAACGACTTCTATGTAGACGATCTACTCACAGGCTCTGATTCATTAACAGACCTGTCCAATATTTGCAAAGATGTATCTTCAGTCCTCAAACAAGGTTGTTTTGAATTACGGAAGTGGATATCTAACGAACCTCAAGCCCTTAAACATATTTCAGATTCCAATGTGCAATTACACACATTGAACTTAGGTTCCAAGGAAAATACAAAAACATTAGGCATATTTTGGTCATCTTCGTCAGATGTCCTAACCTACAATTCAGAGGTTTTATTAGGCAACTCTTCCAAAACCATTACAAAACGCCTAATTTTATCCAGTGCCTCACAGATCTTTGATCCATTAGGTTTACTAATTCCTTGTGTCATAATAGCAAAAATTCTTCTTCAAAAACTCTGGACGGAACGGTTATCTTGGGATGAGTCCGTCCCAGCATATATCCACACAGTGTGGGTAGATCTTCGTGATGAGCTCAATCATATTAATACCTTTACGATTCCTAGACATATAAGATGTAACAACCCTGTTGTAACTGAACTCCACACTTTTTGCGATGCAAGTGAGAAGGCTTATGGTGCCTGCGCATACATTCGCACAATTGACATTCAAGGCAATGTTCATGTTCATCTACTTTGTGCCAAATCCAAGGTGAGTCCAATCAAGGCTCTTACAATTCCTCGATTGGAATTGTGCGGTGCTCTTGTAGCCGCCAAATTGTCCCATCATATTCAGAGGGCGCTCACCATATCTTTCAGTGGCATATTTCATTGGACGGATTCTACAATAGTCTTGGGCTGGATAAACATATCCTCTTCTTCACTAAAAACATTTGTTGCAAACAGGATATCTGAAATTCAGAGCAAAACTTCATGTGAAAATTGGTACCACGTCAATTCATCTTCGAACCCTGCAGATCTATTGTTACGAGGTGTCACTCCAACTTCATTATTTGCATCTTCTTTATGGTGGCATGGTCCAGACTGGCTTTCTCTTTCCTCAGTGAATTGGCCCATTGCTTCCGTTTTCAAGGAACGTAACTTCCTGAAATAAAAACCCCTCAAGTGCTACAAACTACAATAAGAGGTACTGCAATAATAGATATTGAACGATTTTCAAATTTCTCAAGACTTCATCGCTCTATGGCATTTTGTTTACGTTTTATTCATAACCTCAAACCAGGTAACGATAAGTGCCATGGGCCATTGAGCAGTGAAGAACTGTCAAATGCGTTGAACATTCTTTCAAAGATAATTCAGGCTGAATATTTTAGTTAAGAAATAAAATTGTTGAGAGAATCATGCCCAATAAAAAAGGGTACTCTTAAGTTTCTTTCGCCGTTTTTGGACGACATGGGTATTTTGCGAGTTAGACGTAGTCTCAAACATGTCTCATGGTCATTCGAAAAACGCCATCCTATTCTACTTCCCAAAGATTCGCATTTTACAAAATTACTTTTCATTGATGAACATAAAAGGCTTCTTCATTCAGGTCCCAACCATTTACTTTCTTCTGTTAGGGACAGGTTTTGGCCCATTTCCGGCCGTAACATTGGTCGCAAAACAGTGCATAGTTGCATAACATGTTTCAGGGCAAAACCCTCTTTTCAAACCCCTATAATGGGTGATCTTCCCAAGGAGCGGGTTACTCAAACGTTTCCCTTCCATTCAACTGGCGTGGATTACGCTGGGCCCTTTCTCCTAAAGGATAGGAAGGGTCGGGGGTGCAAGACGTTTAAGGCTTGGGTTTGCCTCTTTATATGCCTTACAACCAAGGCTATTCATCTGGAGATAGCCACACGTCTTACTTCCGAAGAATTCATTTCCTGCCTCAAGCGCTTTATAGCTAGAAGAGGCCGGCCCTTGCAATTATTTTCGGATAATGGCACTAATTTCACAGGAGCCAAGAGTGAGTTGGATGCAATTTCAAATTTTTTACTCAATAATGAGGCTGAGCTAGCTTCATTCTGCGCTAACGATCAAATAGTTTGGAAATTCATTCCGGCAAATTCTCCACATTTCGGGGGAATTTGGGAGGCGGGCGTAAAATCAATGAAAGTGCATTTACGCCGAACAATGAAAAACAACATACTCACTTTTGAGGAATTTCAAACATCTTTAATTCAAGTAGAGTCAGTATTAAATTCCCGACCACTCTCACCTCTTAGCTCCAATCCCAATGATTTAAATCCCATTACACCAGCTCATTTTATCATCGGCAGACCATTCACTGCATTGCCTGAACCAGACCTGACGGACGTATCTACAAACCGATTGTCTCGTTATCAACATCTTCAGATGATGCACCAGCACCTATGGCATCGCTGGTCCAAAGAATACATGGGAGAGTTGCAGCAACGTCATAAATGGTTTTCTGACCCTTCACCTAACATACAAATGGGACAATTAGTTTTAATCAAGGACATGCGGTTTCCACCTCTGTGTTGGCCATTAGGCCGTGTGACTGCCATTCATCCAGGACAAGATGGTGTGACTCGCGTAGTGTCAGTGAAAACAGCTCGCGGCGAATACAAACGCGCGGTTAAGAACATTTCACCACTACCGAACATTTAAGCTTTACTTATATTGAATACTTTTCGTTATTTTCATTACCGAACATTTAAGCTTTACTTATATTGAAGACTTTTCGTTATTTTCACTACCGAACAGTTAAGTTTTCACTTATATTGAATACTTTGCGTTATTCTTATAACCATTTTTTTTATCTTATTTATGTATTTTATCTTATTTATATGTATTTCCTTCATTCATTTGTATACTTTATATATGTTGTATATGTACTTGCATAATTTGTGTTGATATATTTGAAATGTATTTCAAGGCGGGGGGCATGTACGCGCCACTCACCCCCAATTTTAATTTGAGTCAGAGCGCATCGTGGATGCGTGCGATCATCACCCCGACTGAGGGGAAAGACCAGTACTCATTCGTCTTCAGGATAGTACACTACATACAATTTTGTCACTATTGCAATAAATACATTAGCATTTATAGTGTTTTTCAATAGTTATTCAGTAAATACAGAACACTTCAAGCGTCAGCTACACAAACAGCAAGTTGAATTTTTTTACATATAAAAGAATACTGTTTTTTTATTTGCAATTTGTAAAATTAAAATCGGTTAACTACCACGGCGTCAGGAATTTTTTTAAATAAACATTAATTTTTGGTGCTACGCGCAGGACAACGGATACGTTCGCTCTGATTGGGCATTCCAATGACCTTTGATTGATAAATTTTAATTTTTAGTACATTTCGAAATAAATAAATTTGTTTATTGCGAAATAAAAACCCATACTCTGTCCTTTGAAATAACACTTTTTTTAGCAAAAACTTTCTTTGTTCATATATTTCAACTGAGAAAATAAAAAAGTTACATTTTTAAACATATGCAATTGTTTAAACAATTTTTCACAAACAAAAATCAAATCAGTTTGATTTTTGTGGAATTAAAATTTGAACATACAACAAAATATAGAGTAAGAAAATAATATATTAGATAAAGATTGGAAGAAATTTCGGTGGAAATCAACTTGTGTGAATCGAACACCGCTGTTCTGCGCGTAGCACCAAAAATTAATGTTTATTTAAAAAAAAATCCTGACGCCGTGATAGTTAACCGATTTTAATTTTGCAAATTTTAAATGAAAGCTACAGCATTCTTCTATTTGTGGAAAATTTTTTAACTTGATATCTGCTTTATTTTCAGTCCTGCAACATTTTGAAAAAATGAATTTTTTTTCCAAAGCTGGATTGCAAAATTTATTTTGTAAAATCTATTGAACCAATCTTAACTAAATTTATATTATTGTTTTATCATATCATAAAGTTTGTCTGGGAGAAATACGAAGGTCCTAAGTTTAGCAGAAATGATAGAAAAAAGTGAAATTCGAATACTTGTTTTTTTATGCTTTTTCCGCAATTATTGCTATTTTGCAACAAGGGTAACAATTTTTAAAAAATTTAACCAATCTTATATTGTAAAAAATTTAATTACGCAACTTTTATTTTAGTGAATCTTTTCTCGGAAGTGAATACTTTTAAAGTTATAATAAAAAAAAAAGAGAAAATCAAATTTTTCGTTCATTTTTTGACATTTTGATTATTTAAACAATGTTCCGGACCTTTTTAGTGGGAGGATAACTCAATTATTATTATATGGGTTAATTCCAAGCAATTTCTGCAAAAAAATTAGAGTCACCTCTCAACGTCCATCTCAAAACAGATCCGCCCTGGACTATCCTGTACGGCTGGTTTACATCACACATCTTCAAAAAGAAAATATCCGAGTAAATTAAAAGTGTGTGTTTACCAACAGATATATTCAGCAGGAACAAAAATATATTAAACCTAAAATATACTTAGTTTGGTACATATTATATGAACTTATTGTATTTAAGTAATTGATTTATTACTACACAAAAAAAATCAAGCTGTGAGAAACCACGAGAATTAAATGGAAGAGTTTTTACTTTTAGTGGAATAAACTGACTAAAAGCAGAAAAATAAGAGAATGATAGTATAAAAAATCGTCGCTCATAATTACTTCTATAAGTTTCGATGCCTGACTAAAGTACTAAAGAATAGAATAACGAAGAAGACACCGTTAGAATTAAGATCTGTTTGAATAGTTTTTCAGAAATTCTGTTTGGTATATAATTATTTATAAAGGTATATCTTAAACAACCAACAACATAAATCAAATATCTTGTTGTAGTTTATCTTTATAATTAATAAAAAGTATAATAGAATTAGAAATCACGAGAGAAAGAGCTTTCCTAAGAAAAATAATACTACATTCTCACTACAGTTTCAATGTTTTATTACGAATATCATATTGGTTTTAGAAAAAAATCCTGAAACATTAAAAAATTGGCTTTTATATTGTCAACGACATTGACATTGAAATACTTCCGGTATACGTAACTGGCGACAAAAGAAACTCTCAGACTGCACCCAGACCTTTTGCAGACTATTCCGAAAGTAGAAAAACATTAGTAACTCAGTGTGCATTTCCTGGAAAACTCACATCCTGCCTTATGAAATACCTACTGGATTCGGCTTCGGCATCTCTCGCACAAATAACTTGTATGTAATCTTTTCACATACACAAAAGCAAAAATATAGTGGTACATTAAATCTTGTGTGCATCCGCTCAGTTGAAGAAAGATATTACGACGGACAAAAATTGCTAGCAATATTTTTTAACTTCTGCGAGATATTTAAAGGGAAAATTAAAGGATCAAGCCATACATATTCCATTTAATTTTTATATAGGTATGATTTTTAATCTAAAACGCAAACATCAACAGCAAATATGAAAGAGAATATTAATACTAAGAGTATTATTTAGAATTATATACCCGTATATTATAGAGAAATTTATACGGGGCTTGCTCATTGAAAAAAATACTAGGTACTGATATGAATGATCTGTATTTTTTGTTATAATGTCATTGACATAATATGGTAGTATAAAATAATTTAAACATCTTCTTAAAAACGCGTTAAAAAGGGCTAAGATTTGACTTTTTAAGGGTCACAAAATGGCCGCCTGGGCTTAGAAAAATCTGACAAAATTCAGAATATCTTTTTGTTTGTAGTACAATAACATACTAAAATTTGGGGAAAATTGGTAGACTTCCCCACAAAATTTTAGAAAATGTAAAAATATTGCTCATATACTTATAAATAAAAAAATACTAACAAAAATACGTACCCAAAATTCTTAGGCATTTACTAACACACTATTATTGTATTGTATACAAATTATTGTAACTCAATGTACCACAATAAATTACTTTTAATAAGAAATAAGCCACAATTTTACCAAAAAAAGAAAAAAGGTTTTAAAAAACTCTAACAAGAAGTAAAACCACTTCTATGTAAATTGGTATATTTATTAAAACTTAAAAAATCCCAATGGATTGAATAAAATATGTCCAATTCAGAACGTTTTCAGACCTATCGGTCCATCATCAGTGAATGTGCATACTTGCTAAATAGCCCCAGAACCAAACAATGGTTGAATTTAAAATTCAATTTACATTATTTAAAAATAATATTAATCAGTCTAAACGCCGATGTTAAAGGATATCGCCTATGGGAACATGGTGAAACCCTACCAAAACCTCAATCAACCATCTTAGGCCAACTTTGACTATAAAGTGTTTTTAGACAGACTTTATAGTCAAAGTTGGCCTAAGATGGTTGATTGAGGTTTTGGTAGGGTTTCACCATGTTCCCATAGGCGATATCCTTTAACATCGGCGTTTAGCCTGATTAATATTATTTTTAAATAATATAAATTGAATTTTAAATTCAACCATTGTTTGGTTCTGGGGCTATTTAGCAAGTATGCACATTCACTGATGATGGACCGATAGGTCTGAAAACGTTCTGAATTGGACATATTTTATTCAATCCATTGGGATTTTTTAAGTTTCAATAAATATACCAATTTACATAGAAGTGGTTTTACTTCTTGTTAGAGTTTTTTAACTATATGGTATACAGCCAACCTAGGGAACTTCCCTTTTAGTTTAAAAAAGATTTTATTAACGTTTCGAAGCCCAAATCTGGTTTCGTTGTCAAACTACAAAATACTACTGAAAAATTGTGGCTTATTTCCCATTAAAAGTAATTTATTATAAAAATGCCACAAGAAAATAGCTTCAGAACAGCATCAATTTACCATGTACCTATATAAATGTAAGTAAGCAATGGTTGATAAAACTATAAGAAATCAAGACTGGCCTTTTGGCTATGCCAGTGCCGCTAACTTAGTTAAAAAAAAATCGTTTTCCATTGAACAACTAGTAACCTAGTAAGTAAAAAATTTTATGAGATTTAATCATAATTGGGATTCTGCAGATAATTCTCTTTCAAAACATTTGAGGTCATATTTGTCTTTTTGTAGTATCCTCTATGTTTCACAATGATACCTGACAATAATGTTTATTATTGTCAGGTAATAAACACACTCAGGTGTGTTTCCAATTGGAAAAGTGAAACCCATATGTCTGAAGATCAAACTGGTCACATTTCGTTGGAGTGGTATCTATCTGACCCCCAAGCTATCCTTCTACCCTTCCCCTTTACAGCACATGACCGGGCAGGAAAAAATCCCAGAGCCGATAAGTCTGTTGTAATTTTTACTGAAGACTAATTTAACTTTTCGATAGGCACATTAGGGATGATTAGCTGAAAATTCGCTAAATCAGGAACAGTATGAGCATAGAACAAGATCCTCTCTCTATAATACCAATACTGTCCATCTCTTACGCAGAATGGAGTACGTTTTGAAAAACCAAACGGTGATGTTGGTTGCATTTCTCGATATAAACGGAGTATTCGACAACACCCCTTAGAAAGCAACCACAAAGGCTATTTATCTAAAAGGAATACATCAATCAAGCTAAAAATAGATATACTTCCTACTGAGGAGTCATATGATACACGTAACGCTACTGACAGATACAGTGTTAGTACATGTAGACAGGCACTGCTCTTAGAGGGCAGTTTTATCTACCCCCTTGTAGAAATAGGTCAAGCTTGAACTGATAACTAGACTTAGCAATGACACACGTTATTTTCTAAGCTATATGGTAAGTACCACACGTCCACTCTCCAACCTACGTTCCAAGGCACATTCTTCCTTGAAACTTTTTAGGTTTTTGTTATTATTCCATACTATGTCGTCAACATACACCACAAGTTGCGACGTCGATGGTATAGTTGTACCTTTTATTTCTGCGGCTCTTATTGTTCCTTCTATAGCGACATTAAATAGTGGCATTGATAGATAATCATCATGCCGTACTCCAGTTGCTATTTGCACATTGTTTGTGATTCTGTCATATTAGTGCGGCAGATTCGTGCAAATATTATAAGAATTGTGCATTTAATGATAGAAACAAATAATTAGGACCACATATACTACACATATAAAGGTTCAAAATTAGATAGGATGCCATCTCAGATTTTTCCTTTTACAAAAATGGCGGGGATTCAAAATGGCGACTATACGTTGTGACTAATAGCACGATAACTTTTGAACGAAACTTCAGATTTCAACCAAATTTGGTATATATATATATATATATATATATAGGTCCTTTTTTATGTATGAGATCAAGGTTTTGAACCGAAATAATCGGTTTACCAGAAGTTGTGTTCTTCCTGGTTTTTATGTAAAATTATGCTTTTTTTTAATTCATTCACCCTGTATGTATTAATTTTTCAAAAAGCTAATACCACCATTGAAAAGAGCGTAAAAATATTTTTCAGGAAATATCTTAACTTATTAGTTATGTTAATTACCATTTAATAAATGCAAAACGTATCTTCACATGTACCTATATGCGGCAGATTCGTGCAAATATTATAAGAAATATTGTTCATTGATTGGTAGAAGCATATAATTTGGACCACATATACTACATATATGGAGGTTCAAATTTAAATACAAGGCCATCTCAGTTTTTGTTCCTTTTACAGAAATTGCGGACATTCAAAATGGCGACTATACATATGTGACTAATAGTACGATAACTTTTGAACAAGATGTCGGATTTCAACCAAATTTGGTACATAGATTCTTTTTTTGATGAATAATATCGAAGTCTCGAACCGGATGAATCGGTTTACCAGAAGTTGTGGTTTTACTGTTTTTTTTATGTAAAAATATGTTGTTTCATTTTCAATTTTTTCACTGTATATATTAATTTTTCCAAAAGGTGATACCGGCGTTGAAAACAGCATAAAAATATTTTTTAGGAAATATTTTGAACCCTTTAGTTATATTAATTGCCATTTAATACATGCATAACGTATCTTCACATGTAGGTACCCAGTGGCGTCGGGCCGGGGGGGCACGGGGGGGCACGTGCCCCCCCCAACATTATGCAAAAAAAGAAAAAAATAATATAAATTATCTTTAAATTACGTATATGTATACACTAAAAGTTACGAATGAATAACTAATATAGATCCCCCGTTAGTCTATTTTTCTGTATGCATCTAATTTGATTCTGTGTGTGTAAAGTATGCGCGTGTTACAACTAAATTTACAAGTGCCGGTGAGCCGACTCTGGCCGGTTGCGCCCGAGCTGGAGCAGCCGATCGAACGCACCCGAGCCCAGCCGACGCCTGGCGGAGGGATATCATACCATACCAGCTCAGTGCGCGCGTGTTGTGTTGTGTAGGTGGTCGCCACGTTTTATTCGTTCAATAAGCTTATTGTTACTAGCTGAGCTGCTATTGTTTGTGTAATTTTTGCGGATGTTCGTTTGTTATCATGTCTAAGAAACAGTCCTCTGTACTAACATTCTTTAAAAAACTTGGAAATTCAAGTGAAAGTGTAAATGAAGATAGACATTTAGCGGGAAGTAGCACTGGAGGTAGCGTTGGTGATGAATCGCCATCTTGTTTACGCCCAGATCGTGATGCTACATTCCAGGGCGAAAGTAGAGATCCTTCATTGGGAGTACAAAGTGCAGATATTGCAAAAGGAGCATTTCAGCCTGTTGATTGTTTTAAGGTAAGCAAGATTCAATCCAAATCGAGGCAGTTCAAAGAATCCTGGTACAGTGAATTTAATTGGGTCGAATATAGCCCCATTACAGACGCTGCATTTTGTTACCCATGCCGACTATTTTGTCAACATAAGTCTGGTCGCGGGGAGGAGTCATTCACTAAACTGGGCATGAACAATTGGAAGAAAGCTTTGGAAAAATTCAAGAAACATGAGAAGAGTGAAATGCATCAAAAATCTAAACAGTTTCTCAATGAGTATAGAAAATCAGGAAGCACGGTAGCAGATTCGTTGTCCTCGGCACATACTAAAATGGTTGAGATGAATAGGAGGTATTTAAAATTCATAATTGAAAACATCCTATTCCTTGGAAAACAGAATCTTGCCTTAAGAGGACATGATGAGAGTACTGCTTCATTTAACAGGGGGAACTTTATAGAACTGCTAGAACTGAGATCTACTGAAATGGAGGAAGGAATCCAAACATTAATGAAATCCCCAGTCCATTCATACAAAAGTGCCCAGGTACAAAATGAGATAATAGATTGCATAAAAAGTGAAATGCTTCAACAAATTGTCCAAGAGGTGAGTGAGGCTTTGGCCTACTCAATTATTTGTGATGAAACTACGGATATTTCAACCCGTGAACAGCTTAGCATTTGCATTCGATACATTACTAAAATAGATGGACACATTAAAATCAATGAAAGGTTTTTGGGCTTCGTTGATGTGTCAGACACTACTGGTGAAAATTTACATCACACTATTAAACAGTATCTGCAGCAGTTGGGTATAAGCTTAAATAAAATGCACGGCCAGGCATATGATGGAGCTAGTAACATGAGCGGCAAATTCAAAGGTGTTGCCTCAAGGTTCCAAGAAGAAGAGCCTAAAGCTTTGTACACACACTGCCATGCCCGCACTTGCTTGATCTGGCTGTTCAGAGATTTTGTGAAGAAATAAGACAGCTTCGGAATTGCTTATCCATAGTAAATAACCTGTATAACTTAATTAATGCATCAGCTAACAGGTTTTCAATATTTGAATCAATATGTAAGCAAAGCGGAGAAACAAAAATGAAAAGACTGGTGAGCTTGTCTCGAACTAGATGGACAGTTCGACACAAAGCAATCCATGTAATTCTAGAGCAGCTCCCTGAAGTGTACGAAACTTTGGAAGTTATTGCAAACGATGTATCAAATCGTAAAATTGCAGCCGAAGCTGATGGTCTAGCCAAACAAATCAGCACATTTGAATTTGTATTCAGTTTAAAACTATTGCACAGCGTTTTGAGTCAGACTGATATACTCTCCAAAGAACTGCAGAGTGAATCTCTTGACATTTCTAAGGTTTTTGCAAAAGTTGAATCAGTCATTGACTGTTTAAAACTGGACAGAAATGATGATGGCTTTATTCAGATGTGGAATGAGTCAGAAGAACAGTGTAACAAATATGGTATGAAAGGTTTGTCAGTTGAAAGGCCTTCACTACCACGCAAACGGAAGATTCCGAAAAAACTTGAAGCTAGTAGTAGCTCTTCAGATGTTCCATTTCATCAATCACCTGAACATATGTTCAAGACTGACATTTACTTTGCTGCTTTAGACACAGTAATTGTAAACTTGCAATCTCGTTTTTCCAAGAACGATTATGATAAAATCAACTGCATTGCCCAGTTACTATTTAATTGGACCGAAATTGACAACAACGCTGTTATGGCAATCCAAAAGTTTTATAACTTGTCTTTAAGTTTCTCTGCACATCTTAAGTTTTTTCACTGTTATGCAAAGAACAATTTTGTCAAAACAGACAAAGCAACCACAAGAGTAACGTTCCAAGAGTTGGCTGATTTTTTTATTGAGAATGATCTTCAAGCCAGTGCACCAGATGTTTGGCAGCTACTAGAAATATCACTTTCGTGGCCTATCACAACAGCAAGCGCAGAAAAGATCGTTTTCTACACTACGAAGGCTAAAGACATTTCTTCGAAGCACCATGACAGAAGACCGCTTAAGTGGGCTTGCCCTGATGTCTATTGAGCAAGAATTGACGTCTGAATACATGAAAGATAAAAAACTAGATCTGTTAGTTGACAGATTTTCAAATCTAGCCGATAGGAGGCTAATGCTTCATTAGAACTAACGAAAATTGGTTCGTTGAAAACCATTACTGTAGTTCTGTTCACCTTAAAACTTTGTCTTGTACACAAATTTGTTTTTGTGTTATAAATGTCCATGCAGTTATGTCTAGAATAGAATAAACTTGTATATTTTGAAATTGAGTCTTTTTACAATCCATCAATATAGTAAAAATTGATTAAAACCAATGTTTAACAAAAATACACATATACTTTACTTTAGTTCTTAAGTGGTAGTTTTCAAAAAAGTTTCCACGGGACCACCACTCCCCCCCCCCGTAGACCCCGTGCCCCCCCAAATTATTAGGTCACGCTACGCCTATGTAGGTACCTATGTGCGGCAGATTCGTGCAAATAATAATATAAAAATTATTGTGCATTTACTGGTAGAAGCATATAATTTGGACCACACATACTACACATACAAAAATTCAAATTTAGATATGAGTCCATCACAGATTTATTCTTTTACAAAAATGGAGGCCATTCAAAATGAATCTGCTGCTCATAGGTACATGCGCTCATAGGTAATTAGCACAACTGATAAGTTCAAAATATTTCCTAAAATACATGTTTACACTCTTTTCAATGGCGTTATTATCTTTTTGAAAAATTTATAAATACATGGTGAAAGAATTGAAAAAAGAACAACATATTATTGCATAAAAGACAGTAAAAACAGAAATTCTGGTAAACCGATGCTTCCGGTTCAAGACCTCAATACTATTCATCAAAAAAAGAACCTATGTGCCAAATTTCGTTGAACTCTGACGTTTCGTTCAAAAGTTATCGTGCTATTAGTCACATATATACAGTCGCCATTTTGAATGCCCGCCATTTTTGTAAAAGGAACAAAAACTGAGATGGCCTCGTATCTAAGTTTGAACCTTTATATGTGTAGTATATGTGGTCGAAATTACATGCTTCTACCTTTAAATACACAATAATTCTTATAATATTTGCCCGAATCTGCCGCATATAGGTACATGTGAAGATACGTTTTGCATTTATTAAATGATAATTAACATAACTAAAAAGTTAAAGATATTTTCTGAAAAATATTTTTACGCTCTTTTTAATGGTAGTATTAATTTTTTGAAAAATTAATACATACAGGGTGAAAGAATTGAAAAAGAAACAGCATATTTTTACATAAAAACCAGGAAAAACACAACTTCTGGTAAACCGATTCTTCCGGTTCAAGACCTCGATCTTATACATCAAAAGAAGAACCTATATACCAAATTTGGTTGAAATCTGAAGTTTCGTTCAAAAGTTATCGTGCTATTAGTCACAATGTATAGTCGTCATTTTGAATCCCCGCCATTTTTGTAAAAGGCAAAATCTGAAATGGCCTCGTATCTAAATTTGAACCTTTATATGTGCAGTATATCTGGTCCAAATTATATACTTCTATCATTAAATGCACAATTGTTTCACATATCGGCTGCACTATATTATGTCGTTATTGCTGCTGTTTATCCTTCCATTGTTATTGTCGTAAGCTTCGTAAGTCTCATTGGGATATCTAGTTTTTTCATGTACTAAATTCCTGGTGGTAGTCTCCTATTTTAGTTTCAATGTATTGTGAAGAATGCGTGATATTTTTAAAGGCAGTTTGGCGTGTTTTTTGAGCAAATAGATCGGCCTGTATCCAGGAAGATATTGTTCATAGACAGTGTTTTTTTATGTATTGTAGATAACCACAATGTAAGTTTTCCACATACTTTTTACATATCTGCTCTGTCCAGGTCGCTAATAATATCGTTTTTTTTAGATTATCATATTTCTTACTGTAATCAATAATGATAATCCAAGATAAAAGGGCAATGCTATCTAAATCATTTGTCGTGCACACGAGGCGACGTCCCTGTAAAGTGGGTAAATAATTACCTTTTATGCATTAGGAATGAATAGTGGAGTTAACAGTCACAGTTAATTCCCAAATGGCAACGAGTGAACTCGCAAACAGCGAAATGTATATAATTCTTTAGAAATTAGACAATCATTTTCTCAATTAGTGTAGCTTTTCTGTCCAGATTCAACGAGGTGAACATGCAATTTCATAATTAATCTAAGAAAGAGAATAATGAGCTTTTCTTGGAAAAAATCCAGGAGAGTTTATGACAGAAACGAAGTGATTAATTCTGCGTTTTAATGCAATTTTTTTCGCAGTTTGTAATAACTCAAGATTGGAGACAGTTTTGACATAATGTAATAGTTCTTTTTCTACTTCGTGGAAAGTTAGCAAAGTGATGAATATTTATGAATATGTGGATGCTCCTAAACCACCAAAAGCTACGATTTTCAGAAAGTTTTATGCAAGTAGACTTTGGAAGAGAGTAAATAGAGTATGCAAAGAAGTGGAGTAAACTTGATTTCTAGTTAACTGCCTCTGAAAGTGTATTCTCCTACTTTAGAAGTAATGTAAATAATAGTACTTTAACCTATTACAGAATCGTAAAATTGTGGTTATGTTAAGAGTAGTGTAGTCTATGCTCTATTTTTAAACCAGAAGGAGTGACTTAAATTAACCGTGTCGTAAGGCTTGTTTGTAATTGGTTCAACCTCAGGCAAGTTTACTCCAATGTTATGAAATTTTGGCACTATTGACATATATGAAATTTTGGCACTATTGGCATTTCACAAGTTAATTAAGTAGTTATATCGGCGAATTTTTGTGTTTTCAGTAGTAATTACACGGGAGCTCTAAAATTATCGATTTGTATCCCGAGTGACACTTTCACAGTTTTAATTTCACGTCACGAAAACAAATCGATAGCACAGGTTTACAAAAAAAATAAACTGTGGACTATTTGACGAAACCATATGACAAGGGGGTTTTTGGGGTCGCTGATCACGAATCCGGGATCCGCTGATGTCTATCACATCAGGTAAAGGTCATTTCAAGGTCAAATCAAGATAAATCGATAATCGCTCTGAAAAAGTATATTAGGGGGTTTTTAGGGTCGCCGATCACGAATCCGGGGTCCGCTATCTTCTCTCACGTCTAGCTCAAAGGTCATTTCAAGGTCAAATCAAGATAAATCGACACAATCGCTTTGAAAAAGTATATTAGGGGGTTTTTGGGGTCGCTGATCACAAAACGGGGGTCCGTTGAGCTCTACCGCGTCAGGTAAAGGTCATTTTAAGGTCAAATCAGTTTTGTGATCAGCGACCCCAAAAACCCCTAATATATATTTTCAGAGCGATTGTGTCCATTCATCTTGATTTGACCTTGAGCTAGACGTGAGAGAGGTCAGCGGACCGCGGATTCGTGATCAGCGACCCCAAAAACCCCCTAATATACTTTTTCAGAGCGACTGTCGATTTATCTTGATTTGACCTTGAAATGACCTTTACCTGATGTGATAGAGATCAACGGACCCCGGATTCGTGATCAGCGACCCCAAAAACTCCATATGGTTTCGTCAAATAGTCCACAATTTATTTTTTTTTTGTAAACCTGTGTAGTTTAAGAGCTCGAGAGTAATCCGGTAAGATTATCTCATGAATAAAACTATCTTTTCAAATCATTTTAACTAATATTATATTGATATATTCGCCTGTATATTTACTGTTTACTGTATTACCTGTTTCTGTGTGCTCTCTGTGACAAGTTGTAAAACATTAATTGTTATTAATGTTACTGAATGTATTTTTGCGTAGGAACGAAGGGCATCTGACGTAAAATACTTGACGACGGGAAATTATCAGTAGTAATTGCACAAGAGCTCTAAAATTATCGAATTTTTCCTGAGTGACACTTTGACAGCTTTAATTTCACGACCCGAAGGGGAGTGAAATTATGTTAAAGTGTCACGAGGGCAAAAATTCGATAATAATTTTAGAGATCGAGTGCAATTTGCTGCGAATATTTCATGAATAAAACTGTTCAAAACCAAATTTTATTGTAATTTATTTATGTAATTAAAAATTAGTACAATTAAACACACAGTTGTTATAAATATTTGACGGTTGAAAGTCATCACTTTTATAATTTTTAAAACATTAATTGCCATTAATGTCACTGACTGTATTTTTTCGTAGCAACGAAGGGCATCTGACGTAATATACTTGACGACGGGATATTGGGTCTATTGAATAAAAATAAGTCTTTGCTTTTACTTCCTCGTATTTAAGTATTTACTTAATAGTAATTGAATAAAGCATTAAAGGAATTACTTCATTCAATCAGTATTAAGTAAATACTTAAATACTTGTAAGTAAAAGCAAATACTTCTTTTTATTCAATAGACCCAATATCAAAAATTATCATTTTAATTTTAATTTATGTAGGTAGCTTTCTATTGGTCAGAATCTCCTATGAATGAAATAATCAAAAATTATGGTATATATAAAAGATCATAAGATAAAAAAATTTGCCGGCAATATTTTCGACTGGTATGAAAGTTTGTTGCCTGGAAATTTTCGGGAATTAAATTTTGACAATTAAATCACGAGATGTCAGTCGAGTGATTATGTCAAAATTTCATAAGCAAAAATTCCAATTTTTTCAGCTGACATTTTTGTCTACTTAGATACTGTGTTGATTCTTTTTGTGGACAGTTTTTAAACCAAGATTCATCCTTCCAGTTGGGGTGAACGGTAAGAAAGAGTTTGCCTGAATCTTTGGTCCCCTTTTCTCCATTAATTTCAAAAATAATCTAACTGGGTATAAAGTTTCGTTTGCTGAATTTCTTAACAGCCATTTGCTGATTGTCAAACTATTCGAACCGCCTTGATTTGTTTTGAAGAAAATGCTGTCTTATTCAATGCGGCCCGTAAACTCTCCCATAACATCAAATTCGTTCTGGAAAAAGTCAATCTTGCAGTTTACGGCCTCATTCCCTCTCCAAACAAGTTCAAATGAGCAAAGGTAAACAACTTTTTTTGTGCTCCATCGGGGGATTCCTCGTCGTAGCTTTGGATGTTTTTAATAGTTCTTCGGCGGATAATGTTTTTGAACTAAGTTTTCTTTTTTCTTGAACACTTTGAAGCTGACTCCGTCTTGGTATCTCTGGCCACTTTTGTACATTTGAAAGATATATCTGTGAAAGGGTCGATTTTTATGCCGTACTCCGTAAAATATTTTTCTTGTACTATTTTTCTGTAGTATTCCACATTGACTTTACAGACAACTCTTTATATTTTTAGCCATTGCCTTTTTTCATGTTAACGGCATAATCCTCGAGAATTTTTGCTAGTTCCATTTTGGTAGTACATCTTTCAAGCGTAAAATTTCTCACCCTTAGGAACTCCGAATATTGGGTCCAAATAGAGCTTCTGAACCTCTGCGTTTTCAATGGGATATTTTCCGAAACCAATTTTTTGATTTCTTCACCTGACTGGCATTGTTGTCAAACCGACAACAATAGAATTACCAGATATCTTCGTGACATAATGTTTTCGCTGAGAAATCACGGATAGGAAGTAGTTTTGTCAGTAGGAAACGTGGAGTTGTTATGACGTTATATCAGTTAAAAATAGTCTAGTGGACTTGTCGGGTGTAATTACACAAATGCATCAAAATTATCGACAATTATTTTGATCCTCCTCCTCCGGAGACGTGCTCTTTCCCCAAAATGTGAAAATGAACTCTAGAAGTTTTTAGGTAATGCGCTTGAAAGGTAAATTATCTGATTATTTTGATGCACGAGTGTAATTTGGGGAGAAAATTACTCGAAGAAAGTGAAACTGTCAAATGAAGAAATAATCATTTTCTAAACAATTTATTAACAATACAACATAACCCAATCTTAAAAAAACTAATAATTATTATTAAACTCAAGTTATAATAATCCTTTACTTATTTCCCTATTTCTTTGGATGTGGATTTAAATTTTTGGAAAAACTAGGTAATTTGTTACTATACAGTTTGTTATTGGTTGTATTTTTTGGCTCAGTTTTATTAACAGCTTCTTTGATTGACTCTAGAGTTTCAGTGCCAAAACGAGACTTTTATAGAAAAATGTCTGCAAATATATGAAATGCCAAACTGACATTAAATAAACAAAGCTGTTGTTATTATGTGGTTGTCGAATTCAACAATTAAAAACATGATAGTGCAGTTTTTGATTTCTACTATGCAACTATCAGTAGTAATTGCACAAGAGCGCTGAAATTATTAAATTTTTCCCGAGTGACACTTTGACAGTTTTTGTCAAAGTGTCACGAGAGCAAAAATTCTATATTAATTTCAGAGGTCGAGTGCAATTTGTTGCGATTATTTCATGAATAAAACTGTTCAAAACCAAAATTTTATTGTAATTTATTTATGTAAGTACCATTAAACACACATTTTTTATAAATATTTGACGATTGAAAGTCATCACTTTTATAATTTTTAAAACATTAATTGTCATTAATGACACTGAATGCATTTTTTCGTAGCAACGAAGGGCATCTGACGTAATATATTTAATGATGGGAGATTATCAAAAATTATCGATTTAATTCAGATTTCTGTAGCTTTCTATTGGTCAGAATCTCCTATGAATGAAATAATCGCTGTAATCAAGCGATAATTATTATTGTCGAGTAGACAAATACATGAGTGTAATTTTTGCTATAATTTTTATTTCTGTAGCTTTCTATTGGCTAGAATCTCTATGAATGGAATAATCTGCGTTATTACTTTAATTTTTAAACGCTTTTCTTTACTTCAATAATTTGCATCAAATCTTTAGACGTTAATTTGACTGACTTTTCTTCAATGCAAATCAATGGAAATTTGCAGACATATGCATTTGCGGGAACAATACACGAATAGTCAATAAAATTTTTTTTATGTTTATAATCGTTTAAATATAAAAAAACGATTTTAATGGAAAATGCTTAAATTTTCTTGTTTTTTACAATGAATAAACTTGAAACTTTTACGGATTGTAGCTAATGATATGAACTATACATAATTTCACTTTTTACGTTAATTGTTTACGTTATGCTTGATAAATATACAATAAAGTTTCAAATTTTGAACGCTCATATATTTGTTTATATATAAATCGGCGTTTATTCGTGTCAAATTTCAATACTATACGAAACAAAACTTCAACCCAAAACTCGAATTAGAAAAAATCGTGTTTTTATCGTAGTCTTAGAAAACCCACCGGTAGAGACGTTTTGTGCTACAATTAACATTAGAATTCGTTTTGTCGTATTAATTAATTAAACGCTTTTCTTTAGTTCAATCATTTGGGTCAAATTTTTGGACGTTAATTTGACTGCCTTTTCTTCAATGCAAGTGACTAAAAATTTGCAGATATGTGCATTCCCGGGAACAATACACGAATAGTCAATAATTTTTTTTTGTTTATTAATTGTTCAAGTAAAAAAACGATTTTAACGGAAAATGCTTAAATTCGCTTGTTTTTTACAATGAAGAAGCTTGAAAGTTTTACAGATTGTAGCTAATTATATGAACTATACATTATGTGAAATGAATTATGTGAAATTCATTTGATTTCATCACTTACTAAAATTTCCTGTAGCTGGCTGTATACCATTAATTACAAAAATTGAAGAAAAAGATCTTCTGTGTAAAAGGTATATTTATTTGAAAACCCCAATAAAGGGCCACATTAAAAAACAGAACGTTTTCGCTCTAAAGTAAAGAGAGCATCATCAGTGTTCTAAGCAAGCTCTACATGCTAAGCCACCAAAAATACATGGGTTAAAACCCTTAAAATGCCGATTTAAAGGCCTTACATTGGCGTGTTATATATTAAGCCCTGGCGATGGGTGAAATTTAAAAAATATATACCACAAAGCATCATAATATGACTATACCACGAGTATGTGGGTGGTTGAGTTGATTTCTCTGTCTTCACAAAGAGAAAGGTGAAAGCCAACTATATAACACGTCAATGTAAGGCTTTAAGTCGGCATTTTAAGGGTTTTAACCCATGTATTTTTGGTGGCTGACCATGTAGAGCTTGATTAGAACACTGATGATGCTTTCTTTAGAGCGAAAACGTTCTGTTTTTTAATGTGACCCTTTATTGGGGTTTTCAAATAAATATACCTTTTACACGGAAGACCTTTTTCTTCAACTTACGAAAAAATTTGTGCAAACGAATGTACCGTATGAAGGCGACATTGCATGAGCGAATAATACGCAATCTCGAGCACAGCAATGCGACAAAAGTCAACATGTTGAATGAAAATGAATTTATTTGCGCGATAATTGCTGTGGCCGCAAGTTTTAAAAACGAAATAAAAAGCAGAAAGATGGAAAATGGGCCAAACAGTAGTTTATTTATAGGAATAAGTACACTCACAAAAATTACTCAATGAACTGAGAGTACCTAATTGAAAGAAATGATGTCCGGAGCTGTTTGCGAATGGACAGAGAATTAATTATTTATGAAATTCTTGCTTTGATTTCTCCTAATTTCGGTAAAAGTAATACTATCCTAATAATTTCTCTAGAAACAAAAATAATTCATCAATTCATAGTGAGGAGTTGCATGCAGATATTATTACCAAGGATCGTGTAGGTATGTTGTAAATGAGATAATAAACACTACCTAGAGGAAGGCAAACTTTTCAACTTAATAGAAACATTAATAATTTTATATTAGACTTTACTCCTTTGAGTAACTAGGTCCATTTTCCGTTAGAATTTACCAGCTGAATAGACGGAGTCGTTAATTGTAAGATTTTGAATTCCCTCTTATCTTCTTCGCTTCAGCATTCATCTGGTTTGCAATTTTTAGAAGCCATGGTGGTGTTACCAGGAAGTGGACTAATAAGTTTTCAATTAAAAATCTTTTAGTAATATTTTTAATATTTTTCAATATTATTAATGTTTCTATTAGGTTGAAAGCTTTGCCTTTCACTTGCCAGAAGACGCTAGTCACCTACTCCATAAACGTCAGTTGCAATGCGGGGATAAGCTTTCGTAGATTTGCTACTTCGGGCAGAGAGCAGCAGACCTACATCTCTCTGATGATGACTCCAAATAGAGTCGAAAATCGTCGATTTAGACTGCTGGTCTGCGCTCCCTGTTCTAAGTGAAAAATAAGACGGTTTTACCTTCGCATTGCAACTGAATAAAAATGGAATTTTTGTTTTATTACTACCTCGAGAAACCTAAGAAATAGTGCTAAAGCAGTCAGATATGCAGGTTCTAGTTTCTTCAACAATGAACGATAGGTTTCATGGCAACGAAGAATTGTAGGTGCAATTGGCTAAACCAATAATTAAATTAGAAAGAGTACCTCTAATAGGTAATAATGATTACCAGTACCTACACATAGTAATATAATTATGGTAAGTAGTAAGTTTATATTATTTGTGATAAACTCGCAGAAAAAATTAATATAATAGACAATTTACTGTGCGGTCGCTGGTTTATTTGCATTGACAGGATCCTCGCCGTCCTCATGCTGATTAAAACAATAGATATTTGGTACAAGTTACCATGAACCACATTTCTTCGTAACACCACATCAAAAGTTCCATTTCCTTTGCACCTGATCAAAGATTGATCGCAAACAATTAATTTTTTTACTACTCCTTTTTTCTAAATATCCGGGTAATTTTCGCGGTATTTCTTATCAGCACATCATACTGCTCCCACTTTTCGCACAATTACTATAATCTTTGCACTTCACATCCCAAAACAGAATGGCTGAAATCTAAGTTTATCACACTTCTAAAAGAAAATAGCAGCAAAGAAATTCGAAGAATACCGCACGAAAAGTCTCATGCCGCATGCCTCATCTCCTAGAACTGTTCCTTAAGATAATCTATAGGCGAACTAAGTCAAATTTCTCCCAATCAGTTCGATTTCACAAATGGCGTTAATACGCGAGAGGTTATGTTTTTAGTACAAGTCTTATTCCAGAGATGTAAAGACGATTGCGATGTATTCGCATGTCTGGTTGATTAAAAATAAGCAGAAATTAACAAAAGATATTTAAAAAAAATTATCAACCTTTACGGGAATCAGCCGAGAATCTCAGAATTAAAGGTGAACATACCGATTATGGATAATAATATACGATATGCGGATGACTCGGTCTTAATAGCTGAGAATATAGAAGAGCTCAAAAACATTCTTAATAAAATTGGAGAACATAGCGAGAACATGGGACTGAGCATTAAAGCGTTTTACATGTCTGCTCAGATGGGACAGGGATAAGACTAACTACAAAGATATTGGGGTCGAAATGGGGCTAAAGAAGAAGAAGCAGACACTCAAAACTTCATTGCGAACGGCGCATCAGTTTGTTGTTCGGAGAGCTGAGTCGCGGATTCGTTAGGGGGTAAGACGGTTTACAGAAGACTAACTACCATAACCAAATAAACAAAGGATACTTACACAGACTTGAGGACTTTGCTACTATTTAAAATATAACGCCGTTTGGAACAAATTCTCAAATTCACATATTGGGTACTTACTGGACACGGTACTTACGGATACCAATTGGGGGGGGGGGGGGGGGAACACTCATCTGAGATTCCTCTTTTGAATCAAACTGGTCAATCTTTATTATCTTTCTTGGCTTCTTTGCCATATTTCTCTTCGTTTACTCTAAAACTCAATTTCAGTTGCATTAGAAATCAAGTTAATAATTTTTCAAAGGGTTACAGAAAATAAAAATAGGTACAATTTCAAAATATTCATTTTTAACCTCAAACTTTATTTTTATTCTTTTGAGAAAACAAATTCTCAAAGAAATACAGACTTTACGATTAGGAATGACAATAAAAATGTATAACCTTTACATGACTTACAATCACAAAACTTTAAACTTCAGTTTATTCAACAGTTTTATTAAACAGTGTATTCCAAAACAAAATTTGACGGAGGTGTCAAATGTCACTTATTCAATTTACAAAGTACGGTTTATTTTCAAACAATAGTATATTAAGAGGAAACAGTAGCGATCAACAGGTAGCGAAAACGCGTTCCAAGATTGCGGCTGTAATTTTGAATATTTTTTCGAGATATTTGGCACACGTATTCGTAATATAATAAACAATGGCGGTACAGAGCCCAATTTGAAAAATATATGAATATGTGGAAATTACTCTGTAATTAAATACAATATTAAAAAAACGAGCCTGTACCGCCATTAAGAAAAACAAAAAAATACACTTTCTTCAAATAAACTTTTTTATCCGATGCCTAAATTTTGTGTCATTTTGGAACTACTAAAATTTTTTATTTCATTAGTAGTTCCAAAATGACACAAAATCTAGGCATCGGATAAAAAAGTTTATTTGAAGAAAGTGTATTTTTTTGTTCTTCTTAATGGCGGTACAGGCTCGTTTTTTTAATATTGTATTTAATTGCAGAGTAATTTCCACATATTAATATATTTTTCAAATCGGGCTCTGTACCGCCATTCTTTATTATATTACGAATAAGCATGCCAAATATCTCGAAAAAATATTCAAAATTACAGCCGCAATCTTGGAACGCGTTTTGGCTACCTGTTGATCGCTACTGTATCACCTTAAGTATGGAGAATGGTAAGGGTTTTATACCGATCGAAGACAATTGTTTGGAGGAGGAGCGGAGCGACGACTCCAATTATTGTCTGAGATCGGTTACCCTTAACGTTCGACATGCTTATAATGTTTTTTGCACGATTAATACCATTATAAATTATAAAATTAAACATTTTCGTCATATTGAGTAGTTTCATTCATTTTATCAAGATAGATACTTTGGTTGTTAGGTAGTAACTAGGGTGCATAACAACAATGGAGAATTGAGTTTTTATTTAGTTGTCAATAATTTTAAGTACAATTTTGATTATTATAAATTAAAATATGAGCGAAAGTGAATTTGAAGAAATTGAACGGGCTTGGGAAGAAGGGATTGAAGGGAAGGAAAAAATGGTGCGAAGGCAAGAATTTAAGAATCGAAGAAAAGACTCTATTGGCATATTTCGTTCAAAGACATATGAAGTTGAAAGCTCCTGGAAGCCTCTGGGCAGAATATTCAATGAATAAATCCACCGTTTTTCTTTATGATGGCATTGATATTTCCAAGTTTTCAACTTTGATCGCGTATTTGAAGAGAAAAAATGTTGGCTATAGGCCTAAGAAAGCGAGCATTTTTACACGGGAGCAATTTGAAAAATTTCTGATGGAAGCACCGGATGAAGAATTTCTAGTTCACAAGGTAATATAAGCTAGTTTAGGTAAAAGAAATACTCTAATGAAGATTTTTTCATAATTTGTAGGTCGCAATGATATTGGGAATATCTGGTGCCTGTAGAAGAGAAGAATTATATAATATTACTATGAATGACATCCAACAAACCGATGGTTTAATGATTGTAAAAGTACCCAATACAAAAACGAACATCCAGCGTACTTTTACAGTCGTTAATAAACCAGACGATAAAATTCCATATTTAGAAATTCTGCAAAAGTATATAAAACTTCGTCCATTACAAGTAAAATCAAATCATTTGTTCATAAGATACGCTAAAGGAAAATGTTGTGCTCAAGTAATAGGGAAAGGGACAATCGAGGGCTGGCCTTCTCAAATTGCCAAATTCTTAAATTTGCCTAATCCCGAGAACTATACTGGCCATTCGTTCAGGAGGACATCAGCAACGCTTTTGGCTAATAAAGGTATTGATGTCCTCGGATTAAAGCGTCATGGAGGTTGGCGTTCATCGACAGTGGCAGAAAGCTATGTAGAAGATTCTCTTCAAAATAAAACAGATTTTGCCGAAAAAATATTGTGCAATACTAGTAATACTACTAATGTATGCGATTCTGCAGGAGTTTCTGTTAGAAGTGAAACCACAGCCCAAACAAGTGGGATTTCATTAAATAATTTAACAAATTGTACCATAAGTTTCAATATTAATAAATAATTCGTTAATTTTCTTTATTCTTTCAAAAAATAAATTAAAATTAAGAGATTTTTTAACCCGACGGTAAGTGAATTACTTACCGTCGAGTTGGAGTACTTACCGTCGAGTTGGATTACTTACCGTCGAGTTGCTAGTAAATGTCACCTACTGACGTACAATCTGTCACGGTAAACAGTCAAAAATGATCAATCGTGCAAAAAATAATTTTAGACAGCTACAATAGCAAAACAGGACTTTTAAATATTAAACAAACCGTTACAACAATTAAACCATTCTGAAAGCAAAATATCTTTATAAAAAAATATTTAAAATTTTACCAATTACAAATTTTAATATTTACTTGGGAATTCACTTTTATAAACAAAAAAACAGTACCTTATTAAAACTTTCTTTGTCATCATACGTCACAGCACCACTTAACGCAACTTTCCATCCAACACAGGGGGGGGGGGCAGGCATTCAATTCTTAACGACGACACAGGACTTCATGGAACGAAAACAGGAAACAGGGCAAAATTGAGACCAAATCAGACATCTCATCGGGAAATAGAGGACTTCAATACGGGACTTCAAACAAAAAAGACAGGAACCACACACTAACCTACCGGCTAGGTACAACTGCGTCACGCTATTTGCACTGCAATTTTCACCTTTAAATCCAACATTATGGGGTGAAACTTTTTACGGGTGTTCTTCGATGGTTATAGAACAAAGGATAACCATCCACGATCCAACACAGCAACGCAAGATAATTTTAAGCCGGTAGGTAGCGGTCTCTGGAGCTCCACTGCTGGCTGACGTGCCACCAGCTAAAAGGGTACTTGTGGAACTAACTCCTCCGCGCGGCAAAATCCTTCACCGCTGCGGACTTGCTGCGTACTTGTAAGCAAAATTCGTCCCTATTGCTGCAACATCAACAAATTCGGGACCAGTCCAACATGCTACTTCAGGGGGAAACAGGTACTTTCTCAATGTTGCGTAACAATTTGAAACATTCCAAACAGGAGCGGCTTAGGATATTTTTAAAGATAAATAATCTTCACAAAATAAATTGCAAAATTAGATATTCTGGGAGACAGGATATAAAACTGATGTTGAGTTTTTCCAAACGCTACAGCATCAACATAAAAAAGACGAAGTTCCTTATAATAACAATCAATATGTAGAGCGCGTAAGAAAATTTAAGTACCTGGAACCTGGCTATGTGAAGACTGGATGTCGGATATGGAAATTAAATGTCGGATAGAAAGGGCCAGAAGTGCATTCATGGAATTCAGAAACGTGTTTACGAACTCTGACTTTGACCTGAACCTAAGACTAAGATTCACGAAATGCTATATATGGCCGGTGCTCCTATATGTCATGGAAGGATCGACTTTAAAAATAAACAAAATGAATAAGCTGGAGGCATTTGAGATGTGGATTTATCGACGAATCCTTAAAGTTCCCTGGACCGCACGAATAATAAATGAGGAAATCCTGAGAAGAATTGGTACGGAACGACAACTGCTATGCACAATTAAACAGAGAAAAACGGTATACCTGGGGCACCTAATTAGAAACGAAAGGGACCAGTTTCTGCAAACCTTAATCGTAACGTCAAACAATGGACAGGGCTAAGAAACATAGGAGACCTATTATATTATATACTGCAAGGGATAGAGAAAAATGGTCAAACGTGATCGCGAACATCCATTAGTGTATCACATAAGAAGAAGAAATACCGATTACCTACATTAAAAATCGTGCATGGATTGAGACAAGGCTGTATTTTATCTCTTCTTATCTTAAATCGCTACTCTGAAAGAGTATTTAGCGAAACTTAACGCAAAATTGAAAAATGCATCCTACCAAACGGATATCTGTTAAACAGTATCAGATATGCAGATGACAATATAATATTTGAGGACAACCTTACTTTCAAGTCCTTATGAACAAAATCACGTTACGTCAACCAATAAAGAAACAGATACAAGTAAATCTAAAATAAAGACATAATATATTAAAACACAGAGAATAATGTCATCGGGTTAGGTAAAAATAAAATAAAAAATCGCAAACGGATAAAATAGACAACACAGGATAAAATAACCGGACAACATTTGGCCTTCACAGCTCTTAAGTATAATTATTGTTGTATTAATTGTTAATCAAAATATCAATTTTAATTGAGTTCTTTAACATCCCTAATAAAAAATGTTGTTGGTATACGAAAATAATATCTTTGTACATTTTTCAACGATTTTCTTAATAAAATATGTAGATACGTCACTGGCTTAAAGCTAACAAACTTGAATGATTATCCATTTCCCAAATCTGTCAATAAAATATTACCAAAAACATGACAATGCATGTTACATAAATTGAATTCGATACTAATCGAATGGGAGCCATACGTTCTCGATAATAGAGAAGACAAATTTAAGTAATCATTTGTAACAATATAGTAAACCATCTGTATTATATTCCGGCACGCACAAAACATTTTTCTTTTCGCTGATAGATAATCGAACGACGACTTTCACTAAAATTCTTGCTTAGAAAACTACATTGTAGGCTTATTTGTGTACAGACAATATTTAAGCCTACACCATATAATATATTAGCCCTGTGGTCTTTAACATAAAAGCAATACGTCCAAAATTATTCTTAACCCAGTAAACACACGCAAACATTTTTTTTACAAATTTCAAAATTTTACTTATACACATTGTTATCAGTAGAGTTGTTCTTAATAAGAAAATATTCATGAATTTGATTTACATCTTTGCCTTTTTGAATTATGACCCTATCTACAAATAGGACCCTGAGCGTTAGGGTTATCAAAACAGCTTTGACAATTTTACACAATGTTATAGTACACTTTAGACAACACATAGAGGAGTCGTTGAAAACCAGAGTGGTCCAAGTCAAAAATTTCATTTTACGTTTTTCGCCATGAATTTTATTATGTACAATGTTATGTATAATAACAATGTTCTATTTTGCTAAAAGATTTGAAAAATATTAGTGCATCCACCCACTCACAGACTCACAGACTGTAAATATGTGAATATTATATAATAATAATATATTATAGAAAATTGATAATATATCAAGAGAACGCGTAAAATAAAATTCTTAAATTAGACCACTCTGATTCTCAACAGCTGATATATTGGTGCTCTTGCATTACAATGATTTAGTGTTTTGGTCGAAATTGCACTGGAATTGCTTCATCAAAATAATAAATTAGTCTAGGCGCCAAAGAGAGGTAACCGTGTCCTGTTCAATTCTGATGGACAAACTCAACGGTTTCTTATGGATTTTTGGCTGCTGATTACGAATTTCGAGGGTGGATTTCGATCCGAGTGGTAAAAAATTGTTATAAACAATTAAATTGTTTATAAGGCTCTAGTTCATAAATTAAAAAAATGTTTCAAATAAAATTTGTTCCTTAATAAAAAATGAAGAAATGGTATATTGTACAGCAAGTGAGAAAAAATACATATTTCTCACGAGCGCAGAAGTTTGTTGGCACGAACCGAGGCACGAGGCGTGGGCCGCAAATCAAGCGAAGGAGAAATATGTCATTTTCTCATGTGTTGTACACTGTACTTTTTCTATGGATGCGGTTTTGTCAAGAGTTCAAACTTCAAAATTAAATAATTTAGGTGCTTTTAGGTATATTATATGCATAAATTGAAATAAAATACATATACATGTAGGTATTTAATATTCTTAAATATATAATATACCTTATTTTTAAAATTCTAATTAACAAAAAAATAGTTGAAAGACTGATAATTGATAATTTATTTCCTCTATTCTAATTAACAGTTGTTTTTGAACAGTTTTGAAATGTACTTCCTGGTAAGTTTTGCTGTAACACATTTATTTGACAACATTAATTGTGTTTGTATTGTGCATGTTACCAAGGAAACGGCGATCATAGTATGGAAGACCGTAGGGGTGCACGTGAGAAAAAATATTTCTTACTGCAATGGCCGAATTTTCTCACTGCGTGAGGAATTGTTCGTTTTGAATGTACCTATGTAAGTAGTGAGAGAAGTTGCATATTATATAGCACCCATAGAAAAAAAAAAACGTTTACTAAACTTAAATCTAACAATTAGAACTCAAGATATTGTAAAATTAGTGTACAATGCAAATTTCAAATTGCAAAATAAGTATTTTTCGAAACTTTCGAAACTTTCGAAACCTTCCAAACAAAGTTTGTTAAATTACTTTATATTCATTTATTTTAAAGTTATACGTGTTTGAAATTATAATTTTCTTAAAAAAGGGTTTCAAGCAAATATGAGCTATAAACATTTATACTTTAATAAACAATAATGATAGAAGACCTCAAAATGAACATTTTAAGCTTACGAAAACGTTCGTACGTTTATTTTTGGCCAAGATATCGATATATTGGCTACGAATTTCGTCACTTACTTGACTGTGAGCCGATCTTGCGTCTCATAGCGCGCCAATAAAATATCGATATCTTGGCGAAAAATAAACTTACGAACATTTTCGTAAGCTCAAATTGTTCCTTTTGAGTTCTTCTATCATTATTGTTATTTAAAGTATAAATGTTTATAGCTCAAATTTGCATGAAACCGTTATAAACAAAGTAATGTACAATTTTTTTAAAGAAAATTATAAGTTCAAACGGTTATAACTTTAAGGCAATCGGTACATAATTCGCCAATATTTTACGGGTATCCCTACTTTTTCTGTCTTAACACGGCATATTACGTGTAGTAAAACTCACACTGGTATGGATAATAATAATAATAATAATAATAATAAAAATGTCGAGGTAAAAAATGATGAGGTCTCAAATATCATCAAAGAGCTTCATAACTGGAAATCTCCTGGACCAGACGGAGTTCAGAACTTCTGGCTTAAGAAGTTTTGGAGTGCTCATGAGTGCTTGTCAACATTAATTAATCATGTTGTTTCTAACCCGCAGGAAATACCATCATTTCTAACTCAGGGAACCACTTATTTAATACCGAAGGATCAAAATAACACCCAAGATCCAGCCAAGTACCGCCCAATTACTTGTCTTCCAACTTTGTATAAATTGGTTACATCCTGTATAACCCGGCGTATCTACCAACACTGTGCTCTAAACAATATCATAGAGCCTCAACAGAAAGGATGCGCTAAGGGTTCTATGGGTTGCAAAGAACAACTGATCATCGACTCAGTCATTTCTAACCAGGCATTCACCAAAAAAAGGAACCTCTTTACTGCCTTTATTGACTACAAAAAGGCCTTTGATTCAGTGCCGCATGAATGGCTTATAGATATATTGAGAATATACAAAGTCGATGATAACACAGTGACTTTTTTAAGGCATATAATGACAAGTTGGAAGACTAAAATTCACCTCCAAATACCTGGTGAAAACAATATAGAAACGGAAAATATCGCAATCAACCGGGGTCTGTTTCAAGGAGACTCGCTGAGTCCATTATGGTTCTGTTTGGCTATGAACCCTCTATCAGCTATTAAATTCCACTGACTCAGGTTTTAGCATTAAAAACAACAATACTGGTAGTAGCGAAGCTTAATCATCTGTTGTATATGGATGATTTGAAATTAATGGCTTCTACTCGAGACAATCTAGAAGAAATGTTAAAAACAGTAGAAACATTCTCTAATGATATTAATATGCAATTTGGACTAGACAAGTGCCGCGTTTTAAATATAGTCAGAGGAAAGATACAGCCCGGTGGATTCGATATGCAAAATGGCCAGAACATCGAGGCCATGGGTGAAAACGATATATACAAATATCTTGGAGTAAAGCAGGCGCGGAAAATTGACCATAAGCAAATGAAAACTGAGATAACTACTGAGTTTATACGAAGGATAAAACAGCTGGTTCGTTCACAGCTTAACAGTAAAAATTTGTTTAAAGCACTAAACACCTACGCTTGTTCCGCGCTTAGCTATTCATTTGGTATTGTTAAGTGGACAAAAACAGATATAGAAAATCTTCAGCGAAAAGTACGAACACACCTCACAAAGGCACAAAAACACCATCCTAAAAGTGCAGTAGAAAGAACGACATTACCACGGAATCTAGGAGGAAGAGGGCTTATGGATATAGGTGAGCAATTAGATAAACAAATTGCTAATTTAAAATCTTATTTTCAGATGCAAGCTGAGACATCTACTCTACATCGCGCTATTTGCGCAGTAGATGACACAACACCGATCAAACTGAGGGAACCAGAAATGCGCATAAACCACCTCACTAAAGACGAAAAAATGCGCACCTGGATGGGTAAACCTCTGCACGGGCGACATCCCAATGAGGTCAGCCAAGACTATGTCGACAATACAGCGTCGAACTATTGGTTGACATCAGGAAAGATGTTCCCTGAAACGGAGGGTTCATTACTGGCCATTCAGGATCAGGTTATACCAACCAGAAATTACCTGAAATATATCATCAAAGACCCTAGGTTAAAAACGACAGATGCCGATATGGATGTCAAGCCCAAGAAACCATCCAACATCTTACAGGGGGCTGCCAGGCATTTGCTGCAACTGAATACAAGGAACGGCATGACGCAGTGGGAAAAATCCTCCATCAAGAGATAGCTATCAAGCTGGGACTTCTCCAAACGGACCATCTCCCGTATTATCAATACGTCCCCGAGAGTATGCTTGAGGATGGCAACTACAAGCTATACTGGGACCGCACTGTGCTCACAGACCAAACAGTGGCACATAATAGACCAGATCTCGTACTAGTTAATAAATTAACAAGACAAACAACACTAATTGATGTGGCGATACCTAACAACAATAATCTACGTAGTAAATTTACTGAAAAGATCGCCAAGTACAGAGATCTGGAAATTCAAATACGAAGGCAATGGAGAATGCAAAGTACCCAGACGATACGGATTATTATGTCTACTACTGGAGTCATTCCGAAGACCCTCCTCGAAAGCATAAAAAAGCTCGGTCTAAATGAACACCTTTATAAGACCATGCAGAAAGCTGTACTACTCGCGACGGCCAGATGCGTACGAAAATTTCTGGGAGAAACTCCAGCATACCAAGTCACCTAGGGCTCGATAACACGGAAAGAGTCCCACCAGAGCTCAATCCTTTTGATACCGTAGGTATCTGGGATGAGTCAATTTTCCCCTTAGAGGGAGTGTGAGCCGTATGGCTAAGTCTGGATAAAAATGTTTATTTACTTCTCATTATGCTGTCATATATATCAATATTATAATAGAATAATTCAATACTAACATAATTACAAATTAATTTTAAGTTAAATATTTTCACATATAAATAAATAGTAAATAAACCAAAAGAAGAAATTCCCTGAAGAACTAGAGGTTGTGCTCAGGGATTACATTATTAAAATATTAAACATTAACAATACCAAACGCATAACAAATATTAAAAATCAACAATACATAACGCATAACAAACATATTATATATTAGTAGTTATATTATAAATTTAATTAAAGATCGCACTCAAAAATTCAGTTCCAGTGTTCTAAATAAATTTTTTAAAAATGGATTTAATCATGTTGAATGAGTTTATTTTTCTCAAATATATTTTGTAAATTTCAGTTAAATAATTAAATATTTTAGGAATATAGTATGTGAAATTATGTTTACCAATTAGTTTAAAATTACTAATAATTTTTACATAGTCATAAAGTTTTCTTCTAGTGTTGTAATTATGATCTATCGATTTCAATATTTGTTTATTTTTGTATGTATGCAAAATTATGTTTAATAAATATATAAGTCTAATTTTAAAAACACCAGCTTGCTGATAAAGAAGTTCTGATGAATATAAGCGAGTAAATATTTTATGTATTCTTTCTTATTTATTTTAATGTACGCCTTATTATAGTTTAGATTTAATTCCATGAATTCGGGTAAATTATTTTTATATATTGAAAATGGTATAAAGTAAGTTTTATCTGTATTAAGTGTCAGTAGTTTCCTACTTAGCCAATCTAGAACCTTTACAGTTTCTGTTTCTGCCAAAGTTTTAAGCTCACTCCAAGAATTACTAGTGTAAAGTATAACTGTGTCGTCAGCAAAACAAATAATCTTTCCATTTATTTTCATTGCCGCTAGATCATTTATATATTTTGAAAACAATAAAGGGCCTAAAACAGTACCTTAAGGCACACCATACTCAATGCTTCTTTCAGTACTAAGTTTGTTATTAGTTTTGACAATTTGGAATCTATTTTTTAAATAACTTTGAAATAGTAATTCTAGAGTACTATGTATTAAGAGTATAAGTCAAAAATGAAAATTTTTTATAAGACTTTTCAAAGTCTTTTTTACCACTGATGAAATAACTATTACAACTAAATATCAAAATGGTCACGAAATATGATTAATAAATTAGTAATTAACTATTTTACTTTCTACTTTGGTAATACCTTATTAATTATATAATTCAAAATATAGAAGAATCCCGAAAAATCTATTTTATGACTTATACTCTTAGTACATAGCACGTTAGAATTATGGTATGCCTCTTATTCCAAGATCGTCCAAAGCACCTAATAACTGCTGATGATTAACAGTGTCAAATGCTTTCGCTAAATCTAAAAATATTGCTAAAGTAGGAGAGCGACTGTCCAGCATCTTATATAAATAATCAGTAGCAGATGTTATAGCATCTGAAGTCGAATATCCTTTTTACTTTATCGTACTATATACGTAGTATAGTATAATATTACTTTATCGTACTATATACGTAGTATAGTATAATAGATAAAGTTATAGGATCGTGCAAAAAATTTTTTTTCACATTTCACTTTTTTTTTACGTTTTGAGTCCCCCTGAGTCTAAAAAGCAAATAAAAAAAACATGTCGGAAGTATGTACGTACGTATGTCGCCACCGCCCAGCAAAAACTACCGGACCGATTTCAATGAAATTCGGTATGAGTAAGTTTAAGAGAATTTTGTCGAGAAACTAAGCTTTTAAAAAAAATCTCTCAAAGGGGGGCCGAAATAGGGGGGTTATTTAGGGTCCATTTTTGCAAATTTTGACCGAAACGAATGAAATTTAACTCAAAGTTAGCTCATTGATAGGTTAATCTAAATACGAAATTTGACATTTCCAAATTCAAAATGGCGGCCAAAATGGCCGACTGCCCACCCGACACATTTCTCTACCTATCTAAAAACTTGTTTAAGATAAGTTTAATTTGAAAAAGTCGTTATATAGCCTAAAGATGGGGCTCTAAGAGGAAGATTATTATTTTTCAGAAAAAGTTATGGGTTGCCTATATTTAAGGGGTCAAAATTTGACATAATTTTGAACTAGATTTTCTCAAAAATGGCTCCAAGGAATTTGTTTATTTTTTGATGTAGTTTTGATATCCTCTAGGTAAATGGAATGACATCAGCCAGATTTCTTAATTCCCCATAAGAGGGGAGTTATGAATTTTTTATAAAAAAATATTCGGCTGCCCGTAACTTCCTTTGTAATAGAAACTAAAATCTGAAATTTTGCAGATATACATGATACTTTATTATCTATTATAACAATAAATTTTACCCAAAATATGGCTTCCGGTTGAAACGGAAATGAAAAAAAAAATCTTAATTTTTTTAGATACGCCCTGTATATTTTTACATATTTTGAAAGAATCCAAAATTACCTTTCCAATGACATAAAACTCGTTGCTGTAGCTCAAAAACTCGAAAAGTTACAGTAAATAGAAATTTTGCTATAATCTTGTGTGTGTTCTCTCTCACGCGATGATAGCAGAGCATTATTATAGGGCAGTGAATGAGGGTACTTGGCTCCGAATTCCATCCTACTACATCGATGTACTTGATATTTTCACAGAAGGTAGGGAATTGCTCAAGAAACAAAATCTACCCTATATACTATGGCGCTTTTTATCTTGGGGCGGTTCCCACCCCTTCAAGGGGGTGAAAAATTTGTTGGTCAAAATAACGAAAGTGGCTAGAAAACCTATTTCTAAGCAAAAACTGGTCTATACTTTTTTTTTGAGAACTCGATACTTTTTGAGTTATGCGTAGTTGAAAATTGGCCATTTTCATTGAAAAATTACACCTTTTCGGACGGTTTTTTGTGAATACCTTAAAAACTATACATCGAACTAAAAACACTGTATAAAACATTTTTTTAGATTATAAATAATAAAGAGATTCGTTCCTTCGTAAATGTTCTGTTAATAATACAAAAAGATATATGGTAGGTGAAAAAGAGTTTGCTTTTTTGGTGCATGCTCAAATTGGTGTATTCAAGTTGAAATAACAGAGGAACGGTAGGTTTTAGGTGTGTAATGCTATCAACGCCTTTTGTAGTGATTGAAAAGGCCTTTAAAACGAGCACCGTTAGATCGACGCTGTCAAGCCAAAACGGCATAAACGACAATAAATTGATTTTTCAAGAAAGCCAAAAAACTGATTATTTTTATTTTTACCAATTCTGCTTATCTGCACAGTGACTAAAAAAATTGGTGATTTTTTTTTCAAATTTTAATATTTTATGAACATTAATGTGGCTGAAAATACTGTCTGAAATAAATTAAAAACTAGAAAATGGCGCTTATGTCCAATCAAGATATAACATTGGTGAATATGCCAAACGTACCTCTGGCGTTTGTGTCGATCGCATCGTTGTAAGGTTAGCCAATATGGCGCTTAAAAGGGATAGTTTAAACATATTGTACAAATCTCATTGTTGTCTAATTACTTCAAAGATAATACAGTAACATTTTCGAAAGCAATCAAAGATAAATCTAGTTAAAATTGAAAAACCATCTTAATTGATTCTTTGCATTTTTGCATAAAATTTGATTTTTGAGCATGTTCCACCAATTTTAAATAGAAATAAACATCATATTTAGATTCAGCGACCTCGAAAACATAAAGAACCATCAAAATTTGTCATTCACCTTAAAGTTGATTTTCGTGGTCGGTATAACATCATTTTAGGGGTTGCTGCCGCTTGCCTAACACTAGGTGTGCGATTTTTAAAGTCATATAACTTTTTTCCTATTACATATTTTGACTGGAAATTTTTCAGAAAACTTCTTCATCACTTATATTTTAATACTGTATTGGTTAAAATTATAAGCTAAAAACTTCGTCGCTCAACTTTTTTAATTAAACATGAAACTAACGAAATCTGACGACAAAATGTTTAAAAATTAATAACTCCTTTTTGAATTCGTTTAAACACTTTAGACAAAGCTCGTTGGTATCTAAATACTTAAAAAATGACACAGTAAAATTTTCAAAAGGAAATATTTACAGCGACCAAAGATACAGTGAGGTAAAGTTGAAAAATCATCAAAATTGATTTTTTGAATTTTTACATGAAATTTGATTTTTGAACATGTTCGACCAATTCTAGATAAAAATAAACTTCATATTCGGATTCAGCTACCTCGAAAATATAAAGAATTATAAAAATTTGCCATTCACCTCCCATGGTCGCTTTTTCGATTTCTAAGCCTCAAATTAGGAGTGTGCCGTTCGCCGCCGTGTAAGTGAGCTATGGAGTGACGTCAGAATTACGCCTCTTTTCGCTTTGACAAGTTGTTGCTAAATCAGTTTTAAGCGTACCCTAATTATTAATTGTAATTCTATATTTTTGATAGATTAATAATATAATTTGTGTGTTAATTTTAATTGATTTCATATTTTTAGTTTTGATTTGATTTTGTTCTAGTGTTACTTTTAGGTGATATTATTCTAGGTATATAAGGTAAGAAATACTTAAATTTTTAAAATATGTTAAACAATGTTGTTTTGAAGCTATTTTCTTGTGGCATTTTTGTAACTAACTATTTTTAATGGGAAATAAGCCACAATTTTACTAAAAAAATGATTTTATTAACGTCCAAATAGGATCCGATTTAACCGTCGAAACGTTAATAAAAACATTTTTTTAGTAAATTTGTGGCTTATTAGACAAGCCGAAAACGGCGGGTTCGTCGGAGAAAATATTCCCATGACATTTTTTGCATAATCACGTTCGTGAGACATCCCAGAATAAGGTTCAAGAAGTCGCCCAAGGGAAAAGTGGTCCAAATTAAAAAAAAATTTTTTTTAATCAAATTGCAAAAATCAATATTTTTGGCCCGGACAAATTTTGTTTAGATTTTTTTGACCATTCTGGATAAAAAAGATCTCTTATAATTTTTCTCTAAAGTTGATCGTTTTCGAGATATAAACAATTTAAAATTGAAAAAAACGAAAAATGGCGATTTTCAAGGCTTAATAACTCTATTAAAAGTTATTACTATGAAAATCAGAAAGTGACTAAATCAAAGTTTAAAGCACCCCCTACAAGATCCTGGAGAAATTTTTGTAATTATTTTATTACTAAGCTGTTATTTTTAAGTAATAATAATGAGCGCCTGCATGTATCAGGTGCCCGTCTATCCGCTGGGAGCGTTGACATGGTGGGGATATCGCATGTCGATCGTCCTTCTCATGGTGGCGAAAATTGGAAGCTCCGTCCCACAAATTAGCGTTGCCAGAGTTCGTACAATTGTACCAATTTGAAACAAATAACAACCAAACTTGTGATACTAAAGTATCTAAAGTAAAAATCTAAAATTTTGTGATATAAGAAATTTGCTTCAAATAACATTAAATGACGTTTTTTTAAGTTTTTGTACAAAATGTGTTGGTTTAGTACATTTTGTGTCAATATTCCAGTGCATGAGTGAATTTATAAAAATTTCTCTGGCAACACCGTCACCTGCCGTGTACTGCTGGCTTCTGGCTTATCAAAATATTCCGTTAATTTTTTTAAAATGCCACATCACGGTTCTTGTGTCGTTTTTGACTGTCATTTTACATGGAGAAACAGTGGAATGAAATTCTTTCGCTTTCCTACATCCAAATATAGGCAGGATCAAAGAAAAAAATGGATTAATGCTATTCGAAGACAAAAGTATGTTAACCTCACTTTTATACTTTTATCTATAATTATTAAATTAAATCATCATCGGTGAGCACTAGCACTACCAGCCCATGGAGGGCCATGGTCGCCCGTTAGGGTTTCTAGGCTACTAGGCTCTAAAGTTTTGCAAGGCAAAGGCCAGCTACACGCATAACACTTCAAAAGTTCTATAAACGTTATTTATCTAACATAATATATTACTTTCTTTATTCTTTTTTAAGGAGGTCTTTTCGGCGTTATGTGTATTGCTTGCTTGACTACTACAGTTGCCCATGTTTTCCTTTCTTTTGCATTTTTTCCCATTCTCATATTTCTAGGTCTTTCAAATCCTAGTGAATACCATCAATCCATCTCTTTCTAGGCCTACTTCTCGGTCTCTTCCCGTTTATTATTTTCTAAGTACTTTTTGTATTTTTGTTATCATGTACTTTGTCTTTGAGACATTAACTTCTAGCCTATAGTCTGTGCCGCTTCTTTAAAACATGTATAAATTTTTTCTATGTCTTTTAATGCGATTATGTGAACAACTGATTATGTCTATATCATCTGCCTAAGTAACGACTTGATTGAACTTTGTAAATATTGTACCTCTCCTATCTATAGGAGTTTTCCTGATTACTTGTTCCAACGCAAGGTTAAAAAGTATTGTTGACAGCACATCCCCTTGTGTTAGACCTTCATTAATGTTAAATTCATCGGAAAGTTGATTTCGGATCCTTACTTTTGCCTTGGTGTTGGCTAGGCATAGTTTTACTAATCTGATTAGTTTTTTTTGACACATTTACCTCTTGCATTTAGCTATATAATTCCTTTCTAATTACTGAGTCATATGCTTGTTTAAAAGTGATTATGTAGTTCAGTATTCCTCTTGTAGAATTCTTCCAGCATTTGCCTTACTGTAAATATTTGATGTATAGTTGACCTGCCTTTTCTGAATCCTTCTTGATAATCCCCTGTTGTTTGGTCCATTATACTATTTAGTCTTTCTTCCAATATTTTGTATCAAACGTTTAGTAGTGATGTTCCCTAGTGATTATTGCAATCTAACTTATCTCCCTTCTTATTTATAGGGCATATCACTGCAACTTTCCATTGTTCCGGCATTATTTCTGTGGTCCATATCTTTTTTCATTTTTAAAACATGTACATTCTAAATGGCAACTCAAGAGGAGTTCTAATTTTTAGTCTATTTATTTGTGTAGAGTTGTCCATATCTCTAGTATTAACTTTGATATTTCACTCTATATTCTATGTCCTCCATATTTTAATATTTCTACTGTTATTGTATCGCATCCTGGGACCTTGATATTTTTCATTTTTTTATTACATCTTGTATTTTGGTCTTAGTGCATATTGGTCTACTTCAGCCTCTCCGACTAATCTTAGCTCTTCTAGTTGTTATCTTAGTTGTCTATCCAACAGTTCTTTGAAATGTTCTCTCCTTCATTTTAGCACTGCTTTTTTGTCTGCTATTAGGTCACCATTTTTGTCTTGTTCTTGGTTGGAAACCTTTTTTTTTCAAGATTTACTTCCTTATAGAATAGTTTTATTTCATGTTTTGTTCATGTTCTTCTAGTCTTTCAATTTTTTCTATATTTTGTTTCCTCTTTTTAAATTGTAGATGTCTTTTTAATTGTCGTCCTCTTGTAATATATTCTTTGGTTTCTTCTGTACTGTTGTGTGTGTGTGTGTGTGTGTGTGTGTGTGTGTGTGTGTGTGTGTGTGTGTGTGTGTGTGTGTGTGTGTGTGTGTGTGTGTGTGTGTGTGTGTGTGTGTGTGTGTGTGTGTGTGTGTGTGTGTGTGTGTGTGTGTGTGTGTGTGTGTGTGTGTGTGTGTGTGTGTGTGTGTGTGTGTGTGTGTGTGTGTGTGTGTGTGTGTGTGTGTGTGTGTGTGTGTGTGTGTGTGTGTGTGTGTGTGTGTGTGTGTGTGTGTGTGTGTGTGTGTGTGTGTGTGTGTGTGTGTGTGTGTGTGTGTGTGTGTGTGTGTGTGTGTGTGTGTGTGTGTGTGTGTGTGTGTGTGTGTGTGTGTGTGTGTGTGTGTGTGTGTGTGTGTGTGTGTGTGTGTGTGTGTGTGTGTGTGTGTGTGTGTGTGTGTGTGTGTGTGTGTGTGTGTGTGTGTGTGTGTGTGTGTGTGTGTGTGTGTGTGTGTGTGTGTGTGTGTGTGTGTGTGTGTGTGTGTGTGTGTGTGTGTGTGTGTGTGTGTGTGTGTGTGTGTGTGTGTGTGTGTGTGTGTGTGTGTGTGTGTGTGTGTGTGTGTGTGTGTGTGTGTGTGTGTGTGTGTGTGTGTGTGTGTGTGTGTGTGTGTGTGTGTGTGTGTGTGTGTGTGTGTGTGTGTGTGTGTGTGTGTGTGTGTGTGTGTGTGTGTGTGTGTGTGTGTGTGTGTGTGTGTGTGTGTGTGTGTGTGTGTGTGTGTGTGTGTGTGTGTGTGTGTGTGTGTGTGTGTGTGTGTGTGTGTGTGTGTGTGTGTGTGTGTGTGTGTGTGTGTGTGTGTGTGTGTGTGTGTGTGTGTGTGTGTGTGTGTGTGTGTGTGTGTGTGTGTGTGTGTGTGTGTGTGTGTGTGTGTGTGTGTGTGTGTGTGTGTGTGTGTGTGTGTGTGTGTGTGTGTGTGTGTGTGTGTGTGTGTGTGTGTGTGTGTGTGTGTGTGTGTGTGTGTGTGTGTGTGTGTGTGTGTGTGTGTGTGTGTGTGTGTGTGTGTGTGTGTGTGTGTGTGTGTGTGTGTGTGTGTGTGTGTGTGTGTGTGTGTGTGTGTGTGTGTGTGTGTGTGTGTGTGTGTGTGTGTGTGTGTGTGTGTGTGTGTGTGTGTGTGTGTGTGTGTGTGTGTGTGTGTGTGTGTGTGTGTGTGTGTGTGTGTGTGTGTGTGTGTGTGTGTGTGTGTTTTTTTTATGACCTTGGTTTGAACCAATTGGCCAGCTCAAATTTTTTTTTCAGCCATTGTCATACCATCGTTTTTGGCTAGGTTCTTTGCTTTTCCCCACTACTTCTTTGGCTGCTCACTTATTATGAAATAAAATACCTTTACACACTTCAATATACGATTTTTTTTCACTTCGTTTATTCATTCAAGTGTGTACAAAATTTATCAGTCTTTCAATTATTTAAACTCTAACATTGGATTTATTTTAGTCTAGATGGATCAAACTGGACTCCAAAAGATAGTGATAAAATATGTGGTGCACATTTTATTGGAAATAAGATATCAAAAGATCCTTCTCATCCCAGTTATGTACCGACAATATTTCCAAAAATTTACAAACCAAAGATAATTAATCCGGATGCTACTTTAAACAGGTAATGAAAATTAAATAACTTTATTTTTGTTTATTACTTTATACAGTATGTCCCTGTAAGTTGGAACCATGTATATGGAAAAAAAATTTTTATTATTAATTTTACGAAAAAAAGTAATTCCTTATAAAAAGTTCTGCATGGTCTAAAACAGAAGATTCAACCATCAGATATCAAATTTTATGAATATTATACAAGGTATGGTTAGATCTTAGGTTTTAGACCAAGCAGAACTTTTTATAAAGAATAACTTTTTTTCGTAAAATTAATAATAAAAAAGTTTTCCATATGGTTCCAACTTACAGGGACATACTGTATATTGAATTATGGATTTATTGAATATAAAATAGGCAAATGTGTACTTTAAAGAGGGGGGTACCATTTTTTTTTCAAAAACCCCAAAAAACCAGGTTTATTTAATAAGTAAAAGGTAAAGGTAAAGTATTATAGGTCTAAATACATTAAGAATGAATAAATTATTTTAACATAATAGTAGTAAACAATGAAAAAATTATTAGATAAGACAAATTTTATTTTTATTTACACACAAAAAATTAATAGGTACATATAAGAAAAACATCTTTAAACGTAATAATATTTAAATAACTAACTCTGAAAATATGAAAATAGAGTTTATTTATCTTTAGTTTCTTCATTTGCGGCAGATGTAAAAAAACTTTAAATAAAAACACAAGTTTGGTTTTTTTCTTAAAAAAGTCAGTTGGTTTAAATCAGCTTAGTTTTTTTCTTAAAAAAAAACACTTGGTTTAAACCAAGGTAACATGCCAACACTGGGGTATGGTTTGAAATCAACATATCAAGCACATTTTTGTGAATTTTTTGGAAGCTATGGTAGAATTATTTTATTTTTAAATTGAATAAACATATTATTAAGTACAATTCAAAGAGTATTTAAAAAAATTATATCTAAAATATTGAAAAATATGCCATTGGTGACAAATTTTGACAGGCTCTGAAACTCATAGATTTTGCAGTGGACATCAGAACTCGTCACTGGATCATACAAAACAAAAAATTCAAAAATATTTAATTAGCTTATGAGTTTCACGAGGTACCAATGTCGACTTTTTTTTATTTTTGGTAAAAATTTTGTGAAAATTAACAGATTTTTTATTGTTGAACAAAAAGTAAGCACAAAACGAAAAATATCTCGACGTTGTTACCTCATGATATGTCTAAAGAAAATCTATACCAAATTTCAGGTACCTAGATCAGTCAAGTAGTTTTTCAGTTACAATGTCGCATCGCATTTGAAAAAGCAGTTTTGAGAAAAATGCTTTTAAAGTTTTGACAACTGCATCTTCATCTAAGGGCCGGTATTTCCAACCGCACTTAAGCCAAAGCTTACTTTAAGCCTGAGCTTAAGCTTAGATACCTGTATTTTCACTTCAATTTGAGGCTTAAGCATAGGCTTAAACCAAATAATTTTAAGCTCGCGCGGGAGTTGGCTTAAGCCTTTGCTTAAAATTTTTTTTTGAGGTTATTTCTATAGATTAATAATTATAGAGCTATTTTGAAAACCAACTTTTGCGTTATTATTGGATTAATTATGAACGATTATTAAAATAAAAGTCCTACTCCATTTGGAAGGTGTAGGCACAAGAAAATTATTTATTTCTACAATGCTTGCTATATTTATTTTACAAAAGTAAACTTACATTCCAATCTGTCATTTTCTGGAATATATCCAATAAACAAAATTACAAAGACGGATCTTCTATTGCTTATGCAAAATAACAATAAAACATATAACCAGAGAAAATATAGACAATTTACTGACCACACATTTATCATGTACCCAAAATTAAGTGAAGTAAAAATGAGACAGATACAGATGATAAGATAAATTAAATATCAACAGCAGTGATGTTTACCTCAGAACAGTTAGTTCTGGCATTTTGACGTATTCAGAGGTACAAAATCAATTAACTTGACCAGTTTAGTTAAGGAAAAGATGGAAATACAGCACCCAGCTTAAGCTTCTCCTTAACTTTTGACACAGGCTTAGCTAAGCAAAAGCTTAAGTAGCTGTTGAAATACCGGCCCTAAGTGTAATCTATAAAGGAGAAGGCGAATAGCTTTTTAACGTTCCTCACTACACTCCTGGCACGAAGCCGTGGCAAAGTGTCGATGGTAGGGATATTCAACACGCTGTATTTCTGGTAATTGTACTTCGATCAATCTGAAATTTTCAGAGAGTATTCTTGAAAGTGTGCACTTTTATTTGATATAATAAAAAATTAAATATTTCAAAACATCCCCCCCCCCCCTTAAATAGTGACATTTATATTGAAATTATTTTACTTAAAATTGTCGTATTATGTCATACTAACAGAACTATTAGACATTAATTTAATAAATGTGAAAAACCTTATTAATAATACTAAATTTTAACACTCATGAAAAAAGTTAAGGTTGTTTGTTATTATCTTTAATATTTTAATTGTAGGTTTAATTGAACGCAGTGCAACAAAATTTATTGAAATAAACTTATTAAACATAATTATTTTAATTGTAGGTTTACTCGATTGAATGAACGGACTGGTAAAAAAAATATTGAAATAAACTCTTCAAATATTTCTACAGAAATTTCTACACAAACAAATATTGAAAATGAGTCACAAGAGCTACACGAAGAAGATCAAGATCAAGTTATTGAAATAAACTCTTCAAACATTTCCACAGAAATGTTTCCTCTTAATCAAGATCGAGTTCAAGTTCAGACTTCAGTTGAACTTATAAATACAAATAGTACTGAGAGTGATTACAATAAACTCATTACATTGGAAGATAAAACTGCTGATGCAGCCTGTCAAGTTTATATCTGGGATGAGAATGAATCATATCCACATGATAATACATTTGTTTGTAATCGTTACATTTACCAATTGTCTTCTTCATCGGATGCTGAAATTCAAACTGACATTTGTGGACCAAATAAAGTAATAATTCATAGTGAAAAAAGTAATGTTAAAAAAGTAAACAAAAAATGTGGTACAAAAAGTAAAGTTTTAGTTGATGTATCAATGAATACAGATGATACAAACACTGGTGACTGCTTCTTTCAAGGATTTTCATCAATTAAAAGTGATGATCAATTAATAGATCTGGCAGGAACAACCTTTGAAAACTTCAATATATTTCTCAAAAGATTACCAAAAGTGAAGTGTCGTAAAGTTAGTTTAGAAAATAGGCTTTTAATTTTTTTAATGAAGATGAAGTGCGGTCTTACCTACTCAGCACTTGGAGTTTTGTTTTGTGTACATAGGACAACAATTAGCGATATTTTTATTTCTACCTTAGAGCAGCTTTGTGATGCGACACGTGACTTTGTATTCTGGCCAGATAAACTGGCAGTCCTTGGTACCATGCCAGAATGTTTCAAAGCAAATTTTGCAAATACAAGAGTAATTATAGACTGCACAGAGTTTCGCATTGAAATACCATCAAAAGTAGATCATAGAGTGTGGTGCTTCTCACAATATAAAAAAGGTTTTACTCTAAAAGTTTTAATCGGTATTACACCCAATGGCTTTATTTGTTTCAAATCAAAGTTGTATGGAGGGAGAAAATCTGATTCTCAAATAACCATCGATTCAGGTATTTTAGATTTATTGGAAGAAAATGATGAAATTTTGGCAGACAAAGGATTTCCCGAAATTAAAACGGTAGTTGTTAATCAAGGAAAAAATGTTTTGCTAGTAATGCCTCCATTTTTGGAAAAAAAATCGGAATTTACTAAAGACGAATGTGAGGAAACCTATAAAATAGCAAGTGTCCGAATACACGTTGAGCGTATCATGCAAAGGCTACGAATCTACAATATTTTGGACAAAATTCCAGAACATTTATTCGATCATGTGGATGATATTCTTCATATGTGTTGTGTACTTGTTAATTTACAAGCACCAATTATTGCAGAGAGTTAATGTAAATATTTGCAATTTAATTTTTGCATTTTTTTAAATAAAAAAAAATTGAAAAAATTGCCTAATTTATTTTGTAAATATAACTTTCATTGCTCTTTACAATGTTTGCCGCTTTTTGATTCGCTTATTCCCCATTTGAAAACTGTGCTATCAATAATTTTCAAACGTATAGTGCGGTGAATCACTCCACATTCTTCTTGTGTGTTGTCAAAAATTCTTGTATGACTTACTTTCGTTATTTTCTTCCACTCATTTTCGATGTGTGCATAGTTCCCTCCAGTTTCTCACTTTCAGAGTTTTGATATCTCTCATGATCTGGCCCTCCCGTCTCGCTCTGGTTCTTCCTCTTGGTTTTTCTATTTCTGGCTTCCATCTGATGATCTTTTTAATCAGTAGGTCATTCTTCCTTCTCTCTATGTGTCCCAGCCATCTCAGGCTCTACATTTTGATAAATCTAACTATATCTTCTCCCTTCATTATGTCTCTTACTTCATAGTTCATTCTTCTCATTTCTTCGTTTCCCATTCTTATCGGGCCTTAATTTTTCTTTATCTTTTTCTGTGAGAAACATTGTCTCAGCTGCGTATGTAACTACTGGTCTGATTGCAATTCTGTATATTTTCAGTTTTGTATTTCTAGATAAGTTCTTATCCTTCATGAGCCAATGATATCTCCAGAGATGTTTTGTTGCCTGTAAGTATTCACTTCGTTACTTCTTCACTTCTCGTATTTTTGCCATTCACAATTACTCCTAAATATTTAAATTGTTGAACTGTTTCAAAAGTGTAGTTTTCTATCTTGATTTCTCTCGTCCTGCCATCTTCTCTTCTATTGGGACCGTGCAAGTTCGGAAAAGCGACACCTGGTTTCATAGCTCGGCAACTTTTTTCGCACTTTTAATTATATTGGCCAATCATATTGGTCCTGGTAACTGGATAATTGTCAAGGCCATAGTCCAAAAAAAATAAGGAAAAAAAAATAAGATTTAGGTTATGCCATTCAAACGTAAACAATGGTATGTAGTAAATAAAATTAGTTATTAAAATTTAGTACTGCAAGCAAAATACAATTAATTACATTTACCTTTATATAATAACTGCATATCATATCAATATTGGGGAGCAATATATAATTTTTGTCCTTCATTGACAGTAGTTATGAAATGTACGTCAATTTGACAATTTCAATTGACAATAAGAATTATTTAAGAAAGTTGCAATATTTCTCCGCTATTCGCGCACGATTGTTTCGCGTATCCCTTCCAAGTACTAGCACGCCGCGAATAGCGCGGTTTACAGTGACTTTGCAGTATCAGAGAGAAACATAGGCCAATGTAAATCTTATGGCACCTTGGAGCCCAGTGTTGCCGGTTTTATTATTTTTAACTAATTCATAGATACTATGAAAGGTATTTATAAGATATTAACGATATATCTAATATTTGACTATTACTTATAATAAGCCTGTGAGTAATATTTAACTAAATATCCATTTTCTAATTTTCTTTGCTTATTCGGGTAAATTACTCTGATAATACGATTTATGCTGTAAAAACATTTTAATTCACTGCAGCACATGTAAGCAATTTAAATTACATATATTTAACTTGATTTTGGCGAATTAACGTTATTCTTAAGATGTATAACGTAGAGATGTTCGTAATTACTTACATATATACATATTTACAATTCTCTTAGTTTCTATTATTAGTTCCACAATAATTTATTTTTCGTGGGTACCAGTATCAATTTTTTATTGTTCTTGAACTAACTTTACATTCTAACATTAAATCTATTTTAAACTTAAATTAAACGGCCGTTTAAAATCTAAGAGTACTGCTTATAGGTAAGGTGTAGAACAGACATTACTGTTCTTCATAAGGGTCTGTACTGCAAACTCACCGCGAATAATGTCCTCTGCTCTAAATTTGGCGGTATTTCAAGTGTTTAAAGTGTCTGTAATTTGATTGTGTAGGTAATATGTAATTGGTTAATTTGCTTTTAATTGAAAATAACTATATTATTACCCTTTTATAGAATTTTATTGTCACCATTGCATTGCATGTGGTTGTAATTGAAAAAGTGTAAGACTTGCACACACTTCTAAGTAGGTCAAACAAGTATATGTTCTCAAAGAAATTGATAGTGTGTAAAAAATTTAAAGACAAATCACATGCTATTTTTATGACTGATATTCTTGAGTTAAAGTTGATTTCATGTAATTAAATGAACTAACTGTCTGTCAATAAAGTCGTCCCATATGACTGATATTCTTGAGTTCAAGTTGATTTCATGTAATCAAATGAACTAACTGCCTTTCAATAAAGTCGTCCCAGGAACGCAACTCATAAATATTGGCAATATCATTTTAAATTATTCTACTTTAAAATTTATAATATATGTGTGAATATGAGTCAGATTAAATAAATTATTAGAAGAATTTTTTTACTAAGCAACAACATTTTTGTTTAATTTGGTAATATTTTTTATTTTGATAACGACGTCCGAGGTGGGAGTCGAAACGTCAATAAATTCATTTTTAAGTTAAATTATTGACTTATTTCCCAATTAGAATAATAAATTACATAAATGCCACAAAGAAATAGCTTTAGAACAATATTATTACCCTTTCTTGATTCACTATACGATAATTATGTACACCATTAAACGTAGGTATAGTTGTAGAATTGGATGGTTTTGAAAAGCATTATTTGGTGTATCAGATCCCTATGTTCAACTATCAGCAAAGTGTCAATGTGAATAATTCTAGGTTCCTCTAGAACATAAGTCAAAAATGGTCAAAATAGACGAAAAAGACTATATAGGACTATGTCTTTACCTTGGTATCAATAGAACAAGTCAATATGGTAATATAAAAGAAATAAAATTATTTGGCCGCACATAAAATTGGTAGTAGATATGCCAATTAATTATCATTTTTTGCTTCTCCTGAAAAGTTGACTAAATTGACTTATACTTCTTTTACCGAGCACCCTAGAATTATAGTATTTGCTATGGATTTGGAGGTAAAATACTTGAATCGATAGAAAGTTATGTCTGTAGTAGATGTCGGTATGCAAAATATGGAAATTGTTTATCGCAGCGAGTATCTGTAACCTCAGGGGTCTCATATTGGGCCTGTTTTATGTAATGTTTTTTATTTAATATTTTTTAATGATATGTCATCAGTCATTAAAATTAGTAATAGAATATTGGCTTATGACCTTAAAATATTTCAAATAGATATTTAAAAAAACCTATTTTAACTTAACTTACTTAATTTTTTTAAAATAACTTTTTTTTTGAGGTGAGAATCTTCTAAAGAGTTCTGGGAAGATGACCCGGATGTTGTATTCGTTCGAGCTATAACGTTCCAATATTGATGAGGTTAGTTTGAACGCCTACCAACTAACTCAGCCCCTCTTCCAGCAGCGCGCCAGGGACGTTTCTTGGCGAAAGTACCTAACTTCAAAGCGCACTACCGTGGTCAAACGGTAACAAAGTAAAGGGCCTATCGTTGTATAATGTCTAGGGCCATGGTTTAAAAGTATAATGACGAGTATAAAAAACAAAACAAGTTGATAAATAGGACATATACATAGATAAAGCTAATACGTTAGACTAAAATATGTGTCTAATGTATCAATAGAACAAATTAAAAATTTGTTCTACTAGCCTTTCAACCTGTTCCTTCATCCTGTCTCTCTCTTTCCACCATCTCCTTTTTTTATGATTTTCGTTATTATTTCTAGCACATAATCTAAGTTCTTTCTGCTCTGAATAGCTAAGTTCAGTATATTATTTGGCGTGACCTCTCCCAGCTTAATTCTCAATCTTTGGTGTTCTTGTAGGAAGACATTACATTTGAAAATGCAATGTTCCTCGTCATCAGTTACACCACATTCCCTGCAGATATCGTCGATAGTTTTTTTTTTTATTTTGTATGTGTAAGATCTGAAAGAACCGTGTCCAGTCAGGAATTGTCAAAATAATAATTTTATTCTTCTGAACCTACATTTATACCATGCTTTTACATTGGGTACTATTAACATTTTTGTCCATTGTGCGTTTTCCCTTTATTACTCCTATTCAGATTGTCATTCATTAAGCATTTGGTTTCTAATTTCATCTCTTACCTGTGTGAGGTGGCCGTTGCCACTATTATATAGGATGGCTCTTTCTTTCGTTAGGAGGTGAATTAGGAGGGTACCCACAATCAACTGTAGGGCAACCGTAGATGTAGTCCGGTATACACTTACTACTTTAAGAAGAAGCTTTCTTTGAGCCCTTCTTCTTCTTCTTCGTCTAGCCATTCACGTCCACATCTGAACATAAGCCTCTTCAAGTCTTCCTTTCCATTGTTTTTTGTTGTACGCTACTTATAGCCAATTTTTCCCGGCAGTTCGTTTCAGATTATCTGTCCATCTCATAGGAGGTCTGCCTCTGAGTCTTTTGTGTTCGTATGGTCTCCAGGTTAGAATTGTTCTGTGCCATTTGTTAAGATCGCTCCTAGCTACATGTTCAGCATATTCCCATTTCAATTTTAGTGATTTTTGTACCACATCGGTGACTTTGGTTTTCTGTCTTATCCATGTGTTTGTTTTCCTGTCCTTAAGTGATATGCCAAGCATTGCTCTTCCCATCGCGTGTCGAGTGACTCTGAGTGTGTTCAAATTCTTTTTTGTGATTGTCCATGTTTGTGCCCCATATGTTAATATCGGAATAATGCATGCATCAAAAACTTTAAGTCTAAGATGTAGATGAATTTGCTGATTTCTGAGTATGTATATAGTTCAGTTTGCCGAATGCTGCCTAACTTTCTTCTTTTTATTTCTTCCGTTTGAATTTTCTCTTTGAGTCCTGGTGATCTTTATACCTGGCAAACCTTCAATCTGACTTCAATCCATACGGGGGTGCCATACAAAAGAGGAATGTACTATTTGCAGGTTCATTCTTCTTTCATGATTACTTGGCCCGCCTATATTAGGCATGGTTTTCATAATAGCCTCTAGACTACGTTTATCAGGTGTTTAGTAAATCATAAGCTTATATCAAAATGTATGCCTAGATATTTAGCACAATTGGTTGGTACAACATTCATTAAAAATACAAAATGGATATTTTAGACATAAAGACATCCACAAATTCACGTGGGAACAAAGAACAAGGGGGTTAAAATCTATCATTGACTACTGTATAACCAGACAACAATCACAATCAAAAATAATTGACGTCATTGTGAATCGAGGTGCAGTCTGGATCAGACCACCACTTATTCAAAACCGTAACCTTCATAAAATACAAACATTTAAAAGCTATATTTTTGTAGCTATATCTTGATTTCTCATTATATGTCCTAGATTTTCTAATTTTTTTGATTTGATGGTTATGCGAATTTCACACTCTTCCCATTCTACGCAGGACTTCCACATTAGTAATTCGGTCAATCTAGGATATACGTAAGATGCGCCTATGACACCACATTTCGAAAGCTTCAAGCCGATTCATAGATGCAACAGTTAGTGTCCACGCTTCCATTCCGTAGAGCAGGACTGTGAATATATACAGTGTGTCCACGGTTGGGGTGCCCAAGAGGAAAAACTTTTTTATTTTCAATTTTAGCGAAAAATTTCATTCTTGATAAAAAGTTTTGCTTGTTCTAAAACCCCATAAAACGAAATAAAATTCAAATGTTTCAAATTGTGCTTAATTTTGTAGCCAATTTTATGTAATTCCCTATACATGTTTGCACTAAGTTCGAAATTGTAACAATAATAACTTGGGAGAACAACCCTTTCGGTTCTTTGGATTATGAAACCAACATTCCATTATTTAATAATTAAATAATTATTATTCCAATAATTTAAAAATAAAATTGATCACAAGATAAATTCTTTTTTGAACGCTTAACATTGTCGAAAAAGAAATGACAATTATTCGCAAATTATTTATCTGAGTTGACAGTTACTAAGCTACATTGTGGCTTGGCAACACTGGATTATTGTTACGATTTCGAACTTAGTGTAAAATTTTATATAGATTTACATAAAATTGACTATAAAATTAAACAAAATTTGTAAAACTTGAATTTTATTTCGTTTTATGGGGTTTTCGAACAAGCAAAACTTTTTATCAAGAATGACATTTTTCGCTAAAATTGAAAATAAAAAAGTTTTTCCTCTTGGGCACCACATACGTGGACACACTGTAGCATTTCAACAGACTGTATTTTGTTTTTAGTGATATGTCTCGACTGTTCTCACTGGTCTCATTCTAACGCTGCTTTCGCTTTTATTATTCGCTGTTTGTTTTTTATCCCATTGGCTATTTAAATTCGTACCCAGATATGTATATTCCTCAACTCTTTCGATATTCTGTTGGTTGATTGTAAGTTGAGCGTTTAGTATTGAATTTTTACTAATTGTCATAAATTTGGTCTTCTTTATGTTAAGAGCTAACTTACATTCACAATCAAGATGCAGTAGAAGTAAACAAGCCGAGGAACGTTAACTGTTACAAGGAGCACTCCTGAATCGTGATTTACAATGTATATAGATTGTAAATCACAAATTAATGATGATTTACAAATTTTATACATTGTAAAACATGATTCAGGAATGCTCCATCTAACAGTTAACGTACGATTTGTTAATATCTGTAAATTATTTAGATTATCGGCAAAAACTATGGTGTCATCTGCATATCTATGTGTGTTTAGTCCGCCTTATTTCTTTACTTAATTCTTTTTGAGCGCTCTTATATTCTTCCAAGTTTTCTTGGCTATTGGCTCCTGTTCCTTTGTGCTATTCTCCTGACCCTGAAGCAGTTTGTTCTTTTAAGCTGTATTTCGTTGTTCCACCAATAGGGTACGGTATATGTGGCATAACTTTTGCGTGTTGATGATTTTATGTACCTGCATCAAGTTTTTATGGTAATTTGTTAAGTTTATAGCTTCCTCTTGTAGGTTACTAATTTTATTTTTAAATATTTCTTTGTTAAAACATCTTGTTCCTACCGCTCTTCGTGACCTTGATACCAATTTGATATACAATATATCTATGAAAAGTAAAAATGTTTAAATATAATTTAGTTTAATTCTGATTTTAGTTTGTTTTTAACGCAACTTATGCTTTGTAAAGGTTGACGTAATACTTTTGTAAAAATGATATACATCTGTAAATTAATGAATAAATAAAATATTTTTTTTCTAAGTATAATACTTTTTTTAAATTAACCAGTCGCTTGATTAAAATAAGTGACTGCAACACGAAAATCTGCATTATATTTTAGTATAAAGATAGTAGCGTTTCTCACATAGTCAAAGTTTGTGGTTCTGAAAAGAACCGTTGAATTTCTCTACTTTTATCTTAATTTAAGGTACCTTCATATCTTCTAGATATCTAGGTACTTAGATATCTTCTTGTCTGAATTTCTAGAATCAAATGTATCCTTTAAAGCTGGCAAAAATGATTCAAAGTAAAATTTCTCACACAAAGGTATGACGTTTCTTAAAAAAATTTCATCTCTCAATACAGGTACTCTTAAACTACCATCTTCCACAGGAGTATAACAGAATAAATCACATTCGCCTACTCCTGTTAAATACATCTGTATTTGGCATTGAGTGAAATATTTATGAGAAGGATTTAGTATCACGTCATTATTTTTAAAAATTAAAAAATCTACATTCGTTGTATTTGTGTGGAAATCTACTATGCATTTATTTATACAAGACTTTGGACACTTGATTTCCACTATTTTGGTTAGACAGCCATTTTCAACTACCACGCCGTCTAAACTTCCACAAAGCCATGGTTGCAAATGGGAAACTAGTAGTCCTATTTTCTTAACTTCAACATTATACGTTTTACTATATAATTGAAGTGCCTTTTCTTCATTTCTTTTGCCGTACTCAGTGGCATCAGTGTTAATCTTTTTTGGGTTTAACATGTCACTGACTAGTGACTCAGTTGTTTTAATTTTTCTAATTTTGATGGAATGAACATTTTCACTGGCAGTAATTCTTAATTCTCTGGCTTGGAACCATTCCTTACATTTGGACTGTGTCGACTATGACCCATCCCTCACCCATGAAAGAAAAAAATAAGGAATACGGTCACTGTACGCTTCACAGCTACTGTAAGAGCCACGTCGCGACCCACCTGAAATCCTCCCTAGTGGGTCGAGACCCACCGGTTGGGAGACGCTGTCATACGCAGATAAGCCAATACACTGCAAACGCCTATGTTCTATTGTTACATCTCTTCACGCCTATACACATTGGCGTAGCCTAGCCCCACAGGGGCCCGTATCAATGTATCATTCTTATGGCAGGAACATCTTAAAACAAAATGATAGTGAAATTTGTCCACCACATAAAAATTTAATGGGGGTTTTGTTCCCTTAAACCCCCCAAGCTTTTTTGTATGTTCCAATTAATTTACTATTGTGGTACCATTAGTTAAACACAACGTTTTAAAAACTTTTTTGTCTCCTAGTATTTTTTTGATAAGCAAGTTTTTATCGAGATGCGGCTTCTTTTTTAATGTATTTACCATAAAATTTTTTGGGGATTTTGTTCCTTTAAACCCCCCAAATGTTTGTGTATGTTGCAATTAAATTATTATTGTGGTACCATAAGTTAAACAGTGTTTTTAAAACTTTTTGCCTTAGTCTTTTTTTGATAATTCACGTTTTATCGAGATTGGGCTTCTTTTTTAAAATATACCTAAAAAAGTAAATTATAAATAAATTTTCAGATTATAACAGGTCTATACTCGTAGTTAACCATATTATGCAAATATGTGGTGGATTCGACACATATTCAAAATATCTTGATAAACACTGACTTATTGAAAAAGTACTAAAAGGCAAAAAAGTTTTGAAAAGATTGTGTTTAACTAGTGGTGACACAATAATAATTTAATTGGAACGTACACAGAAGTTTGGGGGGTTGAAGGGAACAAAACCCCTATAAAATTTTTATGGGGTGCACAAATTTCACTTTAATTTTTTTTAAGATGTTGCTGCCTTAAGAATGCCACATGTCCGTTTTCCATAAAAAATCTCTAAGAGTTTTCGATATATGAAAAAAAAATCGATTTTTATTTTGTAACTTGTAACTTTTTTTGTGTGCACTATTGTATATAGAAAAGTAGGTTCATACAATCTATTTTTGGCCCCAGAATCTGTGGTATAATTTATGACCAATCTTTTCGGGACACCCTGTATATATTTACTATACAGGGTGTTTCATTGGGAAAGTAACATACGTTAACTACAGAAAAAGGACACTTAGGCGGTCTCAAAAATACCATACTTAATGGGTCTTACTCCATTAATAACAAAGATACTGAGTGTTTTATCTATTTTGCCATTTTCTTAATTGGTTCATAACTTTTTAACCACACTGTATATTTATTTTATATTTGGCACGCAAATATCGTTTAAGGTGTACAATAAATTAAATTATTTACAATTGTAAAAATCCAAGTCCGGATTAAAAAACATTGGAAAAATATTCCAACCCAAAAACAACACCCTGTACATTAAATTTTTTTAGAATAGATTTTGCATTTGAAAAGAGGATAAAAAACTAAATTTAGTGGTATACTTTGAATTTTTGGCAAAATGATTTTTCTGGTCAAATTTTGAATTTAAATTCTGAAATTATGTGAATTTCGAGAGCTCCAAGTAGAAGAAAATTGAAATACAGCTTAGAACTTGTCAACCGCACTGTATATTCATTTTATATTTAACACGCGAATATTCTTTGTGGTGTCCAGTCAATTAATTTATTTACAAATAAAAAAATCCAGGTCCGGATTAAAAAATATTGTATAAATGTTCCGACCCAAAAAAAACACCCTGTATATTAAATTTTTTTAAAATGGATTTTGCATTTGAAAAGAGGCTGAAAAACTAAATTTAATGGTATACTTTGAATTTTCGGCAAAATAATTTTTCTGGTAAAATTTTTAATTTGAATTTTGAAATTATGTGAATTGCGAAGCTCAAAGTAAAAAAAAAATAAAATATGATTTAATTTTAATTAATACCATTATTTAATCTAAATTGGTAAAATATTAACATTTTGACACATAACAATAATTTTTGATGGTGGTAATTTTGAATAAGTACTTTAGTTTTAAATAGTTATGCTGCACATTTTCTCTGTTTTGTTATAATTTTTAGATACTTTGTTGATTAAAGTGATGTATTCTTTATTGACTCTTTATTATTTATTCATTATTTAAAGATGAATATTCGCCATAAACTATTTGTCACAGATAATAAAAAAACACTGAAATGTTTTAACATTTTACCAATTTAGATTAAATAATGGTATTAATTAAAATTAAGTCGCATTTTAATTTTTTCCACTTAGAGCTTCCCAATTGACATAATTTCAGAATTCAAATTCAAAATTTTATCAGAAAAATCATTTTGCCGAAAATTTAAAGTATACCACTAAATTTAGTTTTTCATCCTCTTATCAAATGCAAAATCCATTTTAAAAAAATTTAATATACAGGGTGTTTTTTTGGGTCGGAACATTTTTGCAATATTTTTTAATCCGGACCTGGATTTTTTATAATTGTAAATAAAATAATTGATTCAACACCTAAAAGAATATTCGCGTGTTAAATATAAAATAAATATACAGTGCGGTTAACAAGTTGTAAGTTGTATTAAATTTTTTTTTGTACTTGAGCTCTCGCAATTCACATAATTTCAGAATTCAAATTCAAAATTTGACCAGAAAAATCATTTTGCCAAAAATTCAAAGTATACCACTGAATTTAGTTTTTCATCCTCTTTTCAACTAAAAAATTTATTTAAAAAAAATTTAATCTACTAATTTAATCTAATTTAAGTCGATTTTAGGTCGTAACATTTTTCTAATATTTTTTAATCCGGGCCTGGATTTTTTACATTTGTAAATAAATTAATTTATTGTACACCTTAAATTATATTTGCGTGCCAAATATCAAATAAATATACAGTGTGGTTAAAAAGTTATGAACCAATTAAGAAAATGGCAAAATAGATAAAACACCCAGTATCTTTGTTATTAATGGAGTAAGACCCATTAAGTATGGTATTTTTGAGACCGCCTAAGTGTCCCCTTTCTACAGTTAACGTATGTTACTTTCCCAATGAAACACCCTGTATAAGCATATAGTAAAATCACATAAGCAATGCAGTAGATGTAAACATAAGTTGACAGCAATGTCGTCATCAGCAATGAATGAGAACTAGATCATATTTCCGTTCAATTTTTGAATAGAAGTTATTTATTTGTAAAATCACGTAAATTATTCATTAATGTAATTAATTTTTTTCACTATCTATGTATTCAGTGATTAGATTAATTTATATACTATACAATAAAAACTAATAATCGAGAAAAGAAAAAATGATAAAAATATTTTAATAATATACCGTTATTGTGGAACGAGTAGATACATTTTGAACATCTTTAACAACTTAAATCATTGTTTACATGCACTGCATTGTTAATTATAAGCTAGCTTTCATACTGACCAGGTAAAATAATGTAGAATTTTGGATATATAATCATTACATCTGGTACTTTACTTAGTTGCTTCATTTCAAGCCCATTATTTAGCTAATTGAAAATTCGTTTTAACTTTGCAATATGTGTTGACACATCATCTTCAACATTCCACAATAAAGAAATGAAATCTGAGCAAAGTTTGAACAACTGATCTTTCGATGAGGCTTCAAACTGTTGCTTCAGAGTGAAATAAATAAATAAAAGACAATAAAGTGATTTAAAAGTAGGTAAAATAAAAGTATATTTCTTTTTATTTTTTCAGAATATAAAGGCCATAAAATTTGGAAAAGAACAAAGAAGAGTCCAAATCATTGGTTAATGATATGTTTTATAGGGACTATATCATATATTTTAATGAAAGAAAAAAAATGAGTACTGAACACAAAGCACAATTATTACAACCAAATTCAAGGCAACTTATAATTAATAAAAAGGAAGGTGTGCCACCTAGTGATCTGGATGCCTTCAGAATCGATCATATATGATGTCGGTATTGAAGAATGCTGGGAACACAATATAAAATTATTAAAAACATTTTATTTGAATAAATAAGTATATACCATTTTTATGTGGAAATAAAGCACTTTACAATTACATTTTTTGTTTATTTTATGTATCTAAACATATACATATTATTGAAGATAGCAAAAATAGAAATTTATTATTTTTATTTTCCCGATTACATGCATAAAATACTTTTGATTTTAAAATGTTACTTGAAACTAATTAACTATATAGCTCATTGAATTAATTCATTCACTCATTTTGATTCTACAATATTTACTTCCATAATGAATGATAAAAAGAAAAATCAAAGAAGTGACTCTAATTATGTTACTGAACCCAATTGGGTTGCAAATTCCTAAGTGGATGTGGTTACCCATATTAAAAGAGTAAATCAATAGAAAGAAAATATGTACCATGATTAGTAAGTCAATAACATATCAAGGATACCTAATTTATATTTTAAAATAACATACATATAAAATCAGACTTTGGTGTTAATTTTGAGAGTAAACTAAATGTAAGATCAAATATGGGCCATTCAACGAATATATGACTCTCTTGGATTATCTCAACAACGAATATTTTACTGTGCGACATAAGTACGAAAGTAAATGGCTCTAGTAATTATTCCCATAAACAACAATGTAATTTTCAATTTACTTTCGTTGTTCATATTTTGTACAGTAAAATATTCGTAATCGAGATAATCCAAGAGAGTTGTATATTCATAGAATGACCCATACTTTCGGGATAGTATAATGGAGTTTTTTCTAGTGATTTACTGTGGGACCACTAACATGAGAATGTTGCTGTCATCATTGCATGTGTTTTTTAAAGTCAAATCATATGCTATGATTTTTCTGACATGTATTCTTCCTTTAGCAATTATTGGTTTGGTGTAAATTGAGCAGTTGTTAAAAGAGGTGGTCTATTTTTTGAACTTACACCTGAAGGAACCAAATGGGAAACCAAAAATCATTTATCAGCAATTATTAAATCACCTGACACCATCTGCTGTAATATACATACTAAATTTTTTACTATCTTCTTGTCAAATAGTGAACATTACTTGCATAAGTAACTACTCCATTGGGAGCCACTCCAATTAGACATTTTAAAGTATTTATATGATTATATGAGCTATATGTTACTCTATCTGTTTTTCCAATTTTTTGGTTAGTTACAATAGATTTTTGTGCAGTCTAAAATTATTCTACAATTTATAAAATTTTTGAATCATGTTGGCATGCAATAAGTTATTTTTATTCCTGCTGTGAATATCCTTTCATAATATTTTGAAATAATATTTCATGTAGCATGTTTAAACCAGGTTCAGTAGGATGAAATCCTCATTGAAATTTTAAATATAATGCCTAAATCTTCATTCACAAGATTTAGTTTCAATTTCATCAATGTAAATAGAAACGGATCAATTTTAGGTACATTGACCACAGCTCAATCTTGATAACAATTAATTGACATCAGTCTAAACTCATTATAAACACATAAATACATATTTGTATGATAAACCTTGTGTTTTGTACATTTTTTGTTAATGTTTGTTATTTACTTAATGTTCCTAGTTTGTATGATTAAAATTTTTAAATTTACTTTAGGTTAGGTTATAAATCTCCTGTGATTAATGTTTACAATGTATTTTAATTGGGTGATTGCCCGTTGATAAATAAATAAATAAACCAGTATAGTTCGTCCACTCTAACTTTTCCCATGCGTCACGACTTATTTTCAAACAAATTAAGTCAAAACCTAAAGTGAACCGTATGCTGATGTGTGTAGTATATAGTATAAATAATATACAAAATGTATATACACATCGACGTTCGTTTCACTTTAGGTTTCAACTTAATTTGTTTGAAAATTAAGTCAAAACAGAAAAGTTGTGCCGCATGGGAAAAGTTAGAGCGGACAAACTATATAAAGCACAATTTTTTTCATCACTACTTTCAATACATCTAAATGAAAAACAAGAAGACAACTACTTTGCAATATTTACTGCTTCTTGAAGTACTTTGACATTCTACAAAAAGTCATTTTCAGCTTCCATAGTTGCAACCAAAGGAGTAGAAACTGAGTAGCTTCATTGGCAGTGCCGGGTTGACTTTTTTCTTCACTTCTCACTGGAGAAGTAGGTGGATTTGCAACAAGAGGTAATGGGTCCTGGTAAAGGCCTCCTGGAAAGTACTGACTAATGTTTCATTTTTCACATTTTGAATTTGATTTCTACAAAATTTCAATACATTGTCGTGATCATATTGATGATGAGATATTGAATTCATTTCCAAGTGCCAACATTGGACCAAGAAACAAATTCAACATAACACAGCGAGCCTGAGAGACCTTTATGGGTTCTTGTATTCTGCTCCTCTGCATCAGTAAAGTAAAAAGGAATGAAATTCGGTATAAACACTTTATTTTCTCATTTTATTATGGTCACAATTCAAGATCTACATTTTAGAACTAATAAAGTTATTTTATATAAAAATAGTTTGTCTCTGTTTATAGGCAAGCTATAGATTTTAATAAGAAATTTAGCTTGTGGTCTGACGGCTTCTTCCGGTGCTGTCCTGGGTTATTTACACCCCAAGATCTTCTTCAGAGGGTGTCAGATGGTATGTCCAAAAAGAGACAATATGGTCACCTGTGGAACTGTAGAAATGTTGACAATTGCTCTTGCAAGTAGGCAATGGTGAATTAACCCAGCCTGAGAGACTTGCTCACCCCTAGAGAATGACATTCGGGTGATACAATTCATTATGGCCTTAAGATTTTCATTGGATAGTTGCGTAGGGAACTGTTACTTTTTCTACGATTCTCATTGGATGGTTGCCTGGGGAACTGTTAATTTTCTATAATACTCATATTTGAAATAGGGCCATGCCCTTCTCCTGGGTGCCTAAAAGAGAAATTCAGATGTAGAGAACACACAGCATAAATTTATGAAGGGCCCCTACCACCCAAGCCAACAAAACCTTAATATACCCTGTAGGCAGTACAGAAAAATTTACAGGTTACTTTTGAACTAAAAGTTATAACAAATATTTTAATTGAAACACCCCTTAATCAGAAAATAAACTTTTCTGTTAAATTAATTGAATTCCAAATATTTCTATAAAATGAACAAATTTTTAAACCAATAAATGAAACTTGAGAAATTATTATTTAACATAACTGCTGATATATCAATAAATTAGCATTAACAGAAAATAAATACCCCACAAATATTTTCTTTACCTAATTGGATAAATGAAATTATCAGTAGTAATTGCACAAAAGCTCTAAAATTATTGAATTTTTCCCGAGTGACACTTTGACAGTTTTAATTTCACAAGCCAAAGGCGAGTGAAATTGTGTCACAAGGGCAAAAATTCTATATTAATTTTAGAGTTCGAGTGCAATTTGTTGCGATTATTTCATGAATAAAACTGTTCAAAACCAAAATTTTATTGTAATTTATTTATGTAAGTACAAATTAGTACAATTAAACACAAAGTTTTTATGAATATTTGACGATTGAAAGTTATAACTTTTATCTATCTATCTATAATTTTTAAACCATTAATTGTCATTAATGTCCGTAGCAACGAAGGGCATCTCTGACGTAATATACTTAACAACGGGCAATTATCAAAAATTATCAATTTAATTCAAATTTCTGTAGTTTTCTATTGGTCAGAATCTCCTATGAATGAAATAATCAAACAAATATACAGTAGAACCCCGATTATCCGTGCTCCTCGGGACCAGACCTCGGCACGGATAATTGAAAAGCACGGATAATCCGAACATGCATTACTTATGTAGAATAGATACATATGTATGTACGAGTATATATGTAACTACCATAAAAAGATAACAGAAAAAATAAATCTTTCATTATGAGTCATTTTCTCGGCGTATAGAGGTTCTGTTGAGTGATTTACAGTGACAATATTTTGATAAAAACTCAAAAATACAATTTTTGTAATAAAAAATCATAGCACGGATAATCCGCAGCCCGGATAATCCGTACACAGATACTCGGGGTTCTACTGTATTATGCAAATGAGTTAGTCAATTAACAAAAATGTGAACAGAGAATTAAGCAATAAAATCAGAAAACCTACTTACCAACTAGGTTTGTTTAGGTTTCACTTGGCAGAGCCTATACAAATGAACCTGAGTGAGACCAGCACATAACATCGTATTTATATGAGCAAAAGAAATTACCTGAAGGTCAATATTAACAGATAAAGAAGTAGGTATTTCTATTAAGACAAAATTACAAAAAATTAAGCACTTAATAAATATGTTTTGGAATAAAATATCTAAAGAGAATGACTGTTTTACTGGAAATAATTTATAATAAAAATGGCAAGCTAAAATAGTATTTTCTCAATAAATACTATACTAAATTTACAATCAAGATGCAGTAAAAATAAACAAACCAAGACACGTTAAATGCTACAAGGAGCACTTGTGAATTATAATTTACAATGTATAAACTTTGGAAATAATGATTTGGGATTTACAGTGTATATACATTGTAAATTATGATTCAGGAGTGCTCTTATTAGCAGCATTTAACGTGTCTTGGTTTGTTTATTTTTACTGCATCTTAATTGTAAATTTAGTATATTTGAGATAATGGAAATAAATTTTGGAATTTCAATCGGGCATCACTATCTACATCATAAAATTGAGAATTTATGAACTAGGCGGACAAAGAAAATATAAATGGACCAACAAATATATTATCATACTAAAATGAAAATCAACTCAGCGAAATGAGAGGACCTCTATATGCAGAATGGGTCCTTGAAAATAAATTCTATAAAGTAGATTTGCCCTCTACAGCATTGTAACAGATATTTCAACACAGATATTCAAGTAAAATGACTTACTTTACTCATTTAATTTGGATGTAAAAGTTGATTGTCTGTCAAAAAACCTTTGGCTTTGTTGTGCACAAAAATTGTTGGTCAGAATTCACAAAGTGGCAAGAGCAAACCAACAAAGAATAGACAGATTCTTTCCGTGTGTGAATCATATAAAATGATAAATTCAATTCTTCCTCTTCACTATATTTTCTTACCTTAGTAATGAAATTCTTCTTTGCAACCAGATCTTTTGGAACAACAAAGAATCTACATATCCCTCTTTCACAATATTTTGTACAATCCGGGACAAAGCACATTACCATTTTTATTATACAAAATAGAATAGTTCACCAGTTTGTAAACTTTGCTTGGTGAATATCACTAAAAAACTATATTTCATAGAAATTTAAGACCGAATTATGGTGGTATTATGTTAAAAACACTATACTTAAGCAGAAAAGCTGCAGAGGAAGCAACATTTCAACTTTATAGGAATTAAAAAGGCTTTGAGATTGAGCAAATTCTGGCTTTGCAACTTTTGTTTACATTTACGAAGTCCTTGACAGTCGTAACCTCACATTACGGCTGTTAACCTAAAAATCTCTTCGTAAGTTTGTATATCGAAATTATATTTATGTATTATATCAGACAATTTCTACTATATATAGTATTTATATAAAATTTCTTATGATGTATTGATACAATTGTACAAAATTAATAGTAATATTTTAAATAATCTCTTGTTTTTGGAATTCACCCATAAGGAATACACATAAGATCGTCCCACAAACAGCCACAGTGTACCACGTGACCATGTGTCAAAGTTAACGCTCCCAGCGGATAGTGAGTGCAAGAGAGATGCCATTCCGGTAGTGTATCTTACTCGCACTCACATTTACAGTTGCGTCAATGCGATCTTACGGCTTATTGTTAATGATTAAAAATAACAGCTTACTAATTAAATAATGACAAAAATTTCTCCAGCATCTTGTAGGGGGTGCTTTAAACTTTGATTTAGTCACTTTCTGATTTTCATAGTATTCTCCTTTTCATGAACATTTTTCAGTGCGTCACAAATTATAGAAAAAAAGGTAAGTCCGTGATAATACACATTTATGACATTTATTCTAACGTGACATTTTAGTTAAATCTGACAGTTGTCAAATTTTATTTTCAATTTGGAATAAAACCAAATCAATTGTGTCTATTGCATTTATAAAATGGTATTTTCTTTCATTTGTATAGTCTTATAAATTGTACAGATTATATTGATAATATTATTATTTTATTTAATAAATAATTCTTTTTTGACTATGGCGCCATCTATCACCGAACTAGAATAATTACCGAAGTATTCCCAGACGTGCCTTTTTTTCTGTCACATTCAATTTAATGCGTTAGAGAGAAATCGAAAAACTGTGACGCACTGAAAGATGATCATGAGAAAAAGAATAATAACTTTTAACAGAGTTATTAAGCCTTGAAAATCGCCATTTTTAGTTTTTTTCAAGTTTAAATTGTTTATGGTACATTCCATATCAAATCACTCAGGCAAAAAATTTTGGATCTCCGATTTGTCTGAAAATTGGTATATAGCTTCTGAGGGACGTAAAAATACGATATTTAAGGTCAAAAAATCTTCTTCTTTTTTACTTTATCGTACTATATACGTAGTATAGTATAATAGATAAAGTTATAGGATCGTGCAAAAAAAATTTTTTCAGATTTCACTTTTTTTCGACGTTTTGATTCCCCCTGAGTCTAAAAAGCAAAGAAAAAAAAACATGTCGGAAGTATGTACGTACGTACGTACGTACGTATGTACGTACGTATGTCGCCACCGCCCAGCAAAAACTACTGGACCGATTTTGATGAAATTCGGTATGAGTAAGTTTAAGAGAATTTTGTCGAGAAACTAAGCTTTTAAAAAAACCTCTCAAAGGGGGGCCGAAATAAGGGGGGTTATTTAGGGCCCATTTTTGCAAATTTTGACCGAAATGAATGAAATTCAACTCAAAGTAAGCTCATCGATAGATAAATAAAAATACGGAATTTGACATTTCCAAATTCAAAATGGCGGCCAACATGGCCGACCGCCCACCCGACACATTTCCCTATCTATCTAAAATCTTGTTTAAGATAAGTTTAATTTGAAAAAGTCGTTATATAGCCTAAAGATGGGGCTATAAGAAGGATGTTATCGTTTTTCAGAAAAAGTTACGGGTTGCCTATATTTAAGGGGTCAAATTTTGACATAAATTTGAACTAGATTTTCTCAAAAATGGCTCCAAGGAATTTTTTAATTTTTTGATATATTTTTGATATACTATCAGTAAATTTAATGACATTAGTCATATATCTTAACTCCCCATAGGAGGGGAGTTATGAATTTTTTATTAAAAAATATTTGAGTGCCCATAACTTCCTTCTTAATAGAAACTAAAATTTTAAATTTTGCAGACATATATGGTACTTTATTATCTATTATCACAATAAATTTTACCAAAAATATGGCTTCCGGTTGAACCGGAAATGAATAAAAAATCTTATCTTTTTTTAAAATGTCCTATATTTTTTAACATATTTTGAAAGAATACAAAATTACCTTTCCAATGACATAAAATTCATTGCCGTAGCTCAAAAACTCGAAAAGTTACGGTAAATAGAAATTTTGCTATAATCTTATGTGTGTCCTGTCTCACGCGTTCATAGCAGAGCATTATTGTAGGGCAGTCAATGAGGGTATTTGGCTCCGAATTTAAGAATTCTAAGAATTTAAGAATAAGAATTTTAAGAAACAAATCTACCCTATATACTATGGCGCTTTTATCTTGGGGCGGTTCCCACTTCTTCAAGGGGGTGGAAAATTTGTTGGTCAAAATAAGCACGGAAGTGGCTAAAGAACCTATTTCTAAGCAAAAACTAGTCTATACTTTTTTTTGAGAACTCAATACTTTTTGAGTTATGCGTAGTTGAAAATTGGCTATTTTCATTGAAAAATGACACCTTTTCGGACGGATTTTTTGTGAATACCTTAAAAACTATGCATCGAACTAAAAACACTATATAAAACATTTTTTAGATTATAAATAATAAAGAGGTTCGTTCCTTCGTAAATGTTCTATTTATAATACAAAAAGAGATATGGTAGGTGAAAATAGTTTGTTTTTTGGTGCATGCTCAAATTGGTGTATTCAACTTGAAATAACAGAGGAACGGTAGGTTTTAGGTGTATAATGCTACCAACACCTTTTGTAGTGTTTGAAAAGGCCTTTAAAACGAGCACCGTTAAATGTCAGTTACTTACAAACTAAGCGAGATATGGTGCAAAAAAATATATGACTAATGTACTTTAAGGAAAAATGAAAAGTATATACATTTAACTCCCCATCCACCATAATTTAAATGCATTGTTTTCCTTCTACAATACCTTTTAATATATATAGTGTTATTTCTACTTTCAAAAAGTTGAACGGGTTTAAAATGAATGGTTTTTGTAAAAAAATGTGATCAAATTATAGAATGAATTTTTAAATTTTCTTAAAAATCTTGCTTTTTCTCCATGTAATTCGAAAATAAAAATATTTCACCCCTGAGAAGTGGTGGGAACTTCCCCCATGATAAAAGCGCCATAGTATATACAGTATATAGGATAGACTTTGAATTAGGAGATTGGGCTACTCCCAAAATTTCATTAAAATCCATGCAGTAGGATAGAATTTGGAGATAATATCTTGTTCTTAATCTCACGCATTGACTGGCGTAATCGAAATAGAATGAAATGCAAATATTGTAAACTATTGATTTCTCAGAAAAATGAACTAATTTGAAAAGAAAGTATGACTATAATATTCTATTGATTTATGCAATAATCTACACATCTATAGTGTGTCCCCGAAATATGGCATCGAACATTTTCTCAAATGCAGGAATTAATGATGCGTAGAACCATAAAATACTTTTAAATACAGTAGGTGTTTCTAAAATATCAAAATAACGAGTAACTTTGTTATTTTTATAGAATACCAGTATCTAGTACGAGAACGATAATAGATCGGTACGATAAAGTTCTCGGGCGGCCCTTCCGTCCAGCGTTTTTAAAACCAAATTGGTTTGTAGAAAGCATTTTAAACTTTTTAAGATATTGATTAACTCGTTCGGCTAATGCCTTTTCAAAGATTTTTGCAAGGCTGGTAATAAGTGATATTGGACGAAAATTTTGCACTAATTTTTTATCCCTTTTTTAAATATAGGTATAATTACAGCTTTTTTAAAATTGTCAGGACATGTACCTTGTTCAAATATTATATTTATTAAATTAGTTATTGGATCAACCTATGCCAGGAGATATGCAAACTTTACTAGAATGTCATTCTACTTGAAAATATCATCATTAATTTAAAGAGATGGCTTTTGAATGTTCTTGGATAACTGTTATTTTTATAATTACAAATTATTAATTCAGTTAATAAATGTGATAGTTTTTTCGCTAATTATGTATTCAGTGATTGTAATAATTTATATGTACAACAAAAACTAATACTCAATCGAGAAAAGAGGAAAAGTGTTTAAGTGATTTTTTAATAATATAATATTGTTACTATTTACAATTTTGAACATCTTCAACAACAAAATACTTGGATCACAGAATATATTATCCTGATGTATTCTCTGCTTGGATCTTCCACAAATAATATACAAAAAATAACTTTATGAAGTTCACGTCTTAAATCAATTATTTATCAAATACACTATATATCAATATTATTTAATCAACAACTCAAAATATTCCCGATACCATGTTAAATATTTAAAATTGTCACTGATTGTCACTGTCTGACTGACAGTATGCTGACAATATTCTATTCGACTGAGTGCATTGTATGACAAAGATAGATTTGGAAATATTACCACGCACATTGTGTTCATTTTTTTCGAATCCTGAAAAAACCAATAAATATCGACCAATAAACCAATAACCAATAAACCCATAAATACTCTGACGTCATAAAATTGCTCTGACGTCATTTTGAAGAAATCTACATTAATTTACAGTTTTCATCTTTTTTCTTATTTGAGATTGCTACTAAAATAGAATTATTTATCTGACGTCATTTTCAGTCAGTTTTTAGTTTTTAATTTTGTTAATTTATTAGTTGCTGTAGTAGTAGACGTCATTTTGACAGTTTAGGTTAACTTATTAGTTTTAAGTTTAGTTTTATAAAATATTATGATAGTGTAAATACAAGGAGATATTCTAATACTATTTTTCTCTTTTTAGGGTCTCCATTTACTTTCAATTTCTTCTTGCAATTTTTAGTTTCGTTGTGTTTGCAAATGTTTGATCACGTAGTTAATTCGTTACTGGTTACTCTTCTTATTGGATATATCGCTGGATACCTCACCACATATTTAAGATAAGGATTTTTATTAACATATTTTTTTATGCGTTTATGTTCATCAGGCTTTATTAATTTTAGTTTATTTGTGAGTAGTACCTAGTGCGTTTTCGGTTTGTTATAATATAATATTATTGGTTTGTGTTTTACAGCGGTTCCGCCTGAGCTCACGCGACGCTTATAATTTTCGGTTAATTTTGAGGGCTAGAAGCCCTATTTGCTTCGTCGCAACTAGTTACTTGGTAGGTTATCGTTGTGGTTGTTCAATATTGTTATATTTGTTCAGTTCATTATATTAGTAATTATTTCATATTTATTTACAGACTTAATTTATGTTTTTTTATTCATTTATTAATAATAGATAATTTTTACGTGAGGTATCGTCTAATTTCATTTGTTCCATACAACACATGATTGGTACTGCAACAATTTGGTAGGTTTGGAGTTGCAGTCTACTTTAGGCGTGAGCCGTGGGGTAAATCTGCCTGGCGCCCAGTTAACATCTATATTAAGGTTGAAAGAGAAATCTCAACGAACCCCCCCCCATCTCCACTAGAGCATAGCGGGCTACGCCTTAGTTGTCATCCGACAGCCGGTGTAGCAACGTAGCGTCCGCGCACGAGCGGCGAGGCGTTGAAAATTACTAACAAGTATTAACGAGTTGGTTGCCAAACGATATAACTAACACTTGTTTGGAGGCCAAACGATATAAGCGTACGTACTCATATCAATTGGCTGCCAAATGATAAACAAACTATTTTCAGGATATAAGTGAAATATCCATAGATCTCACTATTGGTTTTTAAATTCACTTGTATCCTTTGTCCACAACATTAAAATGGGTATTGACTATCTATTACTGTAATCATCTCCAACTTGACCAAAATTGCACTTATACCCCTTGGATTTTAGACGCCTCATATATTATCTATTGTTACTTTTGATATATCTGTCAAAGCATATTTGTAAATACGAAATTCAGGTTTTTATAGGATGCCTTCAACAAGTTTTTTATTTGGGTTTTTTATAGTTTTACGAAAAATCTTCTGCATAAAAGGTATATTTATTTAAAAAAAATCTAAAAAAGGGCTTCAAATACAACAGAACGTTTCTACTCTAAAGAGAGCATCATCAGTATTCTTACAAGCTTTACATGCTAAGTATTGCTAAGCCACCAAAACATCGGTTAAAACCGTTAAAATATCGACTAAATTTTTTATATTGGAATATTAAATGTTAAATCCAAATGATGGATGAAATCCCTAAGGATCTACCTTAAGGCATTCTGTTGTATTTGTAGCCCTCTTTTAGGGGTTTTTAAAATAAACATGCATAAAACAAGCAGCACAAGAAGCACTAGGAAACTTAGAAAACGGAAGGAAACCAGAATGGTGGGATAAAGATATCGAGAAGAGAATAGAAAAGAAAAAAAAAAAACAACTTCACCTACAACGTCTACAAAATCATGACAACATTGAGATTCAACAACAATACAGGGACCTAAATAGAGAAATAAAAAGAGAAGTGATTAAAAGAAAAAACGCCACCTGGATAAAAAAAATGTAAATACATAGATCAACAGTTAGGAGGAACTAGGAGTTCAGAAGCATGGAAGATAATAAAGAATGTCAGAACATTACAAAAAGGTGGGCACACAATTAAGAGTATATCTGATGCCGAGTGGGAACAACATTTTAAGGAATTATTAATAGAAAAACGACCACAACACATAACAAGAATACAAGAAAAAGAGAATGATATACAGAGAGAACACGAAATAGAACTAGATAAAAGCAAAGTGGAAGACGCTATTAAAACTATGAAATCCCGGACTGGAGGAATCAATCCTGAATTAATAAAATATGGACCAACCAAACTATTGGCTATGCTTAAAAACCTTTTCGAAAGATGTCTAAATGGAGAAAAAGTACCAGACGAATGGCTAACATCACATGTTACTCCCATACATAAGAAGGGACCTAAAAATAACCCCAAAAACTATAGGGGAATCGCAGTCATCAGCACCATTGGAAGATTATACTCCAGGATATTAAGAAATAAAATAGAACAAGAAATTCAAGGGAAGCAAGCTGAAGAACAAGCAGGTTTTCGTGCGGGACGTTCAACGGTAGACAATCTTTTCACTTTAAAAATAGCACTAGAAAAAAGAATACAGAGAAATCAGGAAACCCACTTTGCTCTTTTCGACCTAGAAAAAGCCTATGATAGTGTCCGCATAATAGAACTATGGCAGTCAATGAAAGACATCGGTATCGATGGAAAACTCATACAAGCAACTGGAATGTTATATGAGACCACTAACACCAGAATCAAAAACGGCAAAAATTTCACTGAGGTATTTAATACTTCAAAAGGCCTCCGACAAGGATGTTGTCTATCTCCCACTCTCTTTAAAATATACTTTGACCAATCCTTACAGAGGTGGACAAAAGCAGTAAAACCGATGGGACTGAAAGTGGGAGATGACTTTCTATTTACATTATACTTTGAGGACGACCAAGTTGTTATAGCCCAAAATCAAGATGACCTAAGCTATATGATACGGAAGCTAAATGAACATTACCAACAGGCAGGATTAGTAATAAATATGGACAAGTCAGAATACTTCATAGTGGGAAACGAAGACGTTGAAAACCTACCATTGGAACAAGGACATATTGTTGAAGAAGCATCACTAGATCCCTCAATTCAATTTTATTGGACAAATATATCAGGAAGGAAACAACGAGAAGAATATATGAAAGTATAATGAAGAGCGCTACAATCTACGGTGCAGAACTTTGGGACATAAGTGCAAGAAATTAAAAGAAGCTACTTAGTACAGAAATGGACTTTTTGAGGAGAAGTTGTCAGGTTTCGAGATTAGAACATGTAAGACATGAAAAAATTAGAGAACATAATGAAGGTGGAAAAAACTATAATAGACGATATTGAAAAGAGACAGCTGACATGGTTCGGTCACGTTAAAAGAATGAATGAGACTCGCTGGCCGAGAAAAATATTACAGTGGATCCCACCGGAGAGAAGAAAAAGAGGACGACCACGGAGAAGCTGGAGGGACAATATTCAGGAGGAAATGGATTCGAGGCAATTAGATGAAGATATGTGTTACGATAGAAAAAATTGGAAGCTGTGTATGGAGAGGCGGCGACAGCCGTAGAAATCCATTATATATACAGTGTGTTTCATTAATAATTGTCCATATAGTAACTGGAGAAACCTTAGCACAAAATACGAAGATTTAACCTAAAACACTAATTACACTAAACTAGCAATTTCGTCGGTTGCATAAAATTTGGGAAGGGTGAACCAGCCACTATCCCCTGTCGTACGCCTCTGGTAGTAGCTAGAAACGTTTATTTATCTTAATTTAGTAGGGTGTACAGTGCCTACACTTTCTGCCAAGTATCATAAGGATACGCCAAATAGTTTAAAAGTACTGGTAGTCCAGAAAGCCACTGCGCATCCGCTAGGGAAAATATTCTAATTCGGATTTTTTGCACAATCTTACTCAAAAAGGACTCCTTTTAACAAATTTGCATGTTGCCAGGACCAAAAGGTGGTCAAAAATTTTTTAAACGTTTTTGTTTGTTTTTTTCCTAAAATTATTTTTCTTGCATGGAAAAAAGTTTTTTTAGGTTTTTTGGATCATTCCAAACAGAAAAGGTCTTAAGTGACTTTTCTCTAAAAATGATAGTTTTTGACATATATATAAGCGATTAAAAATTGAAAAATTGCGAAATCGGCCATTTTTAACCCTCAAAAACTATGTGAAAAACTGAAAATTTGAATGTTGCCAAGGTAGGTAGATATTCTTTAAACATCGATTGATGAAATCCCGAAGAGTTTTTTGCAATACAATATTCAAAACTCCTTTGTTTTTTAATTGCTAATCAAGCGTGCGCGACACTATTTTCCACCGACAGTATGGTGCAAATGAAAGGAATAAATTCGTTATTTCGTAAACCGGTGACTTTAGGGAAAAATCCCGAAATAGGTCGATTTTTATTTTTAAGTTATGATATTGTGACGTATATGGTATGCTAGTGACGTCATCCGTCTGGGCGTGATGACGTAATCGATGATTTTTTTAAATGAGAATAGGTGTCATGTGGTAACTCATTTGAAAGGTTCTTCAATTCTCTATTCAGTAATGTAAACATTTACATCATTATTTATACAGGGTGTCCTTCCACTTCTTTTTTTTTCAAATAATTTAATTTAATAAAAAAAATTTTTACACCCTGTATACATAATTATGTAAATGTTTATATTACTGAATAGAGAATTGAAGAACCTTTCAAATGAGCTAGCACACGACCCCTATTCTCATTTAAAAAAATCATCGATTGCGTCATCACGTCCAGATGGATGACGTCACTAGTATACCATATATGCCACAATATCATAACTTAAAAATAAAAATCGACCTATTTCGGGATTTTTCCTTAAAGTCGCCGGTTTACGAAATAACGAATTTATTCCTTTCATTTGCACCATACTGTCGGTGGAAAATAGTGTCGCGCATGCTTGATTGGCAATTAAAAAACAAAGGAGTTTTGAATATTGTACTGCAAGAAACTCTTCGGGAATTCATCAATCGATGTTTAAAGAATATCTATCTACCTTGGCAACATTCAAATTTTCAGTTTTTCACATAGTTTTTGAGGGTTAAAAATGGCCGATTTCGCAATTTTTCAATTTTTAATCGCTAATATGTCAAAAACTGTCAGTATTAGAGAAAAGTCACTAAAGGCATTTTCTGTTTGGAATGATCCAAAAAATCTAAAAAAACTTTTTTCCATGCAAAAAAAATAATTTTAAGAAAAAACCAAAAAAAACGTTTAAAAAATTTTTTACCACCTTTTGGTCCTGGCAACATGCAAATTTGTTAAAAGGAGTCCTTTTTGAGTAAGATTGTGCAAAAAATCCTAATTAGAATATTTTCCCTAGCGGATGCGCAGTGGCTTTCTGGACTATGGGTACAAATAATTTTTAAATTTTAATCATATGAATCATATCATAAGTTAATCAAAATAACTGTGCCGTTTCATATTTAACTTCAAATATCGCGAAAACTAATAACTTTATCGTTACCAATAAAGAGTACATTATTTACGTATAAGGTATTGGAGAGTGTAAAAATGGCACTAAAATAGTAATTCCTCCAGTGGCGTAGAATTTGAGAAGGGTCAACCATTCACTATCCCCTGTCGTACGCCTCTGATAGTAGCTAGAAACGTTTGTTTATCATAATTTAGTAGCTTGTACAGTATCTATACTTCCTGCCAAGTATGAAAACGATATGTCGAATAGTTTCAAAATGCTGAGCAAAAATAGTTTTTAAATTTTTAGATAAATCACCCTGTAACTCAGTAAGGAACCACATTTTATTAAGGTGTTTTAGGTTAAATCTTCGTATTTTGTGCTAAGGTTTCTCCAGTTACTATATGGACAATTATTAATAAAACACCCTGTATAAAATAAATATACCATTTATGCAGAAGACTTTTCTTCAAATTTTTATATTTGTTGGTCACACATTCGTCTCTAATCGTTTTGTAAATTCTTCCCAGTGCTCTGCCTTTATTTTAGCTTGTATTCCATTATGGCTTTATAGCCATGTTTTTAATGATCTACTAATGCTGGTTGCTTCTCTTGACATTTTCCTATAACATATTATTATTTTGTGAGACAAGTAATTTTTTAATTTAAGGTTTCTGTTTCTTGTTTACTATATCAGTTTTTAGCGTTTCGTCCACTGCTTCTTGTATATTTCGTTTTAGCGTTATCTAGTTAACTTCTATATCGTTTTCATCTTTGATGGGATTTATATTGACTTATCTTCTGGTTTTTTTTTGTATACTAATTTTCCTCCTACAAATTTTCTAGTTTTAACCCAAAGAACCATTAAAATACAAATGCCAAAAATATACTTGCGATACAAAAAAAAACTAAATGTCTAAGGCCCAAGCAAAAAAAACAAACGCTGCCGAACACATTTTAAAAACGGAGATGAGCTGGACGTAACAAAAGATATGGAGATGTAACATAAATGTCAAAAATGATTTATTTGAAACGTCACTTCTAAATGTTTAAATCGTAAAATTTATTGTAAAAATAGATAAAACAGAATCAAAAGTCATGGTAATTCTCATCGAAGACGAAGTCCCGCCAGAGGAGCCCATCACAAATTATTCGCAATCCTTTTTTTTTAAATTTTATGAGATTTTCGTAGATCCGATAAACAAAATGTAAGAGTAACTGAATTAGTGAGAAGAGCATCCCAAATTTAAAGACAGATGAGCAAAAAGACTATTTTTTATTCCTTTTTGTAAATTTTAAAATTATTTAGTGTTGTATTATAATCAAAATTTAACCCTCACGCACAAGTTGTACATACAACTTCAGTGAGGAACTGAGTTTATTTTATATGTACAATTTATTTGCTACAAATAAACTCCATTATTATTATTATTATATTATTATAAAGCAAGGGGTTGGATTCTGAAATCCATATAATCAAAAAATCAAAAATCGACTGCAATTCCAATGTAAAAATGACATATGGAAGAGAGGGATAAATAGAGACGAATCTTCTTCTTCTTCTCTAGTGCTTACTCCACTAATAAAGGTTGGTTATGATCATTTCAAACTCGTCGATACCTTTTGCTTTTCTTAAAAGCGTCCGTGTGTTCAACCCCGTCCAGTCGCGAATGTTTTTCAGCCAGGATGTTTGTCGTCTACCACGACCCCCTTTTCCTTCGATTTACCCTTCATAATCATCTGCAACAAATCATTTTTAAGTATGTCCCAAAATATACCGTCTTTCGCCTTTTAATATTGGTCAAAATTCTTTGTCGTTCATTTCGTTCATGTTATGATTAGTCCAATTCTCCTCTCTCTTCTTGGACCATCACTCCTAGTGGAGTATTGGGCGCATCTGCGTTTCTTGGCCGATAGTGTAAGACGGCTGGTGGCCAGCTCAGCGCATCTTCTAGTGTTTATTCTCTGGTTAATCTGCGTACCAGTTCCTTCCATTCTCCTCTGTTTCCTGCTTTGTTTTTCACTTCCCCCCAACTTAAGCCGATTCTGTTGTGTTCTCTGGTTACTGTTTTCTTCCAAGTATTATCTGGTCGTCCCCTCTTCCTTGTACCCTCAGGTTGATATTCGAGTGCTTGTCTTGTGATGTTACTAGGATCTTTTCTTAACGTATGGCCGATCCATTTCCATTTCTTCTGTCTGATTGTTGCTATTATACTGGTTTGTTTCGTTCGTTTCCATAGTTCTTCATTTGTTATTATATTAGGCCAGTAAATTTTTAAGATCTTTCTTAAAGACCTATTTACAAAAGTCTGTAGCCTCTTTGTTGTGCTTTCGTCGTGCTTCCAAGTTTCTGCTCCGTAGAGTAATATGCTTTTTACACATGTATTGAATATATTGATTTTTGTTGACTCTGTTATTTCACTTGTTTGCCAGATTTTATTTAACGCATTGAAGGCGAATTGTGCCTTAGTTATTCTTGCTTGTATGTCTTTCATGCATCCTCCTTTTCTTTCCATGATTGATCCCAAATACGTGACTTTCTCTACTTCTTCAATTTCTTTGTCTTTTATTTTTATTTTGTTAATTTGCGGGTTATCATTTTTTAAGATTTTTGTCTTCTCTGTATTTATCCGGAGACCAATCATATCAGAGTACTGTGTTAGCTTATCGACTTTTGTTTGCATGTGAGTTCTGTGTTCTGTTAACAGGCAGACGTCGTCAGCAAATTCAAGATCTTCAAGCTGATTAAAGAGGTTCCATCTAATGCCTGTCCGATCATCCGTTACTTTCCTCATAATCCAGTCTACCAAGATAAGGAACAAAGTAGGAGATAAGATACAACCTTGTTTAACACCGCTTTCAATAGCTATTTCTTCTGTGATTGCTCCCTCGTGTTCTAGTCTAGCTTTATACCCATCATAAAACAGTTTGATCAGGTTAATAATTTTTGTTGGTAGACCATACTGTCTTAAAATTTTCCACATTTGTTCCCTATTGACTCGGTCGAAAGCCTTTTCAAAGTCGATAAAACTTAAATTTATGTCTTTCTGCCATTCATTAGCTTGTTCTAGGATAATTCTTAAGGTGCATATGTGATCTATAGTAGAGCGTTTAGCACGAAAGCCTGCTTGGTTACTTCTCAGTTTCTTGTCCAATTCTTCTTTTATTCTTTCGAGCAGAATTTTTGTTAGCACCTTGGATGAGGCGCTTAATAGAGTTATTGCACGCCAATTTTTACAGTTACTCAGATCTCCCTTCTTTGGTATTTTTATTATCAGTCCCTCTTTCCATTCTTGTGGCAGTTCTTCGTTGGCCCATATTTTATTTAAAAGTTTATGTAGCATATCTATGGCTTGTTCGGTGTCTGCTTTTATCAGGTCGATAGGTAAATTATCTGTTCCTGCGGATTTGCCATTCTTTAATAATTTAAGTGCGTTGGCAATTTCCTCTCTTGTAATTACCCCAGTGTTAACCTCTAATTCTTGTATTTCAATTTGCTCATCCAATTCTTGGGTTCGGTCATGTTTGGCGTATGTTTCTTCAAAGTATTCTCTCCATCTTTGAGTTATTTCTTTCTCAGATTTAATTAATTTTCCCTTTTTATCTTTTATTTCTCTTACACTTCTTGCTCGATTGCCTGTTAGGTTTCGTATAATCGTGTATTGTGTTCGTAGATCATTATCTTGTGCTGCTTTCTCTGCTGATTTTAGCATTTCGTTTATGTAATTCCTTCTATCGTTTCTGCATGCCTTTTTCACTTCTATGTTTTTTGCTTTGTATTTTCTTTCAAGGATCTCTTCTTCCCTTGTTCCTTCTTTTTGCAATATATCTTTCTTGATTTTCTTTCTTTCTTCTATAAGCTGTAACGTGTCTTTAGTTATCCATTTTTTATTTTCACTTTTTTTCAACCCGATTGTTTCGTCTGCTGTCTTCATCATGACCTCTTTGAAATTTTTCCATATTTCTTCCACAGAGTCTCCATTACAGTGGTGTATATTTCGGTTTACTTTAAGTCTGTCGGTGAATATTTTCCTTGTTTCTTCTTGCTTTAGGGTTTCTACATTGAATCTTTTTCTTCTGGTAGTCTTGCGATTATTTTCTCTGGCTAGTTTCATCTTTAATTGGGCCCTGATAAGCATGTGGTCCGAATCCACATCTGCACCCCTTAAGGCCCTGACATCTTGTAGCCAGCTTCTCCATTTTGATTCAATTAGTATATGGTCGATTTGGTTCTTATATCTACCACCCGGTGATTTCCAAGTTTCTTTGTGGATCTGCTTATGTTTAAAAATACTGCCACCTATAATGAGCTCATTCTGTTCACAGAATTCAATTAATCGATTTCCGTTGTTATTTTTCCTTCCTAGACCTTCTTTTCCCATCACATGTTCATATCCTATATTATCATTGCCAATCTTGGCATTGAAATCTCCAATTATCATTTTTATATCTCTTTTATACTTTTTGTTTATATTATTGTATGTTGCTTGCAATTTTTCATAAAACTCTTCCTTTTCTGCATCATTATTTTCATTTGTAGGAGCGTAAACGTTGATCACTATTAGGTTATAGTACTTTGCTTTGAGTCTAGCCCAAATAATTCTCTCAGATGATGGTTCCCATTCCATTAAAGCATTTTTTCCTTCTTGAGATAAAAGTATTGCTACACCCTTTTCGTGTTTCGCATTTTCAGATGTATTCCCAGAATAAATCATTAATTTTTGGTCTCCTACTCGAGTTGATCCGCTGCCGTTCCAGTGTGTTTCGCTTAAACCAATAAATTTCAACTTGTAATTATCCATTTCTTGGCCTACTTGCTCTAATCTGCCGTTTTCATATAAGGTTCTTACATTCCATGCTCCAATGGCTATGGTTTCTCTTGTGTCAATTTCAGTCTTGTCAGTTGTGTTCGGTCTATTTCTTGTATTTTTATTCACTGCCTTTTTCTTTGCCATATCCGTCATCGTTTGTGAAGTGTTTTGTGGGTTTTTTTCAGGTGCTAGTTTTTTGGATTCCCTTCCGGACTTTCCTCTAGCTGGTTACTGTTTTTATTCCATTTCATTGTTCTCCCATTTATTATTAGCTTATTAAATTTTACTTTTACATTTTTACCCTTATTTGCTTCTTCATGGCCAACTTGTCTTATTTTTTTCTGTACTTGTAAATCTTCTTTGGTCATATCGTTGTTGATGAACACTCTCCTGTCTTTTGCATGTTGTAGTTTCGCTTTGTTTTTCATAACCGTTTCTTTCTCATGATGGTTTGGTAGCTTAACTAAACATGTTTTTTCTCCTAATTTTATTACTTCATCAATTTTAACCTTAATATTCATTTCTGCTTCCATGAAATTACCTATGGTCTGCCTGAGTATGTCCCTGTCGTTTGTATCAATTTGCAAACCTTGTATTACGACGTTGTTGGCTTTCCTTTCTTTTTCTAATTTTTCTAGTCGTAGCTTCGTGTCATTCAGTTCTTTCTTCATTTCATCCTTCTCGATTTGCGACTTTTGATTTGCCTGTTTGACCTTTTCTATTTCGTCTCTGAGTTCTCTTAATTCTTTCCAGTACTCCCTTTGGTCTTCTTTTATATCTTTGACTTCTGCTGCTAGATTTTTTGTTTCTTCAGTTAGATCTTGCATCATTCTAATTATTTGATCTAGCTTCTTTTCTTGGTTATGGCTATCAATTGTAGTTCTAGCCGTTTTTTTACTTTCGTTGAATGTTCCATCGTCTCCTTCTCTGCCTCTTTTTTTGATTTCATCCGATGTATCTGAGTTCATTATTTTTTTATTTGTTAACTTCTACTAGCCTTAATATTGTTTGTAGCTATAATATTTTAGTATAACAGTATATAACAACAATAACAATAAATCGATATCACCTACAGGTATTCTTAAATATTTAAATCCAATCCTGTAATATATTTCTGTGTCTATTTGAAAAATAATAAAATATATCTATTGTAATTGACCACGTAATTAGTAGGTTACTGGTTTTATTATCAGTATTACCGCGTAAAAAAACTTTGGCTGTTCAACTCAGCGGACCTAGGTTTTTTATCGGATATACTGATGGCTTACATTTATAATGATGTTGTATATAAAATAATTAAATATTGGTTCAATCTTACTTTAATGCTGCTTAAAATAGTTTCAGATATCACTTTATCACCCTTATTTTCACTATCAAATCAATAAATAATTTAATTGTTCTGTTTTCGTCTGATTTTGAAGATTTAATTTGGAGCACAACCTAAGCGTGGCTTTCAATCTGTTGACTTATATGATTGACATATGGAAGAGAGGGATAAATAGAGACGAATCTTCTTCTTCTTCTCTAGTGCTTACTCCACTAATAAAGGTTGGTTATGATCATTTCAAACTCGTCGATACCTTTTGCTTTTCTTAAAAGCGTCCGTGTGTTCAACCCCGTCCAGTCGCGAATGTTTTTCAGCCAGGATGTTTGTCGTCTACCACGACCCCCTTTTCCTTCGATTTACCCTTCATAATCATCTGCAACAAATCATTTTTAAGTATGTCCCAAAATATACCGTCTTTCGCCTTTTAATATTGGTCAAAATTCTTTGTCGTTCATTTCGTTCATGTTATGATTAGTCCAATTCTCCTAAAAAGCCACATCTCAAAAGCTGCCAGCTTTCTCATTAAGTCAATATTAAGAGTCCAGCCTTCGACACCATAAAGAAGAATATGAGTAATTATAACATTTTACAAATGGAAGGGCAATAATATATCTCAATATTGAGCTCTACATAAAATGGATACATAGTAAGAGATTTTGTTTTAGATTTTGTAATGACTTTGAAATAAAAACGTGTAAATATAGATTTGCTACAAATAACAAAACGAAGAAATATCGAGTAAGATGCTAATTGTGTTATATAATAACAAACAGTTATTGAAAAGATAAACCGACTGGTATCTCCAGAAAATAGTTCAGAGAAATAAGGAAAAAAATATCCTGTTGGTGAAACAACCCCCTGCAGGCCGAAACCAAATTTTTTAAGTAGTATGGACTTCTATATTAATAACCTATATGTTTCCTGCAGCCGATTTTGATGATATACATAGTTATAAACAAATGAAAATCAAAAACGGTAAATTTTCGCTTTTTTGTCTATAACCAAAAAGTTAAGTATTTTAAACAAATTTGAGAGTGAGAATCTCACAAATCGTATAAAAAACTTCAATATGGCGTTCGCTGAATATGTCTATCCTTATTGGTTGCATAGAAAATTGCAAAATAAATCATAAATTTTGAGTTTTTATAAATATTCATAACTTATGTAAAAATTAACTTAGAACGTTCTTATTACACGGAATGCTGAGACTTCTGGTGCTTAAAGTATACCCTAAATTTTAAAGTAATAGGTCAAATAGTTTAAAAGGTATTTAATTTGTTTCCAAATTAATTTTTTTTGCAACGCTATAGGTCAGAAACTGATAAAGTTACACTAATACTTTGGATAGTTTATGAAAGAAGGATATTTTTATACTATTAATTTAATTAAAAAAAATGACAAAAAATAGTTCTAAATACTGCAAAATTATTTTGCAAAAACATGTAAATTAAAAAAAGGGGGGGGCTAACCTCGTCCCTAATCGTCCTAGAACTTTCGTTTTTCTTTCTAAATGTAAATAAAAATTCAGTCTTCCCAAATGTGAAAAAATAATTTTTCTACGGGTAACGGTTAAAAAGTTATTCTAATTGTTTTTAAGTAACCAAAAATCGACGTGTATTTGCAAAATATTTTTACACTGTTTAAAATTACTTTTTGTCATTTTTTTTAATTAAGTCAATAGTATAAATGTTCTTCTTCCATAAACTGTCAGAAGTCATACTGTAACCTTATAATTTTCTGACTTATAGTGTTGCAAAAAATTAATTTGGGATAAACAAATTAAATAACTTTTAAAGTATTTGACCAATTGCTTTGAAATTTAAAATATAATTTAAGCACCAGAAGTCTAAGCAATTCGTGTAATAATAAGGTTTTAAGGTAATTTTTACATAAGTTATGAATATTTGTAAAAACTCAAAATTTATGATTTATTTTGCAATTTTCTAAGAAACCAATAAGGATAGACATATTCAGCGAACGCCATTTTGAAATTTGTTAGACGATTTATGAGTTTCTTACTCTCTTTGTTTAAAATGCTTAACTTTTTGGTTATAGTCGAAAAAAGCGAAGATTTACCGTTTTTCATTGGTTTATAACGATGTATATATATCAAAATCGGCTGCAGGAAACATAAAGGTTATTAATATAGATGTCCATACTACTCAAAAAATTTGGTTTCGGCCTGGAGGGGGATGTGTCACGAGAAAAATCTTATTTCTCTGGACTAAAACTATAGTTAAATTAAATGGTTAGTCTGTTGGAATTAAATTATACGAAGCTAAGTACCATGTACCATTATGTTTCTGTGTGTACCTCATAATAAGTTTTTTATTGATTATATTACCCCACATATTTAGTTAGTTTTGTAGCTAATAGATCCATATTAAATCCCTCAGTAATCTTTACATCTGAAAAATATTTTTATAATAAATATATGTTTAATAGGACTGGATTACCTAATAAAAACTGGTCGTAGCTATTTAAAACACATAATGCGGCTCATTATATAGCAACGCATGGTTCTGTTTTACCACTACTTTAATATGTTTTCTAATTAAAAGACTGTTTTGTGTATATGTAATACACGAATATGTAAAGCATGACTACAAGAAATTATTACGAGTAAACGTATTTTTTACGTGACGAAACGATGCACGTGCATGTACCACTGCACACTGTGTTCTCAGAATATGTCTTAAAATGGTCGTCCATTAACGGAAAATGTTTAGAGCCTTCGTCATGCAGATCGAATTGAAGAAAAATTAAATCCTACCAGGGATGTACCGTTTTATACTGAGAATAATATATAGTTTTTTTAAGTACATTGTATGATAATAGCTTTTTAACATAATAACATAACAATAATGGAAAAGAAAATATTTTAACAAAACAAAAATAGGAAGTGCTTACGTATAAAATTGGAAAAAATAGAAACAAAATTCTATCAAAACCTTTCATGCAGAAGAAACAAATGACATAAATACAATAACAGCTATAACAGAACAGATCTTACTTAGATCTATAATAAAAAATGACAACTATCAGCGCACCAACACAAGAAATTATTCAAAAATTAAAAATTAAAATAAAAAATTTAACTCTGAGCTGCCACCGAGATTAGGACTAACAGGAGAATTAAGGAATAATAAATCACTCGGGGAAAATGGTATACAGTCGAAATTGTTAAGAACGGTGGCAGGGCCGTAACTACGATGTTGGGGGCCCCGGAGCAAATGTGATCTGGGAGGTCTGGGGAATTTACCCAAAGCTCAATGGGGATCCGGAAAAATGTTTGACATTTAACCCCTTAAAAGCGCATTTTCCCTCCTATGTGAACACCACACTCTATTCTTTCTTTTTTTTTCAGCATGTCCTGCAATAACTATAAAATTAGCAGCGCTAATGATTACAGCTTCATCTGTATCTGACATTGCAGACGGATTATCAACGAATGCGTTCGTTCGTTACAATGTAAATGGTCTTACTTTGTACCGAACGAATAACCAAGCGAACACCTACGAATTCGTTCCTTCGTTCGTGTTCACTTTGCTTTAAAAGCACCTTAAGCTGCCTTAAGCTACTGCAGTGTGAGCCAAGCATACTCAGTGAAGCTGGTCAGTGTACCAGTGAGACTGATCCTATTGTGCTTATTTTATCTTATGTAGGTATATTTACCTTTATTTTTAATATGTGGTTCCTTTCACGTACCAAGATGTGGTCTGGGGTAAATTGATTAAGACAAAGTAGCTGGGACCTGGGATCCCTATTACGGTTGCATTTTAGTTTTTATTTCGTCAAAATAACTAATTTCCTCAGTCACAATTATTTATATGTTTACGAAAAGTCTCGGGGGCCCCAGCTTAGCCCGGGCCCCCTCTTCCAATGGCAGTTTAGGTTTTTATTACGCCGAAATAACTAATTTCTTGAGTAATAATTTAAATTTTTATGTTACGGTCTCAGGGGCACCAGCTTAGCTCAGGCCTCAGGGGCCCTGTTCTGTTCCAATTGCATTTTAGTCTAAAAGACTAATTTCCCCAGTGAAAAATTAAAACTATGTTGCGGTCTTTTCAAAACTGGTCATTTGAAAATATTTCCTTGAAATCGGCTTTTAAAATACATATTTTTATTTTCCTCGTTAAAATCTACGCACGGGGCCCCCTTGGTCGGGGGCCCCGGGGCACTGCCTCGGTTGCCCCAATGGTAGTTGCGGCCCTGAACGGTGGGAGTTACAAGAAAAGTTCTGAACATCTTAGTGAACAAAATATTAAACACAAGAAACATACTCAGCAGCTGTAATGAAGCAATAACGCTTTTGTTGTTCAAAGAATGAGACAAGAAGGAACTAAAGTGCTTCTTCTTGTGATGCTGTCTCCTTTAGTCGAGATTAGCGACTACACTGATAAATATGTCTCTGTCCAATGTGCCTCTAAACAAAGATATTGAATCAATTCTAAACCATGAAATTTGGAGCCTACCTAGACCCGTCTTCCTTCAACCTTCCCTGGATCATAAGTCCGCGAGGCAGTACTTTTTGTTTCTCATTATGTGTTCCAGATTCCACTTTTCTAACTTTGATCATCTTTAACAGCTCCCTATCTCTACCTTTTCTCCTCAGAACAGTTTCGTTGATGGTGTGGGTTGTTCAAGGTATGTATTTTCAAGATTTTTTTGTAAAGCCAGAATTCAAAAGACTTCTACTTTATTCATCAGCGTTATGTTGAGCGTCCAGGCCTCCGTTCCATACAAAAGTATTGACCATACATAGCAAAGTAGAAAACGACATCTAAGGCTGATATTAATGCTACTGTTACAAAATTAGCTTTTAACTTTGATAAAACCTTGTCGAGCTACCTCTATCTTCGCTCCTACTTCTTGTTTATAATCAAGTTGATTGTTGCATTTGTATTGGTTTACGTATTCAAACTGTTGGTGGCTCACATATAATGGAAGGAGTAAATTTTTGTTCTTTGATATTTTCATGACTGCGGACAAACCAGAGAGCCATATTGAAACTTTCTACGAAGACCTAGACAATATTTTAAAATCCATTAAAACGCAGGCTGTTACAATAATTATAATGGGATATTTTAACGCAAAGGTTGGAGACGAATGTACAGGAGGATATGGTCTGGGCAACAGAAATGAAAGAGGTGACAGGCTTATCGAATTTTGCCAAAACAATCATTTTGTCATAACTAATACATTGTTTAAAATGCCAAAGAGAAGACTATATACCTGGAAGTCATCAGCAGATCAAGAAGGGAGAATTGTAAGAAACCAAATATATTATGTATTGATCAGACAAAGATACAAGAATGCAATTATATCTTCAAAAACCTATCCAGGTGCCGACATAGGATCAGATCACAACCCAGTTATGACCAAAATTAGGCTTAAAATGAAAATAATTAAACGCAGAACAACAGATGTAAAAATCGATACAAGTAAACTAAGAAACCCACTCATAAAACAACACCTGACAGATGAAATTAATAACAGTTTAATGAATGTTAAAGAACAAGTCCAGCAAAACACTGAAACAGAGACAAAATGGTTATTAATAAAGACAGAAATAGATAAATGTCCAAAAGAAATTCTTACACCAACCAGATACAAAAAGAAACAATGGACGACGGAGGAAATCTTAGATTTAATGGAAGAAAGACGCCAGCATAAAAACAAAGATAATCAGATGTACAAAAATGTGGATAAACAAATAAAATCCAAAATTAAGCAGGCTAAAAAACAATGGTTAAGAGAACAATGCGCAGAAATAGAAGAACACCAGAAAAGACATGATAATTTTAACACACATAAAAAATTAAGGAATTAACTCAGAACAACAGAAAAAGAAAATCGGGAATACTAAAAGATACAGATGGGAAACTTGTGTTGAGTACTAACGAAAAATTAAACAGATGGACAGAATAGATAAATGAATTGTTCAAAGACAATAGAGCAGAGCTGATGGAAGTCGAAGTAGAAGATGATACGGTTTTGAAGATATTAAAAGAAAAAATTAAATCGGCATTAAGAAACAGCAAAAATGGTAAAGCAGTAGATCCAGACCAAATCCCAGTAGAAAGCTTAAAATGCATAAATGGTGAAACCTTAGACATTATCGTAGACTTGTTTAACACAGTGTACAAAACACAAAACATACCAAAGCAATGGTTACTCTCAACCTTTTGTGCTATCCCTAAAAATACAAACGCTAAAGATTGCAGTGAATACAGAACAATATCATTAATAAGTCACATTCTCAAATTGTTCTTGAAAATAATACATGTTCGTATAAACAAAAAACTAGAAGAAGGAATAGATTATAGTCAGTTTGGGTTCAGAAACTGACTGGGAACCAGAGAGGCGTTATTTGCTTTTAATGTGTTAGCTCAAAAATGCATGGACATGAATGTGGATGTGCATGTTTGTTACGTTGATTTTGAGAAAGCTTTTGACAAAGTAAGACATGAAAAATTAGTCCAAATTCTCAAGACAAAAAACATAGATAAAAAGGACTCACGAATAATAACAAATTTTACTGGAATCAAAGAGCAAAAATTGTAATAGATTACGAACCCAGTCCAGAAATTGAAATCAGGAGAGGAGTTCGGCAGGGATGCATTCTGTCTCCATTACTCTTTAATGCATATAGTGAAGATAATTTTGAAGAAGCATTGCTATCTCAAAGTGAAGGAATAATAGTTAACGGAAGATCTATTAACAACATAAGATATGCAGATGACACCGTGATTATGGCAAGCCCTGCTGAACAACTCCAACTACAACTACTACTAAACAAAACAAACAATTTCTGTAAAGAATATGGACTAAAAATTAATATAAAAAAGATCAAATACATGATATTAACTAAGAAAACAAACATACAAACAAGCATACATTTGGGAAATGTACCGATAGAAAGGATTGATAAATACAAATACCCAGGAACCTGGATATCAGAGATAAATGATCAAACAACATAAATAAGGACCAGGATAGAAATAGCAAGAAATGCGTTTGTAAAAATGAAAACAGTTCTCTGCAACAAAGACCTTAGCTTATAACTGAGAGTAAGAGCTTTGAGATGCTACGTGTTCTCGATACTACAATATGGACTTAAAAGCTGGATATTAAAGCAAGAACACATAAATAAGCTACAGTCATTTTAAATGTGGTGTTACAGAAGGATGCTTAGAATAGCATGGACACAGAAGAAAATGAACACGGAAGTATTGCGAGAAATGGGTAAAGAATGCGAAATAATAAACATACTAAAAATAAGAAAGTTGCAATATCTGGGACACGTAATGAGGGGACCGCGATATGAAATGACTGAAATGACTGATAATACAGGGAAAGATAAGAGGCCGAAGGAGTATAGGAAGAAGGAGAGTGTCATGGTTAAAGAATTTAAGGGACTGGTTTAGATGCAAATCTATAGAACTGTTTAGAGCAGCGGTGGATAGAGTAAAGATAGTGATGATGATATCCAACCTCCTATTCGGTGACGGCACTTGAAGAAGAAGATATTTTCATAAGTTTTGTTTTCGGATAGCACACCACTCTGTCTGACGCCTCCTTTTATTTCAATTGGCCTTGGCGTGTTACTTAGCTTCTATAATTTGACAGTCTCTTTTGACAACTCTGATGTCGTTCTATCTTTGTATCAAGGTCATGTGCTCACACGGTCGAACGCTTTTTCAAAATCTTTAAAACAGACAAAATGGTCTGATTATTGATCTTTGCACCTTTGTGCCAGAGTTTGTAGATAGAATATTGCGTCTCGTGTTCCCATGCCTTTCCTGAAATCAAATTGTTCTTGAACGGTGGCCTCGTCACATCTTATTTATTTATTCTGTTCTGTATGGTTCACAAGCATATAATGGTCCAGGGTTACTAGGACCATCTACTCCCGGTAAGGGTGGTTAACCCTTATCCGAGGGGTGGAATGATTAATAGTCGTATCACTGCTTAAGTTGTTTTATTATACTTGCATGAGCATAAGCTGGTAGCAAGCTACGCGACGTCGTCTCGCGGAGTGGAGATGATACTATTTGAATATGAATAATCTTACGTCTAAGAAAGTATAATGACGAATGTGGAATGTGGAATGTGGATTCCCTTACTATGTTTTGATTGTATAAGTATATTTGAAAGCGCCGAGTCAGCGGCGACCCTGAAAGGTGTTTATAGTAAACACCGACCGTGACTGTATGTATAACTACTCCTCACAATCTAGGTCAATAATATTTATGTAACGAAAGATATTTGTTTATGATAACATTTAAATAATTGAAAGAAATTAACGTAGATAATTAAAAGGTGTTTTAAAAGATATCTAATAAGTACAGATGAATTCTTGTACACCTTTCCCTCCTAAGAATTTTCTGACTACGGGGAAGAAAATTTTGCAAGTAGTGCTACCAACCAATACTGTGTTGTAATCAATACAAAAAAATTTTTATTTTATATAAAAACTTTCCTAAAACTACGTAAATACATAAATAAAAATAAAAATGTTCGTTTAACAACATTGTTTCATTACACTTGTCACTCACTGTGTTTTCGGATTGTAAGCATATAATCTACTCTTATGTATTTCCTTGATTTTATTGTTTTCTATTCTGATTTTACAATTAACGTTATTTACTTCTGTTATTGTGAAGGGGCCTACATAAAGACTATCAAACTTACCATTCTCTTCCCTTTTTACCAGGACCAGGTCTCCTATTTAAAGTGTTGAGGTGTTACTTAGTGCTTATTCTTTTCTTGCCGCTCTTTTTTGTTTTTTAATAAGAAGGTTCTAGCTCTCTCGTGTGCGCTTTGTAGTTTGTATCGTAACTCATTGTAGTGGCATCTATATTGTAACATGGTTGAATCTCCTGTGTAAGGTCTTCCGGTAGGTTAACCTTCCTGCCATATAACAGTTCGAACGGTGTGTATCCATGACACGCGTTAGGGGTTGTATTGTAGCAGTATGTGAACATTCTGCAACACACATCCCAATTTTCTCTGTCTTCGTCTATGAATGCTCTTACATACTCGTTCAACGTTCTGTGTAGTTTTTCCCAACTTCCAATGGACTGTGGGTGGTATGCCGTTGAAAAGTTGTGCTCTATTTTTAATAGCTTTGTTAATTCCTGCATTACTTCGTTCTTATACTCTGTGCCTTGGTCTGTTCTTATTTGCTTCATGAGTCCGTATGTTGGTATGAAATGATCAAAGATTCCTTGTGCTATTGTCTCTGCTTCTTTATTGCACACTGGTATGCTGACCGCGTATTTTGTCAGTTCACACAACATTGTGATACAGTATCTATTACCTTCATTACTTCTAGTGAATGGACCTATTGTATCTATGTATACTATGTCCCTTGGTTTGGAAGATGTGTCCGATATCACGAACTCTTCGACATGTGTTCTTTCGGTTTGTTAATTTGACATTTGTGGCATTGTTTAACGTATTTTCTTACGTCTTTTTCCAAATTCTTCCATCGGAATCTTGCCTTTAGCTTCTTTATTAGTCTATTATTCCCTACGTGTCCTCCGAACATCGGGTGATTATGGTATTCTTCTATTAATCTGTGTTTTTCTTTGTCATCTTTTATTGTTTCTGGTAATTCACATATGTATATTTCTATATTCTTCAATTTTTTATTTCCTTCTTTAATAAATTCATCAATTGTGCACACTTTAAAAATAATATCATTTACGTATATCTTTACTTTACGTACTGCATTCTCTACCGCCAGCTTATCAAGCTGTGCCAACGCTTGGTTTAAATCGAAATGATCCAATCCTGTGGCTATGCTTTTGCTGCATTTTATTTTGTTTTTGGCCCTAATGCTCAGTCTTGGTGAGATTAGTTCTGCTCCAAAGGACAAAATTGGTAGTCTATGCGCCTCTAAATTATTTAGTACCTTCCTTACTGTCTGTTTGGTGACTTCTGGCTGTAGTGCGAGTTCACTTTCAGCCTTTGTTTGTCTTGCTTCTTTCTCCTTTTCTCTTGCTTGAGCTCTTGTTATAGCTAGTGTACAGAATTCATCTGTACTCAGTAGATATATCTTAAAAACACCCTGTAATTATCTACGATAATTACTTTCAGTTATTTATGTCATCATAACAATATTACAACCTTCATTCGATTATATAAATATTGTTATCCTAGATCACGATTCACTAATAATTGCAGAGTCAATTATAAACACTTTTCATGGTCGATGCTGAATAGGCATTTCTAAATATATAAACAGCAAAACTATAACAAGGGAATTCTTATTATTATATTAGACATTCGTCATTCTATTTTGTGATCAGACGTAATATTTCCACATTAAAGATAGTGTCTCTTTTTCTTCACGAGACGTTCTTTGGGTGCGGTGCTACCAGCTTATGCTCATGCGAGTGTAAATAAAACAACTCAACAAGTAAAAGCGTATCAATTATTCCACCCCTCGGATAAGGGATAACCACCCTCACCGGGAGCAGATAGCCTTAATGCCAGGGCTGTCATATGGCGATCCAAGACCAGGCGAGAACTCAGAACTAGCAGTCTAGAACGAGAAATGAGAAAACACGTCAATGTTCAGGCACCTAGACCACCTTAGACAACAGTGTGGTATGTAAAATGGATGGAGACATCAGGACGACGCGGAACTAAAAAGGGAATAGTATGGAGATGGAACATCGTGGGACAATGGAAAATGGACAATGCTATGGAACGTGCAGCGAGGACTTGTGATACGAACAAAGACGTGTAAAAGTGGTAAGTCCATATTAGCTATTTTTATGGTATTTCCTGATTAATATAAAGTATAAAGTATAAACACTATGTGCTACCTTAATTACATTAATATATGTTTCAAGTTTACCTATTTTTACTTAATTATTCTATTCTATTTCCAATATTTATCAATATACAAAGATTTTTTTTTACCCTCATATTAAGGTATTATAGGACGCAATGATACAATTTTATATGATTTTTACATATTTATCAACGTATACTTTATCCTTGCTGACTTTTATTCATTTATTATTTGACTACTGATTTTTAGTACATTTTTGCAATTTTTTATGATTTTAATATTTGCTATCGTAAATATACCTATCAAAATAAATATAAGATATATAACAAATATACGCTATATGCATAATACATTTAAATTATTATTCTAACTACTTATTTACAAGGGTTAATATAACGTTATTTATTTTTGAATTTTTTATTACCACTGCAATTTTTACATATTTTTACCATATATTGACGTATTATTTTATCTCCATATTTTTTACGATATATCTATATACTACATATCTATATACACCGTAAGACTATCGAATTTATATTTTCGCTAGGAAGTGCAGAAGCTGGAAAAAAGAAAAAAAATTATGTATAAATGAGTAGCAACAAAGTTACTTGGGAAGATTTTGTCAAAATAGTCGAGGAAATTGCACAAGAAATAGACAGGCAAAGCAGAAGAGTCTTAAAGAAAAAAGTTCCGAAATCTAAGGACATAAAGGAGAAGAAGAAATAATTAACGACGGAACAAAAGAGGAAAAAGGTGACATAAAACAAGATATAACAATATTAAACATGGCTTTGACAATCAATGAATTTTTGAATATCGCAAGCAAGATATTGCCCAACGAGTTCGATGAAAGCGCAGGGAAATTACAACCATTTTTAGACGCATTAGAACTACTTGGAAAATTGGCAGAAGGTCATGAAGACACAGCTGTAACGCTAATAAAAACGCGACTCACCAATAAGGCTAGGAACCTAATAACCACAGAAGATACGATTCCACGGGTAGCTGAAGCACTAAAGAAAGAATTAAAAGGTGATAATCCGAAGAATTTAATAGCCAAATTAGCCAAAAAAAGGCAAGGGCATAGAGATGCAGCAGTGTACGCATCTGAAGTGGAAGAGTTAGTAGAACAATTAAAAGTAGCATACATAGCGGAAGGAATGCCTCTTGACTTAGCAAAGAAATATACGACGGAAGCAGTAGTAACAACAATGAAACGAAACGCTAATGCAGAGAAAGCTAAGCTAATACTGGAAGCAGGTAACTTTACATCACCGCAGGAAGTAGTATCTAAATTTTTGTCGATCGATACGACTGAAGAAAATGCACAAGGAAGAGTCTTAAATTATAGGACAAACTACGAGAATAGGAGAGGACAGCAGCAATACAGAAGAGGATACTATAACAAATATGACAGAGGAAGAAGAAATAACTTCGGACAACGGAACGAAGGAGAAGCAACGGACAATCAACGAAATTATTCGAACAGAGGATACAGACAATTTAACAATCAAACATACAGAGGAAACCAGAGAGGCGGACGTAACAGGAACGTAAGGTTACTAGAAATAGAGGACAGTCAAGAAGAGCAAGAAAACCAGCAGTTGGGGTTTTGAATGAACAAGAAGTTGGAAGCACACAGGCAGAAATAAAATATAACATTTACAACTTCGACCTAAACCTAACGAACTTTGTACGAATGAAAACAGAAATTCTTGAAAACACAAGCACTTTTATCATAGACACAGGAGCTGACATTTCAATACTAAAATGTTCACAAGATTTTATGAAGGAACAGGTGAAACCAAACACAAAGGCGAAAATAAAAGGAGTCACTAAAGGAGAGTTGCAAACAATGGGAGAAGTTGAGACAACACTCGAAGTAAAAGGAACTCGATTCGAACACATCTTTCAATTGGTAGAACCTAACTTTCCAATTCCAACAGACGAAATCATTGTGAGAGACTTTATTTCTAACTTTCAATGTATACTAGATTACGCAAACCTTAAAATGCACATTAAAGAGGACAACGATTGTTACATTAGTACGAAAATTCTGGATAATATAGACAATGACACCATAATAATACCGCTTAGATGTGAAATTTACAGAATCGTAAAAATTTTTCAAACGTTAAAGAAATACAGGATAGTGGAACAGCAAGAAATACAACCAGGAATATTCATAGCAAGAGCAATTATTTCAAGAAATAATCCATACATCAAAATTTTGAACACAACGTACGAAACAGTAAATGTAGACGCAAGCACAATCAGGACGTTGGATGTTAAACTATTCAATATATATAGGCTAGTCAACGACAGCAAGGACAGAAAAAAAGAATTACGAGAATCACTGAAATTAGACATACCAGAATACATACGAGACAACTTAGTATCGTTATGCGAGGAATATTCAGACATATTCGCCCTAAGGCATGATATGTTAACCTGTAACAGTTTCTACGAACAAAAACTAAGAGTTAAAGACCAAACTCCGGTATATATCAAGAATTATAGGACACCTCATGCGCAAACAGAGGAATTAAATCGACAAGTACAAAACCTAAGAGACCAAGGAATCATAGAACCATCTACATCCGAGTACAACAGCCCAGTAGTACTGGTACCGAAAAAAGCTATAGATGGAGGAAAAGCATGGAGATTATGCATAGATTTTAGACAACTGAACAAGAAGATAGTTACAGACAAATTTCCATTACCAAGAATAGATTCGATATTAGATCAACTAGGAAGAGCAAAATGGTTTTCAGTTATAGACTTAATGTCAGGCTTTCACCAGATACCATTAGAAAAATCATCGAAAAAATACACATCGTTCAGCACAGAAAATGGAGCATTTCAATTTACCAGATTACCTTTTGGATTAAATGTAAGCCCAAATAGCTTTTCAAGAATGATGTCAATAGCATTTTCAGGATTAACACCAGACAAAGCATTTCTTTACATGGACGATATCGTAGTAATTGGAATATCCGAAAAACATCACTTAGACAACCTGAAAAAGACATTCGAGACATGTCGAAAATTCAATTTGAAATTTAACCCAGGAAAATGTCAATTCTTTAGAAGGGAAGTAACATATTTAGGACATGATCTTTCTCAAGAGGGAGTATCACCAGACAAAGCGAAGTATGCAGCAATTGAACAATATCCGACACCTAAGACAGCGGAAGAAACAAAGAGATTTGTAGCATTTTGCAACTATTACAGACGTTTTATTAAAAATTTTGCGGAAATATGCAGACCACTCAACAAATTATCGAGGAAAGGAGTAGAATTTTCGTGGACCGAGGAGTGTGAAAAAGCATTCGAAAAGCTTAAAGCATCTCTGACGAAACCACCAATTTTAAAATATCCTGATTTCAACAAACAGTTCATCTTAACAACAGACGCATCCAATGAGAGTTGTTCAGCAATCCTAAGTCAAGATTACAACGGAATTGACCTACCTATAGCATATGCATCAAGTAGTTTTAGTAAAGGAGAATGTAATAAACCTATAATCGTTAACGAATTACTAGCGATTCATTGGGGAATTAATTATTTTAAATGTTATCTATATGGAGCACCAACATTCAAAGTAAAAACAGACCATAAACCTTTGACACACCTATTTGCAATGAAAGAACCAACCTCAAAACTCACGAGGATCAGATTAGACCTAGAAGAATATGACTTCGAAATAGAGTATATAACAGGGAAAAGTAACTACGCAGACAGCCTTTCAAGAATAACATTGCATCAACTAAAAAACCTATACATAGACAACGCCCATATACTAGCTATAACAAGAGCTCAAGCAAAATAAAAGGAGAAAGAAGCAAGACAAACAAAGGCTGAAAGTGAACTCGCACTACAGGCAGAAGCCACCAAACAGACAGTAAGGAAGGTACTAAATAATTTAGAGGCGCATATACTACCAATTTTGTCCTTTGGAGCAGAACTAATCTCACCAAGACTGAGCATTAGGGCCAAAAACAAAATAAAATGCAGCAAAAGCATAGCCACAGGATTGAATCGTTTCGATTTAAACCAAGCGTTGGTACAGCTTGATAAGCTGGCGGTAGAGAATGCAGTACGTAAAGTAAAAATATACGTAAATGATATTATTTTTAAAATGTACACAATTGATGAATTTATTAAAGAAGGAAATAAAAAATTGAAGAATATAGAAATATACATATGTGAAGTACCAGAAACAATAAAAGATGACAAAGAAAAACACAGATTAATAGGAGAATACCATAATCACCCGATGTTCGGAGGACACGTAGGGAATAACAGACTAATTAAGAAGCTAAAGGCAAGATTCCAATGGAAAAATTTGGAAAAAGACGTAAGAAAATACGTAAAACAATGCCACAAATGTCAAATTAACAAACCGAAAAGAACACATGTCGAAGAGTTCGTGATATCGGACACATCTTCCAAACCATGGGACATAGTATACATAGATACAATAGGTCCATTCACGAGAAGTAAGGAAGGTAATAAATACTGTATCACAATGTTGTGTGAACTGACAAAATACGCGGTCAGCATACCAGTGTGCAATAAAGAAGCAGAGACAATAGCAAGAGGAATCTTTGATCATTTCATACCAACATACGGACTCATGAAGCAAATAAGAACAGACCAAGGCACAGAGTATAAGAACGAAGTAATGCAGGAATTAACAAAGCTATTAAAAATAGAACACAACTTTTCAACGGCATACCACCCACAGTCCATTGGAAGTTGCGAAAAACTGCACAGAACGTTGAACGAGTACGTAAGAGCATTCATAGGCGAAGACAGAGAAAATTGGGATGTGTGTTGCAGAATGTTCACATACTGCTAGAATACAACCCCTAACGCGTATCATGGATACACACCGTTCGAACTGTTATATGGCAGGAAGGTTAACCTACCGGAAGACCTTACACATGAGATTCAACCATGTTACAATATAGATGCCTACTACAATGAGTTACGATACAAACTACAAAGCGCACACGAGAGAGCCAGAACCTTCTTATTAAAACACAAAAAAGAGCGGCAAGAAAAGAATAAGCTCAAAGCAACACCACAACACTTTAAAATAGGAGACCTAGTCCTTGTAAAAAGGGAAGAGAATGGTAAGTTTGATAGTCTTTATGTAGGTCCTTTCACGATGACAGAAGTAAATAACGTTAATTGTAAAATCAGAATAGAAAACAATAAAATCAAGGAAATACATAAGAATAGATTATATGCTTACAATCCGAAAACGCAGTGAGTGACAAGTGTTACGAAACAATGTTGTTAAACGAACATTTTATATTATTTATGTATTTGCGTAGGCTTAGGAAGTTTGTATATAAAATAAATTTTTTGTATTGATTACAACACAGTATGGGTTGGTAGCACGACTTGCAAATTTCCCTCCCCGTAGTCGGAAAATTCCTAAAAAGGGAAGGTGTACAAGAATTCATCTGTACTCAGTAGATATATCTTAAAAACACCCTGTAATTATCTACGATAATTACTTTCAGTTATTTATGTCATCATAACAATATTACAACCTTCATTCGATTATATAAATTTTGTTATCCTAGATCACGATTCACTAATAATGGCAGAGTCAATTATAAACACTTTTCATGGTCGATGTTGAATAGGCATTTCTAAATATATAAACAGCAAAACTATAACAAGGGAATTCTTATTATTATATTAGACATTCGTCATTCTATTTTGTGATCAGACGTAATATTTCCACATTAAAGATAGTGTCTCTTTTTCTTCACGAGACGTTCTTTGGGTGCGGTGCTACCAGCTTATGCTCATGCGAGTGTAAATAAAACAACTCAACAAGTAAAAGCGTATCAATTATTCCACCCCTCGGATAAGGGATAACCACCCTCACCGGGAGCAGATAGCCTTAATGCCAGGGCTGTCATACTAGTATATGGGTGTTGTCTATGTATAGTTTCTTTAGTTGATGCAATGTTATTCTTGAAATGCTGTCTGCGTAGTTCTTCTAGGTCTAATCTGATCCTCGTGAGTTTTGTGGTTGGTTCTTTCATTGCAAATAGGTGTGTCAAATGTTTATGGTCTGTTGTTACTTTGAATGTTGGTGCTCCATATAGATAACATTTAAAATAATTAATTCCCCAATGGATCGCTAATAATTCCTTAACGATTATAGGTTTATTACATTCTCCTTTATTAAAACTTCTTGATGCATATGCTATAGGTAGGTCTATTCCGTTGTAATCTTGACTTAGGATTGCTGAACAACTTTCATTGGATGCGTCTGTTGTTAGGATAAACTGTTTGTTGAAATCAGGGTATTTTAAGATCGGTGGCTTCATTAAAGATGATTTAAGCTTATTGAATGCTTTTTCAGACTCCTCAGACGAAAAAAATTCTACTCCTTTCCTCGATAATCTGTTGAGTGGTCTGCATATTTCCGCAAAATTTTTAATAAAACGTCTATAATAGTTGCAAAATGCTACAAATCTCTTTGTTTCTTCCGCTGTCTTAGGTGTCGGGTATTGTTCAATTGCTGCATACTTCGCTTTGTCGGGTGATACTCCCTCTTGAGAAAGATCATGTCCTAAATATGTTACTTCCCTTCTAAAAAATTGACATTTTCCTGGGTTAAGTTTCAAATTGAATTTTCGACATGTCTCAAATGTCTTTTTCAGGTTGTCTAGGTGATATTTTTCAGATATTCCTATCACTACTATGTCATCCATGTAAAGAAATGCTTTGTCTGGTGTTAATCCTGAAAATGCTATTGACATCATTCTTGAAAAGCTATTCGGGCTTATATTTAATCCAAAAGGTAATCTGGAAAATTGAAATGCTCCGTTTTCCGTGCTAAACGATTTGTATTTTCTCGATGACTTTTCTAATGGTATTTGATGAAAACCTGACATTAAGTCTATAACTGAAAACCATTTTGCTCTTCCTAGTTGATCTAATATCGAATCTATTCTTGGTAATGGGAATTTGTCTGTAACTATCTTCTTGTTCAATTGTCTAAAATCTATGCATAATCTCCATGCTTTTCCTCCATCTATAGCTTTTTTCGGTACCAGTACTACTGGGCTGTTGTACTCGGATGTAGATGGTTCTATGATTCCTTGGTCTCTTAGTTTTTGTACTTGTCGATTTAATTCTTCTGTTTGCGCATGAGGTGTCCTATAATTCTTGATATATACCGGAGTTTGGTCTTTAACTCTTAGTTTCTGTTCGTAGAAATTGTTACAGGTTAACATATCATGCCTTAGGGCGAATATGTCTGAATATTCTTCGCATAACGATACTAAGTTATCTCTTATGTATTCTGGTATGTCTAATTTCAGTGATTCTCGTAATTCTTTTTTTCTATCCTTGCTGTCGTTGACTAGTCTATATATGTTGAATAGTTTAATGTCCAACGTCCTGATTGTGCTTGCCTCTACATTTACTGTTTCGTATGTTGTGTTCAAAATTTTGATGTATGGATTATTACTTGAAATAATTGCTCTTGCTATGAATATTCCTGGTTGTATTTCTTGTTGCTCCACTATCCTGTCGTTCTTTAGCGTTTGAAAAATTTTGACTATTCTGTAAATTTCACATCGGGGTGGTATTATTATGGTGTCATTATCTATATTATCCAGAATTTTCGTACTAATGTAACAATCGTTGTCCTCTTTAATGTGCATTTTAAAGTTTGCGTAGTCCAGTATACATTGAAAGTTAGAAATAAAGTCTCTCCCAATGATTCCGTCTGTTGGAATTGGAAAGTTAGGTTCTACCAATTGAAAGATGTGTTCGAATCGAGTTCCTTTTACTTCTAGTGTTGTCTCAACTTCTCCCATTGTTTGCAACTCTCCTTTAGTGACTCCTTTTATTTTCGCCTTTGTGTTTGGTTTCACCTGTTCCTTCATAAAATCTTGTGAACATTTTAGTATTGAAATATCAGCTCCTGTGTCTATGATAAAGGTGCTTGTGTTTTCAAGGATTCCCGTTTTCATTCGTACAAAGTTCGTTAGGTTTAGGTCGAAGTTGTAAATGTTATATTTTATTTCTGACTGTGTACTTCCAACTTCTTGTTCATTCAAAACCCCAACTGCTGGTTTTCTTGTTCTTCTTGACTGTCCTCTATCTCTAGTAACCTTACGTTCCTGTTACATCCTCCTCTCCGGTTTCCTGTGTATGTTTGATTGTTAAATTGTATGTATCCTCTGTTCGAATAATTTCGTTGATTGTCCGTTGCTTCTCCTTCGTTCCGTTGTCCGAAGTTATTTCTTCTTCCTCTGTCATATTTGTTATGGTATCCTCTTCTGTATTGCTGCTGTCCTCTCCTATTCTCGTAGTTTGTCCTATAATTTAAGACTCTTCCTTGTGCATTTTCTTCAGTCGTATCGATCGATAAAAATTTAGATACTACTTCCTGCGGTGATGTAAAGTTACCTGCTTCCAGTATTAGCTTAGCTTTCTCTGCATTAACGTTTCGTTTCATTGTTGTTACTACTGTTTCCGTCGTATATTTCTTCGCTAACTCCAGTGGCATTCCTTCCGCTAGGTATGCTACTTTTAATTGTTCTGCTAACTCTTCCACTTCAGATGCGTACACTGCTGCATCTCTATGCCCTTGCCTTTTCCTGGCTAATTTGTCTATTAAATTCTTCGGATTATCACCTCTTAGTTCTTTCTTCAGTGCTTCAGCTATCCGTGGAATCGTATCTTCCGTGGTTATTAGGTTCCTAGCCTTATTGGTAAGTCGTGTTTTTATTAGCGTTACAGCTGTGTCTTCATGACCTTCTGCCAATTTTCCAAGTAGTTCTAATGCGTCCAAAAATGGTTGTAATTTCCCTGCGCTTCCATCGAACTCGTTGTGCAATATCTTGCTTGCGATATTCAAAAATTCATTGATTGTCAGAGCCATGTTTAATATTGTTATATCTTGTTTTATGTCACCTTTTTCCTCTTCTATTTCGTCGTTAATTATTTCTTCTTCTACTTCCTCGTCGCTTTTTCCTTCTTCTACTTCCTCGTCGCTTTGTTCCTCTTCAACTTCCTTGTCGATTGGTTGATGTATTGAATTTGGAACCACTGTTCTTACATTTACTGCTTGAAATGAGCGTATAACTTTGTCTCTGATTTTTCCAAAATATTTGTTGCACGCTTCCCTCTGTTTGTCCGAAAGTGCTTCCCAGTTTTTCTTAGTTAAGTGCGTGAACTTGTTATAAGATTTAATTAGCTGTGTCGTTACTTCTTCCTGTATGTCCTTAGATTTCGGTACTTTTTTTTTAAGACCCTTCTGCTTTGTCTTCCTACTTCTTGCTCAATTTCCTCAACTATTTTGACAAAATCTTCCCAAGTAACTTTGTTGCTACTCATTTATACATAATTTTTCTATCCTCAGTTCCTGCACTTCTTAGCGAAAATATAAATTCGATAGTCTTACGGTGTATGTATATATGTAGTGTATAGATATATAGTAAAAAAAAATAACGAGATAAAATAATACGTCAATATATGGTAAAAAAATATGTAAAAAAATTGCAATAATAATAAATAAAAGTTCAATAATAAATAACGTTATATTAACCCTTGTAAATAAGTAGTTAGAATAATAATGTAAATGTATTATGCATATAGCGTATATTTGTTATATATTTATATCGTATATTTATATTTATAGCGTATATTTACGATATCAAATATTAAAATCATAAAAAAAATTGCAAAAATGTACCCTCGTAATGAAAAATATAAATAATATATACCTCAAATAATAATGGTAATATGCCATGTGAATAACTTTAATATTTGTGATAAAAAAAATTCCAATAATACCCATAAAGATAATTAAAAATAAATAGATAAAAATACTAGAAATATACCTTACATTACTGCTATACTATTCATTTGTTATGAAATATCGTGGAAATACCATAAGAACAAAATATAGACTCACCACTTTTAAACGTTTGTGTCCGTATCACCAAAAGTTCTCGATCCACGTTCCCTGGCATTGTCCATTATCCCACGATGTTCCATCTCCATACCATTGTCCATTTAGCTCCATGTCAGGCCTGCTGTCTCCATCCTTTCTACATACCACTCTGTATTTTAGGGTGGTCGAGGTACCAGAACATTGACGTTTTTCTCCATTTCTTGTTTACCAGTCCTGTGACGTCTTTCCAGTCTTTCTTCCCTGGTCTTGGATCGCCATATAATGGTCCAGGGTTACTAGGACCATCTTCTCCCGGTAAGGGTGGTTAACCTTTATCCGAGGGGTGGAATGATTAATAGTCGTATCACTGCTTAAGTTGTTTTATTATACTTGCATGAGTATAAGCTGGTAGCAAGCTACGCGACGTCGTCTCGCGGAGTGGAGATGATACTATTTGAATATGAATAATCTTACGTCTAAGAAAGTATAATGACGAATGTGGAATGTGGAATGTGGATTCCCTTACTATGTTTTGATTGTATAAGTATATTTGAAAGCGCCGAGTCAGCGGCGACCCTGAAAGGTGTTTATAGTAAACACCGACCGTGACTGTATGTATAACTACTCCTCACAATCTAGGTCAATAATATTTATGTAACGAAAGATATTTGTTTATGATAACATTTAAATAATTGAAAGAAATTAACGTAGATAATTAAAGGGTGTTTTAAAAGATATCTAATAAGTACAGATGAATTCTTGTACAAGCATACCTTTAGAATGTTATTTAGTAGACTTACAAGGCGGAAGTCCTGGCATTATTTGGCGTTCTACTTTTTTGGTAGTGATAGGAAAATAGTTTCCAGCCATATTTAGGGATCGCTTTTGTACTGTAAATATTATTAAATGGTCCAAGGAGAAAGTCTCAGTTTTCCTCGTTGATTAACTTTAATAGCTCGGCTGGTATTTCATCTTTTCCTAAATATTTGTCGTTTTTTACATGGGGTAGAACAAGTTCGGACTTCAGTATTGGAGAACCTTCATCGTTGTCTTTATAATAAAGGCGTTCTGTGATGGCATATAAGAGTTCCTTGATATAGTTTTCCCACATGTTTATTTGTTCTTCAGGGTTCGAAATCAGTTTTTCTTCTGCGTTGGTTAGATTATTTGGTTTTTGTGAGAATGTCGTAGAATGTCTATGCATTCCTCGGGTTTCTTAAGAAGATGGAAGACATTATGTTTTGTATTTAAGCCTTCAACCTCTTCACATTGTTCTGTTATCCACTTTTCTTTTGCAGTTTGTATGTTTTGTTTCATGGTTCTGGTTATTTCTTTGTACATCGTTTTAAGCTGTTTGCATTTTTTTTAGCATCCATTAAATCTAATATTTCCTCTACCATCCATCGTTGCCTCCGCGGTGGTTGTTCTGTGATCGGTTAAGTTGTCGTTGAATGAGCGTTTCTGATTCCCTCCCAGTTCTGTTCTATATGTCGCCAGTCCGAAACAAGAATGACGTAACTGCAAATTTTGCCAATTTCTGTTTATTGCGTAATTAACTTCTAAAATACTGTATACAGATGATACAAAACGACATAACTGTAACTATGTGCTGAGCCACTACAGGGTAGATGCGTCGTTATTGAAATAAGCACCGTTTTAGACCTTGTTTCAGATTAATAATGACGCAACTGTAATTAGGGTTGAAAATGGGGGGACTAAATTAAGATAATGAAATTCGGACCAATAGGGATGAAAATAAAGCCATTGCTGTAAGAATTAACGGCATACTAAATATTTAAAAATATTTTTTTTGTACATAATAATTTTAAGATCAAGATTGACATAACTGTAGAGAGGTATGGGGGGAAAATTAAGATAATGAAATCCGAACCAATAGGGATGAAACTAAAAGCCATCATTGTAAGAATAAACGTCCTACCGTTACGCTCTGGGCGGTTACTCTTTATATAATCACTACTTTAAATATTTAAAAATTTTAGATGAAGAATAACGCATCTGTAAAAAGAGTTATCAATGGGAGGAATAAATTAAGATAATAAAATTCGAACCAACAACAGGATAAAAGTAAAAGTCATCACTGTAAGAATAAACGCCATACCGATGATCCTGGACGATTACTTCTCATTTAATCCCTATTTTAAATATTTAAAAATCTTTTTTCGCTCTCCTGAAAAATTTGGCTTTTTGCAGTTACGTTATTCTTATTTGTTGTGTCTTCTTTGTTGTCAATTGCTTTAAGTTTGCTGTTTAGCTGCTCTTCTGTTTTCTTTCTGGTTTTTTCATTTTTGTGTAATGTTCTGATATGCATCTGATAGGTTTCTGTTGTGGTGGTTTACAGATTTTTAATCGCACATCTATCTGCGCCACTACTGAATTATGATCGGAACAAATGTCAGCACTAGGGAGACTTTTTACGCTTTTGTAAGAGTTTCGGTATCTTTTTTTGACAAGAATAAAGTCAATTTGGTTGCAAACAATGTTATTCTTTCTATCTTGTGGGGACTTCCAGGTATATAATCTTCTTGATGGTAATCTAACGCAATGCTAAGACCACATATTTATAAAAACAAAGAAAAATACCATTATAAAGTTAATAAACATGATATCTAGTTTCTTTAAACAAATTTCATAATCTGGTCGAAACATTTATTACATTAGCTGGTACACTCCACTCAGCACTTGATTCACTAAAAAATTAATGTTTCAAAATAGTTGAGAATATAATAACATTTTTAATTATTCAACGCAATCCGTTTTTATTATGATTACAAAATAAATTACAGTTTTCAGCGTATATTTTATAGTTTTTTCAGACAAAGTGTACAGCTTTAGGAGTTTGAACGTGTCATTTGTATTCTGCATATAAAGCTACAAGATAGAAAAAGTGCTCCAATCACTTTTTGTTGAAATGTATAAAAACATAATTCGGACGTGGACGACCGCAAAACGGCTGTAATTTAGACATTTTTATTCGAACATATTAGGTCTGGATCCCGCGTACCAAAAAAAAGTTTATTAATAGCAAGCTGAAAATTTGTTAATAGCTTAACGGTGTCTAGTCGGACAAACTTTGATGTACGGGAACACTGGAACAGGGGAAGTTTTAATTCTAGAACACATTGCAGGTTTCGAACGTCAGACTACGAAAACGTCCCATGTATTTTGTCGGACAGAACTTTCAATTGATTGGTTACCCTTTCATTAATCTTTCATGCAAAAGGCAGACTGGTGTTTACCACCAACATAATTCCTGTCATTAGACACGTTCTACGTGTCGGACTTATAAAATGTCCAACATATTTGTCGGACAAATATTTTTTCATATATTATATTGACCAAGTAAAAATAATGCCTCAAAATAATGAAGTCTACTCTGTCATAACAAAAGCACTAGAAGACAAAAATACTGAATTTCATACCTACCAACTCAAAGAAGATCGCTCATTCAGAGTTGTACTAAGAAATGTACATCCATCTACAGATATCAACTAAATTAAGGCGGAAATCCAAAGCGTAGGGCACGAAGTCATAAATATCAATAACATTCGTCAATCAGGTACTAAAAAGCCATTACCACTGTTCTACGTTGAACTAAAACAAGCCGAGAATAACAAAGATATATATGAGATCGATTCATTGTTGAACTATAAAGTAATTTTTGAACCTCCACATAAAAAGCGTGTAGTACCTCAGTGCATAAAATGCCAACGCTACGGCCACACCAAAAATTTTTGCTACCTTTCTCCAAGATGTGTTAAATGCGCGGGTAACCACAGATCTGATCAGTGCTCTTACAAAGAAAGAAACAACCAGGTGAAATGCGTGCTGTGTGAAGGAAATCACCCAGCAAACTATCGTGGGTGCTTAGTCCACAAAGAGCTGCAAAAAAGAGCATTTCCACAACTGAGAAGCAAACCAACAAGTCAGCCTGTCCAATCAAACCAACACTTAGTAGTCCCGAATGTAACCTATGCTCAGGTAGCAACCGCTGGTAATCAAATACCATCAAATACAGCTCCCAGTCTTCAACAATCCACTGACATGCTCGAACTTAAAAATATGATCAAACAATTGGTAGAACAAATGAGCACAATGTTAAACCTCTTAACCGCTCTCATTGCTAAAAAACCCTAAGATGGAGGCGTTTCTAAAACTAGCTTCATGGAACGACAATGGCTTATCACAACATACACAGGAAATCAAATACTTTCTACACCTTCATAAAATAGATATACTGCTAGTATCCGAAACTCACTTTACACAAAAAAGTTACCTTAAAATTCCAAACTATACTATATGTATATACTACTAATTATCCAGATGGATCAGCACATGGAGGCTCTGCTATTATAGTTAGAAATACAATAAAACATCATAATGCTGGCGAGTACCAAACAAATCATATTCAAGCGACCAATATTGTGGTTGAAGACTGGGATGGACCACTTACAGTATCTGCGCTGTATTGCCCCCCACGACACTCTATCACAAACGAACAATTTAAAGATTATTACAATTCACTTGGGAGCCGCTTCATAGCAGCAGGGGACTATAATGCCAAACATACCAGGTGGGGATCAAGACTAATCACTCCGAGAGGTAGAGTTCTCTTAAATATCATAGAGTCAAATAATATGGATTATTCATCAACCGGCGAACCAACATACTGGCCCTCGGACAGAAATAAAATCCCCGATTTGGTCGATTTTGCTGTAGTTAAGAACATCCCTAGGTCTAATATAAAAGCTACATCATGCTACGAATTATCTTCTGATCACTCGCCTATACTATTCACAGTTGGAACCCAGGTACTTATTAAAGAAATATCCCCCTCACTTTATAACAGACGCACACACTGGCCAAAATTCAGATCTATCCTGGAGAACAAGGTGTCTCTAGACATTCCACTAAAAACCAAAGAGGACATTTTTCTTGCTGTGGAACAACTAACTACAAATATCCAATCAGCTACCTGGCAAGCAACACCAACAATACAAAATAAATGCATAATAAATGACTGCCCACAAGTTGTCAAAGAAAAAATTTTGCTAAAGAGAAGACTGAGGAAAAGATGGCAACAGACCAGAGATCCTGCTGATAAGCGTAGATTCAATAGTGCATCAAGGGAATTAAAAAACTCTTCGAAGATCTCAAAAACCAATCACTTCAGTACTACTTGGAAAATTTAGATTCCACTAAAGATACCGATTATTCGCTATGGAAAGCTACGAGAAAACTGAAACAACCCCAGAAACCGTCACCTCCAATTAGAAAATCGGACAGAGAATGGGCTCGTAGTGCACAAGAGAAAGCAAGTTGTTTTGCAGAGTATTTTTCCGAAGTATTTACTCCCAATCAAGTGAATTCACCTGTGGAAGTAGACGTATTCTCATTTCTTCAAAGTCCATATCAAATGAGTTTGCCTATTCCGAAATTTAAGTCGTCCGAAGTCATCTTGGCTATTAATAATTTAAACGATAAAAAATCTCCAGGGTACGATTTGATCAGTGGAAAAGTATTGAAAGAATTACCTATCAAATGCATAAAACTTATAACGTTTATATTCAATGCCATATTAAACTTAGGTTACTTTCCTGATCAATGGAAAGTGTCTCAGATAATAACCATTCTAAAACCGGGGAAACCTCAAGAAGAAACTACATCGTACAGGCCAATCAGCCTCTTGCCAATCACGTCTAAAGTTTTCGAAAAACTATTGGTAAAAAAACTCGAACCCTGGATCAAAAATCTAATTCCAGACCACCAGTTTGGATTTCGATCCCATCACTCAACAATCCAACAAGTTCACAGAGTGGTAAAACATATAAATGCTGATTTTGAGGCCAAAAGGTACTGTTCAGCGGCATTTCTTGACGTTAGGCAGGCATTTGACAAGGTATGGCATGAAGGCCTCCTATACAAGCTAAAAAAGACATTACCGCACAGCTTTTACATTCTTCTTGAGTCATATTTGTCAGGTAGGTGTTACTTTATTAAATACCAAGATGCAATTTCCAAACTCTATTCTATCAAAACTGCCATACCACAGCATAACGTGCTGGGACCTACCTTGTATCTCTTGTTTACCGCAGATATACCTCCACCTCTTCAGGAACCACTAGAGGAGAGACCACTTACAGAAGAAATGATGCTAGGAACATTTGCCGACGATACTGCAATCCTAGCCTCACACACAGACCCTATTTATGCCTCGCATATCCTTCAAGCGTATCTAGACAGAGTACAAATTTGGTTTTTGGAATGGAAAATTAAAGTGAATGAAGGAAAATCCATTCAAGTTACATTTACAACACGAAGAGGAACTTGTCTTCTTGTAACTTTAAACAATCACCAATTACCATCAGCCAACGAGGTAAAATATCTTGGTATTCATTTGGACAGAAGTCTCACATGGAGGAAACATATCTGGACCAAGAGAAAGCAACTAGGTCTCCAATTCAGAAATATGTATTGGTTAATGGGCCGTTCATCAAGACTATCTCTGGATAATAAATTGCTGCTCTATAAGGCAATACTCATGCCAATCTGGACATATGGGTTGGAACTATGGGGAACAGCCAGTCACTCCAACATCGAAATCATCCAACGCTTCCAATCAAAAACCCTCAGAACCATCACTAATGCACCTTGGTACATCAACAATAGAATTATTCATCGAGACCTTAAAACTGATACGGTACAAGAAGTCATCACAAAACGTAGCGCTGCTTACATTGCCAAGTTGGAGGATCATGAAAACCAGTTTGCACTTAACCTCCTAGACAATTCCCAAGAACAGCGTAGGTTAAAGAGGTTCAAACCATTGGACTTACCATTTAGAGTAAACTTTTAAACTAAGAGTTAGTAGTTATGAAATGTAATTATTTTGTACAGAACTTTATAAAAATTGTACTTTGATTTTGCCAGTGGGTAAAATCTTTCTTGTCCTTAGTCAATGTAATTACTTTTGTTTATTGTTGATACTCAACAGATTGCAAAATAAATTTAAATAAAAAAAAATATATATTATATTAAGTTTGCTATTGCATAAACTTAAAAACAACCTGCTAGTTTTCACAATCACAAACATGTCAGGATGACACGTTCCACAATTAAAATCACAAGTTTTAGCTTGCTATTAGTAAACTTTTTTTGATACCCGGGATCCAGGCCTATATGCAAATTTTGAACAGCAATATATTTTATTTAGCCATAATTCTTTGTTTTTCAAAAAAAAAGAAAAACAAAAAAACACAAATATTCAAAAAAGCACAGCCTACAGTTTTTTACTCTTTCAGATTTTTGTTACGTATCACTAATAATTTTTAAGTTACTTACCTAAGTTACTAAAACTAAACTTTTTAAACCGACGAAACTTACAAATCGTATATAAAAATATATACAAATATAAACAATACAGGGAGCGTTCAAGTATTACGTAACGCAATTTCTGAAGATTTTTGACCCCCCCTCATGTAACGCACCGTAACGTTTTTATGTACCCCCTCCCCCTACCTAAACTTTACTTAACACCCAAGTGACCCTTCGAACCTAAATGGAAAACTAGGTTGCGAAAAGTACCGGAAACTCGGTAAAATAATTTTGTTATTATTTTAATCGCATTTGAGGTAATAATAAAAACTTACAATCATCATCCAGCCTCAAAAGTCCACTGCTGAACATAGGCCTCCTCCCCTCGTTTCCAACCACGTCTATCCTGCGCCGCTCTCATCCAGTTTTTATTTAGCTTTCTTACGTCGTCTGTCCATCTTGTAGGCGGTCGACCGACGCTTCTCTTGTTTTCTCTTGGCCTCCATTCCAATAACCTTTTTGTCCATCGCCCATCTGTCATTCTGGCTATGTGTCCTGCCCATCTCCACTTCAACCTGGCTATCCTTTTGATGCCGTCAGTCACCTTTGTCCTTCTCCTGATTTCTTCGTTTTTGATTTTGTCTCGCAGAGTTATTCCTAACATTGACCGCTCCATTCTTCTCTGCATTACTCTTAGTTTAGTAGCCGAGGCTTTATATAAGGTAAGGTAAGTGTTTCTGATCCGTACGTCAAGACTGGGAGGACGCACTGATCAAATACCTTTCTCTTTAGGCATGTGGGCAACTCACTTTTAAAAGTTTCTCTCAGTTTTCCAAATGCTGTCCACCCAAGAACGATTCTTCTTTTTAGTTCATGTGTCTGGTTATCCCTGCCAATCGTAATTTCATGTCCCATGACATGAAATATGTCCAAAACTTACAATAATAATCTTTTATTACTAATTTTACATTTACATTTTCCCTGCTTGGCCTCATCCTTACATACATTTTTGGCTTCATCCTTTATTGTTCTTCTCATGCATTCTTCTATTTTATCTTTTTTAATAAAAACTTAAAATAAAATAACATATTTATTATTTCAACATTTTATTTTGCTTAGTAAAAATTTTTGTATAACAAAAATAATATAAGATATTGCCAGTAGTTTCGGAAAAATAGTGAAAAAAATGTGTAAAACTTTTTGTTCTTCAACTCCCTGTATCGTGAAAACGCCTGCCGTTACAAAAATTTTATACTAAGCAAACCCCAATTATTTTTCAATTTTTCACTTATCTTAGATATCGTGTTACCTTTTTCTGAAACACCCTGTATATATATAAGAAGGCACTTATGGATTAAATTATTTCTGTCCTTGTTTTAATAAATTTTAAAAAACGCTGAGACCCGTAGATTTTCATATATAAAAATCTGTGCTTTTTAAACATAAATTTAAATGTACAGGGTGATTCATGCAAGCCTACCGTAGTCCATAAGCTTTATTTTTTAACACCCTGTATATTTTTATATTCTTAAAAGCTGCTTAACAATATGATTTGTTAATAACAAGTCTATACAAGTCAATAAAGATAACACTTTATTAATAATACAGGGTGATCATTTAAAATTATAATGTATGAAAACCACTTATGGAATAAAATTGTTTTTGTCATGTGTCAGTATTTTAGAAAATTATAAAAACGCTAGGATACGTCAACTTTTAAATTCAACTATGGACTATTTAAACATAAATTTGAATATACAGGGTGATTCTCTCAAGTCTAGCATAGTCCATTATCTTTAATTTTAATTAAACACCCTGTATATTTTTGTTTTTAGAAGCTGCTTAACAACCTCATCTCAAAAATGTGTATTATGTAGGGTCTATTATGAATAATGCAAGATAAAATTTTGAAATTATGTATAATGCAATGTGAAATTTTGAAATTATATATAATTTTCGTCAAGATATTAATCACATAAAACTTTGAAATTAATAATTCAGGAATCACACTTTAAATAAGGGTATTATTATTTTTTAAATATCTATCAATTTTCTAAACTAAGTAGGTATCAATATAGTGGGTTTTGTATTTAATGCTTTTTATTTAAAGACATTTTTAAATAATTTGAAAATTCGCGTATTTAAAACATTAATGAATACCTACTGCAGAAAACGATTTCAGAAAACATATATGATTTAGGAACATGTAGCTCCCTCTGCAACCTCTTAAATCCCATCTGTATCTTTTTATCTTTTGTTGTGCAGAAAGGTCCAGCTAATTATTGCAAACACATGTTACTGTGCTTCATCTGTGTTACAAATTTTAAGATTTTTTCACTTGAATAGGCACTATTGTCCTGTTGTCGGAACATGAGCGGAGCGTGAGCGGAGCGTGAGCGTGCAACATATACAATTCAGGGGTCTATGTAAAACATAAAAGAAATTCCGTAGTTTTTTTTCATTTAAGTTAAAAAAGAATGTTACGTAACGCGCTGTTCGAACCCCCCTCCCCCATGTAACGCGCCGTAACGTTCTACAAGGCCCCCTCCCCCCAAGCTACGTTACGTAATACTTGAACGCCCCCACATAAGTAAAGTAACTTGTAAAGCGGTAACAATTAATTTCGTTTGGGATGCGATTTTGGCAACGATTTCTATTGAGTAAACTTAAAAACAACCTGCTATTTTTCAGTCATCTACCTACTTGCCAGGATGACACGTTCCACAATTAAAATCACGCTCCACAATTAAAAGTTCCCCTTTTTCAGTGTTCCTATACATCAAAGTTTGTCCGACTAGACAATGTTAATAGTCTAAGATCCGAATATAGGTCGATCTGTAGCCATTTGCTTGGCGGATGAAACATTTTTTTTATTAAACTTCATACATAGACAAATATTTCTAGCATAAGTTGCCTATCAAAATCGTGTCATAGCTATCCTTAAGGGGGGGCCGTAGGGGTTGAAATCAATATTTCAAGCACATTTTTTTTAAAGTATGGTAGAATTATTTTATTTTTAAATTAAATAGGCATATTCAGTACAATTCATAGATTATATTATGCAAGAAAAAATTCAAAGGAAAATATTGAAAAATAAACCAACAGTGGCAAATTTTTGAAGACACCTCAAAATACAATGATTTTTGCGGTGGACATCAGAACTCATCATTGGATCATGGTAAACAAAAAATTCAAACAGATTTTGTTACCTTATGAGTTTTTCGAGGTAACGCTGTCGCTTTTTTAGTTTTATCGACTTTTGACTTTTTGATATCACTCAGAAGTCAAAACAACGATTTTTTTTGCGATAAGGGTAAAAATCAACATATATTTTATCGTTAAACAAAAAATGAGTTTAAAACAAAAATGATCACGACAGCATTACCTCAAGTAATGTCTAAAGTAAATATGTACAGCATTCCAGGTGTGTCGAACAAGTAGTTTTTGAGTTACAATGTCTACAGCCTTTGAAAAAAGCAGTGGTGAGGAAAAAGCGTTTAAAGTATTGTCAACTCTTATTTTTCATTTCTATTTTGATTATCAAATGGTAAAATGATGCACACAGGAATATCTTCTTGAATCGCGGAGTAGTTTACAAAAGAACAGATCAACAGCTGTTGACCGTTGTTCACTACGTTTAAGCGCGCTGGCGCGAACCTGCTACCTCTCTACCTTCGACTAGCTTTGCAGAAAGTTCGCGCCAGCTTGCTTGAGCGTAGTGAGAAACGGTCAACAGCTGTTCTCATTTTCATTTCTAAATTACCCCGCGATTCAAAAACATATTACGGTGTGCATCACTTTCCGATTTGACAGACGAAAAATAAATTGAAAATAAAAGTTGATAATATTTTAACGCGTTTTTGTCAAAACTGCTTTTTTCAAAGCCTGTAGACGTTGTAACAAAAAAACTGGTTGACCAACCTGTATGTATTTTCTTTAGACATTCCTTGAGGTAGCAGTGTCGAGATATTTTTGGTCGGTTGCTTATTTTTTGTTTAACAATAATAAGTATGTTGATTTTCACCCTTTTTTCCAAAAAAATTCGTTGTTTTGATTTCTGAGTGATATCAAAAAGTCAAAATATGATAAAACTAACAATCTCGACAGCATTATTTCTTTTTTAATTCAAAATCTTTTTTAATTTTTTGTTTACCATGATCCAACGATGAGTTCTGATGTCCACCGCAAAATTCATTGTATTTTGAGGTGTCTCTAAAAATTGGCCACCGTTGGCTTATTTTTCAACATGTTTCCTTAAATTTTTTCTTGAATAATCTATGAATTGTACTGAATATGCCTATTTCATTTAAAAATAAAATAAGTCTACCATACTTTCAAAAAAAAAAAAAATGTTCTTGAAATATGACACGATTTTGATAGGCCACCCATGCTAGAACTATTTTTGTCTATGTATGAAATTTAATAAAAACAATGTTTCATCCGGCAAGCAGATGGGTACAGATCTAACTATATTCGGATCCCGTACTATATAAGCTTTTAACAAATTTTCCGCTTGCTAATAATAATTTTTTTGGTACGCGGGATCCAGGCCTAACATTTTTATTCGAACATATATGAGCAGTGGTTTTGTAAATGAAATCATTAGTAAGCAAATCGGGATTCACCTTATAAACAATCAGATAAGAGATTACTTTGGGACGAAATTGTTGGTCCAAGATTTATAAAGATATAATAGAGTCGGATGCGTAGACTTCTCAGGCTATTCTAGATGTCAGAGTTGGAGCGGCCTCAGTGGTAGTATTGGTAAACAATATACAAGGTTTTAGTTTTGTTATAATATATTAATTTATTTGTTGAAGGCTGAAATATGAACTTGGATAAAACCAAGTTTCTAATTTTTACCAAGAAACCAAATAATAATGCCTAACTCATTATTGACCGCAAAAATATCGGACATGTATGTCAATAAAAATATCTTGGAATTTGGAATAAATGAAAATAATGATTTTCCAAAGAAAATAACAATCATAATTGAAATTGTACGTAACCTATTTATAAAAATGAAAGGATTTGTTGCGATAGAACTTTTAGTAAGTATTATCAACATAAAAATTCACATAATATTTAAATGTTATACACTGAGCACGTAAAGGTAGGAATAAATTAATTTTTTCGTAAATGGGTGATTATGGAAATATATCCCGAAACAACTCGGTTTTTATTTTTTAATTATGATTTTTTGCCATATATATCATATTGGTGACGTCATCCATCTGGGCGTGATGACGTAATCAATGATTTTTTTTAAATGAGAATAGGGATCTTCTGATAGCTTATTTGAAAGCTTCTTCAGTTTTCTATTCAGCAATATAAAAATTAACATAGTTAGTTATACAGGGTGTCCAAACCATTTTTTTAATTAAATTAATTGACACAAAAGGAACACGTAATTGTGTACGTAATTTATACAATTTAAAATACATTTGACTGCTGTCAGAAAACAGAAAAAAATGTTTATTTTACAGATAAACATTGTTTTTCGCTTAAATTCAGTATTCAAGCTGCCACCCATTCTCCTCTTGGCAGTTTGAACTTTGAATTTAAGCGACAGCAATAAAGCGTTTTCTGATAGCAGTAAAATGTATTTTTCCACCTACCTCTACCAAAAGTATACTTTTCCGGACCTGATTGTAGAGAGCAAAGTTGTACTTTTCCTCCCTAAGGAGGAAAATATTTTTCCTCCCAAGGGAGAAAAAGTAAAAGTGACGTCATGGTATTTCATTCATGAAATATAACTTATTGACGCCCTGTACAATATCTATTTTCTATTACGTAAGTATCTATACATTTTAACGTTTATTTATAACGTAAAAAACAGTAAATGGTTATTCTGATTTAACAATGTTTACATTAATAATTTGACTTATATTTGACAGTTGACAGTTATATTGTACCTACTTGTTAGTTTTAGTTTTAATACATTTTGTTGGTTAGTTACATAAATAAATTATGTAAAAATGAAAAAATGACTTGTTATTTGAGGAAGGTGGAAAAACCATATGTATAACGTGGGAGTAAAGTGCCTTTTCCTCCCTTAAATTATTACTGCCCTCCGCTACGCGTCGGGCAGTAAACTTCATTCTCGGGAGGAAAAGCAGCACTTTCCTCCCTTGTTATACAAATAGCTATGTCCACCTACCTCTATCCAAAGTATACATTTCCTCGCCTCATTTTAGGGAGCAAAGTCGTACTTTGTCTCCCTAGGAAGACCAAGTACTTTTATCGCCAGCCGTCGCTAAAGTCATTTAGTATTGTACTCATTAGCGGCAGTAAAGTAACACTTTATTGTACTGAAAGAAGAAGAACTTTACCTGCCGCAAAAATTATTGAAATTAACCAAGATTGTATATTTAATTGAACTTAAAATGTATTTACTTTAAATATTAAAAATATTGTGCAAAATTTAAATTATTACTAAATGGATTTATATCAAAAAGTGAAATTATGTAGTAGTTTGTAAATTATATTCACATAAAATAAATCAAAATTTTAACGATTTATTAATTATTTAATATAGGCTCTTCATCGATTCTCGTTTGTTTCGAGCTTCTGTCATATGTTGTAGAATATGTATAGATTATTCATATTTATATACAGATTATACAACATATTTCTGACGGAAGCTCGAAACAAATAGGAGTCGATGAAAAGCCCTATTGATACCTATTGAATAAAAATCGAAATCGGCCATCATGCAAAATTCATCTGTCATCACTGTCATATGAAATTTTTTGTAATGGTTGTTATGTAATGTATAATGTAATAAATTTTGTATGCACCACGTCAGTAAAGACTCTTTATCGAACTCGTCTCTTACTTGCCTCGCTCGCTCTTCTCGTAATATCAGACTCTTTCGATATAAAGAGTCACTTTAATGACTTGGTACATAAATAACTATTAATGGGCCATTCCACGAACATACGCCTGTTTTGGATTACTTTGACAATGAATATTTTACTGTGCAACATAAGAAGTACAAGCAGTGCTGTTTTTGTGACGGTACGCGCCGGTACGCCGTACCGGCACCTTTTGGGACAAGAAAACAAAAAAAAAACAACAAATAAATATATTGTAACTTTAGGTGAGCCATTATGCGATTGAAGCGATGTAGAACTTACAACTTTGTATTTAACGCGAGACAGGTGGGATCACGATCGGTAGAATTCTATTTTGCTGACGTCACAAAACGAATTTTACAATGCGAGAATCGACGGTTGCTAGGCAACATAGCAAAATAGAATTCTACTCATCGTGATCCCACCACTGTACTTTCTTCTACCCTCTCCGCAGTCTCTGCCCCGCGGCCGGCAATATTGCACTATACAAGGTCGTGTGTTGTTTTGTTTTCCATATTTCACTCAGTTCAGTGACCGCGCGCGATCAAAGTGACAGGTACTTGCCACTGTCCTATTTGTGCGCCCTAATCTGCTACCCTCTTCCGCTCATTTAGTATGAAAGTGTTGTGTTGCTTCAAAAATGCAGAAGATTACTAATTATTTTAACCAGCCCAAAAACGAAAACTAGATGAACAATTTCAAAAATGTTTAACATCGCCAGTGATATTGGACCAAACGCCTTCACTAGTGTCTAGTCCAAAGAAGGTGATAAAAATTGGCCAGACTGTTGGACTTTTGAACAAAAGAGTGAACATTGTAGGAAAAACGATTGGCTTATTGTACAAAACAAAAAGTTAGGCCACAGTATAAAGAGGGATAGTAGAACCACTCTCCGAAAAATTGGAAGTAAAATCTGTAGTCGCGCATGGCGACCGCACAATGTTCTTAGTCGCTTTTGCCCCACTCTCCCATTGTCAGTCGCATAGAAATGTACGGATTTTAACAGGGAAAACCCGCAACCACCACTGGTGAACTACCAATTGCGTACTGCCGGTATTACTTTTTGAGATCAAAGCGCCGAAAGGGAGTGGTTTTACTGTGGAACCTCTATATACTGTGGTTAGGCTGTGACGTTTGCAGAAAAGTTGGATCTCTGGGTGTAGAAAAAAAATGGTATAAAAATGGTCAAGCAGTGGACCGAATGTGATGTCTGTAGAGAGTCGAGCTCAGTAACAAACTTCACTAAGAAAAAAGATATTTGATCACAAAGTTAGTGCTGCTCATGAAGCTGCTGTTAAGATATGAGCAGAATTTAACATTCACGGAACGCTTGTGCTAATATAATTACTCACATAAGTTCAGAAATGAAGAAACAAGTTGTACAGGAAATTGTAGAAGGGGCTGATAAATTTGCGCTTATTATTGATGAGTCAACAACATTAAGTAAAAAATCAACATTTATTTTGCACCTTAGAGTGTGCCTAAAAAAGTTAAATATGGAGTCACCTGTGAACTTGTTTTTAGACCTTGTGAAACAGGAAAATGTGACGTCTCGTGGAATTTTTAATGCTGTTATGAAATGCCCTGATGGGCACAAAATAGATGAAAACGTTTTAAAAAGTAGACTTGTTGCTTTGGTATGTGATGGAGCAGCAGTGATGCTTGAAGGGAAGTCTGGGGTTGGTGTACTGTTGAAAGAGAAGTTTCCATCTATTGTTATTTGGCATTGCCGTAATCATGAGTTGTGTGTGAGTGACGTGGTAAAGAAAATGGCAAGTATAAACTGGATCAAGGGATATATAGACAAACTATACGTACTGTATCACGCCTCGCCCAAGAATAGTCGGAAGCTGCACAATGAGCTTGGTATACAACTGTTAAAAATCGGTAGAGTATTGAACACGCGGTGGGTCGCATCAAGTTTTCGCACAGTTTCGGACGTTTGGGAAAATTATGAGGTCTTAGCCAACCATTTTGCAGCAGCCAAAGTAGAACAGACGCGTGATCCTTTGGAAAGATCCAAATACGAAGGCCTACACAGAAAGCTGACATTAAGGTGTTTCTTTTTTAATTAGGGACTGATGTGCGACGCACTGCAAGAACTATCTGATGTTAGTGAGGAGTTACAACATCGAGACCTTGACCTATTTCGAGTTAACAAGAAACTTTAGATTTTGATGAACACGTTTGTTTCTCGAAAAGGCAGTTGGAATGTTTTATGCGCAAGCTGAGACAGCTGTCAACAACAGAAGTTTTATGGGAATCGAACTGTATGTGAAATCTAAAGAAGACCCCATCAATTCTGTTTTATGACCACCTTGCTCAATCAATCGAAAAGAGGATGCTCAGTGGAGACGATGCAGTGTTGGCCAATTGTGCCCGCATAGTTGACAAAAGCGCTTGACCCAAAAACATTAAAGACAATACTTTTGGGGAAAGAGACATTGAAGCGCTCGCAGTTCGTCTACAAGTGAACAAACGAGAGGCAATTAAATCCTTCAGAGAATATGTTTTTGACAATTGTAGAAATTTGGGAAAAAATTGTGAGAACAATAGCTACCCAGAAAATTTGCTACGTTTGACAACAGCTTTAAAGAAAATACCAATATCTTCCAGTGAGTGTGAAAGGGGATTTTCCCAAATGAACCTGATAATTACTGATGGCAGAGCTTCCCTACTCACAAAACTGTTTCTTCATTAATGTTTGTGAAGTTAAACGGCCCACCTCTTACTCGATTTGAACCCTCGAAGTACGTGAATTCGTGGTTGCTTCGGGGACGGCGCTCAGCATTGGACACAAACAGCAAGGAAAGAGGCAGAGAAGAGACTTACGACAAAAACTTCTCCAAACTTTGGACAGTTCTATAAACTGTAAGTTATCAAATTTATTGCTTTCTTTCTTGTAAAATGTAGCTATGATCTAAAAACTTACACTGATTAATTTGTTATTGAATACTAACTAATTTGTTACTTTTGAACTGTTATTTGGAAAATTATGCAATAAAGCATGTAAACTAAGATTTTGTGCGTTTTTATAATATGTCCTTGAAATGTGTACAAGACTAAATTTCTACAGTAGGCCAGTTAATTAGCAAATACAGTTTTTTCCAGTAAAAGCAGACATACCTGTTAAGAAACCACTAGTTTAATAGGAGTAAAAAATTTCAAGTTTTCTGAGAAAAATAATCATTGTACTGTTATTTTATCAATATGTAGCCAAGTAGAGATGGTCTTAGATTTTTTATAGTATTCAGGTCAAATTATACACAAATTCTTAAATTTTTTCCTTGCTCCCAAATAGCTTTAAAATGCCCTTTTTGAGGCTGAATTTACAAAGTTTTCCCGGGGCCTGACCCCCCTTCTGAATACCCCCAGACTCCTGGAACATTGCGTACCGGAACCTATATTGTTACAAAAACAGCACTGAGTACAAGTAAATGGCGCTAATAATTATTCCAATAAACAACAATGTAATTTGCAATTTACTTTCGTTCTTCTTATTTTGCACAGTAAAATATTCGTTGTCGAAGTAATCCAAAACAGGCGTATGTTCGTGGAATAGGGTATACTCCCTAAGGCTAGGGAGTAAAAGTAAAACTGATGTCATGGTATGTCATCGATGAAATAACTTATTGACGCCCTATACTATATTCTATTACGTAAGTATTTATACATTTTAACGTTTATTTATAGAACACCCTGTATGTTGCAAAATGGTAAAAAGCAGTAAATTGTTATTTCGATTTAACAATTTTTACAATTAAATGACTTATATTTGACAGTTATATAATTTTAAAGTTATACTGTACCTGCTTGCCAGCTTTAGCAAATACTATTGACTGTAATACATACAACTCTTGACATTTCCCATTACATTTAAAGAAGCAAAAAATTGCGCCATCTAGTGGTCCGCGGTGATAACCAGAGCAATCTAACCTTACATTTATAAAATTGCTTTATTGTTTTTGTATAAGTATTTGAACTATATTTATTTTAATTTAATTTTGCAAAATTAGCTCGTTATTCAAAAATTTATAAAATTAAATTTGAATGTTTACGTCAAATTTTACGTTGTCACAACGTAGTTTCACCGCAAGCCGACAGTGGCGCTAGTGGCAACGTGCTTCCAGATTTCTGTGCTAGTTGGATGTATTACAGTCAATAGTATTTGGTTTTAGTTCTCCAATAAATTTTTTTAATTAGTTATATAAATAAATGATTTAAAAATAAAAAAATGTCTTGTTATTAGAGGGGGGTGGAAAAATCATATGTATAACATGGGAGTAAAGTGCCTTTTCCTCACATAAATGATTACTGCCCTCCTCTAGGCGTCGGCGTCGGGCAGTAAATATTATTCTTGGGAGGAACAGTAGCACCTTGCTCCCTTGTTATACAAATAGCTATTGAATTAAATGAATTACATACATTCTTCTTTTTGTGTCGATTAGTTTATTTTAAAACAAATATTTTTTGACTCCTTGTATAAATAATTATGTTAATATTTATATTACTGAATAGAAAATTGAACAACCTTTCAAATGAGCTAGCAAAAGACTCCTATTCTCATTTAAAAAAATTATCGATTACGATATCACACCCAGATGGATGACTTTACTAGTATGATATACAGGGTGTAACAAAAATACAGGTCATACATTTAATCACATATTCTGGGACCAAAAATAATTCGATTGATCCTAATTTACCTTAGTACAAATGTGCACATAAAAAAGTTACAGCCCTTTTAAGTTATAAAATGAAAATCGATTTTTTCGAATGTATCGAAAATTATTGGAGATTTTTTTATTGAAAATGGACAATGGACATGTGGCATTCTTATGGCAGTAGCATCTTAAAAATTATAGTGAAATTTGTATACCCCAAAAAAAATTATGGGGGTTCTGTTCCTTTAAACCCCCAAACTTTTGTGTACGTTCCAATTAAATTATTATTGTAGTAGTATTAGTTAAACACAATGTTTTTAAAACTTTTTTGACTCTTAGTACTTTTTCGAAAAGTCAGTTTTTATCGAGATATTTCGAATATTTGTCAAATCTACCACATATTTGTATATGGTTAAGTACGATTATTAGGTTATTGATTATGTACTGTAGAATGGAACTACAACGTTAAAAGGGTTTTATTATTTCATATGGTCAATGAATCTCTATATATGAAAAAACCACGGAGTGCTACCATTTAAAGGGGTGCGTTTTCGAGAAATGGGTGAATTAGTCCCTGGGCACAGGTTACATTAGGGTGAGTTCTATGCACTTTTGGTACAAACACGTCTACATAAAAATTGTTCCTCGTTAAATTTCCCATCTAAATATAACTTTTTAAAGTCAAAGATACTTTTTTTTACAAAAATATATTCAAAAGAAAAAGCACAAAGAAACCCAAAAGAAATAAATTTTGTTTTTTGTCCCATAACTTTTGTCCACGGGGATATAGGTATAGATATTGCTTCACAGAAAAAAAACTAACACATTTTGTCTTTAAAATGATGTTCGGTAGAGGTCATTAGGATTTACAGTTTTCGAAATATGATTTTTCAAAGTTCGTCACTCACAGCAATTTTGGGCAATTTTCCTTGTTATTTCGCAAATATTGTTCTGTAACTATTTTCTACTTAACTATAGGCATATGCAATGGTACATTTAAGGGGAGTATAAATCAATTACCTTTAAAATTTTCTAGTGTATAATGTTGTACGACTTCTTTTAAAGAGGTTATCTATTTCAAGACTTTCTACTTTTAACGAGTTTTTATATTTTTTACGATTATTTTATAAATTTCCCATTATAACTTTTTTTTTCTACATTTAGGTATATATTATATAATAAAAAAGAAAGTTTATCCTGTTTACTTTAAAATGGTGTATTATAAAAAGTTCTAGGATTATTTTTGAATAATATATGCTTTTTCAAAATGTAATAAGTACTTCCAACGACTTTTGATTTTAGGATTATTTTTAAATTCCTCATTATAACTTTTTTATGTGATTGTGTGTTATGATTGAATCTAATTTTTTATAGGTAATACTTTGGATCCACTTGACTCGGCCGGGCAAACTTCAAAATATGGATTAATTCCAATATTTACTGTCAAAGCTCCTGCACCACAAGCTTTGCTTGAAAGAATAGCATGTAATTGTACCAAAGGATGTACAAAAAACTGCGGTTGTAGGAAGATAGGAATTAGTTGTTCAATATTCTGCAAAGGGTGCATGTGCATGGGTACTAGTTGTGGGAACTCTAAGATAACAGGTGTCAGAGGAAGATATTGAAGCTAATGCTAACGAAGAGATAGATTTTGATTTTGAAAATTTTTTAAATGTCAACGTTTAAATAATTTTAACTAAAGTGATGTTTTCTAAGACTAATGTTTATATAATTTTTGTAAAAGAAATAATTTTAAATAATACAGGTAAAAAAATATCAAAGAATCACTCGGTTTCCATTACATATTTAAATATAGATGATACACCATTTTAAAGAACAGAAAGTAAGCCCTCTTTATTGAGCAATATATATATATATATATAGTATATTCATGTACATTAAAAAAAATTATAATGAGAAATTTCAAAAATAATCGTAAAAAATGTAAAAAATAATATTTTTTTATATTAGGTTTAATATATAATATATAATATAATATTATATTATATATACCATATATAATATAGTATTATACAATATATTATATATTATATAATAATATTATTTTATTTTTATATTATATTATAAAAAATTCTTAAAAGTATAAAACCCTGAAAAACCATAATCTCTTTAAAAAAAGTCGTACAATGTTATACGGTAGACCATTTTAGAAGTAATTGATTTCTATTCCTATTACGTGTACCATTGCATATACCTAAAGTTACGTAGAAAATAGTTACAGAACAATATTTGCGAAATAACAAGGAAAATTGCCCAAAATTGCTGTGAGTAGCGAACTTTGAAAAATCATATTTCGAAAACTATAAATCCTAATTACCTCTACCAAACAATATTTTAAAGAAGAAATATATGTAGGTTTTTTTTCTGTAAAGCAATGTCTATACCTACATCCTCGTGGACAAAAGTTATGGGACAAAAAACAAAATTTCTTTCTTTTGGGTTTCTTTGTGCTTTTTCTTTTGAATATATTTTTGTAAAAAAAATTATCATTGACTTTAAAAGGTGATATTTAGATAGGAAATTTAACCAGGAACAATCTTTATGTAGATATGTTTGTACCAAAAGTGCATAGAACTTACCCTAATGTAACCTGTGCCCAGGAACTAATTCACCCATTTCTCAAAAACGCACCCCTTTAAATGGTAGCACTCTGCGGTTTTTTCATATATAGATGTCCATTGACCATACGAAATAATAAAACCCCATTAACGTTGTAGTTCCTTTTAGCTATGTTATTTTGAATATAATCAATAGCCTATATGGAGACTTGGTAATAATATGAACATTTATTTATGATTTACATTTTTAGGGATATTTTGAACCTAATTAAAAAAGAAGTCACATCTCGATAAAAGGTGCCTTTTCGAAAAAATACAATGAGGCAAAAAAGTTTTAAAAACACTGTGTTTAACTACTGGTACCGCAGTAATATTTTAATTGGAACGTACACAAACATTTGGGGGCTTTAAAAGAACAAAACCCCCATACAATTTTTATGTAAACATATTGCAAAATAAGCCCCAACTCGATAAAAACTGCCTCATCGAAAAAATACTAAGAGCCAAAAAAGTTTTAATAATATTGAATTTAACTAATGGTACCACAATAATAATTTAATTGAGACGTACCCACAAGTTTGGGGGGGTATAAGGCAACAAAATCCCCATAAAATTTTTATGGGCAAATTTCACTATAATTTTTATTTAAGATATTCCTGCTATAAGAATGTCACATGTCTAGTTTGAATAAAAAATCTCCAATAGTTTTCGATATATTCGAAAAAATCGATTTTCATTTTGTAGTTTCAAAGGGCTTTAACTTTTTTTATGTGCATATTTTTACTAAGGTAAGTTAGTCTCATTCGAACTATTTTTGGTCCCAGAATATGTGGTTTAATTTATGACCTGTATTTTTGTTACACCCTGTATATGCCAAAAAATCAATTTTAAAATAAAAATCGACTTATTTCGGAATTTATTTCCAAAATCACCCATTCACGAAAAAATAAATTTACTCCCACCCTTACGTGCCCACTGTAAATTTTATCCTTCTATCTATAGAGGCTGCTACTCTGACTAAAGCGCCGATGACAAAAGAGGAAGTTTTCGAGAGTTATTTTACAGAAGAATCCTGAGAACATCTTACGGAGACAGAGCCACGAATGAAGAACACTTACAAAGATTTTCATCAAATGAAACGCAACTGAATAATGAAATAGAGATCCGAAAACTACAATACCCATGTGATGAGAGGAGCAAAATACCTACTTCTACAGAATATCTCGCAGGAAAAGATTTTAGGAAGGCGTAGGCGCTGGAAAAATATATAATAAAATAAAATGAATAACAAATAAAAAATAAAACAGAAACAAATATAATAACAAAATACATGACGAACCTCGTGCTAAGTAACGATTTAAAAATTCAGAAAGACGAAGTAGAAGTAGTTGATAAACACATATTATTATAACTTAAATATCACCACAATAAAAGACAAAATCACCAACGAAGAATTACGAAATAAATCCAAAGTTACATGTTGTGGAGAAAGCTTGTAGACTGAAATGGAGATGGACTGAATAGTGGCCAGAATAAATGATGAAAGATGAACCCGCCAGATAACTGAATGGAGACCAAGATCAGAGGAAGACCACTTTTTTTTGGGAGGTGGGAATCTTTGCAAGACCGTCCGGGAAGGTGTCCCAGGTGTGTCGGATTCGGTCCGGCCTATCTGGATCACCGGCCGCCTACCGACTAAACCCACCCCCTCTTTTCTCAACCAGAAACAACCAGAAGATGTCAGTTGGCAGTTACGAGCAACTCCAGTCGTTCATACTTTCATGTATGCACTCTTTTTCGTCCGCCCCTTCATACTTTCTCTTATACAACTCCATTCATTCATACTTTCATCTATGCACGCTTACTCATCCACCCATTCAATTCGGAAATTAAAATGGGAAAGTCTGTGTAGGTCGGATGTGAAAGGTCCTTCCCCACTAACTATCCCAGAAAAAGATACAAGACATAACACAAAGGGAGAAACGAGAATGAAAAAAGAGGAAAAAGAAGAAAAGAGCAGATATGCAGTGAGAGAAGAAAAAAGAAAGATAATAAATATAAAGAGAAAGGAAAGAAACAAAGAAAGGATAGAGAAGAAAGAAAATATAGAACACATAGACAGAAAAAACCAAAAAATAAAAAATTGTTCGAAAGAAACATTAAACTTATATAAATAAAATTAAATAGGTAAATAAATAAACTAATAAAAGAAATAACAAAAAATATGAAAAATTAAATAGGTAGGTAAAATTAGGCAGTCAGCGTGGTTTGGATGTAAAGGGTCCACCCCCGCTGGCTGCCCGATCACAACAGAAACACATTTTAAGAAAAATAAATATAAAGCGGTTATCCCGCTTGCAGCCGCCTCTCTTTTTCTTCTTTTTGATTTATTGTCTTTGTGACGAAGGCAATGATCAGCTGAAAGTCCCGTTTGCTGTTGATAGCTCTATCGATCAGCTCATGGGACTCGCCTAGGGGAGATCCCAGTCCCAGCTGCAGTTCGGTACGGCCCTCGCGATACGCAGGGCATACGAACACGACATGCCGCGCGTCATCCACCACACCACACTCGAGACATAGGTCGTCCCTAGTGCCTATACGGTGGGTATATATAGAGGAAGACCACCTAGCTAGACGATCGCAAGATCATCTACGAAAAATTGGATCCATTCGGTGCACTCCATCCAAAACCGTGCACTCTGAGTACAAGCAGGGGATGCCTACGTCCCGTACTGTACTTAAAACGGGCTGATGATGGTAATGATGTAGGCGTTGGAAGGACTTAAATGTCATAGCTGCGCAATCTCCAAAGCGAAAGAAAAAAAGAAAAAAAAAAGACTGATATTCCAAGATATTCAGGGAGAAGTTTACTAACATGGTATGACAATTTGATATACTTTACAAGTTAGAAAGGGTTTTATTATAAATATGCTTTCTTTTAAACCGTTTTGTTATAATGCATTAACCATAAAACCCAATGGAAGAGCCAGTAAAGTGTATTTTAATTAATTTATTACTTTATTTTAAGAGAAGTATTTACGGACCACTATTCAAAAATTTTAAAAATCTACTTCTTTTACTATCGTAGGGGAGGAAAGTATGCTAAATTTGCAGTTACTCGAGCGTTATGGGGCCTATTGGGTTGTGAAAAATAGGTCCTAAAACCAAAAAGAGTTAAGTTAAGTTTATCATAAAGTGGGGGACTTTCCATTAATTTTCCATCGTTTTTTCCGATTATAGAGCCATCTATTCAGAGTTCGAAAAAATGTCTCGAATAAAAGTTACTTATTTTTTACATAAGAAATCCAAATCTGCAGTCAAAAATGGGGGTTCATATTTAAGATTTTAAAGTAACCCCCACCCCACCTCCGTGGGGGTCGTGTTTGATGTCATTCGATGGAGTTTTCAAAAATATTGAATACGTTTATTTTTCAGTTTTTCGATTTGATGTTCATTTGGTTCGTGTATAAAATTTTGAATAAAATTTTAAATACGAACACGACCCCCACCCCTCACCGTTGTTGGGGGTCGTGTTTGGTATCATTCGATTCTTCATCTTCTTCTTCTGCTTCAAATGCAAATCCACTAATGGATGTTGGCGATCACATTTTCCATTAACTCTCTGTTTCTTGCAATGTGTGTCAGAGATTGTATGTCGTTAATCTCTGTCCATTGCCTTATGTTTCGGAGCCAGGACATTTTCCTGCGTCTTATTCCTCTCTTGCCTTCAATTTTACCCTGGATTATAAGTTGAAGGAACTGGTATTTTTCGTTTCGCATGATGTGACCCAAATACGCCGTTTTTCTTTTCTTGATGTTTTCGAAAAGCTGACGTTCTTGGTTGATTCTTTTAAGGACATCCACATTTGTGAATTTCGCCGTCCACAGTATCTTTAGGATACGGCGATAAAGCCACATTTCGAAGGCTTCTAATCTGTTTATATCCCTCGTTTTGAGTGTCCAGCCCTCTATGCCATATAGCAGCACCGACCACACGTAGCATTTAGTAAACCATAGTCTCACTGTAAGATCGAACTCTGAGCAGGTCAGTACCTTCCTGAATTTTACGAAAGTTTGTCGAGCTTACTCAATGCGACATTTTACTTCCTTGTCCGATGCCCAGTCTTCAAAAAGCCACGTCCCTAGTTATTTGAATTTGCTCACTATCTCAATGGACTTAGTATTCAGTGTTATGGTGGAGTTTTCAAATGCATCCAAGTTTCTGGAGATAATCCTGAATTTGGTATTAATCTCTAATCCCATTCGCTTACTGTATTCTCCGATTATAGTGACAAGTTGTTGAAGATATTGTCATTCGATAGATTTTTGAAAAATATTGAACACGCATTTTTAAATTTTTCGATCTGACGTTCATTTCGCGAAATATTCGCTTTTTTGTGAAACTTTGTGACTCGCCCATTTCCTTACGCCTCGCTCAGATCGTCAGATTTTTTAAATATACACTGTGTTTTTTAAATATACTTAACATATTTTATTTTAATCTGATATTTTCGAGTTTCTCTAATGATAGATTTTTTGTTTCGGACTCCCCTTAACGAACTCCCCTGTATTAAGAGCCAATATATGGCAGAGGTACATTTACAGGGTACAAGGTTTCTCCCCATGTGATAATCTGACGCCCTCGAGTAACTGCAAAAATCCCCGCCTGGTCCTCCCTACATGTCGGTTTGTAACGTTCTCAGCCGTTTTCCAATTTCCAATCGCCCGGTTGTTTAATACTTCTATGATTATTTCTCTCAGCTCGTTGTCTATTCCTTCGCTCCAACTTTTTCTAGGTCTACCTAGTATTTCCTTATCTTCTGGTTGCCATTTTAGTATTTTCTTTGGTATTCGTTGTTCATCCATTATTTGTATACTCATGTCCGAATCGGAGAAGTTATTTTGTTGATAAGTTTATTCGTTAATTTTCGTTTGATTTCCATTATGCCTCTAATGTGTTTGTTGGTAATACTTTCACTTTTAGATCTTCCTGCTGCTCTTTCTCAAAAATCCATTTCCGCTGCTCTTAGCGTTGCCAGTACTATTTCTGTCAGTGGCCATACCTCAGAGCTCTATGGAGTGATACTTATCACTATAGTCTCATATTATTCTCTTTTTATTTTATTTGCTGATCGATTGGTCCCATAAAATTATTTTTTTTTATTAGAATAAGAAGTCGCATCCACCAAAAGGATATTAGCGATGGAACAAAATATAAATAACAAAAGTAAACAACTACAGATTATACAAAATATTTATGGATCTTAGATAATTAACTATATTGTCATAGGAACAGTTTTGACCTAGAGCCTCTGGTAGAGCGTTTGGGATATTGTAGCGCTGTCTTGCTTGGTCATATTTACTACAACTTATTAAAAAGTGTTCGACTGTTAATCGGACGTTACACTGATCCAATATACATAGGTGGATTATTCTTTGTGAAAAAGTAAGAGTGCGTTAACCTGGTATGTCCTAGAGGTAAACGCTCAACCGAAATTTGTTCTAGTTTATTGCGCGACGATGGAATCCACTGAGACACAATATTTTTGATTTAATTCAGCTTAGAATTATTTTGAAATCATTCATTTCGACACAAACACAACACTTAATTTTTAAAATAAGCTTTTTAAATCACTGGAAACACACTTGCCTATCGGCTCCGAAAAATCACTTAAAATTGCCTCTCGTGCAGTCTTGTCAGCTTCTTCATTTCCTGTTATCCCAACGTGTGTGGAAACCCATAAAAATTGGACGCTTTTTCCATGTTCATGAGCTTGGGACAGCTGGTACTTTAGCAACTTTTCAAAAGGATGTTTCGGAAAAATGTGTTTTAATGAGTTTAGGGAGCTAAGGGAATCTGATATGATCAGGGCTTTTGTGAGTGTAAGCTCGTTAAGAAGTTTCACCGCACGGTATATGGCGTAGAGTTCTGCTGAATATGTGCTACATGCTGGGGGTAAATGGAAAAGAAGATTGTTTTCTGAAGAAACGATTGATGCTCCCAGTCCGTGAATTTAGATGCATCTGTGTAGATTTTATGGTAGTCGGGGGTACTTTTTTACAAGGGCTTCGAACTTGGACCGAATCAGAGAATGGTGTGTATTAGATTTATCGAAATACTCCAGAGATGCATCACAGGTTGGTAAATCGATCAGCCAAGGCTAGGGGTATTTAATCTCCGCGAAGGAAACCTCTGGAAAATTAATGTTTAGGTTTTGAAGTATGGATTTAATTCTTTCACAATCCCATAAAATTGTTTTTAACATTGTTAAAGCTTTTTTACCTAACGTATTTCTTTCTTTTATGATTTTGTCTAATGCTCCATCGTGCGAAATATTGATTCCTAGGTATTTGTAGTCGCAGCAGTGCTTTATAGTGGCTATGTCTTTTAATATGAGATCTTTTTGTTATACTCCAATCCACAAGTATTCGCTTTTTTTTACTCACTTGTAACCCCCATATATTATACTGTTGAGCCATTATTACTAGATCGCCTGCAAAGTTGAGCGTATATGACATAGTATTGGTGAGTGGTAATCCCATTTACAGAGCTTCACGATATTCGATAAAAATATCGATATTGTATGGATATCGTATCGAAAATCAATAAGATACCGATACAATACATACCTTAGCAATATTAATACCGATACGATACTCATTATCTGAAATCAATACAATACTCTTGTGTTGTCGATACGCGTGCCTCGACATTATATCCTTGCTGTTAATTTGTCGATATTTTATCGAGTATTGTATCGATATCATATTGAAATCAATATCAATACGATAAAAGAAAGTATTGCCAATATCGATACACGATACGATACTTCATTAGCATAACGACTACAATACTCAATACTAAAAAGTATCAATATTGTATCGTATCATGAAGCTCTACCCATTATTCCTCATTTCTGTTTCCATCTTTCTAAAGCACTTTCGAGGTATAAAACAAATTGGGGGACAGACAACATCATTGCTTTAATCCTTTTAATGTCATATATCCTGGTGTTATTTGTGTCCGTGTTTTTATTTTTATTTATAAAATCTAAAAGTGATTAAATTAGCTTACGTGATGAGGCCTGCATCAAAAAATTTAAAACACAAAGTCCGGTTCTGTCTGAAAGCTGATTATATGAGATTTATCTCGGTTTCTTCTGGGACGGCGAGTGACTTGAATAAGTAAGTAGTTGTGTTAGAAATACTCCGATTTCCAGAGCTAACTCAAATTTTGTTGCTAGTTTGTTCGAGAGATTATTGAACTTTCACAACACTCATTCATCTCTCAGTGAGTTTTCCTCAAGTTTGAGTTAATGGAAAAGTGCTGTGAATGGAAATCGTGAAAGTTTTCATCGACGTGTGTTCATTTTTTAGGTAAAGGAAAGGAGAGGACGGTGAAGTTAGAGTCATTTCTAGTTAACGGTTTCGTCTTGTTAGCGGTTTTTACGCTAATTTGAAGTATATTGGGAATTAGATTTATTACTTTTTTTTTAATAAATACAGAGAATTATTGACAAACAATATGTTACTGTTTACTAAATGATAATTTACACTTAAATTTAAAATTTGAAAGTAAAATGATTTTTTAAGAAAAAGTAATTTACATTTAAAATACAGTGGAACCTCGATTATTCGTCAGGGCACAGGGCAAGGGTATGACGGATAATCGAAAAGACGGTTAACAGAACATTAAAAAAATTAAAAGTTCATAATACAGCTCTCTATTGGTATGTTTTGTTCGACAATATTAGAGAGTTTTGTGTTCGTGCAATCGAATCAATTTGATTTAAAATATTCTGAAATCTTTGTTTGTTTGTATTGCTTAACATTTTGCAATGCTTGAATTTCTTAATCGGCGTACCATCATGTCATCTACTTTATTGGCTTCTTCCTGTCAAGGATACAACTCGATGAATTGTTGCATGTGCGATGCAGCTTCTCTAGGTTTTTTACGCAGATTTTTGTCAGCTGAAATAGTATCATCGACATCGCCACCATCAAATTCAAAGTCTGTGTCAGCTTCTGAATCTGCTTCCTCCGCCTCTGTTGCCATTTCAACGATTTCATCGTCTGTCAACAATGGATAGGTGTTTGCGTCCTTACCACAAATTAACCATTTAATATGACATAACCAATATGTCATCTTTAGACCACGAAAACAAAACAGTTACTTAATCCAGTCTCAAAAATATGGTGATAACATAACTGTACATTTCAGCGAAGTTCGTCTGGCTTATCGGCTCAAACAAAGCAATGCTCAAACAAAGTGAATTTATTACATATTTTTTACTTATGTAGTCAACACAACTTATCTACGGACCCTGACGGTTAACAGGGGTGACGGTTAATGGAGAGACGGATAATCGAGGTTACACCGTATTAAAATATGACATTCCAAACTAATTAAATAACTTAGTTCTTTATATAGCTATTTTAAATCTGATCATTCCGGGTTAAAAAAAAGTAAAGATGCAATTAAAGTAAAACATAAACCTAAAAAGATATTCTTCTTCTTCTACAACTGCCTATCTTTTAGTGACGTTGGCGACCTTATTGACGACCAACTTAAGTGAAAGGGGGCTTGCCCCCCATAATTATTTTTTATTTTTTTGGACAAACTGTTTTTCCTTAATTTTTTATGATGTAAAACCAAAAGATACAGACAGTACTAAATTTTCACTTTTCTATCACTAACCGTTATTTTTTAATAGTCATCTAAATATTACCTCTTCTCTATAAATAAAAATGAATGTTTGTATGTATGTATGTATGTATGTATAGTCGGTTTGCCAAACTCAGACACAACTGGCTAGTGATTTAAGTAAGTAATTTTGCCAATTTGGTAAAATTGGCAAAAACAAATAACTACTATACCTATAGTTAATAATTACTAATTACTAAATAGATAGTCATTTGGCCACTTTTAAAATTGGCGAAAAACAAAAAAAGTACCTACTAAAATCACTAGCCAGTTGTGTCAGTTTAGCGAACCGACTATACCTTATAGACTCGCAAACTATGCATTTCATCATATAATATGAATAAACTTAAATAGAAGAATTATTATCGGCCGACCGCACTAGAGATCTTCCATATCTTACAGGCTATCTTCCATATAGGCAACAAGCCGCCAATGAACAAGCAAAATTCACTTTTTATTTTTGTTAATATGTAAAAATGTTTTACAGTTATTTATAGTAATACTATGCGTAAATAATTTTTTACAATGTAATAACAAATTCCGATTCATTTCTTGTTAACTTCTTATAACATTTCTACTAATTGCACTCCAATCGATACCTATTGTTAACAATTATAAGAGAAACCACGGCAGCTTTTTAGATTCGGCCAAATACAACCGCACAATAAACTTCTTATTTGTTTCCAAACAGAAAAAAATCCCCCAAAAGAACTTTCACTTATTAAGATCTCTAATAATTGGAAGATGACAAAAGCTTCTCAAAAGAAAAGCCTATCAAACGCGGAACTCTATTGTTGTATCTGTAACGAGCATCGTGGAGAAAAAAGGCACTAAAAACATGTTTGACAATTTTGATATGGAGACCAATAAAGGGATATACAAAAAGGAAGAGAAGATATAAGGGAACATTATAAGACAACATTGTTTAGTGGGGAGAGTTTCCTTTTTATTTCTGTGGAATATTAAATTCAAGATGCTATTAAAACGAGTATTGAATGGGTATTTCAGGATATTTTTAGATTGGCGGAGATGGGCTTGGTTATTTTTTGACGATGCTGATTATTTTTTTTTATATAAAGGAATAAGGGAAAATATTTTTGGGAATTCTATTTCTCAATTTCCTCTTATTCGATGCTTATCGTATTAAATCGATAATATCTTTTAAAAGAAAAATATTGGCACATTTCTGTTAGAATGCTACTGATTTTTATCACTAAAAAATATTTTTGGTAAAGTTGCAATAGTTCTTTAAGACTAGATTATAGGCTACGCTTTTAGATAATAGTCTTGCTAAACATATAAACCACATACAGGGTGGCCGGTATAAGTAATCCCCCATCTACCGGCCAACGACATCGGGCGGATGAGCTGGTAAATAGCAGGTCACTCTGTTGTCCTGAGACTGAGAAATCGGTCTCGAAGGCGGAGGAACCAAGACAGTGGTCAACGGCATCAGGATGCAGAAGGCAACAGGAAACCACTGCATTAAATATCCAAATGGATTCCCTTGTAAAAAAACCATCAATGGCAATGTTTAAAACGAAATATTCCGGAGTAAAATGTTCCCCAATCGGATCTCCAGTCGTGAAACTTAAAAATAAAGTTATGAGAATAGCTACTTGGAATGCAAGAAGCTTGTATGCAGAAGGGAAATTAATAAACGTAACAACAGAAATGGAAAGACTACATGTGAAAATACTTGGTATCAGTGACGTACAGTGGAAAGGATCCCCCAAATGTCCAACTAGAAACGGCATGTTCTACTATTCGGGAACTGATGATACGAACCACCGTTATGGCGTCGGAATAATAGTCGAAAGGGAAGTCAACAAATCGGTACTAAGTTTTACCCCATATTCAGAACGAATTATAGCAATCCAACTAAAGTCGAACAAAGGAAAAATTAACATTATTCAAGTCTATGCACCGACAGCGGAGAAAGAGGATGAGGAAATAGAAGAATTATACAAGCAACTAGAATACATTCTGGAATCGACCAAAAAAGAACAGGTCACCGTAATCATGGGCGATTTCAACGCTAAAGTTGGTAAGGTGAAAACTGATGGATACACTGGTGAATTTGGACTTGGACAACGAAACGACTGAGGTGAACGTCTGGTACAATTTTGCCAAGAAAAAGAATTTATAGTAATGAACACAATGTTCAGATTACCAAACCGTAGATTGTTCACGCGAACATCACCAAGGGATAATGCAGACAACTACGTCAGGAATCAAATCGACTATATACTAATCAGAAGCCGTTTTAGAAACTCCATCACGTCTACAAAACCTATCCAGGCACTGATATAGAAACAGATCACAACCCGGTGGTGGCTGTAGTAAATATAAGATTCAAGAAACTACAGAAAAATACAGCTAAACAAAAGATAGATGTTAAGCAACTGAAAGACGCAACTATACTGGAAATGACAAGAGAACAGGTAAACAACAATCTTAGAAACGAAAGTTGAGTCAGGAAATAAAATTAGAAATTATTTATCCTCTGAGCTTTTTAAGTTCACCTGATATTCACCGTGATAATAATTTTAGCGAATTATTTCCCTTTATATCCACAAAAGTGAATAAAGTATAAAATAAAAGAAAAGAAAGGATGTTTTAGATTTAATTACAGTACAGCACCTCTACTATGTGCTTATATGTATTTCGAAATAGCCGTTTCCTCATCCGAGCACCTCGGTAGAGTCACTGAACTGAAATCAAATCCTTTCATCCTTTCCGGGAAATTATCAAAATAATTACCAAAGATGCTACTAGCACCATCTATGAATCGAAAGTTGAGTCAGGAAATAAAAAGGGGATGAGGAAACGGCTTTTCCGAAATACGTATAAGCACAAAGTAGAGGTGCTGTACTGTAATCAAATCTAAACCATCCTTTCTTTTCTTTTAATCTTAGAAACCTCGCTGCAAAAAATAGGAACACAGACAATGTAGAGGACAAATGGATGGAGATAGAAGAGGCCCTTATAACAGCTGGTGAAGGCTCCTTAGCTCCAAGGCAAGCAAAATTAAGAAAAAGGAATGGATGACAAACGAAATTTTGTACCTCATGGAGGAAAGGCGAAGAAATAAAACCAACAAGACAAAATACAAAGAAGTGAACCGTGAGATTAAGAGAAAAATTAGAGACCAAAGAGAAGTGGAATATGAAAGAAAGTACGATAGCTTTAACATGCATAAAAAGATTAAGGAAATAACAGGTAAAAAAGTGAAACAAGCATCCATCGTAAAAGACAAGAAAGGTAAAATAATTACAGATTTTAATGAAAAACTGGCAAAAGGACAGAATACATTGAAGAACTTTTTGCAGACGAAAGACCAGAAATAGCAGTGGCAGAACCTACATCCGACACAACAGGGCCTGAAATCCTAAAAAGCGAGATATAATATGCTATAAGGAACACTAAAGGGGGTAAAGCTGCAGGACCAGATGAAATTCCTGTAGAATTGTTGAAACTTATAGACGACGACACACTTGGAATAATGGTGAACCTCTTTAACACAATTTATAGAACAGGCATTATACCAAAGAAATGGCTCTCCTCTACTTTTGTCACAATCCCGAATACGAATAACGCCAGAGAGTGTTTAGACCACAGTACTATAGCATTGATGAGCCACACACTAAAAGTATTTTTAAAAATAATTCACAGAAGAATATTTAATAAACTAGAAGTGGACATAAGCGCCACACAGTTTGGATTCAGAAGTGGACTGGGAACACGTTTGTTTGGTCTGACTGTGTTAATGCAAAAATGTTTGGATGTAAACCAAGACCTCTACGTAGATTTCATAGATTTTGAGAAGGCCTTCGATAAAGTCAGACACCAAAAGCTGTATGAAATCCTAAGAACAAAAACATCGACAGTCGCGACATTAACGTCATATCCAGGTTGTACTGGGGACAAACAGCAAAAATCAAGGTTGATAATGAGTTAACCGAAGAAATTGAGATTCGTCGAGGTGTGCGTCAGGGTTGTGTGCTTTCTCCACTACTGTTCAATATATATATATATATATATATATATATATATATATATATATATATATATATATATATTTTTAGCATCTCATGACGTCCCCCCATGTTAAACTGTAGTCTCTCGTGGCGTCCAGGTCTTCGTGGACTCCGATATACGGTTGCCACGAGGATTTTCTCTAAAATTTATCGCAGGTGAAAGGTACCACTTCCTACAATGCTTGAACAAAATATTGGCCGGATGTCCTCAGACACGTTATCTGTATAATAATATACACATTACTTGAGGCAGTTGCCGTCAGGCGCGCCACGTTCGCTTGCTGTATATCTAAAATCACTTTAACGGTTTTGATGACGTCCAAATATATATTTATTCATTTTAAGGTTGTCGCGGAATCCGTATATTTCAGTTAATGTCCTCATGGCTTCTACTACGCTGTTGCCACCTCAAATGTTGGTATTTAGACTTCGGATATTTTTATAAATGATTATTGTAGTATGTTAAAACAATTATTGTTGTGACAGATTAATGATATTCTCTTTGTATAATTAACAGTGTATTTTTTTACTGCAAGAATAAAAACAATTAAGAAGTATGTTCATTAAAATTGATGAATTTATCATAACCAGTTGCCGAAACTGGTAGTCTAATTGCTCAATTGTAACATATTATAGAAGTGTTAGAATTTAATTCTTAATTCTTTATTAGGAGATCCAGATTTAGAAATTAGAACAACAAATACATTTAAAGAATATAAATATCTCGAATCTATATTATCTAAAGAAGGCAAAAGAGACATCGAAAACAGAACACAGCAGGGCAAAATAGCGGTAAACATTCTAAGCTCTCTACTATGGTCTAAAGAGATAAGACAAAAAACGACAATCTATCGTACCTTGGTAGAGCCTATTATGACTTATGGAGCAGAAGTTTGGCAGATCACAAAAAAAGATAGAAAGAGAATAGAAGTAGGTAGTAGAAATAGATTATCTAAGGAGAGCGTGTGGTATATAAAAGATCGCATCAGGAAGGAGGACAAAAACTGTATATTCCAGTGTAGATAGAATTGAAACGAGACAACTAGTGTGGTATGGTCACGTCAAACGAATGAATGAAGATAGATGGCCAAAGAAAGCTTTAAATTACATACCACAACAAAGAAGAAGAAGGGGAAGGCCTTCAGTTACCTGGGAAGAAGATGTACAGTACATTATGAGAGATAAAGCCATCAAAGAAGACGAATGGATGGACAGAAAAAGATAGCGGTCGAAATGCGAGAAGTAGCAGAGGCTATAGGAACCTCGCTTATAGATGCATAGATATAATTATTTATTACAATATTTTTAATAATATAATTTTTCTATTCTCATACTATAATATATCAATTATAATGTCACCACCTGTATAATAGATATAATCAGATAGATCATTAGATAGAACTAAAAACGCAAGACGAACTTCTCCAAGAAGTAATTACATAAAATAATGCCCTCTATTCGTAACGGAACATTACAAGAAATATGGGAGACTTTTAAACATTGTGTAACAACACCTAATCCTGTGAAACGGAAACACTGGATAACAGATGGAACCTTTCAAATCATTGAGAATAGAAGAAATCTTTGTCAAAGTGGTATGCATAGTGAAAGGAAAAAAGCTAGTTTAAGAAACCTCAATAAAAAAGTAAAGCGAAGATGCAAGGCAGATAAAAAACTGTACTATCAAAGTATATGCAAAGAAATTGAGAGACATGATCAGAATAATCAGCCGAGAGATATATTTAGAAAAATACGCTACTTAACAAGATACTTCAAATCCAGAACTTGGGCCATTGAAGACAACGCTGGAACTCTGAGAACAATCAGAGAAGATATAGCAGAGACATGGAGATAGTATTGCAGGTACCTATATAAAGATGATTAACCCCAAGAACCTGTTAACCAAATCTTTGATGAAGTAGAAGGAGAACCTGATATACTTGAAAATAAAGTAAGACTAGTGATCATTAAGCTTAAATATAATAAAGCACAAGGTCCAGATATGATAACAGCAGAAATACTCAAAGCCACAGAAGAAACTGGCGTAAAATTACTTCATCTACTCTGTAACCAAATATGGCATTCTAAACAATGGCCTGAAGACTGGACAAAATCTACAATAACAACAATTCATAAAAAGGCAGCTTCCATAAATGCGACAATTATAGAACTATTTCTCTTATATCACATGCCAGTAAAATAATACTAAATATAATCAATGAGAGACTAAAAACATTCCTTCAAAGAGAAATTCCACAAGAGCAAACTGGATTTACCAAAGGTAGAGGTACTCGAGAACACCTGTTGAATATAAGACAGATAATCGAAAAATAATAGGGAATTTAATATTCCACTGTACATATTCTTTATAGATTATCGTAAGGCGTTCGACAGGGTCAAGTGGACACACTTATGGCAAATACTAAAAGAAGTAGGCGTACCCCAACACCTTATTTCGCTTATAACTGAACTATACGAACACACTATTGGATCAGTTAAAGTGCTTGATACACTTTCAAAGGAATTTCATCCAGAACAGGGTGTCAGACAGGGATGTATACTATCTCCACGATTATTCAACATATATGAAGAGCATATTATGAGAAGAGCACTTGAAGGATGGGAAAAAGTCATCTCAATAAATAATCATAAAATAGACAACCTACGTTTCGCAGATGACACAGGCCTTCTTGCAAATAGTCAATCAGAGCTGATTGATCTTACACGACTGGTTGAAAACGAAAATCAAATATTTGGTCTGCAATTAAACATATCAAAGACATGCGTCTTTGAAGTAAGGGTCAAAATAAAGATGAAATTAGCCAAAGACAAAAACCGGAAAGTAAACACAAGAATCGAATTCACAAAAAGATTAAAATTAAACCGAACAGCAGTGTCCCAACATGAGGAAACAGTGGAAGAAATATGGAAGAACTTCAAGGATATTATGCAAAAACTGCAAACGAAATTATAGGGATGAAAAAAAAAAAAGAAAAGAAATGGATAACCGGAGACACATTGTACTCCAGGGAAATAAGGCAAAAATATACGTTCGGAACACTTGACCGGCCAGGTTGCAAATGGATTTTTTGGATACTATATACATATTACATTATAAATATAAAAATGTCCGTTACAGTTCGGACGATAATTTTAGTTATTAGCAAATAAGGGTCAAAAATGTCAGTTTTTGAATTTTGGTACGATTATTTGTTGCTTCGGAAGTTGCAAAATAAAACTTAAATTTCAAAAATAAAAAATTTGCTATGTGAAAACCGCATGAAAAAAGAACACTTATGTTTTCAAAGTTTTTAAAAAAATAATAAAAAGTCATTTTTATCATTCCGAAAATATTTTAGTAAAGTAGAGTCATTTTTGGCTTATAAACAATTTGAATAACTTTGTTAGTATTGACTGCAAACTAAATTAATCGATTTAGGGATGGGAAAAACCTACCGGTTATAACCTAAAACCGGTTTTTTAATTCGAAATAATCGGTTTTACCGTTTTTTTTGTCCCGGTTATAACCGGTTTTTTCTTTTTAAAGTAATAACCGGTGAAAAACCGAATAAGTTACCTGTGGAAAAAAAATTTATTTAGAGAAAAATTAAGAAATTTCTGTCTATCTTCGATCTCAATCATATGTATTATAAATAATATGCGAAGTAATAAGTGATTAACCCAAACAACCATAATTCAACTTTTATTTACTAATAGAGAACTGGACGAAATTGTCACATCAGCTTTTATGAAACAATTTTGGGAATAGTTATTTAGTTTTAGATGATAATATAGTTACGTAAAAAAGTAAGTGATCTGCTTGAAATCGATATTCTAACGATCATCTAAAAATTGTTTATACTTGAGTACTTGAGACTTGAGAGTCTTGTATGAAATGTGAATACCGAAATACGATTAGGAATCTCCAATATGTAATTTTTAAATATTAGGAAATAAAAGGTAGGTATTACAAACGTATTAAAAAATATAACCTACTGAAATTTTTTGATGGCAATAGAGAAGTAAATAATGAATTGGTTTATCGAATTTATTTTTAAGTAAAATATAAGTCATTTGGATATTTTTCTAAACTTGATAGATCTAAGGGACATTCGGTAGATCGGGTAGGATCATCATTTTTGAGAATATCCCAATTATTGACAACGCACTATACGCCGAAGCCGTCTACAACGAGCGACGAATCAGAGATTGGGGTACTTTCGCCCATTTTTAGGGTAATTTGAGAGCGCCTAGGAAAATTTTTATAGGTTGAATTGGTTGGGAAATTTTTCGGGAGGAAAATTGAGCAAACTAAAGTGCAACATAAATGTAACATTATAACCTATTTGCTTTTGATTAAAAAAACGAAAACCGGTTTTTGGAACAACCGGTTATTTGACCGGTTATAACCGCCAGGTTAAACCGTAAGTAAAAAAAAACGGTATAACCGAAACCCGGTTTTTTGTTCAACAACCGCCATGCACCATCCCTAGACTTTAGGATTTAAAAAGCTGGTACTTTTACATTAGTATTGTATTATCGGTTTATAACCTTCTCCGTCTTCCGATATCCGTTCGCCGTTCGCCATTCCTCTCTGTCCGCACATTGATCTACTTACAGACCTCTTTCATCCATGGCTTTGTTTATTCCTGCCTGCCAACTTTTTCTCGGTCTACCTCTTCTTCTTCTACCTTGCGGTTTCTAGTTTTGCACTTGTTTTGTGATTCTATCTTCATGCATTCTTTGTACGTGACCCAACCATCGTAGTTTATTTCGTTGATTTCGTCATTTATTGTATGTGTGACCTTCATTATTTCTCGTATCCGTTCATTGGTGACATGTTCTCTTCTTGATCTTCCTGCAGCTCTTCACCAAAAATCCATTTCAGTGACATCTAACATTTGTTTTGATTTTTCCTTGATATGCCATACTTCGCAGCTGTATGTTATAATGCTTTTCACTACGGCGTTATAGATTTTTTGTTGTTTTGGTTGTTTATCTGCTTGTCCCAGAGTACTGAGTTTAGGAGCCTAATTGCTTTCCTGCCCTGAGTATTTCGTTCTTTAATGGCTCCGTCCAGTGTTCCATCATTCGTGATTTTCATACCCAGGTATTTATATTCGTTACATTTACTGATTGTTTCTCCTTCTTCTATAGTCGAGAAAATGAAGCATTTTGGCTCGCAATTTTTTCGTCCAGCATGGATTTACTTGAAATTTTCACAGAGGGTAGGGAATAGTCCAAGGATCATTTTCTATATCATGCCGCTGTACGCTAAAAGCTTGGGGTGGTTGCCACCCCATCTCGGGGACGGGAATTTTTTATTATATTTTAACCACGTAAATCGATGTAAAAATGAATTCTAAGAAAAAAATGTTTTTTACATTTTCTTCGTAAAACTAGTATTTTTCGAGATATTCGCGCTTGAAAGTAACAGTTTTTCGACGAAAAAATCGACTTTTTAGATGGTTTTTTGAGAATACCTCGAAAAATATGGATTTAATCAAAAAAACTGTAGATATCAAAAATGCATCTTTTAGTAACACAAATTAAATTAAACTTAAATAATAAGTATAATGATAGACCTTTCAAAAAATAATAATATGAAGCTCCTAGCATGAAAATTAAGCGACTTGATCAAAAAATGTAGGTACCTGCTATTCTCTATGAAAAAATCAGTGAAAACAACCCCCTAACTACCCTACTGATTAAAAATTGGTCTTCACCTTTCTGTAATTCCCTTTATATTCGTATTATCAGTACACCCAAGAAGTTTGACCTATTTAAAAGGCCTAATTTTAGAAAAATTGGACTTTAAAGAAAAATTGATTTTTTGCAATTTCCTATGTCACCTTTTACTTCAAAATATCTCCGAAAATACTGGAGATACGAAAAAATTATGGACTATTAAATTGTAGCTTATTATTTAATAAGTAAAATTCTCTTGTGCATGGATTTTCATTACAGTGAACAGATAGCGAGATACTATGGCTATTTGAAACCTCTATTTACGAGCAGACACCCCCTTATTCGAGTCTTTTAAACTCACCCCAATTAAAAACTAAGGGATCTTACAGAATTTAGTTTTCACGGTCTTAGAACTCTTCAAAAATCCTACAGAATTATTTTTGAAAAAACTTTTTATCGTCAAAAATGAAGGAGCCATGTTTAGAAAACGATTTTTTTTAAATATCGAATAGGCTGCTTATGGATAATTTTCAATGTATGTATAATACCACAGAACCGGTTGATATACTGGAAGATGACTAAAAAACTATTTGTATTTTAAATAAATGTTTTTGTAATTCTTTAATTCTACTTTTTTTCTGTATAGATCTATTAAACTATCTACTTATAAAAATTGTGATGTTATTAAGGGTGGTTTTTAAGGGTTGAAATTTGATATTTTATCCTAAAGTATAAAACAATCATTATTTAACCAATCAAAACCAAATTTTACCCATATTAAAATTTACAATGTTTTTATATATTTTTGTCAATAAGGGGTAGGTTACACCCCTAAAATAATCAACGCCCTTAAGCATGATCTAGAATATGAAGTACAGGGTGATATGATCCTAATCCCAAATTTTTATGTAAATCGATGCAAGCCGAAATGATTCTTTTAGGATAAGTAATTTTTTTATATATAGCTTCAACAAGGGTGGTTTTAAGGGTTGAAATATTATGATAGTATATTTATCTTAAAGCATAAAACAATCATTATGTACCTAATAAAAACCAAATGTTGACAATATTAAAGTTAAAAATGTTGTTTTATAATTTTTTACAGTTAGGGGTAATTTTCACTTTTCACATTTCTATGTTTATATTTGTATTCTCCATTGCCTCCCATAACTTTACCGAAGGTACACTGTCGTATGCCTTTTTCAGATCAATATAATATACGAAATGAATCTCTTGGTTAATCGCTGTTTTCTTTTCCATGACTTGTGCGATTGCAAAAAGGTGATCAATTGTAGATCTTCCGGCTCTAAATCCTGCTTGTTCTTCTGCTTCCATTTTCTTGTATTCGTCTCTATTCGGTTTTTTAAGATCCTTCCGTATATTTTGCTGATTGTTGGTGTACAGGAAATACCCATGTAGTTATCACATTGTTTTCGATGTGTACTTTTACATAAATGTTAAAAAAAATTCACCTTGGTTAATTACGGTCAAAGTTAGCCACTTTTTTTTATTAAGAAAGCTAACTAGCGCTAGTTTGAAGTTCAAGGTATGTATATAGTTTATATGTAAAAGTTTGAGTAAACTTGAACAGAGTGGTTAATATATCTTTAAAAATAACGCCCTAACGAAATCGACTCGTGGTCGATGGAGGGGAATTATTAAAATTCGTGCACTCAAAAAATGAAATTTATTTTTCAAAGATATGTTGCTCTTTATATCTCCAGAGATAGTTGATGGATTTTGATCATTATTTTTTTAAAATTTATATATTTCTTGTAGTCTTGTAGAGTATGTTATGTACACATATACCTACCTAACAATACAAAATGTTATGGGGACGATAATTATGATTCTAAGACCTTCGAGTATACATATATAATTTCATAAAAATCGTTCAAGCGGCATCGGAGGATTATGGCAACTAACATTACGACAGGAGAATTTTATAGATGTAAATAAATAGATGGCTATTAAAAAATAGGGTCAAGGTGATAGAAGGGTGAAAATTAAGGGTTGTATATATATTTTTAATGGTACATACTATAAAATTAAGGTAGACAATTTTTTCTAAAACAATAAAAAAGTGGCAGAGGGTAACCCCCTTATAACTTATGGGTATAAATAATAGATTACAATCTATTTTCAATCCTACAGAATATATGTGTAAAATTTCATAAAAATCTGCCAAGCCGTTTCGGAGGAATATGATAACTAACACTGTTACAGGAGACTTTTATACCCGTGTTGAGCTGGCCCCCCCACTTGCAAAAATTAAAAAACAAATAGCCTTGATTTATGAGCTATTTATGAGCTCTCATATTCCGCAAACTAAAAATTTTGAGCTCGTTCCACTGAGCAGGAATTTAATACCCTAGTGGGGGGGGGCTGAGTCAGCCCCCCCACTACTTAAAAATAGGAATATTGAATCGGTTTTTGCGGCAGAATTACGAGCTATTTATGAGCTCTTGAAATTATATAGTTTCGATTTTTGAGCTCATCCCCTTCATCCCCAAACAACCCTTTAATTGATTTAACTTAAGAGAAAGACGCTGAGAAAACTTAAAATATATCGTATTGCGGATATAATTCCTATAGCTTATATACTCTAAGAATAAACTATTAAATCAAGGGCATTTCGATTATTGAGCTGCAACCCCTTCGCAAGAAAACCACCCTATCTTCCCGGCTTAAGAGAAAGTTGTATTTAAAATGCGTTAAACTAATTATTTGGCGACTACATATCATTTAATAATTTATAAGCTTCCAAATTACGCGCATTTAGATAAGTAAATTGCAATTTATTTTGTATAGTGCAGTCACTGAAGGTAAAAATCAACGATTACCTTCAAGTTCGGTGAACCTTCATCGATTTTCACGAAAATTGGTCAGTGGTTAGAGGATACGTCAAGAAACAAAGGTGACATGGTACCACCTTGCGCCTTTACCCTGAGGGTGGATACCGCCCCTTCTCGGGGGTGAAAATTATTTTATAAAAAATAACTGCACAAATCAATAAATGAACAAATTAAAAGCAAAATTCATTATATAAAGTTAATAAAATAAGTCAATACTTTTTAAGTTATTAAAGATCAAAGATTTTAATTATTTGTGAAAAAAATGCATGTTTTGAAGAGGTTTTTTGTAAATCACTGAAAAACTGTAAGTTTTTACAAAAAAGTTAATAGTAGTTTAATTCGCATAGCTTATATTATAAGAATAAACTCTTAAATCACGCACCTTTCGATTACATAGCTACAACCCCTTCGCAAGAAAACGACCCCATTTTCCCGGCTTAAGAGAGAGTTGTTCTTAAAATAATTTAAATTGATTATTTGGCGGCTACATATCGTTTAATAATTTATTAGCTTGCAAAATATACGCATCTCAATTACTGAATTGCCATTTTCTTTCTATAGTGCAGTCACTGAAGGTAAAAATCAACTATTACCTTCGATTTCGGTAAATCTCCATTTATTTTCACGAATTGACAATAACAACTTGGGGTTTTAGCCTGGGGTATATGTCACCCCTTCTCGGGAGTGAAAATTACTTTATTAAAAATAACCCCACAAATCGAGAGAGGGACAAATTGTAAGCAAAATTTGTTATATAATGTGATTAAAATAAATCAATACTTTTTAAGTTATTAAAGATCAAATATTTTAATTTTTGGAAAGAAAATGCATGCTTTAGAGCGATTTTTCATAAATGACTCAAAAACTGTAAGTTTTTACAAAAAAGTTTTCATCACTAAAATTGAAGCTAATAAAAAATATAATAAATTGCTTACTTGAAAAACCTTTAATGTTAATTTAAAGTAAGTTATTGGTAATTAAATGTATATTTTTTTCCGCGACTGTTCAAATCTAAGGGTTCAAGCTTAAATAACGAGAAAAAGATGCATTTTATAACACTTAGGTACTAAATACTTGTCAAAGTACTTAGAAATACCCATCAAAAATAAGATCCAGAAAAAGTTGATAGTATCAAAATCCGCTCACCAATTTTCGTGAAAATGAATGGAGATTTACCGAAATCGAAGGTCATAGTTGATTTTTAACTTCAGTGACTGCACTATAGAAAGAAAATGGCAATTCAATAATTGAGATGCGTATATTTTGCGAGCTCATAAATTATTAAACAATATATATAGTCGACAAATAATTAATTTAAATTATTTTAAGTACAACCCCCTCTTAAGCCGGGAATAAGGGACGGTTTTCTTGCGAAGGGGTTGTAGTTCAATAATCGAAAGGCGCGTGATTTTAGAGTTTATTCTTAGAATATAAGCTATACGAATTAAACTACTATTAACTTTTTTGTAAAAACTTACAGTTTTTCAGTGATTTACAAAAAACCTCTTCAAAACATGCATTTTTTTCACAAATAATTAAAATCTTTGATCTTTAATAACTTAAAAAGTATTGACTTATTTTATTAACTTTATATAATAAATGTTGCTTTTAATTTGTTCATTTATTGATTTGTGCAGTTATTTTTTATAAAATAATTTTTACCCCCGAGAAGGGGCGGTATCCACCCTCAGGGTAAAGGCGCAAGGTGGTACCATGTCACCTTTGTTTCTTGACGTATCCTCTAACCACTGACCAATTTTCGTGAAAATCGATGAAGGTTCACCGAACTTGAAGGTAATCGTTGATTTTTACCTTCAGTGACTGCACTATACAAAATAAATTGCAATTTACTTATCTAAATGCGCGTAATTTGGAAGCTTATAAATTATTAAATGATATGTAGTCGCCAAATAATTAGTTTAACGCATTTTAAATACAACTTTCTCTTAAGCCGGGAAGATAGGGTGGTTTTCTTGCGAAGGGGTTGCAGCTCAATAATCGAAATGCCCTTGATTTAATAGTTTATTCTTAGAGTATATAAGCTATAGGAATTATATCCGCAATACGATATATTTTAAGTTTTCTCAGCATCTTTCTCTTAAGTTAAATCAATTAAAGGGTTGTTTGGGGGTGAAGGGGATGAGCTCAAAAATCGAAACTATATAATTTCAAGAGCTCATAAATAGCTCGTAATTCTGCCGCAAAAACCGATTCAATATTCCTATTTATAAGTAGTGGGGGGGCTGACTCAGCCCCCCCCACTATGGTATTAAATTCCTGCTCAGTGGAACGAGCTCAAAATTTTTAGTTTGCGGAATATGAGAGCTCATAAATAGCTCATAAATCAGGGCTATTTGTTTTTTAATTTTTGCAAGTGGGGGGGGCCAGCTCAACACGGGTGACTTTTATGTATATAGAAGTAACTGTAAATTAAATAAGTAATAAAAGTGGCTTAATTTGCTCGTAATTAACCTAGGCGAAAAGTTTATTTTTTTAAATTCGTGTCAAAATATCAGCTTTTCAAATCCCAACGCAGATTTAGTCAATATGTTAATATGGTTATTCAAATTGTTTATAAGCCAAAAATGATTCTACTTTCGTAAAATGTTTTCAGAATGGTGAAAATGACTTCTTATTGATTTTTTAAATAAGTTGAAAATGTAAGTATTCTTCTTTTTTGTGGTTTCCACAGAATTGCTGTATCATTATTATTTTCTGAACAACAACATTGCAAAAAAGTTCTTTGTGATAAACAAATCGAATGCAATTTAAACTAATTGACAAATCGTCTTGCATTTTTTTATGCATTATGTGGACTGTTTGACTCAACATTTCATGCAATATCAAAGTCTTAAGTTCATTTTTGCAAAAGTTATAGCAATTTCTTTATTTTCGAAATTTAGTTTTATTATGAAATTTCCGAAGTAACAAATAATCAGAACAAAACTCAAAAACTTCCATTTTAAACCTTTGCTTATCTACTAAAAGATGAATAATCTAAATAAGATATTTAATTACGTTATTTTTACCTGTAGCCATTTAAACGAAAAAATTGTCATATTTGACCCTTATTTGTTAATAATTAAAACTCTCGTCCGAACTGTGACGGGCATTGTTGTATTTATAATGTAATAGGTATAACTCTAAAAGAACCATTTGCTACCTGGCTGGTCAAGTGTCCTGACAAAAACCTTATTTTAAGGAAAAGTAGTAGAAAGGAAATACAAAGAAAAATATAGCGGTTAAAAAGCAAGCCAGAAAAGACAAAAGATACTACGTAAATCATATGGTAAAAATGTCAGAAAAAGTTGCGCAAGAAAACGACCATCAAATACAGTACAATATCATCCGAAATTTGACAGGGAAAACACTAAACAGTAATAAACAAATCAAAGATAAACAAGGAAATAATATAATTAAATCAGAACATAAAATAATACAAAGATGAAAAGAACCCTGCGAGGAAATATATTCCAAACACCACATATAGACGGAGATAATGTAATACAGGAAATAAACATTAGAACAGTTGAAATTACCAAAAAAGAAATACAAAGCACACTGAATCAACTAAAACAATGGCAAAGCCGCTGAAAGCGACAAACTACCGATAGATTTAATAAAGGCGGACGCAAACGAATCAGTACAAATGTTACACAAATTCTTTAACAAGATATGGGCCGACCAGGAGCTCCCACAGAAATGGAACGTGGGTTTAACCATTAAGATACCAAAAAAGGGCGATTTAAATAAATGCGAGAATTGGCGAGAAATAACACTGCTAAGTGCCACATTCAAAATAATGTCAAATATCATATTGAATAGACTGAAGCCAGAAATAGACAAGAAACTAAGACTAAGAAACAACCAAGAAGGTTTTCGCGCAAAACGCTCCACTATCGACCACATTTGTATTATATCTGTACCTACCTCTGTATCTTGTCCCTGTACCTCTGTATCTCTTGTACTCTATAATTATCTTGGAACAAGCTGGTGAATGGCAAAAAAATATAAACATGTTTACTTTCACTTTGACTTTGAAAAGGCCTTCGATGATATAAACAGAGAACAAATGTGGAAGATTCTAAAACTATATGGACTACCGATAAAATAAATCAACTTAATCAGACTATTTTACAGGAAATATAGAGCCAGACTAGAACATGCGGGAAAAATGGTAGTAGATATAGCTATACAAAGCGGAGTTAAACAAAAATGTGTGCTATCCCCGACAATATTTATAATAAAAGCGGACTGAATCATGCAGAAAATAAGCGATAATAAAACAGGTATTAGATGGAAATTGCATAACTAGTTGGACGATTTGTAGTTCGCAGATGACATTTGTCCCCTAATCGAACATAGCAGCCATAAGCAAAAGAAGATCGACAAGCTTGCAAACTACTCCCAAGATAATGGGCCTGAAGATAAAGACAAAAAAAAACCAAACTTAAAAAAAACAGCAACCAAGAAACTAAAATTAAAATACAAGGAAGACAAATACAGGAGGTATGTAGATAACTTTACATATCTGGGATCGATCATGGAAAAAAGGCGCTAGTAGAGCAGTTGTAGAAAAAAGGATAGTAAAGGCACAATATGCACTCATTATATAATCATATAATGCATTAAGGTGATACAGTAGCGATCAACAAGTAGCCAAAAGGCGTTCCAAGATTGCGGCTCTAATTTTGAATATTTTTTCGAGATATTTGGCACACGTATTCGTAATATAATAAAGAATGGCGGTACAGAGCCCAATTTGAAAAATATATTAATATGTGGAAATTACTCTGTAATTAAATACAATATTAAAAAAACGAGCCTGTACCGCCATTAAGAAGAACAAAAAAATACACTTTCTTCAAATAAACTTTTTTTCCGATGCCTAGATTTTGTGTCATTTTGGAACTACTAATGAAATAAAAAATTTTAGTAGTTCCAAAATTACACAAAATCTAGGCATCAGATAAAGAAGTTTATTTGAAGAAAGTGTATTTTTTTGTTCTTCTTAATGGCAGTACAGGCTCGTTTTTTTAATATTGTATTTAATTACAAAGTAATTTCTACATATTAATATATTTTTCAAATTGGGCTCTGTACCGCCATTCTTTATTATATTACGAATACGTGTGCCAAATATTTCGAAAAAATATTCAAAATTACAGCCGCAATCTTGGAACGCATTTTCGCTACCTGTTGATCGCTACTGTTTCCTCTTAAGGAAAATCTGGAACACAGGCGATATAGCACAGTTAACCAAAATCTAAATATTAATAGCTGGAGAAGAACTGTTACAAGAGATCATGAAAGAATTGGCGTTGAGATGAAGAGAAGTCAAACAAAGAGCGAGAAACAGAGAGCAATGGAAAATACTTGTATAGCAAATTTCGAAAGAATAAAACAGAAAAGAATGCGCTAATCCTGCGAATCAGCCATCTTTGATTTTTGGCTAAGAAACGCAAGAGCGCCCAATACTTCATAATAAGGGAAGGTATTACAGGGAGAGGGAGAGAGAGAGAGAGAGGGAGAGAGAAAGAGAGAGAGAGAGAAACAATACTGATTATTTATCAAAATAAAATTTAAGGTAAACCTAACCTAACCTATCGAAAGGCTCATCAAACAATTATTAACTAAAAAAAAAAACATTTGTCAAGGGTATATAGTGGTATTAGGTATATTACATTATAACTTATTCCATCGAAATCTTCCGAAATCCATAATCTTCCATCGAAATAAAATAGAAACTTTTAAAGTCTAGAAAATACATTATTCATAACTACACCCAAGAAATAAATTTTTCTAACCTGATTTAAGAGTATAAAAACGAAAACAAAGAATTTACAGCAAATCTTTATCGTATATCCGAGCAAACCACCTAGTTGGCAAAAGTTATAAATAGAATTTGTCTGGGTTCTTCAACTAAATTCTCACGTAAACACGACCAAGGTTAAATATTTTACTTGATATTATAAGTACATTGTTGCCAGTATAACGGATGCCAAAGCGAGCGCTAACTGTATGGAATCATTCTTGTTAATATACACGCTGTATATTGATCGGAAGTCACGAAGAGTCAAAACTATACAGAAGCCACGAGGGACGCAAATGCAATATATATATATATATATATATATATATATATATATATATATATATATATATATATATATATATATATATATATATATATATATATATATATATATATATATATATATATATATATATATATATCGAAACAATATGTCAGGAAGCGCACCTAGAGGAAAACATTGGTATGAACATTAACGTAGAGTTAATTAACAATATACGATAAGCTGATGACACGCTAATAGTAGCAGATAATCTAGCAAATTTACAGTATTTGATTGAAAACATAAACACTGCACTATACAAAAGTAGGGACCAATCATAGCGCTTAACCATTCTTTGTCTTAGTTCTAAACTGAGATGATTACTGCAAAGAAATGACTTCATTTTCATAAAAGTAGTTTTAGTCATTGCTATTCTACGTTTTATTTTTATGTCTGGATCTAGTTGGTCCGTTATCACAGTTCCCAAATATGTCATTCTGTGAACTTTCTCAACTTGGTCTCCGTTTAATTGAAGCTTTGCATCGGAATGTGAGTCACGACAAAACACTAAAAATTTGGTTTTGTTTGAGTTTATTTTAATGCCCATTTCCCCTTCTACCTCGTGAATACGATCAAGCAGAATTTGGAGACCTTCAATATTCTCTGACAGAATTACTGTATCGTCTGCATATCTAATCACATTAAGTAGTTCGCCGTTGATTTTTATTGCATATGGCTCTCTCTCAAGTGCCTTTTTAAATAACTAGTCCGAGTAAATATTGAACAATGTTGGCGACAAAATGCACCCTTATCTGACTCCTCGTTGTATGGAGATTTCATCGGTGTATTTATCTCCAATTTTTACGATAGCAGTTTGATTCCAGTACAAATTTTTACTGACACGAATATCCTTGTCATCTATTCCGATACTTTTCAGTATTTGCATTAATTTTACATGCTGCACTTTACCGAATGCCTTTTCGAACTCCACGAAACATGCAAACACATCTTTCTTTTGGTCACGGCATTTTTGTAATAGGATGGTAAGCGCAAAATGTGCCTCCCTAGTTCCCATAGCATTTCTAAAACCAAATTGGGTATCTTCGAGATCTTCTTCGCATTTGCGTCTAATTCTGTTGTGAAGTATTTTTAGGAAAACTTTAAGAGTGTGGCTCATTAGGCTAAGTAATCGATATTCTGAGCATTTTCTCGCATTGTGTTTTTTAGGTATTGTGACAGAGATGGATTTGAGCCAATCTGTGGGAATCACTCCGGTGTTATACATTGAATTAAAAAGTCTTACTACTACTTTTATGTTATTATCTTCTATTAGTTTCAGCAACTCAGTTGGTGTATCATCTGGACCACAAGCTTTTCTAGTTTTAGCATTATTCATAGCGTGTTCTACCTCGCATTTCATAATTTCGGGTCCGTCAGTACAGTTTTGGTAGAATTCGGCAATATTATTCCTGTCATCTTCAAACCACTCTGATATATACAGCTGCCATTCTTTTCTTATTTCTTGATCATTTACAATAATTTTGTTATTATTGTCAGCGAGTACAGAGGGCGCTCGTTTTTTAAATATTTTACTTATTTCTTAGTTAGTAAAGGTAGAAAGGCTTAGGACTAAGTAAGTAAGTAAGTACTTATTTCTTTTAGTTTTTTGTGCACATTAAATAAGTGGTGTTTAGATATCACATCCTTCATTTCGTCGCACCTTTCTCTCATCCATTTTTCTTTCGCTAATTTGATCTCCTTTTTTATTCTTCTCTGCAGGTGTCTATATTCTCTTTCCCGCTAGACAAACCGCTACTCCGATAAAAACAATTAAATCTCGAACGAGAAACCCACCGCATGTGAAACCGGCATATACCTATGTGATTCTGATCTATGTGCAAGTAGTAAAACAATGACTTGGGTTAGATTATTTATAAACTTATAATATTGTGTGTATATCATAATCCCTCTCTAGTCTACTTTAAACCAGTAACCTAAAAACATACAGTTCACACAACTCTGAAATTATATTAATAATTCCATATTAACAAGTAATTGGACTTCGTAAGTCCTAGGTTTTCACCCAAAGTAATAGAAACTAGAACTGGAAGTCGATGTTTGAACTCTTCGTGTAACTTTAAGTCGACTTATATACGATTTTGCTAATTTTGAGTCATTTGTCATCATTGGTTAAACAGAAATAAATTCAAAACCATTACTAAAAACTCAAACTCAAATTTTCAATACGCTTCGATTGATGTGTTACATGTACTATTTCTGCGACTATAATGGCACTCCTAGTTAGAAATTTTTAACGGAAAATGATAATAAAACCAAAATTTCACATTTTATCTCATCTTGCTAAAGCACGTCGAATATTATATCGCTTATACTATTTTGGTGACTTTAAAACAGTACTTACGGTTGCAACTCTAAAACCGGAAGTCTGATGTCAAATTTCTCATCTTTAAGAGCATCCTTGGGTTATAAGCTTACATTCAACACCTCATTTGTCATTCTATCTGTATTAATAATGGAGGAGTTGTATTCGCCGACGGACAGACAGACAGTCATGAAACCGGAAGTATATATTTATTCTCGTATTGCAAAGGCGCATCGAATAATACATCACTTTTACTATTCCGGTGACTTCAAAACCGTACTTCTGGTTGCTTTTCTAAAATCATAAGTCTTAGGTCAAATATCTCACCTTTAGTACCATTCTTGGATTATAAGCTTTCATTCGACATCTCATTTGTCATTCTACCTGGTACATTGACGGAGGAGTTATATTTGCGGTCGGACGGACAGACGGACAGACAGCCTAGGTCAAATTTTTCACCTTTATTACCATCCTTGGACTATATTCTCTCATTTGACACCTCATTTGTCATTCTACGTAGCATAATGACGGAGTAGTTATATTCGCGGTCGGGCGAACAGAAGCACAGACAGCCTAGGTCAAATATCTTACCTTTAGTACCATCCTGGGACTATAAACTTTCATTTGATACCTCATTTCTCATTCTACGTGGTATAATGACGGAGGAGTTGTGTCCACAGACAGACAGATAGACAGACGGACAGACGGACGTGGCTTCAAAGTTTTCATATATTTTCAAAATTGTGTGAAAACAATAATTAAAGAATGTAAATGTTATATGCCTGGTTTCAACAACCAATCTTAAACTTCAGCTTAGGCCAGCTCAGGTTATAGATAGAGCCACTTTAGGTTTTACTTACGTTGCACCATAATTTTCGATTCTTATCTAAGCTCTGGTCCGGTCCTGATAAGGAAAGAGTAAACACGCAGTGAAACTAGCTCCTAGCAAAATTCAATTTTAGTAGTGTTAACAAAAATAATTTTAGAAGTAGATTATCATAATAGTAAAGTTAAAGTGCAGTAGTGCAGTGGGAGTAAAGGTAGAGCTAAACGTAAGTCGTTGCATGCTTTTTCAAAATTTAAAATCTGCAAATAAATAAAAATTACATTGCCATATCATTATCAGTAAATTTCTGCTAATTAGGTTTTAAAGATAAGGAAAAGTTGATATTGGTTTCAAAACCTGATTATAATAGCCTGAAAGAAACAGAGTCGGCTTGGAAAAAATAAGCAGAAATTATAAAATTTGAAATAATTAAATTATTTTATAAAGTATAGGCAATTAAGACTAGTTAATTGAATAAAGGATAAAAGAGGTAGATTGTTGATGTAGATAAGGTTAGCTCGTGCATCGGCCGTGGGTTGGATTGAGTAGGCTCATGATTGCGGTGTGCGGGACGCCTGATCTGTATCTAGCAAACACAGCGGAAGAACTTATCCTGCTAAAAGTTAAAATTCAATTAACAACGACAAACATAGCTTAAACGAGTGAGCAACAAAAGAGATAAACCGGAACACGAAAACTCATTCGACGAGGAGGAAGTCTTTAAAAGAAGCAAATCAACGACAAGAACACCACCAAAGGACAACAAAGAAGAGCAAGAAAAACAAGAAATGGAAGAAATAAAGAAAATGTTAAAAGAAATGAACGAGGATATCAAAACACAAATAAAAGAACTGAAAACGGAATTAAAGGAAGAAAATGAGCAGATTAGAAACAACATAAGGGAGGTAAAAGAAGAATTAAAACAAAACAATGAAGAAATAAAAAACATAAAAGGAGAAATAGAAAATATGAAGAATGAATGGGCAAAGGAGAGGAAAGAGTTAAAACAAGAGAATAAAATGCTCAAAGCAGAAAACAAAAAGATAACAGAGGATCTATCTGATCTTAAACGATCAATGGAAAGGCTAGACAAGGAAAAAAGAAAAAATACCCTAATCATAAGCGGATTAATTATAGACAGTGAAGATCCAATAGCTCTAAAACAAGAAATGACAAACATGCTAGAAAACCATCTAGGAATTAAGACCGATATCAAGAGAGCACAAAAAATTGGCACAGAAACCTGCCTAGTCGAATTAGGAAATGAAGAAGAAAAAGTAACCATACTACGAAATAAAAGCAAGCTAAAAGAAGTAAAGCATAAGAAAATATGGATTACAGAAGACCTCACAAAAAGAGAGCAACAGAAAGCGAAAGCCTTAAGAGATATAAGCAGAGAGATGAGAGAAAAAGGGAAAATAGTAAAAATGGGATATAATAAAATTACAGTAGACGGAAGGGAATGGAGATGGAACCAGAAAGAAGAAAAGGTAATGGAAATAGCGACTCCAAAAAACTAACACAGTCACACGTAAGAAACGACGTAGGGACCATCCGAGGAACAGGGAGAGAAGATATTGCAAGTGAACAGGACACTAACAAAAAATGTATAGAATTAAGTAGTGATAAGTTTAGAAATAGGAAAATAAATATTAATTATTATAATAGTAATACGATTGGTGGTGGGAATAATAATTTTAGGAATAGTATTAAAAATCAAAACAAAAAGAAACAAAAAAGAAAACAGAAAATAATGAAAATATGCACCTGGAACGTAAGAACAATGTTAACTGCAGGAAAAATGGAAGAGATAGCAGGAGAGCTGAAAAGATACGGTATAAACGTAGCTGCCATACAAGAGACCAGATGGAAAGGAAGCGGCGAATTAGAAAACAAAAACCTCAGCCTCAAATACTCAGGGAGCGAAAGACAAGGGCAATACGGAATAGCATTTATGATACTCGGAGATGTAAGGCAAAAAATACTACAATTTAGACCGATAAGTAACAGACTTGCATACTTGCGCATAGAAGCAAAGCCAAGCAATTTGTCACTACTAAACGTATATGCGCCTACAGAAAATGCGAACAGAGAAGAAAAAGAAAAATGGTACGATGATATAGAGGAAGAAATAGAAAAGATACCCAAAGAAGACACGATCATGGTACTGGGAGACTTCAATGCCCAAATAGGAACAGAACAATACACAGAAATTGTAGCAGGAAGATACACAATACATGAAAGGACAAATGACAATGGACAACGATTATGCAACCTAGCAACAAGAACAGGCATGGTCATAAGCAGTACAAAGTTCCCGCATCCTAACAAACATAAAATAACATGGATATCACCAAATCTGCAAACTAAATCTCAGATAGACCATATTTTGATAAACAGGCGGAGACAATCTTCAATTAAGGACGTAAGATCCTACAGAGGAGCCTGTGCTGACTCAGATCATTTCATGGTAACAGCAAAAATAAAACAAAAAACATGCAGGAGTAAAAATAAAAGAAAACAAACGAAATGGGACATTGAAGAACTCAAAGAGGAGCAAGTAAGAAGGAGATATCAGGAAGAACTGGAAAAATATCTAAGAATGGATGACAATCAAGAATGTGTCGACGTGAAACGGGAGTGGAGCTGCATAAAAGACGCCATACAGGAAGCAGCAGAAAAAACAATTGGCAAAAAGAGGAAGGAGAAGAAAAAAGAATGGTACAACATCGAATGTCAAAAAATTATGAAAAAAAAAGTGGAAGCGAGATTAAAATGGATAAGAACGAACACGGCAGAAGACAGAGAAAACTACGAATTACTGAGAAATGAGGGCAAAAAAATTAACAGAAAACAAAAACGACAATGGATAGATCTAAAGATTCAGGAAATAGAGAACGAAAAATACAACAGAAATTCAAAAAAATTCTATAATAAAATAAAAGAAAGAAAACAATAGAACATTCAAAGGTAAATTAAAAGGAATAAAAAACAAACAAGGTAAAATTGTCGAGGAAGAGAAAGAGTATAAAGAAATATGGACAAGTCACTTTAAAGAATTACTAATTGAACCAGTTATAAATGATGAAATAGAAGACGTGGACGAAGAAGAAACGAACACACAGGAACCAACATTAGAAGAAGTAAAAAACATTATAACGACAGGGAATAATGGAAAGGCACCTGGGAAGGACGGAATAAATCTAGAACTAATAAAATACGGAGGAGACATATTGCATGAAAAAATACATGAATTGATTAAGAAAATATGGAAAGAGGAGACAATGCCGAACGAGTGGGAAATTGGACAGATTATAACGATCCATAAAAAAGGCGACCAGCATGAGTGTAAGAACTACAGAGGTATTACACTATTAAACGTTGCCTATAAAATATTATCGTCAATAATACAAAAAAGGTTAACAGATGAAACAAAAAATATCATAGGACAATACCAATGCGGTTTCGTAAAAGGCAGATCAACAACAGATGCAATACATACCATTAAACAAATCATGGAAAAAGCACACGAACATCAACATGAAATAGAAATATTATTTATAGACTTTGAACAAGCCTTTGACTCAATAAAGAGAAAGGAAATAATGAAAGCCCTAAAATATCAAGGAGTAAGTAAAAAACTAAGAAACCTAATAAAAATGTCTATGAATAAATCAAAAATAAGTATCCTAACACAAAAAGGGGAAACAGAAGAATTCGAAATAAATAAAGGAGTGAGACAAGGTGACTCACTGTCAGCAACACTATTTAACCTGACAGTAGATTTTGTGTTAAGAAAGATCCATAAGGGAAACCTAAGAGCATCAGGTTACCAACTAATCGCCTATGCAGATGATATAGCGATAGTAACAAAAACACGAAAAATCATGAAAAAATTATTAATGGAGATAGAAGAAGAGGGAAAGAAGATGGGACTAAGAATTAATGAAAAGAAAACAAAATTAATGAGACTCGGAAAAGCAGAACAAAACAGAGAGGTAAGGATAGGAAATAAAAAATTCGAGGAAGTACAGAAATTTAAATACCTGGGCGTTATGATAAATAACAAAGGGGAAAGGAAAACGGAGATCGAAGAAAGAATAACTGCGACAAACCGGGTATTCCAAGCAAATAGAAAACTACTAAAGAGTAAAATATTGACCAAACAAACAAAAATGAATATATATAAAACAATAATAAGACCAATAACGATGTATGCAGCAGAAACCATGACTATGACAAAAAAAGAAGAAGAGAAATTAAGGATAAATGAACGAAAGATAATAAGGACAATACTGGGTCCAGTGAGAATCGAAGAACAAGACTATAGAAGGAGAACGAATAAAGAAATTTTAGAAGAATTAAATGGTGAAGATATAGTAAAGAAAATAAAAGTACAAAGAACCAAATGGCTAGGTCACATATGGAGACAAGGACCAGAATCAGTATCAAAAGCTATGATATTGTGGCAACCAGGAGGAAAAAGGAGACGTGGTCGACCCAGATCGAAATGGTTAACTGAAGTAGAGGAGGACCTAAGAGGAGCAGGAATTACAAAATGGAAAGAGAGGGCAATAGACCGGAAGAAATGGAGACATATTAGTGAACAAATACAATGATCATGGGGACTGATCCACCCCGTAAAATGGATCTAGAAAGCGAAAGCGGCGAAACCCCACATGGGGTGTTAAGCCATATACTATACTATCTAAGCTCTCCACGTGGCAATTCATTGTGGCAAGCTGAAAATTCATCTAAAGGCGGAGACAGATATACGCGCCGCGAACTCCGCGCCGTGTGTGCGCCGCGCGTTCGTGGCGCGGTTATTGTTCGTTAAAATTTTTCATTTTGACGATCCAGAGGAAACTTACGAACGTTTAGTAATTGTAGATAATCATGTCTCTGTCCTGTACTTCTACTACATCTTATTTTGGTATTGTTCTGAAACTATTTTCTTGTGTCATCTTATGCAATTTACTATTTTATGTGGAATAAGCCACAGTTTGGGAACATTTCGGGAACTACCTTTTTCGCTTCCCGGCAACACAAATATAATGGTAGGGGAGCCCAAGCGGGGATTTTTGCAGTTACTCGAGCGCGTCAGATTATCATATGGGGAGAAACGTGGTACCCTGCAGATGTACCTCCACCATATATTGGCTCTTAACACAGGGGAGTTCGTTCAGGGGGGCCCGAAAAAAAATCTATCCTTAAAAATACTCGAAATTGTCAGATTAAGATAAGGTAAGTTAAGTACATGCAAAAGAGTCTATATTTCAAAAATATGACGATTTGAGCGGGGCTACGGAAATGGGTGAGTCAAAAAGTTTCACAAAAAAAAGCGAATATTTCGCGAAATGAACGTCAGATTGAAAAACTAAAAACTACGTGTTCAATATTTTTCAAAAATCTATCGAAAAATACCAAACTTGAACCCCAAGGAGAGGGGTGGGGGGTAAATTTAAAATTTTAAATACAAATCCCGCGATCTTTCGCAAAATAAACATCATATCGAAAAACTGCAAAATACTTATCAATATTTTTGAAAAATCTATCGAATGGTTCCAAACACGACGCCCCACGGAGGTGAGGTGGGGGGTTACTTTAAAATCTTAAATGGTAGACCCCGTTTCTTATTGCAGATTTGGATTGTTTGTATAAAAATAAACAATTTTTATTTGAAACATTTTTTTGAATTATGGATAGATGGCGCTATAATCGGTAAAAAGATTGTTGGAAATGGAAAATTAAATTACAAAATGGGAAGTCCCCACTAAAATGGAAAATTTTACTTAACTTTTTTGGTTTTACTACCTAATAATCACAACCCAATAGGTCCAATAGTACCTTTTTGGCTTTCCGGTGACCCAATTATAATATATCTGCTTGTTCCAACTCCGTTGCTTCACCAGAAGCGAAGTTAGAAAACTATTGGGTCTTCCAAGTTGTGCGTTACCTTTTTGGCTTTCCGGTGACTCAATTATAATATATCTGCTTGTTGCAACTCAGTTGCTTCACCAGAAGCGAAGTTATTAAACTATAGGCTCTTCCAAGTTGTGCGTTACCTTTTTCGTTTTCCGGTGACCCAATTATAATATATCTGCGTGTTTTAACTCCGTTGCTTCACCAGAAGTGAAGTTAGAAAACTATTGGGTCTTCCAAATTGTGCGTTACCTTTTTGACTTTCCGATGACCCAATTATAATATATCTGCTTGTTCCAACTCCGTTGCTTCACCAGAAGCGAAGTTAGAAAACTATTGGGCCTTCCAAGTTGTGCGTTACCTTTTTGGCTTTCCGGTGACCCAATTATAATATATCTGCTTGTTCCAACTCAGTTGCTTCACCAGAAGCGAAGTTAGGAAACTATAGGCTCTTCCAAGATGTGCGTTACCTTTTTCGCTTCCCGACGACACAATTGTAACATATATACTTGTTCCAACTCCGTTGCTTCACCAGAAGCGAAGTTAGAAAACTATTGGGCCTTCCAAGTTGTGCGTTACCTTTTTGGCTTTCCGGTGCCCCAATTATAATATATCTGCTTGTTCCAACTCAGTTGCTTCACCAGAAGCGAAGTTAGGAAACTATAGGCTCTTCCAAGATGTGCGTTACCTTTTTCGCTTCCCGACGACACAATTGTAACATATATACTTGTTCCAACTCCGTTGCTTCACCAGAAGCGAAGTTAGAAAACTATTGGGTCTTCCAAGTTGTGCGTTACCTTTTTGGCTTTCCGGTGACCCAATTATAATATATCTGCTTGTTCCAACTCAGTTGCTTCACCAGAAGCGAAGTTAGGAAACTATAGGCTCTTCCAAGATGTGCGTTACCTTTTTCGCTTCCCGACGACACAATTGTAACATATATACTTGTTCCAACTCCGTTGCTTCACCAGAAGCGAAGTTAGAAAACTATTGGGTCTTCCAAGTTGTGCGTTACCTTTTTGGCTTTCCGGTGACCCAATTATAATATATCTGCTTGTTCCAACTCTGTTGGTTCACCAGAAGCGAAGTTAGAAAACTATTGGGTCTTCCAAGTTGTGCCTTACCTTTTTCGCTTTCCGGTGACATAATTATAATATATCCGCTTGTTTCAACTGCGTTGCTTCACCAGACACGAAGTTAGAAAACTATAGGTTCTCCAAGTCGTGCGTTACCTATTTCGCTTTCCGGTGACACATAATATATATCTGCTTATGAATATTTTTTTGATATTGATAACTATTTCCGAAGTGAAAGGCGAAAGGTCAAATAAACTTGATTTCAAACTCGAATTGTGGCTTATGCCCAAATAAAATAGTAAATCTTGTTTTTAATACACGTTATTTTTAGTACAACAATGAACTGACATTTTTTAAAAAGGTCCGCATGTACATTTTTTTATTTCATCTTCTATTTCCGTTCAGATCGGATTTAAGTTGTTTCTAAATTATATGGTTCTTTATTGAGGATCCCACAATAATGATTTTCCACGGTAAACATCAATAAGTTAGATATTTCCTACAGTTCCGACCATTCCATTACTAACAAATATTCAACTCATGCGCGCCAAAACCAACAAACCACTCGCAAACCCGTCCAAATACGTATTGCGAACCATCAAAGCGTTTGTTGAAAAACCGACAGAATTTAGATCGTGGTGCGCCGTGTGCGAGCCGTTTGTGCACCACTTGAAAACACGTACTAATCTGACGAACATGCTGCGCGCGAGCGGCTCGCACACCGCGCAGAGGGCATATGTATCTCCGCCTTAAGACTCAATGGTTCAACGTGTATATTTCGTAAGCTGAGCTTAAAGCACGTCTTAAGTTTAAGATTTGTCTGTGACTTTTCAGTAAGTATAGTCAAGGTATTCAATCTTTGCTTTTCCGAAGATTGGGTACTACGAATGTCGATACATTGAGCTTGGGTTATAAACAATGCTATATTGTTTACAACTCGAAGTAAGGAAAAACTTGCGTGGATACGTGACAATCTAAGAAGCGTGAGGAACCTGGAATATGAATTAATACCAATGAGACAAAAGTAGTTTTTATCGGTAAAGCCAACAACAAAAGACTGGAAACTCTGACTTCTGTCAGAGAAACGCTGACTTCGTCAGAGCTCCCTGTCGCAAACACAGGGAGCTCTGACATATATATGTCAGAGGCTGGAAGACTGGAAACTCTGACTTCTGTCAGGGAAACTCTGACTTCTGTCAGAGCTCCCTGTCACAAACACAAGGACTGTCCTAAACTCACCAAAATATGGAAAATCACACGATTAGCAAAAAAATACTAAAATCAATTAGGCTAACATTTGTTTTCCCAATATTTTTGCACATGTTCCATCAATTATTATAAAAGGCCTTTGGATATTGAATACCCGATATACCAATGGTTTTCTTATCAAAGCGTCATAGAACCATCTCATAGCAACACTAAGTTGTCGTATTGCAGATGAATTACTCTGCTAAATGTTCGCCTGTAGGCCCCTGATCGGTATCAATGAGACCTACATAAGACAGAGACAGAGACCGTGACCGAAGTTATCTCCTTGCTGGCCCCAGTTTAAATTATTTTTTACTCAGAAAATTCATCCATTAAGGATGATAGCTTAGGCGGTAGCATGTCTGACTTCCACGCAGGTGGGCCGGGGTTCCAAACCCAGCGTCGCGCCGGCGCGCGAGTCATTTAGACATTTTTAAATGTCTATAGGCCCCAGGTCGACTCAGCCTGAATAAAATGAGTACCTTGGGTAAAACCAGGGGTAATAATAGAAGGTTGAAGCGTAGCACTGGCCCTGTTACTTGTTACCTTCCTTGTATACCGTATACTCTGGGCTGATTAGCAAAATACAAGGAAATTATTCACCAGCAATTTTATTGCTGGAATCGAACCTTATGATTATATATATTAATAATATAGGTATGCAAAGTCCACAGATAGTGTGCTACTTTTTTTATAAACAAAATGGCGCCCGAAAATCGTGTCTTTTTCAATTTTTGCTCTATAACTCCAAAGATTTTAATTTTACAGCAAAAATACCCAAATAAAAATTCACTGTAATTAAATTCTGCATAGAGACGTGTTTTTCCCGATTTACTTCGACGAAAATTTTTCCTGGAAAATGTGGGTTTTTCCAAAAAAATCTTTAATTTTTAACTAGAATTTTAGAGAAGTAATTGTTTATCAATAATTAAATAACTTGGTAACGTAAAAGCTCTTTTCGTATAGATTATAATTCCAGAAGCCGATGGAAATTGAATAAACAGTTTACTATAATAACCACACTAATTATGATACATAAGAATAACTATGATTCTTGTATAAAAAGACACTGTACCTCTCTAATGTACTTCACAGAATTGAAATTGGACTATTTAAGCGGCCACAGGAATATTTTAAAATTATAAACGATTTTTTAGCTTACAAACAATTAGAATATCTCGGGAGTAATATAAAAGCTCTTTTCGTATAGATAATTCTCGAAGCCGATGGAAATTGAATAAACAGCTTAGCAACAATTGAATTGATAATTAAAAACTTACGGTCGCTATAATAACCACAATAATTATGATAGATAAGAATGACTACGATTTTTGTATAAACAGACACTGTACCTATCTAATGTACCTTACAGAATTGAAATCATACTATTTAAGCGGCCTCGGGAATTTTTTAAACTTATATACAATTTTTTGGCTAATAAACAAATAGAATATCTCGGAAAATATTAAATTAAGTGAAATCATGAAAACAGTATTAGAAAAAAAGCAGTAGGACGCTTCTTTTAAAAGAAGAAACTTTTAATTGTGATGAGTGGTTCCTGAGACACAATCGGTCAAAGTTGACCGGTTTTACGGCATAGATATTATAAACAATAGATAAAACCACCACCTTTTTATTTTTGTTCTCTTTCTCCACACCAATTTTGATATATTTAAAATACCCATAACATATATTATTAAAATTAAAACTATCGATATTACGAGTGAAAATTGCCAAAAATAGCAAAATTCCAATCAAAAATTAGGTTGGACAAAATGTAATCTCAAAGTTCAAAATCGGTATACGTTAAAAAAATGCATTTTCTCGGCTTCCCATGGAGCAATTTTCTTCATTCTTTTTTGTTCCCAAGTAACTCGAGTAGAGCCATCTAACTGACTCATTATTCAATGTCAAACTTGCTTTGGTTTTGTTATAATAGATTAATTTATTTATAAGAAAAGAAACCTACATATTTTTCCAGTTGTAGACTTTTTTTAGATAAACTTAATACAAGTGTACCCTTTAACGTTAAAAACACAAATATTCTCATTTAAAAGCTGTATAATTATTTAAACAATTTTTATTTAAACAAATTAAAAATTTTTGTTATAATCAATAAATTAATTTATTATAACAAAACAAAAGCAACTTTGGCCTTTAAGAATACATTAGTTAGATGGCTCTACTCGAGTTACTTGAGAACAAAAAAGAATGAAAAAAATTGCTCCATGGGAAGCCGAGAAAATGCATTTTTTTAACGTATACCGATTTTGAACTTTGAGATTACATTTTATCCAACCTAATTTTTGATAGGAATTTTGCTATTTTTGTCAATTTTCACTCGTAATATCGATAGTTTTTATTATAATAATATATGCTATGAGTATTTTAAAGATATGAAAATTGGTGTGGAGAAAGAGAACAAAAATAAAAAGGTGATGGATTGAAAATTATGATCCTATTGTTTATATCTTTGCCGTAAATGCTGGTCAACTTTGACCAGTTGTGTCTCAGGAGAACTCATCATAATTAAACGTTCTTTCTTTTAAAAGAAGCGTTCTGCCGCTTTTTTCAATACCGTTTTCATATTTTAAATTAATTAAATATTTCCCGAGATATTCTATTTGTTTGTAAGCTAAAAAATCGTTTATAATTTTAAAATATTCCTGTGGCCGCTTAAATAGTCCAATTTCAATTCTGTGAAGTACATTAGATAGGTACAGTGTCTTTTTATACAAGAATCATAGTTATTCTTATGTATCATAATTAGTGTGGTTATTATAGTAAACTGTTTATTCAATTTCCATCGGCTTCTGGAATTATAATCTATACGAAAAGAGCTTTTACGTTACCAAGTTATTTAATTATTGATAAACAATTAATTATCTAAAATTTTAGTTAAAAATTAAAGATTTTGTTGGAAATATGCGCACTGTCCGGGGGAAATTTTTGTCGAAGTAAATCGGGAAAACACGTCTCTATGCAGAATTTAATTACGGTGAATTTTTATTTGGGTATTTTTGGTGTAAAGTTAAAATATTTGGAGTTATAGAGCAAAAATAAAAAAAACACGATTTTCGGGCGCCATTTTGTTTATAAAAAAGTAGCACACTATCTGCGGACTTTGCATACCTATATTATTAATATATACAATCATAAGATTCGATTCCAGCAATAAAATTGCTGGTAAATAACTTTTTCCAAAAATAGCCTATTCTCCGATAATCTGCCCAGACTATAGGTCCTAGATATAGTAGACTATCCTGCTATAATCCCAAAGCCGCGTTAGCGGTGTAAATCGGGAGACTATTATTATTAAAATTCATCTATTTCTGACTCCTCTTTTATGTCATCTCTTTCTGTCTTTGTGTCTATTTTATTTCCACGAGTTAGGACTAAATGGTGTCAGGCACGTCAGTGCGCCGTACTAGAGCGATGAGTCCCAGAATTCTGTGTCATTCCTGTCCAGATAACCACAAAGTTAAACTCAAAGATTATGGATCCCGACAAATTTACAATTAAAAGCAAAAAAGAATGTTATATAAAAACCAGCATTGTGCAATATTTTTACGTATTGTTTAAAGCAGGGGTGGGCAAACTTTTTTTAATAAAGACCTCAAAAGGTTTTTGGTCTATTACCAAGGGCCGCAATGTTTTCGAAATTTAACTTTGGGGGGGGGGGGGATGTTAAGCAATTATTTTTTAATTTGTTTGAAACTATGGTAGAATTATTTTATTTTTAAATTAAATAAACATATTCAGTACAATTCAAAAAATATCCGAAAAAAGTGTTTCAAGACAAACTATTGAAAAATAAGCCAACAGTGGCAAATTTTTACCGACACCGATTAACAAAATGAATTTTTCAGTAGACATCAGAACTCGTTATTGGATCATTAGAAACAAAAAATTCAAAAATATTTTATTAGCTTATGAGTTTCTCGAGATAACACTGTCGAGTTTTTTAGTTTTGACGATTTTTGCGTTTTTGATATATCACTCAGAGTGAATAAGTGAAATACCGAAATAGTGAAACTCAAGACATTTGTTATTGATACCTTACGAAATATCTAGAGAAAATTTATGAAAAATTTCAGGTGAATCTGTCAAGTAGCGTTTGAGTTACAATGTCCACCGCTTATAAAAAGCAGTTTAGCAGTTTTGAGAAAAACACGTTTAGTTTTGACAACTTTTAGGCCTTGTTCAGATAGGGCGGTTTACCAACGTTTGACGCCGCGGTTTACCTGAAAAACCCAACCGCCGCGGTTCAAGTTGCCAAGAAACAAATGGAATCGTACATATGCAACCTCTCCGTCGTCAAATCGCGGCGGTTGTAAGTTAAGACTAGGGGAGAAATGAGACCGCCAGTCAATCGTTCTCATGTGTACGATGCAAAAGTCGGCTAACCGCGGCGTCAACCGCTGGCAAACCGCCTACATGAAAACAAGCGCCATTTTCAATTTCTTCTGTCTGTCAAATCGTAAAGTGATGCACATCGGAATATGTTTTTAAATCGCAGAGTAATTTACAAAATCCACGAGGAAAATTTCCTGTAGTTGGCTGTATACCATTACAAAAACATAAAATCCTTTATAAAAGGACATATACATCAAAGACAGAACTAGTTTTCAATCGGTTGACCGATCATCATCAGTGCAATCCTAAAATGTGTACAACCAGATAAAATGATGCAAAGTATTTGAAATGTTGACTAAGGTTAAAAAAAAAATTTATAGGTTATACTCACTTAGAATCTACATGCAAGCCACCAAAGTAAAAATAACAGGGTAAAAACCCTTTACAATTGATCCGTCATCGGAACATATGACTAAGATATGAATTATAACATGGATGATTAAGATATCCAATGTTTTTCGCCCGAGGTACCAATGAGCTCTATCTGACAAGTTCACATCATGACTGTATGGAAGCAAGTGATTTTGATAACGGAAATTCTGAATGGTGACATGACAAGAATGACAGTTCCACAGGAAGTTATAATTTCCCTGTTGTTTTGTGGTATTTATTGTAAAATTTGTTAAATTAATAACAATTAAAACAGTCGTTCCCACTGTGGTAGATAGTCTGTAAAAATGGAAATAGACTTGATGTAAATGTTAAAATATTGTAATGGAGGAAGTAGGCAAACCACATTACACATAATACAGACAACTTAATAAACGTTATCAAACCCTTTATATGTGATATCTAGGGCTTAGAAAAGCAGTTGTGTGTTTATTTAAAAGTTATCAATTATATTAGAATAATTGGAAATTGTTATAGTATGTGGAAGTACCATAAAAATCACTGTGTGGGTGACAAAGGTGTAGAACTGTTTTCTGATCTGGGAGGGATATATAATACAAGCTAAGATACATGCCACCATTTCTCAAGATCCCTGCATATCGCCTGGAACTCTAAGGGTTCGACAAAACAGACCAATATATGAGATAGCTAACGTAGGGGAGAGGAGTGGTGTTATAAATTTATGAGAATATAATTAAAATGTAACATGAACGGGACCAAGAAAGAGTAGTGAGACTATTAAATTTAATTGCAATATGATTAAATTGATTAGATTAAATTTAATAGTCTCACTACTCTTTCTGGGTCCCGTTCATGTTACATTTTAATTATATTCTCATAAATTTATAACACCACTCCTCTCCCCTACGTTAGCTATCTCATATATTGGTATGTTTTGTCGAACCCTTAGAGTTCCAGGCGATATGCAGGGATCTTGAGAAATGGTGGCATGTATCTTAGCTTGTATTATATATCCCTCCCAGATCAGAAAACAGTTCTACACCTTTGTCACCCACACAGTGATTTTTATGGTACTTCCACATACTATAACAAGTTCCAATTATTCTAATATAATTGATAACTTTTAAATAAACACACAACTGCTTTTCTAAGCCCTAGATATCACATACAGTGTGTCAATTTAAAAACTTACAATGGCTATATCTCACGAACAAAAGCTGATATCAAAAAATGCTTGAAACCGTTTCTAGGATAGTAAGGGGGAACTAAAATGACATGAAAGAAAACTCACCCCCATCAACCCCCTAGGCCCCACCCATCACAACCAAAAAAGTTTAAATTGCAAACCCCTACTTGTGATACATCATTGAAAAGACTATAAAAAATGCTATCCAATGGTATAAATAATAATTACACAGGGTGAAGCAATAATTGTGAAACTTTGGCTTAAATGAAAAATTTACTAAGGTTTTGTTGAATTACAAATTGATTAAAAATGTCAATTAAGTAAATATTTAATGTGAATTCCGTTGTTTGGTAAACAATAATACAGCCTATTTTCAAATTCTGCACGAAATTTGGCAAATGTTCTAGTAATAGGGCGACATGCTTGAGTAATTCTTTCTCGCAATTCCCCAAGTGATGCAAGTTGAGTTTTATAAACAACTGATTTAAGGTAACCCCATAGAAAATAGTAATATACTATCCTACTATAAAAAGTACCATCCAATGGTATAAATAATAATTATACAGGGTGTTAATATCAGCTGGCTTACTATGACTTTTGTATTTGTAATGCTATCTCCCGGACTATTATTTTAAATGGTAAATGTCCGCTCGAACTTTTTTTTGTTGAATTAGAACTTAATTTGCTATTTTTGCCTTAAATCAGTTGTTTATAAAACTTAACTTGCGTCACTTGGCAAATTGCGAGAAATAATTACTCAAGTATGTCGCCCTATTACTAGAAAAACATTTGCCAAATTTCGTGCAGAATTTGAAAATAGACTGTATTATTGTTTACAAAACAACGGAACCCACTTTGCACATTTACTTAATTGACATTTTTATCAAATTTGCAATTCAACAAAACCTCATTAAATTTTTCATTTAAGCCAAAATTTCACAATTATTGCGTCACCCTGTATAATTATTGTTTATACCACTGGATAGCATTTTTTATAGCCTTTTCAATGATGTATCACAAGTAGGGGTTTGCAATTTAAACTTTTTTGGTTGTGGTGGGTGGGGCCTAGGGGGTTGATGGGGGTGAGTTCTCTTTCATGTCCTTTTAGTTCCCCCTTACTATCCTAGAAACGGTTTCAAGCATTTTTCGTCTTCAGCTTTTGTTCGTGAGATATAGCCATTGTAAGTTTTAAAATTGACACACTGTATAAAGGGTTTGATAACGTTTATTAAGTTGTCTGTATTATGTGTAATGTGGTTTGCCTACTTCCTCCATTACAATATTTTAACATTTACATCAAGTCTATTTCCATTTTTACAGACTATCTACCACAGTGGGAACGACTGTTTTTATTGTTATTAATTTAACAAATTTTACAATAAATACCACAAAACAACAGGGAAATTATAACTTCCTGTGGAACTGTCATTCTTGTCATGTCACCATTCAGAATTTCCGTTATCAAAATCACTTGCTTCCATACAGTCATGATGTGAACTTGTCAGATAGAGCTCATTGGTACCTCGGGCGAAAAACATTGGATATCTTAATCATCCATGTTATAATTCACATCTTAGTCATATGTTCCGATGACGGATCAATTGTAAAGGGTTTTTACCCTGTTATTTTTACTTTGGTGGCTTGCATGTAGATTCTAAGTGAGTATAACCTATAAAATTTTTTTAACCTTAGTCAACATTTCAAATACTTTGCATCATTTTATCTGGTTGTACACATTTTAGGATTGCACTGTATGATGATCGGTCAACCGATTGAAAACTAGTTCTGTCTTTGATGTAGCCCTGTATAGGGATTTTAACAAATATACCTTTTATAAAGGATTTTATGTAATTTACAAAAGAAAATGAAACAGTTGTTGAACGTTTCTCACTACGCTCAACAAGCTGTTGCAAAGCGAGTCGAAGGTAGGGATATTAAACATGCTGTATTTCTGGTAGTTTTCCTACAGTCAAACTGAAATTCTTAGAATATTTTTGAAAGTATATATTTTCATACAAAATAATAAAAAAAAATCTAAAATTTCAAAATCAAACCATATCCCTACCCCCTATACCACATTCGCACTTATTTAATCAAGGTATTTGTCGCAAATATACAGGGTGTTTCATTGAGAAACGGGAATAAGTACTTAAATTGTGAATAGAGGTCACTAAGGCGGTTCTAGATATACTACATTTATTACCTCAATGATTTTTATAACTGAGTTACAGGGTGTTTTATCGATTTTGTCCATGTGTTTCTGGAAGCATAACTTTAAAACCACCTTGTATATTTTTTGATATTTGACATAGATATCTCTCATTTAAAATCCAAACCACCCAACTGCTAATCACAAGAATAATACAGATCCGGACTAAATGAAATTATTGGGAAATAATTGGACTGATTCTTTCTTTTTTATAAATATGATCAATGAATAGTTTGAATTTCATTACAAAAGTTTCATTTTGCGATGAACACTTATAAATTTAGCAAAGTAGCAGTGTTTAGTTTCTAAATAATTTCCCCCCTTAATTCACAGCATCTTTAAGAACCTTTTCTAAACTTAATTATCAAATATGATTGTTGATTGTGGTATAAGATATCAGTATGTTCTGTCTCTAACTTTTCCAAAAATGCTTTGAATTCACGATGATTTAATCCTATTGAACTAATACAGTTAACAATATTAGTGATAACTGAAATGACGTTTTCCACTTGCAAAACATTTTTGCACAATATCTGATGATGGATTATGCAGTGAAGAATAATAAATCATGTTCTGGAAACTGTTGAACGTAATCTTTAAGTTTTCTCAACGTTACAATATTTGCTCCTCTTAGATTTGGTGCTCCGTCAGTTGTTTTTACTAGGTGGTTACGGGTTAATTCAAAATTTTCCACACAGTTCCTGACTACTTCGAAAATATCATTTTCATTTGTTGAAATTTCATGGATATCATTGAGAGAGCCGATAAGCCTCTGTGCCAAAAACCCAAATCATTGCTCGCGTTATAGTGAAAATTTGCGGAAAAATCACCCGCTGCGAAAGTGATAATATTAATAGCTGCATTATCTATCTATATTTAATTATCAATATTAGCAATAATTAGAAAAAATCTTGAAGTGAAAATAATTCACTTTTTCTTCTCGGGTCGCAAAAAAATGTCTAAAGGGCCGCATGCGGCCCGCGGGCCGCACTTTGCCCACCCCTGGTTTAAAGGTTATAAATACCCTAATACCGAACACAAAACCCAGTGTTTGGTCCTTCCATTGTTCCGTGAAATATTTTTTGTCTTACTTTTAATAACTTTTTCTTGTGTCTTAAAGGGGCGATGGCGAATCCAAAAAGTTGCTGTAAAGGAAAGCTTAAAAGCACGCCACGTGGAAAAGACGCAGTGGCAACGACGGATTTGTTGGTCGTTAAAATTAATTAGTTTCGTCAGAGCTCGAACGCAAACAAACTGAGCGGGGAACTTGGCAAGTTGGAAGAAGTTCGGAGAATATCTGGGGGTATAAAACAGTTTAATTTTGAATAATTTAGCGCTGGGTGCAGTTCGAAGTGTTAGTTTATAGTAAACTGCCTACGGACCGGTTATGAAGGTATTTCTGTAAACGAAAACATTGGTTATATTAAAAGAAAACATTACACGATAATTTAAAATTATAATATATAGATCATATTACATAATTATAATAATGTATAACTCTGCCTGGTTAGGTGTGGGGTGAACTGAGTAGCTTCACACATGATCCAGCCGGTACCAAGCCCGGATAAAAGAGGAAGGGAGAGGAGTAACACCTCTATAAAAAACCAGGGTTTAGCTGGCCCGGCTAATAGCACCCTGTAAGGGCTCCTTGTCTAGGGTTACAGATAAACCGAATGATTGCCGGAATAAGCAATCCTCCACTTACTGATCAACGGCTTCGGGCGGATGAGTTAGTAAGTGTTTCGGGCACTCTTTTGCCCTGGAGTTGAGAAATCGGCTCCGAAGGCGGATGAACCAACAATGTGTCAACGGCATAAGGATCAAGCAGGCAAACGGAAAACCACTTGATTACATATTCCAGAGCACGTTATGTAATAACAAAGGAAAGTAATATAGTGCTATGCGATCCGGCAAGCAGGCGCCACGTCGATTCCGGGTCGACGGGTGTGAAATGGACGACCGGGCAGATGGATGTGGGCAACCAGGCTACATCTGCGAAATTGGTGACTGGAAACCCAAAATTAAAATTACGCACAAAACACCGTATAGCCACATGGAACGTACGAGGTCTGCTAGAACCAGGAAAACTACATATCTTAGAACGAGAGCTTATTAGAGAAAAAGTAGACATATGTGGGGTTTCAGAAACACACTGGGAAGGCCAAGGACACTGGGAATCCAACTACTATAAAATATTCATGTCGGGAGCCAATAAAACTGGTTAAAATGGCGCAGCAATACTGGTACGGAAGAACCTCGCAAAATGTGTATATGAATATCTCCCACTAAATGAGCGCCTAATTAAAATTACTCTTGATGGACAGCCAACAAAGGTTCATGTACTACAAGTATATATGCCAACATGCGACGGGACAGATGAAGAAGTAGAAGAGATGTACCAGTTAATAAACAGTAACATCGCTAACATACTCAAAAAAGAGCCAGTCGTAATATTGGGTGACTGGAACGCAAAAATAGGCAAAACAACATCAGAAGAACTGCTGAAAGGAACAGTTGGTGGGTTTGGAATAGGCGAACGAAATGAGAGAGGAGAAAGGCTATTACAATTTGCCATCGATACTGAACTTAGTATCACGAACACCATGTTTAAACATCACCCGCGAAGACTATCAACTTGGACTTCACCAGGGGGAAGATATAAAAATCAAATAGATTATATTCTTGTCAGCAAACGATGGAAAAGTTCGGTAGTAAACGTAAAGACAAAACCAGCGGCGGATTGCGGAACAGACCATAAACTGTTACAATCCGAATTCCGTATCAAATTTTGTAAGAAAATTGAAACAACTAGAACAATTAAATATATTCCTAAAGAGCCTGGAAAATACAAAGAAACACTAAGACATAGTAACACACCAAACATTACTGGCGATCCCAATCAAACATGGGAACATACAAAGACGTAGACGCAATAAATATTACAAACCCCAAAGAATCCCAACGGAAAGAAAAACACTGGATGACTGATGAGACACTGAACCTAGTAGAAGAACGAAGAAATATTATAAACAACGCTGCAAATCCAACAGAATCTGAAAACAAGGTAGCAGATGTAAACAGACGCATAAAATCATCAAGTAGAAGAGACAAAAATAATCACATTAAAGAAATATGCAAACAACTAGAAGAACACGCCGACCGTCAAGAATCTAGAGAACTGTTTGCCAAAGTGAAATACTTAACTAAAGAGTTTAAACCACAAAGGCAGGTCATTAAAGATAACTTGGGAACGATCATCACCAATGCAGAGGGCATAGCAGCGACATGGAAACAATACTGTGAAATGCTGTTTCATAGTGATCATGAAGATGTCAACCCAGAAGAAATAAATGACGAAAAGGAACCACATATTTTAAAATCGGAAATAGAAACCGCAATAAAAAAATTGAAAACTGGAAAATCTCAAGGAGAAGACGGAATCACGGCGGAAGCATTTAAAGAAATGGGAGACATAGGAGTTGAAGTGATGTTCAAACTGTGTAATGATATCTGGAACACAGGAAAATGGCCAGATGATTGGTGTAAGCTTACTTTCATACCCATTTATAAGAAAGGCTCACCAACTGATTGTAATAACTACCGCACTATAGCCCTGATCTCCCACGCAAGTAAAGTCCTTCTAACTATAATTAACAAGAGATTAAAATCAATACTTTTACCACAGATCCCACAAGAACAATGTGGATTTGTCCCTGGAAGAGGTACACGAGAACAAATTCTTAATCTCAGACAAATTATAGAAAAATCTAGAGAATTTATTATAGAAACATATTTGTGCTTCGTCGACTACTCGAAAGCGTTCGATAATGTAAAGTGGCATAAAATGTGGGGAATATTGAGAGACATGGGTACCCCCGAACATCTAATATACCTGCTGAAACAACTGTATATCAACAACACAGCAAACGTAAGAGTCAACAACACATACTCCGATAATTTTAAACTAAAAGCCGGTGTTCGTCAAGGATGTATTATCTCTCCCACGTTATTCAATATATATAGCGAACACATCATGCGCATTGTATTCGACGGATGGCTAGGAGGAATATCAGTCGGAGGCCGAAAAATCAGCAATCTCCGCTATGCTGACGACACTTTAGTACTGGCATCATCAACAAATGAACTTGAATACATCATGTACAGACTAGATACTATTAGTCGTGATTATGGACTTAAAATTAATGCACAGAAGACCAAGGTAATGATAATCGATCGAATTAGAAATAACCAGCCGGAAATATGAAACGTAGCGGGGTTTGAAGTGGTAAGCCGTTTCAATTACTTAGGTTCTGTTATCACAAACAATGGTGGATGCGAAGAAGAAATACGCCGACGCCTTACAATGGCCAGATCAGCAACGGTCAAACTCACTAAAATATGGAAAGATACGGCCATAACCAGGAACACGAAACTGCGCCTGGTACGGACGCTTATCTTTCCTATCGCTACCTATGCTTCGGAGCTACTATTCGCAGACGACATGGTATTGATAGCAGAAAACAGAGAAGACCTACAGAACGATCTTGAAATCCTAGAAGAAGAACTATCAAACATAAATATGAAATCGTTAAATCAGTAGTTAGACCAACAATCATGTATAGCAGCGCGACATGGACATTGACGGGGAGACAAAAATTCAGAGCCAATGCTATGGAAATGAGGTTCCTGAGGAAAATAGCAAACAGAAAGAGGACAGACAAAATACGAAACGAAACAATTAGGCAAAACCTAAAACTGGAACCTATCAATGAAAAAATAGTGGAGGGACAACTTAGATGGTTCGGGCACGTGTGTAGAATGTCGAACGAGAGGCTTAAAAAACGAGGTGTTCGAAACGAGAGTGTAGGGGAAAAACAAAAGAGGACGACCAAGAGTTATGTGGGTAGATGAAATCAGGAAAGAAGTCGAGAATAAAGGATTGACATTGGAAAGTGCAAGAAACCTAACGCAAGATCGGAAAACATGGAGACTACAATGCCAAACTCAACTCCACCAGTCTTACACCTAAAGGTAGAAAGGCTTAGGACTAAGTTAAGTAACACGAGATTATCAGGGAAGAGCGTTAACCAAGCAGGCCGCTTAACCTTCTCTGTCAGTACATCCATAACCACATTAAAGAGGTAGGGACTCACTGAAGTGCCTTGATGTAAAGCGTCACGAAAACTTTCGGTTAATCCGACACAAATTCTTCCTTTGGTATGCTGTGCATCATACATATCCCTCATGGGCCTTAGATACTTATCAGGAACCCATTGATCTCTCATACATCTCTATAGCTAGGAACTTGTCTAGGAACTGTATGGTACGCCTTCTCAAGATTTATAAATAATAAATATAGCTCTCTTCTTTTCGTCGTCTTTCTCTATCAACTGTCTTAAGCAAACAAGGCATCTGTTTTCTTTTCTGCCATAAAGCCAAACTGTCCTTTCCCTATCAATGTCATTCACCTTAATATTCACTCTGCATTTCTTCTTCAAATATTCATTTGGTGCGACACAAACTTTATTCTTTTGTAGTTCTTACAATCCTGAATGTACCCTTTATCTTTATACAATAAGACTAACACACCTTCAATTATCCGGCGTCCTTTTTTTCTCATATAGCGTACTCATTACTTGCCACAAAATATCAATCGCTTCTTATCCTAGAGCCCTCCAAGCCACCAGAGGTATCTGTTAGGTCTTACCGCCTTACCAATCTTCGTCCTATTTAACGCTTTGAAAACCTCTCTCTAATGGTGTTCCTCGTGTATCAATTTTCTAAAGTAGGTACTCATACTATCTTTGCTTTGTTGCTGAGAGAGAAAGGGACTGAGAGGAAAGATATACAAGAGTGTGATGAGACCTGTGTTGGTGTATGGTGGTCAAGTGTGGCCTACAAAGAAGATTCAGGAAAATAAAGAGCCGAGTAACTAGTGTCTCGAAAAAGGACTCAACAACAAATACTGCAATTGTTTTGCCACGTGAGACGTAGAATTGTGCGACGAATTATAGAGTTGTTGGAAGCTGATGGCAGGAGAGGAAAACCGAAGAGAAGATGGAAAGAGTAGGTGGCCAAGGACGTGAGAGAGAGAGGAACAGAGGGTGAGAGAGAGGTTTAGGCGAGAAAAATACGAGGGATAGAAATGAGCGACAAAAAAGGTAAGGAATAGCCAATGAAAAGGGAACAGCTAGGGAAGAAAATGAATGAAAGTAGACAACTCTCTCCCAATTCCGAATAAAATGTAGTATTATTATTTATAATATTATGAATAAAAATATATATTCTGGGCTAATTAGCAAAATTCATGGAAAAGTTATTTAAAAGCAATTTTATTGCTGGAATCGAATTACAAGATCCTATATATTAATAATATAGGTATGCAAAGTCCGCAGATAGTGTGCTACTTTTTTTATAAAGAAAATGGCGCCGACAAATCGTATTTCTTCAATTATTGCTCTATAACTCCGAAGATTTTAACTTTACAACAAAAACACTCAAATAAAAATTCACCGCAATTAAATTCTGTATGGAGATATGTTTTTCACGATTTGCTCCGACGAAAATTTTCTTCGAAAAATGCGGGTTTTCCTAAAAAGAACTCCAATTTTCAAATAAAGTTTTAGGTAAGTGATTATTAACCAATAATTAAATAACTTAGTGACATCAAATTGTCTTGGTATAGATTGTAATTCCAGAAGCCGGTGAAAATTAAACGAATATTTTAGCAACAATTCAATTGTTAATTAACAATTTATCATCGCAATAATAACCAAAATAATCATGATTCGTTGTTCAAACTTATAAAGATTGTAAAGATGAGATTTTTATTTAATATTTTATCGACAAAATATAAATTTTTCTTTTTTTTGCATAATCTTTAAATTTTGAAAAAAAAAATAGTTATAATACGCTGGTCTAATTAGTAAAATACAAAGAAAGGTTATTTACCAGCAATTTTATTGCTGGAATCGAATTATAAGATCCTATATATTATTAATATAGGTATGCAAAGTCCACAGATAGTGTGCTACTTTTTTATAAAGAAAATGGCGCCGACAAATCGTATTTTTTTCAATTATTGCTCTATTACTCCGAAGATTTTAACTTTACACCAAAAACACTCAAATATAAATCACCCCAATTTAATTCTACATAGAGGCATGTTTTTCCCGATTTGCTTCGACGAAAATTTTCCTCGGAAAATGTGGGGTTTCCCAACAAAATCTCGAATTTTCAAATAATTTTTTTGGGCCAGTAATTATTTATCAATAATTATATAGCTTGGTGAAATAAAAGCTTTCTTGGTATAGATTATAAATTTAGAAGCCGGTCAAAATGAAACGAATACTTTAGCAACAATTCAATTGTTAATTAACAATTTTCAGTCGCAATAACAACCAAAATAATCATGAAACATTGATCAAACTTAGAAAGGTTATAAAGGTGTGATGCCTATTTAATATTTTGTCGACAAAATATAATTTTTTAATTTTTTTGCATAATCTTTAAATGTTTTAAAAAATTGTTATAAACAAATTAACATTTCTCAGAAATTGTTTATTATATTCTAATTTTAAAAATACTTAAAATGTGTATTTCATAGGTCTTGAAAATGAATGCTTTAAAAAAATTTTCCAACCATTTGCAAAAAAGTTATGAAACAGCAAATTTAATATACGATTTCTCCGTTGTTTATAATTGGTTTTAATTGTTTCAAAGCTTAAAAGTGAGTCTATGGTACAATCTAATTACTCACAAAGAATGCAAAAATACTCAAAAATTAGTGCAGTGGTTATATTTTAATCAAAGATTAAAATACTTTTTTTTTGTAATTTTTAGCGCAAAAGTAGGCCTGATACAGAGTCGGAGCTAAAATGTTCACTCGAAGCGACTGACACGCAGCATATATTATTTATTAAAAGTGTACGTCGAGCGGCCGCCGGTCGTCGCTCCGAGTGAAAATTTTAGCTACAGTACTGTATTATTCTACTTTCACGAGTGTAAATTACAAAAAAAATATATTTATAATCTTTAATTAAAATATAAACATTAAACTTATAATCGATATTTTTTTTATAAATAATTAGCTTGTACTTTAAACTCACTTCTACGCTTTGAAAGAATTAAAAAAATATTATAAACACCGTAGTAATCGCATGTTTATTTTGCTGTTTAATAACTTTTTGCAAATGGTTACAAAGAAGGTTTAAAGCATTCATTTTCAAGATATTTGAAATGCGCATTTTAGCTATTTTTTTAAATTATAATATAATAAAAGGAAGAGTGTTAAAAGTTGGTGTGAACACAAGTTGATTTGCGCTCTGGTGGAAAAAGTTGTTTTAGTACGGAAGTAAACATTGGTTTTTGGTGAAATTTTCACAAAGTGTGTGGTGAATTCAACATTTCAACTGTAAGTCATCTTTTTGTTAATTTGATGCACGTAAGAGAGGAGATTTGCAATAATATTATACAGGACAATATTTTTTAAGTTACAAATTCAACAAACATTGAATATAACAAAAACGTGTATAATTAAACATTAATGAATATTTAATTACTGAAAGCTATAAATAAATTAGCAAACAGAAGTACGGCCAAATATTATGCGACGTTGCCGGCGTGTGCAAAATATCTGAGACCTTACCAAAACGTAATTAAAAATAAGAAGATAATAATAATAATAATTACTATTAGACACAGGTTACATTTTCCTATTTTTTGTGTATATTATAAGCTTTAAGTGAACTAAAAATATATTTTTCTCTCATTATATTGATAAATATTTTCAGTCTAGAAAACAAACAACAACACAAATAGATGAACAACGAAGAAAATAAAAAAGAAGGAAAAAGACACAAACCGGAGCACGACAGCTCGATTGAAGAAGACAAAGAAGAGCAACATAAAAGCAAAAAAGCTCCAGACACGCGCATAAAAAAAGTAAGTACAATATTAACGGACATGGAGGAGATTAAGATATTGCTGAGGCAGATGAGGCAAGAAATTAAAGAAGATATCCTGGAAAGCAAAACAGAGATTAAAGATGAAATCAAGGATATGAAAAACGAACTGGAAGATATTAAGCAGAAGCTTAAGCAAAACAAAGCAGAAACAGAAAATTTAAAAAGGGAAGTAGAAAAAAAAGAACAAAAATGGGAGAAAGAAAACGAAGAACTCAAAAAAGCGTTAACACTCATGGAGAATAGATTAGAGAAGATCGATAAAGAAAAAATACGCAATAAATTAATCATAACAGGAATTCAGGTAGATCTGGAAGATGAAGTTAGACTAAGAGAAAACACACAAAAAATGATGGAAACAGAGCTGCAACTGAAAATAGAAGTTAAAAGTGCGTTTAAGATAGGATACAAGAAATGTATAATAGAAACGAAGAGCTGGGAAGACAAACAGAAAATACTGCAAGAAAAAGGTAAACTCAAATACACAAGAGACTGTAGAGAAATATACATAGATGCAGCGCTGACGTTCAAGGAAGCAAAGATACAAAAAGAAATCAGAGACATAGCAAAACAACAGAGAAGCAAAGGAGCAAAAGTAAAAATCAGATACCAGAAATTAGAAATAAATGACAAAGTGCTAAAATGGAATGCAAGAGAAAATAAACTTATAGAAATTGAAAATGTCCCAAAAAACTAGACAAAAGAGAATGGATGGATGAAAAGGAAACAGACAATGCAAACGAAGAGGTAAATGAGTCACGGTATATTCAAAATAATAAGAAAAATACAAAAAAAAGGAAGAGAATTAAAAAAATGACAAAAAAAATTGGAACATGGAACGTCAGGACACTGCTAGAAGAAGGAAAAATGGAAGAGCTAGCGACACAGTTGAAACAATACAATATAGATATTGCAGGAATTCAAGAAACCAGGTGGGGGGGACATGGAAAAATCGAAAAAGAAAATTATACAGTATGGTATGCTGGAGAAGAAAAACAAGGATATGGAGGAACTGCTTTTATTGTGTTAGGGGAAATGAGGCATAAAGTTATGGAATTTAAACCCATAAGTCAAAGATTATCATACATAAGAGTAAACAGCAAACCGAACAAGTTGTCCATAATAAATGTCTATGCACCCACAGAAAACAGTGATGACTTAATAAAACAACAGTTCTATGAAACACTAGAAGAAAATGCCGAAAAAATCCCGGGAGAAGATATATTAATTATTATAGGCGATTTCAACGCACAAATAGGTAAAGAAAAATGCTTTAGGGAGGTTGCAGGGGAAAACTCATTACATAGCACAACAAACAATAATGGAGAAAGATTATGTAATTTAGCAGCGGCATTAAACATGGACATAAGTAGCACGAGATATAAACACAAAAACATACACAAGATAACATGGATGAGACCAGGCAGTCTGGAGGGGAATCAAATAGACCATGTACTTATTAAAAAGTCACACAAACAGTCGATAAATGACGTGAGATCTCACAGAGGGGCAAACATCGATTCGGACCATATGCTAGTGATTGCAAAATGTAAAATAAAAACAACAAAGAATGAAAGACGAAAAGCACAGGGAAGATGGGACGTAGATAAATTAAAAGATAAAGGAGTAAAAAGAAGATTTGTAAAAGAAGTAAATGTAGAGATGCAGTTCAAAGAGGAACAAGAAATGGAGGAGCAGTGGAAAAAAATCAAACAAGGAATAAACACTGCAGCAGAGAAAGTAGTTGGAAAAATGCAAAAAGAAAGAAGAAACAATTGGTTTGACGAAGAGTGCAAACTAGCAGTGGACGAAAAGAATAAAACAAGATTGAAATGGCTAAGCACAGGTAAAGAAGAGGAACGAGAAAAATACCAAGATCAAAGGAAAAAGACAAAGAAATTATTTAAATCAAAGAAAAATAAAAAAGTAGACGAAATTATGAACGAGATCGAAACAGAAAATAAGAGACACAATTCAAAACCACTGTACCAATACTTAAAGCTAGGTAGTAGAAAACGGACAGCTAATGTAGCCATAGAAGCAGAAACATGGCAGAAGTATTTCGAAGAAATGTATCAAGAAACGGATGTAGAAGAAGAAAGAGAAACAATAATGAACCCGGAACAAGGTGAAGAAGAAGAATTGACCTATACAGAAGTAAAAGATACAATAGGCAAACTGAAAAACGGGAAAACAGCGGGAGACGACGGAATATGTGCAGAACTTATAAAATACGGGGGTGAAGCACTATACAGAAAGATTTATGAACTAATACAGAATATATGGAATAAGGAAACAATGCCCGAAGAATGGAAGAAAGGAATTATTGTGACAATCCCAAAACAAGGAGACCACAGGATATGTAAAAACTACCGAGCAATTAATTTACTGAATGTAACATATAAAGTACTGACTGGTATAATTAGAGACAGACTAACAATATACACAGAACAAAGCATAGGAGACTACCAGTACGGTTTCAGAAAAGGAAGATCCACGATAGATGCTATCCATACACTAAAACAAGCGATAGAGAAAACCTACGAGTACGACGGAGAAGCACATATACTTTTTCTAGACTTTAAACAGGCTTTTGACAAACTAAGTAGAAGAAAAATGATCCAAGACTTACAAGAGAGCAAAATACCAAATAAAATTATAAGAATGATAGAAATGACAATGCGAGATTCCCAAGCAACAATAGACACCGGAAGAGAGAGAACAGAAATAATAAAAATTAAAAATGGAGTAAGACAAGGAGATGCGCTCTTAACTGTACTATTTATTCTATCATTAGATAAGATAATAAAAAAGTTGTCAAACGCAGGAACTATAAATAAAAATACAGTACAAATAATTGGATATGCGGACGATATAACCATAGTAGCAACAGATAAAAAGGCATTAAAGAAAACCTTTCAAGAAATAGAAAACGAATCCAAACTAAGAGGACTGGAAATAAATGAAAATAGAACAAAATACATGAATGTAAGTAAAAAAAAGAAGACGCAACTGACAGAAATGACAATAGACGCACACAGCTTCGAAGAGGTTGAAACATTCAAATATTTGGGAGTATTAGTCAACAGAAGAAATGAAAGTGTAGATATGAAAAGAAGAATTCAAGCAGGAAACAAAGCATTCTACAGAAATAAAAAAATTTTCAAAGATAAGAAGATAAGCCGAAATACAAAAATGAAAATCTACAAAACGACCATAAGACCAATAGTGCTATATGCTTTGGAGACATTCACATTAACAGCAAGAGAAGAAGAGCAGCTGAAAGTTTTTGAGAGAAAAATTATGAGAAAAATTCTGGGACCAAAGAGGGAAAACGAAGAGGATGCAAGGCAATGGATGAACCACGAAATACAAAAATGGATGGGTCAAGAGAACATAGTAAGAGCAACAAAAGCACAGAGAATTAGATGGTATGGACACATAATGAGAAGAGAGAAGAACAATCCGTTAAGAGTTATAACCGAATGGATACCACCAGGTACAAGAACCAGAGGCAGGCCTAAACTCAGATGGAGACAACAAGTGGAAGAAGACTTAAGAAGTATGGAAATTAGAAATATAGGAAGCAAAATCAGAGAGAGAGAAGAATGGAGAAAGGTAGTGGAAACAGCGAAGTCACACCAGCAATTGTAAAACCAAAGTCAGAATGGGATGATCCCCCACAAAAAGGATCTTCAAATGAAAACAGCTTCAGCTTCCTCGGGAGCGTACAGCTTGTATATATATATATATATATATATATATATATATATATATATATATATATATATATATATATATATAATATAATAAAAACTTTCTGAGAAACGTTAATTTGTTTAAAACTATTTTTTTTAAACATTTAAAGAGTATACAAAAAAATAAAAAATTTATATTTTGTCGACAGAATGTTAAATAGGCATCTCATCTTTATAACACTTCAAAGTTTAATCAGTGCATCATAATTATTATTGTGGCTAAAATATTCATTTAATTTTCACCAGCTTCTGGAACTATAATCTAAACCAAGAAGGCTTTTCAGTCACCAAATTATTTAATTATATTGGTAGAGAATTACTTATCTAAAACTTTATTTGAAAATTAAAGATTTTGTTGGGAATACCCGCATTTTCCGAGGAAAATTTTCGTCGGAGCAGATCGGGAAAAACACGTCTCTATGCAGAATTTAATCACGGTGGATTTTTATTTGAGTGTTTTTGTTGTAAAGTTAAAATCTTTGGAATTATATAGCAATAATTGAAAAAAACACAATTTTCGTGCGCCATTTTGTTTATAAAAAAAGTAGCACACTATCTGAGGACTTTGCATACCTATATTATTAATATATAGGATCTTATAATTCGATTCCAACAATAAAATTGCTGGTAAATAACTTTTCCCAAAAATGGCCTATTCTCCGATAATCAGCCGAGACTAATATAACATGTCTCTAAAGTAGATATTCCGACTTCGTTAAACTAAATTTTCTATAATGTATATTTTATTCCACATCTATGTACCTAGATTGGCATATTGTTCACAATAATAATCATTCAAAGATGTTATGTAATATCTTTTACATATTTCTGAGATTAACTGTAATTGGTTTTTGATATTTTGCGAAATTTCCTTTTACCTCAACATATTGTCTAAATACAGAAAATTAAGTTACCCGACAGCAACAACAGCCCTTATGTGCACCGCGTTTCAGGTACAAATTGATTTAATTCCAGGATAATGAGTCTGCCTTCGCCACGTAGCGTATCAATTTGCGTTCGTGCATCCACGTGCATGCCTAAGGAACCAACTTTGACGTTGTAATATTAACAAGACGAGCTAAACTATTATATGGCATACAAGGGATCCAATACTTCCTTTTTGAAAGCTCTATTTTGCCAATTTCAGATAATACAGTATGCGATACATTTTTATCTTACATGCAGTAACTAAAATGAAACAGGGAATGAAGAAATTAGTTTTCAGCAGATATTTAAATATAAAATCAGTAGCACGTATCGTGCAAGAGATAAATCGACTAGACTATCCAGTAATTATTTTTAAATGTTGAATTGATTGCATGTGAGAGTTCATTTTGAATGAAGTAAAGGACAGACGTACTCTCAATCATTTATAGTAACTTCCGACGACCGGTTTCGCTCTCTAAAGTATGCAGAGCATCTTCAGGTCAACGGTTACAAGTCACTCAATGCTACAAATAAAAACTAGAGTTAGAGCAATGTCTGGTTGTAAAAGATGCTAAAGATCCATAAGATCAAGCAAATATTGAACAACATACATAAAAGTAGTTAAGATAGCAGACAAATACATATGCATGTAAACTCGGGGGCTGTAACAAACGTCCCCAAGCTCACAAACACATGTGGATGTATGCCGTCTATAATCATGCAATGATAACGTGTCGTACTTACATTCGGTTACAAGGAGCTACTACCTCAGTATTCATTAACATGATATATCTGCTTAAGTTATGCTAACGGGATATGGTGGAATAGACGGAGCATGTTGCAAAGGTAAACAAGTATATGGAGTTTGGGAATTCCTGAGAGTGAAGTAATTTTTCACCAATTCTTCTATCAAGGTTAGGAGCGACAACGCGAAACAATTTGAAACAAAAATCCATGTAGAACAAAGAGTCCTATTACATTGCTGTTGACCTCATTACGCAAATTATCAAGAAAAAAGAGACACTATAACGATACAAAAACATTGCATTTTTTTAAATTTCATCTTTTCCAAAAAACAGTATCTTTCATTTTATCCTCTATGTCCGACGAGATTTTTTGTGATATCCAATAAAGATTTGCTTCGTTATGGATTGCTGCATGTAAATGTGTGTGATTTTCTTTAGAACACATTTCATCTTTTTTTTACCCATCCTAAAGAACACTTAATTCAAGCTTGTTTTTATTTTCTAATGGAATGATTAAGAATTATTAATGGTTCCCGTTAAGAAACGATTAGATCTGTTTATTTGAAGTTCTTTATTTTGCGAGAGTAAGCACTTAGATCTATTTTATTTGGATTAAATAATGAGCAATCTTTTACGTTTTAAGCCGTGATGGAATAGAAACATATTTATTAGTGCTTGGCACGTAAACGAAGAATTGTTGTCCTCGTTTCTGAGTGGTTAATATTTTTGTCATCTGAGCTTTGAATATCTCAATGTAATTGGCTGGACTCGATGTTTTGTCATATGTTTGAGAGAGGTGGTATATTTTCTTGGGCATTGGAAGCGATGGGAAGAGCATAAGAAAATGCTTTGTCGATGAGACGACCAAATGAAGAAGTTGATTCTAGTTAACGGTGCAGTGTCTGGTGGTATATCATCTTGTTCACCCGGCATATCTTGCATTTAGGTGCAATAATGAAGATTATCGATATAGCTAGGGTGGTCGATGGTCCATTTCACTGCCGCTGTTTTAGTGGGTGTGAAAACAATCATGACGGTTAGTTTCCATGTTGGCATGTCTTATATTTCGGTGTGGAAAACATCTATAGTTCCTTTGGTAAGCAGTTAGAAGTTAACTAAATGTCTCAAGCAGTTATTAATAATAATTGAAGTTGTGTAATGAAAAAGTGCAATTATTATCAGAATAGAAAAACAAGTTACTGTAAGGCAATTTTTTTGTGGGCAAAGTAACTACATCAAGTCATGAATTGTTAAACTTTCAAACTATATTTTATAAAAGAAGATTTAAAAATGTACAAAGTTTTGTATTTTTTTTTCTGGTTCCTACCAGTGAAGTGAAAAGTGCTACGACCGTAACCTCCGGACTTAGCGTTGGAAGCTGCAAGACGTTTGCAGAGGCACAAAGGTACTTAACATTGCAAATTTATTTGTGTGTATTTGTGGATACCTCTTATAAATTGTAAAACCAGAAAGAGGTCCACATTAATTTCTCTTTTCGTTCTTTTATTGTCAATAAATAGTATTCATTTGTAATAATGTTTGCTTATTATTAATTATCTAACTCCCTTCTCTTTGGTCAACTAAGTAAGAAAGAATAAGGTAGGTTTTATTTATTTTTATATTATTATATAAATTAATATTTATTTTGAGATAATTACTTATATTCAATTAATTTTCATTTGATTTGTCTGCCTAAAGAGTTTTTCTTTTTGTTCCCTTTCAAAACAAAAAACGAACTGGCGCCATTTCGGCTTTATATAGATTCTCTTATCTTATACATTATGTCCTAGTTTAAATTTAGTAGCTATTATCTCATTTTTTATGCTTTGTCTATTATCTATCATCTATTTCCCAGCTAATAAGAAAATATAAAGAACCACTCCCACATCTCTAACCGAGTCTGAGCAACGGAGCCTTTGTTAATCCCGTGTGTTGACAACTCTTTCTTCTTTTCCCAAGATTGCCACAACACTCAGAAGAGCAAGACAGAAACAAGGTGTATGAGGTATTAAATTACATATAGTGCTGTCATGGGTCTTTACATCACGGCAGCACGACGGAATAGACGTCAACCTTATAGCCAGATCTAAAGCTTGTTATATGACGTACGACGTTTATACGACCTCGTGCATCTCCCCTTTTATTTTTACATTCCCATATTGTTATGTATGTGTAACATACACCCGCATTTTTTCTCGTCTTATATTTTGTTTCTTGCAATACACTCTTTGCCTTATTTTAAGTGGTTTTCACCACTTTTGGTAAAAACTTTTTCTAGTTTATTTTCTCTCAAATTTTTAGACGAAAGCGCAAGGCATTCCAATGTTCCTCACCGATTAAACACGTCCTGGGGTGCCTTGTCCGAAGAGGGTGTGATGTGTGATTTTAGTTGGTAGGCTACTGGTTAGTTGTGCATTCGGTGCACATAATCGGTGCTCTGGCTGCTATGTCGAAGTATGTGTTCCTTTTCGGATCGAATCCACCAGTACTAGGGACTCCTCCTTAGTCGATTTTGCCAATTGCAGGTAATAGAGTATGCGATACATTTTTATCTTACATCCGGTAAGTAAAATTAAGCAGCGAATGAAGAAATTACTTTTCAGAAGATATTTAAATATTAAATCAGTTGCTCGTATCGTGCAAGAGATAAATCAACTAGACTATCCACTAATTATTCCTTGTTATATCCTTTTTAATTTTTCAAGAATACATACAAATGCAGCAGAGCAGTACCGTATCTACTTATAAACGGTACGTGGGTTAATATGGGGGGCACAAACAGCAAATGCTCAATGGACCAAAATGTTAATCGCTGCGGTGATAACATGGTCCAAATGTTCAGAAGACTAAATTATTATTTGACGAAATTTCTCACCGGGCATGGCTTTATTAAGTCGTACTTGTACAGAATAAAGAAGACGACAAATGATCTGTGTATAGATTGTGGCACTTTAGACGACGCAAAAAACTGCATTTTTGCTTTCACTACTTTCGAAAGACAACGGAACAATTTAGTATCAAGGCTAGGAGTGATAACGCGCAACAATTTGATACAGAAATCCATGTAGACCAAAGAGTCCTATGATGTTACTGTTGACCTAATTACGCAAATAATCAAGAAAAAGGAGACACTAGAAAGAGCAAGACAAGAACAGGGTGGACGAGGTATTAAATTACATATAGTGCTGTCATGGGTCTTTACAGCACGGCAGTATGACGGATTAGACGGCAACTTTACAGCCAGAATTTTGTAGTTTGTTATATGACGTACGATGTTTATACGACCTCGTGCATCTCCTCTTTTATTTTTACATTCCCTCAGTGTTAGGTAACATACACCCGCACTAAGCAAGATATGTGATTTCCACATTGCATCTCTCATTTTAAAATTTAATTGCTCAGTCATTTGACAACCAATTTTAAAAAAATTTGTATCGCTGGATATATAAATGACCGTTTTTTCAAGTTATAGGTAAATGACCATTTTTTATATCGTTTTTAAATAAAAACTGGCGGATTTTTGAAAAAAAAACGTTGTTGACTTTATTTATTAAAACACCCAATATATTTTTTTCTGGATATTTACCTATCCAGCGATATAAATTTTTTTAAAATCGATTGCCAAATGACTGAGCAATTAATTTTTAAAATGAGAGATGCAATGTGGACATCACGTATGATGGTACCATAATATCATAATATTATGTTATCATGTTATGTATGATGATATTATGGTAATACCATAATATCATTTTGCTCAGTTATGTTATTTAGGTATGAGATATCCACGTTGCACCCCTCATTTTAAAAATTAATTACTCAGTGATTTGAAAACCGATTTTGAAAAATTTTATATCGCTGGATAGGTGAATGGCCTTTCTTTCAACTTACAAAAAAATATACTGGGTGTTCCATTACAAAAAAGTCAACAAAGTTTTTTTCAAAAATCCGCCATTTTTTATTTCGTATTTGAAAGCGATATAAAAAATTCAATCCATTCAGACAAAACTTTTACTAAAATAAAACATTTCAGCGAAAACCGCATTTTTCTATCTTGAACCGTTTAGAAGTTATAGGCAGTTAAAATGGGGGAAAATATAAGTGGACACCCGGTATAGTAAATCCCAAATCATGATTTTCAAAGTTTATACATTGTAAATTATGATTCGGGAGTGCTCCTGGTAGCATATATCGTGTCTTGGTTTGTTTATTTCTGCTGCATCTTGATTGTAAATTTAGTATAGCTAGTGTTAAAGTATGTTTAAAATCGATTTCAAGATTTTTCTGGACACAGTGACAAAGAGACAAAGAACAAATTAAGTATATAAAAACGTTTTAAAATACTAAAAACGCTTACCGATGATAAGCTGAAAAACTGAAGCGAAGGAAGATTTAAATATACTGGGCATCAGAGATGGACAAATAGGGCCATAATTAAGGAGAAATTGTGTTTTACTTATTGTGACTATTGCTTAAAAAGTGTTAAGATTCTCTTTTCTTGTGTGTGTGGGGCAAATTATTAAACTTGTTCTTATATTTCATTGCTATTGTGTTTTTGTTTATTTTCAAGGTAACCACTATATTAATGTTTTTTTCTTAAATGTCAAGATGTATTGTAAATGTATTTTTGAAGAAATAAAAATTTTAAAACAGTATATTAACTTTTTTCAAAAACAGATACATTGCATCATTGACACAATTAGTTCTAAATGTGTTTTTTTGTTCGAAATTGATTTATCTCATTTCATTTCATTGTTTACACATAGATCTATGTATTATTTACATTTATTTCATCATCAATCACTAATTTTTTTATATACATTTTCTTTGTAATTTTTCATAAAATCATCAGCAAAAATTCAGGTCGTATTTGCTAAATTTCGAAATGCAGAAGTTCTAGTTTACTCATTTCATCAACATTTTATTTTAATAAATATTTGCAACCGGTGATATCTAGACTCGTAATATATAATACCATAATCGTATGTATTAAGGATACAATAATTTGTATTTTAATTACTTTGTGCGTGTATAGATTAATAATAGATAATAATATGGATTATGGATAACGTTTTTCCGTTCAATGTGATATTTACGAAGGGTGGAGTATTTTATTTTCGTTTTATTTATTTTTTTGTTGCTGGTCTTAACTATTTAAATAATTTTAGAAAATAATATTTTTAATAAAATTTATATGTGGCCTCGCAATTAAAATGTAACTAATCCACTGGCATCAATTTTTAATGTGAAAATCAACAATATTATAATATAAAGTACAGGAATAATTTTTTGCATCAAGTTAATCATTTTTAAGCAAATATGAATTTTTTTTCAAAAACAATATGAGCATGAAATATTTATAGCAATAGTTGCAGAACAGAAAGTAGCAACTATAAAAAAATAGAGACTTTAAAATTTATAAATATCTCATAAATTATTAAATATTTTCTAATAATATAGCGCAACTTCTTCTATTAAATTAAATAATTTATAATGCTTATTTAAAACGCAAAAAATACTTTTTTGAAAATTTTATTTTTAAATTTCATATATTTTAATTATTTAAATAAATTCGGGTTCAAATTTGATACAGTAATTCTTAGGTGAAAGATTTGTCCTTAAGCTTTGTAGAAAAAGCCCTAAATACCTTCATTGAAATGTAAATTACCTCAGCAGTTAAAAAAGTAAATATTATGCAAAAATGACCCCTTTTTTAATTATTTAAACAATGATCCCCTTATATGATTTGGATACTTTCTTGAAAATATCTTTTGTACTCACCTAAACTTTGATATAAAATTTGTTCCAACCTGTACGAATTTACATTTTGATTTACATGTAGTGTAATCTTATTTTACTAGACTATAACAAAATAAACTCAGTTTCTCATTGAAGTTGTATGTACAGCTGGTTCCTAAAAAAACTGACACGACTCTTAGTAAGATTTGATCATTTTGAGCAGTGTATGATTGGTCTGACATTATATTATATTTATTATGACAGACAAATAATAAAATAAACAAACAAACAGCCATTTTTTGAGGTTGAAATTATCTGATCTGACAAATTTTAAGATTTGGCAGTGACAGTAACAGTATGTAAATAATAAGTATTTATCCTTCAAAATATAATAAATTAAATATAATTAAACTGATATTCATTATATCACACCTCATCAAAAGCTTTTTACAAGAACATAGACAGAAATTTTGATATGACTTAGAGCCAGACTACATCAAGATCGCTTATAAATCGTGCTGGTAATTGCCTTGCAGCGAGACCAAAAAAAAAAGAAGAAGAAGAAGAAAGTACACTGCTCAATTTTCTACAAAATACGCTATAAGAGTCGTATCAGTTTTTTTTGGAACCAGCTGTACAACTTGTGCGTGAGAGTTAAATTTTGATTGTATTAAACACAAATTAATTTTAAAATTTACAAAAAGGAATCAAATAAATAAGGTATTTTCCCGTCATTGGTCTCCAAATTTAGGCTCCTCTTCTTAATAATTTAGTTAATTTTAGATGTTGTTTATCGGACCTAAGAAAATATCTCATAAAATTCAGGAAAGTATGGTAAAACATTTCCTATTTGACTCTTCTGGCGAACTTCGTTTTCTAAGAGAAGAACCATTACTTTTTTAATGTTTTTATCCATTTTTACAATAATTTTTACAAATTAAAGGGCTTAGCCGGGTAGGATGATGAAAAGTGCCACCAAGTCGATTCGAATTCCATATAGGTCAAAGTTTAGCATATATAGTGAAACTAACTTTCTGAAATTTTTAGCCTCCTAGGTGTTCATGTGACCCACCTAGAGCCTAATTAGGGTTTTTATGTTTTTATTTTTTATCTCAGCCGCATCGAGAACTAGCGAAAAACTTCAAATAAAAAAGTAGTAAAATTTAAAAAATTCTGTCCCAGAAATTTTTTTTTTAATTTTTGGCGGGAAATTTAAATTTAAGAACGATTTTAAAACTTTAAATGAGTATAAAAAAATAACTAAGACATTCGTTTTCACGAAAAAAATATATAAAGTGTATTTTTACATAATATTTCACCCTGAATTTATTCAACTTTTTAAAATTGGTAAAACGTACCTTTAAAAATAAAAAATTGCATTTTTTCGGTTTTCTTTTTCGTTTTTTGATACAATTTTATACATCTTTTTCAAAAAAGGTAACACCGTCACTAGAATAGGTAAAAAACTAAAAAATAATTTTGGTTTGCCCAATAAAAATTTTTTGTAGTGCCATCCATTTTCAAGATGCAGGGCGTTGAAGAAAACAAAATTTTACACATTTTTTACGATTTTGCCGAAACTACTGGCAACATTTTAATACAGTTTGGCGAGTTTTAAGAGGTAGTTGTTGTGCATTTTTTGACATACAATTAAGAATTTTATATTTATCATTGGCGAGCATTGGGGTAATGGTCTGAACTTTTTAAAGAAAAAAATAGTACGCCACTGACATATTTCAAATTAACAATCGTTTTTGAAATCCTCGTCCAATTTGTGACAAAAAATCTTTCTTCCTATTTTTTCATACGACACTCCATTTTTATTCAAAAAATAAAACATCTTAACCCTTACAAAGTATTCGAACTTCTATGAAATAAAATAGGTACTATGTAGCACCTATTAGTAGTTTCTACATCTACATAAACTCGTGCATCCATATTAAAACTAATTCGAATAGTTTGGAAGCGTTAAGATATTTTATTTTTTGCAGCAAAACGACGCCTCGTATGAAAAATGTGAAGATAGTTTTTTTATCGCAAATTGAATGAGGAATTCAAAAATGATAGTTAATTTGAAATATGTCAGTGGCGTACTATCTTTTTTTCTTTGAAAAGTTCAGACCATTACTCCTAAGCGCGCCAATGATGAATATCAAATCCTTAATTGTATGTCAAAACATGCACAATAACTACCTCTTAAAACTCACCAAGTTTTATTACAATGTTGCCAGTAGTTTCGGCAAAATCGTAAAAAATGTGTAATATTTTGTTTTCTTCAACGCCCTGTATCTTGAAAATGGATGGCGTTATAAAAAAATTTTATTAAGCAAGCCTCAATTATTTTTAGTTTTTTACCTACTCCAGTAACGGTGTTACCTTTTTTGAAAAATATGTATAAAATTGTATCAAAAAACGAAAAAAAACCGAAAAAGTGCGGTTTTTTATTTTTAAAGGTACGTTTCACCAACTTTAAAAATTTTAAAAAATTCAGGGTGAAACACTATGCAAAAATACACGTTATATATTTTTTTCGTGAAAACGAATGTCTTAGTTATTTTTTTATACTCATTTAAAATTTTAAAATCGTTCTAAAATTTAAATTTCCTGCCGAAAATTAAAAAACAAATTTTTTTCGGACAGAACTTTTTAAAGCTTACAACTTTTTTATTTAAAGTTTTTTGCTACTTCTCGATGCGGCTGAGATAAAAAATAAAAACATAAAACCCTAATTAGGCTCTAGGTGGGTCAAATGGACACCTAGGGGGCTAAAAATTTCAGAAAGTTAGTTTCACTATATATGCTAAACGGTGACCTATATGGAATTCGAATCGAGTTGGGGGCACTTTTCATCATCTTACCCGGCTAACCCCTTTAAATACTTTTATGTGACATTTAAAATAAGTCATTTTTGACTTAATCACGAGCAGCTTTTGTTCTGTAGAGCTTCTTTATCTAAGTCAATTCTTTTCAAGTGACAGTGCAAATGTTTATTTTTCAACAAAAATACACGTACTCAGGCGGTTTTTCGCAAATAACTCAAAAAATAAGTATTTTATCCAATTAAATATTATCGAAAAAATATTTTTAGCAAAAATGTAGCTTATAAAAAACAAAAAAATGGTGTACCTATTCATGAAGCCTATCGACACAGTAAAAGGAAAGTTGTAGCTCATGAAAATATTCGTTCAATTTCAAATCGAGTATTTCAACGTGAAATAACCAACAAACGAATCACTTTTCGGGGAAAATTCATTGAAACTTTTTTTAATGTTTAAAAATGAGCATTATTTCTATTTTTTATAGCATTTTTATCGCATTTTATAGCAAGCTTCTAGTATCAAAACTAAGCGAGTTACGCTTAAAGTTCGAGGGGGCTCAGAGGCCCCCCTCGAGCATTTACAATAATATAAATTTAAAATTTGCAGTTCAAGTGTTTGCTTGAAACACAAGTGTGAGGTAACCTAAGCTATGCATATATCAAAAAAAAAAAAAAAAGAATGTGTGTGTACTTTGTACGCACGTAAGAAGTTATACTTCTATTATATGATTTAAACGAAATTAATATACTTTTTATTTATATTTTGTTTAAATATTAAACTAATTTATACTTACTACTTCTCAAACATTTTTATTAGAACAGTGCCAAAAATTAAAATAATAAAAGAATAAAACACACACAAACACATTAAACAAGCCACAAATGATGTCTGAACATTAATTGTCGAAATTTTTTTTAACTAAATACGTATTTTCTGAAAATACAATTATATAATAAATATATTTACAATCATAAAACGTATTAAAAAAAACAAAAAAGAAAGTTTCTATTGGGACTCGAACCAGCGCTGATAAGAGCGGTTGGTATTGGAATTCATTCGCCTTCTCCGCTTAGCCACGGACACTATGTGTCATTATTTACGAAGATCGAGTAACTAAACGGATTAAACTTGTGATATTTTGATATTTTGAAAATTGATCAAATTATTTTAATTTTGAATTGAAATGATTTAGAATTGAAAAAATACAACAAAATATAGAGAAAAAAAAAACAATATATTAGGTGAATATTGATAGAAATTTTGATGGTAATCAAATTATATAAATAAAAGTATTACATACTATGTATTTTGACAGATCAAATAGGTAGGTTTATACCCATGATACATTAACAATTATTACGTACCTGTTGCTTTTAAAAACTATTTAAAAGTCACTACAATATTATAAACTTTTTTGTTTCTCTCCTCACAACAATAAAACTAATATATTATACATTTGTTTACCTTTACCTTTACCTCCAAACCACAGCTGCCATATCGGATAATTTTTGACATGTCATTTGAACATCCAATCAGAACAAAGTTATAATGCGCATGCGCCGGGCTGATAGGTTTTAACATATAAAAAAATCACCCTCTATCGCCGGTAAAGAAGTATAACTTCAAAAATTTCATGCCCCCCCCCCAAAATCGGTCTTGGATGCGCCCTGTACTAGTGATACGTAAAATCTCAAAGAGTAAAGAAATGTAGGTTTTGCTCTTTTATAAATATTTTAGTATAATTTTGTTTTTGTGGAAAACAAAAATTGTTTAAAATTCACAATTTGCATACACTCGTAATTAGTGATTTGTTAGATAGTCCAGAAAGCCACTGCGCATCCGCTAGGAAAAATATTCTAATTCGGATTTTTTACACAATCTTACTCAAAAAGGACTTCTTTTAACAAATTTGCATGTTGCCAGGACCAAAAGGTGGTCAAAAATTTTTTAAACGTTTTTTTTTGTTTTTTTTCCTAAAATTATTTTTTTTTGCATGGAAAAAAGTTTTATTAGGTTTTTTGGATCATTCCAAACAGAAAAGGGCTTTAGTGACTTGTCTCTAAAAATGATAGTTTTTGACATATAAGCGATTAAAAATTGAAAAATTGCGAAATCGACCATTTTTAACCCTCAAAAACTATATGAAAAAATTTAAATTTGAATGTTACCCAGGAAGGTGGATATTCTTTAAAGATCGATTCATGAAATCCCGAAGAGTTTTTTGCAATACAATATTCAAAACTCCTTAGTTTTTTAATTGATAATCAAGCGTGCGCGACACTATTTTCCACCGACAGTATGGTGCAAATGAAAGGAATAAATTCGTTATTTCGTAAACCGACGACTTTAAGGAAAAATCCCGAAAGAGGTCGATTTGTATTTTTAAGTTACGATATTATGGCATATATGGTATACTAGTGACGTAATCCGTCTGGGCGTGATGGCGTAATCGATCATTTTTTTTAAATGAGGATAGGGGTCGTGTGCTAGCTCATTTGAAAGGTCCTTCAATTCTCTATTCAGTAATATAAACATTTACATAATTATTTATACAGGGTGTCCTTCTACTTCTTTTTTGTCAAATAATTTAATTTAATAAAAATTTTTTGGACACCCTGTATAAATAATTATATAAATGTTTACATTACTAAATAGAGAATTGAAGAACCTTTCAAATGAGCTACCACACGACCCCTATTCTCGTTTAAAAAAATAATTGATTACGTCATCACGCCCAGACGGATGACGTCACTAGTATACCATACATGCCACAATATCATAACTTAAAAATAAAAATCGACCTGTTTCGGGTTTTTTTCTTAAAGTAGCCGGTTTACGAAATAACAAATTTATTCCTTTCATTTGCACCATACTGTATACACATGCAACGGTGGAAAATATTGTCGCGCACGCGTGATTAGAAATTAAAAACAAGGGAGTTTTGAATATTATATTGCAAAATATTCGGGATTTTATCAATCGATGTTTAAAGAATATCTACCTACCCTGGCAACATTCAAATTTTCAGTTTTTCACATAGTTTTTGAGGGTTAAAAATGGCCGATTTCGCAATTTTTCAATTTTTAATCGCTTATATGTCAAAAACTATCATTTTTAGAGAAAAGTCACTAAAGACCTTTTCTGTTTGGAATGATCCAAAAAACCTAAAAAAAACTTTGTTCCATGCAAAATAAATAATTTTAGGAAAAAAATAAAAAAAAAAACGTTTAAAAACTTTTTGACCACCTTTTGGTCCTGGCAACATGCAAATTTGTTAAAAGGGGTCCTTTTTGAGTAAGATTGTGCAAAAAATCCGAATTAAAATATTTTTCCTAGCGGATGCCCAGTGGCTTTCTGGACTAAGAGCCCATTTCAAATAAAATACATTAAAAAATAAGCACTTTGAACCGGTGAAACTTACAGGTCATTTAAAAAAATGTTAAGTAATTTTTAAAGCGTTAATGATTCGTTTAATTTGAAATGCTAAATAGGGGGAGATTTTCACAATTTATGTTTACCAAAAAAGACTTTAACTGTATTTTGAGCGTACCTAACTCGCTTAGTTTTGATGATAGAAATTTTTATAAAAAGTAAAAATACCTAAAACTTATTTTAAACACTAAATAATTTTAATGAGTTTTCCCCGAAAAGTGCTCTATTTTTTGGTTATTTCATGTTGAAATATTCGATTTGGAATTTGACAAATAAGAACAATTCTTCATGAGCTACAAATTTTCATTTACTTGGTCGAAAGACTTCATTTTTGTATAAGCTTCATTTTTGCTACTTACTTACGAATAGGTACTTACTTTTTGAGTTATATGCGAAAATCCGCCTGAAAAGGTGGTTTTTTGTTGAACGATGTTGAACATTTTCAATCATAAATAACTCGAAAAGTGGTAATTACTGGACCACTTCGGTGGTGACATTGAAAATTACACGATATCGCCGTATTTCACGTTCATTTACTAGGCTATAACACATATAAGTTTTTGTGACATATATCGCATTTAGTAATTTTTCAAGAAGGCCCGTTTCCATTTCTGCGGGGGGGGGCTCGACGGATTTTGTTACGCCACTGATCAACATGATATCTATTTTAGACATATACAAAGACAGACCAGTAAGGATCTGTGAAAAAACGTCTATTTTTGGATGTGAGAGGTGGCATTCAGATTTTTCCAGATAAAGTTAGGTGACACCTTCAGTAATAATAATTGACTTATGCTCCTTCTCAAATATGCCCGGAACATTAATAAAAAAATCTAAATATTTAAAAATTTCGAAAAACGTCGATTTTTTTCTGTTTTCTTTGCTTATAACTTTAAAACGATTCGTTTTGGAACAAAGTCGTAGAGAAATAAAATAAAGATAATTGAATTTTGTATGATATACGACTGGTCAAAAATGTCTTAACGTATTACCTTTTCTGCAATATAGCAATAAATACAAAATAAGGGGGCAAAATACGCCTGTTGTTATTCAATATTTTTTACCACTTTGGTGGCACTTAGAACCTTAGTAATTCGCTTACGAGATTCTTTGTAATATACTTAAACCGTGTACCAAATTTCATTAAAATCGACTTAATAGATTTTGCATAATAAATTTGCAATCTAAATGCTTTTAAAAAAGATCAATTTTTAAAATCTTTCTGAACAAAAAGTAGACCATTTAGAAGTTGTCTAATTTTTTTTAAATGTAAAGAGGTGCTCTACCTATCTAATACACTTTACAGAATTAAACTCGGATTATTTAAGGGGCCTCAGCAATGTTTTAAACTTATAAACAATTTTTTGGCTTATAAAAAAATAGCTTTGTTTAATAATAAAACAATTAATTTTTAGCAATGCAAATAATTAAAACCGGTATAATTTGACTTAAACTTTCAAATGCTGTCAGCTGAATTGCTATTTTATTTTTTAATCGAAAGTTATACGCGTAAATATTGTTTTTTGCATAAACTCAATATTAAAGCCGCCACCCACCTTCCTCTTAACAGTTTGAACATTTGATTTAAGCGAAAAGGAATGATTATTTTCCAAATAAACATTTTTTCTGTTTTCTGAGAACAGTAAAATGTATTTTGAACTAAATAAATTACATTCATCCTTCTTTTTATGTCAATAAATTTAATTCAAAACAATTTCTTTTGGACACCCTATATAAATAATTATGTAAATGTTTATATTACTGCATAGAGAATTAAATTACCTTTCAAATGAGCTATCACACGACCCCTATTCCCATTTAAAAAAATAATCGATGACGTCATCACGTCCAGATGGGTGACCTCACTAGTATGATATATATATATATATATATATATATATATGACAAAAAGTCGTAATTTAAAAATAAAAATTGACCTCTTTCGGGATTTTTTTCCAAAATTGTCCATTCTCGAGAAAATTAATTTATTCCAACCTTTACGTGCTCTCTGTATAAGTATTATGGGTTATAAATGAATCTTTCTGAAAGGCAAAACAAGTTTAAATGTTTATGTATAATGTAATTGTAAATTTAATGGCGTTGAAAAGCGTCGTCATTTTACCCAAAATATGGTCTTAGATTGTTTTCGCAATGACCGATTCAATTGTGATTTAACAGAGCAACGAAATATTCGTATATTAAACTCCTAATAAAAAGTGTTACCACTGTGGACCATCGTAAAATTCTACACGTGTTATTATTTTGTTTAGGTCACTATTACAAAATTGGGTTTGCTATTAGAACGCATACCATGCCATTAGGCCAAACAAAAATAGAAAAATTTAGTAGTTTATGGAACGTTTTTATATAAGTGGATGATAATTATGCATCATGCAATATTTGTAAGTCTTTGTTTGTCTTATCAAACTTAGAGAACTTAGAAAACAAAATTTTAATACATTATTGTTTCCTATAATGCACAAAATGTTAAAGGTGGTACAAAATGATGTGAAAATGAAACATTTTGGATGCTTTGCACACACAATAAATAAACTTTATTGTGAACGATGGCTTAAAGGATGAGGAAATCAGCCACAATTTAACTTAAAAGAATGATTTTAATGACGTTTCAACTTCTACCTCAGATGTTGTTATCAAAAGTGATATAAGAAAATCATTAAAAATTTAACCAAAATAAAAAATACCATTAGCCACTTTAAAAAGAGTTCTACAAGCAACTGCTAAAGTTTTAGATTTTGAAAAAATCCAGGAAACGGGAATCCTCTCAAATTACTGCAAGATGTTTCCACATGTTGTAATTCGACATTTTATATGTTGGAAAGATTTATTCAGCTAGAAGAAATTGTTAAGGCTATTATAAGCATAACAAATATGTACGTAAACACTAGTTCAACAATGTATGAGTATTTTATTAAACTGTCGATAAACTGTTTCAACTTTTCTTGGCAGAATAAGGATTCGACTAATTCCTTTTAAGGATCCAACAAATGCGGAAATAGCACAGAAAATAGAATCGCTCTTATTGCAGAAAAACTTGGAATGGAACAAAAAGATAAAGGATTTACGACTCAAATTTTATTAGAACATGAGAAAACATCTGCAGATCCGGATACCAAAGAGTAACTAATAAGTATTTGTAGCAAATATTGGTATTTAAAGTTTACTTTGTATTTCGTTTTTAAGAGGGTAGGCGCAAAATTTCGGGGCAATGCTATTTAAATGCATTTATTTCGTTCGAATCCTAAGAAAACTAGTAAGTATTTTTGAAAAATTTAAAAGCAGAATAAAAAATTACATAATTACCGAGTGCTAAAAGTCCCTGAAAACTTCTATAATGTGTTCTATAACTTCTAATATAAGTTACAGCGGTAAAAAGAAGAGAAAATTGAGTGTGATTTTTAATTTCAAATATCTCATTCAAATGACAGTTTTTTTATTCTAATGGACTTTCGGCCCTAGATAATAATGTAATCTTTCATTCCGCGTTTATATTTTTCAAAAATACTTATTATTTTCTTAAAATTCGAAAAAAATGAATGCATTGAGAAAGCATTGGCCCGAAATTTGGCGCCTATGCTCTTGTTAGATTTTCTAATAACAATTAAGACAATGAAAAAAACATGAAATTATTTATTAATGCAATATTATTTTCATTACAAAAACTCTTTTTGAATAAAATTGTTTCTCATTCTAACAGACCTAATTTTATAATCATGACCTAGACTCTAGACAAAATAATAACTATTTTGTTGCTCTGTTAAATCACAATCACAGATAAAACTTACGATGGGTTACGGTTATATGATTGCAAATACTTCTAGCCCACCTCTAGGTCAGAATCAGGTATAAGAATTATTATACGACCGGTTCCTATGGGTCCGCCTCGCGATCGCGCCAAGGAATAGAACCGAACCGACCGGCGACCTGACTACATGCAGAAGGCGATTGCAGAATTTGCAGATCCTTCTAGCTTTTTGTGCATACGCGGTACGAATAGATTATTTTATTTTTATAAGTAAGTTTATGGATACGTACCTATTTAAAACATATTTTTTCACCTAAAATATTGTCTGAAGCTATTTCTTTGTGGCGTTTATGTAATTTATTATTCTAAATACGAAATAAGCCACAATTTAACTTAAAAAATTATTTCGTTAACTTTTATTTCGAACGTCGTTGTCAAAATACAAAATATTAATAATTTAAACAAAAATGTTGTAGCTTAGTAAAAAAAATCTTCTAATAATTGCCGATATGAATGAGTTAGAATAAATTATATTATTAGAAGAAATTTTTTTTACTAAGCAACAACATTTTTGTTTAATTTATTAATACTGTGTATTTTGACAACGACGTCCGAAGTGGAGGTCGAAACGTTAACAAAATCATTTTTTAAGTTAAATTGTGGCTTATTTCCCATTTATAAAAATAAATTACACAAACGCCACAAAAAATAGCTTTAGAACAATATACATAATATTATGTATAATGCCAATCATCACTATCCGTAAATAGATACACATGAAATATTTAGCAATATAAATATTAAAATAAATATTTTAGGTTAAATTATATGTTTTAAATACATATCCAAAAACTTATAAAAATAATAACCCATTCGTACCGCGTATCTGCAATCGCCTTGTCTGTGCATGTAGGTAGTGGGTTCGGTTCGGTTCTATTCCTTGGCGCGGTGCGGACCCTTAAGTCCGATTATGTACTTTCGGCTCATTCGGCTGGGCTCGCTATTTTAGTAAACTCCCAAAAAGAGAGATAGAAGTAGGAGGTTCTAGTTGAAAGATATTTTCTACATGCCAATGTTAATGTTGCTATGATTTCTGGTTTTAATGTCTGGAACTTTTATATTGGTCCACTATCTCAAATGCAGTTCAAACACTGTGTCTTAAAAAGCTATGTTCCATATTTCTTTAATTTATACTGTAGATCTGAGTTTTTGTTCCAATTTTAGAACCGTAGAGCATCAACTGCAGATAATGCCTGATGGTACAAAAAGAAGAATCGATTTTTGAAAAAAGCCATAGGGATGTATCTTCCTGGTGCCTAACTTAAAATTTTTTTGCAGATTCTGCTATATAGCATTAAAAAATTGATTTTTTTTCCTATTAGACTGCATTCAAAGGTCATTTCATGAAAAAATTGCAGATATTGCCATATGGTTTTCAAGGTACGATATATTTTTTATTTATACAATTTATTATGATTTTAACATTACTATGCTATTATTAATCTGGTTTTGACCTTTCTGTCCATTATAATTTGGTTCGGCTAATGGATTAAGTCCACAGTCAAGAAATCCGATAGCACACACACACACACACTGTCCATTATAAAACTTATAACCCTAAGCATATATAGAAAAGGCCCAAGAAGTTGTTTGAGGATAAATTCGCCGGTTCAGAAGAAGAATGACGCAACCGCAAAATGCAAAATTCTTAAGAAGAGCAAAAAAACGATTTTTGATATCAAAATCGTAAAGTATGATAAAAATTAGCCATTCACCACACCGTGGTCACGATCTCGAGATATAAGAGTTTTTTGGGGTGTGCCGATTGTCTATGAAGTAGCATAACTTTTTTCCTATTGTATATTTTGACTTAAATTTTCCAAAAAACTTCTTCATGAATTATATTTTATTGTTGTGTTGGTTAAAATTATAAACTAAAAAGTTTGTCACTCAACTTTTTTAAGCAAACATGAAACTAACGAAATATGATGACAAAATGTTTAAAACATAACAACTCCTTTTTTAATGTGTTTAGACATTTCGGACAAATTTCATTGTTATCTACATACTTCAAAGATGACTCAGTAAAATTTTCAAAAGGAAATATTTACAGCGACCAAAGATACAGCGAGGTAAATTTGAAAAATCATCAAAATTTATTTTTTGCATTTTTGTATAAAATTTGATTTTTGAACATGTTCCACCAACTCTAGATAAAAATAAACGTCATATTCGGATTCAGCGACCTCGAAGACATAAAAATGGACTAAAATTGGTCATTCACCTTTAATTTGGTTTTCGTGGTCGGCATAACGGTTGATGCTGCTTGCCTAATATACAGGGTGTTTCATTAATAATTGTCCACATAGTAACTGGAGAAACCTTAGCACAAAATACGAAGATTTAACCTAAAACCCTTAAATAAAATGTGGCTCCTTACTGAGTTACAGGGTGTTTTATCTAAAAATTTAAAAATTATTTTTGCTCATCATTTTAAAACTATTTGACGTATCCTTTTCATAATTGGCAGGAAGTATAGGTACTGTACAAACTACTAAATTATGTTAAGCAAACGTTTCTGGCTATTACCAAATTCTACGCCACTGGCGGAATTGCTATTTTAGTTCAATTTTTGGATTCTCCAATACTTTCTATGAAAATAATATACTCCTCATTCGTAACGATAAAGTCATTAGTTTTCGAGATCTTTGAAGTTAAAAATAAAAAGACACGGTTATTTTGATTAGTTTATTGTGTCGCTTCATTTTTAATTTCAAATATCTGGAAAACTACTACGTATATTATTTATATACTACGTATAAAAAGCGTATATTATTTACATAAAAAGTACTGGAAAATCAAAAAATTACACTAAAATAGCAATTTCGTCAGTGGCGTAGAATTTGGGAAGGATCAACCAGACTTTATCCCCTGTCGTACTCCTCTGGTAGTAGCTAGAAACGTTTATTTATCTTAATTTAGTAGGATGTACAGTACTTACACTTTCTGCCAAGTATGATAAGAATATGCCAAATAGTTTTAAAGTACTGGGTACAAATAATTTTTAAATTTTATTCAGATGAATCATAATATCATAAATTAATCGAAATAACTGTCCGGTTTCATATTTAACTTCAAATATCTCGAAAACTAATGACTTTATCGTTACCAATGAAGAGTATATTATTTACATAGAAAGTATTGGAGAATCTAAAAATGGCACCAAAATTGTAATTTCTCCAGTGGCGTAGAATTTGAGAAGGATCAACCATTCACTATCCCCTGTCGCACGCCTCTGGTAGCAGCTAGAAACGTTTGTTTATCATAATTTAGTAGGGTGTATAGTGGTCGCACTTTCTGCCAAGTATGAAAATTATACGTTGAATATTGTTAAAATGCTGACCAAAAATAGTTTTTAAATTTTTAGGTAAAACACCCTGTAACTCAGTAAGTAACCACATTTTATTTAAGTGTTTTAGGTTAAATCTTCGTATTTTGTGCTAAGGTTTCTCCAGTTACTATATGGACAATTATTAATGAAACACCCTGTATAGATGGAAAAGTATTGTATTTCTATGAGAATTCGAGAATCTGGTCAAGTTTGGAGCGCTGTAAAACCTAGATAATAAATAAAATTAAACAAATTTATAGTGAAAATTGTTCATTGAAAAATTCTCTACAAAATCGCTATGATGTTATTTTTTGTGACATTAACGGACAAAAAGTTATAACCTCCAAAAGGAAACTTCTTACAACATTTTCTCTTATTTTTGTTTATAACTTTTTTGTTGGTTACTTGACGGTAAAAAGTAATAAATATAAAATTATAGGAAATTTAATTTTCTACAATTTATGTGTAATTAACTTTTATGTAAAATTGCTAGTTTGGGAGATACAGCGCGAAAGCCCTTTGCTCCTCTTTTTTCAAAATGGCGGCCGGGGGACACGGGTCTCAACCCCAAAAACTTGAACTTAAGCTTCTACTGAACCCCCCTACACATTAAAAAAATAAAATTGACTCCTCTAAGAAATACACATTAATGTAACATTTCAATGGACTAGTTATTTTTATACCTCTTTAATTTTTTGAAAAAACGTGGAGTTAATACTGTTTGGCATGAAAACAATTACCATGTTCGGGAGTTAATATAATGGTAAGTTGACACACGTGAATAAATAAATCTTCTTTTTTTAAATTAAATGAAATAAAAAATATCTATAAAACAAAATGAGTAAACAAAAGTAACGAAAAACGAAACCCAAAGGATCATGATTGTTGTTCACTTACAATTATTATTTTGAAAAAATTTTATAAATCCTCATCTACTTTATCGGAGTGGGATAAGTTTTTATAAAAATTATGAAATTCCTTTGGCTTATCATGATTCACAGGCAGAGCCGCAGGAAACTCAACACGCCTAGGATTTCTGTTAAGATCAACAGATTGGAATGTTTCCGAACTAAAATTAGTTTTGAAAGAGGTAATCCCAAATTATCGCTACATACATACTTCCAAGTGGACAACATCTGACATACGAAAGTCTGTATTCTGCTGAGTTTGTTCCTTATAATAAAAGGTGAACAGTTAAAACAGTTGTTGTTTTAAAGAGTCTTAAAATCCTTGAAGTCATTTAGTTACTTTCATTTATTTTCTACAGAATACTGAATACCAGTAGCACGCCGCGGTTTTACATCGTTCCATGGAGTTAATACTTTTATTTTGCTGGGTATTAAGTGTAAACAACTGTTTAAGCTCGGAGCTACGGGGGGACTTAATACACTTTAACGTTGCCTATCTTCGGAACCACATTAAATAGGATTTTATGTCGTATCGCATATGAAAGATGTGAAGTGTGTTGTGTAGAAAGTGAAATAATACAATTTAAAAAAATGGAGTTAATACAGTTTAGCTCTGAGGTACAGACATAAATGCTGACTAATCTTCATTTTATTCGATTTGCTTTTCTTTGTTTTTCTTGGAATATTTACTAACAATTTTATAAAAAAACCAGTATCTTATTTGCTATTTAAAATTGTTTGTAGAATGTAGAATTATTTATGTTTTCTTATTTACCCATTAACTGTGTATACATACGCACAGGTGTAATATAACAAGGTGTACTTGCGTTGAGACCACTGGCAAAACACTGGTTACGTACTTTCGACTAAGTTTTATGATTACTCTTGTCTTGTCTCTCCAGAGATGAGTGCTTGCGAACCAAGAGACCCATAAGCTACTTGAAAAGAAGAAGTACTAGAACTAATAGAAGTGTACACAAGTATTTGTCCCCTCGTGTTGGATCCTTTGTCAATTTCTAGTTGAACAAGTAAATTAAGTACATACGTATATACAAAATAAACACATTTGTAAATGTAATCAGTACTTTCAATGTTATTCGGTATTTTTCTTTTTAGTTTTACTAAATAAATTACTTTGATCTAATTAATAAATACACAAAAGACATCAGTGATGAATTTATATAAAACGATATATTCACTCATCCTAAAGAAATGTGTCTTAACTCAAAAACAACTTTTTTCAGGGGAGACAAAAAAATATTTTTTTGATCTTAATTTAACTGTAAGTTTTGTTTTAAACGGTAACTGCTAAAAATTTATAAATTAAAATCGAAGAAGTTGGATCAGTGAATGCTTCTAATTATTGTGCAAGAGGTAAAACCAAAAAAACTATCTTCTTCTTCAAGTGCCGTCTCCTAATCGGAGGTTGGATATCATCATCACTATCTTTACTCTATCTGATTTACTATGATATCTGATTTAACAAAAAAAAGATCAACATTTTGAGTTATGCCACTTTTTTAAAATATTGGCCACTTTTTTAAAGTCAATGAAAAATACCTAGGACACTCCTCGAAATACAACTTTTATGACAAATAACGAAAAGTTCACGTCGAATGTCAGAGCATAACTGAAAAGTGTCATTGTTTCGGAATAAACGTATTGATTTTACCGCCAAAGGAATAATGACATTACCGCCATCTTTCGAAGTTGGAGGTAAACATCTATGTGACATTTTTCCTGGTAAAAGTATAGGATGCTTGGAGTCAATTTAACAAGATAACTGGAATTATGCCTTTTTTGAGTTGTGTCACTTTTCTTCCGGATGAGCCATGTAGTATGTGCATTTTTTATAATTTCGAAAAATGGTTGTATCTGGTTTCCTTTTTAGGAATCAAATAAGTTGCGGAAGCAGAGCCGGATTTAAGGCAGTGGGGGTCCCTGGGCAGAATTGGTGTGGGGCCCTACATACTGCCATTAAAAAAATTGTTGTTATAACTATGGTACCTAAATTGCTAACTACAGGGTTTTCCCTTTTAAAAATTATGAAAAAAATACTATTCTAACTGGGAAATAAGCCACAATTTAACTAGAAAAATTTTTTTTTCTTTTCTTATGGGCTTTGGATTGCTTGATCCATTCAGCCACGATAAAATCATTTTATTGACATTTCGACTTCCACTTCGGACGTCGTTATCAAAATACCAAATATTAATGTACTTATTTATATATAAAGTTAATATTTTGTATTTTGATAATGACGTCCGAAGTGGAAGCCAAAACGTTAGTAAATTCATTTTTCAAGTTAAATTGTGGCTTATTTCCCAGTTAGAATAGTAAATTACATAAATGCTACAAACAAATAGCTTCAGAACAATATTTAAAAAATGTTGATCTACTTTTATCAATATATTTTTAAATAATAAAAAATACAATGGCTTTATCTTGTTGCAGTAAAATGTTACCACGAGAAAGCACGTTATAATTTTATGAAAATGAAAAAGGTCCTATGTAGCAAAGATTTAACATTAGCTCTTAAAGTATGCCTAACAAAATGTTACAAATATAGTGTACTATACTATGGACTGGAATCATGGACGTTAAATGTAGAGACAATGAGACGACTTAACGCCTTTGAAATGTGGACCTATAGAAGAATTATGAGGGTTTCCTGGGTAGATAGAGTTACGAACAATGAAGTACTGAGAAGAATAGGTAAAGAGAAGGAAGTTGAACTTACAATTAAAGAAAGAAAACTACAGTATCTCGGACATGTGATGCGGGGCGAGAAGTATGGCATCCTGCGACTCATAATGCAGGGAAAAATAGATGGGAGAAGACGAATTTCATGGCTGAAGAACCTCAGAGAATGGTTTGGATGCAGCTCAAAAAAACTGCTTAGAGCTACTGCCTCAAAAATTCAAATAGCTATGATGATTGCCAACCTCCGTAGCGGAGATGGCACCTGAAGGGGGAGAAGAAGTAAAATATTAAAAATAAACATAGTTAACCCGGCATTGGTCGCTAGGTAGGTTTGTACGTGAGTGGTCGCGCGTTAGATTTTCTCTAGCATATCCAACTTTTGCCTTTATTTCAAAAATTTTACAAAAAACATGAGGTTTCATCAACGATAAAGCCATTTACTTTAAAAAAAACGACGTTTTTCTGTTTTATTATTATTATCTTTATATAAAATGTGACTGTTGATGCCGCCAATATTTAATATTGAAAAATATATGGTAAGTGACCATCTACAACTAACCCTTCTTCTTCTTCTTCTTCTTCTTCTTCTTCTTCTTCTTCTTCTTCCTCTTTATAAGCAATTCTACTTGTTCATTGGCGGATTGATACCTCTATGGAAGGTTGTCGCTCCATCTTTTGCGCGGTCGGCCGATACTTCTTCTGCCGATTGGTGATTTATCTCGTGCTATTTTGACCACACGTGTCTCCCCCATTCTGGTTATATGGTTGTTCCATTCTTTTTTTCTATTTAGTGTCCATTCGTTTATACACTGTACGTTACATTGTCTTCTAATATCTTCGTTCCTCTTTCGATCTCTCAGTGTATTTCCTGTAATTCTTCTCAGTACTCTCATCTCTGCCGTTTCCAGTAGTCTTTGTGTTGTGGCTGTATCGGGTCTTGTTTCTGATGCATATGTCATTATTGGTCTTACACTGGCTTTATAAATTCTTGACTTCATCTCAGTGTTAATATGTCGGTTTCGCCATATAGTGTTATTAAGGCATCCTGCCAATCTATTTGCTTTTTGTACTTGATTTCTCACTTCTTTGTCTAGGTCTCCGTAACTTGACAATGTAATTCCAAGGTATTTTACTTCCATTACTTGTTCAATACTGATACCATCAATTTCTATTTTGCATCTGATTGGTTCTTTACTGATTACTAAAGTTTTAGTCCTAAACCAAGGCTCCGAAATACTACCAGAGATAACCACTAGCGAAATCCATCAAGCACTGAGAAAAATGAAAAATGGAAAAGCACCAGGTGAAGATGGAGTCGTAATAGAGGCCATTAAAAACGGAGGCCACATTCTTATAGGTAAAATAAAAAATCTCTTCCACTTATGCCTTCATCAAAAGTCGATACCTGAAAAATGGAAAAACGCAGTAACAATACTTTTGCATAAGAAGGGAGATAAGACAGACTTAGAACATTATAGACCCATTAGCCTGCTAAACCACTTATACAAACTCTTTACAAAAGTAGTGACATCAAGAGTAGAAAAGAAGCTAGATTTTTACCAGTCAAAAGAACAAGCTGGATTTCGATCAAACTTTGGGACAAACGACCATCTGCAGGCAGTCAAGTTACTAATTGAGAAGTCAATAGAATATAATAAACCCCTTGTCCTAGCATTCGTGGATTTTCATAAAGCCTTTGACACGATAGAGCTGGATAGCATTTTAGAAGCTCTAAATGAATGCCGCATTGACTACCGTTACAGTACACTCATCTATAATATTTATAAAGAGGCAACAATGAGTGTTAAGTTACATGATAAAACCAAACAAATAAGCATAGAACGCGGCGTAAGACAAGGCGACACACTCTCGCCAAAACTATTCATAACTGTTCTGGAATATGCCTTTAAGATGCTCAACTGGGACAATAAAGGGATCAAAATAGATGGAGAAAAGTTAAATCATCTTCGTTTTGCAGATGACATAGTCCTTATAACTGATGACCTAGGAGAAGTAAAGAAAATGCTAAATGAGTTAGACGCTATCTGCTGGAAAATAGGCCTGAAAATGAACTTTTCTAAAACTAAATTTATGACTAATCTGATTCCTAGCGGGCAGCTGATTATACGCGAACAAGAAGTAGAACTAGTGGAAAAGTACATTTACTTGGGTCATGAAATTAGAATTGGCAGAGATAACCAAACATGCGAAATAAAAAGAAGATTAACTCTTGCTTGGGCAGCCTACGGAGCTCTGAGAGACATATTTAGGAGCAGTATACCGATCGGTTTAAAAAGACAAGTGTTTGACCAATGTGTGCTACCGGTAATGACATATGGAGCAGAGACACTGACTCTAACCAAGGCAACAGCGTCGAAAATGCGGGTTGCTCAAAGGCGCATGGAAAGATCCATGCTGGGCTTAACTCTACGGGATAAAATAAGAAATGAAGATCTCAGAAAAACAACCGGTATCGCAGATGTTGTAGAACGTATCACCAGGCTCAAATGGAACTGGGCAGGACACGTCGCCAGGCTGAAAGATTCAAGATGGGCACGAAAGCTGATGGAGTGGAGACCAAGAGAAGATAAACGAAGTAGAGGAAGGCCGCCTACACGATGGGCAGATGATATCAGGCGGATTAGTAAAAACTGGCAAAAATCAGCACAAAACCGTGAAGTGTGGAAACAATTGAGGGATACCTATGTCCAGCAGTGGACGTGAATTGGTTGGATGATGATGATGATGAAAGTTTTAGTTTTTTGAGATGAAATTGTCATATTGAATTCTTTTGCTCTTATGTTAAATCTATGGACTAATCTTTGCAGACTATCTTCATCTTGGGCTATCAATATTGCGTCGTCTGCGTAGCAGAGTACTTTACTTCTTTGTTTCCCATTCTATATCCTCTTCCTTTGTTGACGTTTTTGATGATTTCATCCATGATTAAATTGAAAAGCAGAGGACTCAATGAGACCCAATGGACTACAACTAACCCGTGAAACATAATGTAGGCTTTTCATATCATCGATCACATCCACGGCGCCTTTTATTACATCATAAAAATATATTATTTAAGGTTTGAGCAGATGAAGCGCACTGACTCAACAATATGGTGATACTAAACTAAGTAAACTGAGTCACTATCTGAGCGGACGAGTCTATTAAATTGTCAAAGAAGGATAGTTAGGAGACTAAAAGGAACGACAGCGCGTACAATTACCCAGAAAAAAAAAGTTGTGCGCAATTTTCTGAAACCATAAGAGAAAATCTCATATAGCGACCACTGCCGGGTTAAAATGCATGGTTAAAGTCACGGTACTTTTCGAGATTTTTTAATTGAAAATTCATTGATTATGTCGGACATGTCTAGATATCTTAAAACATCGTGTTCAATGCTCATTATTATAGAGAGATGATTAAAACGCTCTTGCCTCATCATAGACCGAAGTAGATTTTTAATTAACCTAAGTTTTGAGAATCTCTCTCCAATGCAGTTAGCATCAGAACTAAATATAAACGAAGTGTCACCTCAACGTTTGGAAACGCATCATTCACATTATTTTCTTTTGTCAGTCGGTACACTTGAAGCTCTTTACTTAGGTACCTAGTACCTATTATTGATGAGCCAACCTCCTCTTTAAATGAATTGAAAAATTCTACAAATTATACCAGTTCGACACCTAGGTGTTCAACTAAATCATTGTTGTACGAGTCGGTAAGCTTCAGTGAATGAGTTTTAATTTCATTGGGAGTTAAATTTTCCAAATGACGTAAAAATCCAAAATTGGAATGAATGGATTCATATATGCAGAAAGCCTCTGTCTTAAAGACGAAATGAAGTGATCTATAATACCGAAAAAGTTTTGAGTCCTAAATTTCTCTGATTTTGTCATTTCAGTCTCTAGATATGTTCCATAATCCAGTGGAGTCAGTCGAATATTCCTTAAAAGGACATAAATTCGTTAAGTGATCTAAGTGCCGCCACTCCTGAATTAGGGTCAATATTTGGATATTGGAGAATATGTATTGTGCTGTTTATCCTCTCTAAGATTTCATTCCAAAATATTGCAAATATTCCTGTTTCCTGTAAACACATATGTTTATACACACCATTCGCATTGTTACGAGTTTTAAATTGTTCCTAATCGTCTTCTGAAATTTTGGATTTTGCTCCTTTAATCTGATTATAACGTATAATACGTGCTTCTGCGGCATCACTTCTAGATGACGATCTAGAAGTGATGAATACTCCTTTAGGAACAATAATATTTCAGCCACGGTCGGCGTTGCTCTCGCTTAAAGACGCAGCTTTTAAATATTCGATTAAAAAGTTGTATCTATATGTAGAGGAAGTGAACAATACATATAGTTCATATAGTGCTTCTAAGAAATCAAAGAATGGTATGGCAGCAGGAGTACACTGTTCAGCTTTTGCAACTAAATTTAGAGAATGGGCGGCACACGGAATCCACAACGCCAATATATTATGTTATCTAATTTCAGCCTGAACACCATAATATTTTCCACTCATGACTGGTGCGTTGTCGTAGGACTGTCCCATGCAGTTTTTAAAATCGATATCATCTTCTTGAAAGAGAAGAATTAGAGAACTAAATATATCTTCTGCTTTATGATCGTGATTTCGCAAAAATACATTTTCAACAGGAGAGAAACCTTCCATGTAACGAAATATCAGAGTTAATTGATTGCCAAAAATTATTCTATGTGAATAATGTGCAGTATGTTTTTAAGTTTCGGGCTATGTTGTGGCCCCCGGAATGTGAGGGCCCCGGGCAGTTGCCCATCCTGCCACCCCTTAAATCCGACCCTGTGCGGAAGGTACGTAATATTTCGAAAAGATTATTAATAGATAATGTTTAATATAAAATTTATTTTATTTTACTTAATTATTTTTTGGTCGATTTATTTATTTATAATAGTTATTGATACAAAGATAAATCAATTAAAACTATTACTATCGTATAAACTTTAATGACCTATGGTGTAATCCACATAACCTTTATAGATAATTAATTTGAGAAACATTTTCTCACCCCAGAAAATGTTACTTAATATCAAAACCGACAATTAACTACACCCTACTGCGTGGGCAAATAAACAATTTATTTAAAAAAATCTTGATCTTTTAAGAAGGCCACAAGTGGGTGGAGAATATTTTATTCAGATTGCATAAACGCATTAACAAACGAACAACATGGTAGTTTGGACTTGAAGAAGAATCTTCTTTATGTTTAAATTGTTTTCATTGGCTTGTTTTTAGTCCTAGATAAATAAGGCGCCGTGCTGTTCTTGCAATAATAAGGCTCAGTTGGGAAAACAAATGCGAGAATATTATCCGACAGAGTTGGACTTAAAGATTTACATCGCTATACTTTATTTGCTAAGTTCTCTTTAAATTAGCAAAATGAAAATAACATACGAACGATTTTATTTTCGAACGTAAACGTATTTTATAATAGTCGTGCTTGTTTCGCTCATCCCGTTTTTGAGAGTCTTAAAAAATAGTACCTATTTAACGTTTCGCTACGGTAGAAGATAGAGCTACATAAAGCGGAGTTAAACAAGGATGCCTACTGTACCCGACATTATTCCCAATCAAAAAGGATTGATCATAATATGATCATGAAGAAGGTAACTGATAAAATAACAGATATTAGGTGGACGGAGGAAGTTATGGAAGGTGGAAGTTAAGTTATGGAACCAGGAATTGGAGTCCGCAGCCGACATTAAAATTTGACAAATAGAGAAAATAGATAACTTTACATATCTGGGATCAATCATGGAAAAAAGGTGGTAGTAGAACAGATGTTGAAAAAATAATAGCAAATCACAACATACATACACTATGGTGCAAATGAAAGGAATAATTTCGCTATTTCGTAAACTGGCGACTTTAAGGAAAAATCCCGAAAGAGGTCGATCTTTATTTTTTATTTTAATAAATATAAAGTCTTTTTCTGAGTGAAATATGAAGTTCTAAGTGTAGCATAAATGGTTGAAAAAAGTAAAATGCGAATACTTGTTTTTTTATGTTTTTTTTTTCGCAATTATTGCTATTTTGCAACAGGGGTGACAGTTTATGAGCGCGTGGATGTGACTTGCTAGGTGGTCGCCACCTACCTTATACAGTTCTGCTGGTATTTAGTCAACTCGCGGAGCTCTATTGTTTTTCTGGGCCTTAGTAGCTTCGAGAACTTCCTCTATGGTTGGAGCTTCTACTCTATCATCTACTGATTTCTCTTCTACGTAGTTCATACGCGCTCATCAAAGACATATGGCAAGAAGAGAAAATACCCAACGACTGGAAGAAAAGTATAGTACACCCGATCTATAAAAAAGGAGACAAACATTAGTTCAAAAACTACCGTGGAATCTCTATACTATGTACAGCATATAAAGTCCTCACGTATATTATAAACCAGCGGCTCCAACCACTAGCAGAAAATATTATTGGAGAGCATCAGACGGGCTTCCGTCGGGGAAGATCGACACTCAATCAAATATTTACAGTCAAACAGATCTTAAGTAAATCATGGGAACACGATATTGATGTTCACAACGTGTTTGTAGACTTCAAACGGGCATACGACTCAGTCAAAAGGAAAAAACTATACTATATATTGGCTGAATTGGCAATAACACACAAGCTAATAAGACTCATTAAAGCCACAATGGATGAAACTCAGGCATGTGTACGAATACAAAACCACCGGACAGACTTTTTCAAAATTTCGCAGGGACTAAAGCAGGGAGATGGGCTGGACCCAACATTGCTAAACCTCGCACTGGAGTATGAAGTTTGGCAAATGCAAACTGGACGAGGAAACCTACTGACCAACCGAACGGTTCAACTGGCCGCTTATGCCGATGATATTAATATTATGAGTAGAACATCAACAGGAGCACAGGATAGATACACAGAGTTAAAAACACAAACAAAATTGCTAGGTCTGGAAATTAACACAGGAAAAACAAAAATAATGACTCAGACGAGAAGAAATATATTACCAGAAAACATTATACATCAAGATGACATTGGAACGGTTGGAAAGTTCACATACCTGGGAGTAGAAATATATGCCGACGGATCAGAAGATGGAGAAATACAGAAGAGAATAACGCAGGCAAACAGAGCTTATTTTACCCTCTCCCACATACTCTCTCAAAAACAAACTCGACACATTCGAAAGGAAAGTACTGAGGAGAATACTAGGACCTATGAAGGAAAACGGAATCTTCAGAAGTCGATACAACAACAAATTTTATCAACTTTATAAGGAAGCACCCCTGTCAGGCTTCATTAGAATACAAAGATTGCAATGGGCCGGACATGTGATAAGAATGGGAAAGGAAAGGCTACCAAAAAGAGCACTGAATGCTAGAATGCAGGGAAAGAGACCGGTTGGAAAGCCAAGAAAGCGCTGGGAAGACACAGTAAACAGCGACGCACAAGCCCTTTTAGGAGTCCGTGTATGTAGAAGAGCAGAAACAGACAACCAGAAGCCACAATACAATACAAAATAATTAAAATACTACATAATGAAGGCAGATAGAATCCAATTGACTTAAATCATATTTTACTACGCCAGAAATATAATCTTAGATTAACAACATACCTCTCTTATAATTTGTTATAAGATTGGTAATTGTTTAATGATTTTATGTTAGTATTACTTAAGATTTCTCTGTCCTTTTTATGGCGATGAATCATCGTGGACCTTAATCGAAGAAATGTGCAGAAATTTGAAGCGTTTTAGATGAGGCTATATCGGAGAACACTTAAAATCTTGTAGACTGACCGAGTCACAAATAAGATCGTAATATAAATGAAGAAGAACCGAGAGTAACTTCTTTTTGGTGTTCCTGCCCGTGACGAATGTTGACGATCATCAAGGAAATCTTTATTTAATTTGCAACAGCGCGGAAAAACTGGACCAGGTTCTTAGGTTCTTTAACCAGGGCGTTCTTCTTTTTTCTGGACCTTGCTTTCCAAATATTTTTCCTTGCCGGATGGATTGTAGAAAAGGTACTGACCACCATCAAACATCCGACACATTATTTGGAATTAATTCAGATATGCCCTCTTATAAGCAGCCATCATGCAAGGCTAAATATTTAGAAAGCGAGGTCCAGGAGGAAGAACATCCTGGTTAAAGAACCTCATAACCTGGTTCACCACAACATATGTGTAGATTTATCGCGCTATAGCAGTTAAAATAACAATTGCCATGATGACCGCCAACATTCGTCACGCTTAGGAACATTCAGAAGAAGAAGAATTATTTAAGTTACTTATTTTAGATTAGTATTGTGTAAAACTTCATAATAATTTTGAAAATATCAAGAATAAATCGAGAAGTGAGTACGTCCCTGCTCAACTGATGAATTGTATTTTGTTAAAAGAATAATTTGGGTGATTACGTGAATGAAACTAATGGCCATACATTCTTCCATTAGCATCACCAATGACGTTCATTCATTACACAGAAGATTAGTTAGCTCTATTATGTAAGATTTGATTTGAGAATTTTCGTGTTTTTCCAGGTTAACGAAGTATGTCAATTTTTCTATTTTTAAAGTAGAATTTTTAATTTAAATATCTCTGATTGTTACATATTACTTCATAGGAAAATAAGAAATAAAAAAATATTATTAACGTTACATCTGAGGTCGACAGACACATTAAGAGGAAACAGTAGCGATCAACAGGTAGCCAAAACGCGTTCCAAGATTGCGGCTGTAATTTTGAATATTTTTTCGAGATATTTGGCACACTTATTCGTAATATAATAAAGAATGGCGGTACAGAGCCCAATTTGAAAAATATATTAATATGTGGAAATTACTCTGTAAATAAATACAATATTAAAAAAACGAGCCTGTACCGCCATTAAGAAGAACAAAAAAATACACTTTCTTTAAATAAACTTTTTTATCCGATGCCTAGATTTTGTGTAATTTTGGAACAACTAAAATTTTTTATTTCATTAGTAGTTCCAAAATGACACAAAATCTAGGCATCGCATAAAAAAGTTTATTTGAAGAAAGTGTATTTTTTTGTTCTTCTTAATGGCGGTACAGGCTCGTTTTTTTAATATTGTTTTTAATTACAGAGTAATTTCCACATATTAATATATTTTTCAAATTTGGCTCTGTACCGCCATTCTTTATTATATACGAATACATGTGCCAAATATCTCGAAAAAATATTCAAAATTACAGCCGCAATCTTGGAACGCGTTTTGGCTACCTGTTGATCGCTACTGTATCACCTTAATCCAAGTAATGAAGCTTAAAATAGGACAAAACCTCACAATTTTTACAGAATGAATCGATTTACTTGAAAATTTGGTGGATAGCCCAAGGATGAAAATCTATATCATGCCGAAAGGCGCTTTTACCAAGGGGGTGGTTGCCACCCCATCTCGGGGGTGGAAATTTTTTATTATATTTTAATTGCAAAATTGGTAAAAACGTACATTCTAAGCAAAAACCGTTCTATACATTTTTTTGATAAAATTGATAGGTTTTGATTTATTCGCTATCGAAAATGTTAGTTTTATATCGAAAAAATCAATGTTTTTAATAAGTTTTCTGGTAATAAAAAACTTTACTTAACAAAAATTTTCCTTTTGAAAAAATAAAAAAGCCGTTTTTTTAATTTTCTTTAAGGCCAATAGTAATCGAGCTATACTTTATTATATGTTGGCTCTTCTTCGTCAAATGCTAAATATTGAAGTTTCAAAGTCAAAAGACGGGAAAACTATGCATTTTTCGAGGACAACTTGTTCAAACTAATTTAAAGTACTTAAAAATATCTATCTCCAGAAATAAACAAAAAGTCTCTAGCTCAGAAATTAAGCAACATATATTGAAAAGAATGTCAGCCAGCATTTTTTTCAGCGAAAAAGTGATCGCAAGCAACCCCTCAATTCAATCATCGCCCTAATTAGAATTAGTCATTAACCATATTCGGCCTTTTTTTATTTATGTACTACTAATAGGTTCTAGAAGTTTGTCCGGCTTAGAAGTTTTTACAAAAATGGAGTTAAAGTTAAAAGCGAATAACGAATTTTGGTAGTTTAAAAAAAATGACATTTTCTTCAAACTAGCAAGATTAGCATCAGAGATACAAAAAAATGTTTAAGTATTAAATTGTACCTTATTTAATTCCCAAGCACCTGGTTTGCAAAAAAATTTTTCTGCTGCAAAAATTGAGTGAGCTGTGACAATTAAATCTTGTAATAACATGCAAAAACCACCTTTACCAACCCTTACAAAGTCACCTCTTTTTCCGACTGAGGATTTTAAAAAGATTTAATATTAATAGGCTTATAAATCTTGTAAAAACTTACAAAATTAATTTTTAACAAATTTTCTAAGATAAAAAATAAAAAAGTTACGGTTAGAAAATCAATATATTTTTTTGAAAAAAAAAAGGAGAAATCCAACTGGAAGCATAATAATGTAAATTAGCGGTATTTTTAGTCATTGGTCTTATTCATTCTTCTTTATTTATGTATTATTAATAGATCCAGAAGTTTGATTTGCTTAGAATGATTAGTTTTTAAAAAACTGGAGTTAAAAGCGAATAACGAATTTTTGTACTTTGGTAAAAAATGCAATTTTCTTCAGAATAGAAAGATTAGTATCAGGGATACGAAAAAATGTTTCCATATAAAATGTAGGTAATTTAATTCCCAAGAACTCGAAATGAAAAACATTTTTCTACGTCAAACATTGAGTGAATCGTAAATTAGTATATCGAAAAACATTGATTCTTTTCTATACAAAACTAACACTTTCGATAGCGAATAAATCGAAAACTATTAATTTTATCAAAAAAATATATAGAACATTTTTTGCTGAGAATAAATGTTTTTATCAATTATTATGGTCTAAATATAATAAAAAATTTGCCACCATGGGGGTGATAACCACCCCCATGGTAAAAGCGTCTTTCGGCATCATACATATTTTGATCCTTGGACTATTAACTACTTATTCTCAAATTTTCAAGCAAGTCGATCCATTCTGTAAAAATTGCGAGGTGAAAAGCTTCGGTTCCTGGCATACATGCCACATGGGATATATTATGTTATAGTATCAAGGTATATATTTCTTTGCTAAACGGACAGAAGTAATAACCGGCATAATTAACCGCCCATCTCATATTTTTTTCAATTTTCAGAAGTATCAATTTTGGACCACATTTTACGAAAGATAAAGGGAAAACTACCTTTGAGGAAAAGAAAACAATGAAATTATCAAAAAATGTCCTTTATCAAGGGATGCTTAGCAAAAATCCAACCTTTCAAAATCTTCAAAGAAAATTCAAATAAAAATAATTTTAAAAAACGTAGTCTACTTCTTAGAGCAGGTTCAGCAATCCATTCATGATGTCCTGGATATCCGACTGAGGCATATGGTGCCACTCGTCTACCGCAACCTTCTTGAGCTTTGCGAAAGGTGTTGGGTCTGGTACTCTTGCCCTTACCCATTTTTGAGGTGGTCCCAAATTTGTTCAATTGGGGTAAGATCGTGACTGCGTTCCGGCCTGCACTGCAATGCGAGATGACCACTTTATTGGCAGCAAAGTGTTGAGAAATCGTCTTTTTGATGTGCGAAATATTAGTGTGACATTAGAAGAAGACTGGCAGAACGAAATTTGAGGGCTTTCCGTCCAATTCCTCATAAGTGCTCCCACAACACTGAACATAACTGAACTATGGCGGAATTGAAGAACATACTGCTCTCAAATGAGAGCAAAACAGACCTAAGATCTCCAGATGGACGTCAGCGTGTCTACACGCGTCAAAATTAAGGTTTGCTCCATGCTCTATAACCAAAACAGTGGCTTACTGAGGACGGTCAATAATGATTTAGGGAGGGTATCTCTTACGAAGCTCGTACTGGTGTCGTTGTGGTCGATGGAGTGAGTGAGTGCTCAGAGGTACGTAAAAGAACTTCTTAAAGACCATATCATGCCTTTCGCACCGTTGGTTGGTGAAAACTTTAGATTAATGCATGAAAATGCACGTTGCTATACCGCAAGATTCTCCCCTGAGTACTTTAATGAGGTCGGGATTAAACTTCGTGCCTCAAAGGTAAAATAGTGTTTGTGAAAAAAATCGATTTTTGAATTTGCCGCCGAAGGTGGGTTATTTTTTCCGCTCTTTCTTATGTAATTTTTAGTTTATTTCTATCTTATTTAGTTTTCAAAATGTCTGTGATACTGGTAAATCAGTATATGAGTACGTGTTCGTACGTCTCTGCTATGGTTAAACACTATTAGTCCAGGGTAATAAGGTTTTTTCCATGACACTCGAGCAGCCAGGGTACTGAAGCGTTTTTTCGACAGGTAATACCTATAAGAGCAAATTGTAACTATTTCCTGCGTAGGATCTGGCGGCCATTTTTATTTATAAACAATTAAGTGTCAAAAAATGGCATTTTTCCCTTTTTTTCAAATCAATGGAAAACAGTGAAAGTTATGGTTTTTTAGTACAAATATCTATGAGATTATGGGAAAAGCTTTAAAATGACGTATTACAAAGTTTGATATACTCATTTATTGTTAATATAATTGCGAAAAAAGTCGGAATTGCAAAAAAAATAATTTCGCAATATCTATTGTAAAAATTACTGTACAGCTTTGAAATTTTTGTCATATAAGGGTTCTTTGGTGCTTAATATGTGATAAAAACTTCAAAGCGATTCATTCAATTGTTTAAATTTTATTCAAATTGTTTATTCCAGAAAGCATATTTTTGCAATAACATAATCAGAAGAAAATAACGTTAGAACCATTCCACAGGTGTCAAATGAAATAGCATGAGCTATATTTTCAACTTGGTTTAAAAAAAGTGAATAAAAAATGCATTGATTAATAATAAATAATTATGCAAAAGTATCGTAAATCTTTCCTTATAAACTTTTTATTTTGTTATAGAAGAAATTATATATATTTATTACAATTTTTTATCAATTATGATATAAATAACATTACTTGGTAGTTGTGCACTTAAAACAGGGTAAAAAAGTTAATTTTTTGGAAAAAGATATTCAAAAAGTTCATAAGGAAAGATTTACGATACTTTTGCACAATTATTTATTACTAATAAATGCATTTTTGTTCGCTTTTTTTAAACCAAGCTGAAAATATAGTTCATGCTCTTCCATTTGACACCTGTGGAATGGTTCTAACGTCATTTTTTTTTGACTTATGTTAGTGCAAAAAAAAATGCTCACTGAGATAAACAATTCGAATAAAATTTAAACAATTGAATGAATCGCTTTGAAATTTTTATCACATATTAAGCACCAAAGAACCCTCATTTGACAAAAATTTTAAACCTGTACACTAATTTTTACAGCAGTTATTGCGAAAATAATTTTTTTTTGCAATTCCAACCTTTTTTCGCAATTATATTAACAATAAATGAGTATATCAAACTTTGTAATATGTCATTTTAAAGCTTTTTCCATAATCTCAAAGATATTTGTACTAAAAAAATCATATATTTCACTGTTTTCAATTGATTTGAAAAAAAAAAGGAAAAATGCCATTTTTTGACAGTTAATTGTTTATAAATAAAAATGGCCCCCAGATCCTACGCAGGAAATAGTTACAATTTGTTCCTATAGGTATTACTTGTCGAAAAAATGCTTCAGTACCCTGGCTGCTTGAGTGTCACGAACAGGGTATATTTTTGTCTTATTACCCTGGCCTATATATTATTCGGCAAACTCTACAAAGGCAAAATAGTATGTTACATCGTCTTACACTGCTTATCCCTGGTATACAGTGCGTCCATAAAGTAAAGCATAAATTTATTATTTCGTAAACCGGCTACTTAAGGAAAAATCCCGAAAGAGGTCGATTTTTATTTTTAAATTACGATTTTTTGGCATATACAGTGCTAGTCAAAAGTCCGTACCCCCCCTCGTATCTTTTGAACGGTTATACCTATAATAGTGAAATTTGGAGGAAGAAAATAAACGGACGTAAGCTTCTTAACTACTCATGACAGGTGACGTAATAGTGACAGATGACGTTACAGAGCCACTGTGACCGATAATTTTAAATGGGACCTTATGGCAAGTGATACCTCGTTTGAAAGGTATTGAAAATACCTATTCAGTCATACTAATTTTGTTTGAGTTTAAGCTAATTTTGATGAACAAATGAAATAAATATAAAATTGTAGTTTCGCATTTAATTAATAAAAATTCAAAATTCTGCCTATGATTACTTGTCAAACAGGTTGACGTTGACATAAAAACTACTAGAGAATTAAAAAACGTCAACTTTTTTGACAAAAAATCCATAGGTGGACATTTGAATTTTTATTAATTAAATTCGAAACTACAATATTATATTTATTTAATTTATTCACCAAAATCAAAATCAACCTAAACTCAAAAAAGTTAGTATGACTGAATAGGTATTCTAAATACCTTTCAAACGAGGTATCACTTACCATAAGGTCCTATTTAAAATTATCGGTCACAGTGGCTCTGTAACGTCATCTGTCACTATTACGTCACCTGTCATAACTAGTTAAGAAGTTTACGTCCGTTTATTTCCTTCCTCCAAATTTCACTATTATAGGTATAACCGTTCAAAAGATGCGAGGGGGGTACGGACTTTTGACTAGCACTGTATAATGATATAATGTTGTATATTTAGCTAATAATGAATTCATGCGTTACTTAATGAATCCACTCATTTTGTCCACCTTGTACCAATTTGAAGCAACGTATTATACATTTTTGAAATCACTCAGCAAGCGAAATCTAAAAATTGCAAAAATGGGGGTTCCGTTTAAAACAATGGTGATGCCGTCATCATACGAAGGTGGTATATTAGATTATAATTTGAAATAATAGAAAATTACAACCAAGAATCGACCTGTTTCGGTAATTTCTAATGTTGTTTATTTAGCTAATAATGAATTTATGCGTTACTTTATGGACGCACTGTATATGGAAAATTATTAAAAAGATTATTATAATAATTATATATTACATATTTTGAGTTGTATCCTGATCACTAATATCGATAATAGTATATTATGCAACGAGCATTTAATGGTGGTCATTATGAAGCGAGTATGAGGGATAAGAAACAAGCCGTATGCGACGAGTTTCTTATAGAGTACGAGCTTCATAATGATAATTAAATGCAAGTTGTATACACTATTTTTTCTATGATCATTCACAACAAAAAATATATTCAAATTTATTAATTTTGTAACGCAGACAAATTAAGTAGTTTGTCAGTTTGACAGTCTGTTTACATATTGAGAACTGTCAATGCGTATGTATTTGACTCGCCATTGGTCACTGCGCGTGTATCACCTTCATCGCGAATGCCATATCGCGATTCTCTTGGTTAAAAATCTGTATCTTAATGAAAATCTGTATCATAATGAAGGTCATTATGATACAGGTAGTGACATCATAATTGATATATTATAGTATGAGAATAGAAAAAATGAAATTATATAACATATTATGTAGGTATAATGTTTCTAACCTATGTACCTATAATGTTTCTGTAGAAGATGCTTTCATATAAAAATGTTAATAAAAATCTTGCAGTTTTATCAAAAGTCTAAATAAGCTTTGTCTATTTTTATAAGATGACCCCCTACCGAGAGGGTTTCTAAACCTGTTAGCTTGCTGCCGACTCGATATCGACAAGGACAGCCTGTGACGACCGAGAGAGATAACTTTTGGCAGAACTTTGAGATTTTTTAAAAAATTTAAACAAAATAGGTGCTTTGTGTTACACTTTATGTTAAAAATAAAAACAGATTCGGAAAGTGGAAAAAATTCTCTAGTGACGTATTTGAATTTAAATTTTTTTACTTTAATTTTAAACAAAACAATTTAAAAAACATATTGTTTAAACAATTTAAAATTTATAAACAAATAGTTCGCTAGAACTTTTTAATACCTTTCAAAGAATTACCTCAATATATGCCATATCTTTTGCTTTATTTTGTTTAAACTTTTACATTGGAATTTAGCTATGTCAAGAATCACGAAGAACGGCCTTCAATATAGTTTTCACCGTATCTTTCATATGTGATCCAATATTAACAATTTCTGAAAATTGAAAGAAATGCAAGGTGGGTGGTAAATTGTTCGTTAACCGCCTTAAATCCAACTATAAAAAAATAGTTTTTTCTGATGTTTGTTACTGATCTAATACTTAAATCTGCGAAATTTACTTTTTAAAGTCAAGAAGCATATTTTGTTAACAGCATCAACCCCTTAAATAACAGGGTTATTAGCGGAACGGTTTATTTTTATTTTAGGAAAATGTTTTTTCCACCTACCTCTACCGAAAGTATAAATTTCCTCACCTGATTTTAGGGAGCAAAGTCACACTTGTCCTCCCTAGGGAGACAAAGTACTTTTACTCCCTAGGGAGTAAAAGTAAAAGTGACGCCATGGTATGTCATTGATGAAATAACGTATTGGCGTGCTATAAAATATTCTAATTTCTATTACGTAAGTATCCATACAATTTAACGTTTATTTATAGAGTACCCTGTATTTTGCAAAATGGTAAAAAAACATTAAATTGTTATTTTGATTTAACAAGGTTGCATTAATAATTTGATTTATATTTGACAATTGACAGTTATACTGTACATATTTGTTAGATTTAGTTCTCTAATTAATTTTGTTAGTTACATAAATAAATGATTTAAAAATGAAAAAATGACTTATTATTTGAGAAAGGTGAAAAAATCATACGTATAACATGGGAGTAAAGTGCCTTTTCCCTCCCTTGAATGATTAGGACTCCGCTATTATTCCCTCCGCTACGCGTCGGGCAGTAGGACTTCATTCTCGGGAGGAAAAGTAGCACATTAGCTATTACATTAGCAAGTACAAATAGCTATTACACGTAACACATAACCTATTGACATTTAAATAGCACTTTTGAAAAATACTAATATTTTAATAATTATGCTCCATTTGTCAGAGACGAAAATACCACTAATTCTCTAAAAACCATTCGAAGAGCAAAATTTTGCTGAGTATGTCAAATTTTGGGACCCCAAAAAAATGCAAAAAAGTTGGCACTCCTACCTCATCCTTTCCACCGAAACGCCCCCCTTGTGGGGGGTGAGAAATCATCGAATTACGAAGAAACTCTAGGCCGTAGAAAAAAATGTTTCAAACAAGAAAAGAAATGTAGCTGAGATAATTCTCTTCTTCTTCCTTCTTGTAGGTAGGCTTTAAAACCTGTTTGTTATTCAATGTTGCCTCCTAAATTGTTTAAATTATCGTACTATCTGTTTCTTGGTCTGCCAATACTTCTTCGTCCATTTGGTGACTTATCTCGTGCTATTCATACCATCCTATCCTCTGACATTCATTCCACTCCTGTTTCCGTTTTGTCACCCTTCCATTTATGTCTTATACATTGCCGGATCTTCTTATGTTTTCGCTGCTTGCTATCCAACAGACTTTTCCCTGATATTCGTCGAACTATTTTCATCTCTGTCGTTTCTAGTAGTCGTCTCGTTTTAGATGTGTCAGGTCTTGTCTCCCACGTGTATGTCAATATAGGTCTAATTGCTGCTTTATAGATTTTTGCTTTTCTGTCTTATCTTAGCTGTTTGTTCCTCCAGAGTGTATCAGTAAGAGATCCCGCCGCTTTACTTGCTTTTAAGCTTTGTTGTCGTACTTCTTCTTCAACATCTCGGTAACTGGTTATATCTATTCTCAGATATCTAAACCTTGCTTTCTGCTTTATTATTTTCCCATCAATTTAGATTTTACTCCGTAGTGGGTATTTAGTCCTGTCGCCAGCCAGGGGGGGGGTACAACGGCCTCCTGTATTCAGATGGCCTTACGAAAGTTTTTTTTATGGATTTTGACCCGTAGAACACGAATTTTTTGGGTAACAGTTGATCCGGATGTCGATAAGATTGTTATAAACAAAGAAGTTGAGGAATTACATAACAGCGATTTCTCGGAAAACAAAACATTTTTTTGTATTTTTTGGGCCATTCTAACCAAAAAATGTTCCTACAAATTTTTTCGTAGGATGCATAGTTTTCGAGATAAACGCGATTGAACTTTTAAAAAATCGAAAAATTGCAATTTTTGAACCCGAATATCTTTGGATTAAAAAATAAAATAGCAATTCTGCTTACCGCATTTGAAAGTTCAAGTCAAATTATATCGGTTTTAATTATTTGCATAGCTAAAAATTTATTATTTTATTGTTAAAAAAAAGCTATAAACACCTAGTGCTTGAGTGAGGTGTTCAATGATTTCTCATTTAAAATCGAACGAGTAGGTAGAGTAGGTACAAGTGCAAGCGAGGCTATTTCTACGTAGCATGCATTAAAACGCATGTATTAGGCACGGGAAACACTGTGTGTTTATAGCTTTTTTTAACAATAAAAAAATTAATTTTTAGCAATGCAAATATTCAAAACCGATTAAATTTGACTTGAACTTTCAAATGCGGTAAGCAGAATTGCTATTTTATTTCTTAATCAAAAGTTATTCGGGTTCAAAAATTGCAAATTTTCGATTTTTTGAAAGTTCAACTGCGTTTATCTCGAAAACTATTCATCCTACAAAAAAACTTGTAGAAACATATTTTGGTTAGAATGGCCCAAAAAATACAGAAAAATGTTTTGTTTTGCAAAAAATCGCTGTTATGTAGTTCCTCAACTTCTTTGTTTATAACGACCTTACCGACATCCGGATCAACTGTTGCCCAAAAAATTCGTGTTCTACGGGCCAAAATACATAATAAAAACTTGGGAAAGTCCATCTGAATAAAGGAGGCCGTTGTACCCCCCCTGGCGACAGGACTAATTTAGATGTTGTCATACATTTGCATTTTTTCTGCTGATATTATCATATTGTAGTTCTTAGCTGTTGTATTGAATATGTGTGTTACTTTTTGGAGATCGTCTTTTGTCGCGGCGATTAATGCGGTGTCGTCTGCAAAACATAAGACATAGATATGCTGGTTTATTGTAATCGATGGCCTTTTCTGTGATTTGTCTCAGTAAGTACAAATACGGCATCTACGTAGCAACTTCCGGATCTGAATCCTTGTTGTTCATCTGATAAAGTTGTTATACTTTCTCCTCCGTATTTTAGAAGCTCGTTATAGTACATTCTTTCACGGTTTTTGCTGTAAATTTGAAAGAACCGCTTGGATTGACATGAAATTTATTTGGCATACGCATAGCTAAGATATCAAAGAAAAAAAGTGATATGGTGCCGATGTGTGCTTTTGCACTGGGGGTGAGTTTCACCCCATCTCGGGGGTGAAAAAATATATGTTCAAGTTAAGTTCCCAAATGGATAAACAGACTAATTTTAAGCAAATTTTGTTCTATAGAGTTTTTTCACCAAATCAATACTTTTCGGGTTATTTGCAAGTTAATATGTTAATTTTTCAACAAAATAACCACGTTTTAGAGTTTTTTTCGCAAATAACTCAAAACGTAAGCATTCTGTCGAAAAAAATATTCTTAGCAAAACTATAGCCTATAAAAAAGTGAAAAAAACGGTATGTATATTAGGTCTCTATACTTCGCAAAAGCAGAGTTATAGCTAATCAAAAATAGGTTCATATTCGAAAAATTCCAAATAGAATAATTCAATGTTAAATATCCAAATAATGAAGCATTCTTGGGGAAAACACATTACAACTTTTTTAAAGTGTTTAAAAAAAGCTTTATTCCTGTTTTTATAAAAAAAATTTCTAGCATCAAATGTAAGCAAGTTACGCTAAAAATAAAGTTGGTCCCTTTTGTTTTTCCAAAAAAACAATCAGGAAGATCACCCCCCAATTAGCAACTTAAATGAAATTAATTGTTTCTGCTTCACAAGTTACTTTACTTATGTTGTGTTTATATGATCTGTAAGCTTCATCGATTCAAAGTGCTTATTTTTGAAAAAAATTGGTTTTAAAGTAAAATTTTTAAAAATTTTAATTTTGAACAAAATGCTTTTTTTTCAAAATAACTTAAAAAATGTTAGAGATACGTACCTATATTCTTAAACAATAAAAAAGTCGGCTTTACTTTTCTGAATATTTTGTATTTTTTTGTTTTTCTGTAAGAAAAAATTGGTCAAGATTCGTTGTTTCTAAATTTGCATACACTCGTGGTAAGTGACTGGTTCAAGCCCTTTTAACTGCAGCTGTTTCAAAAATAAGGACTTTGAACCGATGAAACTTATAGATCGTGTGATCAATACATACGCGATTAAAAAACTTGTGAAGTGATAACAATTAAGTTCATTTGAAATGCTAATTAGGGGGTGATTTTCCAGATATCTTACCAAAAAATGGGGCCAACTTTATTTTGAGCGTAACTTTTGATGCTCAAATTATTTTTTTTTAATAAAAATAAGCATTTTTTAAACACTTTAAAAAATTAAAATAGAGTTTTCCCCAAAAAAGTGCTTCGTTTTTTTGGTTATGACACGTTAAAATATACGATTTGGAATTTGACGAATATGAACCTATTTTTCATTAGCTATAACTCTGCTTCTACTAGGTACAGTGACCTTATATAAGATATATAATGTATATTATACACCAAGTACTTTTTTACGTGCTATATTTTTGATAAGAATTTTTTTCCACCAAATACTTGCTTTTTGAGTTATTTGCGAAGAACCTTCTGAAAACGTGGTTATTTTGTAGAAAAATTAACATATTCACTCGCAAATAACTCGAAAAGTATTAACTTGGTGAAAAAACTTTATAGAAGAAAAGTTGCTTAGAATTAAAGAAAAATAAAAATACTAGATTTGTTGTAAAAGGTATATTTTAAAATCCCCTATGGGTCACAAGACTAAACGTTTTCGGATTAAGAAATCCATCATCAGTGTTCTGAAAGCCCTGAAATTAAGTATAACTAATTAATTGAGAAAAAGTTAAAAAATTGACAGGAGTTTTACAAAACAAGAGGCCATACTTGAAAAAAATAGCATGCCTGAGCCACCAAAATATATTGGGTAAAAACCCTTTAAATGTAAAAGATTATGTTATGTTACATATTTATATAAAATGTAAATGATATTCTAGATATGCCTGGATGTTACCCAGGGCAACACAGGACTCTTCCCACGTGGTTGGAAAATAATTCTCCATAAAAATTCCAACCACGTGGGAAGAGCCCTGTGTTGCCCTGGGCAACATCCAAGCATATCTAGAAAATCATTTACATTTTATATAAATATGTAACATAACATAATGTTTTACATTTAAAGGGTTTTTACCCAACACATGTTGGTGGTTTAGGCATGCTCTTTTTTTTAAGTATGGCCTCTTGTTTTTTAAAACCTCTGTAAATTTTTTAACTTTCTCTCAATTAATTAGGTTATACTTAATTTTAGGGCTTTTAGGACACTGATGATGGATTTCTTAATCCGAAAACGTTTTGTCTTGTTATCCTTATTTAGGGTATTTGAAAATATACCTTTTATAACAAATCTAGTATTTTTGTGATTTATGGTATACAGTATACAGCCAGCTTCAGGAAGTTTATTTTCCTCGTGGATTTTGCTTAGAATTAGTCATTTTGTCAATTTCCGGACTTATTTCGAACATATATTTTTCACCCCCAAGAGGGTGTGAAACTGTCCCCTAGGGAAAAAGCACACCTCGGCACAATATCACTTTTTTTCTTTGACTTGTTAGCTATGTGTATGCCAAATTTCATGTCAATCCAAATCCAAGCGGTTCTTTAAAATTTAGAGGTTTTACATATTTTACCTTTAAAGAACGTACTATTAGCTGAAATAATTGTAAACAAAAATGTTTATTAGCACTTTTTGTGTTCTCCGTGAACCGTTCTCTCAGAAACATTGATTAAAACGACCGGCGATTTTGAATATCAGTTACTACCCGTGAATGTCAGAAATCAATTTAAATCAAATTTGCATTACTTCTACGGTAGAAATTCGATTTCTTTTGATCAGTCCGTCTCATCGACAAAAATCAAAATCCATTTTAAATCGGAAGGGTGTAGCTTTCGTATGCAACTTTTGCATTCTGCCGCAAATGAAGTCTATAAAGCTCTTAAATAATTTCCATTTGAAAAAGTGTTTTTTTTTTGTTGTGAAAAATTGAGAGGTTCACTTGTAGCCCAGTAAATGAACGGGAAATTCGGCGATACCGTGTAATTTTCAGGGGCAACTCAGAATTGCATGAAAATTTGGATTTAGGTTCTACTTACCCTCCACTTCAAAGTTGAACTTGTGTCGTTGGTTGCTGTTACTTGGGGGGTGACTGTCACCCCTTTTCGGGGGTGAAAAAACGTACGTTCAAGATAAGACTGGAAATTGATAAATTGACTGATTTTAAGCAACTTTTGTTCGATAGAGTTTTTTACGTAAGTCAATACTTTTCGAGTTATTTGCCATTGAAAATGTTGATTTTTCGACAAAAAAACTACGTCTTTAGACGGTTTTTCGCAAATAACTCAAAAAATAAATATTGTCTCGAAAAAATATCTTGAGTAAAAGTGTAGCCTATAAAAAATCCAAAAAAATGGTGTATCAGTAAAGTCTATCAATCAAATAAAAACAAAGTTGTAGCTGATTAAAAATACATTCTTATTCGTCTAATTCCAAATCGAATATTTCAAGGTGAAATCACCGAAAAATTAAGCACTTTTCGGGAAAAACCCATTTAAACTTTTTTAAAGTGTTTATAAAAAGCTTTGTTTTAATTGTTAACAAAAGTTTTAGCATTAAAAATATGCGAGTTATGCTCAAAATAAAGTTGCCCTCTTTTTTTTTGTAAAAAATCATGAAAATCTCGCCTTGTTTAGCTCCCCAAATGAAATTAATCGCTACCGCTTTACAAACAATTTAGTTGACTATCTATTTTTTATATGATCTGTCAGTCTCACCGGTTTAAGGTGTTTATTTTTGAAAGGGTTATAATTGAGAAAGCTTGAGTGTGTCACTAATCACGAGTGTATGCAAATTTTGAACAGCCATATCTTAACCAATTTTTGTCTTACGGAGAAACAAAATGAAACTAGCATATTTATAATAGCAAAACCTACATTTTTTTACTCTTTAAGATTTTTCTTATCACTAATACTTTTTAAGGTATTTTGAAAAAATGAAATTTTTCAAAAATTTTTAGAATTTTTTTTTTAGTATAAAACCAAACGTTGTCAAAAATAAACACTTCAAACCAATCAAATTTACAGATCATATAAACAATACACATACAGTTAAATAGATGGTAAAGCCAAAACTATTAATTTAATTTGGGGTGCTAAATAGAGGGAGGTTTTCACGATTTTTTTTACCAAAAAAGGGGCCAACTTTTTTATTCAGTGTAACTAGTTTAGTTTTGATGCTGTAAACTTTTGTAAAAAACAAATATGTAATAAGCTTTTTTTCGATACTTTAAAAATGTTAATAATGTTTTCTCGAAAAACGCTTCTTTTTTCCATGATTTCGCGTTGAATTATTCGATTTGGAATTAGACGAATAAGAACGTATTTTTCATGAGCTACAACTTTGCTTCTACTCAATTTGTAGACTTTACTGGTACACCATTTTTTTCAGTTTTTTATAGGCTACACTTTTGCTAAAAATATTTTTTTCGATAAAATATTTACTTTTTCAGTTATTTGGGACAAACGGTTTGAAAACGTAGTTTTTTTGTCGAAAAATTAACATTTTAAATCGCGGATAACTCGAAAAGTATTGACTTATAAAAAAAATTTATAGAACAAAAGGTGCTTAAAATAAGTCAATTTATCCATTTCCGTCCTTATTTTAAACAGGCGTTTTTCACCCTCCGAGAAGGGGTAAATATCACCCCCCCAAGTAAAAGCAACCAACTGCACAAATTCAACTTTGAAGTGGAGGGTAAGTAGAACCTAAATCCAAATTTTCATGCAATTCGGAGTTGCCCCTGGAAATTACACTCCAAAACGGTCATTTATTGGGCTATTGCGAGACAGTCGAAAAGTATTGACGTCGAAAATGTATAGAACAAGAGTTGCTTAAAATTTCTGTTGGTCAGTATATTCACTCCCGGGGTTATTTTAATAAAACAAAGTACCCCCGAGAAGGGGTAGCGTCAAGGGATGCAATGAAATTATGGTCACTGAGTGGATTGATCTTGACCATATGCCATTGACTTTTTGTTGAATTTTAGCAGACTAGAAATTTATTTTAGACCCGTGTTTCCTTCGGAATTTTACTCAGATTACTCAGAATTACCCAGATTACTATTTACATGTAGATTACTTTTGAAGTTAATTATACTTCTTTAGGCGGTTGGAAAAAACGCATTGAGAGTGAATTTTTATAAAAACGACAGTATGAGGTACGCGCACACCGACATCATGAAGTTAATTGCTAATTTTTTAGTAATATTAAAAGAGTTTAACTAAAATAACTACTTTTTTAAATTTTAGTATGTACATATTATTTTAATAAATTTTTTTGGAAAGTAGTAGGTATTAAAATTAGTTTAATATTTAAATGAAATGCAAATAAACTGTTTAAAATATATTTATTTTGTTGAAATCATATCATAATAGAGGTATAACTTCCAACGTGTGTACAAAGTGCTCATACATTCATTTTTTTCACTATTTAATTATTTATATAAGGTGTCCAAAACAAGTTTTTTCGAATTATATTAATTAACACAAAAGAAGAAGGTATGCAATTAATTTAATTCAAAATACCTTTTGCTGCTGTCAGAAAACAGAAAAAACTGTTTATTACATATATAGACATTGTTTTCGCTTAAATTCAATGTTTTTGCAGCTACCAACATGCTTTTTCGCTATTTGAACATTGAATTTAAGTGAAAAGCAATGTTTATTTGTCAAATAAATATTCTTTTATGTTTTCTGATAACAGTAAAATGTATTTTAAATTGAATAAATTACATACATTCTTCTTTTTGTGTCAGTTAATTTAAATAAGTTTTTAGACACCCTTTATAAATTATTATATTAATGTTTATATTAATGTATAGAGAATTGAATAACCATTCAAATGAGCTAGCACACGACTCTTATTCGCATTTAAAAAAAATCATCGATTCGTCATCACGCCCAGATGGATTACGTCACTAGTATGATATACTTGTCAAAAAATTATAATTTAAAAATAAAAATCGACCTGTTTCAGGATTTTTCCTTAAAGTCACTGCCTTATCAAATACCGAATTTATTCCTTTCGTTTACACCATACTGTATTCTTTTTTAATGAGGGTAATTATTATAAAGTAACACATAATAATATATCCTCTTTTTTATTAAAAATATGTTCAAAGTTTATTAAAATATGCTGCAACTCGGTAAAAAAATTAAGTTGTTTCATTTACTATGTCTGCTTTTGTCTATAATGCAGTTTGAAGTATGTCAATACTGTTGCATATATAATATCCTCAGGGTATTATTTGAATCATTGGAACTACTACCGTAGCATGAAATATGTCTCATCAAATAAATATGACAATAATTCTAGCCAGTGTATTTGAAAAATTGCTTTGCATTTCAACTTTATTTGATTTGTAATAAATATTTTATAAAACAAATTCAAACCTTCCGTTCGTAATAGTTTTTAATGTTTTAATAATAATTGCAATCATGAATTGTTAAAGAATATGTTGGGCGGAAAATATTACGGAATATATTTATATTATGGAGGTAATGCCCTAGGGATTGTTCTGGAAATAATTACAATTGCGGCAGCAACCTTTTTATAAATTAATAAATATTATTTTCATCCACCCTAAATAAATACTTTCGAGTCTTGCACTAAACGTTAATATACAGAGTATTTGATTTGTAAATAATATTGTACGTTTTTATTAAAAATTTTAAAAATCTCAATAAACAAATAAAAATTTAACAATAAAACACTGAAAACGTTTGTTTTCTATACTTCCACAAAATGTATTATAACTATGTGACTACAGCTGTTTCGGCAGAGTGCCTTTCTCAAGTGATTTGTTTGTCTGTTTGTCTCGAGTTGGTCATTCATAATTATATCTGTATTTTTTAATTTATTAATTTTCATAGATTCTAATAAAGATAGCTTAAGGCCTTTATTTTGAACATGTAGAATTTGAAACTCTTCATTAAAATAATGATTATGATTTAGAAGGTGCATATGTAGAAGTGTCTGTTTTTCTATTGTTGAAAGCCCTTTTGTGTTCTGCTATCTGTTTGTCAAAGGTTCTGCCAGTTTGGCCGATGTAAGTTTTCGGACAGTCACCACAAGTTAGTTTGTAGACACCACTCTAGCACTCTGTAGTTGTTTTCTCTTTCGGCCCTTATTGTTCTTAATATATTTGCTTAAGTTGTTATTTCTGAAAGCTGGTGTTATACCTTTGTTTATTATGTATCTGGCTATTTTTGTTGTTATCTTGCCAGTATATGTAGTGATAGAGCAGAAGGTACCGGGTTCTTTCTATGGTGGTGGATAGACTAATTTCAGGACTTTCTTGCTGAGTTTTTGGTTTCAGATTTTATTAATTGTTTGTTCGTTAGAGCCATTGTTTACTGCTATTTGCTTAATGATGTTTAGTTCTATTTCGAAGTTATTTTTTGACATGGGAATTTCTGTCGGTCTATGTATCATGGCATGGTAGGCTGCTAATTTGTGTTGTGTAGGATGGGATGATGAATTGTGTATAGTTGTGTCAGTATGGGTGGGTTTATGATATACGGAGAACTCATGTTTGTTGTGTAGTCTGGTAATTGTTACATCTAGAAAGTTTATGGGTCCATCAAGTAACGGTCGAATCCATTAACTAAATAAAAATTTAGTTTTAAGTACTACAAAAACCAGTCCGGTAAGTAGCTTACAAGTTCTGGCTAATGAACTTCCCTTAAGTCAATGAAGGCAACTTCTGTCACTAAAGCGCGTGGCAGGATTTTAACATATGAAATCAACGTAGCGTTGTTTTTCAGAAGAAATGCATCTTGTAACGATGCCAAGGATATAGGAAAATTTCGTCTCCCTTGTTTATCACAGAACTTGATTCTTTCGTGAGAAATATTTCAAGTTTGGCTCTGTTATATAAATAATGATCAATTTTTTAGGCCTGCTTAGAAAAGAAAATAAGAACGTGTGTATAATGAGATCAATGTATTTTTCGTGTTTCATAGAGTAAACATTTTGAAAGATTTTCTATATGCTAGAGATTTGTTTCTCACTTTGTGAGACACCTGCAATTTTGCAAACGCGTGGTTTCTCTGGGAAAAAACAGTTAATCTAAGTCGGATGATTTTTTATTTACTCTATTAGCATGGGTCAAGGAGATGATGAGGGCTTACGTGTCTTGATAGGATTCATCAAATTATCATATGAGGAAGTTTGGAGGCGGTATGTTGGTATCCGGTTGGTCAAGAGAGAAGGCGATTTATATCTGATGGAAGAAGAGGTCACTTAGCGGCAAAGAGTGTGCAAAATATTAATTCATTCTAGCTTAAGACCTCAGTGTAATTGCATTCCAGTTTACCATCTTGTGGAATCATGAGGTACCTGGGATTGTGGAATGCGCTAAAAAATTATTTGAATGTTCGGCGCTCTGAAGAGAGTTTTTTTGGCATAATATTGCCTATTTGATTTCTTCTATTTCTCTGACCATCAATTTCTAATTTAGCTTTTATAGCTATTTCATTTATTTTCTTTTTATAGAAAAAATAAGAACTATATTATCTAGAGGCTCAAAAAATTAATTTCTTTTAACTGGGTACACTCTCACATGGAAATAAGTGGCAATAAGGAATTGAACTCAATGACAAGCAATGTAATAAATGATTAAAATATTGCTCATATACCTACCGTAATTAAAATATCAAATACTTAATTGATCATGAAGTAAATGTCAGACCCCATCTACAAAGCTTTGCAAATTAATTGACGTCACAATACCTCTAGGTGAGAGTAATGTAACTCAAGGAATTCCTAGGCCAAGTATATACCTAATCCATTTTATAATACCCGAGTCATCTTCAACTAATCTTTGTTTTTAAACCAAGAGGAGTAAATTAAAAGACCGATTCACACCCAAGAAAGTAACTAGAAATGTCATCAAATACATCTTCTTTTTTTGGTTGATCATGACGGCCTTCGACAGTAATCCATAAATATTATATTATACTAATACGTCGCTAAAGAGTTCTAAAAACAACTGTATTTTATATAAAAGTAGACTAAAAATCTACAAGATAAAGGAATAATACAGAAAATACAAAAAATCGTGCAAAAATGCCAATAGTGTTAAAATTTTATAAATGTCATTAGTGTCAAAATTGGATAACAGTGAAGTAAGCTTGCCTGAGATTTGACCAATTACAAACAAGCTTTACGGCGCATGAAATTTAAATTACTCCTCTTGAGTATATTAGAGGAATGGCATATTAGAAAACCATAACATCGATGAAAGCTGGCAAAAACTCAAAGATAACATAATCGACGCTGCAACAGAATCACTTGGAGAGAGAAAAGTAACGAATACTCATATATTAAAGAAGAAAACCCCGTGGTTTAGAGAGGAAGTTAAGATAAAATGCGAAGAAAAGAAGAAAGCCTTTTAACAATACAGAACAAAACAAACACAACAGGCATACAACCACTACAAAAGAATCAGAAACAAAACGAATACTTTAGTGAGGCAAATAAAAAGGGAACACTGGCAGAGTTTCTCAAAACAGATGGAACACGACTTCTACGGAACACAAAAAGAAGTATGGAGAATGATCAGAGGGCAAAGAAAGGAAATGAACGAATTAATAAAAGCGAAACACATTCAGAAGGAAACATGGGCAGACTACTTCCGATCTCGTCTCGCGACGATAATGAACCACCAACACCTGAAGTTACGACAAACGAAGAAATAAACATCGAGGAGGGAGAGGTAAAGAAAAAAGCATTAAGAAAATTAAAAAATAGAAAATCGCCAGGAGAGGACAGAATATCGAACGAACTCCTAAATTACGGAGGACAAGATCTAACTAAACAACTATTACAAAAATTATAACCTCTTCAGCCCCAAAAAAAAATTTATTTTCTCTTTTCTCTCCTCATTTGTGAAAATAATAAACGAAAATCTATAAAAACTCTAAAAAAATTATTTGACAGACATAATATGACCGGTCCAGCATAATGGACATCAGGACTTAGCTTTCATACAATTTAAGTATGAAACTGAAAAAACATTCTGGTTCAGGAGAAATACACATATACATTTTGCATTTTGTACAAAAGAATCTCGTCTTCTTAGTGCATTCAAGAGGTTTAGGCAACGCGATAAGAATTTCTATTGCTGACAGAGCATATTGGCAAATAGTCATTACCAGTTCCTCTTACATCTATAGGCGGTAACTGGAAAACTGTAGATCTTTTTACAGGAATTCCTGTAAATCCATTTCCTTTGATCATTATCGTTATCTTCACTGACAAATAAATCGTTACCTTTCAAAATAGGCTCCAATATATTTTCCATTAATATCCTTTTACTATCTGTAACTAAACTTAAAACATGTGAGTATGGTAACATATTTGGCTAACTAAGTCCCAATGTCCAAAATGCTGGACAAAAAGTTTAGAGGACCGCTAACGTGTCCAGTTGTAATTATTTTCAAATATATATTTACCACATATACGTCCAATTATCAAGTAACATACATTAAAAACAATCAATACTTTAAAGTACAGAAAAACACTACAACTTACTGTATTTTTGTGGAGCCACCATCATAACTTAAAAAAAGTTTCACCACATGTAACAACAAACTACCGAGGTAGGCTCTGTTGTAGAATTTTTCAAATGAGTAATTTTGACTGATAAATAGGAAGTCCAATATGCTGCAATATAGGACGCAGCAATGTCCAACCCGAGTAGTCACCGTGTAATAAATTAGTAAACATTGTCCAGCTGGCTGGACCTATGGACTGAGGAGGATAAAACAAAACAGAATACCACAAGAATGGAGATTAAGCATCCTAATACCTCTCTTCAAAATAGGAGACAAATCAGACCCGGAGAATTACAGAGGGATTAATTTATTAAACACAACTTTAAAATTAACAACAAAAGTGATAACAAACAAATTGAATGCAATTATAACATTAGCAGAAGAACAACAAGGTTCTAGGTCAAGAAGGTCATGCACTGACGCTATATTTATAATGAGGCAAGTTCAAGAGAAATCGTTGGAATACAACAAACTGGCTTATTTATATTTCGTCGACCTTAAGAAAGCATTTGACAGGGTCACATTAAAGGACGTTATGCACTTTTTATACTCGAGCGAGGTATCTCTGGGAATAATTAAAACGATAGAAAACATCTACCAGAACAGCACAATAAAAGTAAAAGTGGAAGATAAACTAACTGACCTAATTGAAGCCGGCAATGGGATAAGACAGGGGGATTCCTTGAGTAATGTATTGTTCAACCTGATCATGGACGAAATAATAAAAAAAATAAGAACTAAAAAAGGATACCAAATGAGCGAAAAATAACTTAAAATAATCTGCTATGCGGACGACGCAGTACTAATCTCTCAAAGTGAAGATGATTTACAACGTATGCTGCACCAATTCAACATAATCGCCAGAAAATTTAACATGTTAATTTCCTCAAAAAAGACAAAATGCATGGTTATAACAGCAGATCCAATAAGATGTAAATTGGAGCTGGAAGGTCAGATAATAGAACAAGTGATGGAGTTTAAATACCTAGGCATCCCACTATCTAGCTACGGAAGACTAGAAACAGAAGTGGAAGATCACGTAAATAGAGCAAACAGAGCCGCACTTTGCCTGAATGATACAATATGGAGAAATAAAAATATCGGAAAGAAATGAAAGGCAGAATTTACAAAACAGTCATCAGACCATCAATGACATACGCGGCAGAAACACGACCCGACACAGAGAGGACAAAAAGATTGCTCGAAACAGCGGAGATGAAAACCCTTCGAAAAATAGATGGTAAGACTCTATGGGATAGAGCTAGAAGTACAGATATACGATGGAGATGCAAGGTGGGTAACATTAATAACTGGGTAAGAAACAGAAGAATGGAATGGAATGACCACATAAACCGAATGACAACAAATAGGGTAGTCAGGACAGCGAGAGACGGTTCCCTAATAGGAAGATGATCAGTGGGAAGACCACGAAAACGATGGAACGACAACTTACTAGAAGCACATTGAAAGCACAGACAGAGTCATGACTCTACAAAAACAAGAAGAAGAAGAAGAAGAAGAAGAAGAAGAAGAAGAAGAAAAAGAAGAAGAAGAAGAAGAAAAAGAAGAAGAAGAAGAAGAAGAAGAAGAAGAAGAAGAAGAAGAAGAAGAAGAAGAGTTTAAAAATAGACTATAGTACTATAGTCATCAATTATCAATAGTAAGTTCACGAGAGCTCAAAAATTATCCATTTGTATCAAGCGTGACACTTTGACAGTTTTAATTTAACGACCCGAAGCGAAGGGGAGTGATTTGGCTGGTTGAAAAGTATTGTAAACAAATTGTGGGGGTCTCTGAAACGAAATTAGATCTTAACTGTCTTTCATTTAACTTCGTTCTTACTCACGAATTGCGTAATACTATTAGGAATCAAAATTCGTTTGATATTTACCTAGATAAATTGACGTGTTGTGGAATGCATATCGTAGATTCCCTATGTCTATTCATTTATCGCCCGTTTTCCTTGTAAACTGTAGAAGGATCGTGTGCATGTAATAATCATAATTTGTTTTAGACTTAAGAAATCTTTTAGATTTTTGTTACTTTCTCTATTTCTATTTCTTTTATTTTGTGTGTTGTCTCTTAATGCTGTTCTGAGTATCCTTCTATAATACCATATTTCAATTAACTGTAGCTTATTTATGTGTTCTTCCAGTGTCTAGCTTTCAAGTTCATATTGTATGTAGTATCCAAAGCACGTAGTAGTTACGTCCACATTTGGATTATTACTCCACAAGAAAAAGCTAGACAGGTAAATTAAAGATAGTAACAATTCAAAATAGTAACAACAAGAAGCACAGACAGAACTGTGAAGAGTGGCAAAGAATGGGAGAGACCTAGGGCTTCCAATCCCGCAATACCGAGATCTCGGTATTGCGGGATCCCGCGTCATTTTCCAATCCCGTGTGATGCGGGGTTACAAGCGCGGGATCCGCGGGATTTTCGGGACTGAAAAAAGCGTACAATAACAATACTGCTGTAACTACACTCAAAATTATCAAAAAACTGGAAAAAATATTCAAGGTTAGCTTCAGAATTAGCTTTATCTTTGCTCCGTATTTTACAATGACGTATAAATGTGACTGCACTACTGATTTATCTCCAAAAACCTCGTAGTTACCAAGCGTCGTGTGGCGATGAAACTTTTCATCTTCCACCGAAAATTCTACTTCGAAAAGAAATTAATGATTATGTAACGGGAATGAACTTCAGCCTTTTAAATTAATCTGAGAGCAATGATGACAAATAGGCTGATCAAGTAAGAAACATATGAGAAACAATGTCATGTAGAGGTTCCATCATCGGCTTCCGATCTTGATCTTACATTGCAACAGAAGTTAGATTTAACTATATCGTCAGCATGTAATGTATTTACTTTGCCCGTCGCCATCTCGAGCTAGTACACTTGAGTCCATTATTAAAATAGAAATGACTCTCTATGAATCTGGGGAGTCAATGGGAAAATATCTGCTGCTGGCTATATTGTGTCTAAAATACGCAGGAGTTTGTCAGATGACAGTTTAGATTTAGATATTGGCTGGTATGAATAAAAATGAGAATGTAGTTTATACTCCAAATTTTGGAGTACATACTCCACGCGGTAATATCTACTCTTATGTACGGTGTGTGAGTAGAAACTCATCACATCAACATATTTTTATTCGTATGAAATGTAGTATAAACTTATAATCTATGCTCATACTCATGAGAACGTACTCGGAGTTTATACTCCGTTTTAATTCATACCATCCAATATGTTGTGTTTCCTTTGCAAACATTTTCAATAGGGCTTTTCGTTCACAGTCATTTGTTTGGAGCTTCTGTCTTATGTCGTATAATCCGTGTATATTAATATTATACTCAGATTATACAACATGACAGAAGCTCGAAACAAATGACAATGGATCAAAAGCCCTATTGAAACCTTTAGCTAAATAATAATAACTTACAGCTAAGTCATATAGCAACTAAATTAGTAGACCAGTAAGGATCTGTTTTTAGGTGGATGTGAGAGGTGGCATTCAGATTTTTGCGGATAAAGTTAGGTGATAACTTTGTTAATTATAATTAATTTATGCTCCTTCTCAAATATGCCCGGAACATTAACAAAAAAAAAAAAAAAATAAAATATTTAAAAATTTCAAAAAATTTCGGTTTTTCTCTATTGTTTTTTGCTTATAACTTAAAAACTATTCATTTTAGAACAAAGGAATACAACAAAGATAATTAAATTTTCTATCACATGCGATTGGCTAAAAATGTCTTAATTTATCACCCTTGCTTCAAAATAGCAATAAATATAAAATAAGGGGGCAAAACAAGCCTGTCTTTATTCAATGATTTTCCATCACTTAGGTTACACTTGGAACCTTCCTAATTCGCTTAGAAAATTTTTGTAATGTGTTAAAACCGTACACCAAATTTCATTAAAATTGACTTACTAGATTTTGCATAATAATTTTGCAATCTAAACTTTTTTTTAAAAATTAAAATTTTTTAAAATCTTGCACAACAAAAACTAGAACATACAAAGATTTGTAAATTTTTTTACATGTAAAGAAGTACTCCATCTATCTAACTCACTTTACAGAATTGAAATAGGATTATTTAAGCAGCCTCAGCGATGTTTTAAAGTTATAAACAATTTTTTGGCTTATAAACAAATTAGTGCTGTGGCCAGGAGGGGGTGCTACGGGCTCCTTTATCTAGATGGACTTACCCAAGTTTTTTTATGTATTTTGCCCCGTAGAATACGAATTTTTTGGGTAACAGTTGATCCGGATGTTGATAAGATTGTTATAAACAAAGAACTTGAGGAATTACATAAAATCGATTTGTCGCAAATTTTTTTTGTATTTCTTGGATAATTATAAGCAAAAAATGTTCTTACAAGTTTTTTCGTAGGATGCACAGTTTTCGAGATAAACGCGGTGGAACTTTAAAAAAATCGAGAAATTGCAATTTTTGAACGCGAATAACGTTTGATTAAAAAATAAGATAGCAATTCTGCTGACAGCATTTGAAAGTCAAATTCTATCGGTTTTAATTATTTGCATTGCTAAAAATTAATTTTTTTATTATTATACAAAGCTATTTGTTTATAAGCCAAAAAATTGTGTATAAATTTAAAACATTTCTGGGGCCCCTTAAATAATCCGATTTTAATTCTGTAAAGTGTATTACATAGGTAGAGCACCTCTTTATGTGTAAAAAAATTAGCCAATTTCTAAATGGTCTACTTTTTGTTCAGAAAATTTTAAACAATTTGAACTTTTTTACAAACATTTAGATTGCAAATTTATTATGCAAAATTTATTAGGTTGATTTTAATGAAATTTAGTGCACGATTTAAGTATATTACAAATAATTTCCTAAGTGAATTACTAAGGTTCTAAGTGCCACCAAAGTGGTTAAAAAATATTGAATAACAACAGACTTATTTTGCCCCCTTATTTTGTATTTATTGCTATATTGCAGAAAAGGTAATACTTTAAGACATTTTTTACCAGTCGTATATCATACAAAATTCAATTATATTTATTTTATTTCTCTACGACTTTGTTCCAAAACGAATCGTTTTAAAGTTATAAGCAAAGAAAGCAGAAAAAAATCGATGTTTTTCGAAATTTTTAAATATTTTAATTTTTTTATTAATGTTCCGGGCATATTTGAGAAGGAGCATAACTCAATTATTATTACTGAAGGTGTCACCTAATTTTACCTGCAAAAATCTGAATGCCCCCTCTCACATCCAAAAATAGACGTTTTTTCGCAGATCCTTACTGGTCTATAGTAAATTATATTAATTTTCAGTTGAATATGGGTTTTTTGGTTGATTTTTAAAACTTTGTTGGTGAATTTTTTGAAGAAGATAGATTTTTTTGTTTTTTCAGTATTTGTTAGTGTTTTTTGCGAAGAAAAAACAGTTTTGATCTCATACTAATAGTAATACTTAAATAAATGTGGAGTTAGTTGATTAATTTATTGTTTCATTTGCCTTATATAAATATGACTATTTTCAATATGCGGGATCCCGCAAATACCGAGATCCCGCGGGATTGAAAATTCGTAGTCCCGCAAATACCGAGATTGAACTCAGGCTGCGTGTTTGAAAGCCCTAGAGAGACCTATGTCCAGCAGTGGACAGAAGAGGTTATATGATGATGAACAATTCGAAGTTTTATTTCCAGAGAAATAACACCTAATGCGACTAAGTTTCTGGTTACGCCTATTCGTGGTTTCTACTACTTGCAAACCACACGAATCACGAATGAAAGATAATAACTTGACCCATGGAGAGATCGAGATAGAGATAGAATTATAAAATTATCTTCTTCTTTTAGTGGTCCTCTTGGCCTGTTCTTAACCGATTTTGAGCTTGTATTCGTAGCTGTGATGTTGACTGCCAGCTATCTCGCCACCTTTTAAAGGGCCTTCCTATTGGTCTCTGGCCTGTTGGCTTGGAATCCCTGGCTATACGGGCTATTCTCTCGCTGTCCATTCTCATCACATGCTGATTCCACTCTCATCGTCTCTGTCTTCCCCACCGTACTATATCTTGTATATTACAGGGATCTCTTATTCTGTCGTTCGGTATTCTGTCTCTCAGTGTTTTCCCAGTAATTGACCTCAACGTTCTCATTTTTGATGTTCACAGTATCCTCTTGGTTTCTGCTGTGTCACATCTTGTTTCTATAGCGTACGTCATGATCGGTCTTACACATGATTTGTATATGCGTACTTTCCCTTATAGACTCATATCTTTGTTTTTCCAGATGACATCGCTCATACATCCTGTCACATAATTGGCTTTATTTGCTTGCTTTCGGACGCTCTCTTTAACATTTCCATAACTACATATTTCGACTCCCCGATATTGAAATCTCGAGACTTGTTCAATTAGTTCGTTGTTAATTACTAATTTGCATCTTATGGATTCCCTTGACACTACCAGGGATTTTGTCTTAGCTGTTGATATTTTCATGTTGTAGTTCTTCGCCACTATAAATATTATTATGAATTAAGAACACAAATGACCTCAAAATTGCCTAGAAAAACTAAACTGTCTATATACAAAACACTAATAAGACCAGTGCTAACATATGGTTCAGAAACTTGGTCACTTACACAGAATGACAAAGAACTGCTCAAACGTTTTGAGCGAAAAATACTAAGACGAATATATAGAGGCATAAAAGAACAAGGTTTGTGGCGCAGGCGTTACAACTTTGAGTTGTATGGAAGTTTTGGAGAACCTGACGTTGTAAAATTCATTAAGGTAGCACGCCTTAGATTGATAGGTCATGGAATCAGACGATAGGAAGATGCCATAGTCAGAAAAGTTTTTGACCGAAGAGGGCTGATAGGACAACGAACAAGAGGAAGACTGAGACTTAGGTACCAAGACAACATAGAAACTGATTTAAAATCTATTGGAATCAGAGCATGGAGAAGGGTTGCCAGAGACAGGGGCGAATGGAGGATTGTTCTGAAGAAGGCTTTGGCTCATAAAGAGCTGTAACGCTACTGATGATTATGATAAGTTCAAGATATGTTTAAGATTAGCATCGTCGTCGGATTTGCGTCGTCAGCATAACAGATAATTTTTATTTGTTTTTCTGCCTCTTATATCCTTTTCCAGTACCTTTATTGTTTTCTATTATTTTGTCCATTACTAATTTAAAAAGCAATGGGCTCAAGCCATCCCCTTGTCTAATTCCCGAGTTGGACAATTAAATGTAAATATCAGGATCGAATTGTTTTTTAATGCCCCTTTGTCCGATTCTTCTCGATCGACGATGGTAAATAAATGTTGGAAGTGTGGAGTAACAATATGGTGCGGAGTAACTTTCAATAATAGACTGCGACCCAAAATAATCCCTTTGGCCACAAGTATTGAAACGAGTAAGCGATGGACTACCCCAGCTAATTGAAATAATATTCGAACATATTACCTCAATCATCTAAGATAGCCATCGTTACACCCTTAGCTTAGCTCAGTCACTTAGGTGTGTGTTCGTCTTGTCCTAATCTTAGAAATAAACTATGAAAGTTTGGAATGAAAGCAAACAAAACAGTATTTTTAACTAATCATATTTATTGTTCAATAAAGATATAATAAAAATATGAGTTAGTAAATTGTATTAACAAATGTATTCAAATTCTTGCCAAAAACTAACTATTCTGGATTATACTTATGGCTTTTGGTAGCTGATGGTAACTTCTTGATGTCGTATGGTACAGCTGTTGACTCCTCTTGACCTGGGCTACATGGACGGCCTCAGGTCAGTGCAGCTCTAGTTTGCTGGTGGTGTTTGTCGCTGCAGTCTAGTTGCGATGCATACTATCGTCTTTACCTGAAGAGTAGCATCACCGGTGATGAAGGCAGGTGGCTCCCGAAGGGAGAAAGGTGATTTTATCCAAAAACTATAAAATAGAGACACATATCAATCATCAAGAAGAAAAACCAACGTGTGCCAGCCTGCCATTCCTTAATCCAAAAAGTAGCAGGTGACAATAATAAATTAAATGAAATTTAGATGAGGAGAATAGTTAAAATTTTGATTACTTAACGTGCATACATGTAAATTAAAAAGAAATATTTAAAACTAAAATATCAGAACACATGGTTGAACGTTTGAGGTTAGATATAAAAAATATTAGAGAAACTGTTATAAGATGCTAGGTATGGATGGAATATAATGACTGTAAGAAATTATTAAAATTTTTTTTTTGTAAAACTCACCCCAAGAGGAAGATTTGATTTGGAATAAAAATGATGTATTTTTGAAGCTTCTTTGCCTTTTATGACATTTACACTACTATTTTGAGAATGAAATACGGGGGGTTGTCACTGTCATTAAAATGACATGACAACGAACCTTGGACCGAAATTTGAAATAACGAACATGGAACACAAGAGATGCTACAATGTATGGGGTACGTTCAGTATGTTCAATCAATGATTGAAATGAAAAGAGATATAGTAAATAGAAGATAATAAAAGAAGATAATAAAAGAGGATAATCAAAGAGGGCACCAACGAGTTTTTAACGAAGAAAACTGGTAAAACAAATAGAAGAAAATTATTGTTAATGAAATATTAAAGAAAATAAAATAAAATAATTATTTAAAAATAAAATATCAAAGATGTGACGTTTGTAACGTTACAGTATAAAGAGGGACAGTAGAACCACTCTCCGAAAAATTGGAAGTAACATCTTTAGTCGCGCGTGGCGACCGCGCATTGTTAGTAGTCGCTTTTGCCCCACTCTCACATTGCTAGTCGCATAGAAACGTACTGGTTTTAACAGGGAAAACCCGCATCCACCACTGGTGAATTATCAATTGCGTACTGCCGGTATTACTTCTTGAGATCAAAGCGCCGACATGGAAGAGGTTTTACTGTCTTTGGCTAATTAAATATACAAGTCATCAATAGGTTGCATGACAACAGCAACCAACTTTGAAATCTTCTGCAAGCTTACAACTACAGTTTATTGAGGAAACTATTGCAACATATACTAGGAAGTACAATTGGAAATACCACGATGTGGCAATTTATTTAGGTTGCAAAAGGTTCACTGGACTCCAATAATTAAAATATTACTCGATATATTTTCCAATGTCTCAATTATACACGGTGAACAGGAGCGTCATTTGAAATTTTGATAGGGGGGGGGCAAGCATTATATACACAATACATATATATGCAAACATAATGCAAAATTGATCTATTTTTTGTAAATTTCAGTCATTTTCAGGGTCAGGGGGGCAAATGCCCCCCTGACCCTATCAATTGACGCCCCTGACGGTGAAACTATAAAAGTTTAAGAAGTTAAGAATAATGTGAGATTACAAATTAAGGGATTAATTTGAGATTGAACACGAGTTGATTTCTATTACCGATGATAGTTCATTCTCGACTTCTATTCAGGTTTTGATCTTCGTATTAATGTGTTTAATTATCCTTATCATCTTGTCGGGCTGATTTTTCTCTAGCAATCTTAGCATATCTTCCAATCTTACACAATCGAAGGCATTAGTCAGATCTATAAAGCATATAAATGCCGGTTTATTATATTCCAGTGCTTTCTTAGCAATTTTTCCGAAAACCTTGTTGTTCCTCACTAATTGTGTATTCTTCATTTATTTTATTGTCAAATATTTTTCTTAAAAGTTTAAAAGTTGTGAGGGATAATTGCTAGGGTCTTTGCTATTTTCTCTCTTGTATATAGGATATTTAAATTTGTAATTATAATATACTTAGATCTTAACTTTTTTAAAATATTCAAACAAAAAATATCCTCAATTTTCGTAAGTTTTGATGTTGAGGGAGGTTTAACCCTATATTATTGAACACAAATTTAAAAAACAGACATGTCGCAACAATAAAACAAGCATTTTAAAATCAAAATATTTTACAAAACTTTACGATCAAAACAAAATACTTCATTCAATTTATAAAATTAAGTTTAGTTAGCAAACTTCTGTAATACAAGACAAATACTTCAACACAGTCGCCAAGGAACGGCAATTGGGATTAGCGAAGTAAAACGTATGTTGAACTCAATACCCTGAATAAATACTGAAAGTATCATTGTCTTCATCTTTCTTTATTATTTCGATCACCGCTAATTTCCTTTTTCAATTAAACATTTTGCTTAAAAGTCTTTTCCATTTTCACTTCGATATCGCAAACCGAACGGAAACTATTCTAACTAATATCAAGTCGGTATTAAGTTTCAAGTACAACGAAAATAACCCCGGTGTTGGTCGGAAAAACTAATTGCAATAAAAATGCCGATAAATACATAATATTTTTATAACATTTTTCTCACATCCTTGATATTTAAGTATCGAATTATATACAGGGTGAGTCATGAGGAACTGTACATACTCCTACCTCGTATAGAGGCCCCTGTGGGCAATAATAAATGACCATTAAAAAGTGTCTGCTCCCCTTGTTTAATAATATACAGGGCGAGTTTCGCATTTTGACAGAAATTTATATTCGTCAAAATTTTTGGACGGGCAGATCGATGTGTCTCTTATTTTGGTCAATCGTTACACTATTACCACCTAATCAACTGATTTGTTCAAACTAGAAAAAAATCAGGTCCGGCTATAAAAAATTAGTTCGTTTGAACTTAGAAAAAATTTCACCCTGTATAAGCTTTTTGAAAACTCTAATATTAATTTTACAAATTAGACAAATAGGCAATTAAAATGACATATTTATTTTTTCCCCACACGATTACTTAATTTTTTATTAAAAAATTAAATTTGTCAAAATTGCAATTTTACCATAAAAATAAAAAATATTAAACAACGTTTTTCTTAAAATTAAAAGTTTCACCACTTTTTTTTTCTATAATACGTCTAGATCTAAAACTCCCCATTACACTTCTCTTTGGACTCTATAGTTTAACATAGACGTGACCAAATAGATAAATTTTAAATTTTTTCACTTAATTTTTGCGAATTTACTTTGCAATTCACGAAGCTGCACCTTTGATTGTTAAAAATTCATAACTTTTACGAGAAGAAGACTGAAAGCCTACAACAATTGGCATAGTCTTCACAATGGTAAGAGATATGTGCTGTAAAAATTTCAGAAAAAAAAAATTAAATGGAACGTTGTAGCGAGTTAAACCGTGATTTCATCTTTTTTTTTTCATTTTTAGGTTAAAATTCCGATTTTGACAAATTTGATTTTTTATTAACATAATAAGTAATCGTGTGGGGAAAAATAAATATGCCATTTTAATTGCCTATTTGTCTAATTTGTAAAATTCATATTAGAGTTTTCAAAAGGTGTATACAGGGTGAAATTTTTTCTAAGACCCCAACGAACTAATTTTTTAAAGCCGGACCTGATTTTTTTCTAGTTTGTAATCGTGTGGGGAAAAAATAAATATGACATTTTAATTGCCCATTTGTCTAATTTGTAAAATTCATATTAGAGTTTTCCAAAAGATTATACAGGGTGAAAGTTTTTCTAAGACCCAAACGAACTAATTTTTTAAAGCCGGACCTGATTTTTTTCTAGTTTGAATAAATCAGTTGATTGGGTGGTAACATAAATCAAATATTTGTTAAAAAAAATTAATTTTTGTAATAAAAGTTAATTTTTTTAAATCTATGGTTTACTTTACCAAACTTTTAATTTATAGTCAAATTTGATTTTTTTATAAAAAATTAAGTAATCGTGTGGGGAAAAATAAATATGCCATTTTAATTGCCTATTTGTCTAATTTGTAAAATTCATATTAGAGTTTTCAAAAAGTGTATACAGGGTGAATTTTTTTTAAGACCCAAACGAACTAATTTTCTAAAGCCGGACCTAATTTTTTTCTAGTTTGAATAAATCAGTTGATTGGGTGGTAACATAAATCAAATATTTGTTAAAAAAAATTAATTTTTGTAATAAAAGTTAATTTTTTTAAATCTATGGTTTACTTTACCAAACTTTAATTCATAGTCAAAATTGATTTTTTTATAAAAAATTAAGTAATAATGTGAGGAGAAAATAAATATGCCATTTTAATTGCCTATTTGTCTAATTTGTAAAATTCATATTAGAGTTTTCAAAAAGCGTATGCAGTGTGAAATTTTTTCTAAGACACAAACGAACTAATTTTTAAAGCCGGACCTGATTTTTTCCTAGTTTGAATAAATAAGTTGATTAGATGGTAAAAGTGTAACGATTGACCAAAATAAGGGACACATCGATCTGACCGTTCAAAAATTATGACGAATATAAATTTCTGTCAAAATGCGAAACTCGCCCTGTATATTATTAAACAAGGGGAGCAGACACTTTTTAATGGTCATTTGTTATTCCCGGTAGGAGCCTCTATACGAGGTAGGAGTATGTACAGTTCCTCATGACTCACCCTGTATAAGAGGTCTTCCAGCCGCATCTTCTCTGCCGCATCCCGCATTTCGATCTCTACCTTTTTCGGTTGGCCCATTCCTCCTCATTTGTGGGTATTTTTCCTCTGATTTCTTCTCTCCATTTTAATGCTGGCCTTTTTCTCCTTCTTTTATTCCATGAAACATAGTTTAAAGCTCGTTTTGGTTCATCGTTCATCTTGTAACCATTAGCATCTCTCCTGTTAATTCAGCAGCTGGTCAGCAGATGACCGAACGCGCATCAATATCAGCGCAATCCCACTAAGTTCCACCGCTGCGATGGATGCCACAGAGACTGTATTTAAGAAGAAAGCCGAGGAAACTAAAATCAGTTCAACCCAGCGTACTGAGCTGAAAAGAACTCCAGACCACCAGCTGGTAGCTATCCAGTTTCCAACAGAGTGAGTTCAGAACAAACCGCAGTGATGCGACGGATTGAGTCGGAACTTTCCAGGGCGGAACCACTCTGTATTCAAGAGGCTCTTCGCTTGTAACTGTGTAACCACGTAGTGAGCGGTTGCTTTCATCTCCGGTTCGGAGTCGATGTATGGGTAGCTGTGTGTATAGTTGTCGATACTATAATTCAGTGATGGCGAGAATATGTGTTGTTAAACCGGATTGAGGTATAACGAAGCTGCGAGTCAGTTTGTAATTATGTATATTTTGATTCCGTATAGCGTGATTATTTCGTGTATTAAACTAATATTGTGATTGCATTTTTGATAATAGTAAATACAAGTAGAAATCAACTCGGGAATCAGACAAGGGGATAGCTTGAGCCCATTGCTTTTTAATTTAGTAATGGACAAAATCATAGAAAACATTAAAAGTATTGGATAAAGATATAAGATGGCAGAAAAACAAATAAAAATCCTTTGTTATGCTGACGACGCAATCTTAATCTCCGATAACGAGGATAACCTACAGCGAATGGCTCACTTTCAATACAGTGGCGAAGAACTACAGCATGAAAATATCAAATGCTAAGACAAAATCCCTGGTAGTGTCAAGGGAACGCATAAGATGCAAATTGGTAATTAACAACGAACTAATTGAACAAGTCTCGAGATTTCAATATCTGTGAGTCGAAATATGTAGTTATGGAGATGTTAAAGAGAGCGTCCAAAGGCAAGCAAATAAAGCCAATTACGTGTCGGGATGTCTGAGGGATGTCATCTGGAGAAATAAATATATGAGGCTGGAAGGTAAAGTACGCATATATAAATCATGTGTAAGACCGATCATGACGTACGCGATAGAAACAAGATGTGACACAGCAGAAACCAAGAGGATACTGAGAACATTAGAAATAAAAACGTTAAGATCAATAACTGGGAAAACACTGAGAGACAGAATATTGAACGACAGAATAAGAGATATCTGTAACATACAAGACATAGTACGGTGGGGAAGACAGAGAAGACGAGAGTGGAATCAGAATGTGACGAGAATTCACAGCTAGAGAATAGCCCGTATAGCAAGAGATTCGAAGCCAACAGGCAAGATACTAATAGGAAGGCCCTGTAAAAGCTGGCGAGATAGCTGGCAGTTAACATCACAGCTACGAATACAAGCTCAAAATCGGTTAAGAACAGACCAAGGGGCATAATATAAGAAGAAGAAGAAGAAGAAAAAGTAAATACAATTTTATTTTATGTTACAGACGTCCACCAAGGGAGCTTTCTTCGGGAGTGGAGCAAAGAACAGAGTATTGTTTGATTTTATCATTTTAATTTTACTTTGTATATAAATATCCAGAATTTATTTATTTATTATGAACTTGTGCTCTACTGAGTCTGTTGTCCGAAAAGAACTACCCGTTACAATCTTTCATTCGCATTACATGCCCGTACCACGAAATCTGTTTGGATTCGATTCCTACGGTATTCTACATTTTTCCTTCTCTTCTTATTATTTCTTCATTTGGGATGTGATCAAATCTAGATATTTGACACGCATTTCCTAGATAGTCTATTTCTACTACTTCCAGTTTTTCTTCCCTTTCATCGTCATGTTCCAACTATGATTGGATGAAGTAAAAAAACAGACGTACTATCAATCATTTATTGTAACTTCCGACGACCGGTTTCGCTCTCTATAATATGCAGAGCATCTTCAGGTCAACGGTTACAAGTCACTAAATGCTACAAATAAAAACCAGAGTTAGAACAATGTCTGGTTGTAAAAGATGCTAAAGATCCATAAGATCTAGCCAATATTGAACAACATACATAAAATTAGTTAAGACAGCAGACAGATACATATGCATGTACAAATGGGGGCGGCAACAAACGTCCCCCAAGCATAACATGCACATGCACATGTATGCCGTCTGTAATCATGCAATAATAACGTGTCGTATTTACATTCGGCTACAAGGAGCTACTTCATGAGTATTCAAAGTATTCAATACTTCATGAGTATTTAAATACTAATAAAGTCGCTTCTTGCAGCCGAATGGAAGTATTGCATCTAAGTTTAGATCAGTACGTCAAAATTGAATCTTTAACCGACTTGCAGATTGTCATTTCTCTTCGTGAACTAATTTTAGGAGACCAAAATAACGAGCTTAGTGTTTGTACCACATTTTGACTCTGTGCTATTTTCTGTTGATGTATGCATTACTAGGCCTGCCTTCGTCAATATTCCAAACATGCTTTTTGGTACTGTTTCATAGGTTTTCAAGTGGGTACTGTATAAATTGAACGAACACTAAATGAGTCGGTAAATTTCTGGTTTTTAATTTGTCTATAATTTGTTGAAGTACAAATATATATTGCCAGCATACGGAGTACACTGCATGATTTTGTTTTATGTAACACAACATGTGCCAGCACAGAATGCACTCTGATCTTCTATTTTCTCATAATCTTTTTCGATTCGATAGTTTATCATTCAATCGTAAAACCTCCTAGTGAGCCAACAACACTTATATGATACCTCTATAATTTTTATAGCTCATACCTCTGTAATTTTTACATTCCTTTCTGTCTCCTTTTTGTGGAAAGCGCTTATACAAGAGAAACTTCAATCTTCTGGAATATTTTTTTGTTTAATTAAACATATATATATTAAAGACCTCTCCCAACAATTCTATCACTATTGACGGTTCGAGTTTTATTAATTCAATGGGTATATTTCCTGTGGTTTTCCCTTTTTTCCTTTCCCTTAAGGTTCATCTTATCTCATCCACACTGATTGGCTGTACTTCGTTTTCGTCTATTTGATCTGTTCTGAAGCCTTTGTAATTTATTTTACAATGTGTTCGCTTCTGTAATTCTGTAAATAAGAATTTATAATATTCTTCTTAGGGATAATATTCTTCTCTAGGGAATAGATCTACTTCAGGAATAGCACACCTGCCCTACGCGAGCTCATGGATTTCCCCAACATCCCTTTACCGGGGAAACCATGTCCCAACCCAAAGCATTCCTATCTCCACCATTTTCTCCTTTCACATCCTAACCAACTCGCCAACACGCACTAGCCAAGCGTAGCGTTTTACTGGCTAAAACCCCAAAGGCAAATTTCCATGAAAGACGAAACTACTGAACGGCCCTCAGTCTCCGGCGGCTCCAACACCCCCAGCCAAGGTAGCGGGTGGAAAAGGGTTGGAGCAGAGGGTGCTAAGAATCCCCGGAAAAGATCAGGCTACCACAAAGAACGACAAATGCATATCACCTCATATATTGTTAGAACTCTTATATCGGACCAGAAGATGATGGAACTGGAGGAAGAACTGAAAACAATAAAATGGGACATCATCGGTCTCAGTGAAATCAGACGAAGAGGAGAAGCTCAAATTACCCTTAGATCGGGGCACTTATTTCATTTTAGAGGAGAAGAAGACACCTCAAATGGTGGAGTAGGATTCATTATACATAGAAAGCACGCCCAAAATATAATTAAAATTAACAGCATAAGTCCCAGGATTGTATACCTCATCTTCAAACTAAATGCAAGATATAACCTTAAGATAATCCAGACATATGCTCCAACGACTAGCCACTCGGATGAAGAAACTGAAATATTTTATGACGACCTACAAACAGCATTACATACTACACCAGCATACTACACAATAGTTATGGGCGACTTTAACGCGAAAATGGGCTTTAAACAAGATGATGCAGAAGTAGCAATGGACAAGTATGGCTACGGCGAAAGAAATGAACGAGGGCAAAGACTGCTTAACTTCTTACACCAGGAAAATTTATCCGTGATGAACTCTTTTTTCGATAAAAAGCCTCAGCGTAAATGGACATGGATAAGCCCAGATGGCAGTGTCAAAAATGAGATAGATTTTATCATAACGAACAGAAAAGAAATAATTAAAGATATTGAAGTACTTAACAAATTTTCGATAGGAAGCGACCACAGATTAATCCGAGCAAGGATACAATTAAATGTCAACTTGGAAAGAACTAAGATGATCTTCAAAACACGAAAGAAGAAATGGATTCCCCCAGAAAACAACGACCTCTATGAAGATATACTAACCAGACGTATACAAGACTTAGAAAACGAAATAGAAGACATCGAACTAGCAAATAATCTCATAACGGACGCACTTAAAGAAACCGAAAGGGAGTGCTGCCCGACGGTCGTGACCTATAAAGAAAAATTAAGCCAAAATACCAAAGAGTTAATAAGTAAAAGAAGACAACTGACGGAAAAATACGACTCCAACTACACAACACTGAAGAAATTAAATAAAGATATCCACCGGTCAATCCGAAAAGACATAAGAGAAAACAATACAAGAGAAATAACTCAAATAATTCAAGAAAACAAAAGTTTAAAAGTTTTGCGGCGAAATACGAATAACATTGGCAACCAAAATATGTACAGAATAAGAAATAAAGACAACAGCATTGCTACGGATAGAGCCGAAATCCTTAAGGTTGTCGAATCGTTTTATCGCGAAATGTATGAGAGCACCAACGCAAGGCAAGATCAGCTCCTGTCCAAAATCACAAACCAGGGATCAGAATTAATGCCAGAAGTAACACCATACGAAGTTAAAAAAAAACTTTCAGAAATGAAAAATAATAAATCCCCTGGCGATGACGGAGTAGTGATCGAGGAAATCAAAGAAGGTGGAAATAAAATTATCCAGGTTTTGGCCAAACTTTTCACCGAATGCATTTACCAAGGAAAAACGCTTTCTCAATGGAACAATGCAGTCATTGTTTTATTGCACAAGAAAGGTGACATAACAGATGTAAAAAACTACCGTCCTATCAGTCTGCTATCACACATATATAAACTTTTCACAAAAATTATCAAAAAGAGACTGGAGGCTAAGTTAGACTTCTATCAGCCTAGAGAACAAGCTGGCTTCAGATCCGGATACAGCACTAACGACCACTTACTGGTAATAAAAAACTTGATCGAGAAGTCTGCGGAATACAACAAACCATTGGCACTGATATTCGTGGACTACGAGAAAGCGTTCGATACCATAAACCAGCAGAAAATGTTAAAAGCATTGACAGAATGCCGAATAGATTATCGCTATACTAACATGATAAAATATATCTACCACAGCGCAACGGCTAGCGTAAGACTATCTGATCAACAAACAAATAAATTCTGTATACAGCGAGGAGTACGGCAAGGAGACACCATTTCACCAAAGCTGTTCACAACCCTTTTAGAACACAGTTTTAAGAAGGCAGATCTGAACGAATATGGTATCAACATAAATGGAGAGAAGCTCAGTCATTTGAGATTCGCAGATGACATCGTCCTTATAGCCGATCGTATGGATGATGCAATAATAATGTTGAACAAGTTATATCACGCTTCCTTAGAGGTCGGACTAAAGATTAACATCAACAAGACACAAATAATGACTAATCTGGTGCTAAATCGTAATATTGTTCTTGATGGAATGAATATTGAGCAGACTGCATCTTATAAGTACTTGGGACATGAAATTCGATTGGGAAGAGATAACCAGACGTGCGAGCTCCCACGTCGCATAGGATTAGCCTGGGCAGCGTTTGGTAAACTGAGCTATGTATTTAAATCGGATTTACCCATATGCCTGAAAAGGAAAATCTTTGACCAGTGTGTATTGCCTGTACTCACTTATGGAGCGGAAACATTAACACTCACAAAAAAGGTAGTGAACAAGATTCGCATAACTCAAAGGGCTATGGAGCGCCAGATGTTGGGTGTCTCCCTGAGGGACCGAATCCCAAACGAAGAAATACGTCGTAGAACAAAAACAGCGGACGCCGTCGAAAGAATCGCGTCGCTCAAGTGGAATTGGGCAGGACACGTCGCCAGATTGTCAGACAACCGATGGACAAAACGTATTGTCGAGTGGAGGCCACGAGAAGAAGCACTACGGAGCAAAGGACGACCACCAACCAGATGGGCTGACGATCTGAAACGTATTGTCGGCAACTGGATGCAAGCCGCACAAAACAGAGAAAGATGGAAAGAGCTGAGGGAGACCTATGTCCAGCAGTGGACGCGTACGGGTTGATGATGATGATGATGAATATTCTTCTTATTTTGACATACTTATGGGTATTAGTCTCCCTGCTTCCATGCTTCAGATACTCGAGTTCGATCCATATTCGTGTAAAATTAGAGTGTGGAATTAATAATTAAATATATTAAATTCGAATCAGCTGCATAAAAATAGAGTAAATTTGGTATATATTCTTCTTCTTCTTCTTCTTATTCTTCTTCTTTTTCTTCTTCTGCTTCTTTTTCTTCTTCTTCTTCTTCTTCTGCTTCTTCTTCTTCTTTTTCTTCTTCCTCTTTATAAGCAATTCTGGTTATTCATTTGCGGATAGATACCTTTATGGAAGGTTGTCACTCCAACTTTTGCGCAGTCCACCGATAATCTTTCTACCGAGTGGTGTTTTGTCTTTTGCTATTTTGACCACACGTGCCTTTCCTATTCTGCGTATGTGGTTATTCCAATATTTTTTTCTATTTGGTGTCTATTCGTTTATAGACTCTACGTTACGTTGTCTTCTAATAATATCATCACTCCTTTTTCGATCTCAGCGTATTTCCTGTAATTCTTCTCATGATATAATCACATAATTATATGTAATTCTTCTAAGTACTCTCATCTCTGCCGATTCCAGTAGTCTTTGTGTTGTGTCTGTATCGGGTCTTGTTTCTAAATGCATATTATATGTCATTATTGGTCTTATGTTAGTACGTTGGCTTTATAACTTATTGACTTCGCCTGCAGTTTTGCTTGATGGATCGAGTATTTATTTTCCTTTCTTTATTTTTTGAAGCGCTTCAGCCACTTCCTCGTTTGTTATTCTGGTCACCATTGCTGTTATTGTCTCCGTTAACTCCACAGGCTGTCTGCCAAATTCTTCATTTAATAGACTGTCAAAATAATTTCTCCATCTCTTTTTGACATCCTTTTCGTGAATTAGTATTTTATTATTTTCATCTCGGATACGTCTAATCTGATTAAAATCTCTTGCTTTCTTTGCTCTCTGTTTGGCTATTTTATATATCTCTGCCTCGCCTTCCCTGGTATCAAGTTGATCGTATAGGTTTGAATACGTTTCTGCTTTAGCTTTTGCTACTGCTACTTTCGCTTCCTTTTTGACGACCATATAGTTTTGAAGGTCTATGTCCGATTTGATTTCTTGCCACTTTTTATATAATTTTCCCTTCTCTTTTATTTTTCCTTGTGCTTCATTTAACCACCACCAAGTCTCGTTTTCCTCAAACTTCTTTCCTTACGTTTTCCCAAGTATCTCAATAGCCGTCTTTTTAATAATATTGACCATTTTTCTCCAAATTGTGTTAGGGCTTCCTTTCATGTTCCCACATATTTTTTCTACTATTCTTTCCTTGAATAGACCTCCTTTCTCATCTTTTAGCATCCACCACTTGATTTTTTGTGGTCCTCTTCGATATTTTTGTTTAGTTTCGCTTGTTTACTTCGATGTCCAGAACAAGCAGCTTATGTTGTTGGCTTAGTGTCTCAGTAACTATTACCTTGCAGTCATTGCATTCACGTATGTCTTCTTTCCTTATCATGAAGTAGTCTATTTGGGATTGATGTTGTCCACTTTTGTAGGTAATAAATTGAGTTTCTCTCTTTTTAAAAAATGTATTAACAATCGCCATATCCAATACTGTTGCTAATTCAAGCATGTCATCTCCAGCTTTATTTCTAGTTCCAAATCCTAATCCCCCATGTATTGTTTCATATCCTGTCTTGGCTTGGCCCACATGTGCATTGAAATTCCCTCCTATTATAACTTTCTCATCTGCTGGAATATCACCCAGTACGTCTCCTAATTGGTCATAGACAGCTCTTCTTTCATTATTACCCAGACCTGTTTGAGGAGCATACACCCACAACATTCAATACCTCTTTTTTAATTACAAATTTCACTATCATTATATCACTCGTTCTTACAACTTTCAACTTACTACTCCATTTCTAGTGTTACTACTCCCTACATACCACAATTTGTATCCTTCACCTAGTTCTTTCGGCCTCTGTCTTTTCCACCTTGTTTCTTGAATACAAGCAATTTAAACTCTTCTTCGTTTTAGCACATCCACTAACTCCAGATTCTTACCTGTAAGACTACCAAGATTCCAAGACCCTATCCTGATTCTGTAAACACGTATCGTTAACAATAAATGGTTCAATAAAAATTTTCTTCGTATATCATTTTAACTTGATAAAATAATATTTTATTGCAAATATATCTCACGGCGAACTGGTCGTGGGTCAAAGCAAGGACTTTAAATTGTAATACTTTTAAACTGGCCTAAAAAGTCAGCATTAAGTTGAAGCACTTCCGAAAGTGTTCAAGTTCAAAAAGTCCTTGAGCGAAATCCTTCCGACTTTCACAAATAGTGTACCAAAGTTTCGCATCTCACTTCAACGATGTCGCGAATATATGTAATAAAACAGGATATAATCACATTTTCTTTGTGTTCGGTAAAATTCCTACAGTCTTTCCGTGCGAAGACTTTATTTAATAAAATAGTTTCGGAAACATACAATCGCCTTTTTTCATAAAGGGATATTCCTAAAAGCGAATTGTATGTGAAAGGAAATAGATATATGCAATGCATATAGCGGGATTACAAAGCTTTGATATGGAGCTACAGCGATTGGAAGTTTTAATTATTTCTTGTGCAAATAGAAAACAAGACTGTACAAAGTAAACATGTTCAATCAATCATAGCAAGATAAAAAAAAAGAAAAAGAAAAGTAAAACTTAAGAATTTATATTTGCTGATATATTTTATATTCTCTAAAATCAATTTCTGTATGTGTTAAAGTTTTTTTGAATCAACAATAAATCTAGAACTTATTGTATTTGTACACATTTCATATTAAACTATAATTTATTCATCTCTTATCTCTTCAGGGTGGCCGGAAAGTCCTATACACTAATGAATTGTTTTTGTTATAGTACAGACTGAAAATATAAGAACACAATTTTATTTGTGAATTATTTATTAATTATTTATTTATCTAAAACAGTGGTTCTTAACCTTTTCCAAGCTGGGGAGCACTTGACAAATTTTGAAAAAGTCACGGAACACCATTGTGTTATTTTATAGGAAACACTAAATAAGGGGTGCAAATGTAAATACAAATGTAAATAAAACACGTTCTTTAACTGCAAATACATGCAAAAACAAATTATAAGAATAAAAACATATTCTAAAAATAGAAATTAACAAAAAATATGTAGATTAGTAAATACATTTTATTTCATTTTATTTTACAATTAGATGTATTGGCATAACTAACATAATAACATAAAAATAACACAAATTTATTGCGACACTTGAGCCTGATGACTTTTGCAAATTTTAGCAATGTTCGGTTTAATATGCGATAGCGCTACCCTCATTTCTTCATCAATATTCCCAAGTTTTTCACGTTTGTTTGTTTTTATGTTTGTGAAGGTTGAAAAACCTAATTCACACAAGTATGATATTGCAAACATCAAAAAGAAGTGGGTGTTCAGCTTGCACAGAAATCCAAAATTCTTCAAGTGACATTTCAGAAAACTTTAGTTTCAGAGTGCGATCCGTTGACAAGCCTACTAACTTTTCTTCCTCTTGTAATGATAGCTGGTATTTCGACATATTAATCGAGATAAAAGGATTTTGAATCAAATCGTAATTATCTGTATTTAGGGAAGAAAAGTAATGATAAATTTTTTCTTCTAATAGCGTCAAATGTTCATTGATAACGGATTTCATCTCTTCAATATTTGCGCTGATACTGGCAAACATATCCAATGTACCTTTTTCTAATATGCGATTTTTCCAGAGAGATATTTTCTTTTGAAACCCTGATATAATTTGTCAGTACAAGACAAAATATTTTCAGATTTTCCTTGGACACTCGTGTTAATATTATTGAGGTATTTCAAAATGTCAGTCAAATATCCTAATTTGGCAAGCCAAATATAATTTTCTAAATATATTGCAAATTTATCTGTTACTGTACCTTCTCCTTGAAAAAATGCTAACAATTCGCATTTAAGCTCTAAAACTCGATTCAGACATTTCCTCTGCTTAACCACCTAACTTGAGTATGCAAAAGCAAAACTTCGTGTTGTGCTTCCATTGCAGAACAAAGCTGTTTAAAAGGCGTGTTTTTAATGAACTGATTTTATGTAATTGACCATTCCCACTGCTTGATCTAACACATGTTTTAAAGCATTTGGCAACGTTTTGCATACTAGTGACTCTGTGTGCAAGAAACAATGCGTAATTATTATGTTTGGGTTTCTCGTTTTCGCAAGTGTAGCAAATCCCTTAATAGAGCCTAACATTGATGGTGCCCCATCTGTACAAATACCCACGCACATATTCCATGATATATTATTTTCTTCAAAATATGATGTAATGCGCTTAAAAATATTTTGACCCGTTGTATGTTTAGTAAGTTCCTTACAACATAAAAACTGATTTACTATTTTGTTTTCAGAAATAAAACGAATGAATCCTATTAAGTAGGTTTTGCCACTAAAGTCAATGGATTCGTCAACTTGCAATGTAAAATTTTCTCGTGTCATAATACCAAAAACTGTATTTTTAATATCGTCTGACATATTTTTAATTCTATTTCTTATTGTATTGTCGGAGTGGGGAATTTTCATAATTTCTTTTTTTGCATCCTCACCAAACATAATTTTTACAATTTCTGCACATGCTGGTAATACCAAAGATTCAGCAATAGTATGCGGTTACAACCTTATAGCTATTAATTCAGCCATTTTATAAGAAGCTAATTGCAATACTCTAAAAAATGATTTTTCTCCAAAAAGTGCATGGTTTTTTGATTATTTCACGTTGAAATAATTCACTTTGAAATTTGACGGATGTGAACCTATTTTTCATTAGCTAGAACTTTGTTTATACTGGGTCTAGAGATTTCATGCATACATCATTTTTTTCAATTTTTAATTTTCTATATTTTTGTTAAAACCCATTTTTTTCAATAAAACACTTATTTTTGAGTTATTTGTTAAAAACCGCCAAAAAACGTGTTTTTTTTGTTGTTGAAAAATTAAGGTATTTACTCGAAAATAACTCGAAAGGTATTAACTTGGTGAAAAAATGCTATAGAACGAAAAGTGCTTAGAATTAGATGTTTTATCCATTTCCGAACTTATTTTGAACATATATTTTATCACCCCTCATAAGGGGTGAAACTCACCCCCACGACAAAAGCACACAGAGGCCCAATATCATTTTTATTCTTTAACATGTTATCTATATATTTGCCAAATTTCATGTCAATCCAAGCGGTGCTTTAAAGTTTAAAGCAAAAACCGTGATACAATGCATTATAAGTTGCTAGCCGACAGCCTATAACCGGTTGCCTAAGGGCAACCGACACAATAAATCATAGTCGTAACGAAAAATAAATCTCCATTACACTTTAAAAATCATTTTTAATAATTAAATGTAATTTTCGGTTAAAATAATTTTTATTTTAAGATAATATAAGTCTTTCTTTAGTCAATGACTGTGAAATAATTTCTTAATTGTTATAAATAAAGTCACTACGATTTAAGAAAACAAAAACAATCATCTCGGCTTCAGTTGGTAGTTGAAAATTTTTATTTAGTTTTGAATCTTTATTTTGTCTTCAGGAACAATAACCTCCAAGTTAAAAACTCATAGGATGCACAGGGGCGGCTTCAGTTGAAAATGTTTATAACGAAATTTGCCCCCTTATTTTCAAACACGAAATAATAGGTTGAAAAATGTTATACGCATTTATTTACATCAGAATATGAAAATATAAGTCTTTAGAAGGAGAGTGGATCTTGGATTAACTCTGTACGATTTTTTTTCAAAAAGTTATAGCCTTGGACATTAGACCTCTTAGGATAAACAAATTATAATATCTAAACAACAAATTCACCAATCGGGCACTACAAATTTTTTTTTATATTTAGTATTGAAAGATCTTCATTTTAAAGCCTTAAAAAGTGCATAAAAGTTATTTTTACAATAAATAAGGCAATTGCAAAAAACGGCCATTTTGGACATTTCGCCGGCTATTTTGCAATAACGTATTAACGAAATTACACTTGCCATAGCTTAAATTGTAGGTTTTTTAATTTACTACAATTTTTTATTTAAAAGTTTTTCTCTAAGATGGATATCCTAAGCTGCAAAATTAAAAATCTTTAAAAATTGTAAATTTAACAAATGAAAATCGTCATAAATGAAAAACCGCACAAAATTTTTGGTTACATTTTAGTATAAGTTATTCATGGCATCGTCCTTTACAACACCTAATAGGTTTCAAAAATTCCTGAATTATATCACGTTTTTTTACCCACAGCCTGGGGTATTTCTCATGTTTTATGTTTGTAATGTATAAGTTAATCAAATAAATAAACTTCCGAAAACAGTTTAAATGAAAATAGCTTTCCTTCTTAAAGCATTTCTTTTCAAAATTATAACCAAGTCGTTTAATGGCCACTAAGATATAATACAAAACGTAGTGCCTTTTATTACTTGCAACAAATTACCACGATGACTACTATATTTCTCTGAAAAGTCAACGAAAATAAAGATTTAGAGAAAGAGATCTTGGCAATGATCGTTTTTATTTCTCAAGGATGTATTTTTATATGTTCGTCCTTTGTTCAGGTTTAGCAGCTCAAATCGAAAAAGTCGCATTGGACATGTTGTTACGTTCGGTTACCACTATGAGTAATGGCTGTAGAGAGTGTACTACATACCAGAAGAAAAAGTTCTAAATGAGTATATAAACAAATATTCATAAAAACCTAGTTTTAAAACTTATGCATCACCTAAAATTATGCTCATTTTCATAGTTGATTTTTTCGTGAATAGATTAATCGATACCGATAATTTTTCTTTATTATTTTAGATTTTTCTTTGGTAATTACACGGTTGGGGAAATGTTTACTCAAACTTCTTTTTTAAACTTACACCGGATTGAAGAAAACATATGTTTTTCTGATGTTAAGTATGAGACACTCTGTAGGTAGGACAAAGTATAAGTGTGAGGATACTCGTACGATAATTTTTTTTTATTATTTTAGATCTTTATTTGGTACTTACACAGTTGGCAAATGTTTATTCAAACTTATTTTCTAAACTTTTCTGATACCGGATGGAAGAAAAGATACGTTTTTCTGATGTTAGGTTTAAGACACCCTGCAGGGAGGACAAGGTATAACTGTGGGTATACATCCAAATCGTATGCAGTCTTATGTTTTGTGAATATTTTGTTTTTTGAATGTCCCTGATATCTTTAGAAACAAAGAAAATGAACGGGTTTATTCTTTAACCTAACGCATTTTAACTAAAAAAAAAATTAACAATAAAAAATAACAATTAAGAAATCTTTAAAAACAGAAAAACACATACTGTTAACAATTCTGGTGGACACCTTAACAGTCATTTGCCGACCAAGTGAGCGGTATGCACAGTGCAACATAAGAGAGACGAGATTGTTTAATGGAGGCTCTGTGATGTTTGGGGTGGAATTCCCCTGAGAGTAAGTACGGATTTAGTGTCTATGTGGAGGCTGTTTAAATAGCGAGAGGTCCATTACACAGATTTTCTTTCTTTGAACACTCTGTTCCACTCAGCCTCAGCCCAGTTGTATTCACATTAGTAATAGGTAGAATAATAAAGAGCGCTAAAAGAAGGTCAAGGTAATTACAGTCAACAATAGGGTATAGGAATTTAGTACCAGTGAGAATCTAGGGATTATCATATGCAGATGACCTAGTCATATTAGCAGACGGTAAAGGAAAATGCAAAAATTAATCGATATCTGGGTGGAAAAAATAGAAAATTTGAAATTGGTGGTAAATGTAAAGAAAACGAAGACCATTATAGTAACCCTAAAGAAAAGGGAAGAAATAAACCAAACGACATTTAGGTGCAAAAACGAAATAATAGAAACTACTATTATTATAGTGCTATACTCAGATAGATTAATAATGTTACAAATAAAAATAAATCGTACAGAATTAAACATCATTCAGGTATATGCACCTACACAACAATATGACGATGAAGTTGTCGAAAGCATTTATTCAGATCTAGACTATTTATTATAACTCACAGGAAGCCAAGATATAAACATTGGATTGGGGGATTTCAATGCCACGGTTGGAAGAGGTAGTGAAGAAGATATCGTTGGCAAGTTTGGTTTAGGAACGAGAAACGACCGTGGAGATAGATTGATTAGATTTTGCGTAGAAAAACAATTAGTAATATCCAACACTTGTTTTGATTTGCCTAAGCGACGACTTTACACCTGGAAATCTCCTATGGACACTTGTCGAAGAATAGTAAAAAAAAATTGATTATATCTGTATATCAAAAAGATATAGAATTGCTATCTTATCCTCCAAAACATATCCAGGAGCGGATGTACCCTCCAACCACAACTTACCAGCAGCTAAAATATTACTTAAATTTAAAAAGATTAAAAAACCCAAAATATCTCCTAGGATCAGCAAAGATAAAATTTCAAATGCAGAAGTGAAAGAAATAGTAACCGATAAATTAGAAGATCAGTTTCAGAAATTGGGAAGTAAAAATTCAGGAGAACAATTATGGGAGTCATGCAAAGAAACATTGGAAAAACTCCAAGAAGACCATCTAATGGAAAATCAGCGTAGGAATACGCAACAGTGGATGACAGAAGAGATATTGAATTTGATAGATGCAAGAAGAAAATATAAGACTGCTAATCTTACAGAACACAAAAAGCTAAACAGTATGATTCGAAGAAAAATAAGATCAGCTAAATCAGAGTGGTATAAACAACAATGTAAAGAAATTGAGAACTACGAGCGTATTTATGACGCATTAAATATGCACAAAAAACTGAAAGAAGTTGCAGGACTGAATAAAAAATGTAATCTTCCACTAATCGAAGATAAAAACGGAAAAATTATAATCGATATCGAGGGTCAACTAATACGATGGGCAGAATATATAAAGGAACTATTCGATGATGAAAGAAGCGAACTAGAAACGCTAGATGACATTAGTGGTCCTCCAATAACTAGGGAAGAAGTGCAATACGCTATAAAGAACGCAAAAAACGGCAAGGCGATCGGACCAGATGGGATTTACGTAAAAACACTAAAGCTTTTAGGTACCGAGGGCGTTAAGAAAGATACTTACGAAATTATTCAACTTAATCTACGAAAGCGGAAAAATTCCTAAAGATTGGCTTAAATCCTCATTTGTTCTCCCTCTGTAAATAAGACAATGATTGTTAATATGCTGGGCAACATGAAAGCCAACGATCGACAAACGGTCTCGGCACCTTAAGAGAAAGAGGAGACGAAGCAGTTGAGAAAAATAGCAGGAAAAACGAAATGGGACAGAATAAGAAATGAGGATATTAAACAAAGACTTAAACAGGAATAGGTAATAACAAAGATCCAAAAAAGAAAATTAAAATGGTATGGACACATTAACAGAATGCACCAGGAAAGACTACCAAAGCAGGTGATGGAATCAAAAAGATATGGTAAAAGAAGGAAATGGAGGCCGAGGAAAAGATGGATCGATCACATTATAGAAATTGGGCAGGAAAAATGGAAAACACATCAACAAATGAAAGAGTTAGGAAAGGATCACAAGAAATGGAAGAGATGGATATAGGATGAATAAAACCTCCGGCGCCCCTGAGGGGTATAAGGAGTTTCGAGAAAAAAGAACAAGAACACTCTATTCCTTTGGCACTAGATAAGGGAAATAATTTTATCTTAGTGGTGTGTGGTATGATAAGACATGGCCTCCTCACGTATCGCATGTCGGCGGTTAAAACACATATTAAAGAGTAAACCCGTCTAGTTTCTTTGTTACTAAAGATATCAGAGAAACCACAAAAATAAAATGACCACAACATATGAGACTACAACATAATTTAGATATATACCGACCTTTGTACCTTTTCCTCCGTACAGGGGTCTCAAACTTTTGTGTCAGTTAAAACACATAGTCTAAGAGCTAGAGCCGAAAAATCATCGTCATAAGTAATATGGAGTTTGGCATGTGAAATGTGTCTATTGTATATTGATAATTATGACCCCTTTCTTGATACTTATGACCCCTTTCAGGCTGACACCTCAGTGGATACAGGAAGTAGCAATAAGGGATGAAAGGGGAAAGTTAGTGTAGTCTTTAAAGGTTTTCACCTCTTATTTTGTTAAACCTCCATCGATTTGCATGAAAATTGGTGACTAGTTAGAGCATACCCCAAGAAATAAAAAAGATTTGGTGCCAACTTTAACTTTTATCCTGGGGTGGATACCACCCCTTCTCGTGGGTGAAAACTATTTTATTAAAATAACCCCACAAATCGATAGAGGGACAAATTATAAGTAAAATTTATTATATCATGTTATTAAAATAAATCAATACTTTTTGAGTTATTAAAGATCAAAGAATTGTCTGTTTAAGAGCACATGCGTGAAGTTACGGATCATAAAAATAACATATTAATTAATTGTATGTTACTAAAATATTATTTTTATATTATTTCGATATTATAAATTTAGCAAAATTTATTCGATTATGTCAAATGTACCAATTATTGGACACCCCTCAGTTTCTGGATATATTTAGTTTATATTGATAGAAAAAATTTAATTAAATATCGAAATAATATAAAAATAATATTTTACTAACATACAATTAATTAATATGTTCTTTTTATCATCCGTAACTCCACGCATATGCTCTTAAATAGACAAATTTTTGATCTTTAATACCTCAAAAAGTATTGATTTATTTTAATAACATGATATAACAAATTTTACTTAAAATTTATCCCTCTATCGATTTGTGGGGATATTTTTAATAAAAATGTTTTCACCCGTGGGAAGGGGTGATATTCACCACCAGGGTAAAAGTGCAAGTTGGCACCAAATCAGTTTTATTTCCTAACTAGTCACCAATTTTCATGCAAATCGCTGGAGGTTTAACAAAATAGGAGGTGAAAACCTTTAATGACTGCACTAAGTTTCCCCTTTCATCCCTTATTGCAACTTCCTGTATCCACTGAGGTGTCAGCCTGAAAGGGCTCATAATTGTCAATATACAATGGACACATTTCACAGGAAAAACTCCATATTACTTATGACGATGATTTTTCGTCTCTAGCTTTCCGTCTAACATGTTAAAGGATAAAACCGTGTATTTTTTTTGTTTCTAAAGATATCAGAGATATTCAGAAAGCAAAAAGTTCACAAAACATACAATACGATTTTGATGCAAACTTACACTTGTACCTTGTCCTACCTACAGGGTTTCTCAAATGTAACATAAGAAAACCATTTCTTTCCTTCCACCCTGTATAATTACAAAAAGAAGTTTGAGTAAACCTTTTCCCAACTATGTAAATACCAAAGAAAAATCTAAAATAATAAAAAAATAGCGGATTCCGTTAAGGGGATGCGTACGTATTTTCGGCTGCAATGCTATTCAAATCGGGATTAATTTTTTTCGAATCCTGAGAAAACTAATGAGTAATTCTGAAAAATTTAAACGCAGAATGAAAGACTACGTTATTAGCAAGGGCTGAAAATCCCTGAGAACTTCTATTATATTTATTTTAATCAGGTACACAAAAACTAAGAGAAAATTTAGTGTGATTTTTAATTTCAAATATCTCATTTAAAATAAACTTTTCATTTATTCTAAGGGACTTTCGGCCCTCGGTAATGATTTAGTCTTTCATTCTGCGTTTAAGTTTTTTAAAAATATTTATTGGTTTTTTCAGGATTCAAAAAAATTTAACACAATGTCCGTGGTAATATTTTCCAAATCTATCTTTGGCTTACAACGCACTCAGTCGAATAGAATATTGTCAGCATATTATCAGTCAGACAGTGACAATCAGTGACATTTTTAAATATTTGACATTGCATCGGGAATATTTTAAGTTGTTGATTAAATAATATTGATACCTATATAGTGTATTTCATAAAAATAATTGATTTAAGACGTGAACTTAATAAAAAGTTATTTATTTTGTACTATTTGGGGAAGATCCAAGCAGATAATATGTCAAGATAATATATTCTGTGATCCAAGTATTTTGTTGTTAAAGATGTTCAAAATTGTAAGCGTTCCATAGTAACAATATTATTAAAAAAATCACTTTAACACTTTTCTTCTTTTCTCGATTGACTATTAGTTTTTTTGTACATATATATTATTACTATCACTAAATACATAGTTAGTGAAAAAATTATCACATTTATTAACTGAATTAATAATTTGCAATTATACAAATAACAGTTATCCAAGAACATTCAAAAGCCATCTCTTTAATTTAATGATGACATTTTCAAGTATAATGACATTCTAGTAATGTTTACATATCCATACCAGTGTGAATTTTACTACACGTAATTTGCCGTGAAAAGACAGAAAAGGTAGGGATAGCCGTAAAATACTTGCAAATTATGTACCGATGGCCTTAATTTGTTCATGAAAAAATCAACTATAAAACTGAGCATAATTTTAGGTGATGCATAACTTTTAAAACTATGTGTATCATCTTCCATTGTTCATGGTTCCTTTCAAAAAAAATATACAGTTTTTAACTGTATTTTATTTATTTTGAATACACTATTAAAATTATTTTTTTATATAAAATATATTCATTTTAACTACGAAAAGGAAGAATGCTAAAGAGTGTAAAGATCGCAGGACAGTACGTATACATAGTTAAATGACTTTTCGAAACCCAAACTAGAGTAATGAAATTAGAGCCTTAGCATCTATGGGAGGTTTCAGCTTTTTAAGCAATAATTTCTCGTATATTTTCGAAATTACATGTGTAAGGAAATCGGCCTGTATTCTGTATGATGACTGTATTCGGTTTTCATGGTTTAAGGATCATTATGACCTCTGCGCCATTTTCCATACGATGCCAATATATCTCAATCTGAATACATTGTGTCAGCTTTACCATGGCATTTCTAGGGAGTTGTTTCAAGAATTTCCAAGTAATTAAATCAAACCCAGGTGCTGTCCAGGGATTGATCTTTGCTTTATTTTCGTTGAATACTTCTTTTGGAGTGTCTAGTTTAATTTCACTTTCTTCCTTCGTGACATTTTCCTATTCAACTGTATCGTCAATTTCATTTCGCTTTGAAATGTTTCCACGAGATATTCATCAGATTTATTTATTTATTAAGCTCAACAAGGCTTGTAGACCTAGGATTAGATCAGATTCCATCAAGAACAAGACCAATGTCTTGGCTCCTTAATACGGTATACAAGGAAGGTAACAGGGCCAGTGCTACGCTTCAACCGCCTATTATTACCCCTGGTTTTACCCAAGGTACTCATTTTATTCAGGCTTAGTAGATCTGGGACCTATATACATTTTTTTTAAATCTCTAATTGTTCTTGCCGGCGGTGGGATTTGAACCCCGGCCTACCAGCACTCGAGCCAAGCTTACTACCGCCTGAGCTACGCCGTCCCATGACAGGAATTATATTGGTGGTAAATAGCAGTCTGATTTTTGCATGAGAGTTTAATAAAAAGGTAACAAATCAATTGGAAGTTCTGTCCGACAAAATACATGGGACGTTCTCGTAGTCTGACGTTCAAAACCTGTGACCTGTTCCACAATTAAAACTTCCCCTGTTCCAATATTAAAGTTTGTCTGACTAGACAACTAGACACCGTAAAGCCATTAACAAATTTTCAGCTTGCTATTAATAAACTTTTTTTGGTACGCGGGATCCAGCCCTGTAATCTTAGTTTTTATTTCAGTAAGTGCCCAAGGAATCGTTAACGACCCACTCTCAATCACTTTAAATATCAAAAATATTTTTAAACATTTTTTCAAGTTTTATTTAATAATTTTTTAACAGAAAACATTGTATTGAATGATTTCAATAATGTTCATAGTTCTGGGCATTAATGGGTTAAAACTGAATAATAAATGTTGATGACGAATCTGGTGGTAATCAAAGATTAGGTAAATAGTTTTATTAGGACTCCATTTTCAGATTTTTTTATATACTGCATATTTAGGCCTTCCGCTGTTCGGCTTGCTTTAGTCACTTCTTTCTTCACTTCTCTCTTAACATTATATTTTCTTGATAAATTTTCATTATTGACCAGGTGTTTTAATTTCAATAGTAGTTATTCTACCAGTTGGGTTTCAACATTAGGTTTGTTGTATATTGTGTCTTTTGAAACTAGTAAACTTTTTATTTTTTTTTGTGACAATATTATCATATTGCATATCTTTTTTACAGTTTCTCCTTTAATACGCACATATTAATTTTAAATGTCATGTTTCATTTTTTCTTGCTAAAATCTTAACTCAAATAATGACAAGCAACAATACACTTACGAAACTAACTTCTTGCGAAATAAGTTATTCCAATATGCAACAAAATATGCTCAATTTATTTAAACCAAGAAAACTCGAGCACACAGTGTCGCATTATCCAATTTACAAACTTTTAATGATTGAGTTTAAAGTAATAACCTAATAAATATCCTGACTGCAGTTGTTGACACAGGTACTCCGAAACTTCAAAGGCAAATGTTTTTTTTAGAAATGCAATAAAATTAAATTTTTTCATTGTGAATTCATGGAAGCATATTTTTGTATTATAGACCTGGATCCCACGTGCCAAAAAAAATGTTGATTAATAGCAAGCTGAAAGTTTGTTAATAGCTTAACGGTGTCTAGTCGGACAAACTTTGATGTATGGGAACACTGGAACAGGGGAAGTTTTAATAATTGTGGAACAGTTTAAAAATTTGGAACGTCAGATTACGAAAACGTTCCATGTATTTTGTCGAACGGAACTTCCAATTGATTTTTTAACTTTTCATTAAACTCTCATGCAAAAATCAGACTGGTGTTAATCACCAACTGGGAATTTTAATGAGTGGAACACGAAGAACATGTCAAATGACAGGAATCATGTTGGTTAGTAACAGCAGTCTGATTTTTGCATGAGAGTTTAATGAAAGGGTAACAAATCAATTGGATGTTCTGTCGGACAAAATACATGGGACGTTTTCGTAATCTGACGTTTCAAATTTTTAAACTGTTTCACAATTAAAACTTCCCCTGTTCAGTGTTCCCGTACATCAAAGTTTGTCCGACTAGACACCGTTAAGCTGTTAAAAAATTTTCAGCTTGCTATTAATCAACTTTTTTTTGGTAAGCAGGATCCAGGTCTATTATTGAGCTATCTATAATATCTTACTTAGGATAGGCTATGCATTAAAAATTTTTTCACGCTAGAAGAGAGGGAGATAGAGATAAAGAGAGAGTGTAAGTATGCACTTCTCTGGAAGTTCTATCGATATCTGTTAAAACACAATTTAAATCTTTTTTTCACACTAAATTATCCATCCATGACACAAAATATTAATAAAAGCAAAAAAAGTTTTGGAAGCAAATCATGCTGCAATGGAAATATCATTTTCATGGCAACTATTTATTTTGAAATGTTAGGTTAGGTTAGCTTGAAAATTTAATATTCTATACTCGGATTCACGAGTAGATTTCAGTGCCGTCCTTATGACAAGCGAGGTTGCCGTTTAAAAGCTAGGCATATTCTTGATCGGCAAGTACAAAACAGAACCGCGTTGGCCCTTATGTACGATAACCGATAACATTAAACCATGCAATCATTTTATAAGTAAATGTAGCATTTATGATTTTAAGACTTTTTCAAATCACACAAAATTTAATAAAAACATTTTCCTTTAATTTTTTTGACTAAATTATACAGGGTGTGACAACGAGATGGAGTCTACTAGGGAAACTCAGAGTTGCACAAGTTTGACTTGAATGTTTGAACTTGACTTGAGTTTGACTTAATTTCAAGTCAAACTCAAGTCAATCCTTTTGACAAATAATTCAAGTCAAGTCAAACTGGTCAATCGTACAGGTTTGAAAATTCAAACTGTTTGTCAAACTAGTTTGAAAGAGTTTGAAAAAATAATTTATTTAGTAGATATACTTTTTTGTCGAGATTGACATGTTAGTTGCCAATTAAGATAAGAAAATTAATACTACAATGAGTGCCACATAAAAGTATCTTGATACAGGGAGCGATTATAATCAAAATAGGGTAAATTTTTTGAAAATGATTCCTGTATGCGTAGAATTGCTAGCTGGCATGTTTCGTTTTATCGATATAATTGTTTTTTATACTTGAGTGTTGTTAGATTAAAACAAAGAATTCGTCGAATAGTTTTTTTATCATACCAAGTGTAATTTAATCTACTTTGGAAGCTTTCAAGTATTACGTAACGCAAGTTGCGGGGAGGGGGGCCATGTAATACGTTACGGTGCGTTATACCGGGGGTAGGGGGGTTCGAATAGCACGTTACGTAACATTGTTTTTAACTTAAATAAAAAAAAAAACTACAAAATCACAATCTCCAAACTTTTCAACTTTCATTTATATTTTACATAGAACCCCTGGATTGTATTATATTTCCCCCTCACGCTCTGCTCATGTTACAAAAGGACAATCGTATTTAAGTGAAAAAATCTTAAAATTTGTATTAACCAGATCAAGCAGAGTAACACGTGTTTGCAATAAACGGCTGGACCCTTCTTCATAACAAAAGATGAAAAGATACCGATACCGATGGGATAAAGGGGTTGTTTCAAAAATTGCGTTTCGTAATACTTGAACGGCCCCTTTAACAAAAATTTATGAAGGAACAACAAAATATTATATTTTTGATAAAGTAGGTTTAATGAATTTTTTGCAACTTTGCAATGTCGTCTCAAAGAATTAGTTCGCTATTTGTCATTGTATAACGCTGTTCTTTATTTTTACATAATACAAGTATGCACTTTTCAATTTTCATTGTTTTGAAATCACCTGCCGCAATTTCAAATACATCAGTAAATTTATTTTTCTTAATTAATTCTGCTTCGACTACAGATTTTTTCTCTTAATTTTTGCTGTGGGAATACCTTCAATATCAGACTCAATTTGATCTGGTACTTATTCTGAGCCAAAAAATATTTAGGTTCAAATATTATTACACAAAGCACACACTTCAAAATGAACGTAATAACAAGCCAAGCATATACTTCTTAATATGAACTACAAACTAATTTGCTGAGTAGCAGAGTACAGATTCTGACCTATCCAAATAAGTCAAAACAAAAGTCGGTACGCTTTCAATTAGAATTGGAAATAAACACGTTACGCAATATGATATTCAAACTTCAAACTCTTTGAAGAAGTTTGATTTCAAGTCAAAGTCAAAGTCAAATTTATTCATCACATGCGACATTGTACAAGGTACATGTATAAGACAAGTCTATACTCGAAGTTACAGACATACATCTTAAAAGTATATAAATTAATAAATAGGTACGACAAAACATACTTAAAATTTATTTTTTGAATATGGCTCTAGCTCAAAAATGTATTGATGTACACACCTCCGAAAGTTTGGCTGATGAAAATTCATTCGTATATCTATTGGCAATTTGTTAAAGAAACTTACGGCTGCATAATGTGTGCTACCTTCCAACAAAACAGAACGATGTTGTGGAAGCATAAAGTGATTGTCTCTGAATATTGTTGAATAAACATGGTTAAATTGAAATTGATTGAATTCATAAATTTTGCAATGTAAATACATTATACACGAAAATATATACAGACCAGGAATTGTAAGAATATTGTTTTGTCTAAAGATACCTCTACAAGAATCTCTAAATTTCATTTTATACATTATCCTAATAGCTCTTTTCTGAAGTACGAATATCTGCTCTAATTCAGAGGTACAACCCCAGACCTCAATGTCATATTTGGCTATTGAGTAAAAATGGGCAAAGTATACTGTTTTAATATTGATGTATTAAAGAGACGTGAAAGAATTCTCAATGCATAACATGCGCTACTTAATCTGGATTTCAAATTAGAAATGTGGTTTGACCATTTACAATTACTGTCTAACAGGACCCCCAGCAACTTCGTGCAGTCTGTTTTATCTATTGCTGCTTGTATAGTGGCTTGATGGTTTAATAAATTATTTGACGTGAAAATCATATACTTTGATTTTTCTTCATTCAAAACTAGTTTGTTGGATAAGAAATAACTGTTGATGGTGGATAGTATCTGTGTAGTTTTATTTTGCAAATTTTGATCGGATGTTGCTGTGACTAGAATGTTGGTATCATCCGCATAACTGACGATGTTAACTCCACTCAGTGAATTAGTTACCAAAGCTATATCATTAATATATACTCTAAAAAGTAGAGGACCAAATACACTACCCTGAGGGACACCATACTGGATATCCAATGTGTTTGATTCGTTTACAAGTCCATTAGATATTATCTTTACTTTTGTATTCTATTTTCTAGGTAGTAAGTAAACCATTTTAGAACTACACCACGAATACCAATCCCGTCAAGTTTTATTAGCAACAAATTATGATCCAAAGTATCAAAAGCCTTGGACAAATCGAGAAATAAACCACATGCCTTCTCTCGTCTGTCCAAAACATCCAACACTAAGCTGACGAAATTTGCAAGAGCTGCAGTTGTAGACTTAGAAAATGTAAAACCATGTTGAAAATTATGCAAGACACTATGCTTTTTTAGGAATGCGTTCATTCTAGTATAAACCAGAGTTTCAATTATCTTTGAAAACACAGATAAGAGACTTATGGGACGGTAGTTGTTAAGGTCATCTTTATCACCACTTTTGAATAAAGGGATTACAATAGATAGTTTAAACATACTAGGAAATATTCCTTGTTGAAAAGAGGCATTACAAATATCCGTCAGTGGATCTGCAAGAGCGTGAATGCATTGTTTTAATAACTTAGGGGAAATCTGTTCAAAACCACAACTGTGTTTGGATTTAAAACTTCCGACTATACTAGGTATTTCTTGTGGGTTAGTTGGATATAAAAACATAGAACAACTATTATATTATATTACGGTTTTTTGATGCTGATGTAAACCCACCTATTTTAGTAGGATCCAAAGCGGCAAGTAACTTTGGAGCCATTTCAACAAAATGGTGGTTAAATTTGTCTGCTAAATTATTATTATTATCACTAGGTACTTTTGAGTTGTTTTGTTTCCCGACTGTTAAGTTTACTAAATGCCAAATGCATTTCATTTTATTTGATGATTCGTTTAACTGTCTCATGAAGTGACTGCTTTTAGCAGCTTTTAATTTAATTGAATATTCTGTCTTTGCCAAATGAAGGACTGGCTTAAGATTACTATTTTGCTGACAAATCATTTCTAAAAGTTTTAGCTGATCCCTTAAATTGTACAAGTCAAACCTAGAGATATCGAAATCAAGTCAAGTCAAACTTTTTTACAAAAAAAGTTTGGTTTTCAAGTCAAGTTTGTTGAATAGTGATTCACTCTTGAATTTGATGGTTTTTTCATGAGATTCTTGGAAAATTTTGTTTGCCTGAATGATATGGAGCATTATGCATTACTACCACACCTTTCTCTCCCTTACGGAGGATTGCGATTAGTTTATTTTCAAACCAATCTTCGAAAGACTCACCGTTCATTTCACCTTCTAAACTTAATACAAAACCTCAAACAAATCCAACATCTAACAAGAAATATCTCGGACCTCTTTGTTTTGATCTCTTTAAAACCAGCAGTCAAGCCTTCTAAAAATACATCCTTATAAATGGTTATGGAATCCGTCCATACCTTATTTACTGTAAGTCAGATATTTACCCAACTTTCATCCAAATAGAAAATATTGTTTCCTTTTTATCCTTGTGATCGATAATTCTGTATTTTTCTAAGAAATTTTACTTCAAATTTATTACGTCAGGACGCTCCATCATTACTTTCATTCCTCTTTATTCATTTTTATTTTCGCAATAGTCGGTAGAGTAATTTCGAAAAATTTAGGCAAATGTTCCTGTAAACTAACGGCATCCAGGATAGCTTTGACTGTAGGAGGTATGTTCTTTAAGAAAAATTCGATATGAACAAGTCTTCTCAATTGTCTCCTGATATTCTCATCGTAGGTAAACTCCCGTATCGTTTTACTCGCATCTATCTGCCAAGGTAAGGCCAACGATGAACTCGCAAAAACGCAGCGTTTTCTTCCATTGGATTTACATTGTCAGTAAGATCCAACGCTGAAATTTACAGGTGAATGTGAGCATAGGTGCGTTTCTTTCATTAATTGTTTGTTCTATTTTCAACATTTTTTTTGTGTAGTGATAGATGGTAGACGGAAAAAGAGGGCCAGGTCGAAGAAGAACGTCATGGCTTAAAAACCTAAGAGAACGTTTTAACAGATCCTCTGCATCTCTTTTCCGAGCTGCCGTCAAAAAAATTACTATAGCCAATTTAATAGCTAACGCTCGATAATCGATCACGGCACATGAAGAAGAAGTAGTAATAGATTCTTATACATAGACCACTCATCAGCGGTAAAAAGCTCTAAAACCGTGGAATTTTGAGAATCAAAACAGATTTTAATGAAAATTTGGGTTTAAGCTCTGATGACACTCTTCTTCAAAATCTACCATATGCCGAACTGCGCTTTTGCCCTGGAGGTGAAAACAACCCCATTTAGGGGATGAAAATTTTTTAATCCAAATAATTATAGAGTTAACAATTTTCACTAAATTTTGTTCTATAATTTTTTTTTGCAAATTTGACACTTTCCAAGTTGCTTGCGATTAAATCTATGCATTTTTATAAAAAACTCACGTTTTATAACCGTTTTTCATGAAAAGGTAACTTAAAAAAATTGAATTTAATAGAAAAATTCATTACGAACAAAATTGTGGATAATAAAAAACAAAGAGAATCGTGTCAGAAAGACCTAGGTAAACCTAATAACGACTGAGTTACTGCTATTTAAAGGATGGATATTTTCGAAGAACCTCGATATGGAAAACCTTCAATTTTAAATAACTCGAATGTGGTACTACAATTTTTTGGGAAACTTAACAAACTTCTTTTAAAGCTCATTAAAAAATCTTTCAAATAAGCTCTGACAAAAGTTTTTTTCGTAAGAACTGATTGACTTATGACGAAAAGAAAGTCGCTTTCTGCTTTTTTCTTTTTGAAATGTAAAAATTAAAGGCTCGTCGTTACAATCCTAATAGAAATGAATAGCTTCACACTTGAATAGTTGATAAATCGAAAATGAGATTTTATAATTAAAAAAAAGTGCATTTTCCTTAAATAAAAATAAAGGTATTCATGATACAAAAACAGAAAAAATCTAAACTTTCTGTAAAAGAAATTCTAATTAATATTCCCAACATATTTTTCAAATCATGAATACTTTTAGATTTATTTTAGAAAATGCACTTTTTTAAAAAATTTAAAAATGTCATTTTCGATTTAATTAACTATTTTTTCTAACTAAGCATTCCAAACCGGTCAAATTACATGGATTGTATTAATAAATATACTTCACTAAATTTAATGTCAAGTGTCTATTCATTTCCATGAGGATTGTACCGACGAGGGTTTAATTTTTACATTTCAAAAAGAAAAAAGCAGAGATTGACATTACTTTCGTCATAAGTCTGTTAGTTCCTACGCAAAATAAACTTTTATCACAGCTTATTGGAAAGGTTTTTTAATGAACTTTAAAAGATATTTCTTTAGTTTTCCCAAAAAATTGCACCACATTCGAGTTATTTGAGATAAAAGTTCTCCATTTCGATGTTCTTCGAAAATAACCTTTTTTAAAGTGGAATAACTCAGTCATTATTGGGTTTACATAGGTCTTGCCGACGCGAATTTCTTTGTTTTTTAATTGCCACAATTTTGTCTTAAATGATTTTTTCCATGAAATTATTTTTTTAAGTTATTCATGAAAAACGGAAAACGTGAGTTTTTTAAATGAAAAAATGTAGTTTCAATCACAAATAATTTGAAAAGTGTCAATTTTGCAAAAAAATTATATAGAATAAAATTTACTCATAATTTGTCACTCTATCGATTTCCATAGTTATTTTGATTAGAAAATTTTCATACCCTAGATGGGGTTGTTTTCACCCTAGGTCAAAAGCGCAGTTTGGCATAGGGTAGATTTTGACCAAGGTTATAATTACTAAATCCAAATTATGAATGAAATCGACCTTGGTTCTCAAAATTCCACAAATAAATGGCTGTTGATTGGACTATTTTAAAAGTTCACCAAACTCCATTTTCACTAAGAAAAAGTATTGCAGTATGCTATGGAAATTTTAATATCCATTTCAAACTACATCCCGTAGTAGATCTTTTAGTAAATATATGAACAAAAAGATAGATAAATTCGATAATCAACTTCAAATGTTTTACAGTTGTCTTCATTATAAATGGGTCGCACTGAATATATGAAAGTAATATTCGGGAATTGTTGTCTTTTGCTGTAATGAATAATATTTTTTGCTTTAAAAATAACTTTTATTTTCAGAATGTCAAATCAGAACTATCGTGACATTCGGTGAAAAATGGTTAGGTAAATTGCTGATTTAGATTATTTAAATGTCAAATAACATGACAATGTATTGATCAATATTATATCAATATGATGATCAATATCAATACTTGATCAAATTCAGTAAAATAAATAAAATATCTTATAATGTGAAACGTATTTTCAACGAAAATTTTGTTTTAGTTGATTAATTCACAAAGTTTCTCCGTTCGTTTATGCGTCGCCGTCTCTGCAATACTTGGAGCCGATCTTACGATGGAGCCATATGCAGTTTTGTCTCCTCAATCCAAATTTGAAAACGGCATTTCGATATCTGAAACTGTTTTCGAGATGACCGACCCCAAAATCAACTTACATCTCGGGACATCAATTTACAATGGAAATCATCATAAATATATAAAATTTTATCAATTTTGTTCGAGGTATGTCAAAAAATATGAATTTCATTCAAGAGTAAAGTACCTTTATAGTTCACAATATTTAAATTAGAAGGATATAATTGCACACTAAAACATAGTTCTTAATTCTAAACAACTTTTCATAATAGCATTTTCCATATTGTGATTTTACATACGTAAATAAACAAAGTGTTCGTTATGATAATACTCGCATTTTTAGCTTGTTCTTCTTGGATACAGTAAATTCTTGATTTATTGTTGACTAAAAAAAAACATTATAGGCAAATTAGTTTTAGGAAATAAAAAACATATCAGCAAATAGAAGTTCATATTAAGTTTTACTTTTTTTTTCTAGAGAAGAGGATATGGGTTTACTGATGAGGGGAAAAAGATCTCCGAAACCGGTATAGACTTATCCTGCACTCTCCGCTTTAACCAGAGTATTATGCAGCTGCTGCATTTTCGTTTTGCAAAGAAATTGAGAATGTTTATACATTTTTAATTCATTTACTCTTTTGAGTATTAAGTAATCTTTCTTGTTGGAGCTTTACCATGCTGAGTAGATGAGTTGTGAATTATTTAAAATTCTCTCATCTTAATTTTCTCGGCACCTGTATGACTTATAAATTGTAAAAGTCTCAGGAGGTGTAACCAAAGAAAGTATTCCACCTGTTGTCAATCTGGTGGTACGGAGGCGATATTTATTGTCGTTTTCTGCGCTGCTTCGATTGATAACTTAGTTTGTTTTCCGGTAGATGGCCCTAGTTCATCCGTGACATTTCTTTCTTTGCAATTCGGGAAGGCCCTAAGCTATGGTAAATGGTTAAAGCGGAGAGAAGAGGATATGGGTTTACTGATGAGGGGAAAAAGATCTCCGAAACCGGTATAGACTCTTCCTGCACTCTCCGCTTTAACCAGAGTATTATGCAGCTGCTGCATTTTCGTTTTGCAAAGAAATTGAGAATGTTTATACATTTTTAATTCATTTACTCTTTTGAGTATTAAGTAATCTTTCTTGTTGGAGCTTTACCATGCTGAGTAGATGAGTTGTGAATTATTTAAAATTCTCTCATCTTAATTTTCTCGGCACCTGTATGACTTATAAATTGTAAAAGTCTCAGGAGGTGTAACCAAAGAAAGTATTCCACCTGTTGTCAATCTGGTGGTACGGAGGCGATATTTATTGTCGTTTTCTGCGCTGCTTCGATTGATAACTTAGTTTGTTTTCCGGTAGATGGCCCTAGTTCATCCGTGACATTTCTTTCTTTGCAATTCGGGAAGGCCCTAAGCTATGGTAAATGGTTAAAGCGGAGAGAAGAGGATATGGGTTTACTGATGAGGGGAAAAAGATCTCCGAAACCGGTATAGACTCTTCCTGCACTCTCCGCTTTAACCAGAGTATTATGCAGCTGCTGCATTTTCGTTTTGCAAAGAAATTGAGAATGTTTATACATTTTTACTTTTTTTTTTTCTTTTTGTGTCCTATAATTGATTGAAAATGTTTACTTTGCATAGTCGTGTTTTCAATTTGTACAACAAATAATTAAAACATCCAATTGCTGTAGCTCCATATCAAAGCTTTGTATTCTCGCTATATGCATAGGTATATCTATTTCCTTTCACATACAGTTCGCTTTTAGGAATATCCCTTTATAGCCTGGGCTGATTATCGGAGAATAGGCCATTTTTGGGAAAAGTTATTTACCAGCAATTTTATTGCTGGAATCGAAGCTTATGATTATATATATTAACAATATAGGTATGCAAAGCCCGCAAAAAGTGTGCTACTTTTTATAAATAAAATGGCGCCCGAGAATTGTGTTTTTTAAATTTTTGCTCTATAACTAAAAAGATTTTAAATTTACACCAAAAACACCCAAATAAAAATTCACCAAAATTAAATTCTGCATAAAGACATGTTTTCCCGATCTGTTCCGACGAAAATTTTCCTCGGAAAATGCGGGTTATCCCAACAAAATCATTAAATTTCAAATACAGTTTTAGATAAGTAATTATCTACCAATTAAATAACTCGGTGACATAAAAGCTTTCTTGGTTTAGATTATAGTTTCAGAATCCGGTGAAAATTAAACGAATATTTTAGCAACAATTCAATTGTTAATTAATAATTTACGGTCGCAATAATAACCAAAATAATTATGATACACTGATCAAACTTTGAAATCTTATAAATATGAGATGTTTATTTAATATTTTGTCGACAAAATATAAATTTTTAATTTTTTTGAATAATCTTTAAATGTTTAAAAAAATAGTTATAAAAAAATTAACGTTTCTCAGAAAGTTTCTAATATATTCTAATTTAAAAAAATAGGTAAAATTCGTATTTCAAAGGTCTTTAAAATGAATGCTTTAGAACTTTTTTGCAGCCATTTGCAAAAAAGTTATAAAACAACAAAGTAAACATACGATCTCTACGTTGTTTATAATTTTTTTAATTCTTTCAAAGCGTAAAAGTGAATTTAAAGTACAAGCTAATTACTTACAAAAATATTGATTATTAGTTTAATGGTTATATTTTAATTAAATATTATAAATATGTTTTTTTGTAATTTAGACGCGCGAAAGTAGACTAATACAGTACCGTAGCTACCCGTCCACATACACAACTCGCGCGAGTTTAAAACGTGTCGGTCGCTTCGAGTGAACATTTTATCTCCGGCTCTGTATCAAGCTTACTTTCGCGCTAAAAATTACAAATAAAAACATTCTTAATCTTTGATTATATTATAACCATTGAACTAATATATGGTATTTTTGGAGAGTAATTAGTTTGTACCGTAAACTCACTTTTAAGCTTTGAAACATTTAACACAAATTATAAACAACGGAATAATCGTATGTTTATTTTGCTGTTTCATAACTTTTTTGCAAATGGTTGGAAAAAAAATTTAAAGCATTCATTTTCAAGACCTTTGAAATACGCTTTTTAAGTATTTTTTTAAATTATAATATAATAAACAATTTCTGAGAAATGTTAATTTGTTTATAACTATTTTTTTAAACATTTAAAGATTATGCAAAACAATGAAAAATTTATATTTTGTCGACAAAATATTAAATAGGCATCACATCTTTATAATCTTTCTAAGTTTGATCAATGTCTCATGATTATTATGTTTGTTATTGCGACTGTAAATTGTTAATTAACAATTAAATTGTTGCTAAAATATTCATTTAATTTTCACCGGCTTCTGCAGTTATATTCTACAGGAAGAAAGCTTTTATTTCATTAAGTTATTTAATTATTGATAAATAATTACTTGCCCAAAAAATTTATTTGAAAAATAGAAAATTTGGTGGGAAAACCCACATTTTCCGAGGAAAATTTTCGTTGGAGCAAACCGGAAAAGACATGCCTCTATGTAGAATTAAATTGGGGCGAATTTTGATTTTAGTGCTTTTGGTGTAAAGTTAAAATCTTCGGGGTTATAGACCAATAATTGAAAAAAACACGATTTGGGGGCGCCATTTTGTTAATAAAAAAAGTAGCACACTATCTACAGACTTTGCATACCTATGGTATTAATATATAGGATCATAATATTCGATTCCAGCAATAAAATTGCTGGTAAATAACCTTTCTTTGTACTGTACTAATTAGATCATCGTATTATAACTATTTTTTTTTTTTTAAATTTAAAGATTATGCAAAAAAAACGATAAATTTATATTTTGTCGATAAAATATTAAATAAGCATCTCATCTTTATAATATTTATAAGTTTGATCAATGTACCATGATTATTTTGGTTATTATTGCGATCGTAAATTGTTAATTAACAATTGAATTGTTGCTAAAATATTCGTTTAATTTTCACCGGCTTCTGGAATTACAATCTATACCAAGAAAGCTTTGATGTCACTAAGTTATTTAATTTTTTTTTTATAGCCTTTTTTCTATTCGAAATGTCGAATAAAGGCCTCTCCCATTTCTCGCCATTCATCTCTGTTGTGTGTGAGGCGTTTCCACATTGGTCCTGCGACTCTTCTGATGTCATCGCTCCAGCGCATTTGAGGTCTTCCTCTTGGTCTCTTCGCTTCGTACGGTCGCCAGTTTCCAACTTCCTTGCTCCATCTACCATTTTCGAGACGTTCGTTGTGTCCAGCCCATTTCCATTTTAATTTAGCCGCTTGTTCCACGGCATCCCTTACTTTTGTTTTGTTTCGGGTTGCTTCGTTTGTTTGCCGATCTATTAGTGAGATACCAAGCATCTGTCGTTCCATGGCTCTTTGAGTTTTTCTAATCTTGTCCATGTTCATTTTTGTGAATGTCCAGGTTTGAGCTCCGTAAGTGAGAACGGGAAGGATACAAGAATCGAACACTTTGGTTCGAAGGTATTGTGGTATCTTTTTGTCTTTTAGTATATATGACAGTTTTCCGAATGCAGCCCATCCCATTCTTACTCGTCTGCTTATTTCGGTAGTTTGATTTTCTTTGTTTACCTTGATATTCTGACCTAGATATATATATTCTTTTACATGTTCCACTTTTGTTCCTTGGATGGTTATCGTTGGTTGATCATCTTTGTTCGACATTAGCTTAGTTTTGCTCAAGTTCATTTTTAGTCCTTTTTTTAAGGATTCTCTATGAAGCTCATCGATCATCACCTTCAGTTCTTTCCAGCTGTCGGCTATTAGTACCACGTCATCTGCATATCTTAGGTGGTTTAAATACTTTCCATTTATCGAGAGTCCCTTTGTTTCCCAATTTAATGATTTAAAGATGTCTTCAAGTGCGGCAGTAAATAGTTTTGGAGATATGGTGTCTCCCTGTCTTACTCCTCGGTTGATTTTGATTGGCCTAGTTTTCATGTCGTTATCCATCGTGACTACCATTTCAGCATGTTTGTATATATTATGTATTAATATCCTATATCTAGAATCGATTCTGCTATTGACCAGTGCTTCCTCAATAGCCCATAATTCTATGCTGTCAAAAGCTTTTTCGTGATCTATAAATGCTAAGCAGATTGGTAAGTTGTACTCGTTAACTTTTTCCATTAGGATCTTTAGTGTGTGAAGATGGTCGCATGTACTGAAGCCCTTTCTAAAACCGGCTTGTTCTGCTGGTTGATATACATCGAACTTTGTTGTCAATCTATTTGTAATTATTTTTGTGAATGTTTTATAAAGTTGTGATAGTAGTGATATTGGACGATAATTTTTCAGATTTGTATTGTCACCTTTTTTGTGTAAAGATTGTGTTAGCAGTATTCCATTCCTTTGGTATGTTTCCTTCAAATAGGCATTTATTGAAAAGTATTTTTAGGTATCTGATAACTTCTTCACCGCCGTCTTTCAGCATTTCTGCCAGAATTCCATCGTTACCCGGTGGTAATTTAATTATTGATCAATAATTACTTACCGAAAACTTTATTTGAAAATTAATGATTTTGTTGGGAAAACCCGCATTTTCCGAGGAAAATTTTCGTCGTATCAAACCAGGAAGAACACATCTCTATGCAGAATTTAATTGCGGTGAATTTTTATTTAAGTATTTTTGTTGTAAAGTTAAAATTTTCGAAGTTATAGAGCAATAATTGAAAAAAATACGATTATTCGGCGCCCTTTTGTTTATAAAAAAAGTAGCACACTATCTGCGGACTTTGCATACCTATATTATTAATATATAGGATCTTATAGTTCGATTCCAGCAATAAAATTGCTGGTAAATAACTTTTCCATGAATTTTGCTAATTAGCCCAGAGTATTATGAATAAAGGCGATGGTACGTCTCCGAAACTATTTTATTAAATAAAGTCTTCGTACACTTTAAGATATTTTTAAAAATACTACATCACAGATTATTCAAAAAATGTGAATGGGACATCAGTGATTCTCAGTTCAGGTTTAGACAAGTTTTAGGAACAAGAGAAGCAATAGTAGCAACACAGGTGCTGGTCCAAAATTGTTACGATCAGAGGAAGGACGTGTTTCTAAGCTTTTTAGATTACGAAAAAGCGTTTGATCGTGTCCAACACGACAAGTTAATGCAGATTGTCAAGAAACTTGATATAGACCAAAAAGACATAAAATACATTGAAAACTTGTACTGGTATGAAACGGCACAATTAAAAATAGACAATTCTATATCCAAACCCATACACATAAGAAGGGGTGTTCGACACGGATGTGGGCTTTTCCTCATTTATTTAACATTTATTCTGAAGCCACATTTTAAGAATCTTTGGAAGATGCAGAGATGGGAATCAAATTGAATGGAGTATTGATCAACAACATACGATATGCTGATGATAATGTCTTAATTTGTGACAACATAGTCGATCTTCAACAACATGTCACTATAATTGGATAATACAGTAAGCGAACGGGGATTAGAGATTAACACCAAAAAGTCCAAATTCATGATCATTTCCAGAAACTTGGATGCACTTGAAAACTCCACCATAACACTGAATACCAAGTCCATTGAAAAAGTAAGCAGATTTAAATACCTGGTAACGTAGCTATTTGGAAACTGGTCACCGGAGAGGGAAGTAAAATGTCGTATTGAGCAAGCTCGACAAGCTTTCGTAAAATTCAGAAAGGTACTGACCTGTTCAGAGTTCGATCTTCAACTTAGACTAATGTTTAAGGACTAAGTGCTACGTATGGTCTGTGCTCAGTGGTGAACTCAGGACGGTTCCGCGGGTCCCGTGGAACCAGGGCCCGGACCCTAAAGGGTCCTGCTTTAAATTTCTGAAAATTTCTAAAATTAAAAAAACGGTTAATAGGGCAGTCAATGAGGGTATGTGGCTACGAATTCCATCCTACTATATCGATTTACGTGATATTTTCACAGTAAGTAGGGAATAGCCCAAGAAACAAAGTCTACCCTATGCCGATGTGTGCTTTTGCCTTGGGGGCGGCTCCCACCCCTTCTCGTGGGTGGAAAATTTTTTGCTTAAATAACTACGGAAGTTGCTAGAGAACTTGATACTAAGCAAAAACTGTTCTATAATTTTTTTTTCGAAAACTCAATACTTTTTGAGTTATTCCTGGTTGAAAATTGGCCATTTTCATTGAAACGTAACACCTTTTCAAACGGTGTTTTTTGCGAAAACCTTAAAAACTATGCTTTTAACTAAAAAACCATACAAAACATTTTTGTAGCTTATAAAATAGTAAAGAGATTCTTTCCTCTATGAATCTTCTAGTTATAACACAAAAAGAGATATGGTAAGTGAAAAAAACTTGTTTTCTTGGTGCATGCTCAAATCAGTGTATTTAACTTGAAATATCAGAGAAACGGTCGATTTTAGGTGTATAATGCTACCAATAACTTTTGTTGTGCTTGAAAAGACCTTTAAAATAAGCAATATTAAATGTCGATTACTTTTAAACTATGCGAGATAAACTGTAAAAAATTTAATGACTAAAGTATTTTAAGAAAAAAATGATAAGTATATTTAACCCCTCATCCACAAGAATTTAAATGCATCGTTTTCTTTCTACAATACATTTTACTGGAGTGTTCTTTTTATTTTCAAAAAGTTGGGCGGGTTTAAATGAATGGTTTTTGAAAAAAATAAGATCAAATTATTGAGCGCATTTTTAAATTTTCTTAAAAATCTTCCCATTTCTCCATGTAACTCGAAAATGATAAGAGATGCCAAAAAAAAGATGCCATACAAAAATGTAGGTTTCTTCTAGATAAACATTTTGATTTTATTTTTTATAACAGTATCTCTTATAATTTTCAAGTTACATGGAGAAAAAGGAAGATTTTTAAGAAATTTTAAATAGGCGCTCTATAATTTGATCTTATTTTTTTCAAAAACCATTCATTTTAAACCCGCTCAACTTATTGAACATAAAAATAACACTTTAGTAAAATGTATTGTAGAAGGAGAACGATGCATTTAAATTCTTGTGGATGAAACGTTAAAAATATACTTCTCAATTTTTTTCTTAAAATTCGTTAGTCATAAATTTTGCAGCATATCTCGCTTAGTTTGAATGTAATCGACATCTAATATTGCTTATTTGAAAGGACTTTTCAAGCACAATAAAAGGTATTGGTAGCATTATACACCTAAAATCGACCGTTTCTCTGTTATTTCAAGTTGAATACATACACTGATTTGAGCATGCACCAAAAAAAAAACAAACTTTTTACCTACCATATCTCTTTTTGTGTTATAACTAGAAGATTGAAGAAGGAACGAATCTCTTTGTTTTTTTATGAGCTACAAAAATGTTTGATATAACTTTTTTAGTTGGATGCATTGTTTTTAAGGTATTCGCAAAAAACCGTTTGAAAAGGTGTTATATTCCAATGAAAATGGCCAATTTTCAATTTTTCGAAAAAACAATTATAGAACAGTTTTTGCTTAGAATTAGGTTCTCTAGCAACTTCCGTAGCTTTTTAACCAAAAAATTTTCCACCCCCAGAAGGGGTGGGAACCGCCCCCAAGACAAAAGCACACATCGGCATAGGGTAGACTTTGAATAAGGAGATATTTTCAGGCTATTCCTAAAATTTTATTAAAATCCATGCAGTAGGATAGAATTCGGAGGTTATAACCTGTTCTTGCTCTCATTGACTGCCCTATAATTTAAAGCTTAATTTTTTTCATAAATGAGCACATTGAACCGATAAAAATTTACAGATCATGTGAACAATACATATGTCAAGTAACTTGTCAAGCAGTAACGATTAATTTTATTTGGGATGCTAATTAGAGGAATGATTGTTATTTTGATAGAGGGACTTTATTTTGAGCGTTACATATTTAATATTGATGTTAGAAACTAAACAAAAAAGAAACAAAAATAAAGCTTTTTGAAAAACTTTAAAAAGGTTGTAATGTAATGTAAAAGTGCTTAATTTTTTGGATATTTAGTGCTTAATATGTTCGATTTGGAATTTGACGAATTAGAACATACTTTTCATTACACATCTCTGCTCCTACTGGGTCTATGGACTTCTTATATACTTACACCATTTTTTCATTTTTTATAGGCTGTATTTTTACTACGAATATATTTTTCGATAAAATACTTACGTTTTGAGTTATCTGCGAAAAACCGTCTCAAAATATGTTTTTTTTTTTTGTTGAAAAATACACATATACACTCACAAATAACTCGAAAAGTATTTACTTAGTGGTAACACTCTATAGAACTAAAGTTGCTTAGAATTAGTCAGCTTATCCAATTCCGGTCTTATCTTGAACGTATGTTTTTCACCCTCGAGAAGGGTTGAAACTCACCCTCAGGGCAAAAGTACACTTAGGCACGATATTACTCTTTTTTGTTTGACGTGTTAGCTATATGTATGCCAAATTTTATCTCAATCCTGCTGTTCTTTAAAATTTACAGCAAAAGCCGCGAGTAAATGGACTATAAATTAGCGTTTTATTTATTATATTTTTTATAAAAAATATATATAGGCCTGAATCCCGCGTACCAAAAAAAAGTTTATTAATAGCAAGCTGAAAATGCGTTAATAGCTTAGCGGTGTCTAGTCGGACAAACTTTGATGTATGGGAACACTGAACAGGGGAAATTTTAATTGTGGAACGTGATTTTAAATGTGGAAAGTGTAATCCTGACAAGTTTATGATTGTGAAAACTAGTAGGTTGTTTTTAAGTTTATTCAATAGCAAACTTTATATAATATCACGGTACACGTACAGACGGTATGCCGATTTTTGCGCCTAAATTTCGTCCGTTTCGCGCACGACGTCAGCTTCGAGGAACCGACACCCTTGCCACTTGACTTGCAGATGAATTTTTACATGCATTTGTGAGATTCTTTACACATGAAAGTTTTACGGAGCGGAGAATATATTTTGTTACTTTTAATTATTAGATATTATTGAACTTGTTAATATTCAATTTATTATTTGTATTGTTTTTGGTATCGTGTGGGTCTGGCATAAACTTACAATGCCGAATTGTGCCGTATATATTATAATTGTAAAAACTGTAATCAAAGTACAAAAGGTACGAAAATAAAATACTTCAGCTTTCCAAAGACAGATAATTTGTCGAAACAATGGATAATCGCTTGTCTAAGAGAAGATAAAATTAATTTAAAAAATGGTAAGTTCGGAATTAATTCTAAAATGCATATTTATAAGAAATTGATATAATATCAAAAATAAGTAATAAGTAGATACCAAAAAAAGAGCTGTATTAAATAAATATTTATATTAGACCAGTAAAGATCTGTGAAAAAACGTCTATTTTTGGATGTGAAAGGTGGCATTCGGATTTTTGCAGATAAAGTTAGGTGACACCTTTAGTAATAATAATTGACTTATGCCCCTGCTCAAATATGCCCGGAACATTAATAAAAAAATTAAAATACATAAAAATTTCGCAAAACGTCGATTTTTTTCTGTTTTCTTTGCTTATAACTTTAAAACGATTCGTTTTGGAACAAAGTCGTACAGAAATAAAATAAAGATAATTGAATTTTGTATAATATACGACTGGTCAAAAATGTCTTAACGTATTATCTTTTCTGCAATATAGCAATAAATACAAAATAAGGGGGCAAAATACGCCTGTTGTTATTCAATGATTTTAACCACTTTGGTCGCACTTAGAACCTTGATAATTCGCTTAGGAAATTATTTTTAATATACTTAAATCGTGTACCAAATTTTATTTAAATCGACCTAATAGATTTTGCATAATAAATTTGCAATCTAAATGTTTTTAAAAAAGTTCAAATTTTTTAAAATCTTTCTGAACAAAAAGTAGACCATTTAGAAGTTGTCTAATTTGTTACATATAAAGAGGTGCTCTACCTATCTAATACATTTTACATAATTAAAATCGGATTATTTAAGGGGTCTCAGCAATGTTTTAAACTTATAAACAATTTTTTGGCTTATAAAAAATAGCTTTGTTTAATAATAAAAAATTAATTTTTAGCAAGATGGCGACTGGGAGAAGAGAGGGCTATGGGAGACGAAAACGGTAAACTCGTAATGGGAAAAAGCCAAGAACGAGAAAGTAATTCAGCGAACTAGTACCTACGGCTTATTATAAATAATAAATTGAAGAAAATACTTTGTTCTTGGAAAAGTAACTATTTTTATTAAAATTATAATTATTTGTTACAAACAAACGATAATAATGAGTTATATTCACGGTCAGACAGACAGACAGCCTAGGTCAAATTTCTCAACTTTAGTACCATCCTTGGATTATAAGCTCTCATTTGACACGGAGGTGAGTTCACGGACAGAGAGACAGACGGACGGACGGACGGATGGACAGACGGACGTGGACAATTCAACATTTTCACATTTTTTCAAAATTGGTGAAAGCAATATTAATTCGTACTCGATTTTATTGGTAAGTGTCTCTTTTCTTTTAATTTTTGGAGAAAACCTCATCCTTTTATTTATTATTTTTTAAATTATTTAATTATACAGGAATATATTGATTTATAGCATGTATCAATATCTTCATTCGATGTATCATTTGATACAATATATTGATGTATAATTTTTTTTGTCATCCCTGTTGGGACGTGATTTGGGAATTTCCCGCATGTAAAAGTCCGTTCGCTAAATTACTTTCGACTCGGCTAAATTGGTTTAGACTAGGCCGTACTAGTTTATTCTAAATTGTGAGTCTTTATTATATCAGGATAAACTAGTTTGGCCTAGGCCTTACTAGTTTATTCTAACGCGCTTAGGACAAACTAGTTTGGCCTAGGCCAAACTAGTTTGTCCTGAAATCGGGTTTGTCCGATAACATATAACATTACTTACAATGATCTTCTCCTAAAATTCTTTAAAAAATTGATATTGTAACTCAACCTAAATCAGGACCAGTAATTTACCAACAATGTGATATGTAAAAGTGAAAAGCTGAGAAAAAGTTATAAATATGGATTAATAACATTACAAAAAATATAAAAGCTAAATCAGTAAAGAAATAAAATGTTGTGGAAATTTCTTTAAATCGCTCTCCTGTAAACTAAGCGAAAGTGAGTTACAATGTTTTTCATATCAGGTGTCGAAATTTGCTCTAGCCTTTTCTATTCTGATTTTGATTTCCCGGAGGTAATCATTTGTTGAGTTGATCTTTGTTCCAAGATAGGCTTATTGCTCTACTCTTTCGATCTCTTCCGAGTAGGCATTAAAAAGAATTGGTGACAATACGTATCCCTGTTACATCCCACGTCTGATTTTAGTTTCTTCTGACAGATGTTTGTTAACACGTACTTTTGCTCGCTGCTTAAATATAAATTCGATATGATCCTAGGGTCAATGTATTATATCTTCTTTGATTTCAGGACACTCATTAATTGTTCATGTCGCACTTTATCGAATGTTTGATTTTAGTAAATAACACAGGCACTTTTGTATTAGTATATCTAGTGTATATCATTAATGTCTATGTCCAGTTTATCATTTATTCGGTAATAGCAACTTTAGCATACGGAACATCAAGCTAATGGTGCGGTAATTGCCGCATTCTCATGCATTTTTATTTTTGGGAAGATAAATATTTGGTAATATAGTAATATGCCTGAGCTATAAATTTGGTTTAAGAGTATAATTTTGACAAATTTGATGGGAGGCAAATCAGGTTCAGCTTCCGCTCTTCTTTGTTTTTAATCCGTGTATTATTTCTTTTTCTGTAATATCTGGACTAGGACCTTTAAAACTACAACCAATCAAATTAGGAATCCCGCAGGACAGGAAAAGTTGGTGAAACATTCGAAGAAACAACGAAGATACCTACAAAATGAGGTGAACAAAATAAGCACTTGGAATAATAAATGATACATAAAAAATAAAAAAGGTACGTTCTTGGTAAATATTTAGCATATGTAACTCTTATCTCTCAGCTTAGCTTATTAATGCTGTAATTTAAGTTATTAACATCGACAAATTAATGATTTTCCACAATACTGTCAATAGTAACTTGCCTTGCCTAGAGATGCATCAAGTCAAACTAGTTTGATTTTACTCAACAAACTTGACTTGACTTGAAAATCAAACTTTTTGTATAAACAAGTTTGACTTGACTTGATTTCGATATCTTTAGGTTTGACTTGAATTCAAACATCTTCAAACAGTTTGAAAAGTTTGAATATTACGCAACGTGTTTATTTGTTCAGTGGCGGATCAACGGGGGGGGGGAGTAATGGGTGGGGGAGGGGTGGAAGGAGTGGGGGAAATCCCCCAATCCCAACAAGGTCCAAAAAATTTTTTTTGACAAATTTCAATAAACAGAAATGTATTGGCTGATATGATATTTAAACCGCAGACAGACAAATAAAACCCAATAAGGAACCCAGTTAGGATAATAATTATTAAGAAAGCTTATAGCGTTTTATAGTATGATACAATTGATCCAAATAATGGCATAAACCAGACATCCAAAGTGAAAGTTATCATCTATGCATAATCCTTCTAAAATGAACGGTTCCAAAGTTACGGAGGTACTATAGTATAATTGGTCCAAAAAAAGGCCTAACCCAGACATCCAAAATAAAAGTTTTCCTCCAACACCAAATTGTTCTATATGGTCCACATAATGTTCAGAAAAAAGTCACACCATTTTGAGCGTAGGGTTTGAAGGGAAGAGGGGGGAGAAAGCGGTAAATTCGTAGTTTTTTACGTTTTTCGTCAATATTTTTAAAACTATGCTATTTAGCATGAGCAACCTTTTATACAAAAATGTTCTACATTCAATTTGAAATAAAAAAGGTCCATTGCATAATCCTTCTAAAATGAACGGTTCCAAAGTTACGGAGGTAGTATAGTATATCTAGTCAAAAGAGGCCTAACCCAAACATCCAAAGAAAGAGTCTTCCTCCAACACCAAATTGTTCTGTATGGTCCACATATTGTGCAGTAAAAAGTTACACCATTTTGAACGTCCGGGTTGGAGGGGAGATTGGGGAGAAATCGGTAAATTAGTATTTTTTTTACGCTTTTCGTCAATATTTCTAAAACTATACTTTAGCGTAAACAATGTTCTATACAAAATTGTTCTACATAAAATTTAAAACAAAAAAGGTCCTATATATAATTGTTATATAATCAACAATTCCAATTTGGGCAATTGATGATGATTTTGGGTGTTGAGGTTGACTTTTCTTCGAGGGCTTATCACTAACATGCCACTGAAATAGCAAATTTTATTTACAAAACACAATCCTGTTAAAGAAAATTTCTTTCATCAGTAATAATATTATAAATTTCCCAAAAAATATAAAAAGTATCGAAAACTTCCACTTTTCACCCTCCGTAACTCTGGAACCGTTGATTTTATAACAAATATGTATAGGACCTTTTTGTTTTAAATTTTATGTAGAATCCTTTAGAAACCGCATAGTTTTAGAAATATTGACGAAAAACGTAAAAATCTCCGAATTTACCGATTTCTTCCTCCTCTCCCCCCAAACCCGACGCTGAAAATGGTGTGTGTGACTTTTTTCTTAACATTATGTGGACCATATAGAACAATTTGGTGTTGGAAGATAACTTTCACTTTGGATGTCTGGGTTTGGGTCTAGTTGTAAGTTATACCATACTATTAATGCATATTTATACATTAATTTTTTAAAAATTTAAACCCAACATTTGTAGCCTGTCTCCGAAAGAAATTTAAGTTGTAGATAAATGTAGGTAAAACCATATAGACCTGGATCCCGCGTACCAAAAAAAAGTTGATTAACGGTGTCTAGTCAGACAAACTTTCATGTATGGGAACACTGGAACAGGGAAAGTTTTAATTGTGGAACAGGTTAAAAATTTGAAACGACAGACTACGTAAACGTTCCATGTATTTTGTCGGATAGAACTTCCGATTGATTAACATCCAATTGATTTGTTACCCTTTCATTAAACTCTCATGCAAAAATCAGACTGGTGTTTATCATCAACTGGACATTTTAATGAGTGGAACATGAAGAACATGTCAAATGACAGGAATCATGTTGGTTAGTAATAGCAGTCTGATTTTTGCATGAGAGTTTAATGAAAGGGTAACAAATCAATTGGATGTTATGTCCGACAAAATACATGGGACGTTTTCGTAATCTGACATTCCAAATTATTAAACTGTTCCACAATTAAAATTTCCACCGTTCCAGTGTTCCCGTACATCTAAGTTTGTCCAACTAGGCACCGTTAACCTATTAACAAATTTTCGGCTTGCTATTAATCAACTTTTTTTGGTACGCAGGATCCAGGTCTAATAACCCAATGGTTAGTTTTGAATTTTAAAGAAATACCAACAAATATACAGCAATGCGTTCGTATTGTATTTTCGAGTGAACTAGCAGATTGGTATGTACCAGATGTTTTTCTAACTGGCCCTTAAATGCCTTTTTTAATAAAAGAAAGTCATAAAAATTCCAAATCATTTTATTTTGAGCTGTCCATTGAGACACATGTTACTGTGCTTGACTGCTAAATACAAATTTTAAGATTTTTTCACTTGAATACTATTTTGTCCTATTGTGAGCGTCCTAACATGAGCGGAGGTGAGGGCAATATAATACAATCCAGGGGTTCTATGTAAAATATAAACGAAAGTTGAAAAGGTGGAAGATTGTGATTCGGTAGTTTTTTTTTATTTAAGTTAAAAAAACAATGTTACGTAATAGTGATGTAACGAATATTCGTATTCGTATTCGCATTCGGGAATATCCGCATCTTTTTGCATATTCGCATTCGCGTTCGCATTCGCAAAATGTGTGCCAATGTTTTGCGAATATGAATATCAGAGAAGAGAAATAATAATTTGAAAATAAAGTTAGATTAATAAAATTAATATCTCTCATCTTTTTTATTAAAAAAAGGTAACTTAACCTCGTATAATCAGATTATCAGCCTTCACGTTGTTTTATTATTTGGCATAATGTAATAAAGCTTAAGGTTCAGATTGATTTACACTAAATATCAATTAACTTCTCATTACAAATTTAGAAAACATTTCAAAAATAAAAACAAATTAAAAAAACTGAGCATTCGCATTCGCATCCGCATTCGCGAATGTCGTTATTAGATATTCGCATTCGTATTCGCGAATGTTCAAAAAATGACATTTGTTACATCACTATTACGTAATGCGCTGTTCGAACCATCCTACCCCCTGCCCGTGTAACGCGCCGTAACGTTTTACATGACCCCCCACCCCCAACTTGCGTTACGTAATACTTGAACCTGAACGCTCCCAAAGTAGATTAAATTACACTTTGTATGATAAAAAAACTCTCCAACGAATTCTTTGTTTTAATCTAGTAACACTCAGATATAAAAAAGTTATATGGATAAAACGAAACTTGCCAGCAAGCAGTTTAAGCATTCAGGAATCATTTTCAAGAAATTTAAATTTACGACCCTATTTTGATTATAATCGCTTCCCGTATTAAGTTACTTTTATGTGGCACTCATTGTATTATTAATTTTCTTATCTTAATTGGCAACTAACATGTCAATCTCGACAAAAAAGTATATATACTAAATAAATTATTTTTCAAACTCTTTCAAACTAGTTTGACAAACAGTTTGAATTTTCAAACCTGTACGATTGACCAGTTTGACTTGACTTGAAATATTTGTCAGAAGGATTGACTTGAGTTTGACTTGAAATTAAGTCAAACTCAAGTCAAGTTCAAACATTCAAGTCAAACTTGTGCAACTCTAGCCTTGCCTATTTACAATTTAATTTTAAATTGTTTTTATTTAATTTTTACACAAAAAAACTTTTAATAAATTTTCTTTGAATTCTCGAAAAAAAAATAGTTTTACTATGCCTACATACAACAAAATAATCACATACTTGCAGGAGCATCCATACATAAATATAGTAAATGTGCTATAAACTTCACAAATTCGTAATATTTTTACTGGCAAACGACTAGTTTACTTAAAGTACTTCCAACAAATTTTATGATCCCATTTCCAAGTAAGTTAATCAATTTTAAAATATACTCGTATATGCTATGAAATCGGTAAAAAAATATAAGAGTTGCTAACAACCTCATAAGATATAAATATTATGTCCTACTGGTAACATTTAAATCTTTAAGGTAAAGAACGATAATATGCGTCGATACAATGTCTAATAGATATACTTATAAGATAAAACAAGAATAGTGTATACAGAGGCGTAGGTACCGCCATATCAGCCGTATCAATTATACGGGGCCCCCGACATTCAGGGGCCCCAGCGTGGCATGTCGATTAAAAATTCCATTTAAAAAAATTGAACAATTATTTCACTAATAACACAGTGTATATATTGTTTGGTTATCGACATTTTCGTGTAACAGATTGTTTATCTATCTATAAATTATATTTATCCATTTTTTATTCTTTGCCGCTCGCCGTTATTCCAACACAACAGAGCTTTTTTGTTTTCAAGTTACCTTTCATTGTGCATTCACCGTTGGCTGTGTGTGAGACATTGTATAATGTATAATGCCAAATTGCAATTTTTGTAATCGCTTTACAGTGGAATATTTGCAACAATGTGTCTTGTTTGGGTATATTTTCGTGTAATCTGTTCTTTATCTATAAATTATATTTAGGTATATCTACTTGTCGCCCGCTTGCCGTTACACCATAAGAACCAAGCTTCTGTATTTAAGCTCATTTTCAATGTCCATTCATCCTTTTGCATCAAAATGAAAATACATTTAAATGAAAATTCATATCAGATCTTTTGTAGCTGGAATATCGTATGCGCCACTTACTTTTACGGCGTGTAGCGGTTTTTTATTCTTGTTTTTAATAATACCATACAGGGCCGCGTTTAGGTCAATTGCCGCCCTAGGCAATTCTCTAGTAGCCGCCCTTCAAACATGTACCATTTTTGCGAAAAAAAAAATGCAAGCAGAATTTTTTATTTAGGGAGCGTTCAAGCATTATGTAACGCGATTTATGAACATTTTTGAAGATTTTTGACCCCCCTCCCCCCCCACGTAACGCAATTTTTGAAGATTTTTGACCCCCCTAACCTGCGTTACGTAATACTTGAACCGTCCCTTAAATAAGAAATGTATTGTTTGGAAATGTATTAAAATGAGGAATATAGAATTTATAAAAAATAATATTTTACACAAGTGAGAAGAACAAAAATCACACTGATCACAGTATGGTATGAATTCACTTTTGACCGGTGAAAATAAACACAGAATGTTTTACATAAAAATGAAAAATTATGATTATGTATAATTTGCAATTTGCACTAGTATAAGATAGGAATGTGTTGCGATAGCAGTAGCCGATATTTTTTAACTGTTATTTCACTGCAGCTACTTCACACTGTTACATCATTTTCATAATATCTAACTGAAATATTTAGGTAGCTGACTACTTTTTTAATTATTGTAGACCTATAGCAAGAAAACCTACCCGTGTCCTGTCTAGAGTTCACGTCCGTTTTTTAATTATTAACAATTTAATTTGTATGTAATTTCTACATACATTACATAATATGTAAATTTTATTATAAATGTATTAATTAATACAGTCTCTTTTTATCATACTCTTTTTATCTTTCCTTAATACATTTTGATAGGATCACTTTTCTACTTTCATTTGGCATACGCAGAATTGTCCTATCTTCATTATGTTCTGTCATTTGTTCTTGCAAAACAAAGGTCTCTGGGATAAAAAAATAGAATACCTAACTTTTAAACTAATTAATGGATCGGTCTCAAATTTTGGGAGTTTGTTATGTACATCCCAATACCCAACTTTGAGTAAAGCGAAACACTACAGTTCTAAGTTAGTTTTAGGAAAAGTTATTAATAAATAACGATTTTCAGTTATTTTGCAGTTTACGAAGCAACAAATTAACTTTTTGATTTTCAAAAATCGTCATTGTGAAGGTTTTTCAATGTTCTAAAAAAATAAATTTTGTAATTTTATGTCAACTATTTAGCTTTTTAATTGAGTGCAAAAAATGGAAAAAATCGCATTGATTGCACCAAATTGTTAAAAATTAAAAACACGATCTCTAGACAGGAAACATGACGGTTTTCAATGTTTTCATCCTATAGGTCAAGTCCACAATAACTAAAAAAGTAGTCAGCTACCTTGATATTAATTTCATTGTCCCGAACATGGTCTATTTCTTGCTTATTTCCCTGACTGGAGTGTTATATCAGTGCGACGACACGAATGTTATCTCCTTGTAATAATACAGTTTGAAAATCCCAATTCTAACTCGATTTCCTACTGGTAATCTTTAGTTTCTGCAATATGTGCAATATTGATGTTTTCAATCAATTCACCGACCGTGTTTGCGGAGCTTCTGGCGGCCCAATAATCACTAAATTTATGACTTCCGTTTTTTTTGATGAATAGTGTTAGGTTTAAGATAACAGAATGCTATGTTTGTTTTATTTTTGATATGAATGCAATTTCTTTTATTTAGAAACGAACGCTCACTTCTATTTAATTGATGGATGAATGATGAATATACATATTTGTTATTCGATTTTAAATTTTAAATACAAATATTTTTTGTACAGTATTTTTGCCGCCCCAGGGGCGTCGTTTGATAGGGTTATGGGAGGCAGTTGCCCCCTCCCCTGAAACTGAGAATGACTGAAATTTACAAAAAATACTTTCAGTTTTCATTATTACATCATATAGTATATAATGTATTGTATATTATAATGCTTACCCCACCCCCAATCAAAATTTCAAGCCCCTGTACCGCCCTCTCACAATTTGCCGCCCTAGGCAGCTGCCTATATTGCCTAATGGATAAAGCAGCCCTGATACCATATCATAAAACTTCTAGAAGGAAAGACAAAAAATTTTTTTTTTCGACATTTTGAGAAAGTAAACACTAAATTAACAATAAAAAAAGTTCCGAGATAATTGATATACTAATTTACTACCCAACTCAAACTTTATTTTTTTTTCAAATCCACTTTGAACTAAACAATCTTATTTGGATACATTAAATTGAAATATCATAATTATCCAATACTTCTAGTTAGTCCTGTCGCCAGGGGGGGTACAACGGCCTCCTGTGTTCAGATGGACTTACCCAAGTTTTTTTATGTATTTTGACCTGTAGAACACGAGGTAACAGTTGATCCGGATGTCGATAAGATTGTTATAAACCAAGAAGTTGAGGAATCACATAACAGCGATTTCTTGCAAAAGAAAACATTTTTCTGTATTTTTTGGGCCATTCTAATCAAAAAATGTTCCTACAAATTTTTTCGTAGGATGCATAGTTTTCGAGATAAACGCGGTTGAACTTTCAAAAAATCGAAAAATTGCAATTTTTGAACCGGAATAACTTTTGATTAAAAATAAAATAGCAATTCTGCTTACCGCATTTGAAAGTTCAAGTCAAATTATATCGGTTTTAATTATTTGTATTGCTAAAAATTTATTATTTTATTGTTAAAACAAAGCTATAAACACCTAGTGCTTGAGTGATGTTTTCAATGATTTCTCATTTAAAATCGAATGAGTAGGTAGAGGAGGTAAAAGTGCAAGCGGAGCTATTTGTACGTAGCATGCATTAAAACGCATGTATTAGGCACGGGAAACACTATGTGTTTATAGCTTTTTTTAACAATCAAAAAAAAAATTTTTCTCAATGCAAATATTCAAAACAGATAAAATTTGACTTAAACTTTTAAAGGCAGTAAACAGAATTGCTATTTTATTGTTTATTCAAAGGTTATTCGGGTTCAAAAATTGCAATTTTTCGATTTTTTGAAAGTTCAACCGCGTTTATCTCGAAAACTATGCATCCTACGAAAAAACTTCTAGGAACATTTTTTGGTTAGAATGACCCAAAAAAATACAAAAAATTGTTTTGTTTTGCGAGAAATCGCTGTTATGTAATTCCTCAACTTCTTTGTTTATAACAATCTTATCGACATCCGGATCAACTGTTACCCAAAAAATTCGTGTTCTACGGGCCAAAATACATAAAAAAAACTTGGGTAAGTCCATCTGAATTAAGAAGGCCGTTGTACCCCCCCTGGCGACAGGACTAAGTACTACGTATCATAATCCTGATCTTAGATCTACTACAAACCTCCTATACTATTTGAGAGATTGTATGCTTCGTTTCCTGGAATACTACAGTGGTAACTAAAAAAAAAATTAAATATATTAAATATATTTTTGTTTGAGAATATATGCATGAAATGTCATTATTGAATAACGCAGACAAAACTAAACTACTACAAAAAGTATTTATAATAATAAATATATTTATTTTCAAGAAACCAAACAAAACAATTTATTAAATTTGTCTTTTGAGACCGATCTTCACGGTGGGATTATGGTGACGTAGGTTTGATTAAAATTGTATTTTATTTTCATTTCTCTTCTTCACGTACCATGTATTTTCAGAATGTGGGTTACCATCATAGTTCTCTTAAAAGCCTCTTATATTCCGTTGCATAAAAGTTTGTAGCAATCTATATTTTACGACCTCTCATTACATGTCCGAAATACTCCTGCTTTCTCTTTTTGGTACTTTTTATAATCTCAGTAGTCTTGCTGATACGTTCCCCAAGAGCATCCAAAAATCTTTTAAAAAATTCTTCTAAAGCACCAGATTTCGAAAGCCTCAAGGCGATTTAGATCAATTTTATTCAGTCCACGACTTGACAACATAAAGTAAGACCGAGAGCACGTAAGCGAAATAGACGGATACTCAATGCCAATTTTAGGTTTCTGATCCTTCTAAGAGGGACTCAGGCCTGCTCTATTTTAGATCTAATTTTACCATGACTCTCTGTGTTACAATTGAACTGATATCCAAAGTAATTAATTATTTGATCAACTAGGTCAAGTTTGGTAATATTTACATAATATATAGACGGTTGTGTTTTTTACTTACTACGAGTATTTTGGTTTCCTCTATGTTGAGATCCAGACCTAGTATTTTACAGCTCTCAACGACGCTATCAAGTAATGTTTGCAGATCTTCTTGAGTAGAAGCTAGGAGTACTGTGTCGTCCCCATAGCGCAAATTATTGATGACTTTACCGTTCACAATTCCTGATTGTTTTTCAGAAAGTGCGTTTCTCAAAATTTTTTCAGAGTAAAAGTTGAGAAGCAGAGGCGATAAGAGGCTTCCTTGCCGTACTCCTCTTTTAATATTAAGAGTCTGTAATTCTTAACTGTCTATTAAAACTGATGTTTTTTGATTCCAGTACAAATTTGCAATTATGCGAATATCTCTGCTATCCAATATCTCTTAGAACTTCGATAATAGTCTGGCCAGATTATCGGAGAATAGGTGGGCCATTTTTGGGAAAAGTTATTTACCAGCAATATTGTTGCTGGAGTCGAACCTTATGATTGTATATATTAATAATATAGGTATGCAAAGTCCGCAGATGGTGTGCTACTTTTTTTATAAACAAAATGGCGCCCGAAAATCTTTTTTTTCAATTTTTGCTCTATAACTCCAAAGATTTTAACTTTACACAAAAAAAAACTCAAATAAAAATTCACCGTAATTAAATTCTGCGTAGAAACGTGTTTTTCCTGATTTACTTCGATGAAAATTTTCCCCGGAAAATGCGGGTTTTTCCAACAAAATCTTTAACTTTCAACTAAAATTTTAGATAAGTAATTGTTTATCAATAAATAAATAACTTGGTAATATAAAAGCTTTTTTCGTATAGATTATAATTACAGAAGCCAATGAAAATTGAGTGAACAATTTAGCAACAATTATACTGTTAATTCAAAAGTTACGGTCGCTTTAATAACCACAATAATTATGATACATAAGAATAACTACGATTTTATATAAAAAGACACTGTACCTATCTAACGTACTTTACAGAATTAAAATTGGGCTATTCATGCGGCCTCAGGAATATTTTAAAATTATAAACAATTTTTTGGTTTATAAACAAATAGAATATCTCGGGAAATATTAAATTAAATAAAAACATGAAAACGGGATTGGAAAAAAGTGGCAAAGAGTGGCGCTTCTTTTAAAAGAAAAAAACGTTTAATTCCGATAAGTGGTTCCTGAGATACAACCGGTCAAAGTTGACCGGCATTTACGGCAAAGATACAAACAATGGGATCATAATTTTTAAACCATCACCTTTTTATTTCGGTCCTCTTTCTTCAAACCAATTTTCATGTCTTTAAAATACTCATAACATATATTATTATAATAAAAACTATCGATATTACTAGCAAAGATTGACAAAAATAGCAAAATTTCAATAAAAAATTAAGTTGGAGAAAATGCAATCTCAAAGTTCAAAATCGGTATACGTTAAAAAATGCGTTTTCTCGGCTTCCCATGGAGCAATTTTCTTCATTCTTTTTTGTTCCCAAGTAACTCGAGTATAGCCATCTAGCTAACGCGTTCTTAAATGTCAACGTTGCTTTTGATTTGTTATAATAAATTAATTTATTTATTATAACAAAAATTTTTAATTTCTTTAAATAAAGATTGTTTAAATCATTATACAGCTTTCAAATGAGAATATTTGTGTTTTTAACGTTAAAAGGTAAACTTATAGTAAGTTTATCAAAAAAAAGTCTGCAACTGGAAATAATAGGTAGTTTTCTTTTCTTATAAAAAAATTAATCTATTATAACAAAACAAAAGCAAGTTTGGCATTTACTAATGCGTTAGTTAGATGGCTTTACTCGAGTTACTTGGGAACAAAAAAAAATGAAGAAAATTGCTCCATGGGAAGCCGAAAATTTGCATTTTTTTAACGTATCCCGATTTTGAACTTTGGGATTACATTTTCTCCAACTTAATTTTTGATTGAAATTTTGCTTTTTTGGCAATTTTCACTCGTAGTATTGATAGTTTTTATTATAATAATATATGTTGTGAGTATTTTAAAGATATGAAAATTGGTGTAAAGAAAGACGACAAAAATAAAAGGTGATGTTTCGAAAATTATACTTCTATTGTTTATATCTTTGCCGTAAATGCCGGTCAACTTTGACCGATTGTGTCTCAGGAACCACTTAGTAGAATTAAACGTTTTTTCTTTTAAAAGAAGTGTCCTCTCACTTTTTTTCAAAACTGTTTTCATAACTTAATTTAATTTAATATTTCTCGAGATATTCTATTTGTTTATAAGCCAAAAAATTGTTTATAATTTTAAAATATTCCTGAGGTCGCATGAATAGTCCAATTTTAATTCTGTAAAGTACGTTAGATAGGTACAGTGCCTTTTTATACAAAAACTTAGTTATTCTTATGTATCGTAATTATTGTGGTTATTAAAGCGACCGAAAATTTTGAATTAACAGTTCAATTGTTGCTCAACTGTTCACTCAATTTTCATTGACTTCTGGAATTATAATGTATACGAAAAGAGCTTTTATATTACCAATTTATTTATTTGTTGATAAACATTTACTTATCTAAAATTTTAGTTGAAATTTTGAAATTGTGTTGAAAAACCCGCATTTTCCGGGGAAAATTTTCATAGAAGTAAATCGGGAAAAATTCGTCTCGACGCAGAATTTAATTACGGTGAATTTTTATTTGAGTGTTTTTGGTGTAAAGTTAAAGTCTTTGGAGTTATAGAGCAAAAATTGAAAAAAAAAACACGATTTTCGGGCGCCACTTTGTTTATAAAAAAAGTAGCACACTATCTGCGGACTTTGCATAGCTAAGTATATTATTAATATATACAATCATTAGATTCGATTCCAGCAATAAAATTGCTGGTAAATAACTTTTCCTTGTATTTTGCTAATTAGCCCAGAATAAATATATAGCACTTACCACGATCAACTCTCTTTTGGAAGCCATTAAAAAAACAGTACATGTCTGCAGATATATTATCACGACATCTTTGAGCACGTACGTTCATCCCAAACAATGCCTCTCTCGTTCCAAACGCGTTACGGAAACCAAACTGTGGTGTCCCCCTTAGGTATTCCTCGCATTTATTAGTTATTGCTATAAACCTATTAGTCAGAGATCCCAGGCCTATTTTCACCATTTACTACTAACAAGCTAATTTTTCGTGAGTAGGTTCATTTTGACGAGACGCCCAAATTTTTTCCTTACAACAATTTCCGTATGTGGTAGATAACAAAGATAACAGGAATAACTACTATTATGTTGATTTGACGATTCTCAAAAATTTATTACTAACTGGTTTTTTTTTGTTAATTTTCAAGATAATTATCTAAATTAGCCGGAAAAATATTTGTCCTACAAATTGCAAGGTTTTTATCAAAGAGTCCCCCCTTCTCAACATGTATCATTAACGGGTCCTTGAAAAATTATTACTAACCACCTGATTTTTGATTTTTTTTTTGTTGGTTAGTTAATATTTTATATAATTTAATACCCACATTGTCCTACAAATTGTGTGGTACCTTGTCCTGGTCCTACTTTCAAAAGTACCACAAGACCATTTTTTTATTATAGTCTAAGAGCTAGTGAACCCTTCGACTAACGGTCGTCCTGTAAGGCTAGAAATTTGTCTAGTGATAATTCATAGCACACCAAGGCTAAAAACCATGACCTGGCAGGCCTCAGCAGTGCACGTGTATCTACCAGGTGAATCGAAAAGTGCAAATTTAGGGGGTAAAATAAACTTTCTCCTGTAAGGTTTAAATTTAAGTATCTGTTTGAGTAAGCCATTTAGAAGAAATATGCACAATGATAGGCGCTTCTGAAGAGCATAAGACTTTGCCAGGCGAGGGGAAAGATTAGGGGTTTTTCCTAAAACTATTCTTTTTGCATCGAACAATTTTTTTTAAGTTTTTTGAATCATTCCAAACAGAAAAGTTCTTTAGTGATTTTTCTCTTAAGTTAATAGTGTTTGTTATAAGAGCGATTGAAAATTTTGAAAATTGCGAAATCGACCATTTTTAACACTAAATCGGACATTTATCTAAAAATTTCAATGTTGCCAAGGTACGTAGATATTCTTTAAACATTGATTGATGAAATTCCAAAGAGCTTTTTGCAATAAAATATCGAAAACCCCTTTGTTTTATTAATTGCTGATCGAGCGGGCGCGGCACTGTAGTATAAGTGAGGACGTTTGAGTTTGCATAAATTCATTATCTCGAGAATGGGCAAATTTCAAGAGAAATCCTCAGACAGGTCGATTTTTATTTTTGAATTAGGACTTTTTGTTATATATATAATACTAATGACGTTTTCCATCTGGGTGTGATGACGTAATCGATGATTTTTTTTAAGTAAGAGTAGGGGTTGAGTGATAGCTCATTTGAAAGGTTATTTAATTCTCTACTCAGTAATGTAAACATTAACATAATTATTTATACAGGGTGTACAAAAAAAATGTTTCTTCTATTTGTCACATTTAATCAAAATTAATTTAATAAAAAAAATTTTTTTGTACACCCTGTATAAATAATTATATTATTGTTTATATTAATGAATAGAGAATTAAATAACCTTTCAAATGAGCAATAACACAACCTCTACTCTCATTTAAAAAAATCATCGAATACGTCATCACGCTCAGATGGATGACGTCACCAGTATTATATATATGCCAGAAAGTCCTAATTTAAAAATAAAAATCGACCTATCTGAGGATTGCTCTTGAAATTAGCCCATTCTCGAGATAATGAATTTATGCCAACTCAAACGTCCTCACTTATACTACAGTTTCGCGCCCGCTTGATCAGCAATAAAAAAACAAAGGGGTTTCCGATATTGTATTGCAAAAAACTCTTTGGGATTTCATCAATCAATATTTAAAGAATATCTACCTACCTTGGCAACTTTGAAATTTTTAGATAAATGTCCGATTTAGGGTAAAAATAGTCGATTTCGCAATTTTCAAAATTTTCAATTGCTTATATAACAAAAACTATTAATTTAAGAGAAAAATCACTAAAGACCTTTTCTGTTTGGAATGATTAAAAAACTTAAAAAAAATTGTTCGATGCAAAAAAAAAAAATTTTAGGAAAAACCCCTAATCTTTCCCCTCTCCTGGCAAGGTCTTATGCTCTTCAGAATCGCCTGTCATTGTACACATCTCTTCTAAATGACTTACTCAAACACATACTTAAATTTAAACCTTACAGGAGAAAGTTTATTTTACCCTCTAAATTTGCACTTTTCGATTCACCTGGTAGATACACGTGCACCGCTGAGGCCTGCCAGGTCATGGTTTTTAGCCTTGGTATGCTATGAATTATCACTAGAAAAATTTCTAGCCTTACAGGACGACCATTAGTCAGAGGGCTCACTAGCTCTTAGACTATTAGTAACAGTAGGACAAAAGTATGACTCGATGAAAAATTAGCTTGTTAGTAGTAAATGGTGAAAATAGACTGACTATAATATGTATTACCTTTAGCAAACATTTCAATAAATGACCTAACAAACTGATCGTTATATGATCAGCACAGGTTTTTGGTCTTGTCTTCTTAGGTAGAGCTATGAACAGTGAACTGGACAATCCATAGATAGGTGTCTGCTGGTCCAAATGGTGTTAAGCGAAGTTGTTGCATCTAAAACATTTAAAACATTTAAAACAGGACCTGTCGCCTTGACATTTTAAACGCTTTTCTTTAGTTCAATCGTTTGGGTCCAATCTTTAGACTTACACTTCAAATGAATGAAAATTTTGCAGACATGTATTCGCGCGAACAATACAGGAATAGTCAGTATTTTTTAAGTTTATTAATTGTTTAAATAAAAAAAAAAAACAATTTTGATGGAAAATGCTTAAGTTCTCTTGTGTTTTAAATTGTAGAAACTTGAAACTTTTATAGATTATAGCTAATTATATGAACTATACCTAATTTCACTTTTTACGTTAGTTGTTTACGTTATTCTTCATAAATTTACAATAAAGTTTCCATTTTTCTGCCGATTCCGACTACTTTTCATGTTTATACATCATGTTTATAAACATCCTAAGCGGCGACGACTTTGAACGCACATATTTTTGTTTACATAAATGTCAGCGCTTCTTCGTGTCAAATTTCAATACGATACGAAAAGAAACTTCAACCAAAACTCGAATTTAAAAAATTTGTGTTTTTAACTGCGGTAGAGACGTTTCGTGCTAAAATTAGCATTAGAATTCGTAATTCGCGAGAAATTAATAGGGTCTACACCGTGCAATAGTAAAGCATTAGAAGAGATGGAAAGACTGCGAAAACTGTAATAGGTGTAAATAATGACTTTGATTAAAGAAATGTATGAAGAAATTACAGAAAATGTGTAAGACTAAACGTGTAAGACTAAAAAGTAAAAAATAAAAAAAATGAATTTTTTTTTTAAAACTCTTCTCTTTAGTTACGAGTGACTAAAATTATAAATATAAAAAAATCAAATAAACAGCAAAAAATACAAAAAACTCAAACTCGAAGGGTTATTCGAAAAAAAAACTGTTAAACAGATTAAATATACAAAAATCTCACTATCTATTTATCTATCTATCTATCTAATCAGCCCTAAACATCCATCCTTGGATATAGGCCTCCTCTTCCTTCTTCCATGCCTCTCTATCTTGGGCACTTTGCATCCAATTTGACCCAATGTGTTTCTTCAGGTCATCCGACTATCGCATCTGTGGCCTTCCCCTTTTTCGTTAGTGGTTCCACGGTCTCCAATGTATAATCATCTTAGTCCATCTTTCATCCTTCTGCCGTAGGGTGTGTCCGGCGAACTTCCATTTAAGCTCTGCTACTAGGGTTGAGACATCCTTCACTTTTGTTTTGTTACGGATCCATTCGTTTCTTTTTCTGTCTGATAGTTTAATGTTCAGCATTTGTCTTTCCATGGATCTTTCTGTCTTTGCTATTTTTTCCATATTTTCTTTTGTAAACGTCCATGTCTGAGAGCCATGTATTATAACAGGGAGTATACATTGATTGAATACTCTTGTTTTTAGATATTGCGGGTATTTTCTGTTCTTTATTTAGAATATAAGACAGTTTTCCGAATGATGCCCAGGCCAGTCTTATTCTTCTCTTTATTTCTTCGGTTTGATTTTCTTTATTTAATCTACTGATTTGTCCTAGATATATATACTCTTTTACTTGTTCTCTTTTTGTTTGTGCCACTGTAATTATTAGTTCTTCTTGTTGATTGGTCATGGTTTTTGTTTTACTGTAATTCATCTTCAGTCCTATCTTTGTCGATTCTCTATCCAGTTCTTCCATCATCCTTTGTAATTCTTCACTTCTTTCTGTTATTAATACAATACCATCAGCATATCGTAAGTGATTCAGATATTTCCCGTTTATGTTTATACCCAAGCCATCCCAGTGTAGTTGTTTGAACACATCTTCTAGTGCTTGGTTGAATAGCTTGGGCGAGATGGTATCTCCTTGTCTTACTCCTCGGTTTATTTTAACAGGCTCCATTTGTTTCATTAGCTTAATAGTTGTTGTTGCCTTATCATATATATTTGTAATTAAGTCGGTATATCTGTACTGTAGTCTATTCTGCTGTTTTGTAGGGAATTCTTTACTGCCCAGTGTTCCTCAGTATCAAATGCTTTTTCGAAATTAATAAATGCCATGTATAGCGGGATATGATATTCGTTAGCTTTTTCGATTTCATATCTTCATCGCTAAAAGATGGTCACTTGTGCTGAAGCTCCTTCTAAATCCGGCTTGTTCTCTTGCCTGGTATCCATCTAATTTAGTTGTTAATCTGTTTGTTAATATCTTAGTTAATAGCTTGTACATCACATTTAGTAAAGTTATGGGTCTGTAATTCTTTAGATCCTTTTTATCTCCTTTCTTAAATAGTAACAATGTTACTGCTTCGTTCCAAGTGTTGGGTAATTGTTTTGTCGTTAATATTTTATTCATAAATATAGTCCGTCCGCTATAACTTTTCCCATGCGGTACGATCCATTTTCAATTAAATTAAGTCAAAACAGAAAGTGAAACGTACGCCGATGTGTGTAGTATATAGTATACAATATACAAAATGTATAGACACATCGACGTTCGTTTCAATTTATTTTTTGACTTAATTTAATTGAAAATGTATCGTACCGCATGGGAAAAGTTATAGCGGACGGCCTATATGTACAAAACTTCTATAGTTGTTTTCCCACGATTTTTTAGCATTTCTACAGTTATCCCGTCTTTTCCTGGCGACTTATTATTCTTCATCTCCTTGAGAGCTTTTTTTAGCTCATTCTTACTGATTTCTGGTTGTAAGTCGGAATTGACATTTTTTATTTTTATTTGTAGTTGCTTAAGGATCTCTTGCGTTGGTTTGTGTTTTGTATTGTAGAGGTTTTTATAATATCCTTGTGTTATCTGTATAATTTCTTCTATATTATTGGTCTCTATACCTTTTTTGTTCTTTATACTATTAATCTGTATGGTTCCAAGCTGTGGTTTTAAGCACTTCATATTTTTATTTTGTTCAATGGTTTTTTCTATTTTTTTCTTCCTGTACTCTCCTTTGACTTTCCTTGATATTCCTTCTGATAACTTTGTTTACCTCTTTGTAATCTACTGTATTTCTCTTATCTTGTTATATTAATGTTTTTCTTTTGCTCATGAGGTTTTTTGTTTCCTGGGATATGTAGTTTTCCTTTTTTATTCTTGTTTGTGCTACCTCTTTTCCCGACTTTGCTAATGTATCGGTTAATACTGATTTATTTCATCGATATTTTTGTTTTCCAAATCTCTAGTGACCGGTATACTTTCCCTTATTTTTTGTTTATATTCCTCTTTTCTTAAGTTTTCCCATATCTAGTTTCGATCTATTTTCCATTTTCTTTTTTGTTTCGAATTGGCTATTAATGCTGAGTTTGGCTCTGACAAGTCTATGGTCACTACCGGTTGAGAAACGGTTCAGTACTGTAACATCTCTGATGATGGCTTTTTGTGTTGTAAGGATGTAATCTATTTCATTTTTAGTATTACCGTTGGGACTTATCCATGTCCATTTTTTTGAGGTTTTTTGTTAAAAAACGAGTTTATAGCAAAAAGTTGTCTCTCCTCTAAGTAGTTCATTAATGTATGTCCTCTATTATTCCTTTCGCCGTATCCATATTGTCCTATTCTGTGTTCGTCTTCGTCTATTTTTTCCCCTAATTTGGCATTGAAGTCTCCAATTATTAGCGTCAATTTAGTTTTATTTTCTTCCACAGCGAGTGTTGTTTCTTCGTAGAAGTTTTCAATGTCTTCATCTTTATATGTGCTTGTTGGTGCGTATACCTGTATAATTTTCAAAGACGTTCTTTTTAATTTAAGGATAATGTAGGCTACTCTGTCTGATATACCCTTGGTGGATTGTATGTATCTAACGATTCTCTTGTTTATTATAAAACCAACTCCGTTGTTGGTGTTATCTTCATTACCTTTGTAGTACAGCATGTTTCTCGAGTTTAATAGCATTTTTTGTTCTCCTTTTCTTCTTATCTCTGACAGACCGATAACATCCCATTGTATATGAGTTAGTTCTTCTTCTAATTCGTGAAGTTTAGTGTCTTCATTCATGGATCTGATGTTATATGTCCCTACGTTTAGTTTAGTCGAATGTTTCTACATTTAGTCGAATGTTTCGACAAAAATCTCACACATTCGTTAAAAAATTGAAAAAATCTAACACATTCGTTAAAGTAAAGCGTGGGGCGCGTCTTCGTCAAATTAACGGTTTGAGGATAGATACTTTTTTAATTTCGCGCCCCACGCTTTTCTTTAACGAGTGTGTTAGATTTTTCAATTTTTTTAACGAATGCGATGTGTCAGATTTTTGTATATTTAATCTGTCAAACAGTTTTTTTTTCGAATAATCCTTCGAGTTTGAATTTTTTTATTTTTTCCTTTTTAGTTGATTTTTTTATATGTTTAATTCTAGTCACTCGTAACTACAGAAAAGCGTCTCTTTATTTTTTTTTTCATATTTTTTTATTTGATTTATTTTCATTAAAAAATATACCTAGTTATTAATACAAAGTTTTTTTATTAAGGTTTAAAAATACTACCCAACGAGCTGTCCCTGAGTGAATATCACGTTAGAATTTCACGAGTTGCTTTTTTCTCTTAATACCATTTTCGAGGAGGATGACTCTGCAGTTTAACAGGAAAGAATTAACACGGCTAGAAATCGGTCGAAACGATAAATTCGTTTTTTGATGTTTGTATTTTTTCCAGGTGTGTGAAGAATTGATAGGGGCCTGCCCAATCGATTTTCTGCTCTTTTATTCAGTGCGGTTCAGAAAACTTTGAAGATGTAATTTTAATTTTTACGGTACTGGGAGGTTTACTTACTACTTGATTCATAAATCGAACCATTAATAGCAAGGTTAGTCAATTTAGGTAAAAAATACAATTATAAACAACAGCTTTTCTAGTGAATATGGATTTAAAACAAACTTTTTTTCACTCCATAGAACAAATGTGCACTCCATAGAGCAAATTGTCAATTATTTTTCAGTAAAATTCATTTTCATATTCATTCATTCATTCATTTATAAAATGGTATATCATTATATGTACAATACAATGTATAGATTATCACAGATAATTTCCCTGGTCACTATCCAAACTCTCGGCCTAGGCCATACTAGTTTATCCTAAACGCGATAGGATAAACTAGTTTAGCCTAGGCCAAACTAGTTTATTCTTATATTAATACGGACTCTGCAGGATAAAATAATACGGCCTAGTGTAAACATTATAGTATACCTGATATAATCCAAAAAAAAAATAGATAAACTGAATAAAATACTCTGTAATTGGATATAAGACAATAATTTTAATTTTTTATTATTTACATAATGTACCTCGAGAACTATAGCCATTGGTACAAGAACACTAATATTAGATACATTATTAAATAACGAAAACATAATAAACTAAGTTAACAAACTAACTAAGTTATTAATCGAAGCAGCGCAGAAAACGACAATAAATATCGCCTCCGTACCACCAGATTGACAACAGGTGGAATACTTTCTTTGGTTACACCTCCTGAGACTTTTACAATTTATAAGTCATACAGGTGCCGAGAAAATTAAGATGAGAGAATTTTAAATAATTCACAACTCATCTACTCAGCATGGTAAAGCTCCAACAAGAAAGATTCCTTAATACTCAAATTCTACTAAATACTAATAAAGTACCTTTATTTCTCTCAATATCGAAAATTCTTATGATAAAAAGTTGTTTGGAATTAAAAACTAAGATGAAATATGCAATTACATGCTTCTTATTGAAAAAAAAATATTTTTCTCTTTATGGATACCCAACATCGTTTTTAATTATTACAAATATCATAACTCGTTTATTATTCATTTTACGAAAAAAAGTTATTCTTCATAAAAAACTTTGCATGGTCTAAAATCTAAGACACAACCATGATATATCAACTTTTATTAATTTTATACGAGGTGTGTCAAAAAATATGAAATTCGCTCAATATTATAGCACCTTTATATTTCACAGTATTTCAATTAGAAGGATGTAATTGCATATTGACACATAGTTTTTAATTCTAAACAACTTTTTTAATAACCGTTTTCAATATTGTGAAAAATAAAGGTACTTTACTCTTGAGTGAAATTCATATTTTTTGACATAACTCATATAAAATTAATAAAATGTCATATCTGTTGGTTGAATCTTCGGTCTTAGGATATACAGAGATTTTTATAAAGAATACCTTTTTTTCGTAAAAGTAATAATAAAAGAGTTATCGTATGTGTAATGAATAAAAACGAAGTTAGTATCAATAAATTTGAGAAAAATTTGGAAAATATTTTTTTCCAATTTGAAGCATGTAATTACATATTTGAGCTTGGTTTTTATTTCCAAACAACTTTTCATAATAAGAATTTTCGATATTGAGAGAAATAAAGGTACTTTACCCTTAGCCGAAATTCATATTTTTTGACATACCTCGTATAATATTGAGAAAATTTGATATCTGATAATTGAATCTTTGGTTTTGGGGCATGCAGAACTTTTTATAAAGAATAACTTTTTTTCGTAAAATTAATAATAAAAAAGTTTCCCATATGTTTCCAACTCAAGTAGACACGCTGTATATGATAATTTATACAAAGTTGGAAGACAAGTAATTGGGTAGTATTTGGCTGGATCTTGGGTGTTATTTTGATCCTTCGGAATTAAATAAGTGGTTCCCTGAGTTAGGAATGATGGTATATCCTGCGGATTAGAAATAACATGATTAATTAGTGTTGATAAGCATTCATGAACGCTCCAAAGCTTCTTGAGCCAAAAGTTTTGAACTCCGTCTGGTCCAGGAGATTTCCAGTTATGAAGCTCTTTGATGGTATTTGAGACTTCTTCAGTAGTGAATGGTTCGTAAAGGGTGGTAATGTAGTGTTGGCAGTTCTGTGTCGTATCTTCTATCCATCCAGCGTTGTTGTTAAGTGCAGCTGGCGTGGAAAGTTGATTTCCCCAAAACTCATGAATTTCTTCTTGGCTTGGGTAAGTCTTATCGACACGTACTACAGTGGAATTGAGTTTTCGATAGAACGCCTTTTCAGAACTTTCAAAAAGAGCATTGTCGCTTTTGCGGTTGTTACTAACTTTGTACCTCCTTAGTCGTCCTGAATAAATGGAGAGCTTTTGTTTTAATGTATCCAGACACTGATGGGCTGTGTTGTTTTCTGGATCATATCTTGAGTGTCTTGCGGTAGTCAGCATTATTTCTTCAGCTCTTCTGATGACTTTTCTACTTGTTACACCTCGTATGTATTCTGTGACTATACCAATATCCCTACGTAATAATTCGATCTTTCCGAGCAGTCTTTTTTCCCAGGGTGCAATTCTGTTACCAGTTCTTTCGTTATTAGTAACCCGTCGTGTTCTGACCTTAACGCCCATTACATTAGCAATTGCTGTTGTTGTACAGTAGATTAGCATATGCAAATATTCCAACGTGTGAGCTTCTACGACATAGTTGGGTAGAACTTCAGTGTTCACAATTTGTAACAGCGCACCTAGTCTCTTACAAGACTTTATTCGTGGTAGCGGTGGTCTGCTAAGTGGGTTTGTTCCATTAAACTCTTGTACGGCCCGAGCTATTTCGTTTCGTTTGCTAGACTATCGCGCAACTCGTTGTTTTCAATCATATTATTAATGTACCGGGAATATTCTACTAGATTATTATACTGGAAATATTTTTAGGTAGATTTTTTCTGTTTAATTACAACGAGTTTACTAGTTTTGACAACTGTTACATTTAATAAAATTAACCATAATAAACTTTTAGTTCTGCATTGAACGTCAAATTGTCACGAAGACAACACAAATTGGCAATTTTAAGGGCTCGAGTGTGCTTTGGTAAGTTTATTTCATGAATAAAACTGTATCTATAAATAATTTGAATTAATATTTTATTTAAAAAACGATAAAATCTTTTAAAAAAGGTATATTTGTTAAAATCCCTAAAATGGGCTATATCAAGGAACTAGTTTTCGATCAGATGACCGATCATCATCAGTGTTTACGTGAATCTAACATGCTAACCAAAATATGTGGGTAAAAACCCTTTACAATTGATCCGTCATAGGAACATAGATAAATAATGTGAAATTAAACATGGATGTTAAAATATCCAATGTATTATGCTCTAGGTATCTACCATTGAACTTGAATTTGACTTGTTCACATGATGACTATATGGTAGCAAGTTGATGATCGGTCATCCGATCGAAAACTAGTTCCGTGATGTAGCCCTATTTAGTAAAAAATCCACAAGGAAAAGAAAAAGTTTTCCTGTAGTTGGCTGTATACCATCAATCACAAAAATTGGAAAAAATCCTTTGTAAAAGGTATAAAAATTTTTATTAAGGGCTACATCACAACAAAACGTTTTCGATTTTATAAAAAATCATCATCAGTGTTAGACAGATTGGATGCCAGCTGAGCCACCAAAGAAATATTCAAGTAAAAACTCTTTAAATATTATATTGATGCATTAAAGGTGCATACTTAAATAAAATACCTTAGGATGGATACATAGCAACAAGGACAATGCCCTTAGGTAAGGTATTGAATTTCCCAACACGTGGGCAGCAAATTGAGTTTTATACATTACAATGACTTAATGGCAACTAAGCAACAGTCTGCAGAATTTGTAAGTGAATAATACTTATTACAGATTTTAACATATTTTTTTATTAGCCTAAGCTAAAATGAATTACGGACGAGAATAAGCAGGCCTTCAGGCCTTATGGGATGAAGGAGACAGTGACGATTGTATTGACAAGAGTAATTCGGAAGTAAGTGAAGAAATAGACAATGTTAGTGTAAATAGTGACCATCCTGACAAGCTTCAAGATGTTGACATTCCACATATCACAGAAAACTAAACTTAAAAATATTTTTTGAGATTCTTTAACTCTTTCAACTGCTGGGGTTTGTCACACCCCACCTGTCTGTTAGTGGCAAAAAAGTTCACCTGTCGGATGCCAGCTTAATAAGTGCAAAATTCTAGGTATGATATTTAACTCCAGGTTAAATTGGAAAAATCACATCTATGAACTTAAAACCAATTGTTTTAAAAGATTGAACGTTATAAAAAACCCTTAGTTATCTTCATTGGGGTGCCGACGAAACTACTTTATTAAGAGTCTACAGAGCTCTCATCCGATCTAAGCTCGACTACAGTCGCTCTATCTACTGTTCAGCCTCTAAATCTGACATATATTTATTAAACTCTGTTCATAATAGCGCACTCCGACTATGTCTTGATGCCTTTCGCTCCAGTCCTATCGAGAGCATGTACCGTGAATCCAATGAACCTCCTCTCACGTTAAGACGGCAATCTCTTCTACTTTAATATACTGCATCAACATTTGCAAATCCCTTTAATCCCGTCCATTCTCTAATTACCACTCTAATACCCTCTTCTTCCACTAAAAATTTTCAACATGTTATCATAAAACCTATACCTCAATTATATACTCCACTACTTAAAAATATAGACCTCCGGCTGACTAGTTCATTTCCTCTTCCTTCAATTCCCCCCTGGACTAAACATCTTCCTTCAATAGACATATCCCTCACCATCTTTAACAAACATGAATCGCCCAACAGTCTTGTAAAGAAAGCATTTTTAGAAATTATCCGAAAAAGTCATATGATTTGATTCTGTTTACCGATGCTTCTAAAACTAACACTGGTGTTGGCTGTGCTGTCACCTCTAAACATGAACTTGTAAGATCTTCTCGGTTACCCTCAACAAGTAGCATTTAGACAGGTGAACTATATTATTCTGTTGGCATTTTAATGCATCTTCCATCAAAACAGACATATTTCCATTTGTACGGATTCCCTTTCATTTATCCATTCAATCAATACAATTTTTACTGATCACCCATTGGTTCAAAACGTTCATGACATCAACCAAAATCTCTCTGCTCAAGATGTAACAGTCTCTTTTATATGGCTACCTTCTCATACTGGAATTACTGGTAATGAAAAAGCAGATTAATTTGCCAAAGAGGCTACCAACCACAATACTGGAATGACCACAATTCAACTAGCTTGCGATCTCAAACTCGTTTTCAAAAAGTCAGTAAATGATGCCTGGCAAAACTTATGGCAACAGAGTAAAACAACTGTACATGAGCTCCAACCACATATTAGTAATTTCTTCTTGAACTTTCTAACTAGAAGAGAAGCATCGATTATTAGAAGACTCCCAATTAACCATACCAAACTTACTCATGGCTTCTTGATGTCCTGAGAAACTCGTCCACCTTGCCTCCATTGCAATGTTTTCCTGACTGTGAAACACATCCTCACTGACTGTAACTCATTCACCAACCTGTATACTTCACTTGATATGAAATCTACTGTTAAAGAAATTCTCAACAACCCTACAGAGATCATGAAAACTATATCGTTTTTAAAAACCGCTTAGCTTTACAAATAGATTTAATATCATAGACATTAGTTAAAATTATATAATTATTATGTTTTCAAAATGTATAAACATTCTCAATTTCTTTGCAAAACGAAAATGCAGCAGCTGCATAATACTCTGGTTAAAGCGGAGAGTGCAGGAAGAGTCTGTACCGGTTTCGGAGATCTTTTTCCCCTCATCAGTAAACCCATATCCTCTTCTCTCCGCTTTAACCATTTACCATAGCTTAGGGCCTTCCCGAATTGCAAAGAAAGAAATGTCACGGATGAACTAGGGCCATCTACCGGAAAACAAACTAAGTTATCAATCGAAGCAGCGCAGAAAACGACAATAAATATCGCCTCCGTACCACCAGATTGATAACAGGTGGAATACTTTCTTTGGTTACACCTCCTGAGACTTTTACAATTTATAAGTCATACAGGTGCCGAGAAAATTAAGATGAGAGAATTTTAAATAATTCACAACTCATCTACTCAGCATGGTAAAGCTCCAACAAGAAAGATTCCTTAATACTCAAATTCGGGAAGGCCCTAAGCTATGGTAAATGGTTAAAGCGGAGAGAAGAGGATATGGGTTTACTGATGAGGGGAAAAAGATCTCCGAAACCGGTATAGACTCTTCCTGCACTCTCCGCTTTAACCAGAGTATTATGCAGCTGCTGCATTTTCGTTTTGCAAAGAAATTGAGAAAGTTTATACATTTTTAATTCATTTACTCTTTTGAGTATTAAGGAATCTTTCTTGTTGGAGCTTTACCATGCTGAGTAGATGAGTTGTGAATTATTTAAAATTCTCTCATCTTAATTTTCTCGGCACCTGTATGACTTATAAATTGTAAAAGTCTCAGGAGGTGTAACCAAAGAAAGTATTCCACCTGTTGTCAATCTGGTGGTACGGAGGCGATATTTATTGTCGTTTTCTGCGCTGCTTCGATTGATAACTTAGTTTGTTTTCCGGTAGATGGCCCTAGTTCATCCGTGACATTTCTTTCTTTGCAATTCGGGAAGGCCATAAGCTATGGTAAATGGTTAAAGCGGAGAGAAGAGGATATGGGTTTACTGATGAGGGGAAAAAGATCTCCGAAACCGGTACAGACTCTTCCTGCACTCTCCGCTTTAACCAGAGTATTATGCAGCTGCTGCATTTTCGTTTTGCAAAGAAATTGAGAATGTTTATACATTTTGAAAACATAATAATTATATAACTTTAACTAATGTCTATGATATTAAATCTATTTGTAAAGCTAAGCGGTTTTTAAAAACGATATAGTTTTCATGATCTCTGTAGGGTTGTTGAGAATTTCTTTAACAGTAGATTTCATATCAAGTATAGTATACAGGTTGGTGAATGAGTTACAGTCAGTGAGGATGTGTTTCACAGTCAGGAAAACATTGCAATGGAGGCAAGTTGGACGAGTTTCTCAGGACATCAAGAAGCCATGAGTAAGTTTGGTATGGTTAATTGGGAGTCTTCTAATAATCGATGCTTCTCTTCTAGTTAGAAAGTTCAAGAAGAAATTACTAATATGTGGTTGAGCTCATGTACAGTTGTTTTACTCTTTGCCATAAGTTTTGCCAGGCATCATTTACTGACTTTTTGAAAACGAGTTTGAGATCGCAAGCTAGTTGAATTGTGGTCATTCCAGTATTGTGGTTGGTAGCCTCTTTGGCAAATTAATCTGCTTTTTCATTACCAGTAATTCCAGTATGAGAAGGTAGCCATATAAAAGAGACTGTTACATCTTGAGCAGAGAGATTTTGGTTGATGTCATGAACGTTTTGAACCAATGGGTGATCAGTAAAAATTGTATTTATTGAATGGATAAATGAAAGGGAATCCGTACAAATGGAAATATGTCTGTTTTGATGGAAGATGCATTGAAATGCCAACAGAATAATATAGTTCACCTGTCTAAATGCTACTTGTTGAGGGTAACCGAGAAGATCTTACAAGTTCATGTTTAGAGGTGACAGCACAGCCAACACCAGTGTTAGTTTTAGAAGCATCGGTAAACAGAATCAAATCATATGACTTTTTTGGATAATTTCTAAAAATGCTTTCTTTACAAGACTGTTGGGCGATTCATGTTTGTTAAAGATGGTGAGGGATATGTCTATTGAAGGAAGATGTTTAGTCCAGGGGGGAATTGAAGGAAGAGGAAATGAACTAGTCAGCCGGAGGTCTATATTTTTAAGTAGTGGAGTATATAATTGAGGTATAGGTTTTATGATAACATGTTGAAAATTTTTAGTGGAAGAAGAGGGTATTAGAGTGGTAATTAGAGAATGGACGGGATTAAAGGGATTTGCAAATGTTGATGCAGTATATTAAAGTAGAAGAGATTGCCGTCTTAACGTGAGAGGAGGTTCATTGGATTCACGGTACATGCTCTCGATAGGACTGGAGCGAAAGGCATCAAGACATAGTCGGAGTGCGCTATTATGAACAGAGTTTAATAAATATATGTCAGATTTAGAGGCTGAACAGTAGATAGAGCGACTGTAGTCGAGCTTAGATCGGATGAGAGCTCTGTAGACTCTTAATAAAGTAGTTTCGTCGGCACCCCAATGAAGATAACTAAGGGTTTTTTATAACGTTCAATCTTTTAAAACAATTGGTTTTAAGTTCATAGATGTGATTTTTCCAATTTAACCTGGAGTTAAATATCATACCTAGAATTTTGCACTTATTAAGCTGGCATCCGACAGGTGAACTTTTTTGCCACTAACAGACAGGTGGGGTGTGACAAACCCCAGCAGTTGAAAGAGTTAAAGAATCTCAAAAAATATTTTTAAGTTTAGTTTTCTGTGATATGTGGAATGTCAACATCTTGAAGCTTGTCAGGATGGTCACTATTTACACTAACATTGTCTATTTCTTCACTTACTTCCGAATTACTCTTGTCAATACAATCGTCACTGTCTCCTTCATCCCATAAGGCCTGAAGGCCTGCTTATTCTCGTCCGTAATTCATTTTAGCTTAGGCTAATAAAAAAATATGTTAAAATCTGTAATAAGTATTATTCACTTACAAATTCTGCAGACTGTTGCTTAGTTGCCATTAAGTCATTGTAATGTATAAAACTCAATTTGCTGCCCACGTGTTGGGAAATTCAATACCTTACCTAAGGGCATTGTCCTTGTTGCTATGTATCCATCCTAAGGTATTTTATTTAAGTATGCACCTTTAATGCATCAATATAATATTTAAAGAGTTTTTACTTGAATATTTCTTTGGTGGCTCAGCTGGCATCCAATCTGTCTAACACTGATGATGATTTTTTATAAAATCGAAAACGTTTTGTTGTGATGTAGCCCTTAATAAAAATTTTTATACCTTTTACAAAGGATTTTTTCCAATTTTTGTGATTGATGGTATACAGCCAACTACAGGAAAACTTTTTCTTTTCCTTGTGGATTTTTTACTAAATAGGGCTACATCACGGAACTAGTTTTCGATCGGATGACCGATCATCAACTTGCTACCATATAGTCATCATGTGAACAAGTCAAATTCAAGTTCAATGGTAGATACCTAGAGCATAATACATTGGATATTTTAACATCCATGTTTAATTTCACATTATTTATCTATGTTCCTATGACGGATCAATTGTAAAGGGTTTTTACCCACATATTTTGGTTAGCATGTTAGATTCACGTAAACACTGATGATGATCGGTCATCTGATCGAAAACTAGTTCCTTGATATAGCCCATTTTAGGGATTTTAACAAATATACCTTTTTTAAAAGATTTTATCGTTTTTTAAATAAAATATTAATTCAAATTATTTATAGATACAGTTTTATTCATGAAATAAACTTACCAAAGCACACTCGAGCCCTTAAAATTGCCAATTTGTGTTGTCTTCGTGACAATTTGACGTTCAATGCAGAACTAAAAGTTTATTATGGTTAATTTTATTAAATGTAACAGTTGTCAAAACTAGTAAACTCGTTGTAATTAAACAGAAAAAATCTACCTAAAAATATTTCCAGTATAATAATCTAGTAGAATATTCCCGGTACATTAATAATATGATTGAAAACAACGAGTTGCGCGATAGTCTAGCAAACGAAACGAAATAGCTCGGGCCGTACAAGAGTTTAATGGAACAAACCCACTTAGCAGACCACCGCTACCACGAATAAAGTCTTGTAAGAGACTAGGTGCGCTGTTACAAATTGTGAACACTGAAGTTCTACCCAACTATGTCGTAGAAGCTCACACGTTGGAATATTTGCATATGCTAATCTACTGTACAACAACAGCAATTGCTAATGTAATGGGCGTTAAGGTCAGAACACGACGGGTTACTAATAACGAAAGAACTGGTAACAGAATTGCACCCTGGGAAAAAAGACTGCTCGGAAAGATCGAATTATTACGTAGGGATATTGGTATAGTCACAGAATACATACGAGGTGTAACAAGTAGAAAAGTCATCAGAAGAGCTGAAGAAATAATGCTGACTACCGCAAGACACTCAAGATATGATCCAGAAAACAACACAGCCCATCAGTGTCTGGATACATTAAAACAAAAGCTCTCCATTTATTCAGGACGACTAAGGAGGTACAAAGTTAGTAACAACCGCAAAAGCGACAATGCTCTTTTTGAAAGTTCTGAAAAGGCGTTCTATCGAAAACTCAATTCCACTGTAGTACGTGTCGATAAGACTTACCCAAGCCAAGAAGAAATTCATGAGTTTTGGGGAAATCAACTTTCCACGCCAGCTGCACTTAACAACAACGCTGGATGGATAGAAGATACGACACAGAACTGCCAACACTACATTACCACCCTTTACGAACCATTCACTACTGAAGAAGTCTCAAATACCATCAAAGAGCTTCATAACTGGAAATCTCCTGGACCAGACGGAGTTCAAAACTTTTGGCTCAAGAAGCTTTGGAGCGTTCATGAATGCTTATCAACACTAATTAATCATGTTATTTCTAATCCGCAGGATATACCATCATTCCTAACTCAGGGAACCACTTATTTAATTCCGAAGGATCAAAATAACACCCAAGATCCAGCCAAATACTACCCAATTACTTGTCTTCCAACTTTGTATAAATTATCATATACAGCGTGTCTACTTGAGTTGGAAACATATGGGAAACTTTTTTATTATTAATTTTACGAAAAAAAGTTATTCTTTATAAAAAGTTCTGCATGCCCCAAAACCAAAGATTCAATTATCAGATATCAAATTTTCTCAATATTATACGAGGTATGTCAAAAAATATGAATTTCGGCTAAGGGTAAAGTACCTTTATTTCTCTCAATATCGAAAATTCTTATTATGAAAAGTTGTTTGGAAATAAAAACCAAGCTCAAATATGTAATTACATGCTTCAAATTGGAAAAAAATATTTTCCAAATTTTTCTCAAATTTATTGATATTAACTTCGTTTTTATTCATTACACATACGATAACTCTTTTATTATTACTTTTACGAAAAAAAGGTATTCTTTATAAAAATCTCTGTATATCCTAAGACCGAAGATTCAACCAACAGATATGACATTTTATTAATTTTATATGAGTTATGTCAAAAAATATGAATTTCACTCAAGAGTAAAGTACCTTTATTTTTCACAATATTGAAAACGGTTATTAAAAAAGTTGTTTAGAATAAAAAACTATGTGTCAATATGCAATTACATCCTTCTAATTGAAATACTGTGAAATATAAAGGTGCTATAATATTGAGCGAATTTCATATTTTTTGACACACCTCGTATAAAATTAATAAAAGTTGATATATCATGGTTGTGTCTTAGATTTTAGACCATGCAAAGTTTTTTATGAAGAATAACTTTTTTTCGTAAAATGAATAATAAACGAGTTATGATATTTGTAATAATTAAAAACGATGTTGGGTATCCATAAATTTGAGAAAAATATTTTTTTTTCAATAAGAAGCATGTAATTGCATATTTCATCTTAGTTTTTAATTCCAAACAACTTTTTATCATAAGAATTTTCGATATTGAGAGAAATAAAGGTACTTTACCCTTAGCCGAAATTCATATTTTTTTACATACCTCGTATAATATTGAGAAAATTTGATATCGGATAACTGAATCTTAGGTTTTGGGGCATGCAGAACTTTTTATAAAGAATAACTTTTTTTCGTAAAATTAATAATAAAAAAGTTTCCCATATGTATCCAACTCAAGTAGACACGCTGTATATCATAGAGCCTCAACAGAAAGTATGCGCTAAGGGTTCCATGGGTTGCAAAGAACAACTCATCACCGACTCAGTCATTTCCAACCAGGCATATTCCAAAAAGAGGAATCTTTTTACTGCCTTCATTGATTACAAGAAGGCCTTTGATTCAGTGCCGCATGAATGGCTTATAGATATATCGAGAATATATAAAGTCGATGATAATATAGTGACCTTTTTAGAGCATATAATGATGGAGTGGAAGACTACCCTTTCACCTTCAAATACCTGGTGAAAATAACATCGAAACTGAAAATATCGCAATCAGCCGGGGCCTGTTTCAAGGAGATACGTTGAGTCCACTGTGGTTCTGTCTAGCTATGAACTCACTGTCCCATCTATTGAGCTCCGCAGACGCAGGTTTTAGCATCAAAAAGAACAACAATGTGGTGGCGAAACTTAATCATTTATTATATATGGATGATTTGAAATTAATAGCTTCCACTCGAAACCAACTCGATGAGATGCTAAAAACTGTAGAAACTTTTTCTAATGATATTAGCATGCACTTCGGACTAGACAAGTTCCATATTTTAAATATAGTCAGAGGAAAAGTACAGCCCGGAGGATTCGATATGCAAAATGGCCAGAACATCATGGCCATGGGTGAAAACGATATGTATAAATATCTTGGAGTAAAGCAAGCGCGGAGAATTGACCATAGACAAATGAAAACAGAGATAACTACTGAGTTTATACGAAGAGTAAAACAGCTGCTTCGCTCACACCTTAATAGTAGAAATTTGTTTAAGGCACTAAACACCTACGCATGTTCCGCGCTTAGCTATTCATTTGGCATTGTTAAGCGGACAAAAACGGACATAAAAAATCTTCAGCGAAAAGTAAGAATGCACCTCACAAAGACACAAAAACACCATCCAAAAAGTGCAGTAGAAGGAACGACATTACCACGGAATTTAGGAGGAAGAGGACTTATGGATATAGGTGAGCAATTAAACAAACAAATTGCTAATTTAAGATCCTATTTTCAGATGCAGGTTGAAACATCTACTCTACATCGCGCTATCTGCACTGTAGATGACACAACACTGATAAAACTGAGGAAAGCAGAACTGCGCATAAACCACCTTACTAAGGACGAAAAAGTGCGCGCCTGGATGGGTAAACCTCTGCACGGGCGACATCCCAATGAGGTCAGCCAAGATTATGTCGACAATATAGCGTCGAACTACTGGTTGACATCAGGAAAGATATTCCCTGAAACGGAGGGTTCATTACTGGCCATTCAGGATCAGGTTATACCAACCAGAAATGACCTGAAATATATCATCAAAGACCCTCATGTTCAAAACGACCGATGCCGATATGCATGTCAAGCCCAAGAAACCATCCAACATCTTACAGGGGGCTGCCAGGCATTTGCTGCAACTGAGTACAAGGAACGGCATGACGCAGTGGGAAAAATCCTTCATCAGGAGATAGCTATCAAGCTGGTACTTCTCCCAACCCACCATCTCCCATATTATCAATACGTCCCTGAGAGTATGCTTGAGGATGGCAACTACAAGCAATACTGGGACCGCACTGTGCTCACAGACCAAACAGTGGCGCATAATAGACCAGATCTCGTATTAGTCAATAAATTAACGAGACAAACAGCCCTCATTGATGTGGCGATCCCTAACAACAATAATCTACGTACTAAATTTACTGAAGAGATCGCCAAGTACAGAGATCTGGAAATTCAAATACGGAGACAATGGAGAATGCAAAGTACCCAGACGATACCGATTATTCAGTCTACTACTGGAGTCATTCCGAAGACCCTCCTCGAAAGCATAAAAAAGCTGGGTCTAAATGAACACCTTTATAAGACCATGCAGTAAGCTGTACTACTCGCAACGGCCAGATGTGTACGAAAATTTTTGGGAGATACACCTGCATACCAAGTCACCTAGGGCTCGATAACACGGAAAGAGTCCCACCAGAGCTCAATCCTTTTGATACCGTAGGTATCTGGGATGAGTCAATTTTCCCCTTAGAGGGAATGTGAGCCGTATGGCTAAATCTGGATGATTAAAAAATCTTAGTACATGATTGGAAGTTAATATCATTAAAAATAACCAATTAATAAAAATAAGTAGGTATATCAATTATTATTATAGTAATTTTCAAATACTTACAGGTACTTTTATTTTTTGATTGGCTATGTTCTATCTTCCTTTCCGCAGGTACACGACGATTAGTTTTATTATTTACATTAGCCTTTTTCTACGCACATTTTTAGTTGGCAGATAAAAAATATCTAATTCAAGCTTGGTGTAAGATACACCAATTTACGCAAACATTAAGTTTTCAACCTGAGGAGCTTATGTGCCACAATATTTTCAATCTTACCTCTTGCATCTTCAATTACAACTGCACAACTTTCAAATACACTCTTAGTCAAAATCGACAGCAGATCTCTGTGTAATGTGTACCACAACATAATAATTAAAATTCGTCTAATGTAACCTTGTAATTGTTTTAAGAATTATAATAATAGACAAGTTAGTTCCGTTCAATATACCTAAAAAATTTAGTATAATTATTCCATTGTGTTAAATTATAATGATATTAATATTAAAAGTAATTTTTTATAAACTATTTTCTTATCTCGTGAACTTTTTTCTGCTCGTGTTATTTCTACTCGACCAATTATATTAACACTTTGACGTGAAACGTGAAACAAACACTTTGACATTAGGGGTCGACAAGACAAGAATTCTTGTCTTGACAAAAACTTCTTGCCTTGTCTTGAGAAAAATTTAAGAAATTTTAAAAAATCTTGTCTTGACGTTTTCTTGACATCTTATATCTTGTGTTGACAAGAAATTTCAAGATCTTGAAATTTCTTGATTACCCTATCAGATGTTTCCCCGGCGACCTTTTTATTGCGTTGCGTGCTGACACGGCCGCGACTGTCACTGGGGGGAGTCCCCGAACTGCATTTGTTTCTAGTCTAGGGTAATAAGGTTTTTCCCATGACACTCGAGCAGCCAGGGTACTGAAGCGTTTTTTCGACAGGTAATGCCTATAAGAGCAAATTGTAACTATTTTCTGCGTAGGATCTGGCGGCCATTTTTATTTATAAACAAGAATAAAAAATGGCATTTTTCATTTTTTTTTCAAATCAATGGAAAACATTGAAATTTATGGTTTTTTGGTACAAATATCTTTGAGATAATGGAAAAAGCTTTAAAATGACGTATTACAAAGTTTGATATACTCATTTATTGTTAATATAAATGCGAAAAAAGGTCGGAATTGCAAAAAAATTAATTCCGCAATATCTATTGTAAAAATTAGTGTGCAGCTTTGAAATTTTTGTCATATAAGGGCTTTTTGGTGCTTAATATGTGATAAAAATTTCAAAGCGATTCATTCAATTGTTTAAATTTTATTCAAATTGTTTATCCCAGAGAGCATTTTTTGCAATTACATAAGTCAGAAAAAAATGACGTTAGAACTATTCCACAGGTGTCAAGTGAAAGAGCATGAGCTATATTTTCAACTTGGTTTAAGAAAAGCGAATAAAAAATGTATTTATTAGTAATCAATAATTATGCAAAAGTATCATAAATCTTTCCTTATAAACTTTTTATTTTGTTATACAGTGCGGTGGAATAAGTGTTGCCCCCCCCCTGTTAACTTGTTTATTTTAAGAATATAAGCAAAACGCTCGGACAGGTCGATTTTTAAACTAACCATAATATATTATGGCATCAACGTTTCGAACTTCACGCGATCCCTCTTCAGGTGACAGCCATAACTTTGATTTTTTTAAATGGGAAATTACATCATGTGACACCCCATTTAAAAGCTCTTAAAATACTGAGTTCAAAAATGTATAATTGTTTAATCCTGTTTGAGAGCGTAGGCGCAAAATTTCGGTCGAATTCTTTCTAAATGCAATCATTTTTTTCGAATCCTGAAAAACTAATAAATATTTTTGAAAAATGTAAACGCAGAATGAAATATTACAGTATTCTCGATGGTCCAAAGTCCCTGAGAACTCCTATAATGTTTATTTTAATAAGTCACAGTGGTGGAAAAAAGAGAAAATTTAGTGTGATTTTTAATTTCAAATGTATCATTCAAAAGAAACTTTTTGTTTATTCTAAGGAACTTTCAGACCTCGGTAATAATCTAATCTTTCATTCTGCGTTTAAGTTTTTCAAAAATACTTATTAGTTTTCTCAGAATTCGAAAAAAATAAATGCGTTTAATAAGAGTTCGACCGAAATTTTCGGCCTGCCATCTCAAAAAGGATTAAATTATTATACATTTTTGAAAGCAGTATTTTAAAAGCTGTTAAATGAGGTGTCACATGATGTACTTTATCATTTAAAAAAATCAAAGTTATGCCTGTCACCTGAAGAGGGACGGCGTAAAGTTCGAAACGTTGATGCTTTGATATACTATGATTAGTTTAAAAATCGACCTGTCCGAGCATTTTGCTTATATTCTTAAAATAAACAAGTTAAAAGGGGGGGCAACACTTATTCCACCGCACTGTATAATAAATTATATATATTTATTACAATTTTTTATCAATTATGATATAAATAACATTACTTGGTAGTTGTGCACTTAAAACAGTGTAAAAAAGTTAATTTTTTTGGAAAAAGTTATCCAAAAAGTTTATAAGGAAAGATTTACGATACTTTTGCATAATTATTTATTACTAATAAATGCATTATTTATTCGCTTTTTTTAAACCAAGTTGAAAACATAGCTCATGCTCTTCCATTTGACACCTGTGGAATGGTTCTAACTTCATTTTTTTCTGACTTACGTTACTGCAAAAAAAATGCTCTCTGAAATAAACAATTCGAATAAAGTTTAAACAATGGAATGAATCGCTTTGAAATTTTTATCACATATTAAGCAACAAAGAACCCTCAGTTGACACAAATTTCAAACCTGTAGACTAATTTTTACAACAGTTATTGCGAAAATAATTGTTTTTGCAATTCCGACCTTTTTTCGCAATTATATTAACAATAAATGAGTATATCAAATTTTGTAATATGTCATTTTAAAGCTTTTTCCATAATCTCAAAGATATTTGTACTAAAAAACTCATAAGTTTCACTGTTTTCCATTGATTTGAAAAAAAAAGGGAAAAATGTCATTTTTTGATAGTTAATTCTGTATAAATAAAAATGGCCGCCAGATCCTAAGCAGGAAATAGTTACAATTTGTTCCTATAGGTATTACTTATCGAAAAAACGCTTCAGTACCCTGGCTGCTGAAGTGTCACGAACAGGGTATATTTTGTCCTGGCCTATTCCTGACTAACTAAAAATTGATGTGCACTTGCATGCATAAAATAAGCATTTTGTATGGTTCGCACATACCTATTCTAAACTTAGCTGTCCAGGATTTCATAAAAAATTATTGAACCAAATCGAAACAGTTAAGCATCGAAAAAGATTTTGATTATTTGGAGGATGAGATCGAAGTATAAAATGATAGAAATGATACTGCTCTAGATTTCAATTCTTCTGTACGTAAAATTAAATACCTCTTCCAAAAAGATCAAACACTCAGGGCAAATGAAACTTAAACTTAACCGTGCTTGCGAGGCCATAAATTATTGTAAGATGTATATGCCAAAATTAGATGTGCCTACAAAATGGCATTCAACTTTCGAGATGCTAACATGGGGTTTAAGTGTAAAAAATGCTTTAACTACATTTTGCGACATCGAAAATCTAAATAGTTTTGCAAAATATTAGATAAAGAATGGGTTCTGATTTGTAAATTTTGTCAGTATCTGAGAAGCTTTAAAACACTTTCTTCAATACTCGAAGGGGAAAAATATTGCACGCTCCCAGACTCCCATTGGTGGCAATTGGGGTAAACTTACTTTTAGACAAACTGGAAATATTTTCAATCTGCGAGAGATAAAATAAAATAAAGTGTTCCATAAATTAAAATATATTATGTTATGTTAAAATAATGTTATCTGTTTCACTAATAAATACGTTTTAGAGTTTTCATTATTAGTCAAGGTATTTCAAGGTTTCTTGTTTTCTTGACAAGAAATTTTGTTATTGACATAAAACTTCTTGTCTTGTCTAGAAATATAAAATTACTTCTTGTCTTGATCTTGTCTTGAAATCAAGACAAGATCAAGACAAGGTCTTGAAATTTTCAAGAAGTTGGAGACCTCTATTTGACATAATTTCACCCCCCTTCGAGTCGTGAAATTAAAACTGTCAGAGTCACTCGGGATACAAATCGATAATTTTAGAGCTTTCGTGTAATTACTACTGATAATCATATTGGAGAACGCAGTAGTTGCAGTTTTAAGGCATTTTTGGGACTATGGCAAGAAGCATTGAATACTGCTACTTGTGCAATTTTGAAAAAAAGTGTGCGGAAATGTGAAGAGTTAATCGAAAAATGTTTAATGCGTGAAAATCGTATCCAAGCTGTTAACCCAGTCATTATTTACAATACAAATGAAGATACTGACGACAGTGATTATGGGTATGAGTATGGATCTAATTCCTAATTAAACTGTAAGATGATATCGCTACTTCAATACAAAAGAACCACAAACCAAAATCACAGTTTTTACAGAGGAGCTACGCAAAGTTTCGACCTTTATTTTCGGTTCACTTCTCTTTTATTTTATTTTACTTTTAGACCAGGGCGGATCTGTAAAAATATTAGTACATTTGGACGTTGAGAGGTGACTCAAATTTTTTTGCAGAAATTGCTTGGAAATTACTCAAATAATAATATTTGAGTTATCCTCCCTCTCAAAAAGGTGCGGAACATTGTTTAAATAATCAAAATGTCAAAAATTGAAGGAAAAATTCGATTTTTTTCTTCGTTTTTTGATTATAACTTTAATAGTATTCATTTCCGAGAAAAGTTATGCTAACATAAAAGTTGTGTAATTAAATTTCCTACAATATAGAATTGGTCAAAAATTAAAAAAATAGTCAATCTAGTTGCAAAATAGCAATAATTTCGAAAAAACCATACAAAAACAAGTATTCGCATTTTACCTTTTTCAACCAGTTATGCTACACTTAGGACCTTCATATTTCACCCGTAAGAACTTTATGATACAGTAACTGTAAATTTTATTAAGATCAGTTCAACAGATTTTGCAAAATAAATTTTGCAATCCAGCTTTCGCAAAAAAAATTTATTTCTTCAAAATATTACAGGACTGAAAATAAAACAGATAGCAAGTTGAATTTTTTTTTGCTTATAGACGTGTACTGTAACTTTCATTTACAATTTGCAAAACTAAAATCAATTAACCACCACGGCGTCAGGAATTTTTTTAAATAAATATTAATTATTGGTGCTACGCGCAGGACAGCGGATAGTTTGCTCTGATTGGGCATTCCAATGACCTTTGATAATGATTGATACATTTTAATTTTTATTATATTTCGATATAAATAAATAAATTTGTTTATTGCAAGATAAAAACACATACTTACTCTATCCCTTGAAATAACACTTTTTTAGCAAAAACTTTCTTTGTTCATATATTTTAACTTAGAGAATATAAGTTTATTATATTTAAAAATATGCAATTGTTTAAACAATATTTCACAAACAATAATAAAATTAGTTTGATTTTTGTGGAACTAAAATATTAAAATACAACAAAATATAGAGTAAGAAAATAATATATTAGATAAAGATTCGAAGAAATTTTGGTGGAAATCAACTTGTGTGAATCGAACACCGCTGTCCTGCGCGTAGCACCAAAAATTATTGTTTACTTCAAAAATTTTCTGACGCCGTGGTAATTAATCGATTTTAATTTTGAAAATTGCAACTGAAAGGTTCAGTACACTTCTATAAGCAAAAAAAATTTCAACTTGCTATCTGCTTTATTTTCAGTCCTGTAACATTTTGAAAAAATAATTTTTTTTGCGAAAGCTGGATTGCAAAATTTATTTTGCAAAATCTATTGAACCGATGTTAATGAAATTTACAGTGTTGTTTTACTGTATCATAAGGTTTTTCTGGTTGAAATATGAAAGTCCTAAGTCTAGCATAAATGGTTGAAAAACGTAAAATGCGAATACTTGTTTTTGTATGGTTTTTTCGTAATTATTGCTATTTTTCAACTAGGGTGACTATTTTTTTAATTTTTGACCAATTCTATATTGTAGGAAATTTAATTACGCAACTTTTATGTCAGTACAACTTTTCTAGTAAATGAATACTTTTAAAGTTATAATCAAAAATTTGATTATTTAAACAATGTTCCGGACCTTTTTGAGAAGGAGGATAACTCAAATATTATTATTTGATTTATTTTCAATCAATTTCAGCAAAAACATTTGAGTCACCTCTCAACGTCCATCTCAAAACAGATGCGACCTGGACTATTATATGCAAGTTAAATATTGTTAGAAAGGTAAATTTAAACTTTATTTAATATTGTATTGAAAAACAGCGTAAGAATTTTTCTGAAAGGGATATTAGCAGATATTTCTCTTTTGCATAAATAATATTTGTTATGGCGATAAGTGTTTTAAAATAAAAGGACACATACCAACGTAACAAACACTTTAATCATTATTCATCAAACACACTAATGTTTTTTTTATTAATTTCTGTAGACTTTAGCTTTAGTAAAATTCTTACAAAAAAAGATAATAATGTCAGTCATTGGCTTCTGAAACATAATAAAAGTCTGAATCTTAAATTACAACTAGTTATTTTTTTCTCTTCATTTTTTTTTCAATCTTTCCATTAGATTTTGACAATGATGTGCATGCCTTACCTCTGTTTCTTAATAACAGTAAAGGCAGTATATCAACATTGGATCAATCGTTTTAGATTGTTACAGTCAAGTTGTTAGGATGTACAATTTGTTCGATTTTGTTAGTAGACCCAGAAGGTCCAGGTTTTTAAGGTAATTATTGCTGTTCCGTTAACTGCCTTAAGTTAATATTATTTTCATCCGAATCAGTGTCACTCTTTAGTGAATCGTCCTTACCTTGAAAGTTGGGATCCTTAACACTGTCATCTGAAGAGAAATGAACCTGGATTTGCTTGACGACAAAGACGAACTGCATGAAGACGAAAACGAGCTGATTGAAGACGAAGACCAAATAGATATATAGTCATTATCATATTCAATTTCCTGCACTAGTACCTTTGACCTGATGTTATTAGCTTAGTAGTTTGTGCCATCATCACCAAATAGATTTAAATTATGTTGGCTATCAGGTATGGAATTACTAATGCCAGAGGAGTTCTTTTGTGGTCTTTTGTGGTTGAGTTTATAAACTAACTAACATGGGCAGAATATCATAACCGTTTTCTTGCTCCTTGATTCCTATTTCTTCAAAATTTTCAGCTTTATTTGTATTGTTTTTACTCCAAACCATGTCGAGTATTCTAAGAACTATTCTACTCATTCTGCAAAAAATGAATTGTTGATTTTTAATTAACAATATCGGATTTTTCTTTTTATGCTCGCGCATATTACAAAATATTTGTACTGTTTTCATTCAGCCAAGCATTACAGGCTTTATTTCATTAGGACTGTTCATGAAATATATTAAAATAAGACCATAATAATATATTTATTATGACAATAATTACAATACACAAGTAATTGAAAAAAAAATGTAATTTAATTTATAATAATAACACTTTACTCTCAGAGAAAGTGCAAAAGAGTCGTATCCCAATATATGGCCCTTTTTTTATTTTAAATGATATAGCAACTCCGAGAATATCATAAACAAAATGAATGTATTCCGTAATAACTACATCCCTTTTTATTTAGATATAAAAATATATAATATGCGAATATTTTGTATAAAAACAGCGTATTTCATTACATTTCTTTTGTTTATGAAATAATAATATATACTTACGTAAATATTCTGTACAAAATGGACATATTTCGGAATGTGGCACTTTTGTTTACAAAAACGTTAACAACGACTAGCGTATTTTTAAATGTGCAGAAGTGCAAAAAGGGCGCTAGTGTCATTTCGATATTAAAGACTTACTATAAACGTTAAAGTGTATAGATACTTACGTAATAGATGACAGAATATTGTACAGGGCATCAATAAGTTATTTCATCAATGACATTCCATGACGTCACTTTTACTTTTCCCTAGGGAGGAAAAATACTACTTTCGTACAGATCGAATCGTGACAGATTATTTAAACCACGTTTAAGCCTACGCCTTTTCAAGGTGCGAATCTGTCTTTTTTATGAGAGCGAAGCAGGATGGCATTCCAGAGTAACGCAAAGGTGTAGAAGCAATACTGCTAGAGGAGCAGTGGCTTTAGTAGGTGGTTGTTTGTTTAGCGCAGAAGCTATCTGAGTGCAAGGAGAAGAATCGTTGAGAATTCAACCTGCTAATAAGCGAAAGCACCAAGATGTCAGCAGTATACTTGGGAAACGGCCCTTGGATCAGCATTTGTGGGAAGCAATTCCACAAATACTGAGTTATCTGCTATAATATAGCAAAAACGATAATTAATATTACAATAATTGTTATAAAGCAAAAAATATCAATAGAAATTGTAGTGGCTTGTTCTTTAACCCTGTTGTCCCGTTCGAGTCAACTACACAAATGTACTGTTCGGGTCAATATGACCCAACTATGGTTAAGGTTCCTTAACCCTTAAAAGCCCAAGGGTGGGTAAAAAATGTCCACCTAATGCGTATTACCTTGTAACATATTTATTACGTGTTTAAAAAATTTTTAAAAATTATTTATTGTTAAAAAGACAGCCCTTTATCGAATGTTAATTTTGTTCTACCGATACTTTTGAAAATAAAAGTAGCATCTTGAGTTAAATATGGGTGGGCATAAAAAATACACCCTTGGTAAAACTTGTTACTACAGGTTTCTATATAATTTCTCGTTGGTAGGAAGATAATCCATATAATTATCGACGTATAATTACATAATCTACATAATTATCACCCAATGAGGAGGATGAAAGGAAGAATGTGGAGAAAATCGACAAATCTGAATTACTGGCTTTTACTGGTATGTTAATTTTGATGTACATTGTAATTTTGTTGTAAGAATTGTAAATTGTTTATATTAATATTTTAGAAGATTCTGTGTTTATTAAGCATGGGATTCTTAAGCTTAATCTATTTCCAACAGCTCTCAATTAATATATTAGCTATTTTCGAGGTGGACATTTTTTACCCACCCTTGGGCGTACATGGAACCTAAAAAAGGTTGGGCGTTTAAGGGTTAATCGAAATAAAATAAGCTAATGATGATAAATAAACCTTTGTTAACAAAGAAATATGGTTAACTAAACAAAAATTATGTTGTTAATGTACATTAAACCTTGTTATCAAAAATAAAAGTTATTTTTCTCTTTCATTAACAAAAAAATCCTAGTAACAAATATCTACAACAATTTAATTCAGTTTACAACTGGGACAGTAATAAATAGAATGGGTTTTACAAATATGTTTATGATATACAACATAATAATTAGTCTTTATAGCCCAGTAAATGAACGGGAAATTCGGCGATACCGTGTAATTTTCAGGGGCAATTCCGAATTGCATGGAAATTTGGATTTAGGTCCTACTTACCCTCCACTTAAAAGTTGAAATTGTGCCGTTGGTTGTTTTATTTGGGGGGGTGAGAGTCACTCCTTCTCGGGGGTGAAAAAACATACGTTCAAGATAAGACCGTAAATGGATAAATTGACTGATGTTAAGCAACTTTTGTTCTATAGAGTTTTTTACGTAAGTCAATATTTTCGAGTTATTTGCCATTGAAAATGTTGATTTTTCGACAAAGAAAACTACGTTTTCAGACCGTTTTTCGCAAATAACTTAAAAAGTAAATATTTTATCGAAAAAAATATCCTTAGCAAAAGTGTAGCTTATAAAAAACCCAAAAATGATGTAGCAGTAAAGTCTATCAATCAAATAAAAACAAAGTTGTAGCTTATGAAAAATACGTTCTTATTAGTCTAATTCCAAATCGAATATTTCATGGTGAAATCACCGAAAAATTAAGCACTTTTCGGGAAAAACCCATTTAAACTTATTTAAGGTGTCTATAAAAAGCATTGTTTTAATTGTTAGCAAAAGTTTTAGCAATAAAAATAAGCGAGTTACGCTCAAAATAAAGTTGGCCCCCTTTTTTTTGTAAAAAAATCATGAAAATCTCGCCGTGTTTAGCTCCCCAAATGAAATTAATCGCTACCGCTTTACAAAAAATTTACTTACCTATCTATTTTTTTATAATCTGTCAGTCTCACCGGTTTAAAGTGTTTATTTTTGAAAGGGTTATAATTGAGAAAGCTTGAATGGGTCACTAATCACTAGTGTATGCAAATTTTGAACAGCCATATCTTAACCAATTTTTGTCTTACAGAGAAACAAAATGAAACTAGTATATTTATAATAGCAAAACAACACAAATTCAACTTTGAAGTGGAGGGTAAGTAGAACCTAAATCCAAATTTTCATGCAATTCGGAGTTGCCCCTGGAAATTACACTCCAAAACAGTCATTTATTGGGCTATTAGAGCATGTTTACAGCGTGCTCGTTTAGCAGGCGGAGTTAGATTGTCTATAGACGGTTCAATATAATTTCTATTTTGTCTACTCGTTTCTGCTCGTGTCCTGTTTACTAGTTCTTGTGCGCCTTTAGTTATTGGTATATTCTTTTGGAAATACTGGAATGACTGGTTTCACCAGTAGACGAAGCAACGAAGCACTAAAAAGCCCAAAACCTAGGAATTTTGTGCAGTAAGTTGAATCGTTATGGAACTTTTTGCATTCAATTAGAGAGAGTGTCAGGCAACTTTGTGAACTAAATTCATCTAGAATGGATTTTAAAAGTGCATCTCGAAGAGGTGAAAATAAAAAATTTAGAACTTGGGAAATATTGGCGGAAATGAGTTGAATTTTTATAGTCGGAGGTTTTGGGGATCGCTGAGCACGAATTTCATATCGGCGATAGTCTCCAAGGTACCTGGTGCCCACGGTGAAACTCGTCGCCTAGAGTTTTATGTTATAATCATTAAAAATCAGTCAATATCCATTAGTCGGGGGGTTTTTGGGGTCGCCGGCCACGAATTTAATGTTGGTGATGGCATCCAAAATACCTGGTGCCCAGGGTGGAACTCGTCGCCTAGAGTTTTTAGTTATAATTATCCAAAATCAGCCAAAAACTATTACCTTGGGAGTTTTGGGGGTCGCTGAGTACGAATTTCATGTCGGCGATGGTCTCTAAATTACCTGGTGCCCAGTGTGGAACTCGTCGCCTGGAGTTTTATATTATAGTAATTAAAAAATAAATAGTCAATATCCATTACACTGCGGTTTTTGGGGTCGCTGACCACGAATTTAATGTCGGCGATGGTCTCCAAGATACCTGGTGCCTAAAGTGGAACTCATCGCCAGGAGTTTTTAGTTATAATTATTCAAAATCAGTAAAAAACTTTTACCCTGGTGGTTTTGAGGGTCCCTGAGTACGAATTTCATGTCGGCGATGGTGCCCAAGGTACCTGGTGGCAAGGGTTGGAACTCGTTGCCTAGCGTTTTATGTTATAACCATTCAAAATCAGTCAATAACCATTCCTCGGGGGGTTTTTGGGGTCTCTGAGTACGAATTTCATGTCGGCGATGGTCTCCAAAGAACCTGGTACCTAGGGTGGAACTCGTCGCCTGCAGTTTTATGTTATATTCATTCAAAATCAGTCAATATCCATTACTTCGGTGTTTTGGCGGTCGTTAAATATATTTTTCATTAATAATTTTTCTTAAAACACTTTTATATTATATCCTAAAAAATTATCTACTTAAAAATTATTTTAAAATTTTGTCGCTTTTGAAGCAGTTGTCGTTAAATTTTGACACTAATAACATTTATGAAATTTTGACTTAATTGGCATTTCAAGGGTAATTAAATTATATCAGCGATTTTTTGTGTTTTCTGCTATATTATTTTAATTTTTAGATTTCTATTCTGTTTTTATATAAAAAACAGTGGTTTTTAGAACCCTTTAGCGACGTATTAGTATAATATAATGTTAATGGATTACCGTCGAGGGCCGATATGATCAACCAAAAAAGAAGATGTATATCTTCTATATAATATAATATAATTATATATATATATATATATATATATATATATATATATATATATATATATATATATATATATATATTATTTTTAGCATCTTATGACGTCCCCCCATGTTAAACCGTAGTCTCTCGTGGCTTCCAGGACTTCGTGAACTCCGATATACGGTTGCCACGAGGACTCTCCCTAAAATGTATCGCAAATGAAAGGTACCACTTCCTACAATGCTTACACAAAATATTGGCCGGACGTCCTCAGTCACGTTATCTGTATAATAATATACACATTACTTGGAGCAATTGCCGTCAGGCGCGCCATGTTCGCTTGCTGTATATCTAAAATCACTTTAACGGTTTTGATGGCATCCAAATATATATTTATTCAGTTTGCGGTTGTAGTGGTCTCCGTATATTTGAGTTTATGTCCTCATGGCTTCCACTGCGCTGTTGTCACCTCAAATGTTGGAATTTAGACTTCGGATATTTTTATAATTGATTATTGTAGTATGTTGAAAAAAATATTGTTGTGATATATTAATGATATTTTTTTGTACAATTAACAATGTATTTTTTTTCACTGCAAAAATAAAAAATTAAAAAGTATGTTCATTAAAATTGATGAATTTATCATAACCAGTTGCCGAATCTGCTGGTCTAATTGCTCAATTGTAACATATCACAGAAGTGTTAAAATTGAATTCTTAATTTTTTATTACAAAACTTTTACCTCGACAGCGTAGGGTACAAGAGGACGGCTTAAGTAAAGTAAGTACAAAATTTTTAATAATATAATTTGTTCAACTAATAGGTGCAAAGGTGTCTGGAAAATAATAAAAATGTTTAAAACATTGCTTACTTATTTCATACACTCAATGTATTTTTTTATGTAAGGATATAGAAAATAATATTTTGAAAAATATTTAAAATATAGTAGTAAGTCTTAAATTTCACATTACATAAAGTAGTTAAGTCTGCTAGTCTACAAAATTAAAAACAAATAGAATACATACTTAAAAAAAATTAAAGCACTCATGCCATACCAAACGAACTACATTCTTACATATTTTAAAAAGAAAAATCTTTAATTTTGCCCAACCCGACTAAACTATCGGCAGGTAAAAAGTCTGCAGTATGCGGGGGCCCTACTGTTGAAATAGATTAGAAAATTAAAATAAACTTATCTACCATTATGAAATTCTAATTTGACACAAAAAACTGTATCCTGGATTAAGAACAAGTGTGTAGAATACTCTCGTGAATTAAGAAGCGTTTCTACTGTAGGGTGACCATATCATAAATTTGAAAAAAACGGGACACATCCAAGCAGCAGTAGCGCACCTATAATTTTTCTCTGGGGGGAAGGGGGTTGGCTTGGGCGTCGAAATTTTTTTCTATATTTTGTGAAAGACAAGTTACATTTTCCTGCTATTATTTATATATTTTTCATATGCCCTGGGGGAAAGGGGGTTTAACTCCCAAACCCCCCCCTGGGTGCGCTACTGCCAAGAAGGGTTTGGAGCGATAATACACAAACAGGGATTGAAACACCGTCTTTTAGCTAATTTGGAACCTATAAATCCTTTTCAATTTTAAATGTGTAATTTACGTACGATCAAGACTGCGAAACGCAGAAAACTAAAAAACTACGCTAGAATGACGTGGATAAACAACCAATCCGTCAAAACAAAACAGGGAAGAATAAAAAATAGCGAGAAACACAGCAAACTCAACAAATAAAAAGAAGAAAAATGACGGGTTTCGCTGGAGGACATTAAAAAAGACAGAAAACCATCAAATATAACAATTTTACAAAAAAGTCAGATAAAAAAATACGTCCAGCATTAAAACAAGAGTACTAAAAAACAAAAAAAAAGAGAAACCCTGTTTGAAGACAAACAGATCAGCAGAATATGAGAAGAATATTACGAAAAAATGCTATTCGGTATGAAGGAAACAGATGAAGAAGAACAAGATAACAACGAAGTAGAAATTTTCACAGAAGAAAACGTACAAAAACAAATATTAAAAACATAGAAAACGGAAAAGCAGCAGAAGAAAATGAAATAACAGTGGAAAAAAATACAGAGGAAGAGAATTACATAAGGAAATAAACCAGCTAATACAACAAAAAATATGAACAAAACAGACTACCAGCCGATTGGAACGCAGATATTATAGTAGGTACATATATACAGTAAAACCCCGCAAATCCTAACTAATTGGGGGGACAGCCTGTTCGGATTCCGAAAAGGTCGGATTATCCGAAAGTTAGCCTAACTAATAATTGAAAGTTTACTTTGTCGTTGATTTTGAGTCGCTGTGCCTGTCTCTCTCCCTCTTCCACCCATCTGATTGATGTCACTGATGCAGAGCCAGTGTCATCATTTGTGCTTAGTCGTTAACTCCATGGCTTGATTTCTAATTTGAATAAGCTCCATTTTTCCCCGTTCCCCTATACAAGATAGATCAGAAAACTAAGAAGAAAGTGTAATTACAGAATGGATTGAAGCTGACGACAAAGGGAGCGAAGAATTTACGGATGAATACATTGTAGACTTGGTTCAACCTCAAGGCAACCCTAATGACTAATTAAGATGAAGAAAGCGAGGAAGAAGTTTCCCTGTCATATTGAGTGTCACACGCAGATGCCACTAAAGCTCTGGGTGTGGCTCTACGTTACGTGGAGCATAACTCTGCTGCATTACCAGTAGATGTAATGTTTATGTGTAAATAGAATTAGAATTAAACAATTGTTTCGAATTCACCTGTATAAGTTGCAAGTTGGGAGGGTCAGGTAGTAAAAAAGTTACGAATTGGCCGGTGTACATTTTGATTTGAAAAAGTTTGTCATTAAGAGTTACGAGTTGGCGCGTGTCCATTGGAAGAAGGAGAATGTCACGGTTAAAGAATTTAAGGGACTGGTTTAGATGCAGTCCTATAGAACTCTTTAGAGCAGAGGTGGATAGATTAAAGATAGTGATGATGATATCCAACCTCCGATTAGGAGACGGCACTTGAAGTAGAAGAAGATATTAGATTTTACTGATTATGCCGCCCCCTTGTGATGCCGCCTGATGCGGCTGCCTCACCGCATCATAGAACGGCACGGCCCTGAAAATTACAGTCTTTTCGTTTAAGTCGCTACAGGTAAAAATAAGTAATTAAATATCTTATATCAGATAGAGTATTCATTTTTAGTAGATGAACAAAGGTTTAAAATGGAAGTTTTTGAATTTTGGTACGATTATTTGTTGCTTCGGAAGTTGCAAAAATAAACTTTTGCAAAAATAAACTTAAGACTGATATTACATGAAAAATTGTGTCAAACAGTCCATGTTCAGTCCAGATATAACAAAAAATTTCAAGGTGATTCGTCAATTAGTTTACATTTTATTCAATTTGTTTAATAAAAAATCTTCTTTGCAATGATAAAGCATGCTTTTCTTCATAAAATAATAATGATACAGCAATTTTGTGGAAACTACATGAAAGAAGAATACTTATGTTTTCAAAGTTTTTAAAAAAATAATAAAAACTCATTTTTATCATTCCGAAAATATTTTAGTAAAGTAGAGTCATTTTTGGCTTATAAACAATTTGAATAACTTTGTTAGTATTGACTGCAAACTAAATTAATCGACTGAGGGATGGAAAAACCTACCGGTTATAACCTAAACCCAGTTTTTTTAATTCGAAACAACCGGTTTTACCGGTTGTTTTTTTGTCCCGGTTATAACCGGTTTTTTTCTTTTTAAAGTAATAACCATTGAAAAACCGAATAAGTTGCCTGTGGAAAAAAATTAATTTAGAGAAAAATGAAGAAATTTCTATATATTTTCGATATCTTAATCATATAATATTATAAATAATAAATGCGAAGTAATTAACCCAAACAACCATAATTCAACTTTTATTTACTAATAGAGAACTGGACGAAAGTGTCACATCAGCTTTTATGAAACAATTTTGAGAATAGTTATTTAGATTAATAATTATTTCAAAGACTGGTGAAATGGTGCATGTGATGATAATATTTACATAAAAGTATGTGATCTGCTTGAAATCGATATTCCAACTATCATCAGCTAAAAAATTGTTTATACTTGAGTACTTGAGACTTGAGACTCTTGTATAATGTGAATACCGAAATACGATTAGGAATCTCCATTATGTAATTTTTAAACAATAAATAATTCTTACGAAATAAATGGTAGGTATTATACAAACGTATTAAAAAATATTACCTACTGAAATTTTTTGATGGCAATAGAGAAGTAAATACTGAATTGGTTTATCGAATTTATTTTGTAAAATACCTATAAGTCATTTGGACATTTTTTAAAACTTGATAGATCCAAGGGACATTTTGATAGATCGATAGGATCATCACTTTTGGGAATATCCCAATTATTGACAACGCAATATACGCCGACGCCGTCTACAACGAGCGACGAATCAGAGATTGGGGTACTCTGGCCCATTTTTAGGGTAACTTGAAAGCGCCTGGGAAAATTTTTATAGGTTGAATTGGTTGGGGAATTTTTCGGGAGGAAAATTGAGCAAACTAAAGTGCAATATAAATGTAACATTATAACTTATTGAGTATTTGCTTTTGATTAAAAAAACCGAAAACCTGTTTTTGGAACAACCGATTTTTTGACCGGTTATAACCGCCAGGTTAAACCGTAAGTTAAAAAAACCGGTATAACCAAAAACCGGTTTTTTGTTCAACAAGCGCCATCCCTAGACTTTAGGATTTAAAAAGCTGGTACTTTTACATTATTATTATATTATCGGTTTATAACGTTCTTCGTCTTCCGATACCCGTTCGCCATTCCTCTCTGTCCGTACATTGATCTACTTGCAGACCTCTTTCATCCATGGCTTTGTTTATTCCTGCCTGCCAACTTTTCCTCGGTCTACCTCATCTTCTTCTATCTTGCAGTTTCCATTTTTGCCCTTGTTTTGGGATTCTGTCTTCATGCATTCTTTATACGTGACCAAACCATCGTAGTTGTATTTCGTTGGTTTCGTCATTTATTGTATGTGTGACCTTCATTATTTCTCGTATCCGTTCATTGGTGACATGTTCTCTTCTTGATCTTCCTGCAGCCCTTCTCCAGAAATCCATTTCGGTGACCTCTAACATTCGTTTTGATTTTTCCTTCATATGCCATACTTCGCAGCTGTATGTTATAATGCTTTTCACTACAGCGATATAGATCTTTTTCTTGTTTTGGTTGTTTACCTGCTTGTCCCAGAGTACTGAGTTTAGGAGCCTAATTGCTTTCCTGCCCTGAGTGTTTCGTTCTTTAACGGCTCCGTCTAGTGTTCCATCATTCGTGATTTTCATATTCATACCCAGGTATTTATATTCGTTACATTTACTGATTGTTTCTCCTCCTTCTATAGTCGAGTAAATGAAGCATTTTGACTCGCAATTTTTTCGTCCAGCATGGATTTACTTGAAATTTTCACAGAAGGTAGGGCGTAGGGAATAGGCCAAGCATCATTTTCTATATCATGCCGCTGTACGCTAAAAGCTTGGGGTGGTTGCCACCCCATCTCGGGGACGGGAAATTTTTATTGCATTTTAACCATGTAAATCGATGTAAAAAGTAATTCTAAGAAAGAAATGTTTTTTACATTTTCTTCGTAAAACTAATATTTTTCGAGTTATTCGCGCTTGAAAGTAACAGTTTTTCGACGAAAAAATCGACTTTTTTAGAGGGTTTTTTGAGAATACCTCGAAAAATATGCATTTTATCAAAAAATACTGTAGATATGAAAAATTTATCTTTTAGTAACACAAATTACCCCTGTAGTTATCACATTGTTTTCGATGTGTACTTTTACATAAATGTTAAAAAAAACTTTTACCTTGATTAATTACGGTCAAAGTTAGGCACTTTTTTTTATTTAATTATCAATTAAGAAACCTAACTAGCGCTATTTTAAAGTTCAAGGTATGTATATAGTTTATGTGTAAAAGTTTGAGTAAACTTGAACAGAGTTGTTAATATATCTTTAAAAATGACGTCCTAACGAAATCGACTCGTGGTCTGTGGAGCGGAATTATTAAAATCCGTGCACTCAAAAAATGAAATTAACTTTTCAAAGATATGTTGCGCTTAATATCTCCGGAGTTTGTTGATGGACTTTGATCATTATTTTTTAAATTTATATATACCTGTAGTTTTGTAGAGTATGTTATGTACACATATACCCACCTAACAATACAAAATGTTATGTATACATATACAAGTATATGTATACATATATAATTTCATAAAAATCGTTCAAGCGGTATCGGAGGATTATGGCAACTAACATTACGACAGGAGAATTTTATAGATGTAAATAAATAGATAACTATTAAAAAATAGGGGTTGGTGGTAGAAACGTGAAAATTAAGGGTTGTATATATTTTTAATGGTACATAATATAAATTGAAGGTAGACAATTTTCTCCAAAACAATAAAAAAGTGGCAGGGGGCAACCCCCCTTATAACGTATGGGTGTAAATAATAGATTACCACCTATTTTCAGTCCTACAGAATATACGTGTAAAATTTCATAAAAATCGGTCAAGCCGTTTCGGAGGAATATGATAACTAACACTGTTACAGGAGAATTTTATGTACATAGAAGTAACTGTGAATTAAATAAGTAATAAAAGTGGCTAACTTTGCTCGTAACTAACCTAGGCGAAAAGTTTTTTTTTGAAAATTCGTGTAAAAATATCAGCTTTTCAAATCCCAACGCAGATTTAGTCAATATGTTAATATGGTTATTAAAATTGTTTAGAAGCCAAAAATGATTCTACTTTCGTAAAATGTTTTCAGAATGCTAAAAATGACTTCTTATTGATTTTTTAAATAAGTTAAAAATATAAGTATTCTTCTTTCCTGTGGTTTCCACAGAATTGCTGTATTATTATAATTTTCTGAACAATAACATTGCAAAAAAAGCTCTTTGTGATAAACAAATCGAATAAAATTTAAACTAATTGACAAATCGTCTTGAAATTTATTGTGCATTATGGATTGTTTGACTCAACATTTCATGCAATATCAAAGTCTTAATTTCATTTTTATAACAATTTTTTTATAAGTTATAACAATTTTTTTATTTTCGAAATTTAGTTTTATTTTGCAATTTCCGAAGTAACAAATAATCGGATCTAAATTTAAAAAATTTTAAACCTTTGCTTATCTACTAAAAGGTGAATAATCTAAATAAGATATTTAATTACCTTATTTTTACCTGTAGCGATTTAAACGAAAAACTGTCATATTTGACCCTTATTTGTTAATTACTAAAATTCTCGTCCGAACTGTGACGGGCATTGTTGTATTTATAATGTAATAGGTATAACTCCAAAAAAACCCATTTGCAACCTGGCTGGTCAGGTGTCCCGACAAAAACCTTATTTTTCTGGACTATTGCAACTAAGAGAAGAAAGAAAGAAACTTAAAAAAAAATGTTACAAAAAGAAGCAACCGAAGAAGGAAAAAGCAGTAGAAAGGAAATACAAAGAAAAAATATAGCGGTTAAAAAGCAAGCCAGGAAAGACAAAAGATACTATGTATATGATATGGTAAAAATGTCAGAAAAAGCTGCGCAAGAAGACGACCTGAAGATACAGTACAATATCATCCGAAATTTGACAGGGAAAACACTAAACAGTAATAAACAAATCAAAGATAAACAAGGAAATATAATTAAATCAGAACATAAAATAATACAAAGATGAAAACAACACTGCGAGGAAATATACTCCAAACACCAGATATAGACGAAGATAACGTAATACAGGAAATAAACATTAGAACAATTGAAATTACGAAAGAAGAAATACAAAACACACTGAATCAACTAAAAAAATGGCAAAGCCGCTGAAAGCGACAACCTACCGATAAATTTAATAAAGGCGGGCGCAAACAAATTAGTAGAAATGTTACACAAACTCAAGATATGGGCCGACCAGGAGCTCCCACAGAAATGGAACGAGGGTGTAACCATTAAGACACCAAAAAAGGGCGATTTAAATAAATGCGAGAATTGGCGAGCTAAGTGCCACATTCAAAATAATGTCAAATATCATATTGAATAGACTGAAGCCAGAAATAGACAAGAAACTAAGACTAAGAAGCAACCAAGAAGGCTTTCGCGCAAAACGCTCCACTATCGACCACATTTGTACTCTATCAGCATCTCTGTATCTTGTACCTGTACCGCTGTATCTCCTGTACTCTATATTTATCTTGGAACAAGCTAGTGAATGGCAAAAAAATATAAACATAATGTTTACTTTGACTTTGACTTTGAAAAGGCATTCGATAGTATAAACAGAGAACAAATGTGGAAGATTCTAAAACTATATGGACTACCGATAAAATACATCAACTTGACTGGATCATGCAGAAAGTAAGCAATAATAAAACAGGTATTAGATTGAAATTGCATGACTAGTTGGAGGATTTGTAGTTCCCAGATGACATTTTTGCCCTAACCGAACATAGCAGCCATAAGCAAAAGAAGCTTGCAAAATACTCCAGGGTAATGGGCCTGAAGATAAAGACAAAAAAAAACAAAACTTAAAAAACAGCAACCAAGAAACTAAAATTAAAATACAAGGAAGACAAATACAGGAGGTAGATAACTTTACATATTATCTGGGATCAACCATGGAAAAAAAGGCGCTAGTAGATCAGATGTAGAAAAAAGGATAGTAAAGGCACAATATGCACTCATTATATATTCATAATGCATTAAGGAAAATCTTGAACACACGCGATATATCAGAATTAACCAAAATCAAAATATTTACAGGAAGAGACAGGAAGAAACAACTAGCAAAAAATTAAAAACCTTTATAAATAAATCGTTGAGGAAAATCCTAAAAATATACTGGCCAGATAAAATAAAAAACATAGATCTACGGAGAAGAACAAAACAAGAGAAAGTAACAGTCACGATTAAAAATAGGAAATGGAAATGAATTACACGGACTCTGAGGAAGGATCGAAATAATATAACCAAACAAGCACTCGAATACCAACCAGACGAAAGAAGAAGAAGAGGAAGACCTGATAATAGCTGGAGAAGAACTGTAATAAGAGATCATGAAAGAATTGGCCTGAGATGGAGAGAAGTCAAACAGAGAGCGAGAAACAGAGAGCAATGGAAAATACTTGTATAGCAAATTTCGAAAGAATAAAACAGATAAGGATGCGCTGGGAAGGGATTACAGGAAGAGAGAGAGAGAGAGAGAGAGAGAGAGAGAGAGAGAGAGAGAGAGAGAGAGAAATAGTACCGATTATTATCAAAATAAAATTTAATAATATACCTAACCTAACTTATCGAAAGGCTCATCAAACAATTATTAACTTTAAAAAATAAAAATTTGTCAAGGGTATATAGTGGTATTGTTAAGTATATTACAATATAACTTATTCCATCGAAATCTTCTGAAATCCATAATCTTCTTCCATCGAAATAAAATAGAAAATCTAAAAGTTTAGAAAATACATCATTCATAACTACACCCAAGAAATAAGTTTTTCTAACCTGATTTAAGAGTATAAAAAAACGAAAACAAACAATTTACAGCAAATCCTTATCGTATATCCGAGCAAAACCACCTAATTGGCAAAAGTTATAAATAGAATTTGTCTGGGTTCTACAACTAAATTTGCACTTAAACACGACCAAGGTTAAATATTTTACTTGATATTATAAGTACGTTGTTGCCAGTATAACGGATGCCAAAGCGAGCGCTAACTGTATGAAATTATTCTTGTTAATATACACGCTGTATATTGATCGGAAGTCACGAAGAGTCAAAACTATACAGAAGCCACGAGGGACGCAAATACAATATATATATATATATATATATATATATATATATATATATATATATATAATAAATGAATTTTCATTATCTACAATCTATAGCTGCGCTGCTTTATAATTTTGGTTTTCGAAAGTGCGGAAGAGAGAAATTTGTGTAACTTCAAGTAAGTAAATATATTTTTTTATTTTATTTTACTTTTTATTAATTTTTTCATTATTATTATACAAATAAATTGATTATGAATACGTGCACTAACATTTAATTGAACACGTATTTTTAGATTATTGTATACCTACCTTGAAGACCATCGCTAACATGAAATTGGTGCCCAGCGAACCTTAAAACCTTCATAGTAATGGCTATTGACTGATTTTGTATGATTATACCATGAAACTCTAGGCTACGAGTTCCACCCTGGACACCAGGCACCTTGGAGTCCATCATATGAAATTCATGTTCAGCGACCTCCAAAACTCCCCGAGTAATGGTTTTAAATGATTTGTAATAACTATAACATAAAACTCCAGACGAAGAGTTCCACTTTGGGCACCAGGTACCTTGGAGACCATCGAACACATGAAATTATTGTTCAGCGATACCCAAAATCCTCAGAGTAATGGTTATTGACTGATTTTGAATGATTATAACGTAAAACTCTAGGCGACGAGTTCCACCGTGGGCACCAGGTACCTTGGAGACCATCGCCGATATGAAATTCCTGCTCAGCGATCCCCAAGACCCCACGCTTAATGGTGTTAAATAATTTGGAATAATTATAACATAATACTAGAGACGACGAGCTTCTATTTAAAAATTGGAGCATCCTGGGCACCAGGTATCTTGGAGACCATCGACCACATGAAAATCTTGTTCAGCGACCCAAAAAAGCACCGAGAGTAATGGTTATTGACTGATTTTAAATGATTATAACATAAAACTCCAGGCGACGAGTTCCATTCTGGGCATCAGATATCTTGGAGACCATCGCCAACACTAAATTCGTGGCCGGCGACCCCAAAAACCCCCCGAGTAATGGATATTGACTGATTTTTAATGATTATAACGTAAAACTCTAGGCGACGAGATCCACCGTGGGCACCAGGTACTTTGGAGACCATCGCCGATATGAAATTCGTGCTCAGCGATCCCCAAAACCCCCGATTATAAAAATTCAACCCATTTTCGTCAATATTTCCCGAGTTCGAAATTTTTCATTTTCACTTCTTAGAGATGCACTTTTAAAATGCATTTTCTTATGCACAAAAATTTTTGCCCTAGATGAATTTAGTTCACAAATTTGCCTGACACTCTCTCTTATCGAATGCAAAAAGTTGCATGACGATTCATCTTACTGCACAAAATTCCTAGGTTTAATGCTTCGTTACTTCGTCTACAGTGTTTTTCCCAATTCCTCAACAAAAATTTGACGTTTTGTCAGTTTATTGGTATTCCTGTGGAGATTTATTGATGTCCAAAAAACGGACGCGTTGTGGTCAGAAATGTCCAGCAGATTATAAAAAACCATCACTGTCCAGCGATTTGTCTTCTTATTGGAATGCTAACATTTTTATTATTTTTAGGAATATTGTCAACAACATTGGTATCTTGCGTGAAGCAAAAAATACGATCTATGAACTTATTTATTCGCGATTTTTGCTGGAAGTTCCCGATTGTTTACCTTATTGTCCTCGGCATTGTATTTTTTTTAGAAAAAATTGTCCTAAATTGTAAACTTATTACAACTAATATTGTGGCCTTTCAAATCACTACACACCACACGCATTTCCTGATTTCGTTCTGGCTCAGCACCTACTTAACTCTATAGATCTGCAATTTTAGGGATAGCCGCCTCTAAACGCAACTAGTTGTTCATCGACGATAACATTTTCATTAGGGTTAAAAAATGTTGGTACATTTTCTACACATTTTTCCCAAATTTCACGTATTATACGTAAATACCTCAAGGTACGTTGTTGATCAAAATATGTTACGCCGAGCTTCTTCCTTCCACAAAATTTTAGTTGATTCACCATGAGACTTAAAAACTCGAACTAAAAATAAAAGACCAATGTATGCATGGAAACCAATTTTATCCAAGTCTTTCTAGTTGGTTCCAAAAACACGCTGTCCTTCCATGTTGGTCATATTTATAATTTTGTTTGCAACTATGTTTTCAACATCATCCAGCTATACTTACTACGATTTTTTACGAGTTCTAGCTTGCAGAAACCTGTTTTTATTTATAGTCTAAGAACTGGGAGTGGATTTTGTGCGTGATAAGTAATATGGAAAAACTATACGTGGATATGTTGAATTAGTTGTGTACATGACTTTTACCAACGGCCGGAAACCAGAGTGGGGGCCAAGGGTAGTTATAAGGGGTCAAAATCCCGGTTTTTATTATTTTTTATATGAAGCTCATAATCAAGATAATGCACCAAAATTTGGGAATAAGTAGATCATGACGTACCTAAGTAAAATCTCTAGCGGCGCAACACTGCGTGGCCAACAAAGGGGTGAGGGTAGGGGTGAATGTAAAAAATATAAGGGGCTTTTGGCGACGTTCGTGATTGAGATAGTGCACCAAAATTTGGGTATAAGTAGACCATGACATAAGTAATTAAAATTCCCAGAGCCGGTAACCAGCGTGTGGGAGGAAGGTAGTTATAAGGGGTCAAAGTCCCTTTTTTATTATTTTTTTTGTGACGATCATGATCGAGATATTACACCAAAATTTGTGAATAATTAGGTCATGAGGTAACTAAGTATAATCTCCAGGGGTGGAATGCTGCGTAGCCGATAAAGGGGTGGGGGTAGGTGTGAATATAAAAAATATAAGGGGTTTTCTGTGACGTTCTAGATTGAGATAGTGCACCAAAATTTGGGAATAAGTAGACCATGACTTGCTAAGTAAAATCCCCACAGCCGGAAATCAGAGTTGGGGATGAGGGTAGTTGTCAGGGGTCAAAGTCGCAGTGTGTATTATTTTTTTTGTTACCTGTCACAACATTTGTCCCTCACGCAGCGTTCCGCCCCTGTAGATTTTACTTAGTGATGTCATGATCTACTTATTCCCAAATTTTGGTGCACTATCTCCATCATGAGCGCCACAAAAAAAATAATAAAAACCGCGAATATTACCCCTTATAACTACCCTCGTCCGCCACTCTTGTTTCCGCCTCTGGGGATATTACTTAGTTATATTATGGCCTACTTATTCCCAAATTTTGGTCCACTATCTCAATCACAACCGTCGCAAAAAACCCTTTATATTTTTTTATATTCACCCCTACCCCCACCCCTTTGTTGGCCACGCAGCGTTCCGCCCCTAGAGATTTTACTTAGTTACGACATGACCTACTTATTCACAAATTTTGATGCACTATCTCGATCATGAACGTCACAAAAAAATAATAAAACCGCGACTTTGACCCCTTATAACTTCCCTCGGCCCCCACTCTGGTTTCCGGCTGTTGATGAAAGTTATGTCCACAACTAATTCAACATATCTCCGTATAGTTTTTCCATATTACTTATCACTGTAGTGTGACCAACTAGTCCGAAAATCCGGGACATGGCCCGAATTACGAAGTCGTGGCCCGGCGTCCCGGACAAGGCTTCCGGGCCATCCGAATTTTCAACGTTTTAGTTAAATTCTATTTTGACATTTTGAATACGTTATTCTTCTAAGAATTCACATAAAATTGAATTAGTGGGACGAAAAAAAGTCGACAATTTCTAGAGTAAGCAAATTTAATCGTTCGACAAATATGATAGTAAGAATTAATAAACAAAAATGATCTGAAGCAATTTTCTGGTGGCATGTTAGACAATTATATCTTTGATTGGATTAAGCCACAATTGGTTGTAATGATAATTACATTTTCATATTAACCTTAGTTTATATTTACATGGAAATCCAACATCAGTTGATTTTTTACATTTTTTGAGAAAGATTTCCGGATTGGAAACAACCAACATTAGAACAAATTATGGCTTAATTCTATCAAAAATATCAATTTCAACATAAAAATGTTAAATAATCAATAAAATGATGATATTAAATTTCTATAGTAAAAAAAAAGAATGTATGTGTACTTTGTACGCACGTAAGGAGATATATTTCTATTATATAATTTCAACGAAATAAATAATATACTTAACAGGTTAGTTGTATTTTATTTAAATATTAAACTAATTTTCTTACCTACCACTTTCAAAAATTTTTTATTAAAACAACTAAAAATTTAAAAAAAATATGAATCATCCGGGATTGGAAACCGGGACCTCTCGATATCTGGTCCAATGCTCTACTAACCAAGCTATCGAGCCCCTTGTAATTAACGTGTCGGATATAATTACACAACACGGTGTGATAGATCAAGTGAAATATAAAAATGTTATACCTAGATATTTTATTATCTTATTACCGAGAAAGACAAATCCAAAGACACAAAAATTATAATAAATAATACATTTACTAAAAACACTAATATATTCTTTGAATGACTTATTTGCGCTGATATATACATACATACCTATCTTGAAAGATTAGCAACGAATTATATACTGTCTGTGTGCGCATGCGCCAGGAAATTATAAAATTTCACTCTCGATCGTAAATGAGTATACCTAACTTACAAAAAATGGCCCGATTTTCATCGAAAAGTCCCGGATTTCAGGTATTTTTTCAGCATTGTCCCGAATTTAACTGTATTGGAGTTGGTCACACTAGTTATCACGCACAAAATCCGCTTCTATATCTCCGACTATTATAGACGTAACCGACTGACAAACACTGTCAGAAAATATAGAATCTCACAATAAAACACTGAAAACTTTTGTCTTCTATACTTCCACAAAATTTATTATTTACAACTATGTAACTACAGCTGTTTCGGCAGAGTGCCTTTCTCAAGTGATAAAATTTACAATGTGTTTGCCTTTTTAAGTCTCTAACTGAAGAGGTTGAGGAGTGAAGAGCTGTTTGTCTCGAGTTGGTCATTCATAATTATATCTGTATTTTTCAGTTTATTAATTTCCATAGATTCTAAAAAAGATAGCTTAAGGCCTTTATTTTGGATTTGCAGAATTTGAAACTCTTCATTGAAAGAATGATTATGATCTAGAAGGTGAAGTGCGTATGTAGAAGTGTCTGTTTTTCTATTGTTGAAAGCCCTTTTGTGTTCTGCTATCCGTTTGTCAAAAGTTCTGCCAGTTTGACCGATGTACGTTTTCGGACAGTCACCACAAGTTAGTTTGTACACACCACTCTGTAGTTGCTTTCTCTTTCGGCTTTTATTGTTCTTAATATATTTGCTTAAGTTGTTGTTAGTTCTGAAAGCTGGTATTATTCCTTTCTTTTTTATATATCTGGCTATTTTTGTTGTTATCTTGCCAGAATATGTGATAGAGCAGAAGGTACTGGGTTCTTGCTGTGGTGGTGGATACACTAATTTCAGGGCTTTCTTATGGAGTTTTTGATTTAAAATTTTGTTAACTGTTTGTTCGTTATAGCCGTTGTTTACTGCTATTTGTTTAATGATGTTTAGTTCTATCTCGAAGTTATTTTTTGTCATGGGAATTTCTGTCAGTATATGTATCATGCTATGGCAGGCTGCTAATTTGTGTTGTGTAGGATGGGATGATGAATTGTGTATAGTTGTGTCAGTATGGGTAGGTTTATGATATACGGAGAACTCATGTTTGTTGTTTAGTCTGGTAATCGTTACATCTAGAAAGTTTATGGAATTATTCTGTTCTGTTTCTATTGTAAACTCAATATTACTATGAAGTGAATTAATGTATGATAGAAATTGGTCAAGTTGTCTGTTAGTTCCTGTAAAGCAGACTAGTACGTCATCCACGTATCTCCACCAATATAAGAACTGTTTAAATACGGGGTGTTTAGAAATTGTTGTTTCAAGTTGGTTCATAAATATATCTGATAGTAATGGGCTTAGAGGATTACCCATAATAAGTCCTGCACTGTTGTTTGTGTAAATTTGATTATTGAATTCAAAATAGTCTTGATTTATGCAAATTTCAAGAAGGTGTAAAATTTCAGATGCAATGATCGGATTTGTACTATTATGTTCTAAAAGGTTTTTAACTAGAACAAAAGTTTCTGTAGGAGGAACACTAGGAAAAAGATTTTTTACGTCAAATGAAATTAGTCTGGAGTTGTTGGGCAATTGAAAATGTTGTATTTTATTAACTAGTTGTAGTGTATTTTTTACGGTGAATTTAGCTGAAAATTTAGTGTATTCTGTAATAATATCTGACAGTTTTTTTGAGAGTTTATATGATGGAGCTGTATAAAAAGTAACTAGAGGCCTTATTGGGTGGTCAGGTTTGTGTAGTTTAATAAAAGAGTATAATTTAGGAGGTTGAGGGTTCATAATATTAAGGTATTTCTGTTCTGTTGGATTTATTATTGATTTTGAATTTTCAATGGCTAGTTTAATTTGTTTTCGGTATTTTTATGTGGGATCTTTGTTTAGTGGTGTACTGTTTTGGTTGGTTAAAAATTCTATTGTTTTGATATTATAGTCTCTTTTGTCAATTAAAATATAGGATATTGCCAACTAAACATACATACACACGTAATTTTTAACGGTTTAAATACGTGGGTCATATTGACCCGAATGTACCTTAGGTAACAATTTAACTTTTATCAAAAAAATTAGGAAGTTGATTGTCTATCTCATATGCAATTGAATGACCTCATATTAGGTAATAAAGTCACGAAACAACAAATCGTTACGCCGCGTAATAATTTGTAAAATAAGAAATATATTTTTTTAGGTCAAATAGACCCGAACAGGGCAGAAGAGTTAAACGGATAGGACTGTCGAAGACAAGAAAAAATTAGTATAATGTACTAATTTTTTTTGTCTTCGACAGTACTTCTACACCAAAATAGTCGCAAATTCGTGAAATATACTATACTATCCGTTAAGAGAACAAGCCACTAAATATTATGTTGATCTTTTTTGCTTTATAACAATTATTGTAATATTAATTGTCGTTTTTCTTAGATTTCCTTTCTTCGCTCATTATTTCTACTTGGCCGAGTGTATCAACAACCTCGCAAACGTGCAAAAATATTAAAGAAACTTTTTCAACGGGGAAATGACTAATGACTCAGAATGGCACAAAATTGAAAATAAATTTATCACAAGTAAGTATATACTTTAAAAATTGTATTATATAAATAATATAAAGTACTATCAGTCTTATACAAGGTATCTCAAAAAATATGAACTTCACCAAAAGTCGATTACCTTTATATTTTAAAATATCGAAAGTTGTTATTATGAAAAGTGGTTTGGCATTAAAAAACCCGTTGTTATTATGAAGTCCCGTTGTGCCGTTCTAGATGTTTTTTTTTTCAAATTTTACTTAAAATTTTTTTCAATCTTCATCTACATTTTTAAGGATTTTTTTTTTCAATTAAAAATGGGATCCCTCTTTATAGTGGTACTTTAAATTTTAAATATTATAGCTCTGAAGATAGTTTTGTAATCCCAAACCGCTCAGCTAGGAATTACATAGTTCAGTAAAAGTTCATTACAAAAAGTAACAAACTTCAAAAAAACTTCTTTCCTCATTCACTCACTTAAATATTTGTCCAAATGAATATAAAATACATTATCAGCTAAATTCCTATTTTTTCTTGTATCGGAATCGAGACAGATTATTTTTTTATTTTATTTTTTTTTATTAATGGCTTTGACATAGCCAATTAGCCAGACTATTTCTTTGTTTTTGTATGGTATTACAATAACAATTTTAAGTTAATATCTAAGCCTACTTATTATCTAAATTTACAGGGTGTTATAATATATTAATGGATACATTTTTCAATTTTGTGTGATATTTTTACAAGTTTTAATTTTATTATCTAAGCCTATTTAAAATTTAAATTTACAGGACGTTACATATTCGTAAAGACATTGTAACGTCTGCTTATTTTTTGGAAAAAGAATTTCGTTTAAATTGACAGGTAAAGGACAATTTAGATCAATTAACTTTTCATACATAACTTTAATATTTTGTCTGTACTGTCCACACTCCAATATGTGGTGCTATAGATCTCCTATTCCACCACAGGAGCAATAGGGTTATCACTGATACCTATGCTGTGTTTGTATGCTGGGGTTAGTGCGTGATTTGACCTCATTCTGTTTATTGTTTTTATAAATAGCCTATTTGATTCTTGTTTAAACCATCTCTCATTGGGAATTAGTGGTTGGCAATTTCTAAAATTTATTCCCGTTTTACTTTGGTTATATACACGTTGCCAATTTTGTTTGCAATGGTTTTTACTGATATTATCTATATCCGTTACTGGTAGAAGTATGTTGTTTATGTTCCGTTTGGTTAAAGCTGCAGATTTAGCTAATTTGTCGACTTCTTCATTTCCAAATATTCCAGAATGTCCTCTAACCCAACAAATAATAATTGAACTGCCCGAGGAAGTAATATCATAATATAGACTCTTAGTTTCTATCTCAATGTGGTTTAGATTTTTTGTCGATTGGATAGAAGTGAGTTTGTCCAGAATACTTCTACAATCGGTGAAAATGATATAATTGTCCATACCAACAGAGGCTATATATTTTAACGCAAGTAATAAAGCTGATAATTCGGCAGTATATATTGAAGCTTCATTAGGTGACAGATTATTTAAACCACGTTTAAAACTACGTCTTTTCCAAGGTGCGGAATCTCTCTTTCTTACGAGAGCGAAGCAGGATGGCATTCCAGAGTAACGCAAAGGTGAAGAAGCAATACTGCTAGAGCAGCAGGGGCTTTAGAAGGTGGTTGTTTGTTTAGCGCAAAAGCTCTCTGAGTGCAAGGAGAATATATATATATATATATATATATATATATATAGTGACTAAAACACCCCCGTGGGGGTAGCGCCGTATGCGCCGTATTTACAGGCTCTCTAGATCCATGTTTTCGAGGCGGATCAGTCCTCCATTCTTCTCTTTCTTAAACTGCAATACATATCCGGTTCCAGCTCCTTCTGTCTCTTGCTTTTTCTTCTGAATTTCTAATTCCCATGCCCTTTAGATCTCGCTTCACCTCTTCCAGCCATTTGGACCTCGGTCTTCCTCCTCGGGTCCTTCCGACCGGAGACCAATTTGTCACTATGTTTATTATCGCATCTTCTCCTGCTCTCCATACATGCCCAAGCCATCTCAATCTTTGTCTCTTTATTCTCCTGACTATATCTTGCCCCTTCAATTCCTCATTTATTTCGTTATTTCTTTGACTCCTGTATTCACCCTCTGCTGTTTTCATTGGTCCTAATATTGCCCGAATTATTTTTCTCTCAGTTCTTCTCAAATTTCTTCGTCTGTCTTGGTCATTGTCATCACTTCTGCTCCATACATTAATATCGTTCTAATTAACGTTTTATAGAGCCTTAATTTAGTTGTTTTTGTTAATATTTTGCTTTTTATCGTTTTTTTGTTGGCTTGGAATGCTCTATATATTGCCAATATTTTCTCTTTTATTTCGTTTTCTCTTGTTCCATTACTTGACAGCATGACCCCTAGGTACTTATATTTACTTACTTCTTCAAATTTATATCCTCCCACTTTTACCTCTCTATTAGTAGGGTCTTTTCCTAATCTTAATATTTTTGTTTGGTTTTCGTTAATACTCAGACCCACTGTTTTCCTTCTTGAATGAGTTCCTCTACCATTTGCGTTAATATATCTCTTCTCTTTGCCATTATCACAACGTTACCGGCATATGCTACAATTTGACCTCGTCTATTTCTTAGAGTACCTTTGTTCATTTTTCTGGTAATATATTCTATTGCCATGTTGAATAGTGTTGTGGATAAACTATCACTCTGTCTCACTCCTTTATTTGTTTTGAACTCTTCTGTTTCCCCTATTTGCGTTTTTACACTCGCTCTGGTATGGCTCATCGTCATTTTTATAAGTTTTCTTAATTTAAGCGGTACCTGTACCGTTTTTAATATTTCCAATAGTTGGTTTCGTTTGATGGAATCAAAAGCTTGTCTAAAATCTACGAAAAGTATTTCTAAGTTTATGTTAGCTTCGTTCGCCTTCTCCATTATTTGTTTTAGTATGTATATCGCATCTACTGTGGATTTTCCTTTCCTGAATCCACATTGATATTGACATATCTTATTGTCCGCTGCTGCCTGTAATATTCTTTGTATTATGGTTGACAATACCTTATATACTGTACTCAGTAATATTATTCCCCTGTAATTTTGACATTCTTGTTGGTTTCCCTTTTTGTGTATCGTTATTATCTGGCCTGTTGTAAATGCCAAAAGAATGGCATTTTTCTTCTTTCCAGATGTTTACTATCAGTTTGTGTATTTCCCTATGCAACGGTTTTCCTCCTAGTTTTATGAGTTCGCTGTTTATGTTATCTTTCCCTGGTACTCTTCTGTTTTTGTTATTTTAAATTATTTCGATTACTTCTTCGAGTGTTGGATCATTCGTTTCATTATTTTTCCACTCTTCCTCCATTTCTGTAATCTCTTCTGTTTGATTTTCTGCCAGTAACTCCTTGAAGTGTTCCATCCAGACTTCCATATATGGTTGATCTTGTGTTACTATTTGCCCTTGTTTATTTTTAACTCCATTTACTTTTGGTTTGAAGCCTCTGTTCTGTTCCCTGATTTTTGTGTAGAATTTCTTGGTGTTCTGAGTCTTACTTTCCGCCTCAATTTCCTCCAACTGACTTTCCATGAATTTTCTCTTATGTTGTTTTATTACTTTGTTGCTTTCCTTTCTTTTTTGCTCGTACATGTCTCTATGTTCAGTTTTATGAGTCCGCATCCACGGATTTCGTGCTTTTACTTTTTCTTCAACTGCTTCTTTACACTCTGTATTGAACCAGTCTTCCTTTCTTGTAATTTACTTCGTCCCTAATGTAGTCTCAGCCGTGTGGTTAATTGCTATTTTAATATCACCCCATATTTCTTTGACATCATCTCTTTCCTTATTCAATGCGGCAATTCTTTTACCTATTTCATCTTTATACTTTTATATCTCTTTTGCTTCCTTCAATTTTTCGATATTCCACCTCTTATTCCTCTCTTTCCGCAAGGAGAATAATCGTTGCGAATTCAACCTGCTAATAAGCGAAAACACCAAGATGTCAGCAGTATACTTGGTAAACGGCTCTTGGATCAGCATTTGTGGGATGCAATTCCAAAAATACTGAGTATAATATATAATTAGCGAGTCTTCTACAGCTGACGCCGCTTCTCGCATCCTAATTTCCAGCGTTTTCTGTCGAAGCAATCTTCAGTTTTTAGATCTCTGGCGGTCATTGCATATTCGACATTTTCTCTCCAGGATCGTCTTGGTCTACCTCGTTTTCTTCTTGTGGGTGGAGTCCATTGTTCTATTTTTTTTGGCTATCTACTTTCAGGCATTCTCTGAAGGTATCCATACCAGTTGAGTCTTTTGACTTCGATTGTGTCTATTATATCTAGATCAATTTCCATTTCTCTCCTAATATCTTCGTTTCTGACCATATCAAGTCTAGTGAACCAGCAACATCGTCTCCAATAGTTTATTTCCATGGCCTTAATTTTTAATTTATTTCTTTGGTTTATTTCCCAGAGTTCGGCGCCGTACAAACCAATACTTTCGATTATTGTTTTATATATTCTTCTTTTATTTTCTTTTGTTATTTTATTATTCCACATTAACCCGTGTAGCTGTCTGGTGGCTGATTTTGCTTGGCCAATGCTGGAATGTATTTCGTCGTGACTCTCTGCTTTTGAAGTTATTTGGACTCCTAAGAATTTATAAGTTTCGGTTGGGTTTATAGTTCCCATTTCAATTTGTAGGCTTTCTGGTGTTTCTCCTACAACTAAGTATTCGGTTTTTGGTATATTAATTGTAAGGCCCACTTAGTGTACTGCTCTTCCAGTTTTCTGAGCATATAGTCTATATCACTCTCGTCTTCAGCTAGAATAGCTTGGTCGTCAGCGAAGTTTATTGTGTACAATCTATCGCCATCGATTGGGATGCCCATATTGCAGCACTTTCCTCTCCACAGCTTGAGTGCCATATTTTAAAAAGTGTTGGTGCTATACAACAGCCTTGCTTTAGACATTCACTAATTGGAATTTCTCTCGCTAATTTGTTTCTAGTTTTAATGTTTACCGTCATATTTTTGTAAAGCTGTTGTATTGCTTGTATATTTTTTACTGATCCCTTGTTTTTCCATTGCTACCTAGAGCACTGAAAGTGGTACACTATCGTATGCCTTTGTCAGATCTATAAAGACTACATGGGTGGAAAGGTTGTGGGCTAATCTTTTCTCAATAACCTGCTTTAGAAAATACTGAGTTATCTGCTATAAATAACGACAATTAATATTACAATAATTGTTATAAGGCGAAAAATATAAATACAAATTGTAGTGGCTTGTTCTTTAAGCCAAGCGTCCACAGATCCGAATCGTGAGCATCGTACGCAACGGATTTTAGTTTGCCTTACAATGATTGCCGATAATGCGATCCGTACGATGCGGATCAGTGGACGCGGTTACATAAGTTTATGTACAAGGCAAACTAAAATCCGTTGCGTACGATGCGTACGATGCGGGTCTGTGGACGCTTGCCTTTAAACGGATAGGACTGACGGAGACAAGAAAAAATTAATATATTGTATTAATTTTTTCTTGTCTTCGACAGTAATTCTACATCAAAATAGTCGCAAATTCGTGAAATATACTATACTGTCCATTAAGAGAACAAGCCACTAAAATTTGTGCCGATATTTTTCGGTTTATAACAATTATTGTAATATTAATTGTCGTTTTTGTTAGATTTCCTTTCTTCGCGCATTATTTCTACTTGGCCGAGTGTATCAACAACCTCGCAAACGTGCAAAAATATTAAAGAAACTTTTCAACGGGGAGATGATTAATGACTCAGAATGGCACAAAATTGAAAATAAACTTTTCAAAAGTATATACTTTAAAAGTTGTATTGATCTTGAAAAGTTTTGCGTGTACGCTTCGAGAGCGGACGGAAATTTTTAATTGGCGTATTCTGGCAGTGTATTAGACTGTAATTAAATAGAGATTTCCAAGTCTGGCAAGGATGGAGTGTCTCAGGATGAGAAGGCTTTGGAACTGTAACTTGTTTTATACTGAACTTGTTAAGAAATTTACTTTTTCTTTTGTTGTTATTTAACTTGCTTTAGAGGCTTAACAAGTGTAGTTAATTTTATATTTTGCTTCAAGAGGTATTTTTACTTTACTTGTTAAATTAATTGCCATTGCAGTAGGCAAATCTCTAACTGGCTATGAAGATGTAAAAATCTATATCGGACGAACAGGTTTAGATCCAAAAATCCAGAAGAAAGAACAAAGAACACTCATCCATATTAAACACATATTGTAAACAAGTTTGAAACTTTTTTTATATCAAATTTTTTGTAGCTATCCAAACTTGTTTCACTGGCCTTTCTTTATAATCCTAACCATGTGACCGTACCATCTCAGCTAGGCTTCGATTTTATTCTCTATCGGTTGGGCTTTAAGGTGTTCTCTTATTTAAATATTAATAACAAATATACCTCCGATGCCATGTTTTCTGTACAACATGAGGTTTATCAAGCACTAAACAATAATCTGCACACTGCCACTGTTTTTTGTGATTATGCCTTAGCTTTTGATTGTGTAAATCACGACATTTTGTTAAAAAACTTGATTTCTATGGAATTTGAGGTATTTCTTTGAACTGGTTTCAATCTTACTTGGATAATAGGAAACAACTGGTTAGAGCAAATGATAAAGACCCCAGTCTCAAAAATGTTGTATGTGGGGTACCACAAGGTTCAGTATTGGGTTCTCTACTTCTCCTTATCTTTATTAATGACATCACTAGTTTTAAAAACGATACAAAAGTTCTTCAGTATCAGTATCGTTGATTCTGTAAAGTTTCTTGGTATTTTTTTAGATAGCAACCTTAAATGGTCCCTTCATATCGATGTGTTAAGCAAGACACTATCCTCAGCTTGCTTTGCAATAAGATCTGATTCGAAGGAAATGAATTTAGCCTCTTTCAAAATAACATACTTTTTATTGTTCGAGTCCCATCTTCGATATGGTCTGACATTTTGGGGTTCTGGTACAGCTGCCCAATCCGATGTTATTTTTAAATTACAAAAAAGAGCAATAAGATATCTGTTTGGCCTCAGAAGTACAACACATTGCAGAAGCTACTTTAAAAATCACAGGATTCTAACATTACCTTCTTTATATGTTTTAGAAACTGTTTGCTTAATTCGTAAACATCTAGATGTCTTTCCAGCAAGACCTAGACATGACTATTTCACCAGAAATTCTACCTTTGACATCTATTTACCGATCCCGTCCAGTGAGTTAGTAAAGGAATCTATATTATATTCTGCAAAAAAACTATACAACCATCTCCCTCTACAACTTAAATCTGCAACATCTTTCCCCAAGTTCCGTAAAATGACAAAAGCCTATTTATCTGAAAGACCATATATTATTCAATAGCCGAGTTTCTTAACCAATAACTAAGAAATTACAGTATTCTTATATATAAGTAAAATCTTAATCTATATTTGAGTGTCATATGGAGCAGCATAACTTATTAAATTACTTATTATGGTAGGGGAGCAAAGTATGCTAAATGTGCAGTCACTCGAGCGCTTTGGGGACCTACTGGGTTGTGAAGAGTAGGTCCTAAAACCAAAAAAAGTTAAGTAAAGTTTTCCATTTTAGTGGGCGCTTGCCATTTTTTAATTTAATTTTCCATTTCCAACAATCGTTTTTTCCGATTATAACGCCATCTATCCATAATTCAAAAAAATGTTTCGAATAAAAGTTACTTATTTTTACGTAAGAAATCCAAATCTGCAATAAAAAATGAGGGCTCCTATTTAAGATTATAAAGTAACCCCCCACCCCACCTCCGTGGGGGTCGTATTTGGTGCCATTCGATAAATTTTTCAAAAATATTGAACAAGTGTATTTTACAGTTTTTCGATCTGATGTTTATTTCGCGAAATATCGCGGGATTCGTATTTAAAATATTAAATTTACCCCCCACCCCCCTCCAAGGGAAGTCGTGTTTGGTATCATTCGATACATTTTTAAAAAATATTGAGCACATATTTTCTAGTTTTTCGATCTGTCATTCATTTCGCGAAATATTCGCTTTTTTCTTGTGAAACTTTGCGACTCACCCATTTCCTTACGCCCGGCTCAAATCGTCAGATTTTTTAAATATACACTATTTTGCATGTACTTAACTTACCTTATCTTAATCTGACAATTTCGAGTTTTTTTAAGGACAGATTTTTTTGAAGGGCCCCCCTTAACGAACTCCCCTGTGTTAAGAGCCACTATATGGTAGAGGTACATCTGCAGGGTACCAGGTTTCTCCCCATATGATAATCTGACGCGCTCGAGTAACTGCAAAAATCCCCGCTTGGGCTCCCCTACCATTAAGTTTCTTAAAGTAGATTACGCAATTTGAAAAAAATTTTTTTTAATTTTGCAATAGATTGTTATTGATTTTTATTTCACTTTATTATGTTTTATTTATATTGACGATTTGTATAATTTTAAGAAATAGTATTTGTTATTGTTTTTATTTACGATTCTTGTAAGCTTTGTCTATAAAATTTTTAAATTTTTCATGACAATAAAGCATATTTCTATTCTATTCTATTCTATTCTATTCTATTCTATTCTATTCTATTCTATTCTATTCTATTCTATTCTATTCTATTCTATTCTATTCTATTCTATTCTATTCTATTCTATTCTATTCTATTCTATTCTATTCTATTCTATTCTATTCTATTCTATTCTATTCTATTCTATTTCCTCATTCCGTATTCTGTCCATTTTGCTCATACCTAGTATTCTTTTCAGATACTTCATTGAAATGGTTTTTTTAATCCAATTTAGTGAGCGTCCAGCATTCACATCTAAACGTTAAGATAGGTACAAAAACTGTGTTGTAGATGGTTATCTTGGATTTTTGAGATATTTCTTTTTTCAATAGAAGTGTGCTCTTAATTGCATGGTATATTCGGGCTGCGTGTACTATTCTAGTGTTTATTCCAGTTTCCAGAGTACCCCTATACTCTAGTTGAACTAGAGTCCAGATCTTTGTCCAAATGCTTTAACACTATTTAGAAAGTCGGGGGGGGGGGGGGGTGGGGGGTTTGAAGTTATTGTAGTTTTTTTATTCGAGGCAATAATAATTTTATATTTTTTGACATTTAATATTATGATACACAGCCTTATTTAACACAAAAAAATATTGTTGACTAAATTTATTAAATGGTTTTTCTAACAAATTTAGCATAAAAGTCTGAAGGGGTCACATTGGCCCTGTGTAAGTTATTATCGTTTTCTCGGAAATTCGACGTGCCTTTCTTTCAAATTCCTGTCGGATGGGTCAAGTTATATTTATGTATGTTTGTTGTTTATTTATTATAAATGGTTACCCTTACACTGGTACTGATCATATAGGCAATAAAGATACAATTGTTGTTGAACACGTTGTTTTGCGGATAATGAAAAATCAACTGGGAAAAGGCAAAATTTTTGCGATAGATAACTACTTCACTAGGGATGGCGGTTTTTGACAAAACACCGGATTTCAGTTATACCGTTTTTTTTTTGCTCACGGTTTAACCTAGCGGTTATAACCGGCCAAGAGAAACCGGTTTTTCCAAAAACGGTTTCCGGTTTTTTTAATCCAATAGGTTACAATGTTACATTTACAATGCACTGTAGTTTGCGATACTCCACTCGACTCAATACTCGATATCATATGATCAAAATTAGTACTATCGAAAGAACATCAATATCAATATAAATAAAACACAATTTTTAATAAAACCATTTTATTGTATCAATTATTATATTTAATTTTTATTTTATTATTATTATATATTTATTGATTATTATTAAATATAATATAGCGTAAGAATAATATATACATATTGCAATAATATAAAATTTAACCCAACCATTTCAACTTATAAAAAAATTCCCAGACTTTTTCAAATGGGATTTAAAAAAAATAATATCAACATAAATGTTTTACTGAAAAGTAAATTGGATAATGCAATTTATCTTTTATTTTTACTACCATCAAAAAAAATTTATCATATATTTTTAACACGTTTGTATATTTGTATAATAGGAACATTTTAACTCATTTAATACTTCCTGTATGGGTGTATCGTTTTGAAAACGTAGGGAAATCCTTGGAGATTCGTATTCGTAATCGGTAATTCGATATTCATAGTCAGAACATTATTTTTGGTAATCAGAAAAAGTCATTCACCCACTTTCAATGTCAAGAGTCACGTGTGAAAAATAGATGATGTTTAAGTCTACTTCAACCAGATCACTTCTTATGTAAATATTATGATTACAAATACATTTTCAACGAAATATTATAATATAACTTAATTGTTTCTAGCTGATGTGAGTTTCCACTTTCAGTTTGCTTCTGAATTTATAAAATAAAATTGGAATTATGGTTATGTTTGGAATAATTACTTGAGAATAATAATTATGATTGGGATCCAAAATAATACCTAACCTAATCCTAATCACCGTAAAAACCTAATAACCGGTTTTTACTTTAAAAAGAAAAACCGGTTATAACCGGGACAAAAAACAACCGTTAAGACCGATTATTGCGAAGTAAAAAACAGGTTTTAAGTTAAAACCGGCAGGTTTTTCCCATCCCTATACTACACTTCGTTGAAATTGGCCAAGACATTGCAAAATAAATTAACAAGTCTTGTGGGTACTTTTAATCGCAACAGAAAGGAAGGTTTTCTAAGCGTAAAGTGTGAAAATAGAGAATTGTATATATTACTCTTATATTCCAGAGCGACAAAAGATAACACTTACTGAATACCAATAAAAGAGTGATAAAAATGTGATTTTGTTGAGCTCATTACATCAATCAGTGGATGTTGCTATCTGTGGAAAAAACTTCCTGAAATAGTATATTTTTATAAACAAACCATATATGGTGTTGGCGTAGAGTGTAGAGGAACAAATGGCGCGTCTTTATGCTACGAAAGTTGTTACAAGACAATGGTCTATGCACTTGTTTTACTATACTCTTGACTTAGAAGCAATAAATGCATAGATTATTTATAAAGAAGTAGATGAACGTAGACTCAGTTTTCGTAAGTTTAATATTTTGCAAACTGCAAACTGTATAGTGTTCCAAATGTTTTTGATAGGCAGCGAACGTGTTAAACAATGAAACTAAAAAATCAAATCAAATTCTATCGTCTAGAGTTGATATAATTTCTTTTAAACTGAATTTTTATTGATTTAAGAACTTGAACAAAATTATCCCTTCAGGCTTTCTAGGTAGGTATGCTAACCCAGACTTTCTAGTGTTAAAATGATACTTATAGTAAAAGATAAAGTTTTTCAATCCTAAAAGCAACATTAATAATATTGAAAATATTAAACTTATTACTAAAAGATTTTTAAATTGAAAAACTTATTGGTACATTTACCTGGTGACACCTCCAAGGCTTCTACAATTTGCAAGCCAAATGGATGCTGCAGTGAAGACAAAGGGAAGGAATTCTACACTATGCAATTCACATCCCCCGTCTGCAGCTTGGTAAATTTCCAACGGAAAATGCACCTAGTTACTCTACGAAGTAATACGAATATAAAATAATATAATATAAATAAGAATCGAAAATCGCGATTCAGAGAGCTGGATTGCACTCCGTATTCTAATTGAAAAGTAAGATTGTTTTGCCTTCGCATTGCAACTGAATAATAAAAATGATATACATTTTTATTTTTTTATTTGATACTTATAGTATTTTTGTTAAAAAAATTTCTTGGACAGGGAAAAAACTCCACCAAAATCATTGGCATATGCACAGCGTACGTACGCGGTATAGCCCTCTGTTATAAAAATATTTGCCACCCTTGTTATAAAGGGTTAATATTTTTAATAATAATTGTTAATCAAAAATGAATAACCATTTTCAATTTCGTTGCAACACGGAACTACAGCCGCATCATTATTCCAGTTCAATCAGAGAGTGCAGCAAGCACCTCTAGCGGTTTCGAAACTTATTAGTCTCTCATCAGGAGGCACATATGCTGCACTCTCTGGCCCAACTACGACAAACCCCGGCCTGCAGTCAAGGATTGCAACGAACGAAATGGCAGGGATGCCCTAGCCAAAACTGCTAGCAAAAGACTAAGTTTTAAATCTAGTAACACATAAAACAACACCAAAAAATATTATTATATATCCTACCAGATTGAAAACAATGGGAAACTTCTCTGGTAACACCTCCAAGGCTTCTACAATTTGCAATTCATAACGGATGCTGAGACTAAGGAAGATGAGGGAATTTGACAATTTATAATTCACGTCCCATCTGCTCACCGCGGTAAAGTTCCAGCGGTAAAGGAACTTTAATGCGGTGAGCAGATGGAACGTGCATTATAAATTGAGGCGCTCAGAGTAACAGTGGCCTAACCCACATCACACAATTTTACCAAAACGTTTTTACTACATTAAAGTTATGCATTAATTAAGTATTTTCAGATGCAGATTGGCTCAAGCAACTATTGGTTGATCTACTCTGCATCTAAAAATGTTTAAATGAGGGATAACTTTAATGTAATTAAAGCGTTTTGGTAAAATTGTAGGATGTGGGTTAGGCCACTGTTGCTCTGAGCGCCTCAATTGTAAAATTCCCTCATCTTCCTTAGTCTCAGCATCCGTTATTGCTTGCAAATTGTAGAATTGTAGAAGCCTCGGAGGTGTTTTAAAATATTTCCTTAAAGGATCATTACCGCGGTGAGCAGATGGGACGTGAATTATAAATTTTAAAATTCGCTCATCTTCCTTAGTCTCAGCATCCGTTATGGCTTGCAAATTGTAAAAGCCTCGGAGGTGTTACCAGAGAAGGTTACCATTGTTTTCAATCTGGTAGGATATAGAGTAACATTTTTTGGTGTTGTTTTATGTGCTATTAGATTGAAAATTTAGTCTAATTTAACTCTCTCATACGTATTTAAGAAATATTGATAGTCAGCAGTTTAAGAATTCGAATAAAATTAAAATCTACTCAACTTCTTTTCTTATAATAAAAATACCGCTTAACATTCCTCATACCGAGTCACACACATACGAATAAAAGTGTAACTTTTAATCTAAACAAATCTATTTTTTTCAGTGTACACCGTAGCTAATTCTTCATGCTTCGTAGACCAGATATGATTTGAATCTTTAGTTATAATTTCCAAACATCTTTAAATAGAGTTGTAATGACAAAGTGTGTATAAATAAGCCAAAGAAACAACTAGAAAAAAATAATTATTCTTAAACTGCACATTAACGAGTTAAAACCGGAGGTCGTGCAATTCTATAAAAAACAAGGGCGGGACATATATTTGGTAAAAGTTAGTCCTACAAATTAAATTCTATTTAATTTGTAGGAAGTTTCAAATCTAAAAAAGAACATCCTCAAAAAGGAAGATGCAATCAAAATAATAATTGACACAAGGTTAACAACAATGATTGAATAATGAAAATCAGAGCCGAACACAAGACTGAATAGCTGCTTAAGAAATGAAGACTGTAAGAGAAGCTGCTTAAAAATAAATAAGAAAAATATTTTCAGAAGACCCGTGTCCATCAACGGACAAAAAATTGCTTGTAGGGGAGTGCATATAGATTTTCACTTCGGAAAAAATGAAACAAGATACAACGTTTTGTAATTTCATTAAGAAATGTTTAATAAAAAACATATTAAAAGTTCTACTAGAGGAGTGGGTGCTTCATTTTTTATTAAACAAATGAACGGCCAAATGAGATATTTTTTAAATAACCGCGAAAATATAAATTTTAGAAAAAACTAACTTTATCATTGAAAAATTCAGAAAATTTTACAAAAAAAAGTTCAGAAAATTTTACAAAAAAGAAAATTTATATAAAGATTTTTCTATGGGCATAAGTACGGTGTGGGCGGAGAGTGAGACTTACATAAATTTTGTTTATACATGATTTAAAAATGTGTAACTAATACAATTTTACTTATAGAACTCTCAAATTTGCACAACTTACCTTTCAAACATCTTACTAAATGATGTTTTATTAAAAAAAAAATCTCAAAAATTTAATTCAAATGATACGACGTCTCAAAAATGTAATTGTTGAAAACTTCATACTTTTACAGAAATACTACCATTTTAAGAGAATATTACTCAAGTTCGAACAAATTTATTACAATTTTATAGATGTTTTTTTAAGCTTAGAATGCTGTGTTTAAAATGCACTAAATCATTTTACTTCAGAACTAAAAACTTTATTTTTGAGAAAATTAAGAAACATAAAAAAATGTAATACAAAAACCGAAAATTACCTGCTAAATAATGTTTATATTTTATAAAGTGATCAAAACTTTTTTCTGTAATACTTACCTAAAATACATTTAATAATAAGCTTCAACAATAATAAATGTTCAACAAAAAAATTATTTTTAATTATACAGTATGTTGACGTAAATTGGAACGTATTGATAACTTTTTTATTATCAGTTTTACGAAAAAATGTTATTCTTTTTAAAATACTCTGCATCGTATAAAACCTAAGACGCAACCACGAGATATCAAATTTTATTAATTTTATACGAGGTATGTCAAAAAATATGAATTTCATTCAAGAGTAAAGTACCTCTAAGTTCGAAAATTGTTATTAAGAAAAGTTGAAATTGAAATATTGTGTACTATAAGGGCACTTAACTGTTAAGCGGAATTCATATTTTTTTACATACCTGGTATAAAATTGAAAAAGTTTGATATCTGATGGTTGTGTCTAATATTTCAGACCATGTAGAGCATTTTATAAGGATTAATTTTTTTTCGTACAATTGATAATAAAATAATTATCATAAATAATATAAAATGATGATGGGTATCGCGTAATTTGAGAAAAAATTGATTTTTTTTCAATTAGAAGGATGTAATTGTATATTAAAACATAGTTTTTAATTCGAAATAATTTTTCATAATAACAATTTTTATTATTCTGGAATATAAAGGTATTTTACTCTCTAACGAAATTCATATTTTTGACATACCTCGTATAAAATTGATAAAATTTGATATATGATGGTTCAGTTTTAGATTTTAGGCTTTGCAGAGCATTTTATGGAGAATACCTTTTTTTCGTAAAATTGATAATAAAAAAGTTTCCCATATGGTTTCCAGCTACGAAGACGTTAACTGTAAGAGGTATTGTATAAAAATTTTCGAATTGTAATACCATATTATGCGTATTCAGCATAATCAAAAACAAAATAGAAACATATTTGATCAACGTAAAATGATGAATTCAATGATATTTTTAAAATGATTTATACAAAACAATTGTTATTGTTTAAATAATTAATAAACAATTAGCGGCAAAATCTATGAGTAGAACTTTTTACTATAACATGTGTATAAACTAACAAGAAAGTTTTAGAAAAATATAAACTTGTTTGAATTATTCCGAAACAATGCATGTTTTCGTTCTATCTTGACTACCCTATTAATGATGATTGCTACTGGAAATTAAAAATACTGTTTAATACAAAAAAATATAAAGATCTACTTAGTTTTTAAATTCTATGTACCGTAATTTGGGGTAACTTGAGACACTTTTTAACTTAAACCTGAAGTTTATTACATACCGAGAAAAAATTAATGTTCAAAAACTATTTGAAAACATTAGTGGCATAGGTAACTATGATATGTTTATAGAATATTTCTGTTTATTTTGTCGTAAGTAGTTTTTTCAATTTTTTTTATGTCTGTCTCAAGTTACACACTAGAATGGGGTAACTTGAGACAGCCGTATAAATTCAACAAGTGACTCAAATTACGCCTTGATAGAGTAACTTGGGACACCGAAAATATAATTATAAAGTGTTATGTTAAATTGAGACATTCAGAATATTTTTTTGGGTTAATAAAAAAGACAGAGAGCTCAAAACTTTTATTTAAAAACAATTAATTACAGCAATTTTAGTTCGGGTACTGAAAAAATACCTCTATTATTTAGGGCTTTAGGCGGTTTAATACCACCTACAATGTCCTGCCAGCAATAATACAGTTCATCCTTAGGTTTGGGCCATTTCCAGTTTTCCCGTAAAGTCTTTGTCATTGCACTTATTATTGCGCCTTTACTGTCAATCTTTTCAATTACCCCAGGATAAAAATTTGAGTCGTAACTAACTATGACAAAGCATCCAACTTGTTTAGTTATTGCCGTTATTGGCTGCAGAGGATGTTTTTCTTGATGAGAGTAAATATTATCCTGGTCATTAGTCTCTTCAGTAATATTGTCTTCAATAACGTCAACCTGTTTTGCTTGAAATGAATCCCAGTCATCATCTGAACTGTCGTCAAATACAACCTCATTGCAACTGTCTTCGTCACTTTCACTAGACATAATTACTTTACTTGTCTTTTGCCTTTTCTTACTGGATGATGGTTTTTCTTTATTTTTTTCCATTAATTGGCTTCTTTTCTTTTTTTCTGGCTTTGGTTTGTCTTCCAAAATTACTATATCCTCTTCACAGATCCCTCTACCAGCAGGAACATTCAATTTCTTTTTCTTTTGTTTTTTTAAACCATCTGTCTCTTTCCTTCTACATTCTTCTAAATATTCTTGAAATGTAGTTACCCAGGCAACGGTATTCTCACTTTCTTTGCCATCCTCTACTGCCTGTTTACTTGGAAGCCTCTTCAAGACCTCTCCTCGATTTAGTGGAATTAATCCTGCTCCTTTAAATCCACTTATTACGTTTTGTGAAAGATTTTTCTCTCCCATTGCCTCCAGACATTTTTTTAATAAACGAGGAAATGTATCTTTTGGCACAGTTCCACGATTTTTTGTTTTCCAAGAATCTAAAGTTTCACGCCACTTAATTTTAAGTGGGCGGAAAAATGCGACATCTAACGGCTGAGTAAGTCCAGTGCTATTTGGGGGAAGTAGGATGAAGATTATGTTGTTTTTTTTACATTCCTCTATTATATATGGGGATATATGGCTCGCCAAATTATCCCCAATCATTACTTTTTTCTCTTCTTTATCTTGCTTCGAGAAATAAGGCAAGGCAATTTTTCGAAACCAATCTTCGAATATCTCCAAAGTGAACCACCCACTCTTACTTCTATTATAAACTGTCCCCTTAGGGCCATGTTCGGTCCAGGTATTATAGATTCTCAGCTTTGTATGTTACATATGGAGGGAGAAGTGTCCCATCTCCGGCAGCGGCAAACATTACAGACGTACTTGACTTAGAAAAATCAATAATCCTTTCAGGATGTCGACACCCTCTTCTAACAACAACTTTTTTACGACCAGGATCGTCTGTCATATTTGTTTCATCATAATTAATGACAGAATGAGAAAGAACTCCCTCCATTGACTGATTTAACTCATCAAAGTAAATATTTATGGCGTTATGGTCGACTTTGGCTCGAGATCTCTTTATGTTTTGGCACATTTTATTACTCAAAGTGTTCTGGTGACGCTTCAAGAAAGACATGACAAAATCTCTACCTGGCATGTTGTTTTTAAATCTATGTTCATTTCTTCCAGAACGGTCGAGAAATGCTTTGACAATGAGTCTAATATCGTATAGTGTGAGAGGAAAGACCCAATCCCCAGCTGAACATAGACACATTACTAAAGCATTTTGGTCAACTTCATTTAAAACAAAGGGTCTACCGACCTTTCCTGTGTTCTTTCCATTTATTGCTCTATTTATAGAACATCGTGGTATTCCAAATTTTTCTTCGGCTTTCCTCAAAGAAATCCCGGACCTAACAGCTTCCACTGCTTTATGAAGTTGCTCCTCCGAGAAATTTCGGTATTTTCTAGATCCCAAAATTCTTTTTTGGGTTCGAACCATACATGAGCCTGAAACAATAATGAAAAAATGGTAAGTAGATAGGTAAGTAGGTAGGTAGGTAAGTAGGTAGGTTAGAAACTAGTTTTTACAGTATCTAATTTGTGGTGGGGTAACTTGAGACAGTTGTCTCAAGTTGACCAACCAAGGTCAGGCTGAGAATTAATATTTTATAGCAGCCATAAACTTCGCAACGTCGCAATGAAATTTACGGCACACCAATATTAATATTAGAGGTTATGTTTTCTATAACAATTGCTTGTTTTCGGATATTAGTCATAGACTTATTATATAAGTTATGTACTATATGAAATTTGGCAGTTTTAAAGTTGACGTTTATTAAAAAATTATCAACTTACCTTAGATAAGACAAAAGAATTGAATTACTAACGGTCAACAACCACACGTTTGCTACCTTTTGCTATCAAAACAACACTAACAATGTTAACCGGGATGCCAAATCGACGAAAAATAATAGTGTCTCCAAATTGTCTCAAGTAACCCCATCGTCTCAAGTTACCCCGAATTACGGTAGCTTAGTCTTATGTCATTATAGTTCATGTATTGTTTAATTCGGATTTAAACATTATTTGTAGCGGCTTAAAAATTTTGAAAATACTTTGTATGTATTTGTAACTACAATCAAGTTTAAGTTTTATATTTCGACTAATTCTCGACTATCGTTGCCATTTATGGTTCGTGTCAATGGGACATTAAAATTTAAACTCAAAAGGAATAAATGTTTGAGGCTGTGTCTTGGTTATTTAAAATCTACTTCTATTAATATTATTGAAATTGAAGCTAAGGAAGCACCACAAATACTACTCAGACAGTTTTGTATACAAAAGTTTGTAGTTAGATCTATCTTAAAAAACATCAGCCACTTAAAAAATATTCGCAACATGAATATTGAATATATTAGATTTAAGTAACAAGTAATGGCGTAATACAAAAACTCGCATATACATAAGTTGAAAAAGACTAAGTTTTCAATCTAATAGCACATAAAACAATACCAAAAATATTACTCTACATCCCACCATATTGAAAACAATGGGAACCTTCCCTGGTTACACCTCCGAGGCTTCTAAAATTTGCAAGCCATAACGGATGCTGAGACTAAAGAAGATGAGGGAATTTTACAATGTGTAATTCACGTAACATCTGCTCAGCGCGGTAAAGTTCCAACGAGAATGGTTCCCTGTATACTCCAATCAGAGTAAACATGTAAATCAAAAATGAATAACCATTTTCAATTTCGTTGCAACACGAAACTACAGCCGCATTATATTCTAGTTTAATCAGAGAGTGCAGCAAGCACCTCTACAGGTTTCGAAACCTATTAGTCTCTCATCAGGAGGCACATTGTCCTGGTTGTGTGAGAGTGAGCAGCATAAGTGCCTCCTGATGAGAGACTAATAAGTTTCGAAACTGCACTCTCTGATTGAACTAGAATATAATGCGGCTGTAGTTAAGATATTCGTATTATAGTAAATAAAATCAAATTTAACGTGAAGTAAAACACGCCCTGGTGTAATTGGTATATTTTAATAAAAATTTAATTTTTTTTAAATTCCTAAATATTACGTTCAGAACGTTTTCGGACTTATCAGTCCATCATCATTGAACCTAAAAGTAAGTAATCCCACTTAGTAAAATTGAAAAGGGTGAAATTTTGACAGTTAAAAAATTAAAAAATATGGTTAAGATTACTTACCCCCTGTCCTTGCTAAATAGCCACAATGCCAAACACTGGTTAAGTTGTATGTTCAAACTACATAGTAAAAATTATAAAAGAACTTGGCCTAAATTGGATGCCAATGAATTACTTCCAGCAACATGATGCTCTACTGAATTGAATTAAAAATTTTTTTAGGATTGGATCTTCATTGAACCACGTTTAGTAGAAATCATTGACAGACTAAACGTGGTTTAATGAAGATCTAATCAAAATTTTTTTTAATTTAATGCAGTAGAACATCATGTTGCTGGAAGTAATCCATTGGCATCCAATTTAGGCCAAATTCTTTTATAATTTTTACTATGTAGTTTGAACATACAACCTAACCTGTGTTTGGCATTGTGGCTATTTAGCAAGGAGAGGCAGTAAGTAATCTTAACCACATTTTTCAATTTTTTAACAGCCAAAATCTCACCCTTTCTAATTTTACTAAGTGGAATTATTTACTTTTAGGTTCACTGATGATGGACTGATAAGTCAGAAAAAATTCTGAACGTAATCCTTTTGGATTTTTTTTTAAATTTTATTAAATATACCAATTACACCAGGGAGTGTTTTACTTCACGTTAAATTTTATTTAACTAGATGGTATACAGCCAACCTTCGGGTATTATCCCGTTTTATTTAAATAAAATCTGGAAGTATCAAACGTAAAAATAGGTAAAGCTGGAGGGGATGATGACATAGACCCGGAAATGGTCAAGGACATGGGAGAAGAAGGGATAAACTGGTTGTTGAAAATATACAAAGAGGCATGGGAAAAGCAGCAAATCCCAAAAGACTGGCAAAGTAATCTTATAGTGCCAATATACAAAAAGGGAGAACACGTCAACTGCGAAAATTATAGAGCAATATGTTTATCATCGGTATGTTTTAAAATATACACGAAAATAGTAGAGAAGAGGCTAAGACAAGAGGTAGAAAAAGAACTGGGAGAAGAACAAGCAGCGTTTAGACCAGAAAGACAGACAAACGATAACATTTACATCATTAGAAATATAATAGAAAGAAGTATTGACTCGGGGGGAAAGCTCATTCTAGCATTCATAGATCTAAGGGCAGCATTCGACTCTATAGAAAGACAAATTATATGGAAATGCTTGCAGAACATGAAAGTACCAAGTACACTGATAAAAATAATTGAAAATATATGCGGAGTAGTAAAAGGACGTGTACAGATAGCAGGAGAAAGATCTGAAGAATTCAATTGGGAAAGAGGTATCAAGCAAGGAGACAGTCTTAGTCCGCTACTATTCATAATAGTCATGAATGAATTGACTAGAAATACTGGAGAAAGAACGAACCAAATACAGACAACAATAGGATACCAAAGATTACAGCCAATAAAAATAGAAGCCCTATTGTATGCGGATGACATAGTCCTTATAGCAGATTCCGTGACAAAAATGCAAAAACTCATAAATATATGGACAGAAGAAATAGAGAAATTAAAAATGGAAATAAACATCGAGAAAAGTAAAATAATGGTCATCGGCGAAAAGGAAGAAAATGAAGTAATTATAAAATGCAAAAATACTCAACTGGAAATAGTTACAGCATATGATTATCTTGGAAGTATTATTACCAATGATGGGAAAATAGACCTCGAAATAACAAACAGAACTAAAAAATCAAATAAACTGTACTACGCACTAGCGCCAATTCTGAGGAAAAAAGAATTGTCCCACGAAACAAAAATTAAAATATATAATACGATTGTGATACCGACGATACTGTATACAAGCGAAAATTGGACTTTACAGAAAAAGCATAATAGTAGGATAAATGCAATTATTGAGATGAGACATTTACGTGCTATAGCCGGAAAGACCAAATGGGATAGAATAAGAAATGAGACAATAAGAGGGATAACTAAACAGGAACCAATAATGAATAAAATAATAAAGAGGCAATTAAACTGGTATGGACATCTGATGAGAATGAAACCTAGTAGACTAGCAAGTAAAATTCACGAAACAAGGAATATTACAAAAAAAAGGCAGGCCGAAGAAAAAATGGATACAGCAAATAGTAGAAGCAGGAAAAATCAAACAGAAAACGCTAGAAGAAATGAAACTAGTAGCACAGGACCGAAAAGAATGGAAGAGATGGGTGAATATGTAGCTAAATTAAACCCAAATCCGACACCTGAAAGGGTATAAGGAAGGGGAGAAAGAAAGAAGAAAGAGAAATAAAATCACTTACCATAAAATTTCAAACTCCAATATAAAATTAGCTGTGAAAAAAAAACTGTTTGTGTAATATAAAAAACTTCAAAATGCAAAAATTCGAAAAAAAAACAGCAAAAAATTCAACAGACTGACAGCCTCAAAAGTAAACAAACCAAAAAGGTCACAAATGTACTTAAAATGTGAAAACATTCCTAAGCGTCTTTTTTGTACCTATCTCTTTTCAATATACTGAAACTAGAGCGTTCTTAAAAATAACACGTGTTTTTACTTAATAACATGCGGTAGCTGGTTTTGTCTTTAGGTTCATGCGTGGAAGAGAATGATGCTAGATAAAAAGTATGTATTTTATCTCGCCAGGTAATAATGACGCACGGGTAAAGAACCCTCCACTAAAGTGTATATAACCAAACTGCAACGGGAATAAATGTTAGAAATTACCAACCACTAATTACTATTGAGGGAAGGTTTAAGTATTGGTCGAATACATTATTTTATAGAAACAATAAACAGAACAAGATCAACTCACGTCCTCAACTCAGAATACAAACACAGTTTAGCATAATACTAACAAGCTCATTGCTTCTATGGTAACATGGAATACGTACAGCAGCTGATATTGGAGGATGGACAGTGCTCTAAGTATTCCATTCCAATAAGGTATCAAAATTTAATTTACTTATTTAAATAGTTATTTACCGGTCAAATTAAATACAACTATTTTTCCAAAAAAATTAGACGTTAAAATGTCTCTACGACTATTATAACGTTCCGTAAAAGATCATAAATAGGCCTAAAAAAAGAAAAATAAAGAAAAGGAAATAAGCCAACTAGTCCATTGAAATGTTACATATTTATGGTTGCATTTCTTAGAGGAGTCAATTTTATTTTTTTAATGTGTAGGGGTATTCAGTAGAAGCTTAAGTTTAAGTTTTTGGGGTCGCCACTCTTGTCCCCCGGCCGCCATCTTGGAAAAGGGTTGTTTAAAAAAGTTATTTAATTTTATTTATCTAGGTTTTACAGCGCTCCAAACTTGACCAGGTTCTCGAATTCTCATAGGAATACGATAAAAACAAAACCTTAGGCTTAGATACTTTTCTATCTATATATTTATTTATTATAATTTTAACATTCCTATGCTACTATCAAGCTATTTTTGACCCTCTTCCCCGCCACCTATGAGGTAGAATCTGGAGGAGCGTTTTTTGTGTGGTATCCCCAATAGGCTAATCCACGGACAATTTCTAGACAAAATAATATTATATATTATTATATTTTGAAAAAGATCTATCATAGTTATTATTTTTTCATTTTTTTCGATGGTCCAGGCTGCCAGTCAAGATCTGAATCAATATCCGAGGTGAATTTTTGTGGTATAATGAGAGTTAGAGTGGCGTCATTGTCGGTAATTCATCTTCCAATTCATTTTCTTTAATAATTAATGTTTATAATAATATGTCCACGATGTTGCTGCAACTTTCACCACCAAAATGGAGGCACATTGCTGAACATTTGAGGTCTGCTTTTGGCAACCACATGCATTTCCAATTTCCATTGCATCAGAAAAAATTAATTTAATAAGCTCAGGGTACAGGAGGCTTGGAAGTTTCGATTGGTATCCAAAATTTTCCATGATTTTTGCAGCCCCAATCTTCTGGATCACAATGTTTACCGAGCCATGACTGAATCTAGTGATTCACTCGGAGTCTGTAGAATCGGGCTGCATCTTGTATTGGAGGAAATGAGAAGAGATTAAATGCATTTTTTGTCACTGTTTTAGCGAATCGTTTGTATCACAGGGTTTCCAGAGAATTGTCTTTATTTCCGCCATATAAAGAGACGAAAAACGTTTGCCCAAAACAGTAAGTAAAGATGGCTCGACTTTCCCACTGACAGATAATTAAAATAATTAAAAGAAACCTCCCCAGAGGTTTCTTACAAATAAAATAACCACCACTTATAATGCGCGCTTACAAAAAAACACGAAATGGTAATAACAAAAATATAAATTTTACCCACAAGGCTCTCGAAAGTATTATCTATAAAACTCAAAATACTTTTCACAATTTTTAATACGACTTCACGTGGCCAAATAGGTAGCACAACTGTGAGAATAAGTTAAGTAAAGGGGAACTGACTGCTGTGCCACCCAGGATAAATTATAATAATAAAATTAATAGCAGGCAGATATTCAGTCCGGTATGGAGGAATCATGACGTAACTGCAAATTTTCTCAATCCCTGTTTATTGCGAATTAACTTCTAAAATATTATGTACAGATGATACAAAAACGACCGAACTGTAAGAATGTACTGAGCCACTATAGGGTAGTTGCGTAGTTACTGAAATACCCGCTACGTAAGACCTTGTTTAAGATGCATAATGACGCAACTGTAGATAGGGTTTAAAATGGGGCGATTAAATTAAGATAATGAAATTCGAACCAATATCGATGAAAATAAAAGCCATCGTTGTCAAAAAACAATTTATTCGGCATTTCAAATATTCAAAAATCGTTTTTTGCTCTTCTGAAGAATTTTGCATTTTGAAATTGCGTCATTCACCATCTGGACCGACGAATTTGTCCTCAAACAACTTCTTGTGCCTTTTCCATATATGCTTAGTGTTCTAAGTTTTATAGTGAAGAGAAAGGTCAAAAATATATTGATAATAGCTTAGGAATGTTAAAATCATAATCAATTGTATGAATAAAAAATATATAGATAGAAAAGTAAGCCTAACGTTTTGTTTTTATTGTATCCCTATGAGCATTCGAGAATCTGGTCAAGCTTGAAGCGCTGTAAAACCTAGATAAATAAATAGAATTAAACAACTTTATAGTGAAAAATTTTCGCTAAAAAAACCCTCTACAAAATGGATAAAATGTTATTTTATTGTAAAATGAACTTAAAAAAAGTTATAACCTCCAAAAGGAAACTTGTTAAATTTTTTTTACATATTTTTGTTTATATCTTTTTTGTTGGTCACTTGAGGATAAAAAGTAATAGAAATAAAATTGTAGAAAATTTAATTTGCTATATTTTATGTGTTATTAGATTTTCCGTAGGTTTGGTAGTTTACGAGATATAGCGTGAAACTCCTTTGCACCCCTTTTCCAAGATGGCGGCCGGGTGACAAGGGTGGCGATTCCAAAAACTTGAACTTAAGCTCCTACTGATCTTCTCTACACAATAAAATAATAAAATTGACTTCTCTAACAAATGCAAGGTACGACCTAAAAAATGTAACATTTCAATGGACTAAACACCATTTTTAAAAAAAGTTTAATATTTATGAACGAAATATTTTAGAAAATATGATTTTCTTATAAGATCTTTTAAGGCTTTAAGATTTTCTTATAAAGATTATGATGCAAACTTCTTCATCTAATACTCATTCATACCTTCTCTAAAAATATTGTATTTTTTTTATGTTATGTGTTGATCTCTTTCACTTGGATGTTAATAGCTATTTGTATAACAAGGGAGGAAAGTGCTACTTCCTCCCGAGAATGAAGTTTACTGCCCGACGCGTAGCGGAGGGCAGTAATCATTCAAGGGAGGAAAAGGCAATTTACTCCAATGTTATACAGTAAAACATGTCAGTAACGGCCACTAAAAATGAAAGAACTATTGGCCGATATAGAAAGGTGGCCGCTATTGCCCATTTTTGTAGACTACATATAATTGGTTTGGGAAATTTTTAAACTCGCCGTTAGGACAGGTGGCCGATGTTGGCAGGTGGCCGTTAACACAGGTTTTACTGTACATGTGATTTTTCCACCTTCCTCAAATAACAAGTAATTTTTTCATTTTTACTTAATTTATTTATGTAACTAACCAACAAAATTTATTAGAACTAATACTAACAACTAGGTACAATATAACTGTCAACTGTCAAATATAAGTCAAATTATTAATGTAAACATTGTTAAATCAAAATAACAATTTACTGCTTTTACCGTTCTGCAAAATACAGGGTGTATTATAAATAACCGTTAAAATGTATAGATACTTACGTAATAGAAAATAGATATTGTACAGGGCGTCAATAAGTTATATTTCATTCATGAAATATAACTTATTGACTCCCTGTACAATATCTATTTTCTATTACGTAAGTATCTATACATTTTAACATTTATTTAAAAACACTGTATTTTGCAGAATGGTAAAAAACAGTAAATTTTTATTCTGATTTAACAATGTTTACATTAATAATTTGACTTATATTTGACAGTTGACAGTTATATTGTACCTTCTTGTTAGTTTTAGTTCTAATAAATTTTGTTGGTTAGTTACATAAATAAATTAATTAAAAATGAAAAAATTACTTGTTATTTGAGGAAGGTGGAAAAACCATATGTATAACATGGGAGTAAACTGCCTTTTCCTCCCTTGAATGATTACTGCCCTCCGCTACGCGTCGGGCATTCCCGGGAGGAAAACTAGCACTTTTCTCCCTTGTTATACAAATAGCTATTTCCACCTACCTCTACCGAAAGTATACTTTTCCGGACCTGATTGTAGGGAGCAAAGTTGTACTTTTCCTCCCTAGGGAGGAAAAGTAAAAGTGACATCATAGTATTTCATTCATGAAATATAACTTATTGACGCCCTGTATAATATCTATTTTCTATTACGTAAATATCTATACATTTTAACGTTTATTTAAAAACACTCTGTATTTTGCAGAATGGTAAAAAACAGTAAATTATCATTCTGATTTAACAATGTTTACATTAATAATTTGACTTATATTTGACAGTTGACAGTTATATTGTACTTACTTGTTAGTTTTAGTTCTAATAAATTTTGTTGGTTAGTTTCATAGATAAATTAAATAAAAATGAAAAAATGACTTGTTATTTGAGGAAGGTGGAAAAACCATAATATGTATAACATGGGAGTAAAGTGTCTTTTCCTCCCTTGAATGATTACTGCCCTCCGCTACGCGTCGGGCAGTAAACTTCATTCTCGGGAGGAAAAGTAGCACTTTCCTCCCTTGTTATACAAATAGCTATTTCAAGACCCCCTTCAATGATTCTGATTTTAGGTTTATTAACTAATGATCTTGTCTCTACACTCCTAATCCCATTATCAGACTTGTACCCACATTGTTATTTCTGCACGTCTCTGCTCAGACGGTTTTAATTGTATTACGTTAGAAAACATTTATCTCAAACAGGTTAATTGACGTCTGGGCCGTAATCGTTTCTTCCCTTCGCTTTGAAAAACAATGCGACGAAACGATGCACTTGAGTTGTCGATAATTACAGTCACATTTGGAATCTCTGATGCGTTCGAAAACGGTGCTAATGATACTTTTGAACTTCAAAATTTCTGCTTTCGGATTGACGAATGCGATTCGACACCGGCTAAGGGATATCCGGCTTGACGGTGAGGCTTCTTAATCCGCAAACAAGATTACTAATAAGCCAAGTCTACAACGAATTATATGGTACAATAAATATTCCGAGAAATGAACAAGATTTGTTTCTGCAAATAAAATTAACCTCTTTTTATAAAAAAATTTATGTTGTTTATTTAATGGTACAATCTGGTTAAAGATCAATCAGGAACTTTTTATAGATCTAACTTACTATCTAATATAATCTAAGAATCACCCAGTGGGTATTCTGTCTAAATAGCCTTCTTCGGTCTATCTTTGGACACAGGCCTCTAGTGTTGCTCAAATGCAAGAGCAAGACCAAGACGAGACTTAGAGAGTCTTGGTCTTGGTCTTGCACCAATACACCTGGTCTTGTTCTTGGTCTTGGTATTGCACTCTCGGTCTTGTTCTTGGTCTTGGTCTTGCAGCAAGAGTCTTGCAAGTCTCGCAGTTACCCACTAGCATATTGCTATTTATTAGACGTTACTTTAGATGTTAGAACAACGTAACAGTATAGGTACATTTTTAGCTTGACTTAACATACAGGGTGAGGCAGATAACCTTCCTATTAGAAATATCTCAAGAACTAAAGACAACAGAGTCAAGAAAATTGGAATAAAGGGGTTTTAAAGAGTGATCTATTTAATTAAAATATTTTTATATATTTCCTACTTCAAGTTATAAAGTAAGTTGCTTATAACTTCGTTTTTTAAAATGGGTCACCCTGTATATTTTTACATTTCTGAATTCTCTTACATGTCTTCTTTCTAAAAGTATGAGGTTTTGTAATGTTATATAGGGTACCCAGTTTAAAAGATAATTACGTTTTCTTATTAATTTCGTAGCAAATTTGACACCCTGTAGAATTGTAGTTATTTGACTCAGAGTCACTCAACACACGATGGAAAGAGCAATTCTTGGCATATACTTAAGGACAGGAAAACAAACACACGGATAAGACACAAAACCAAAGTCACCGATGTGGTAAAAAAATCATTAAAATTGAAATGGGAATACGCTGGACATATAGCTAGGTGCGATCTAAACAAATGACACAGAACAATTCTAACCTGGAGACCATACCAACACAAGAGACCCAGAGGCAGACCTCCTATGAGATGGACAGACGATCTGAAACGAACTGCCCGGAAAAATTGGCTAAAAGTAGCGTACAACAAAAAACAATGGAAAGGAAGACTTGAAGAGGCTTATATTCGGATGTGGACGTGAATGGCTAGACGAAGAAGAAGAAGAAGAAAGAACTGCTTTAATTTGTGTTTAATTGTTAATCGCTCCGACAATGTTAACTACGTAGGAATTTTGATAGCTTAACCATTATTGGTAATTTTTAGGATCAGTCTAGATTAATATGTATCTATTTTCAAAAAATATTTGCGATTGAATATGTTTACGACCAACCTAATAAAATTTCACTTATTTTTGTTTCAATTAATATTTTTCTTGAATCACCAATAACTCACAAACTAAAACAGTTAGGTATAGGGAATGCTTAAGAAATAAAAAAGTACCATAACATATCATTTTATTACAATACTAAATTACAGAAGATACTCATTCCGGGTTTCGACCAACCCTTTATTCTCAAAATAAAAAATTTAGCTATACTAACAATTCTTAACAATAGTAGACTATATTAAAAATCATATGAACGTAAATAGAGTTTTGATGTCAAACTACTACAATTCTACAGGGTGTGATTATTGCTACGAAATTAAGAAAAAAAATATAATTCTCTTTTAAACTACCTTATATAACATTCCAAAACCTTATATTTTAACAACGAAGACATCGAGGAGAATTTAAGAATGTAAAAATATAGAGGGTTTTCCCATTAAAAAAAAAAAGAAGTTATAAGCAACATCCGGTATAATCGGAAGTAGGAAATAGATGAAAATACCTTCATTAAATAGATCACTCCTTAAAACCCCTTCGTTCCCATTTTCATGATTCTGTTGCCTTTGGTTGTCGAGATATTTCTAATAGGACATTTATCTGCCTCACCCTGTAGACATAGTAAAGACCAAAGAAATTAATAAATGTCTAAACAACTCACATCGGGTAAGGTTTGAACCCACGATCTAAACTATCCCTGCCCATACTCTCACTAACTGAGCTATCTACCATATCCCACGGGAGTCAGTCTGTTTATTTAAACATTTAAATTTAATAACCTTATAATATTACATATGTGCAAAAACTTGGTTAAAACACAAAATACCAAATAAATGACATAAACTTGACTGTATTAAAGAACATTCTCTGTCTATTTAGAAAGGAATTTTGACCCATTGATATAAAATTGCACACTCTGCAGAAAGTTTGCAAGTACGATGATTTTAGAATCCTACTAACTGATAAGGAAAAACAATTTAGTGTGTGTCGTATTATATTTTTTATCAACTTGGCGACATATCTTTAAAAAGTTCCAATAGGATATTACTGTCGGCGTCACAATACAGATTATTTTATGAAAGGGCAGCTATTCTCAAAATCTAGACTCTAGACAATTAACATACAATTATGTAATTTCAGAGCGAAGGCGTCCGTCGCCGTCGTCTGCTAGGAAAGCATGTATTACAAAATATTTTATTTTTACATTTTAATAATTTATTATGACCTCTGAGTACCTACGTGTCAAATAAATATGTCAAGTGTTCTTTTAATGAATATTTTGATTCGCTATGTATGTTTATTGTATTGTTCATAATCCGCACAAGTCCAATTGTCCAAATGTTTGTTACCTACATATCTTTTTGCGTCTCATAGTCTCTAAGCATATACCCGAACTACTTTATTCCCTAAAATGACACTCAATCCTAACTGCAAGACGCAAGATTCCCGCAGGCTTAGTCTTGTTCTTGCTCAGGTCTTGCACGGTCAGTCTTGGTCTTGGTCTTGTGTTATGGTCTATTTTCACGCAAAAGCCGACTGCAATTTGCAGCCGTATGTCAGTCAATATTTATAAACTTGCTGTGATCAGCTACCGTACTACAAGAAAATATGAAAATAAATAACTCTGAATTGGTCACTACTAGTTAGACAACCAACAGTACCCTTGATAACACAGCATAATTATCAAACAGTATTTTGGGTGGGATAGTCACTATCACAAGGGTCTGTCATTGACACCGACGCGAAAGGTTTTACTTTTTGGTTGGAGGTCAGGAAGTCAAGTTCACGTGCAAGTGTGAGGTCCTAGGTATACCTACCCAAATATATTAGTCTTCGCATGGCATAGGGTTCTGCCTAAGGTGAAGTCACAATGATTAGATACCAAGCTTAACAACTGAAGTTTGGCTATGTAAGTAAGGGAAAGCAGAAATCGAAAGGTAGGAGGATTTTTTTTACTTTGGAGTATTGGAGTTTCAACGCAGAAAATTCTACACAGTGATTATGTTAATATCGTGCGGTTAAGTGGACTGAAACATTATCACTTTTCGTTAATTTTAATGTTGTTCATACTTTAATAACATTTTCTATTTTGTTTTTCCTTTTCTTTTTTTTATATATAAATTCTAATATCAATGTGAGCCTATATAGATCTATAAGGAGCTTAATACCGTAACATGTATGAAAACAACCTTGGTTACATTTAAATATTTAATAATATTAACTTAAATAATTATGTATTATAAAATGTTTTTTTATGAGATTAGGATTTCTTTTAACTTCTGATATTTACCTATTTATCGGTTAGAAGTAAGTAATTTTACGTAGTGGTATCTGGGGAAAACCGATTGGCGCAACCGGGTTAACATTATAAAAGATATTTAGGCATTAGGTACTTAGGTACGACTCACGATATCGCCTTCTTCTGAGCTAAGCCGGAATACCACTGTTAAGGTCACCGTTCTTAGAATCCTATGATCAAAACTCAATTTTCAATTTTTTTTTTATTTTTTTATTTAACCAGCGCAGCGGTAGCAAAGACCGTAACAAGTGGCGCCCAAACGTGATTTTTTATACAGTGTGCACCATAACTTATGCATAGAATTTACCAAAATAATTTAATTTTATTCATATTTCATTTATTCATTTAGTATGTACCATTAATATATTCTAAATAATCCAGTATTATTTCTCACTATTTACATATCACAGTGATATTATCATATTTATATTGTATCGAGTCTTAATTTAAGAGTCTACACACTTAAATTAGTTGTTGTGGTGTCAAAATATTAGTTAGTAAGAATTCTTTAGTACGGTATTGTGCTTTATACATTTCCACTTAGAATTTGATTAATTTTGCTTGATAATCCAATTTTGACTTAAGTAACGACTTATATGGGTAATTATTTTAAATTTCCCTAAAAATTTTAACAGTTTTATGGGTTTACTAATTTTGCTTTTACTGCTGGTCCTTTATATTTTTTTGAAGGGGGTGAGGAAATATAAATAAATTTTCTCTTCTTTTTTTTTATTATTTTTTTATTGTTGTAAAGTGATTTGTGGCTCGGACTGTTTACCCAAAATGGATATTTATAGGTTACGTAGCGACGAGTTAACTTATGAACTCACAAGTAGAGGCTATGACATTGGAGATGGTAAGGTAGAGACTAAGCGCAATTTACTACGGAGTGCTATAAAAGCAGAGATTTTAGGAAGAATTAAACCCAGAACGGTGGAATTCGATCCCGTATCGGAATTAGGTATTTGTTCCGGTAAAATTCAGGAAATAGTAGGGGACTTAGAACAATTCGATATTAATAACGTTAGATCTGAATATGCTAGGATTAACACCAGGTTACTTCATGTTAGTAGAAGAGTGGAAAATATTTGTGCTCCTTTAGAGCTTAGAGATGAGAAACGGAACATGATGGATTTAATGAAGGACTTAGTAGTTAATTTAGAGACACTAGTTACAGGTGGTACATTAGAAGCTGTCGGTCAAGATGACCCTACGTCATCTTCCAGCTTATTGGATGCGAGTACAGACGAATTGGCAGACCTTTTACATAGATCATCGGCGATAGGAGAAACAGTATATGGTACAGAAACGAATAATCCTAATAAGTTAGCTTTAAATTATACCCAAAATTGTAATACGACTCCTTCAGCGACTTGGTCAGGAAATTGGATGCCCAAACGAACATTACAGGAATTTGACCCTCTTTTTAAAAATATTTCGTCTAGTTCAAAACCTAGTTTAAAAACTAATACAAATAATACTACTACAAGTTCAGCTCAGCAGGTTCCTAATATTAATAACGTTGTTGTTACAAGTAATGATTACGGTCACAATGCTGATAATGACTTTTTTAGACCTAGTATTAATATTCCTGGTCCGATAATTAATCCTTCGTTGGATAGTAACAATGTTTCTACAATGCCAGCTTTTAATAGATTTACTAATAGGACTATACCTAGTACTAATCATATTCTTGAATCAAATAATAATCAGTATCTTGGTACAAATAATATTCCTGGAAATTTTGGGAATACTCCCATTTCTTCAAACATTATTCCAAATAATACAAACCATGTTACTTTTGCGGAGGATATCGCTCAATCGTTAAGAACAAGCTACGCGGAGGTACCTAACATGCATAGGACAAATCCGGATTATAATTTTCCCAATAATAATTTAGTAAGTCAACATTCCGGTAGTAGCGGTAACAATTTTTATCCTACACCTTCTGGTAACGTTCCTTCAGATTTAAATAATTTTTCAGGCTTTGTTTCTCAACTAAATAATAATTATAATAATTTAGGGGGTAATACGACTCAGCCGAAAAATTTTTACACTCCTGATAATTATCCAAATCTTAACACAGCTTTCACTACTAACGTAGGTAATTCATCACATTTTGGACAAAATATTTCAAGGAATAATTTAGGTTATTCGACACATCCAAATGAGGTGTCCGATAAATGTATGGCTAAAAATTCAGAAATAAAGGTACCCGATAAATTTGTAGATGTGGGTAAATGGAAGTTAAGTTTTGACGCGACTTCTAGTGTAACAGACTTCCTTGATCGTCTTGAGGAAATGCGAATTTCGAGGAATATTTCTGAAACTCAAATGTTAAATAGTGTGTCGGAATTACTGAACGGCGACGTAAATATATGGTATCGTTTCGCCAGGAGCAAAATTTCGAGCTATAGAGAATTTCAACAAGTTTTGAGGAACACCTTCTTGCCTAGTAATTACGAGGAGAAAATTTTAGAGATTTTGAGACATCGTACCCAGGCTACGGGAGAAAACGTAGTTATCTATGTTGCATATATGGAAGGACTCTATAACAAATTGGCTACTAAACCAGACGAGATTTCGAGGGTCAGACACATTAAGAACCGTATGTTGCCATATATTCAATTAGGTTTGGCTGGAAAACCGGTTAATACCATAGATACCCTGATTTATGTCGGTAGAGAAATTGAGGAGGCACATGCAAATGCGCAGGAATATCGTACTCCACCTGTTAATCCTCGTAATTCTGTCGAACCAGGATTAGAGTATAGGCGACCGAACTTAAGGGTCTCTGCCATTAATAATTCAAGACGTTCCAACGGCGGATATTGCAATACGAATTCTCAAAGTGGTCCAGTAGGTCCTTCGTTTACGGGTACTACTTCAAATTCTGGAGCAGAGGTAAATGTCACAGCGTCAACTACCAATACTAGTCCATCTTCATCTGCAGATGTTAGTGCGGTTCCCACGACTTTAGTTACTAGGGGTAAATGTTACAACTGTGGTAAGATTGGTCATTTCCGAAGACAGTGTGCCCAGCCAGCACGTCCTTTCTGTTATCGATGTAAAGAGCCGAATGTGAAGATTACGAACTGTCCTAAGTGCTCGGGAAACGAGTTGGCAGGTTAGTAGGCAGTCACCCTGGTAGCCTGAGCAATTTTTCAGTGGCTAATGAGTTTAATTGTGTACAGGTAGCTACCCACTCGGTCGATCCTCCTTCTAGTGATCTTAGGGTAGTAGATTGTGTTGATAAGTCAGTGCAATCGGTTTGTTTATCAAAGTCCGTCGTCTCGACTCAGATGCGGTTGGTTTTGGATTATATATTTGCAAGTTTGCCAGACGACAATAGGCCTCATCTTATCGTAGATGTTTTAGGTGTAAAACTTAGAGCTTTGCTGGATACGGGAGCAAATTTAACAGTTTTTGGAAGTCCCGGTTGGGATATTTTAATGAATTTAGGTTGTAAACTTTCAGCTACAGAGATCAGGACTTGTCGTGTTGCCAATGAAGCAGCTTGCGAGGTAAGTGGTACGGTAGAAATACCATTTCAATTAGAAGGACGAATTAGGGTCTTAAAAGCGTATGTCATTCCCGACTTACCCCATCACTTGGTGTTAGGTATGGACTTTTGGTTGGCCATGGAAATAGTCCCAGATTTCAAGAACCAGAGTTGGTCTTTTAATGTTGAACAAGATGAGGGTGCGACTTCAAGTTTACAAGTATGTCCCATAGCTAGTGTTAAGCTCAGCAGGACGTTATCTGATGAGCAGTCAGCACGATTGAACAGGCTGGTCGATAATTACTTCGAGACCGTAGGGGGAAAATCATTAGGGAAAACTACTCTTATTGAGCATAAGATAGTTCTTACTAATTCAGAACCAATCAAAATACGTCCATATAGAGTTTCTCCAGCGATTCAACAAATGATCGATAAGGAAGTGAAGTCGATGCTTGAAGAAGATATTATTGAACCTTCTAAATCAGCGTTCTCTTTTCCGGTTGTCATGGTTCCGAAAAAAGAAAAAGGCTCGTATCGATTCTGTGTTGATTATAGGCAGCTGAATAAGGTTACGAAGAAGGACGCTTATCCCATTCCCTTTATTGCTGGAATACTTGATAAGTTAGGAAACGCCCGATACATAAGCTCTGTGGATGTCAAGAGCGCTTTCTTCCAAGTTCCTGTTGCCGCAGATTCTAAGGAGTATACAGCTTTTTCGGTACCTGGTCGTGGTCATTACCAATTCAAGCGTATGCCTTTCGGTTTATCTAATAGCCCCGCTACTTTTCAGCGACTAATGGATCGAGTGTTAGGCCCCGAATTAGAACCATATGCTTTCGTCTACTTAGATGACGTTATAATAGTCACGGACACATTTGACAGACATCTCGAAATTCTGGAAAAAGTTTTCAAACGGTTGTCAGGTGCTGGTCTGACCTTGGCTAAGGACAAGTGTACGTTTTGTCGGAAGGAGTTAAAATATTTAGGATATGTGGTAGACGATTTAGGTCTCCACTGTGATCAGGATAAGGTTAGGGCCATTCTGGAAATACCAACACCCAAAAACATAACAGAAATTCGTCGCCTAATAGGCACGGCCTCGTGGTATAGGAGGTTCATACCTCAGTTCTCGTCAGTAGTTGCACCGATTACGGGTTTGCTTCGAAAGAACAGAAAATGGAACTGGACCGAGGAATGTGAGGATTCCTTTCGTAAGATTAAGGACTGTTTAGTATCTGCTCCCATCCTAAGTTGTCCAAACTTCTCTAAGCCGTTTCAGCTTCAGACGGACGCCTCGGCGTATGGTATCGGAGCGGTTTTAAGTCAGCTGTCAGATGATGGCGAACACGTAATTGCATATGTGAGTAGGTCCTTGTCACATACCGAAAGAAATTACTCTACCGTTGAGAGAGAATGTTTGGCGATTGTGTGGTCCATAGAGAAACTGAGGGCATATTTGGAAGGTTATTCTTTTACCGTTGTTACAGACCATCATTCTTTGACGTGGTTATATAAATTACCACAACCAACTGGGCGACTAGCCAGGTGGATTCTGAGACTCCAACAATTTGATTTTAGGATTGTACATCGCAAGGGAGCTGAAAATGTCGTTCCAGACATGTTAAGTAGGGCCGTCCCGAGCATTGACGTTGTCGATTTAGTGCAGTCGCAAGATGATATTCCGGAGGTTAAGGATCCATGGTATGTCAAACAGAAGACGTTAGTGGAAGAATCTCCTTTAAAGTATCCGTTGTGGCGAGTGGCCGATGGTCGATTATATAAGTATGTGGCGAATCGTTATTCGAAACTTGTAGGATTCGAATACGATTGGAAGTTAGTGGTTCCAAGAGATAAACGGAAAGATATTCTTCGGAAACAGCATGACGATCCAACTTCTGGTCATACTGGTGTACATAAGACTTTTCATCGAATATCTTCAAAATTTTATTGGCCTAAAATGAAGAGTGATGTCGGCAAGTACGTAAGGAATTGTCATACTTGCATCGCTAGTAAACCCGAACAAAAGGCTCCAGCTGGTCAATTATGTGGAAGACCTGACGTATCGAAACCATGGGAATTAGTGTCGGTGGACATAGTAGGTCCATTTCCCAAATCAACCAATGGATATCTTTATATTTTGAGTGTACAGGATTACTTTACCAAATTCTGTATTTTCCAACCTATGCGTACGGCAAATTCGAAAACCATCTGCAAGATTTTGGAGGATCACGTATTCTTACTTTTTGGAGTGCCCCAGAAGCTGCTGACCGATAATGGGAAACAATTCGTTAGCAAGGAGTTTGTGGATTTTACAGGTTCATATGGTGTTGATCTTATACGCACTGCTAATTATCACCCGCAAGCTAACGCTTGTGAACGTCAGCATAGGACTTTAAAGACGATGCTGCGCTCCTATGTAGCAGACAACCACCGTCAGTGGGATCAGTACCTGCAAAAGGTAGCGTGTGCTATTCGCACTTCCATCAGCGAGACTACGAAGGTAACTCCTTTTCTGGCAAATTTTGGCAGGGAAATAATTGTTAATGGTAAAGATCATTCACAAGGCGTTTCTAACGAGTCCGTGGTTGCAGAACCTGCGAACCGACCTAATGAATTGTCAAAGTTATTTAAAGATATTCGCCAGCGGCTGGATAAGGCCTACCAGACTAGTAAAAAACGGTATGATCTCAGGCGTAGAGATGTAATTTATGAAGTAGGGCAAAAGGTGTGGCTTAAAAACTATGTACAGTCCGATGCGGCAAGTTACTTCACAGCATCATTAGCGCCAAAATTTCGCGGACCCCTAACAATTTATGAAAAAGTCAGTCCTTGGGTATACAAGTTAAAAGACGATAAAGGTACTAGCGTAGGAACTTGGCACAGTAAAGATTTGAAAGCAGATATCACTGCTGTTTCAACTCCAACTTAAGTCATCTTATATGGTAGATTGTAATACTGATTTGTCTAGATATGGGTTTTTTTTAGTAAGTATACATATATATTTTTTTTTAATAGAACTCCAGGAAACTTTAGAGCACATAGTTTTGTTCTAGGCAATTTTGCAACGACCTTTTCCTTTATAGGTGTTCGTTGTCACGGATTTTTTTTTTTTTTTTTTGCATACATTGCCAAGAGAGTGATATCTCTACAAAACGAGCTGTGGGTAAGATTTTTTTTTTTTGAGTAAGTGATAGAGTATTAGAACCTTATAGTTATTGAGTATAATTCTTATCTCAGATAGGACTTTTTCTAATGTTACAGATACTGAGGTATCTTTGGCAATGCAAGTTACCGATGATGTATTAGTTGTGTACATGCAGGTTTTTTTTTTAGTATGGAAAAGTGAATTGATTTGGAAAATTGTCGATCCCTATAGGATCAAAATTTTGGCTATGATTTTTTTTTTGTGCTGTAACTGGTGATTACCAGAGGCCATGTAAAGGGTCCCGATTTCAACAGTATCAAAGTTGATTCTGATAGTCTAGTTTTTAGTCTTATTTTGTAAGGATACTAACAATAGAATTAGAAAAATGCTTTTACTCCCGTCAGTGGCTCAATATATTCAAGTCCACGCGCCTTTCTGGTTTCAGTAGACATTAGTGTTCACTCACAGTTAGGTGTTGCAATATTATGGATATCATACTCCTTAGGGGCGAAGGTTTAACCAACCACACAAATTTGAGGCCATCCATTTTTTTTTTTTTTTTTTTTTAGGAAGGGGGTGATGTTATGGTCTATTTTCACGCAAAAGCCGACTGCAATTTGCAGCCGTATGTCAGTCAATATTTATAAACTTGCTGTGATCAGCTACCGTACTACAAGAAAATATGAAAATAAATAACTCTGAATTGGTCACTACTAGTTAGACAACCAACAGTACCCTTGATAACACAGCATAATTATCAAACAGTATTTTGGGTGGGATAGTCACTATCACAAGGGTCTGTCATTGACACCGACGCGAAAGGTTTTACTTTTTGGTTGGAGGTCAGGAAGTCAAGTTCACGTGCAAGTGTGAGGTCCTAGGTATACCTACCCAAATATATTAGTCTTCGCATGGCATAGGGTTCTGCCTAAGGTGAAGTCACAATGATTAGATACCAAGCTTAACAACTGAAGTTTGGCTATGTAAGTAAGGGAAAGCAGAAATCGAAAGGTAGGAGGATTTTTTTTACTTTGGAGTATTGGAGTTTCAACGCAGAAAATTCTACACAGTGATTATGTTAATATCGTGCGGTTAAGTGGACTGAAACATTATCACTTTTCGTTAATTTTAATGTTGTTCATACTTTAATAACATTTTCTATTTTGTTTTTCCTTTTCTTTTTTTTATATATAAATTCTAATATCAATGTGAGCCTATATAGATCTATAAGGAGCTTAATACCGTAACATGTATGAAAACAACCTTGGTTACATTTAAATATTTAATAATATTAACTTAAATAATTATGTATTATAAAATGTTTTTTTATGAGATTAGGATTTCTTTTAACTTCTGATATTTACCTATTTATCGGTTAGAAGTAAGTAATTTTACGTAGTGGTATCTGGGGAAAACCGATTGGCGCAACCGGGTTAACATTATAAAAGATATTTAGGCATTAGGTACTTAGGTACGACTCACGATATCGCCTTCTTCTGAGCTAAGCCGGAATACCACTGTTAAGGTCACCGTTCTTAGAATCCTATGATCAAAACTCAATTTTCAATTTTTTTTTTATTTTTTTATTTAACCAGCGCAGCGGTAGCAAAGACCGTAACACTTGCTAAAATAAAGCGGTCTTGGTCTTGCGAAAAAAGAACAAGACCAACACTGCAAGACCAAGACCGATTTTGGGCAACACTACAGGCCTCCCCAATCCTTTTCCATTCTTCTCCGTATGTCGCTACAGTAATCCACCTAGAGCCCACGTGCTTCTTGATAATATCATCTGCCCATCTCATTTTGGGGCGTTCCTCTGCCTCATCTACATATATTCCCTCAGTCTCCAATTTATAATAATTTTGTTCCGTCGGTCTCCTTTTTGTCTTATTATATTATTTCCGGCCAATCTTAATTTCAATTTTGCAACTTTCTATCTAACATCCCTCACTTTTGTTTTTTCCCTTCTCCACTCGTTCCTCATTTTACCCATTAGTCTTATGTGCAACATTTGTCTTTCCATTGCTCTTTGCGTTTTTATGATTTTGTCCATATTTTCTTTTGTCGAAACGTCCACGTTTGGGAACCATAAGTGAGAACAGGGAGTACGCATTGATTGTATACCTTGATACAGGTAAAGAGTACTGTTAAAATATCTATCCATCCATTTTGTACTATAGTGTGCACTAGGACTGAAATTATTAACACCGTAAATAACAGAAAATTGGCCTACTTCGGCCACATTTTGCGTAATGATAAATACCGATTTCTACAGTTGATTCTGCAAGGCAACATTGAGAGCAAGGGAAGCCCTAGAGGTCGACGTATATCCTGGGTGGCCAATCGTAGGAAGTGGACCGATCTAACGCCAACTAGTCTATCTCGAGCTGCTTTGAATAGAATAAGATGGATCAATGTGGTCGCCATCATCTCTAGAAAATAGGCACTTTTGAAGAAGAAGTGGACTAGGGGCTTTACTAAATTTGTTAAAATGTCCCATTGATCACGAACACTTTCTTCGAACATAAAGAAATACATAAAAGAACCATAGAGGTTCCCCAACGCAATGAAAAATCTATAATAGACTATATAATAGTCTCTCGGGAAACATTATTTACTAGAAGGAAAAATTAAAATAAGCAGAAACGAAGTTAATAAGACTCAGGAACCTACAAGAAACTACAGCGGAAGAATTAGGACATACAAACTCAGGAATATCGAAGCCAGGAATAAGTATGTAAAAGAAACAGAAAAAGAGTTTGAACAGATTGATAAAAGTGAACATATAAACAATGTAGAAGTTAAATGGACTATATTTAAAGAAATACTCTTGACAACGGCAGAAAACGTTTGTGGATTTACAAGAATACAACAATAAAAAACAGACGAGTTGGTGGAATGCAGATATTAAAAAAGAAGTGAAAGAGAAGAAACGTTTATGGAAAATGTATCTACAAAACAGAAATCAGTTGATCTACGATAAATATAAAGAATAAAGAAACAAAGTTAAAACAATGGTTGAACAAGAACAACAAAATGCATGGGAAGATTTTGGGAAAAGTATGGAAGAAAATAGAAGCCATAATAATAAATTATTTTACCGAGTCCTAAAAAAATATGAGAAAGGAACCACACATGAAGCTTCAGCAGGTTAAAGATCGGAATGGGAATATAATAACTGAAGAAGACCACATTATAGAAAGATGGAAAGAATATTTTATGGAACTTTTAAGCAAAGACAAGACAACAGCAGACAGCAAAACAGTAACGTTAAAAAATACAACCACAGAAGAACAAGATGTAATTGGGGACAATAAAATACAAATGAATGAAGTGGAAGATGCCTTAACCCAACTAAAAATATGCAAAGCTTAGATGGATTAGATGCCGAGTTGTTGAAATATCTGGGAGAATTGGGCAAGAAGGAACTTTATGAACTGTTAAACCTAACATGGAAAATTTAAAAAATACCGAGTGACCGGAACACGGCTATAATATTGCCTATACACAAAAAAGGAGATTCGAGAGAATGTGGAAATTACAGAGACATATCGTTGCTCTGTTCAACATTAAAAGACTACGAAATTATCCTAGAACAAAAACTCCGGAATTTAGTCGAGCCTAGATAAGCAGATATTCAAAGTGGGTTTAGGCCAGCACATAGCGTCCTGGACCATATTTTCACTCTACAGCAGATCATCGAAAAAGCTATACTTAAAGATGAAACGGTATATTTGGGATTCCTAGATATGAAAAAAGCTTTTGACATGGTGAGCAGGGAGGGAATAAAGCTTGCAAATAAGGAAGTGGATATGGAACTGATAACCACAATCCAGAGTTTGTATTGCAATACCATAAATCAGGTAAGAACAGGCAATCTTATTTCCAGCAAATTTATGAATAACGACGGAGTCAGACAAGGAGGGGTATTGAGCCCCCTACTGTTTATCTGTGTAATAGACGAAGTAATTAAAAAATGCTGGCCAAAACACAAAAATATACCATAGGATACAGAAACCTACAACAAATAAAAATCGAAGCCTGTGTATTTGCAGATGATATTGTTATTGTGGCAAGAACTGAAATAGCTCTGGAGGAGAACATAAGAATCTGGGAGGCAGAATTAAAAAATTACAATCTAATAATTAATATGGAAAAAACAAAAGTAATGGCAATATCCAAGAAAGGTGTAAACTTAAATATTAAAATTCAATGCAAAAAAATAGAACAGGTAGATACATTTAAATACCTTGGAATAAAAAAAATAAATAACCATTTTCAATTTCGTTGCAAAGCGAAAATACAGCCGAACCATATTCTAGTCCAATCAGAGAGTGCAGCAAGCACCTCTACCGGTTTCGAAACTTATTAGTCTCTCTTCAGGAGGCATATATGCTGCTTTCTCTAATCCAACCAAAACAAACCCCCAGCGTGCAGTCCCGGATTGCAACGAACTAAATGGCATAGATGCTCTAGCGGCAACTGCTAGCATAAAGGCTAAGTTTTCACTCTAATGGCATATAAAACAACATAATGCTATTTTACATCCCACCAAAATGAAAACAATAGGAACCTTCTCTGGTTACACCTCCGAGGCTTCTACAGTTTGCAAGCCATACGGATGATGAGACTAAGGAAGATGAGGGAATTCTACAGTTTACAATTCACGTCCCATCTGCTCAGCGCGGTAAAGCTCCAACGAGAATGGTTCCCTTCATACTCCAATCAGAGTAAATGTAAATCAAAAATGAATAACCATTTTCAATTTCGTTGCAAAACGAAAATACAGCCGAATCATATTTTAGTCCAATCAGAGAGTGCAGCAAGCACCTCTGCCGGTTTCGAAACTTATTAGTCTCTCTTCAGGAGGCACATATGCTGCTCTCTCTGATCCAACCAAAACAAACCCCCAGCGTGCAGTCCCGGATTGCAACGAACGAAATGGCATAGATGCCCTAGCGGCAACTGCTAGCAAAAAGACTAAGGTTTCACTCTAATAGCATTATGTTGTTTTATATGCTATTAGAGTGAAAACTTAGTCTTTTTGCTAGCAGTTGCCGCTAGGGCATCTATGCCATTTCGTTCGTTGCAATCCGGGACTGAACGCTGGGGGTTTGTTTTGGTTGGATCAGAGAGAGCAGCATATGTTCCTCCTGAAGAGAGAATAATAAGTTTCGAAACCGGTAGAGGTGCTTGCTGCACTCTCTGATTGGACTAGAATATGGTTCGTCTGTATTTTCGTTTTGCAACGAAATTGAAAATGGTTATTCTGAGCAGATGAGGCTGAGCAGATGGGACGTGAATTGTAAATTGTAGAATTCTCTCGTCTTCCTTAGTCTCAGCATCCGTATGGCTTGCAAATTGTAGAAGCCTCGGAGGTGTAACCAGAGAAGGTTCACATTGTTTTCATTCTGGTGGGATGTAAAATAGCGTTATGTTGTTTTATATGCCATTAGAGTGAAAGCTTAGTCTTTTTTCACCTTGGAATAATTTTAAATAAGAAGGGGTCACAAGAAGACGAAATTGGAAATAGGATAAAAGCAGCCACAAGGACTATCATATCATTCGCTGTATAAAATCTTTTTAAATAAAAAAGAAATAACTAGGAAAGCCAAAATGATAATATTTAAAACAATTTACGTACCTATCACTACATATGGAGCAGAGAATTGGGTATTGAACGACAAACAAGAAAAGAGATTGCAAGCAGCGGAAATGACGTATTTAAGAAAAGTCGTGGGTGCTAGGAGAATTGATAAAAGACGTAGCGAAGATATTAGAAGAGAATTAAAATTAAATCATTAAAGGAAAAAATTCATGAAAAGAAATTAAAATGGACTGGGCACTTATTTAGAATAAACGACGGCAGACAGGTTAAAATGACTTGGGAAGCGAGGCCGATAGGGAAAAATAGGAGAGGCCGACCAAGGAAAACACGGAATACAAGTGTGATGGAAATATTGCAGAGTAGAGGAAAATCGTGGCAGGAAGCCAAAGAATTAGCTAGGGACCAAAAAGAGTGGCGTAAGTTCGTAGAGAATAACGAGTAAAGAAGACACCTCGACACGTTACGGTATAAAAGGATCATAGACAAGCAGGATAATGACAAGCAGGATAATGACTTTGGTCGATCCTTGGTACCAGTTCGAGTGCTTACTTGCATAACTGTACAAGTCGATTGTTTAACCTACGGAAAGTTTCCTCCACAGTGAAAATTTTCACAGTGAAGGCCCTAAATTCCAAAGCATCAACTGATACTATACCACAAAGGAAGTACATGCTCTGGAACTCAGGACCTTCTAGCATTATTGCTGCAAATTGGTTGCGTTGCTTCCCGTTGAGTTTGCGAATAGCATAGATGCAGAAGAAAACTAACACGGAAGTATCTCGAGAAATGGACAAATAATAGAAAATAATAAACACATAAAAAATAAGAAAGTTAGAATATCTGAGACACGTAATGAGGAGACAGCGATATGAACTGCTAAGACTAATAATACAGAGAAAGATAAGAGGGGGAAGGAGTAGAGGAAAAGCGATTGTTCTGGTTGAAGAATTTAAGGGACTGGTTTAAATGCAGTTCTATAGAACTCTTCAGAGGAGTAGTAGAGAGAGTAAAGATAGTGATGGTGAAATCCAATCTCCAATTGAGCCACTGCAATTAAAGAAGAAGATGTACTCAGAGAGTGGAATAATTAAAGACGAATATCATACAAAAGATTCATCTAATAAAATTATATTCACTAACAACGGATACAGATGAATCTTAGATTGGAAATTTTTATATACAATTAGATAGGTATAGTCTTAAGTTCGATAGAAAAATAAATTACGACAGTAACGGGAAACTTTAATGCTAAGGTTCCATTTCGGTTGCCGTAATTTGGACCTGTTCCGTTTATTACTCAATTCTCTACTCCAGCGATTCCCAAAAGGGGGCACGTAGATGCACCAGCATCTACTGGTGCTCCGCTATATGGCGATAATAAACGGTTAAACATTAGAAAAAAAATAGATAATAGTTTCAAAATTTAAAGACTAGTTTGACATGGTTAATTTGGCATGGCATTGGTTAATTAAATTGGCATATTTAACAGATACTTTCAATAAGGTTAACGAAGGTAGCCTCTCACTTCAGGGATAGACAATAACTGTTTTTAACGCCAATGATAAAATACAAACGTATAGGAAGAAGTTAATTTTTTGGGCAGAATCGGTGAAAAATAAAAATCTGGAGAGCCTTCCACTAATCACAGAATTTAGAGAAGAACTGGAATCGGGCATACCTGAAGCTGTCTTTAACGAGTTCCACACTTATCTGCTTTTACTTGAAAACTTCCATAATTATTTTCCTGAGGAATTATAGGACAAAATTAAAGACAACTTCTGGGTTGCAGGTACATACCTTGCAATGTGAAAAAAACCAGCTTCCTTAACATCTCAGCAGTATCAATGACTGATAGATTTGACATCGGATTCTGCGATAAAAAAACATTTTGAAAGTAAATCGCTAGTAGATTTTTGGTAACAACTCAAAGACGAATTTAAAATTCTGTCAGATAAAGCGAAAATTATTCTTCTCCTTTTTGCATCAACTTACTTATGTTATGTGAAGCAGCATTCTCTGCCTAGGTGGCCACTAAAACAAAATATACATGATCTCAACTGAATGCAGAACCTGACATTTCATTGCAGTTATATCAAATTCAACCAGATATTACTAACCTGTGCAACCCAAGGCAGCCTCATTCTTCACATTAAAGTGAAGACATTACGTTTTTTAAGATTTTAGAAATAGGATCTGCGTCTTCATTTTATTTTTGTTATTCGTTATATAAGTTTGTGATTAAAAAAAATTGAATAAAGTGAATAAAAAATGTAATGGTTAATGGTTAATATCACCCTCCCCCCTTCCCAATTAATATCTCTCGTTCTCTGTGGCACCTATATAGGTTTCAAGTGCAATATGGTTAGTGCTCCCTACAGAATTTCTGTCCTGAATAGTGCTCCTCGACCAAAAACTTTGGGAAACGCTGCTCTACTTCATAAATCATTAAACTACGTTTTACGGTATTAATATCTTCTTTGTATTCTGGTATCGCTTTATTCGGTAGTACCCGATTCATTTGTTTGATAGCTATTCTAATTTGTGCCAATAATGCTGGTGACCTCTTGTTCAGTGATTCGATTCCTTAAAATTAAAAATTATAAATAAACGAATTTTTCAGGGCCGTTAACTTCTCTATTTTCTAAGTTTATTTTCAGATAATTTTTTGTGTATTCCCGTTCTAGTTTTCGTAGCTTCACAATTCCTTTCCCTTGGAATTTTTCCTTCACCATTATTATTTTAAAATATTAAATAATAAGTAAAACAAATCAGCCCAATTGGATCAGTGGAGACTCGTGAGGTAGTGCCATAGAGCCATGGCACTACCTTCTCACCTATGCAAAAGCATATTTTTTATTTTTAAAATCTTTTAATGCCTGTTAATTTTTTGTGTGTATTTCTTTTTATAGTTAAAAGACTGATAAGTTTTGTACACACTTCAATGAATGAAGAAAGTGAAAAAAAGAGAAGTATATTAAAGTGTGTAAAAATATTTAATTTTCTTAGCTAAGCGCTTTCGACATATGTGTCATCATCAGAGCTAATGCTACAATAAAAAGTTAAACTAATGAGTAAAGAGATGTCTAAATACAAAGTTTTTTAACTTACGTCAAAGTATATAAAAAAGTACCGACTACTTCGGGTTGAAGGTGTTTGCATTACGAACATTGGTCTGCTGTGCAACTCCGGATGATGAAATATTATTTTTCTTTGATTAATTGATTTTAATGAAAATAATAAAACAGTAAGAACAACCACTTAGACGTTACAAACATATAAATTTTGATCATGATACGGTATCACCGAACCATTTTTAAGTGATGCGAGCAGTTGACTGATGGTGATTGAATAGACGTTGAATTTTAAATGTTTCATCTGTCCGGTGTTGACATCTGACAGCTGACGTTACAAATGCCTCTCCAAAACGAAATTTTTAAACATCACGACGTGTTCTGAGGGACTAGAATCCTCAAATTGTTTTAGTGATAACAACTTTAGCATGGTTCTGATTAATATTCGTTCTATAAGGTACAAAACTGATGAATTATTTTTGTTCCTAGAGGAATTAGGATTTCCCCCGGTAGTTGCGGTTACAGAGCACTGGCTTGAAGTCAACGAGCCTTTTTTTGTAGAAAAATACACCACAATTGCTAGGTATGATCGTCCAAGCTCAGCTTACGGAGGCACCCTAATTCTATCTACGAGCAATGATTTTTCTTCGGTAACAAAATATGACTTTCTGCTAAGTGAAGCCTTCTTTGAGTTTTCGTTAATTTACAATAAGAATCTTAATCTTTATATTATTTGCATTTATAGATCACCTAACTCTTCCGTGGAACTATTTTTTCAGAACCTGCTAAATTTGTTAGATGACCTGCCCCATAAAAGTAGAAAAATTTTATGCGGGGACTTTAACATTGATTATGCTGCTGCTAGTGCTACACAAATATCCTTGGTAAACATATTTGAATCGTATGGTCTAACAATGCACGTTGATTCCCCTACAAGGATTACAAAAACTTCATCTACCATAATTGATTATACTGTCTCAGATTTTTCACCCCTTGATGTCCACTCTACAATTATTAATGCTGGACTATCTGATCATGAAGCAGTTTATACGAAGTTTAATATCTTGAGCAAACCTTCCTCGAAAACCCGACGTTTAGGCAGGATTTTTTCCACCCGGAACTTTCGTAATTTCCAAAATTTATGCTTAACCTCTGAGTGGCGCTTTCCTGCTATGGACGTGGATAATAATTTCAGTACTTTTTTGGATAAGCTTGTCCGTATCTTCAATAAAGCATTTCCTTTAATTGCAATTAAGCCAAAACATCGCAAACCCTGGACTACTAAAGGTATCCGAATATCTTCCAAGAATATGCGTTCTCTTCTCTATATCAGGAAATTTACTATCAACGTTTCTATCACTGAATATATCACCAAGTACAGGGCAACCTATCTTAAACTTATAAAATCAGCTAAAAAAGACTACTACCATAACCGTTTGGGAAGCTCAAAAAGTGTTGCAAAAGAAACTTGGTCCATAATAAACGATCTTCGAAATAAAACCCACACTGCTAAAACAATTTCCCTTCCAGACCCTGAAAATCTAAATGAATACTTTGTTAATGTGAGTAAAAATATTACATCAACTATTTTGCCACAACAAGATCCCATTGCTTATCTCCCTAATTCAAGAGAGGTCTCGAATTCATTCTTTATAAAACCAGTCGATAAATCTGAACTGATCCAAACAATCAATAGTATCAAAAGCAAATCCTCCTGTAGTACTGATGGTCTATCGATAAAAATTTTTTCTAATCTCCCAGAAAATGTGTTAGAAGTCCTCATCTCATTAATTAATGATTCCTTTGAGAAAGGTAAATTTCCAGAGTGCCTGAAGACCGCCATCATTATTCCTCTTCATAAGGGTGGTGAAATATCTAATACCTGCAATTATAGACCTATTGCACTACTACCGGTACTCTCCAAAATTATTGAGAGACTCATAAAAGCCCGACTTATGTCCTTTCTAGTTGAAAACAACATTTCATCATAAAATCAGTTCGGCTTTTTAAATAATAAATGCACCACTGATGCCATCTTTTCTGTGCTACATGAGGTTTATCAAGCACTGAACAATAATCTTCACACTGCCACCGTTTTTTGTGACTACGCCAAAGCTTTTGATTGTGTAAATCATAACATTTTGATAAGAAAACTAAATTTCTACGGAATTCGAGGTATTTCTTTAGATTGGTTCCAATCTTACTTGGATGATAGGAAACAACTGGTTAGAGCAAATGATACAGACTCTAGTCTCAAAAACATTGTATGTGGGGTACCTCAAGGTTCAGTATTGGGTCCTCTACTTTTCCTTATCTTTATTAATGACATCACTAGTTTAAAAATCGATGGAAAAATCTTTCTTTTTGCTGATGATACCAGTATCACTTGGAGCAACTCAAATATTGCAACTCTTCATGCTACTATAACTTCTGATCTACTTACAATAAAAACCTGGTCTGACTCTAATTTACTCTCGTTTAACGTAGATAAAACAGTAGCATTGTCTTATAAAGGAGTCCTTCAACCCTTACCTCTTAATAACAGCCAGATCAGTACCGTTGATTCTGTGAAATTTCTTGGTATTTTTTTAGACAGCAACCTTAAATGGTCCCACCATATCGATTTGTTAAGGAAGAAACTATCCTCAGCTTGCTATGCTATAAGATCTGTTTCGAATGAACTCAATTTAGCATCTTCCAAAATAACATATTTTTCTTTGTTCGAGTCACATCTTCGTTATGGTCTTCCTTTTTGGGGTTCTGGTACAGCTGCCCAATTCGATGTTATTTTCAAATTACAAAAAAGAGCAATTAGATATCTGTTTGGCCTCAGAAGAACAACACATTGCAGAAGTTACTTCAAAGATCACAGAATTTTAACCCTTCCATCTTTGTATATTTTAGAAACTGTTTGCTTAATTCGTAAACATCTACATGTCTTTCCACCAAGACCTAATCATGACTACTTCACGAGAAATTCTACGTTTGACGTCTATATGCCGACCCCGTCCTCTGAGTTAGTAAAGAAATCTATATTATATTCCGCAAAAAAACTTTACAATCATCTCCCTCTACAACTTAAATCTGCAGCATCTTTCCCCAAATTCCGTAAACTGACAAAAGCCTACCTATCTGAAAGACCATATTATTCAGTAGAAGATTTTCTTAATCAATAACTAAGAAATTACAGTACCCTTTGCACAAGTAGTATTTTTATTATCATTTTTTTTTTTGTGTATATTTGGGTGTCATATGCAGCAGCTTAACTTTTAAACTTATTAATTACTAGGTAGACTATGCATTTGCAATTTACTTAAATTTTGCAATTGACTACTTCTGTTTAACTTCATTATTATTGTTATTATTGTAAATATATTGACGATTTATGTAATTTTAGTAAATTGGATTGTTATTGTTTTGTTGTCTTGACTTTTTATAAGCTTTGTCGATAAAATTGTACAATTTTTCATGACAATAAAGCATATTTCTATTCTATTCTATTCTAAATGAAAATTATTGAAAAATTATTTTAAAAGGATAATTGAAAAATTGATGTAAAGAAAATGTACCTTAGATGTCTTTACAATTACAATAATAATTTAATTGTCTAAAAGTATCTATTAAACAGATGACGTAGTGGCTTAAGACATATATATACTGTGTCGTTGCAAAAGGAAGAAGCTAGTTATATATTTTGTAATGTTGTTCTGAAGCTATTTCCTTGTGGCATTTTTATAATTAAGTATTTTCTATGGGAAATAAGCCACAATTTTACTAAAAAATGAATTTATTGACGTTTCGAAGCCCAAATCGGGTTTCGTTGTCAAAATACAAAATATTTTGTATTTTGACAACGAAACCCGATTTGGGCTTCGAAACGTTAATAAATTCATTTTTTAGTAAAATTGTGGCTTATTTCCCATAGAAAATACTTAATTATATAAAAAACCATACAGAAGTAAAAACTTCTTTTGTATATTGGTATAAAAAGTTTTATTAAAAAACATAAAAGTCCTCCAAAAGGATTTGCAAAACGTTTTCAATCTGAATCAGATCATCCTCCGTGCGTTCTGCTTCGTAAAAGAAACTAGCAACTTTTTTAAAAAGGTTACATCAATATAAATGGTTTACATAATAATTAAGTGATATTTGTAGCGACTCCAAGTCGATGTTACAAGATGAAATGTGCTAGGAGTGCTCAAAGGGCAACATGGTTCCCTGCTCGTTAAGAACTCGTGGTTCTTGCCAGTTCAATGGACACAGACCAACAGCTGGAACCATGTTGCCCTTTGAGCACTCCTAGCACATTTCATCTTGTAACATCGACTTGGAGTCGCTACAAATATCCCTTAATTATTATGTAAACCATTTATATCGATGTCACCTTTTTAAAAAAGTTGCTAGTTTCTTTTACGAAGCAGAACGCACTGAGGATGATCTGATTCAGATTGAAAACGTTTTGCAAATCCTTTTGGAGGACTTTTATGTTTTTTAATAAAACTTTTTATACCAATATACAAAAGAAGTTTTTACTTCTGTATGGTTTTTTAACTATGGTATACAGCCAGCTACGGGGACTTTCCCATTGATTTTGACTTAATTATATATATTTTGTCTTTACTACCTTTAGGTTTTTCTTAGATGAAAAGGCAAAATTCGATGGAAATCAAGTTTTTTCACAAAATATACTTTTTAATCAACACATTATGTTGTTAAAGGATATGTGATAAGTTTCTGAAGGTTTTGATGTTTGTCAATTAAATTATATGTAAATATCTGTCAATGTTTCAATGTATATACAGACCAAGCCACCGGTCTCCTGATTTCCTAAGTTTAAATTTAATCAATAACATATCAAAGTTGTCAAAAAATTTACAAAATTTTTTTGGGACAGAAATTGTATGAGGTCACTACTCCACTGTTTCCCACAGATATTTAAATAAAGGTTTATAATTTACATTTCTGGTGGGATATGTTATGTGCCATTAGAGTGAAAACTTAGTCTTTTGCTAGCAGTTGCCGCTAGGGCATCTATGCCATTTCGTTCGTTGCAATTCGGGACTGCACGCTGGGGTTTGTTTTGGTTGGATCAGGGAGAGCAGCATATATGTGCCTCCTGATGAGAGACTAATAAGTTTCGAAACCAGTAGAGGTGCTTGCAGCACTCTCTGATTGGACTGGAATATGGTTCGGCTGTATTTTCGTTTTGCAACGAAATTGAAAGTGGTTATTCATTTTTGGTTTATAATTGCAATTCAAATTAATCTGAGTGTTAACACAAAAATCAGGATTAGATTTCATTTCTTTGGAGATCTCAAGGTCTTCCAACAGATTCATTAATCTCTAGTTTTTAGATGGAATGTTATGTAAAATTTGCCTATCTTTGGTAGGGGAGAAGGAATGGTTGGTAGTTTTAACATGATAGCCAAAATATGACTTTTGTGGAGTTCTCACATGTTCCTTGATTCTCTGAGAAAGGATCCTCATCGTTCTACCTCCATACCTATACTCACCACAGGATAGTTTGTAAATGCCACTTTTGCTTAGTTTCTCAATTTTATCTTTGGTTTTACTGAATAATGATTTGATAGTATTTTTAGTCTAGAATGAAATTTTTAGGTTATCAATTTGGTTTGATAATACATTTCATATTGTATCTGAAATTGGTCGTAAGTACGAAATAGATCTGTAAATGTGGTTTGTGTTATTGTTTGCACTGGAGTTAAACGCCTGGTTTATTCTTTTATTAAGTGATTTATTTTTAATATTGTTTTCTATTAACGAAAAGGAGTAACCATTGTTAACTGCTAGGTGTTTTATTATAGAAACTTCGTTATTGTAGTTGTCTTTGCACATAGGGATGTTTAATAGTCTGTGTATGTAAAAATGAAAAGCTGACATTTTGTGTTGATATGGATGGTTAGATGGATTTGGGATGATGTGGTCAGTTTGTGTAGGTTTTCTGAAGATTGAGAATTCAAGTTTAGAAGTGGTCTTTTGAATAGTAAGGTCTAAAAAGTTGATACTGTTGTTATTTTCAATCTCTAGGGTGAATTTGATGGCTGGGTGTAGACTGTTAATCAAAGATAGGATGTGGTTGGGTGTGTTGGTAGGACCCTCTATGCAAGCTAAAATGTCTGGAAGGCCCCTTCTAAACTTGAATTCTCAATCTTCAGAAAACCTACACAAACTGACCACATTATCCCAAATTCGTCTAACCATCCATATCAACACAAAATATCAGCTTTTCATTGTTATATACACAGACTATTAAACATCCCTATGTCCAAAGACAACTACAATAAAGAAGTTTCTATACTAAAACAGCTAGCAGTTAAAAATGGTTACTCCTCTTCGTTAATAGACAACATTATTAAAAATAAATCACTTAAAAATGAATAAACCAGGTCTTTAACTCCAGTGCAAACAATAACACAAACCACATTTACAGATCTATTTCTTACTTAGGACCAATTTCAGATAAAATATCAAATGTATTATCAAACCAAGTTGATAACCTAAAAATTTCATTCAAGAATAAAAATACTACCAAATCATTATTCAGTAAAACCAAAGATAAAATAGAGAAACTTAGCAAAAGTGGCATTTACAAACTTATGTTTATCTTATATTTACAATATTTACTTATATTTACAATCATATGGTGAGTGTAGTACCACCTATGTAGGTAGAACGATGAGGACCCTTTCTCAGAGACTCAAGGAACATGTGAGAACTCCAGAAAAGTCAAATTTTGGCTATCATGTTAAAACTACCAACCATTCCTTCTCCCCTACCAAAGATAGCCAAATTTTACATAACATTCCATCTAAAAACTATAGAGTAATGAATCTGTTGGAAAACCTTGAGATCTCCAAAGAAATGAAATCTAATCCTGATTTTTGTGTTAACACTCAGATTAATTTGAATTGCAATTATAAACCTTTATTTAAAATCTGTGGGAAACAGTGGAGAAGTGGCCTCATTCAATTTCTGTCCCAAAAAACTTTTTGTAACTTTTTTGACAACTTTGATAAGTTATTGATTAAATTTAAACTCAGGAGACCCGTGGCTTGGTCTGTATATACATTGAAACATTGACAGATATTTACATATAAATTTTATTGACAAACATCAAAACCTTCAGAAACTTATCACATATCCTTTAACAACATAATGTGTTCATTAAAAAGTATATTTTGTGAAAAAACTTGATTTCCACCGAATTTTGCCTTTTCATCTAAGACAACCCTAAAAGTAGTAAAGACAAATTATATAACTATATTTTTCCTTTTGTCATGACACAGTGTATATAATATGTCTTAAGCCACTAAGTAATCTGTTTAATAGATATTTTTAGACAATTATATTATTATTGTAATTGTAAAGACATCTAAGGTACATTTTCTTTACATCAATTTTTCAATTATCCTGTTAAAATAATTTTTCAATAATTTTCATTTGTAACGTCAGCTGTCAGATGTCAACACCGGACAGATGAAACATTTAAAATTCAACGTCTATTCAATCACCATCAGTCAACTGCTCGCATCACTTAAAAATGGTTCGGTGATACCGTATCATGATCAAAATTTATATGTTTGTAACGTCGTAAGTGGTTATTCTTACTGTTTTATTATTTTAATTAAAATCAATTAATCAAAGAAAAATAATATTTTATCATCCGGAATGCACAGCAGACCAATGTTCGTAATTCAAACACCTTCAACCCGAAGTAGCCGGTACTTTTTTATATACTTTGAAGTAAGTTAAAAAATTCGTATTTAGACATCTTTTTACTCATTAGTTTAACTTTTTATTGTAGCATTAGCTCTGATGATGACACATATGTCGAAAGCGCTTAGCTAAGAAAATTAAATATTTTTACACACTTTAATGTACTTCTCTTTTTTTTACTTTCTTCATTTCTTTTTATCTTCATAAATTATATAAAATCTGGCAACTGTGCGCGTAGTACAATCGCTGCCACTTACAGCGGAGAATCTTGAGCCAAAATTGGTACTGGCACGGCTGAAAAGAGAAAAATTTTACGATCATCCTATATAAGTGACAGAGAAAGAGCTATATTTGACTATTTAGTATACCTTAAACGAGAATCTCTTGCCGGGCACAAGGCCCAGAAGGGTATCTATTTATTTTGAGTTTCTTTAAGTGCTGGCTTGTCGCTTTTGTTATGTCTATTTTCTGTTAAAGTTTTTGTGCTTATAATATTATTAAACTTTTAGTGCATCATGATCGTGGGTGTAGTATAAATAATATTTTGATTATTTCTTAAGTTTAATTTATTACTTGACAATGAATCAGATTAGTATCTTAAGCAACTCTTTTGGTGGTTTTTCTTTACAAATTTTTTAAGGTTTTGTGGAGCTTTCGAGTTAGCTTAAAGAGGTCACGACGAAAAAAAATTCACAAAATAGAGGCATAATTAGACAACGACTTAAAGGTTCATAATATTTAAAGTTCCAGATCTTTCAAAGGTCTACCGTCTCCTGACATGTAGTTGCTTCTAATTTATTTATGTCGGAGAAGTTTTCTGCTTACAAGCGTCGGCTCCCCGAATCATTTTTTAATGAAACACGGAGACAATTTTAATTTTTAAACAAAACTCGGGTTAAAATTGAATTAGAAATACTGTATTAGTGAGACGAATTAAGTACTACCTCTGGGGCTGTTCCGCTATGAGTTTTATTAAATGAGGAAGGTTTAAAAAGCACATTGGAAGAAACTTTTAAGCATTTTAGTTACCATTCCTATATCAATATCTGAAGCAGAACGCTGTTTTTCGATGTTAAAATGAATTAAAACGTTAGTTAACAATACAATGAAAGAAGAACGACTTAGGTATGTTATCTACAGAAAAGCATTTTGTAAATGGTATTAATAATTTTAATAATAAAGTCATTGAACACTTTGCAACCAAAAAAAAACAAGAAGGATGTATCGTAAACTTTAAAAGTGGTATTAACACAACTTTGTGAATGTGTGTAAATAATGAAATAGTATTATTTTTATAATTTTGTAAATAGAGACTAAATCGTAATACAAGCTAAGTAATATTAGCAGTAAATAATGGTTGTGAGTTGAGAGTTTTTTATTATTAATGAATTTACGGAACTGTTTTGAAAAATTTTGAACAATTTCTTGGCACCTCAGATAAATATACATAAGACACATAATAGGCTATTGATTATGTACGATAGAAAGGAACTACAACGTTAACGGGGTTTTATTATTTGATATGGTCAATGAATCTCGATATATGAAAAAACCGCGGAGTGCTACCATTTAAAGGGGTGCGTTTTTGAGAAATGGGTGAATTAGTCCCTGGGCACAGGTTACATTAGGGTGAGTTCTATGCACTTTTGGTACAAATACGTCTACACAAAAATTGTTCCTGGTAAAATTTCCTATCCAAATATAACTTTTGAAAGTCAAAGATACTTTCTTTTACAAAAATATATTCAAAAGAAAAAGCACAAATAAACCCAAAAGACAGAAATTTTGTTTTTTGTCCCATAACTTTTGTCCACGGGGATATACGTATAGACATTGCTTCACAGGAAAAAAAGTTACATATTTTCTCTTTAAAACGATGTTTGGTAGAGGTCATTGGGATTTACAGTTTTCGAAATATGATTTTTCAAATTTCGCCACTCACAGCAATTTTGAGCAATTTTCCTTGTTATTTCGCAAATATTGTTCTGTAACTTTTTTCTACGCAGCTTTAGGCATATGCAATGGTACATGTAAGAGGAATAGAAATCAATTACCTTTAAAATGTTCTACTGTATAATGCTGTACGACTTCTTTTAAAGAGGTTATCATTTTCAAGGTTTTATACTTTTAACGAGTTTTTATATTTTTTACGATTATTTTTTAAATTTCCCATTATAACTTTTTTTTCTACATTTAGGTATATATTATATGTATAATAAAAATGAAAGCTTATTCTGTTTTATAAGTATTATAAAAAATTCCAGGATTATTTTTGAATAAGATATGCTTTTTCAAAATGTAATAAGTAGGTACTTGCAACGATTTTTGATTTTTCGGTTATTTTTTAAATTTCTCAATATAACTTTTTTATGTGATTGTGTGTTATGATTAAATCTTCTTTTTTATAGGTAATACTTTCGATCCACTTTCCAGCAGAAAGCAAGCTCTCTTTATTGAGCAATATATAGTGTATTCATGTACAAGAAAAAAAAAGTTATAATGAGAAATTTAAAAAATAATACTAAAATCAAAAATCGTTCCAAGTACTTATTACATTTTGAAAAATAATATCTTATTCAAAAATAATCCTAGAATGTTTTGTAATACACCATTTTTTAAAGTAAACAAAATAAACTTTTATTATTATATAATATAATATATACCTAAATGTAGAAGAAAAGTTATAATGAGAAATTTTAAAAGTAATCGTAAAAAATGTAAAAAATAATATTTTTTTTATATTAGCTATCATATAATATATAATATAATATTATATTATATATACTTTATATAATGTATTATTATATAATATATAATATATTATATAATAATATTATTTTATTTTTATATTATATTATAAAAGTCGTTAAAAGTATAAAACCTTGAAAAACCATAATCTCTTTAAAAAAAAGTCGTACAACGATACACAGTAGACCATTTCAAAGGTAATTGATTTCTATTTCTATTACGTGCACCATTGCATATACCTAAAGTTACGTAGAAAAAAGTTACAGCACAATATTTGCGAAATAACAAGGAAAATTGCCCAAAATTGCTGTGAGTGGCGAAGTTTGAATAATCATATTTCGAAAACTATAAATTCTAATTACCTCTACTAGACAACATTTTAAAGAAGAAATATGTAGGTTTTTTTTCTGTAAAGCAATGTCTATACCTATATCCTCGCGGACAAAAGTTATGGGACAAAAAACAAAATTTCTTTCTTTTGGGTTTCTTTGTGCTTTTTCTTTTGAATATATTTTTGTAAAAAAATGTATCCTTGACTTTAAAAAGTGATATTTAGATAAGAAATTTAACCAGGAACAATTTTTATGTAGGTATGTTTGTACCAAAAGTGCATGGAACTCACCCTAATGTAACCTGTGCCCAGGGACTAATTCAGCCATTTCTCAAAAACGCACCGCTTAAATGGTAGCACTGCGCGGTTTTTTCGTATATAGATATCCATTGACCATATGAAATAATAAAACCCCGTTAACGTTGTATTTCCTTTTGGCTATCTTATTTTGAATATAATCAATAGCCTAAAAGGTAAAAATATCAGCGTCTATTTTCTTTTAATTTTTGTTTTATAACTTTTTTTGACACTATCGTGAACCCGTCACTAAAAATTTTGGCGGCTGTCCGAATTCTGGCACTACCTTCTTAAAGTGGTACGAGCCGCCACTGAATTGGATAACAAAAATGTTAATGACGTCACAATATGATTCACAATACTCACATAATAAAAGGGCTCGTAATCGTAATACTAAGTAGCACCTCTACTTTCTTCTTTTTTTCATTGTAGATTGTAGATTCTAGGTTTCCAGGAAGTGTTGCCGTTAACCTCTCTCTCTCAAATTATTTTTTAATCTGGTAGGTTCTTATTAGTTTTTGAAAGACTAGTTCCAGTATGTATTAATGTTATATTTAATATTTTTAAAAACTTGTATTATTAATAGTAAAGCTTTAATACCATTCCTCGTATACAAATCTTTCTCTGCCAGGTACGTAAGCTTGTATCACGAATGGTCCGAAATGAAAACCAAACCGTGATCCAAATAGATAACTATCGAATTGCAATGTGTCATTTTTACTGTTTGAAAATGATAGTGATGGAAGGAGAAAGAAGAACAGATCCAGGATCCAGGCCTAGTATTGCACGGGCATCGGCATCAGCGACAGCGGCAGCGGTCGCAATTTTGAACGATCGTAAAAAGTAGGCTTTGAACCCACCCCTATATCTTTTTGGAATCACTTGACCCGCCAAAGCCCGTATTTATCTCTAAGGGAAGCGCGAAATTGGTAGTTGAAAGATTTACGACTTCATTGTATTGAAAACACGAGATATATCCTAAGAGAAGCAATGAAATTAAGTGTTTCCAAGGAAAAAGAATAGGCTATTTTCCAATAAAATTGTTTTGTGCGGAAAGTGTATTTTTTATTTTCGTAAATAAAGAAAATTAGATCAATTCGAGGATTTTTATCTTAAGGCACTTACGTCAGTAATATACAGTTCCCCGAAGTTTTCAGTTAGCAGTATTGATTACAGATTTTGAGTTTAGAAATTAATGCAGTACTGAATTATATTTTCCAAGGATATTATAAGACTATATGATTTCAAAAAATTTAAATAATTACACTTTTATCAAAAATAACTTTTTATAATAAAACGTTTTCATTATTTATAGGACCCACTATAAAATTATAAACTATTTAATCTACTCTATGTCGTATTATGTATAAGTTTTTAGTTTGTGAAAACTGTTGTTATACACTCACCGGCACAAAAAAACGGGCACCCCAAAAAATGGGTCATTTTTAATGTCTTGTATTTCCTAAACCTTATGTCCGATTTAAGTATTTTTTTAATATGTTATAGCCTTATTCTTTAACAATATTGCTGTAATATTATTGTTGCTATACAGGTACATTGTCATTGTATACAGGGTGTACGAATCAAACTGTGTTTTATAACAGTATTTTTATAAAATACTGAAATTAAAACCCAACTGTAGCCTCAGGTTTTCTTAACATTCTGTTTTTTATTCATTCGCTTATGTTAGATAATAAAAAAGTTAGGCACTTTAACAACTACCCCTGTTTTTCGTCAATACAGAGTGTTTTTAAATAAGTACGGCAAACTTTAAGGGGTAATTCTGCATGATACAATAATGACAGTTTGCTTTATAAACGTATGCCCGCAAATGCTTCGTTTCCCAGGTAGGGGGTGTTCAAATTGTTCTTACAAACTGACGATTTATTTATTGCTCTAAAACGGTTTGTGATATGCAAATGAAATTTGGTAGATTTTAAGAGGCAGTTATTGCGCATTTTTTTACATACAATTAAGAATTTTATATTCACCATTGACGTGCATACGGGATATATCTAAAATGTTTATACCATGTTTATACTATCCATTTATAAATGGATAGGTATTAAAAAAAATACAAAATCCTATCTTAAAAACTGTTACATCTATGTTTCAAGTATTTTTTGTTAGATGACATTAGCGTCATTATACCGTTAACCAAAATCAACGATGCACCGAACATAAACAGTGTCATATATCGACTTGTGCAGGGGATTTGTCCATCTAAGATCTGTATAAACCGCCGTTTGTCCAATTAAGACAGTATTATGCGATTCCTTTAAAAACAATCTGCGAATGTGCTTAAGGACAGTGACATATTCATTCTTCTTTTTGCAGTATTTTTTATTTAATGTTGTTAATTACATTTTAAGATAAAATCATTGAAAAGTATAACTCTATTAACCAGATAATAATATTGATATCTTGATCTCCACTATTAATAAATAATATTTCGTAAATTTTTCGGTATTTTATCTGTATAGTGTCACAACTCAAAAGAATATTTTTTTAATATTTTTGGCAGAATTAATACACTTCTTTGTAGAGCTTCAAAAACCTTTATAACTGACTAAAATAGTTTTGTTAATACTTTGCTTTTTTGACTTATGACACTGTTTGAGAGGAGGTGCGAAATAATGATTGACTATTAAATATGCAATATGTTTTCTGTAAGTATATAGGTACATAGTCGTCATTTTGTTAATATTCTCGAGCATTAATCTAAATCGCATTTCATCTTTTGTCACATTTAAAAGACGCCAACAGTATTTTATTATCAATAGTAAAGATATTCTTATTTCAGTTAAAAATAAGGTTGTTTTGATGAACACGAGTTGTTTGCAATTTTGTAATTCATAAAATTACTGTCTGATTAGCGACCGGATTCGGCGTTGCGTACTAAAAACTAGTTATTTAGTCAATTTTTACAGAAGCCGGAAATAAATCACGGCATTTTTAATTAAAGCCTTTATGAATTGCCCCGAACGAAAGCTCATCAACACCACGCGAATTTATGGTTGGAAGAGTTATATTCGTTTTCATATTTATATACACATACACACATGCTATGCGGCAGCTTGCAATAATGGCGAATCCAGGCTCTGGATCGGTCGTGTTCCAGACAGGGCACCGGTGTCTGTATCTTTAAAAATGGAGACTTGGCAAAGCTAGCTAGACGTTTTTTAAAACTAAAATGTTAAACCAAAAAGAATTCTGAAATAATGTCTTTATCATCTTGTCTTACAATTTTTCTCATTTTTATTAAAGATGAAGTTTTTATGATGTTCGCGTATTCCTTATTACTACTGATATTGTCTATTTTAAAAGTAAGTTTTTTTTTTTAATAAATATCAAATATCTAAGTTTTTTATTTGAAGAATATTTATTCTAAAACGGGTGACAGACACGCGAGTAAGTACGCGAACTTATGGCTCGACGACCTTTTTCGCGCGTGTGTCACCGTAAGTACGCGTACTTTAAATTAAATTTTGCCGGCGCAAATTAAACCTAAACCAGACACAACCTGCGCCGGCGGGACGGGTGACCCGTGCATTTATTTTTCTAGCGTGCCGCATATTGAACACAATCCAACCCAACCGTTGGCTATCGACGTGGCGAATAGAGATGGACAAAATCAGTGCGGACATGTAACGGTTACTTTTGATACCGGTTCTCAGTGGTACTGAGTACATATACTGATTACAAAATACTGATGTATCTGATCCTTGTACTGCATTGAGTAGGCAACTTAAAATCTGTATTTCCGTACTTGTAACTAGTAATGTTTTAAAAATATCTTACCCGTCCCTAGTAGTCGTAGCGGTATGACTTTCGAAAACATCGAATTTGATCATAAGCGGGTGCATAAAAAGATATCTTACACTGAATATTTTATTTCTGCACATAACACCTACATATTTAAAATAATCTCTCCCCTACTGCTCGGTCATAACTCATATTCCTCAATTTACTGCTCGGATCACAATCATTGACAATTACTGCAGGATCGCAATCATTTACAATTACTGCAGGTCATAATTCATAATCCTTCCGCTACTGATCGGTCATAAAAAATAACACTATCTCTGTAATAAACAAAAATGTAATATGCCGACAAGTTAAATTTGAGGGTAATACGATATTTTTATCGATCACGGTTTTAAGTAACATGAATAATTCCTAATAATGTGTGTTTGTAAAGGCATAACTTTGATTATTAATTTCGTATAGCGGCTTATTTAGTCTACCAAAAGAACTACCTTAGATCACAATTTAATGACAAGGACAACGCAGTTCTCACTCGGGGTATTGACTATGCTAATATTTTTATTTATCATAATAAATTGTACTTAGGTACTATCCGTATTCATTTCAGATACGTCCACCTCGCAAACAAAAACAAGTAAAAATAAACATCTGGCAGTGAGTCACGCGTCCCAAGGCCCAAGAAAACTGTACGCCGATGACAAACGTTCCCAAGCAAGACCTGCGAACGAATGAACTGATAGTAGGATGCGCAGAACTGGCTACGCAGTTCGCCGGCGCAGGTTGTGTCTGGCTTAGGTTCAATTTACTCCAGGCCTAAGTCCGCCGAGTAAGTACGCCGTCGATCTAACAAGTTTGAAATCTTACCCGTAGCCCGTACGTGTATCACTGCCTCGAGCCACGAGCCGCAAGCCGTTATTTTATTGCGTTTAAGTTACATCTATATTTTCACTAATTAACCAAATTGAGTATAAATAATTGAATCGTTTATTGTTGAAAGGAGACAACTTTCATTTGAGTCCATCAGAATCAAAACCTGCTAAATCCTAAATTTTTCGTTCTGCTAAATCCAAACTATAAGTACAAATTTATGAAGATGTAAGGGGCATGCAGAAAAATGACAAATTAGTGTGCCATTTTATGATTTATTTATTGTTGCCGCTTTGATTAAGAAATGCCAGATACTTTTTGAAAAATTTACATTTTTAATGTTTTGTTGCCTCCTGAAAAATTTCAAAACCTAAAGTTTTGAGAAAACCGTAAAAAAATATTTTAAGCTATATCTACTAAATTAGTTTTGATTATTTTTGTTTTTGAGTAAACCTAATTATTTTTAGGCTGTTTTCTTCCTCCTGATGAAAATATTTTGTTTGTTTATGCTTACCTTGTATTAAATTAAAATAGAGCAAAAACAAGTGATATAAGTACTTCACATCATAATTTTGACAGCTTACCACACAAAAATCAAATTATTCTTCTCAGGGCCCCCGCAAGGCTGATTGGCGCCCGCGTGCGGGATATATTTTAGCGCCCTTTAAATTTACTATACAGGGTGAATGGGGAGGAACGCGCCAAACTTTAAGACTGTATAATATACGTAAAAATAATCAAAAATAACTCTATGTGGTTATTTGATGTTCAGTTGTTTATGAGATACAGGGTGTTAAAATCTTTCTTACAAACTGACGATTTATTTATTGCTCTAAAACCTGTTGAGGTGTGCAAATGAAATTTGGTGGGTTTTAAGACATAGTTGGTGCACATGTTTTGAGACACAATTAAGAATTTTATATTGGCGCGCGTACGGGTAATAGTCTAAAATTTTTAAAACAAAAAAAAAATAGTACATTTTTTTCAGTTCAAAAATAGTACAGTAGTTCAAAGTTTTCAAACAAATTTATACAAGGTTTTTACATAATCATTTAATAATTTTTTGGTAATATTGTGGCTTATTTGCCATTGTAAATAGTTAAAATTAATTTTACGAGAAAAAGTTATTCTTCATAAAAAGTCCTGCATTGTCTAGTACTCAGAGCTATTATTATCTGCAACTATTAAATATCAAATTTTATTAATCTTATACGAGGTATGTCAAAAAATATGAATTTTGGACTAGAGCAAAGTACGTTTAGTTTTCACCATATTGAAAAGTTTTTATGAGAAGTTGTGTTTCTATATACAATTACATCCTTCTAATTGAAATTAAATATATCTATTGTGATCTAGAAAGGCACTTTAATTTTGATCGAAACTCATATTTTTTACACAGGTATATCTCATATAAAATTGAAAAAAATTAATAGGATTTGATGGTTGCATCTTAGATTTTAGACCATGCAAAACTTTTTAGAAAGAACTTTTTATCGTAAAATATTTGTACTTTTCAACAACGCCCTTTTCATTTATTAGAAATAATGTGATAAGCCTTTTATTATTAATAATGAGCCCTTTTTAGTTATTACAAATAATGTGATAACTCTTTTATTATTATTAACTAATTAATCAATAACAATAAAAGAGTTATCGCATTATTCGTAATAAATGAAAACGGCGTTGTGTATCTGTAATTTGAGAAAAAAAATCAATTAAAAGGATGTAATTGCATATTAAAATATTACATAGTTTTTAATTATTTCCAAACAACTTTTCATAATAACAATTTTAGATATTATCTCTCTTTCGAAATATAAGGTACTCTTGATCGAAATTAATACTTTTGATACTCATAAGATTGACACAATTTTATATTTGGTTGCGTTTTAGTTTTTAGACTATGCAAAGCATTTTATAAAGAATAAATTTTTTTCGTAAAATTAATAATAAAAAAGTTTCCCATATGGTTCCAAGTTACGCAGATACAGTGTCTTCATTATTTTCTTTTGTTTTTTTTTGCAAAATAAATTGTAAATTGTGGAGTTTATTAGAGGAAACCCAATTATAGCTATTTAAAATGAATTATTATTATTCTATGCAATGATTATGATACTTACCATTTTCACAATTAATTTAATTTCCACACCACTTAAAATAACAACAAATAAAAAAGACTGTTCATTATTTTTTACACGAAAACAAAAGTTTAAAATCGGGGCAGGACAAACCCAACGAATATTGCAATATTAGTCGTAGGTAATTATTAACAAAAATATAAAATAAAGTTTTAAACTTTTCACTGCAGGAAACCATCCATTCACCAGTAACAGTAAATAATGTTTGTGCCTAATAAACGCATAGACGAGAAAGGAACAGATACTCAAGTAAAATACATAATCATAATTCATAGAGCATTTGTTTACTATGGGTAATTATCATAAATTCTAGTAAAAGATTCAATTAATACGAGTAAAACTGCTTGATCCAGCAAGTTATGTTTTTGTTGGAGTAAAACTGCTAAGTTGCGGTTTATGAGTGTTAATTTATGTTTCTACTCGTCAAGGAGTGTGATTTGATGTTTATTTCACTATTTTGATTTTGAGTGTCGTTTTAGTTTACAACATAAAATCGATTGGATGGTATGCCAAGCGTAATTAAATCTACATCAAAGAAAAAAATTAGGAAGGAACGAGAAAATGTAAAATATTTTTGACGGAGTAGTTCAACATTTCAGGACGGGAATAATTATTTTTTCAGTAATAACACAATATTTAATTTTTGAGATGTCTCTAGCTGTTCATGAAATAATTAAAATTGTATATAAAAAATGATTATCTCATTTAAAATAAATATTTCTTATTTACCAAACCTTCGGTTTGGCGCCCCTTTGGGGTTACGCCCGCGTGCGCCGCACACGTTGCACGCCCGGTTACGGGGGCCCTGATTCTTCTATTTAACAAAATCTGATCAAAACAATAATCAAACTCTACTAAAAATCATAAAAATTTTAACAAAATTAGGTACACAGAAAATAGAACATTTTTTTGCTGAATACACTTCTACTTCTCACAGCGCAGGCTATGATAGGGTCTATGCATAACCAACATTTTTGTAATGTATGCAAAATATCTAGTTTTCCTTTTCTTACAGTATTTGCAATGCTTTTTTACCTGGTGGTGGATTAGGTCGTTTTGTGTAGGCATTCCAGAATATTTCATAACAGCTTATCGAATATGAGAAAATAATTCTGAGGATGCAGCCCTAATTTGCAAATAACTTTTAACTAGGTCTATTCTGTCCGAAAGAATTATAATGTTGCAATTATTGACAGCTCATGGAAAAATGAACCTAATTCAGATTTATGCGCCAACTGCTGACAAAAATGAAGAAGAAATAGAGAACTTTTATAGCGAACTTCAAAAAACATTACAGCTCACAGCATCTAGAGACATAACAGTGATCATGGGTGATTTCAATGCAAAAATTGGCGAAGGAAAATGCTACCCTAATGTAGGGCCATATGGACTTGGCGAACGAAATGACAGAGGGGATCGCCTAATAGAATTTTGCCAGGAACATAATGTTGTAGTCGCAAATACATTCTTTAAATTACCTAAGCGACGCCTTTATACATGGAAATCGCCAGCTGACAAAGACAACAAAATCGTCAGAAATCAAATTGACTACATCCTAATAAAGCACAGATATCGAAACTCAATTCAGGCAGTAAAGGCATATCCAGGAGCGGACGTATCTTCTGATCACAGTCTTCTTATTGCTAGGTTTCAACTTCAACTAAAAAAGACGCAAAAAAGCCGCAACAACAATAAACTTAACATACAGAAACTTAAGTCAGAAGAAACAAAAGAAAATTTGAAACATGAAATCAACACAAATCTAGATAGAAACCCAAGAAATAATCGCAACGTAGAACAACAGTGGCAATTCTTCAAAACCTCTATATTAGATCCAAGTAAGAAAGTACTTAAAACAACCAAATGTAAGAAAGAAGAATGGATGACGGAGGAAATTCTAGAGTTGATGAATGAAAGAAGAAAAAACAAAACAATTAATAAGACTCGCTATAAACAGCTTCAAAACCAAATAAGAAGAAAAATTAGGGAGGCTAAAGAAACCTACTTCTCTGAAAAATGTAAAGAAATAGAAGAACTTCAAAACATATATGACAACTTCAACCTACATAAAAAAGTCAAAGAACTAGCCGGAATAGGAAATAGAAGAACCTCAAATATATTGCTCGACAAAAATGGAAATACTATAATAGAGACAGAACGAAAACTACGACGATGGAAAGAGTACATCGAGGAACTATTTCATGACCAGAGAGAAGCTAGTACATCCGTAGATAGCCAAACCGGAGATGTAGGCCCAGAGATATCCAAATCAGAGGTTAGTCAGGCAATAAAATCTATGAAAACCAATAAATCTGCTGGTCCAGATGAATTACCTAGCGAGCTGATAAAGTTGGTCAACGAGAAAAACCTGGACATAATAGTAGAACTGTTCAACGCTATCTATACTACGGGAATCATCCCTAGAGAAATGTTGACATCAGCATTTGTGTGTTTGCCAAAAAAAGTGAATGCCAAAGAATGCAGTGACTACCGAACCATAAGCTTAATGTCACATACCTTGAAAATTCTGCTGAAAATTATCCACGCCAGAGTACACTCTAAACTGGAGCTGGATATTAGTGACACTCAATATGGGTTCCGCAATGGAATGGGCACCAGAGAGGCATTATTCTCCTTCAACGTGCTGACACAGAGATGTTTGGATGTTAACCGTTCTCTTTACGTCTGTTTTATAGACTACAATAAAGCGTTTGATAAAATAAAACATGACCGACTCATGGAAATTCTAAAAACTAAAAACTTAGATGAAAGAGATTTAAGACTAATAACACATCTCTATTACAATCAGCGAGCAATAGTAAGAATTGAAACAGAAACATCTGAAGAAATGGAAATAAAAAGAGGAATCAGGCAAGGCTGCATACTATCACCTCTATTATTTAACGCTTATTCTGAAGAGGTAATGCGAGAAACTCTGGAAGATGAAACAGTCGGCATAAGAGTAAATGGAGTCTTAGTTAACAACATCAGATATGCAGATGATACAGTAATAATAGCCGATAATTTACAAGACCTGCAAATACTCATGAGTAAAATAGTAAGGTGTAGTAGGGAGTACGGACTCTCTCTCAATATCAAAAAGACAAAGTTTATGAAAATTAGTAAAAACAACCATAATACTAACGAAATCTTGATAGTAGAGGGCCAGCAGATCGAAAGAGTAAAAAAGTACACTTACCTAGGGACACTTATAACCGAAAATAATGACTACACTGTAGAAATCAAAGTCAGAATCGAGAAAGCGCGTTCTAATTTTATGAAAATGAAAAAGGTCCTATGTAGTAAAGATTTAACATTAGCTCTTAAAGTACGCCTAACAAAATGCTACGTATATAGTGTACTATACTATGGACTGGAATCATGGACGTTAAATGTAGAGACAATGAGACGACTTAACGCCTTTGAAATGTGGACGTATAGAAGAATTATGAGGGTTTCCTGGGTAGATAGAGTTACGAACAATGAAGTACTGAGAAGAATAGGTAAAGAGAAGGAAGTTGAACTGACAATTAAAGAAAGAAAACTACAGTACCTCGGACATGTGATGCGGGGCGAGAAGTATGGCATCCTGCGACTCATAATGCAGGGAAAGATAGATGGCAGAAGAAGCATCGGCAGAAGACGAATTTCATGGCTGAAGAACCTGAGAGAATGGTTTGGATGCAGCTCAAAACAACTATTTAGAGCTACTGCCTCAAAAATTAAAATAGTTATGATGATTGCCAACCTCCGTAGCGGAGATGGCACCTGAAGAAGAAGAAGGTCTATTCTAATTTTTTAATAAATTGTCTTCGTTGTTTAGTATAATATGTATTCCCTATTAGGGTAATTATCTATGTTTGGTAAGCGTTTATACTGGCGATATATAGGCCCCCATAAAAAAATTAAAGTGGCCATCGTTTTATATTTCTAGACACATTATAAGATGACGCCATTTTATGTACAATATCTAATCCACATTTGGTATCATTACAGAGTAAAATCATCTCTGGCGTGTTGCTAGTTTCGTCTATTCAGTATGCTGTATCAGAGTGATGAAATGATGAAACCATTAATACATTTCTAGATGATATTTAATTCATATCTGCTCTTTTGTAGCTGGAATATTGTGTGCGCCACTGATTTTTACGTCGTTTAGCGGTTTATTATTCTAGTATTAATTGGGAGTTTTTCAAAGTTTTTTATAAATTAAATATATGAAATTGAATGTAATACAAATGATATAGTGGTTGCGATATCAAACTTGTGATAGGGCAAACAGAGTTCATATTCCAGCAATCCAAATACATATTGTTTTCAAGATAATTCTTTGTGTTCATCGAATATATTAGACTATTTTTATTCGGAATAGATTAAAAAAATAAATTGTGATGGCTGACAAATAAACTCGGATTGCCGGATCAAATTTAGCATCGTTACCACTACAACTATAAAAATTCGGCGGTAATGGTTAAATTGATTATAATTTGGAGCTCGATAACTTTTATATGGCTTAACCAATTTCACTAAACATGAGTTCGAAAGATATTGACAAGTACTCTCTGATGCATCTAAGGTCAAATATTATAATAAATGAAGGTATTCTAGGATTTAGTGAGCTTGAAAAACCGTTTTTTCTCATGGGAACTGGATTTGATCATACTTTTCAGGCCTATAACTTAAAAATTCGAATTTTCCCAGATATTAGGTACCTATACACCATTAGATACGTCTAAAGTACTCCTACAGATACTTAGTTACTGGCGCAATTCGTAGGTTGAAATTCTGAGTTATTGTCGAAAAACCAAAATTTGCGGTTTTCCTGTCTCTTCTTGAACCTAAGATATATATACCCCCAAAATATGCAATTTTGTACCTACCCAGTCCAATAGATGGCTTATGGGTGGTCAAAGGTAACAAAGTAATTGTCGAAAGACCAAAATTTTTAAAGTTTAGTTTTTCAGTTGTTCGGTTATACTGAGCCGTGTTCACGTTTATCTTGACCGCTTAGGCACCATTTGAAAGCATAACTCAAAGCTATTGATTTGTTGTATTTGCGGTTTTCCTGTCTCTCTTTGAACCTAAGATATATACCATCAAAAAATATGCCATTTTGTACCTACCCAGTCCTATAGCTGGCTTATGGATGGTCAAAAGTCACAAACTACACCGGTTGTAAATCGGCCCGGACCCCCTCTTAAAACACAGAAAAAAAGTCAGATCAGTTTAACTTTTCCACACAAATACATACATAATATTCATATTAAAAAAATAATACCCACAAACATTTCCCCCTTTAAGTTTTAAAATTGTGATAATTGTGAGCTTATACATTTTAAGGGTGAGTAATACAGTATTTAAATGTAATTTGTATTTACAAACTTTATTACTAACTCTTAAAATGTCTAACTTTTCCATTGATATAATTTTAAAACTTCTTTTTCGGTTTCTTAAAAACGAGTGATGTGGCGCTTACAACGTTATTCGGCGGACCCGTTCAATAATATTATTGACACAGTTCTCAAAACCATAAATTCATTCATCAGGCTTGAACCATCAATCTTCGGTGATTCGTAAATAATGAGTTTTTAGAATTTTATGGCTTACGTTCTATCCTTGTTAGATCGGTACTCCTCGGAGGGACCGCAGACGCAGACGTTCGAATACAATTACCGTTTTTTGTCAAGACAATGAAGTCGACTTTTCAAAGTAACAAGACATTTACTTAACAAACACACTGCACATGACACTATAAAAAATAAAATCATAAAAAATAGGTTTTTCGAATTTGTTTATTCTCTTTACAGGCTCTGTCTAGCGTCTCAGTACATAATTTATTTAATTTATTTAACATAAAACAAATTAAAAGAAAATGGAGAAATATATAAAATAATAAAATTTTTTTTAGATATTGTTTGAGTTTGCTTTTTAAACCATGCTTTTGACTAGCGACTAGAGTTTCTTAGGCTTAGGTCCATAAAAAAAGTCTACGATATTATGATACTTTTGATTCCTTTTTTTTTGACCTTTCGGCAGGATATCCATGCATTGTCAAGAATTATTTTTGACTAAAAAATATAAATATTATCAAAAAATATAATTTAAAGAGACTTACCTGTTACTTTACTGACTTACCATGCATGCAAAACTTGGATGCAAATAAATTTATGATTATTTGTAATAAAAAGGTTTAAATAATTGAGTAAAGGATACCGCACACACCTTATGGCAAATATAATGTCACTCAAATTCAATAAAATTTATATGAATAGATTCGTTTCAAATTAACGGTCAATTCTTATCATTACGCCAACTCTTAATTTTTAATAATAAGAGCAGAAATTGATATAAATCAATCTGAAATCAAATGGGTAGGTACATAAGTTAGAGAGAGAAAAAATATTTTAAAATACCCAAATTATCGGTACTTCATAAATCTTGTGGGCTCGTAAGCATCTTATTATAATAGTTTCACTAATCCGCTTAGGCCCAGCGGGGTTTAAGCTGTTTTGAATGGCACCCAGAGCAATAGTGATTGTAACGGACACGCTTATGGACTCCAAAAATGTGATTTCGATAAACTCTAATTGCAAGTTGCTCCGTAATTAATCATAATTAAGAGTTGGTGCAATGACAAGAATTGACCGTTAATTTAAAACGAATCTATTCGTATAAATTTTATTGAATTTGAGTGACATTATATTTTCCATAAGATGTGTGCGCTGTCCTTTAATGTTTGTGTAAATACGAAGTATGGATTTATCGACCAAACTACTCATCGATGTTGTAGAAGTGATGACGAATTTACGAAAACCTTTTAAGCCTCTTTTTAATCCGGTGCTTGTTTCCAAGGCCCCCTGGTATGCACCCTTGTACATTCACCTTATCACCAACAAGTTCGAGTCAGTGATTCGGTAGTTCAATGAGTAAAATCCCCAATTTATCGCACAATATCTGTCCGTTCAGCTTTTCAAAAACGTCCTTCATAAAACGTTATAATGTTCTGCCGACACGTGCATAAATGAGATGAGTCGTCGGTTCAAACAACTTCTTTCGCACCAAATTGTGGGGCCCTGCCGAAAATTCAGCAGGGCCGCTGCGCCGTAAAGGGAAAGATGCTGGAGCTTTTCAACATATAGATTTAGGTTATGTTCTGTGACAATCACGTGCATGTATGCGGTCATGTTGGCAATAGTTTTTGTTAGCTTGTATGTATACGATGGGACGGGAGTTGTTGTGAACGATGAAACCATGTGTGTATGAATGAAAAGTGATGGTGTACACACGGGAGACTCTAAATAAACATTACACAAAGGAGACCGATGAAATCAGAAGCTGGTTTATTTAAATATGCTTTTTGCATTTAATTAATAAATATTTTATACATACACTATGTGGCAAGAATAGTGCAGCACTCTGACCAATTTTCTTATTGCCGTTTTCGCAATATGGTAGGGGAGCAAAGTATGCTAAATTTGCAGTCACTCGAGTGTTATGGGGACCTATTTTGTTGTGATTATTAGGTCCTAAAACCAAACAAAGTTAAGTAAAATTTTCCATTTTAGTGGGGTCTTTCCACTTTTTAATTAAAAATTGGAGAAATTGGTAAATTCGTAGTTTTTTACGTTTTTCGTAAATATTTCTAAAACTATGCGGTTTACCATGAACAACCTTCTATACACAAATTTTCTACATTAAATTTAAAATAAACAAGGCCCTATGCATAATCCTTCTAAAATGAACGGTTCCAAGTTACGGAGGTAGTATAGTATAATTGGTCCAAAAAAAGGCCTAACCCAAACATCCAAAGTAAAAGTTTTCCTTCAACACCAAATTTTTCTATATGGTCCACATATATTGTCCAGTAAAAGGTTACACCATTTTGGGAGTCCGGTTTGGGGGGAAGATAGGGGTGAAGTCGGTAAATTAGTAGTTCTTTTAGGTTTTTCGTTAATATTTCTAAAACTATGCTTTGGTGTATATAGTGTTCTATACAAAAATATTCTACATACAATTTAAAACAAAAAAGGTCTTATACATAATTGTTAGAAAATCAACGGTTCCAAAGTTACGGAGAGTGAAAAGTTGAGGTTTTCGATACTTTTTATATTTTTTGGGCAATTGATGATGATTTTGGGTGGTGAGATTGACGTTTCTTCAAGGGCTTATCACTAACATACCATCGGCCACTGAAATAGCAAATTTTATTTACAAAACACAATCCTGTTAAAGAAAATTGCCCAATAAATATAAAAAGTATCGAAAACCTCCACTTTTCACCCTCGGTAACTCTGGAACCGTTGATTTTATAACAATTATGTATGGGACCTTTTTTGTTTTAAATTTTATGTAAAACAGTTTTGTATAGAACATTGTTTACGCTAAAGCATAGTTTTAGAAATATTGACAAAAAACCTAAAAAAACTACTAATTTACCGACTTCTCACCCATCTCCCCCCAAACCGGACGCTCAAAATGTTGTAACTTTTTATTGAACAATATGTGGATCATATGGAACAATTTGGTGTTGGAAAAAAACTTTTACTTTGGATGTTTGGGTTAGGCCTTTTTTGGACCAATTATAGATATACTACCTCCGCAACTTTGGAACCATTGAATTTAGAAGGAATATACATGGGACTTTTTTTTATTTCAAATTTAACCTTTAACTACCCGCGCATCAAGTTATAACATAACTACACGCGTGGCGTACTTTGTACGCCACAAGAAAATACACTTAAAAACAGCGGATTTGTTTAATTTTTTTTGAAAAAATACACTTAGTTGTTTGTTATAAACCTTATTCGGCATCAGTGAATACTTGGAGTTCCTTTTCAGTAAGCCAATTGGGATTTATAACTGGAATCATGGAATAACTGGATTCCATGATAAATAAAATTAGTAATAAAAAATTTTTTTAAATGTGATTTTTTACAGGAGAAAAAGTATTGTTTACAAAGAAAAATATATTTTTTGCCATAATGACTAAAAAACAATTAAAATATGTACTTATATTACGACTTATAGTAATATAATCCTGGGGTATATTGTCCACCACCGGAAACAACAAATAATAAAATGTAAATTACGATCTTTCCAGAACGCCGATTATAACGAAACTAAAACCAAATTGTAAAGCACATTCCAGTGATAGGTTAGAAAAATAAGCAAGGTCAAAAATTAAATTTTTAAATATATTTCCAGTAGAATTCTTATATCTGGCGTACAAAGTACGCCAGCGCGTGTAGTTAAAGGGTAATGTAGAACATTTTTGTGTAGAAGGTTATTCATGCTACCGCATAGTTTTAGAAATATTGATGAAAAATCGTAAAAAACTACGAATTTACTGATTTCTCCCCCCTCTCCCCCCAAACCCGCGCTCAAAATGGTGTGACTTTTTTCTGAACATTATGTGGACCATATAGAACAATTTGGTGTTGGAGGATAACTTTCACTTTGGATGTCTGGGTTTGGGTTTAGATATACCATACTATTTGCAATTTCTAAATTTTAGTAGAAAAATATTGATGATAGTAACAAATCATTTAGGAAAACTCATAGACGCTATCTGCAAGAAAATTGAGGCTTTCGAAATGTGGCTTTCTCATACAATCCTGAAGATATTTTACAACGACCACGTTACTAATCAGTACGTCTCAATAAAAATACAAAAAGAAAAATAGGTATAAATACAATACACATTAAAAATAGCCAAAATCGAATATCTCGGTCACTTCATGAGGAACAGTGAAATAACGGATTGTTGCCACTAATTTTTTTGAAATGTGGCTTTTTCGTACAACCCTGAAGATATTTTATACAGACCACTTTACTTATCAGTACGTCTTAATAAAATAAAAAAATAAAAATAGTACAATACACAATAAAATCAGCCAAAATCGAACACCTCAGTCACTTCATGAGGAACAGTGAAATAATGGATTGCTGCCACTAATTTTTTTGAAATGTGGCTTTTTCGTACAATCCTGAAGATACTTTATACCGACCACTTTACTTACGAGTACGTCGTACGTCTTAATAAAAATACAAAAATAAAAAGGGTACAATACACAGTAAATCAGCCAAAATCGAATACATCGGTCGCTTCATGAGGAAAAGTGAAAGATATGGATTGCTGCAACTAATTTTTCAGGAAAAAGTAGAACGAAAATGAGGACCAGGCAGGCGTAGGATTTCCTGGCTGAAAAATCTGCTTACGCGGTTCAACACAACACAACCACAAATCTTTTTAGAGCAGTAGGTTGCAAAGTATGGATTGACATGATGGTCGCCAACGAAACGATAGTCTTGTAGAGGATAGTCACTACAAGAAGAAGGGAATGACAGGAAAAACACATATCGAGATGAAAACTTGGGTTTCTTCTGCTTTTTCGGTATTTCACATTATGACTTCGCCGTTTTCTTCCTCCACGGCACTCTATTGTCCCAATTACTTTCACTGAGATCTATGTCTACCATAACATTTCCTACGTATGTTTTCCATCTCATAGCAAGTCTTCCTCTCCGTTTTCTTTACAGTGGGTCGTAGTACAACTTCTTTTCAGCTACCTGTGGTCTGGCATTCTTTGCACGTGCCAATACCACCACAGTGCTCACACATGTGTTTTACAACACATTTGTTTTACAACACATGTAAACACATGTAAACACCGTTCTCCGTTTTCTTTACAGTGGGTCGTAGTACAACTTCTTTTCAGCTACCTGTGGTCTGGCATTCTTTGCACGTGCCAATACCACCACAGTGCTCACACATGTGTTTTACAACACATGTAAACACATGTAAAACACATGTTTTACAACACATGTGTTTTACAACACATGTTTGTAATTGATCATTCTACTTTCATTATATTCCATACTTTCTTCCGCTTTATATGGTCTGTAATAATATTCATAGCCAGGGAGGTAGTGTCAAATTTGACCGGAGCATTTTAGCATGGCTCGTTTCTTATTATTTAGGTAGGTGTTCCAAAGCTTATTAACAAATGATGTGTCAGCTGGCCCAAAACCGGGGATTTTAGGCAAGAAAAGCTAAAATATGGAAGTTGATGGACCAACGCTACAGCTTAAATGTCAAATATTTATATACGTTACTCAGAACATTTAATGGACTTGCTTACTTGGCACCTACGTTTCACTCAGAAGATCGGGGTTCAAATCCTGGTGCGGAAAATTCTTTTTGTTTTTTAAATTAACATTTTATTTTGAAAAATATTTATTTTTATAATACCACGTTTTTATTATTTATACGAGACAATATAAAAAAAATCTGTATGTCTTTTATAGAATTATGCATAGAACTTATGAAATAGCATATATACATTTGATCATAAATATTATGATTGACCTTAATAAGCAAAATTGTTGTACATGAACCTCTGAAGCTTCCTGAGTTAGTACGACCAATCGAAGTGAAAAAGGGGGTTGGCCTCCCCACCCCACTCCCGACATTTTTTTATCTTTTTAGACAAACTGTTTTTTGCATAATTTTATGTGATGTAAAACCAAAAGATACATACAACCCTAATTTTTCACTTTTCTATCACCAACCCCCATTTTTTTAATAGCAATCTCATTATTTCCCTGTTCTCTATAACATATAAAAATGAATTTTTGTCTGTATGTCCCTTATAGAATCGTAAACTATGCATTTAATCATATTATGATGACCTCAAGCAAAGTTTTTGTACTTACATGAACCCAGGAAGGAGTTAATACTTAATAATATATACTTAATATACTTAATAATTAATAGAGTTAATACTTTTTTATTATTAACTAGCTGACCCGGCAAACTTCGTACCGCCTTAAAACTAAATAATGTTTGAATGTTTAATACCTAAAATTACCAGAAAGCCAAAAAATACTAAAAAATATTGCGTACCCATACTTTTTTCTACCAAATGCATAGTTTACGATTCTATAAGGGACATAGGTACAGACAAACATTCATTTTTATATATTATAGAGAATATAGAAATATTTAGATTGCTACTAAAACATGGGGGTTGGTCATAAAAAAGTGAAAATTTAGGGTTGTATCTTTCGGTTCTACAACATATAAAATTAAGAAAAAACAGTTTGTCCAAAAAAATAACAAATAATATCTCCCTTTTCACTTAGATTGTTGGTCTTACCAACTCAGGAACCTTCAGGGGTTCATGTACAACAAATTTGCTTATTAAGATCAATCATAATATTATGACCAAAAATGCATATGCAAAGACATACAGATTTTTTTATATTGTCTCGTATAAATAATAAAAACGTGGTATTATAAAAATAAATATTTTTCAAAATAAAATGTCAATTTAAAAAACAAAAAGAATTTTCCGCGCCAGGATTTGAACCCCGATCTCCTGAGTGAAACGTAGGAGCCAAGTAAGCAAGTCCATTGAATGTTCTGAGTAACGTATATAAATATTTGACATTTAAGCTGTAGCGTTGGTCCATCAACTTTCATATTTTAGCTTTTCTTGCCTAAAATCCCCGGTTTTGGGCCAGCTGACACATCATTTGTTAATAAGCTTTGGAACACCTACCTAAATAATAAGAAACCAGCCATGCTAAAATGCTCCGGTCAAATTTGACACTACCTCCCTGGCTATCAGCACTATGCTCTGACATATCATTTTTTTGTTTTCTCTGGTTAGAGTGTTGTTCCATATCACTTCATGGAGTACTTTAGTGGGTTGTTTTCCCCTTGAAATTTTTATATTCATATCTTTCATACAAGTAGATACCATCTCGGCTTATCATTGAACTTCAATAATCCTTAGCATAGAGAAAAACGGGTCTAGGACGTTTCATCGCCGCCAGTTCATCGCCGCCGTTTCGATGCCGCCAGTTCATCGCTGGCCGATCCATCGCCGGCCGTTTCGATGCCGCCGGTTCATCGCCAGTCAGTTAATCGCTAACTGATATATTTCCGAATTTTCGACCAATTTTCGACAGTTACATTTATTATTTATTTTTATTATTAATTAGGAATTCTAGGAAATGCGAGATATGACCATTCCCGTTGCCATACTTAATCTTTTAATAGACTTTTAAACTTTTATAATATAAAATATAATTTAACACTACAAATTTAATACTGTTTAGTATCAAATTTAGGGGTAGTAGAAATAGAACAGTAAATTAATATAATAATATTTTTTATCTATTTATTTGTCATAAGTTTTGAACTGAATTTAACGTCGTGTCGTGTCATCTCCCATAATACAAGATCAACTGACCAACTGGCGATGAAACGGCCGGCGATGAAACGGCCGGCGATGAAATGGACTGGCGATGAAACGGCCGGCAATGAAACGGCCGGCGATGAAACGGACTGGCGATGAACCGGCGGCATCGAAACGGCGGCGATGAACCGGCGGCGATGAAACGTCCTATTCCGGAGAAAAACAAACTCCATGCTCAAGAACAGATAGAACTAAACAAAAAGCACCTGTTTTGGGTCATGTTGTGGTCATGAACCCCTCAGGGGTGTTGTTCGGTATCAACTAATTAATATGAATAAATCGGGAATTATTAATGGAACAAGTTTTCGACAAATATTCTTTATTTACCAAGTAGTTAATTACACTTTAAGGTTTATATCTTATGTATTATGTAATCAAATTAATAAATGACAACTTCGAAACTACAATCAGCGCATCAGGTATCGATGTTCAAGTCAAGAAAAAACTATGGACTTAACTGAACTTTCCCAGGAGTTCCTGTTGTTGTGGACTCTAGTCGACGGATGTTCGGCCGACTTCTCCTGGTTTCTTGACGGCAGTTAATTGAGTTTTCTCATGAGTTCCTGTTGCTGTTGATGTTCGGCCGTCTTTCCTGGTTCGGTGAGGATTAGAGATGCATCAAGTCAAACTAGTTTGATTTTACTCAACAAACTTGACTTGACTTGAAAATCAAACTTTTTGTATAAAAAAGTTTGACTTAACTTGATTTCGATATCTTTAGGTTTGACTTGAATTCAAACATCTTCAAACAGTTTGAATATTACGCAACGTGTTTATTTGTTCAGTGGCGGATCAACGGGGGGGAGTAATGGGTGGGGGAGGGGTAGGGGAAATCCCCCTCCCAACAAGGTCCAAAAAAATTTTTTTGACAAATTTCAATAAACATAGAAATGTATTGGCTGATACGATATTTAAACCGCAGACAGACAAATAAAACCCAATAAAAGCGACAGTTAGGATAATAATTATTAAGAAAGCTTATAGCGTCTTATAGTATGATACAATTGATCCAAATAATGGCATAAACTAGACATCCAAAGTGAAAGTTATCATCCAACACCAAATTGTTCTATATGGTCCACATAATATTCAGAAAAAAGTCACACCATTTTTAGCATCGTGTTTAAAGGGGTGAGGGGGAGAAATCGGTAAATTCGTAACTTTTTAGGTTTTTCGTCAATATTTTTAAAACTATGCGGTTTAGCATGAACAACCTTTTATACAAAAATGTTCTACATTCAATTTGAAATAAAAAAGGCCCAATGCATAATCCTTTTAAAATAAACGGTTCCAAAGTTACGGAGGCAGTATAGTATAAATGGTCAAAAAAAAGGCCTAACCCAAACATCCAAAGTAAGAGTCTTCCTCCAACACCCAATTGTTGTATATGGTCCACATATTGTTCAGTAAAAAGTTACACCATTTTGAGCGTCCGGTTTGGAGGGGAGATTGGGGAGAAATCGGTAAATTAGTAGTTTTTTTAGGTTGTTCGTCAATATTTCTAGAACTATACTTTAGCGTAAACAATGTTCTATATAAAAATGTTCTACATAAAATTTAAAACAAAAAAGGTCCTATATATAATTGTTATAAAATCAACGCTTTCAGAGTTACGGAGAGTGAAATGTGGAGGTTTACGATATTTTTTATATATTTTGGGCAATTGATGATGATTTTGGGTGGTGAGGTTGACGTTTCTTCAAGGGCTTATCACTAACATGCCACTGAAATAGCAAATTTTATTTACAAAACACAATCCTGTTAAATAAAATTTCTTTCATCAGTAATAATATTATAAATTGCCCAAAAAATATAAAAAGTATCGAAAACTTCCACTTTTCACCCTCTGTAACTCTGGAACCGTTGATTTTATAACAAATATGTATAGGACTTTTTTGTTTTAAATTTTATGTAGAATCCTTTAGAAACCGCATAGTTTTAGAAATATTGACGAAAAACGTACAAAAATTCCGAATTTACCGATTTCTTCCCCCTCTGCCCCCAAACCCGACGCTCAAAATGGTGTGACTTTTTTCTTAACATTATGTGGACCACATAGAACAATTTGGTGTTGGAGGATAACTTTCACTTTGGATGTCTGGGTTTGGGTCTAGTTATACCATACTATTAATGCATATTTATACATTAATTTTTTAAAAATTTAAACCCAACATTTGTAGCCTGTATCCGAAAGAAATTTAAATTGTAGATATAAAACCATATAGACCTGGATCCCGCGTACCAAAAAAGTTGATTAATAGCAAGCTGAAAATTTGTTAATAGCTTAACGGTGTCTAGTCAGACAAACTTTGATGCATGGGAACACTGGAACAGGAGAAGTTTTAATTGTGAAACAGGTTAAAAATTTGGAACGTCAGACTACGTAAACGTTCCATGTATTTTGTCGGACAGAACTTCCAATTGATTTGTTTCCATTTCATTAAATTCTCATGCAAAAATCAGACTGGTGTTTATAACCAACTGGGCATTTTAATGAGTGGAACATGAAGAACATGTCAAATGACAGGAATCATGTTGGTTAGTAATAGCAGTCTGATTTTTGCATGAGAGTTTAATGAAAGGGTAAAAGATAATTGGATGTGATGTCCGACAAAATCCATGGGACGTTTTCGTAATCTGACGTTCCAAATTTTTAAACTGCTCCACAATTAAAACTTCCACCGTTCCAGTGTTCCCGTACATCTAAGTTTGCCCGACTAGACACCGTTAAGCTATTAACAAATTTTCAGCTTGCTATTAATTAACTTCCAAGTCTAATAACCCAATGGTTAGTTTTGAATTTTAAAGAAATACCAACGAATATACAGCAATATTTTGTATTGTATTTTCGAGTGAACTAGCAGCTTGGTACCAGATGTTTTTTGGAACAGGCCCTAAGATAAATAACTGCCCTTTTTAATAAAAGAAAGTCATAAAAATTCCAATTAATTTTATTTTGAGCTGTCCATTGAGACACATGTTACTGTGCTTGATCTGCTAAATACAAATTTTAAGATTTTTTCACTTGAATACTATTTTGTCTTATTGTAACATGAGCGGAGCCTGAGAGGGAAATATAATACAGGGTGTCCCGAAAAGAATGGTCATAAATTATACCACACATTCTGGGGTCAAAAATAGTTCGATTGAACCTAACTTACCTTAGTACAAATGTGCTCACAAAAAAAGTTACAGCCCTTTGAAGTTACAAAATGAAAATCGATTTTTTTCAATATATCGAAAACTATTAGAGATTTTTTATTGAAAATGGACATGTATAATTCTTATGTCAGGAACATCTTAAAACAAAATTATAGTGAAATTTGTCCACCCCATAAAAAATTTATGGGGATTTTGTTCCCTTAAACCCCCCCAAACTTTTGTGTACGTTCCAATTAATTCATTATTGTGGTACCATTAGTTAAACACAACGTTTTTAAAACTTTTTTGCCTCTCAGTATTTTTTCGATAAGCCAGTTTTTATTGAGATGCGGCTTCTTTTTCAATATATTTACGTAAAAATTTTATGGGGGTTTTGTTCATTTAAACCCCCCTAATGTTTGTGTACGTTCCAATTAAACTATTATTGTGGTACCATTAGTTAAACACAGTGTTTTTAAAACTTTTGTCTCTTAGTCTTTTGTTCATAAGTCACCTTTTATCGAGATGTAGCTTCTTTTTCAAAATATACCTAAAAATGTAAATTATAAATAAATTTTCAGATTATTAACAGGTCTCTATAACCGTACTTAACCATATACAAATATGTGGTGGATTCGACAAATATTCAAAATATCTCGATAAACACTGGCTTATCGAAAAAGTACTTAGAGGCAAAAAAGTTTTAAAAATAATGTGTTTAACTAATAGTGCCACAATAACAATTTAATTGGAACGTACACAAAAGTTTGGGGGGGTTTAAGGGAACAAAACCCCCATAAAATTTGTATGGGGTGCACAAATTTTACTTAATTTTTTTTTAAGATATTGCTGTCGTAAAAATGCCACATGTCAATTTTCAATAAAAAATCTCTGAGAGTTTTCGATATATGAAAAAAAATCGATTTTCATTTTGTAACTTCAAAGGGCTGTAACTTTTTTTGTGTGCACTATTGTATATAGGTAAGTGAGGTTCAGTCAACCTATTTTTGACCCCAGAATCTGTGGTATAATTTATGACCAATCTTTTCGGGACACCCTGTATAATCCAGGGGTTCTGTGCAAAACATAAACGAAAGTTGAAAAGTGGCAGATTGTGATTCGGTGGTTTTTTTTTTATTCAAGTTAAAAAAACAATGTTATTTAATGCGGTGTTCGAACCATTCTACCACCTCCCCGTGTAACGCGCCGTAACATTTTACATGACCCCCCCCCCCCCCAACTTGCGTTACGTAATACTTGAACGCTCCCAAAGTAGATTAAATTAAATTTGTGTAATAAAAAAACTATCCAACGAATTCCTTGTTTTAATCTAGTAACACTCAAATATAAAAAAGTTATATGGATAAAACGAAACTTGCCAGCAAGCAGTTCTAAGCACTCAGGAATTATTTTCAAGAAATTTAAATTTACGACCCTATTTTGATTATAATCGCTTCCTGTATTAAGTTACTTTTATGTGGCATTCATTTTATTATTATTTTTCTTATCTTAATTGGCAACTAACATGTCAATCTCGACAAAAATGTATATCTACTAAATAAATTATTTTTCAAACTCTTTCAAACTAGTTTGACAAACAGTTTGAATTTTCAAACCTGTGCAAATGACCAGTTTGGCTTGACATGAAATATTTGTCAGAAGGATGATTGACTTGAGTTTGACTTGAAATTTAGTCAAACTCAAGTCAAGTTCAAACATTCAAGTCAAATTTGTGCAACTCTAGTGAGGATGCGATGGCTGCACCCTAGGGTGGTCTTCGTCTGATGTTGTGCCTAGTTTTCAGACGTCGCCACGGTTAGTTGCAATTAAACTAGTTCCAAACGGCCAGGTTGGCAAGAAAACCTGGCCATTCTATTCTAATGTAGTATTATGTATGTAGGTACGAATTAAGACTACTGTTTTTAGAATGAATTGAAAAAAAAAGCAAGAAGTTATACTCGCTCGATGACTTCTCAAGTGCTTTCAGAACGGTTTTCCTTATTACTTTTCATTTATAGTAAGTAGTAGTCTGTAACACGATCCAATTCCATATTGTTCTGATGTTCCTCTATCTTGTTGCTGGCAGTGGCGAATCCAGACATTAGCTTTGGAAGGGGAAATTTGTCTTAAGCCTTTGTGTCCTCGAAAGCGGTACCGATAAACTGCGACCGTAACACTGCGATGAATTACGTCAGATTACGGTGAAAAATTCAAAGTTCTTCACTGCGGCAATGGAATGTGCAAACTCAGCAAGCGGTGGCTTCCAACGCATCCTTGGAAAGCACTGCTATTATTTTGGGTGGTACAATTTTTTAAAACGTCATTCATCGCAGTGTTACGGTCGCAGTTTGTCGGTGCCGCTTTCGAGGAAACCCAGGATTTAGGGGGGAACTTCCAACACAATGAAAAAACAAGCAAAAGACATAAAAAAGATTAACCCAAACTACATAAAAGAGATAAATAATAACTTATATGCATTAAATTCCCTTTATTTTTTCAACTAGGTGTTTATTGGGTTGAATTTAGGGATACGCGCCAACTCGTAACTTTTAATGACAAAAATTTTCAAATCAAAATGTACACCGGCCAATTCGTAACTTTTCTATTACCTGACCTGCCTACTCGAAACTTTCTTCAGGTGAATTCGAAACCATTGATTAAATCTAATACCTTAAATTTAAACCTAATGTTTCTTAGTTTGCTTAAAAACGTTATATTTGTATTATATGTACCTATAAAAAATAGCAAAAATTGAAATATCGTAATAAAATAATTGAAACAATATCATAAATAGTGTTTCATTAACACGTGTTATAAATATTATTTCGATCAAGTATAGCTCTACGAGCTTGGTTTTTATCAAGTAATTGCAAATTCAATATTTAGATGTTTAGCAATGATAAATTATTTAAATCCACCTGATAATTTAAAAGCAAAGAGATTTTCCATATGTTTATTTCAAGTATAAAAGATTATACCTTTATTTAGTTACGAATTCACCGGTAGTTGATTGGTTACCGAAAAATTACCTTAGGGCCAGAGTTACCAATTGGCCTGTAATTAAGATGGGGGATTAAAATAGTTACGAATTCACCGAGACCCGAATTTAGGGCTTACAATACCGAGCCAAAATCTCAATACCGGTATTTGGTATTTAAAATTTCAAATACCGGGATCCCGGTATTAAAACCGGTATTATGAATAAAAAATATACACGTTATATTTATACTATCCTCAGTTGTTATATCGACTTGTTATTAAATAATATATGGAACCTATTAAATTTTGTTTTGAAATGAGTAGATGTTGTTTATATTATAACATTCCTAGAGAGTAGGAATAGATAGATACAAAAAATGTGTAAATAGAAAAACTATATATTTGATTCTAGGATAAATTTTGCATATAATAGGACAGTAGTTTTACTTATGAAATTTGCTATTTGTAAATTAATTTAACTTTAATAGTTATTTATGATATAAATGTTAAAAGTACACGTTTAAGGCACGCATGTGAAAGTTCACATGAGTGCCTTAAAAATGTACTTTTTAACACGCATATCATACAATATTTTTTCTACAAACGTAATTACAGGACAATATCCACAAAAACTTTTACTTGAACGTGACTGGCATTCCATTTTTATATTTTTTTGACATTACATCAAAAGTGTCTATACGGTCAATACGAACTGCAGTGCCTTAAAAATATTTTAAAGCACTAGTGCCTTAAAGTAGCATTTTTAACACGGTTGTAGAAAAAATATATTAATACAAAGATTAACTTACTGTGACAAATATTTTATATGGATTACTCTGTATTTAGACCGCTATATATTTTCAATTATTATTAATAATTCAGAAAATAAGTGAGCCTAATTTATACACCACAATACACAAAAAAAATGAAAAAGAGATCTGAAAATGTAAAAACAATTCTGATTAATAAATCTTTGGCTTATTTATAAAATAAAGTATATAGTCTAATTTTAAATATTTAAGAATTTTTTAACTCAATTTTAAGAACTCATTTTATATATTTGTATACACGAGATTTAATAATTTATTTGTAGAAGCTGATATGTATAACTAATATATGTATAGCTGATATGTAAACCATTCGCCTTAAATTAACGACATTCACGCTTTTAGAAAGCGATATACTTGACTTGTATGTGTAATGAATGTGTTTAATAAACATTTTTTACATTGATACTAGATATTGGTAGTTTATCTTCAATAATAATTTCTTGTAATAGCAAAAAATATCTTAGAAGAAAGTTTATTGTGCATCAATTCCATTTTTATAAATTAAGCTAATACCGAAATACCGGTATTTTTATTATAAATACCGGTATCGAATACCGGAAAATATCGTCCGGGATCCCGGTATTCGGGATCCCGGAATCCAGGTATTGTAAGCCCTAGTTGAATTTGTCTGTCTGTGGTTGAAGTTTTATATCAGCTAATATATTTTTATGTTTTACAATTTTTTTTTAATTTTGGCCTCATTAGGGGCGGGGGGAAATTTCCCTCTCCGTTGATCCGTGACTGGTGGCTGGATATCGGATGATATACTCTACATATCATCCGATATCCATCGTTGAGTCATCCATAGCTTCATTTGGTGATGTTCACCTCACAGAATTAGTGACCATGTCCGAACATGAAGAGCCCATCTATTACATGGAAAATAGGACGTGAAATTTTATATTTTTGGGGGATTTCAAGCAAAATGTTTTTTCTAATTAGTTTAAACTATTCACTAAATCTAAACTTTTGTCCGCAAATCCGTGTAGCACAAAAACCATAAAAAATCGTAAAGCGTTGAATAAAATAATGTCTACTAGCACAGTATTCTTGCGGGCTCTTTTCGTAGTCAACTAAAACACATTTTGTAATATTAAAGTCTATAAAATTGACAATATATTTTTAACGGCCGTTTTCGAGCTAACGCGTTCCTAAAACTGCCTATTTCGCGCTCTATATTGCTTGTTTTCCATCAAAATAATATCAGCTTCAATACGACAGGCTCCTATTTATAATTTAAGAATGGAGGGGTTGTTCTATCTATTTTCAAAATCAAAACCTTGTTGTCTTTTTAACGTTGTGTTTTCATAAAATTTTTAGTAAAACCTTTTAATATTATTTTTAATCCTGATGTAAATTGCTGTCTGTATAAGCGGTTTAGACTTCTTATTGCCGGTTTCACCCACGACAAATAGTAGTTTATTCTTTTAATAAAGATATTCGAGCAATAAACTGACATTTCCCCATTTTACTAACGTCAAATAAGACTTATATTAGTTAATTATCAAATAAATACTTACTCTTTGAATAAATTGGCAAGATATTCTCGCTATAAATATTGTCAAGAAAGTAAGTTCTCCATTTTTACTTTAAATTATCATTAGTAATTGCACAAGAGCTCTAAAATTATCGAATTTTTCCCGAGTAACACTTTGACAGTTTTAATTTCACGACCCGAAGGGGAGTGAAATTATGTCAGAGTGTCACTAGGGCAAAAATTCGATAATAACTGTAGAGATCGAGTGCAATTTGTTGCGACTATTTCATGAATAAAATTAAAGCACAAAGACTCAGATGGTTTGGACACACACAAAGAAGAGGGGTAGAAGAACTGATCAGGAAGATAATGAACTGGAGACCAGTAACAAATAGACCAAGAGGAAGACCAAAAATAAGATGGGAAGATCAACTGCTAGACGATATATCAAAGATGGAAATTGCAAACTGGAGAGAAAAGATTCAGGACCGGAGTGAGTGGAAGAAGATAGTAGAGAAGGCAAAAAAACATCACAACGTATGAACGATGACCTAAAGGAAACTGCCGACTAATCCACCACGTGAAATGGATTAAAAGTGCTCATAGTATTTGAGCGACCTATACTCTAACAAGAGTGAACGGTCCATATATATTTCATGAATAAAACTGTTCAAAACCAAAATTTTATTGTAATTTATTTATGCAAGTACAAATTAGTACAATTAAACACACACAGTTGTTATAACTATTTGACGGTTGAAAGTCATCACTTTTATAATTTTTAAAACATTAATTGTCATTAATGTCACTGAATGTATTTTTTCGTAGCAACGAAGAGCATCTGATGTAATATACGGGTGTCCACTTATATTTTCCCCCATTTTAACTGCCTATAATTTCTAAACGGCTCAAGATAGAAATATGCGGTTTTCGCTGAAATGTTTTATTTTAGTAAAAGTTTTGTCTGAATGGATTGAATTTTTTATATCGCTTTCAAATACGAAATAAAAAATGGCGGATTTTAAAAAAAACTTTGTTGACTTTTTTTAATGGAACACCCAGTATATTTTTTTTGTAAATTGAAAGAAAGGTCATTCACTTATCCAGCGATATAAAGTTTTTCAAAAGCGGTTGCCAAATCACTGAGTAATTAATTTTTAAAATGAGGGGTGCAACGTGGATATCACATACCTAAATAACATAACTGAGCCAAGTGATATTATGTTATGTGATTTCCACATTGCATCTCTCATTTTAAAAATTAATTGCTCAGTCATTTGGCAACCGATTTTAAAAAAATTTAAATCGCTGGATAGGTAAATGACCGTTTTTCAAGACACAAAAAATATATTGTGTGTTTTAATAAAAAAAGTCAACAACGTTTTTTTTTTTCAAAAATCCGCCAGTTTTTATTTAAAAGCGATAAAAAAAATGGTCATTTACCTAAAAACTTGAAAAAACGGTCATTTATCTATCCAGCTATATAGAAATTTTTAGAATCGGTTGTCAATTGACTAAGCAATTAATTTTTAAAATGAGAGATGCAATGTGGAAATCACATAACTTGCTTAGTTATGTTATTTATGTATGTGATATCCACGTTGCACCTCTCATTTTAAAAATTAATTACTCAATGATTTGACAACCGATTTTGAAAAAAATTATATCGCTAGATAGGTGAATGACCTTTATTTCAATTTACAGAAGAATATATTGGGTGCTCCATAAAAAAAAAGTCAACAAAGTGTATTTCAAAAATCCGCTATTTTTTATTACGTATTTGAAAGCGATATAAAAAATTCCATCCATTCAGACAAAACTTTTACTAAAATAAAACATTTCAGTGAAAACCGCATATTTCTATCTTGAGCCCTTTAGAAGATATAGGCAGTTAAAATGGGGGAAAATATAAGTGGACACCCGGTACTTGACGGGATATTATCAAAAGTTATCGGGTCTAATATCACAAGAGAGTGAGAATAAATTGAAAATAATGCGACAGTTTTTCGAAAATTTGTTGTCTGGCAATAGACACGAGAGCCCGCAGGGCTCGGGAGGCTATTGCCCAATGACAACTTTGAGTAAAAATTAAGCATTATTTTCTTATTTATTCTTACTGTCGTGTGATATTCGTAAGATTATTTTTTAATACGTATATTATGGATATTTTCTTAAATGTGACAGTTGTCAAAACTAGGAAACTGCTTGCCATTAAACAGAAACAATCTACCTAAAAAATTCTATCGGTAATTTTCTACAGTAGATAATTCTCAGTATAATTTTAATCTGATTGGACAGAATTAAACACGTGATCAAATATCTTACTATACGATTGGAAGTTAAAATCATTAAAAAATAGTCAGTTTAATTTTTATTTCTGTAGCTTTCTATTGGTCAGAATCTCCTATAAATGAAATAATCAAAATTATATCTAAACAAAATATAAATATGAACGTCTAATAAATTTTTTCTACAACCGTGTTAAAAATGCAATTTTTAGCACTCCATACGAGCGTTTAATATGCAACTTTAAGGCACTAGTGCTTTAAAAATTTTACGGCTCTGCATTTCGTATTGACCGTATAGGCAATTTTGATGTAATGTCAAAAAAATATAAAAAGGGAATGTCAGTCAAGTTCAAGTAAAAGTTTTTGTAGATATTGTCCTGTAATTACGTTTGTAGAAAAAATATTGTATGATATGCGTGTTAAAAGTACATTATTTATCTACTCTATGTCATATTATGTATAAGTTTTTAGTTTGTGAAAATTGTCATAATAGATAGCAGTGCGTGAATGGTTTAAAGTGTGCGTGAAGCAACAATGTATTTTAAATAGGATTTACTTTTTCGCACACTTTCAATGGGTTTTTTTGGCAGACTTTCACATAATCAAATATCCTTAACGTTCGCTTTATCATGGTGATGACAATATGAGCAATAACTTACAATAAAATTTTTGACAGTTTTGTGGTTTGAAAGTAGTTAGAATTTTTAAATGTCAAAGTTATAAAAATTGTAGAATAGAAATGAATTCCAGTGACGAAGAGTTACAGTTTTTTTATTTGTTTATCGTAGATAAAATATTGTATGAAACTGTGCGTGAAATAATTTTTCCATCAAAATAATATCAGCTTCAATACGACAGGCTCCTATTTATAATTTAAGAATGGAGGGGTTGTTCTATCTATTTTCAAAATCAAAACCTTGTTGTCTTTTTAACGTTGTGTTTTCATAAAATTTTTAGTAAAACCTTTTAATATTATTTTTAATCCTGATGTAAATTGCTGTCTGTATAAGCGGTTTAGACTTCTTATTGCCGGTTTCACCCACGACAAATAGTAGTTTATTCTTTTAATAAAGATATTCGAGCAATAAACTGACATTTCCCCATTTTACTAACGTCAAATAAGACTTATATTAGTTAATTATCAAATAAATACTTACTCTTTGAATAAATTGGCAAGATATTCTCGCTATAAATATTGTCAAGAAAGTAAGTTCTCCATTTTTACTTTAAATTATCATTAGTAATTGCACAAGAGCTCTAAAATTATCGAATTTTTCCCGAGTAACACTTTGACAGTTTTAATTTCACGACCCGAAGGGGAGTGAAATTATGTCAGAGTGTCACTAGGGCAAAAATTCGATAATAACTGTAGAGATCGAGTGCAATTTGTTGCGACTATTTCATGAATAAAATTAAAGCACAAAGACTCAGATGGTTTGGACACACACAAAGAAGAGGGGTAGAAGAACTGATCAGGAAGATAATGAACTGGAGACCAGTAACAAATAGACCAAGAGGAAGACCAAAAATAAGATGGGAAGATCAACTGCTAGACGATATATCAAAGATGGAAATTGCAAACTGGAGAGAAAAGATTCAGGACCGGAGTGAGTGGAAGAAGATAGTAGAGAAGGCAAAAAAACATCACAACGTATGAACGATGACCTAAAGGAAACTGCCGACTAATCCACCACGTGAAATGGATTAAAAGTGCTCATAGTATTTGAGCGACCTATACTCTAACAAGAGTGAACGGTCCATATATATTTCATGAATAAAACTGTTCAAAACCAAAATTTTATTGTAATTTATTTATGCAAGTACAAATTAGTACAATTAAACACACACAGTTGTTATAACTATTTGACGGTTGAAAGTCATCACTTTTATAATTTTTAAAACATTAATTGTCATTAATGTCACTGAATGTATTTTTTCGTAGCAACGAAGAGCATCTGATGTAATATACGGGTGTCCACTTATATTTTCCCCCATTTTAACTGCCTATAATTTCTAAACGGCTCAAGATAGAAATATGCGGTTTTCGCTGAAATGTTTTATTTTAGTAAAAGTTTTGTCTGAATGGATTGAATTTTTTATATCGCTTTCAAATACGAAATAAAAAATGGCGGATTTTAAAAAAAACTTTGTTGACTTTTTTTAATGGAACACCCAGTATATTTTTTTTGTAAATTGAAAGAAAGGTCATTCACTTATCCAGCGATATAAAGTTTTTCAAAAGCGGTTGCCAAATCACTGAGTAATTAATTTTTAAAATGAGGGGTGCAACGTGGATATCACATACCTAAATAACATAACTGAGCCAAGTGATATTATGTTATGTGATTTCCACATTGCATCTCTCATTTTAAAAATTAATTGCTCAGTCATTTGGCAACCGATTTTAAAAAAATTTAAATCGCTGGATAGGTAAATGACCGTTTTTCAAGACACAAAAAATATATTGTGTGTTTTAATAAAAAAAGTCAACAACGTTTTTTTTTTTCAAAAATCCGCCAGTTTTTATTTAAAAGCGATAAAAAAAATGGTCATTTACCTAAAAACTTGAAAAAACGGTCATTTATCTATCCAGCTATATAGAAATTTTTAGAATCGGTTGTCAATTGACTAAGCAATTAATTTTTAAAATGAGAGATGCAATGTGGAAATCACATAACTTGCTTAGTTATGTTATTTATGTATGTGATATCCACGTTGCACCTCTCATTTTAAAAATTAATTACTCAATGATTTGACAACCGATTTTGAAAAAAATTATATCGCTAGATAGGTGAATGACCTTTATTTCAATTTACAGAAGAATATATTGGGTGCTCCATAAAAAAAAAGTCAACAAAGTGTATTTCAAAAATCCGCTATTTTTTATTACGTATTTGAAAGCGATATAAAAAATTCCATCCATTCAGACAAAACTTTTACTAAAATAAAACATTTCAGTGAAAACCGCATATTTCTATCTTGAGCCCTTTAGAAGATATAGGCAGTTAAAATGGGGGAAAATATAAGTGGACACCCGGTACTTGACGGGATATTATCAAAAGTTATCGGGTCTAATATCACAAGAGAGTGAGAATAAATTGAAAATAATGCGACAGTTTTTCGAAAATTTGTTGTCTGGCAATAGACACGAGAGCCCGCAGGGCTCGGGAGGCTATTGCCCAATGACAACTTTGAGTAAAAATTAAGCATTATTTTCTTATTTATTCTTACTGTCGTGTGATATTCGTAAGATTATTTTTTAATACGTATATTATGGATATTTTCTTAAATGTGACAGTTGTCAAAACTAGGAAACTGCTTGCCATTAAACAGAAACAATCTACCTAAAAAATTCTATCGGTAATTTTCTACAGTAGATAATTCTCAGTATAATTTTAATCTGATTGGACAGAATTAAACACGTGATCAAATATCTTACTATACGATTGGAAGTTAAAATCATTAAAAAATAGTCAGTTTAATTTTTATTTCTGTAGCTTTCTATTGGTCAGAATCTCCTATAAATGAAATAATCAAAATTATATCTAAACAAAATATAAATATGAACGTCTAATAAATTTTTTCTACAACCGTGTTAAAAATGCAATTTTTAGCACTCCATACGAGCGTTTAATATGCAACTTTAAGGCACTAGTGCTTTAAAAATTTTACGGCTCTGCATTTCGTATTGACCGTATAGGCAATTTTGATGTAATGTCAAAAAAATATAAAAAGGGAATGTCAGTCAAGTTCAAGTAAAAGTTTTTGTAGATATTGTCCTGTAATTACGTTTGTAGAAAAAATATTGTATGATATGCGTGTTAAAAGTACATTATTTATCTACTCTATGTCATATTATGTATAAGTTTTTAGTTTGTGAAAATTGTCATAATAGATAGCAGTGCGTGAATGGTTTAAAGTGTGCGTGAAGCAACAATGTATTTTAAATAGGATTTACTTTTTCGCACACTTTCAATGGGTTTTTTTGGCAGACTTTCACATAATCAAATATCCTTAACGTTCGCTTTATCATGGTGATGACAATATGAGCAATAACTTACAATAAAATTTTTGACAGTTTTGTGGTTTGAAAGTAGTTAGAATTTTTAAATGTCAAAGTTATAAAAATTGTAGAATAGAAATGAATTCCAGTGACGAAGAGTTACAGTTTTTTTATTTGTTTATCGTAGATAAAATATTGTATGAAACTGTGCGTGAAGTAATTTTTGCGAACTTACGCGATATATAGCACTCGCTCCGTTGTCGCTCGTGCTCTAAAAATCGCGTGCGTTCGCAAAAAGCATACTTCACGAACTGTTTCATAAATAACTATTTTAAGGCACTCATGTGAATTGCAGAACTCGCTTTGCTCTTTCTGCAAACTTTCACATGCGTGCCTTAAACGTGTACTTTTAACATTTATATCATAAATAACTATTATTCGATGAATAACTATTCATTGATTTATTTGTGTTGGTGAAATCGGACCTTAATCTTATTAAGTGAGCCTTAGAATTTGTAAAATATTTAAAAATAGTGGCATCTCAATTGAAATAACGATCATTGAACTTATAGCCCAATTAATGACCGTTTTGGAGTGTAATTTCCAGGGGCAACTCCGAATTGCATGAAAATTTGGATTTAGGTTCTACTTACCCTCCACTTCAAAGTTGTATTTGTGCCGTTGGTTGCTTTTACTTGGGGGGTGACATTTACCCCTTCTCGGGGGGTGAAAAACGCGTGTTTAAAATGAGACCGGAAATGGATAAATTGACTTATTTTAAGCACCTTTTTTTCTATAAAGTTTTTTTCGTAAGTCATACTTTTCGAGTTATTCGCAATTTAAAATGTTGATTTTTCGACAAAAAAATTACGTTTTCAGACCGTTTTTCCCAAATAACTGAAAAAGTAAATATTTTATCGAAAAATATTTTTAGCAAAAGTGTAGCCTATAAAAAAACGAAAAAAATGATGTACCAGTAAAGTCTACAAATTGAGTAGAAGCAAAGTTGTAGCTCATGAAAAATACGTTCTTATTCGTCTAATTCCAAATCGAATAATTCAACGCGAAATCACCGAAGAAAGAAGCGCTTTTCGGGAAAACCTTATTAACATTTTTAAAGCATCGAAAAAAAGCTTATTATTTGCTTTTTACAAAAGTTTACAGCATCAAAAATAAACGAGTTACACTGAAAAAAATTTGCCCCTTTTTTTTTGGTAAAAAAAATCGTGAAAACCTCCCTCTATTTAGCACCCTAAATAAAATTAATCGTTTGGCTTTACCATCTATTTTAACTGTATGTATATTGTTTATATGATCTGTAAGTTTGATTGGTTTGAAGTGCTTATTCTCTAAAACATTTGGTTTTATAGTAAGAAAAAAATTTCTAAAAATTTTTGAAAAATTTCATTTTTTCAAAATAACTTAAAAAGTATTAGTGATAAGAAAAATCTTAAAGAATAAAAAAATATAGGTTTTGCTATTATAAATATACTAGTTTATTTTTTTTCTCCGTAAGACAAAAATTGGTTAATATTTGGCTGTTCAAATTTTTCATACACTCATGATTAGTGACCCATTCAAGCTTTATCAATTATAACCCTGTCAAAAATAAACACTTTAAACCGGTAAGACTGACAGATCATATAAAAAATAGATAGGTAAGTAAATTGTTTGTAAAGCGGTAGCGATTAATTTCATTTGGGGAGCTAAGCACGGCGAGATTTTCATGATTTTTTACAAGAAAACAAGAGAGCCAACTTTATTTTGAGCGTAACTCGCATATTTTTAATGCTAAAACTTTTGTTAACAATTAAAACAAAGCTTTTTATAAACACTTTAAAAAAGTTTAAATGGGTTTTTCCCGAAAAGTGCTTAATTTTTCGGTGATTTCACCTTGAAATATTCGATTTAGAATTAGACGAATACGAACGTATTTTTCATGAGCTACAACTTTGTTTTTATTTGATTGATAGACTTTACTGATACACAATTTTTTTGGGTCTTTTATAAGCTACACTTTTGCGAAGGATATTTTTTTCGATAAAATATTTACTTTTTGAGTTATTTGCGAAAAACCGTCTGGAAACGTAGTTTTTTTGTCGAAAAATCCACCTTTTCAATGGCAAATAACTCGAAAAGTATTGACTTATGTAAAAAACTCTATAGAACAAAAGTTGCTTAAAATCAGTCAATTTATGCATTTCCGGTCTTATCTTGAACGTATGTTTTTCACCCCCGAGAAGGGGTGACTGTCACCCCTCAAGTAAAAGCAACCAACGGCACAATTTCAACTTTGAAGTGGAACCTAAATCCAAATTTTCATGCAATTCGGATTTGCCCCTGAAAATTACACGGTATCGCCGAATTTCCCGTTAATTTACTGGGCTATTACGAAAATGTAAATAAATTCACAACTTCTGACCATATTTACAACAATTTTTGGATACAATGTCCAAAACTGGTTGTCAATGAGGAAACGCAACTAAAATATATTTATTTTTTAAGTGCCGTCTTCCATTCGGGGATTGGATATCATCTTCACTATCTTTACGCTATCTACCGCTGCTCTTAAGAGTTCTACAGAACTGCATTTAAACCAGTCCCTTAAATGCTTCAACCATGACACTCTCCTTCTTCTAATACTCCTCAAAGAAAATATACACTCACCTTAATTTTTTCATAAAATTGTCAAAATGCACTATATTTTTTATTGTTACTCTTATCGACGATTATCATTCTCTAATAGAGAAGTTATGTTTTAGAATGGAAATGCTTACAAAACCATTTTATTTAAAGAAAACTATACAAACTTTGTGCAGTACATCTTTGTTTAAACAAAATAATAATTGCTGTGTCAAATTTCACGAGAACTGAGTTTGTCCCTTGTGCAATGTTACAGATCTGTAACAACAACATTTATGGATATAGTATTCCATTAAGTCGAAAAAGAATTTATTCCTATTTTTTCCTTGTTTGTAGGCACTTTTATATTGTCCAGAATTTTTTGGAAACGAATTCAATAATTGCGCAGTGTAGGGTTAAATAAAAGTTTTCGTACGCATTTTCTTTCTAAGGTAACGTACACATGGCAGCGCTTACCTCCGCGGTTTACATCATAAACGCGGGCTTGTATGTATACCATTTGTTCCTAGATAACTTGAAGCGCGGCGTGAGGCAAACGTGGCGTCTAACGCCCTTATGTGTACAATGTCTAAAAAGTACCTTCAAACACTCTATCAGAGTCGGTCAATCATGGACAAAAGTTACAATAAAAAATAAACTTTGTTTCGACATTTTTATAAAAAATTCAAGGAGTGCACATTTGTCGTGCCGGTGAGTGTAGATGTTTTTAAAATTAGTTAATGTCCGACCGGTATATTATTTGACAAATAATGACATGATTTCGACGTCAGTTAAATATGATATAATGCCCTAAGGCGTTAAATTTAAACAACTAGTTAAATATTGTCAAGTTGACAAATAATCCAGAGAAATAAGGTTTTTGTCGGGACACTTGAGCAGCCAGGTTGCAAATGGGTTTTTTGGGTACTACATACCTAATACATTATAAATACAAAAATGCCTGTCACAGTTCGGACGAGAAATTTAGTTATTAACAAATAAGGGTCAAAAATGGCAATTCTTTCGTTTAAATCGCTACAGGTAAAAATAGAATAATCAAATACCTTATCTATAATATTCTTCTTTTATGAGATGATCCAAGGTTTAAAATGGCACTTTTTGAATTTTGTTCCGATCATTTGTTGCTTCGGAAATTGCAAAATAAAACTAAAATTTGGAAAATAAAAAAATTGCTATAACTTTTGCGAAAATGACCTTAAGGCTTTCATATTGCATGAAATTACTAAATTAGAGTCATTTTTGGCTTATACACAATTTGAATAGCTTTGTTAATATTGACTGTAGAGTAAATCTACTTTGAAATTTCAAAAGCCTGTATTTCTACACGAATTTTCAAAAAAAAAGATTTGCCTAGGTTATTTAGGTTCAAAGTTAGCCCCTTTTATTATTTAATTCACAGTTACTTCTATACACATAAAATTCTCCTATAACAGTGTTAGTTATCATACTACTCCGAAACGGCTTGACCCATTTTTATGAAATTTTACACGTATATCCTATAGTACTAAGAACAAGTTATAATCTATTTTTAATACCCAAAAGTTATAAGGGAGGTTGACCCCTGACTTTTTTTTATTTTTTCGGACAAAATTTTCTACGCTAATTTTATATGATGTAGAATTAAAAAATAGATACAACCCTTAATTTTCATTCTTCTATCACTAACTCCTATTTGTTAATAGCCATTTATATATTTACATTTATAAAATTCTCCTGTCACAGTGTTAGTTGCCATACTCCTCCAAGACCGCTTGACCGATTTTTATGAAATTATATATGTATATTCGGAAGGTCTTAGAATCGGTCGTAATCTATTTTTCATATCCCTGCGTGATAAGGGGTGTTGTCCCTAACATTTTGTAATGTTAGGTGGGGATGCGTGTACATAACTTACTTCATAAGACTACGAGTACATAAAAATTAAAAAAATTATGATAAAAATCCATCAACAAGCTCTGGAGATATTAATCACAGCATGTGTTTGAAGAATGAGTTTCATTTCTTGAGTCCACGGATTTTAATAATTCCCCTCCTCCGACCACGAATCGATTTTATTAGGACGTCATTTTTAAACCTTTATTAACCACTCTGTTAAGGTTCGACGTTTACTCAAACTTTTACACATAAACTATAAACCTTCAGCTTCAAAATTGCGCTAGTTAGCTTGCTTAGTTATTATAAACAAAGTAGCCGTCAATTAAATAAAAAAGTGGCTAACTTTGACCACAATTAACTTAGGCAAAAAGTTTTTTTTGAAAAGTCGTGTAAAAATACCAGCTTTTCAAATCACATTGTAGTTTTAGCCTACATTCAATATTAACAAAGTTATTCAAATTGTTTATTAGCTAAAAATGGCTCTGCTTTTTGAAAACGTTTTCTGAGTGATAAAAATGACTTTTTAACGATTTTTTTAAATACATTGAAAACATGACTTTGCTTCTTGAGCAATTGCTATATCGTTATTATTTTCTGAACAATAACATTGCGAAGAAAAGCTCTTTGGGAAAAACAAATTGAATAAAATTTAAACTAATTGACAAATCGTCTTAAAATTTTTTGTACATTATAAGGACTGTTTGACTAAATTTTTCGTGCAACATGAAAGTCTTAAGGTCATTTCAGAAAAGTTATAGCAAATTTTTTACTTTCGAAATTTTAGTTTTGTTTTGCAATTTCCGAAACAACAAATGATCGGACCAAAATTAAAAAACTGCTGTGTTAAACCTTGGATCATCTAATAAACGAAAAATACTATAAATAATATATTTATTTACCCTATTTTTACTTGTAGCGATTAAAACGAAAAAACTGCCATTTTTGACCCTTATTTGTTAACAACTAAAATTCTCGTCCGGAATGTGACGGGCATTTTTGTATTTATTATGTATTAGGTATATAGCATGATACAAAGAATACAGATCATAAATTTAATTGATTAGGACTGTTGGTCAGTTTCTTCGATCGTCTTGCAAATCCGGGAGGAGCGTTTAGCAGTCTTTCTTCATCATTTGGATGACTTCTCAGTCCTTCAAAGTAGTTCTTTGTGATTCTTTGAATTTCTTCCTTTACCAAAGTTGTAGCTGAATCCTTGTGTAGGGTTTTATTGCTTACATACCAGGGCGCGTTGAATATATCATTCTTAATATTTTTGACTGGACTCTTTGTTTTATCTTGATATTTGATGGCTTTGAACAACCCCAGAAAACACCATAGGGCCAAATTAGTTGTATCATAGATTTATGCAGATGCAGTTTATATTCAACGGTGAGTTTTGATTTTTGACCCATTTGTTTTCTTCGCTTAAATATTCTTGAAAATTCAATTTTTCCAATTAATAATTTTGAATTTAAAAAAACAGCCAAAAGTACTAAATACCTCATTTGGTTTGAAGCACGAAAACATATATTATTATAACAAGTGACCATAATATAATTATTGCAAAGACTTAAAAAAAGTGTTGTTACATATGTGAAAAGGTTTTTTTACATAGGCTGATTATATGTATCTTTATAATCTGTGTTTTTACCCCTCATATTTGTGTGAATTGTATGGACTTATTTTAATAACGTATGTAGGTACCATTTAAAATATTACGATGTTTAATTTCTAATTTTAAATGTCAATAAAATGTAAATATATGTACATGATACAAAAAACTACTTTTATTTATTTGTATTATAATCGAAATAAAATCATGCTGTATCCGCTAATAAAAGAAGTTCTTAATAATCTCAGCAGACTTTTACATTAATTAGTTTTAAATACCAAAGCCTTGATTTAATATCACCAGTGCTGAATGAACGATGGGCTCCCTTGCTATTTGGTTCCTGGCCCCAAAAAATACTTAATCCGTCGTTTAATATCACATTCATCTTAAAAAAAATAATAAAAACATTTAAACTGACGACACTAAAGCAGTCCTTCCTTGTATTTTAAGAACGCCACTCTCCACTGACGTCACTGCGCAGAACGGGCGAGACTTGATCACGCTGTTGACCATATCTTCGTTCTCATTGCATCATGGGTATATAGTACCCAAAAAACTCATTTGTAACCTGGCTGCTCAAGTGTCCCGAACATGGTATAATTTTGCCTTATTTCCCCTGGCGTAAAATAAAAACCTAAGTAAATCTATGGTTACCACAATTACGTTACGACTATTGCTGCTAAAAATGTACTTATTTGAAATTCAAAATTCATTAAAATTTTTTGCACATAAAGAAGAATTTAGTCGGAAATTAAAAGTTGAATGCACCACGGGTATTACAGATAATAACGCTTTCGGTCAACGTATATACACCATCGACCTTATGCGTTATTATCCTTATAATACCCTGGGTACATTAATAACTATAAACAACTAGTATTAAATTATAATTTAAATAAAAATGTACCCAGTCTAATAATAATAGATATTACATACAAATTTCTGTTAATGATTTACCTATACACAAACAGTCATGAAATTATATCCCAACTTATTTTTAGTAAATTTGATATTGCATCTTATACGGCCATTTTCGCTTCATTAAGGAAGCATAACAATCTCAAGTGCAATTAATCCCCTAATGGATAACGAGTTAAGATCTCAGCGTGCACATAATCAATATTCGGTTATGTTCTCTGGCAATATCTTGTATCGTTGACAACAATACCGTTGTAATAATACACATACTTCAGACTCTTGCTTCAGACTCCATTCATATTCTAGAAGGATATTAGATTTTGTATTATGTATTTCATTAACAAAGTACAGTTTTTGTTCAGTTTAGAACATCAACTATATTTAGTGTTTGCGATGAGAATTTATGAAGCTTCTTATTGAAAGACGTGTTCGCTATAAATGTAGACTTAATAAATACAAAATATAGTTAAATTTTATATTTTCTTACGGATTTTACTATTTTGAGATCTTTTAAGATTCACAGCTAATATAAATCCTCGACATCGAACTGCAATATATTTTTATTATTATATTTACACATCCCATATCTTGAGTTTACAATATTTTCCCGGTAAGATGTGATGTATTCCTTATGATATATAATATAATATTAGAAGTAAGAGTATAAGAAGAAAAAACAAAAATGTCACATTTTATACATATTGAGACAAATACCAATAAAGGTTTAATTCTTGTGATATCTAAAAACGACTTAGGGGATTCTTAGCAGAATTCCAGAAATTATTATTCTATAATCTTCATAGAATATTAATCTATATTAATTTATTAATATAATAATGTACCAAAAAACTGCTGACATTGCTTGTTTTTGTTCGGTAGAGTGTGAACAATCATCTTTCTTCGCCTGAACACAAATTCTTAGAAAATTTATATATTCTATACCAGGGGTCGGCAACCATTTTCGGATGGCGGGCCATGTTCAAAATAAAAATTTTTATGCGGGCCGCATATTCAAATGTAGCTTAAATATTCTTCTTATTCAGTCTATTTGCATCTATCCCTGGACAAAGGTCTCCCCATGAGTTCTTCTGTTCTTCACTTCTCTCAGTTTTGTGCTATTTAGTGCCAGTATCTAACCATTTTTGCTTTACGTCGTCTACATCGTTTTTGTGGTTTTTCTTTAGTATGACCGGGCTCGTGTGGTCTCCAACGTATAATCTTTCGCGTCTACATTTCATTGCTTTGTCATGGCCAGTCCCATTTTATTTGCGCAATTTTTTCAATTGCACCTTCCACCTCCGTCCTTCGTCACACGTCCATATTTTCGTTTATGTCCTTTTAGCTTAGTCCTAACATAGCTTGTTCGATGGACCTCTGTGTTGATCTTAATCTAAATTCACCTTTCATCTATCTTAACGCATTTATAACATCCTCGTTAGTAATTTTGGTAGTTCAGATTTTACATTTAATATTTCCATACCGCGGTTTTCTGGTTTTTCTATGTTGAACGATTATAATTCTGTATAAATAGTGATATTCAATAATATTTATTAAATTATTTTTGTTATTTATAGTGATTCCATTTATATCTGTTATCAGGTGTATTTGTTGTCGGTCTTTCCTATTTAGAGTTTTTAACATTTTCATACTCTTGATTTTCCCTATAATATTTTCGATTTGTTCGGTATTTTCGTCCCTGTTGTCTTTTCTTATCCTTTTTTTATTGCCTTATTAAGTTCCTTATATATTAGTGAATTTCGGTCCATGCAACTGTTGTCTTTAAGCGTCTGTTGTCTTTCTGTCTTTAATTTATTATTTTTCATAAGTTTGTTTATTTTTCCTAAAATTATATTAGTGCATTGACGGGCCGCGCAAAAGTTCCAAAGGGCCGCATGCGGCCCGCGGACCGCATGTTGCCGACCCCTGTTATAGACTATAGGCTAACCTTCCTGATTATTGTACTGAATCGATAGGCTAGTCGATAGTCCTCAGTTTTTACTACCACATGGCGAGAAAAGCTAAAATTCGTGAAAAAGTGACATTCTTTGTTTTCCTGTGTACTCTTCTAAGAACGTCTATAAACTTTTTATTCTTTAACTAACAAACTAACGCAAATGAAGAAAAAAGAAGAAGTGATGTAACTTAAAACGATCATCTGCCATAACTCACACTTTAAACAATTTTTCTTCTGCGAAAAGCGCACTTCTCAAGAAATCCATTTTAGAAATCTTCACCAAAGGATTGTTACCATCTCTCTCTCCTGTCGTTTCCCCATTACTGAGGATCGTGATTTCTTTTCTTCCAATATTCCTAACAATGTTTCCATTGGTCTCTATCTTCAGCTGCTCTAAGAGCTTCACAGAATGAGTTTTCAGCTGAATGCTTTATTTGGTCAGACCATCTAGTTGGTGATCGTCCTCTTGATCTTCTCCCCGGAACGTTTCCAGAAACAATTTATCTTTCCAAACTGTCGTCACCTCTGTGAACCACGTGACCAAAGAATTGCAGTATTCGTTGCAGACATATTGTGGACAGCCTTTTTTTAATCTTGAGTTTGTTTAGAATGGAAACGTTTGTCCTATGAGCTGTCCAAGGTATGCGCAGCATTCTTCTCCAGCACCACATCTCAAAGGCATCAATTTTTTGGCGCTCGCATGCGCGAAGAGTCCAAGTCTCTCCTCCGTATAAAAATATTGAGAATACAAGGGCATTGACCAGTCTTATCTTGATATTTTGAGAGATAGATCTGTCTTTCCAAACTTTAGTTAGGCGACTCGTCGCATTTTTTGCCATACCAATAGGTCTCCGAACTTCTGCTTCACAGTTACCATCGTTAGTTATACTAGACCCGAGATAGACAAAGGTGTTTACTATCTGGTATTCTTGTAATATGTTAGTTGGTATGTTGATATTTTCCGAGTTACATGGGAAAATAGTAAAAAGTGGTGGGGGAAGCATAATTATTGAATTGAATTTTGTTTCCGAGCTGCCCCAAATTTTATAATTCTATCCTTTAGCAGAGATCAATAGTAGTGTAAATTTAAAATCTCGACTGAATTCCGCGGTTGCATTAGCCGCCATATTGATTTTAAATGAGAACTGTTGTTGCTTAATATCTCCGCCATTTTCAACTTTTCAACCTAAATGGTGGGAAAGAAAATTGTTGGAAATGCAGTTTCCTACAATTTCTTTGGCACAATTTTTTTATACGATCAATATTCTCCGAGTTAAGGGGGAAAATAATGGAAGCGGGGGGGAAGCATAATTATTGAATTGTCTCATTTATTATTAACTTTACGACATAATTGTACATAAACAAAAATAAAGAGAATTATATTTTATACAATTTTTGAACCTTCCAATGAAACACCAACCAAACTAAGTATATAAAAGACATAAAAATACATTATATGCATTAAGTTCACTTAATTTTATTAACTAGCGGGTTTGATTGGTTGAATTTGTCTGTCGATATTTTAAGTTTTATGTCAGCTAATATATCGTGATGTTTCAACAATTTTTTTAAATTTTGGACCCTGTTGGGGGGAATTTTCCCATTTCCCCCCTTGTAGACCTGCCCCTGGTTCTCTCGAAAAATTGTAGTAAATCGTAATTGCAACAATTTCAGTTCTTACACTTTTTGTCGAAAAGTTGAAAATGGCGGAGATATTGAACAAAAACAATTGCTTCAAAATCAATCAGGTCTTATGCTCGCACTTTACCCCATACGTACTACCTTAAATATTGATTTTATCAAAAAAATGCACGACATCAAAATTATACCAAATTTAATTCTCTTCATTTTTGTATAGGTATATGTTTGTTGTAAAACTAATAATAAACGAGATAATTCAATAATTCAATAATTATGCTACAACTGTCACAATTTTCTCCTTATAACTCGGAAAATATCGACCGCACGAAAAAAATTATAATAAATGAAACTATAGAAAATCGCATTGTCAACAATTTCAGTTTCTACACCTTTTGTTAAAAAATTGAAAATGGCGGAGATATTGAGAAAAAACGGTTCTCGTTTAAAATCAAGATGGCAGCTAACGCTGCGGCGGAATTCAGTCGAGATTTTAAATTTGTACTAATATTGACCCTCCCTAAAGGTTAGAAAAATAAAATTTTGGGCAGCTCCTAATGCAGGGTCAAATGCTATCCCGACTGAGCTATCCCACAAGTTGGGTCGTGCTGATCGGTTCAGTGGGGCAGTGCACCCTTGCCCCTCCAAGGCTATTTTCCACTCGGGTTCGCCGTCTCCCTTAGGCATCGCTTGTAACCCACTATGTTACCCCTGGGCCATCACCTCTTCTGCATGATGGTGTTACAGTTTAAGGTTGGGGTGGCGGATGATACATAGCGGTCATCCCTATGCAACATCCTTTTGTTTCAGTGGTTTTCTCCACTGGTTGCAGAGGTTTTCTCCTGGGGGTATAGGTTTGGGTATCGGGACGTGTACCTATGATGGGTAGGGGTGGGTGTTGGGAGTATTAACTATCACGCAGGGACAGGTTAGGAGCTTGGCTAGAGGAGAACGGACAGCTGCTCCAATTTGTTGCCTTTTACGATGAACAGGAGAAGCTGTGGAAGTATTCTACTTGAGCAGCCTGTCTCCACACGGAGACGAGAAAAATATATAAAAGTCCGAAAGCCGCCAGCCGCTTTGAATGAAAAGTATTCCCGGAAATGCTTTATGACTATACTTGCAAAAGGGCAGTGCATACAATAAATAATATTTTCTGATATTTTGTTTAGATTAGGATGAAAAAAGGAACTATAAATGATAAATTAAACGCATTTTAGTATTATCAGGTAATAATAATAATAGTTTACAGAATTATCTGAATCATTACTATTTAATAATTTGAATTTATTCTCGTTTAAAAAAAAGTATTATCATCAGTGACCTGCTTTTGGCCGCCCCTATTGTTGGCCGCCCGTGTGCGATGCACACTTAGCACACATGGTAGCGGCGGCCCTGGAACTAGGATTGTCTCATCACAAGTCTGTCGTAAATACTAAATCATTTAGGAGAGAATGCGACAAAAGCGGCCCCAGACAAAGGCCGTAGCGACCCCAGACAAAGGCCGTTCTCGACAGTGGCGCACAACCCCTCTAAATGCGACACTATTACCTACCAGAGAACTGCAGTTCTCGCCAGTGGCGCACACCCACACCCCCTACACGCGACACTATAATATACACGAAATTTTCGATTTTCTAGATCTGACTGAATTGAAAATTGGGCCAACTTGAGCCATCTTAAAGTTCAGGAAAAGACTTACCCATTCCTACGTCAACCATTCATTTTGGTCCAAGGGTGTGGATTTTACGGCCCTTCCTATCTAGGGTCTGTTTTTTGTTCTCGTCCCCAAAACTCCCAAAAACTTCCAAACTTTAAGTACGACCTTTGCGGCTTCTAATAGTACTGATCATTACCTTTCCAACACATGTATAATTTTGAAAATCCGTTATAACATTCAAAAGTTACCGAGCTCAGAAATATGACTCACGTCACGACTCAATATAAAACGTCACGATTCACGATAAGACATAGCTCAGTATAGCCAAAAAACTGAAAAACTAAACTTTGAAAATTTTGGTTTTTCGACAATTACTCAAAATTTCAACCTACAAATTTCGCCAATAGCAGAGCGTTTGTAAAAGGTCTCTAGACGAATCTAACGGTGTATACCTCATATCCGGAAAAATTCGATTTTTTAAGTTATAGGCTTCATAGCTATGATCAAATCTATTATCTATGGAAAATAACGGGTTTTCAAGCTCAATAACTCCTGTAGTAGCTTCAGTTATCATACTTGACCTTAGATGCATCAGATACTACTTATCCATTCGTTTCAAACTCATGTTTAGTGATCAAAATCGGTTAAGCTATTTGGAAGGTATTAAGCTACAAAAGTATAATCCAATTAACGATTATTCCCGAAAAGGTTTATTTAGTTGTAGTGTTTACCGCTAAATTTGATCTGGCAACGGGCAATCCGAGTTTATTTACCGGCCATCCCAATATTTTTTTTCAATCTATTTCGAATAGAAAAAAATCTAGTATACATTCAATGGACACTAAATCATTTTGGAGGCAATGCGACAAAGGCGACAATTTATAAAGCTTAACGTGTAATCGAGAAACATTGCATTCAACTTCATACATTTAGTTTCAAAAGAACTTTGAAAAACTCCTGATAAAAGAATAAAAAACCGCTAAGCCCCGTAAAAATGAGTGGCGCATACAATATGCCAGCTACAAAAGGTCTGATATGAATAATGCGTGGCGCGAAAATGTATTTTCATTTTGATGCGAAACAAAATTTTAGTTTTATTTTAAAAGATTTTTCCATAATATTTGCTAAATTTGAAATAAACGCGTCACAAAAGAGTTTCAAAATTCAAACTGTATCAAAGTTACTATTTTGTGGCGCGTTTTATTTCAAATTGAGAAAATATTATGGAAAAATATTTTAAAAGAAAACTAGAATTTTGTTTTGCATCAAAATGAAAATACATATTCGCTCCACGTAGTATTCATATCAGATCATTTGTAGCTGGAATATTGTATGCGTCACTCGTTTTTACGGCGTTTAGCGGTTTTTTATTCTTGTTTTGCATATTCTATACATTTCATGTATTTAAATTTTCCAAATCCGTCATCTACATCAAATTTACATCTCCGACGTATTTTTGAGATCAAGTTAAAAGATTTAGCTAAATAATTCATTATTTCCTTCATAATATCATATTAGTTGATAATGAACTAGAAAATAGGTACCTAATTAGCTTGAAAAATTAATTAGAATTTGATGAAAATGTAACTATATATAGCGCCACAGATGTTTTGTTCTTCACTAAATATACGTGACAGTATTATACAAACTAGTAAGTGCATCAACCAGAAAGATGAATAAATTAGCTATTTTGTTTTGTGCATTAATTTGCGCTGCTTATTGTGTAATAGGTCTGGATCCCGCGTATGAAAAAAAAGTTGATTAATAGCAAGCTGAAAATGTGTTAATAGCTTAAGGGTGTCTAGTCGGACAAACTTTGATATATTGGAACACTGGAACAGGGGAAGTTTTAACTGTGGAACAGGTTAAAAATTTGGAACGGTCAGACCACGAAGACGGCACATGTATTTTGTCCGACACAACAGGCTTAAACTCTCCGAACAGAGAATAAACTCTCATGCAAAAATCAGACTGCTATTTATCACCAAATGGGCGTTTTAATGAGTGAAACATCTAGAATATGTCAAATGACAGGAATTATGACAGGTGATAAATAGCAGTCTGATTTTTGCATGAGAGTTTAATCTCTGTTCGAAGAGTTTAAGTCTATTCTGTCGGACAAAATAAATGTGCCGTTTTTGTGGTCTGACCGTTCCAAATTTTTAACCTGTTCCACAATTAAAACTGCCCCTGTTCCAGTGTTCCCATATATCAAAGTTTATCCGACTAGACACCCTTAAGCTATTAACAAATTTTCAGCTTGCTATTAATCAACTTTTTTTTCATACGCGGGATCCAGACCTATAAGTATATTATTTCATTATGTTTTATATCTATTAGTGCTGATTCCGGCGTACCAAAAAAGTTTATTAATAGCAAGCTGAAAATTTGTTAATAGCTTAACAGTGTCTAGTCTAGGGTGACCAAATCATAAATTTGAAAAAATGGGATACATCCGAAGAGGGTTTGGGGCCGATATTCTTTAGGGGCCTCCATCGAGATGTCATCATTGAAACACGCTATTTTTAGCTAATTTGAGACATAAAACCTTTGATAATTTTCCTACAAATATGTAATTAAATTTAAAATGTATAATAAATAAAAACAACGATTTTACAGCTTAAGAAACGGAATAATCCCGTTTTTACGGGACGTTCGGTCACCCTAGTCTAGTCGGACAAACTTTGATGTAGGAGAGCACTGGAGCAGGATAAGTTTTAATTGTGGAACGCGTCATCCTGACAAGTTTATGATTGTGAAAACTAGCAGGTTGTTTTTTTATATATGAAAAAATGTTTGTCCGACAAATATGTTATACATTTTAATAAGTCCGGCACGTAGAACATGTCAAATGACAGGAATTATGTTAGTGGTAAATAGCAGTCTGATTTTTGCATGAGAGTGAAGAAAAACAAATCATTTGGAAGTTCTGTCAGACAAAATACACGGGACGTTTTCATAGTCTGACATTCGAAACTTGTAACCTGTTCCACAGTTAGAACTTCCCCTGTTCCAGTGTTCCCATATATCAAAGTCTGTCCGACTAGACACCGTTAAGCTATTTACAAATTTTTAGCTTGCTATTAATAACTTTTTTGGTACGCGGGTTCCTGGCCTATATAAATACTTTTCATTTGTAAAATAAGTAGAAATAAGTATGCGAAAATAGGCATTTTCGAGGCTTAAAAACTTATATTTAAATTAGTATTTTTAACGGTGCCAATAACTTGGATTAAAGTTTAAACACTTCTTTTCAAGATTCCGAAGAGTGATCGCGTCTAACTTCAATTTAGACCGTAGTTTTTTAATTGTTAATTATGCGTGCCCATCCGGGTTTTTTTACGGTGCGCCGCGCCCTATTTTCAAAAATCTCCTATTTTCCTCCGAAAAATATTTTTTCTAGATTATTTTGCGACATTCTTAATAAAATAAGTTTCTTGACATTTTTCTCAAAAGTTAATAGTTTTAAAGTTATAAGCGATTTAAAATCCGAAAAATGACAAAAAACACATTTTCGCATTTTAAATCGCTTATAACTTTAAAACTAGTCACTTTTGAGAAAAATGTCAATAAACTTATTTTATTTAGAATGTAGCAAAGAATCTCGAAAAAATATTTTTCGGAGGAAAATAGCAGAGTTTTGAAAATAGTGCGGGCCGCACCGGCAAAAAAACCGGATGGACACGCATAAATATTAATTAAAAAACTACGGTCTAAATTGAAGTTAGACCCGATCACTCTTCGGAATCTTGAAAAGAAATGTTTAAACTTTAATCCAAGTTATTGGCACCCTTAAAAATACTAATTTAAATATGAGTTTTTAAGCTTCGAAAATGAGTATTTTCGCATTTTTTAGATTTTAAATCGCCTAACTCGAAACTGTCAATTTTTGAGAAAAATCACAAGATACCTTTCTTGTTTAGAATGACCCAAGAAACCTAAAAATATATTTTTAGGAGCAATAAAAGGTGACCTTCTGTATTTCTTTAAAAAAATTGTTTAAACAATTTCTGCCCAAAAATTCCGTGCGGCACCCTTCAGACTTGTTTAAAGGGGACATTTTTGAATATGAATCCGCAGAGAAACCGAATTAGAAATGTTTTTCAGACGGGAGCGGTCCCACCACATGGACTAAAGTGCGTTGAACATAATATGTCGCTCCCATTAGTCTTGGTAGTTTCTTCCTTTCAAAGACAAGCAGACGATTTGTGTATATTAAGGAAAAAGTCCATATTTCTGACCCATATATCAGCACTGGTAGCATCAGTTTTTAATATATTGTTACTTTGCTTTTTTTGCATAAATTTCTGTTTTTTGCTGATTATTTTCATTATTTTGCTTAAGCTAACATTTATTCGCTTACAGTATTCTTCGTTTTACTGCTTTCAGATGTATCATTATCGCTTGTTATCAGGGAATTCAGATAGGTAATTTTATTGGACGTCGAGTTCTATCTCTATTATTTAAAATAATGACAAGATTTTGGGTTTTTTCTCACAGATTTTTGGGCCCATATTTTGTGAGGACGTTATTAAGGTTGAAACCATATCTTCAAGTCTTTCCTAATATCTTGTGAGCCATTCTGTTGTAAGCACTTTTTTCCTCGTCTCCATAACCGTTTATTTTAGAAAATCCTCCACAGCTGTTTGACGTTGATATCTCTGAATTGCAAAACAAGTTTTCGCAAGGTATTTTCTAATTTACCTTAAAAAATTACTACTACTAATTACACTCATTTCACAATACATAACGATTTTTTAATTAAATTATTGTCAATTGTTTTCTTGTTCTAGTCCATTACAAACCATTCAAACCACTTAGCTCTAAGAGTGCCAGATACTTTAGCCAATGATAATTTCCCTAATGTATCCAAAACTAAGCTAAATTTTTGTATGACCATTTGTTGGAAATTGGGTGTATTATAATATATCGTACCATTACCTTTATATTGATTATCATTACCATGTAAGAGATCACTTTATGACTATTTCCTTTTAGTCCAGCATAATAAGTTTTTTCCATGACACTTGAACAGCCAGGGTACTGAAGCGTTTTTTCGACAGGTAATACCTATAAGAGCAAATTGTATCTATTTCCTGCGTAGGATCTGGCGGCCATTTTTATTTATAAACAATTAAGTGTCAAAAAATGGCATTTTTCACTTTTTTTTCCAATCAATGGAAACAGGGAAACTTATGGTTTTATTTAACGTAATATTATGGTAACGTAGTACAAAGTTTGATATACTCATTTATTGTTAATATAATTGCGAAAAAAAATCGGAGTTGCAAAAAAAATTATTTTCGCAATAACTTTTGTAAAAATGAGTGTACAGCTTTGAAATTTTTGCAAAATAAGGTTCTTTGGTGCTTAATATGAGATAAAAATTTCAAAACGATTCATTCAATTGTTTAAATTTTATTCAAATTGTTTATCCCAGAGAGCATTTTTTTTGCAATAACATAAGTCAGATGAAAATGACGTTAGAACCATTCCACAGGTGTCAAATGAAAGACCATGAGCTATATTTTCAACTTGGTTTAAAAAAAAAGTGAATAAAAAATGCATCTATTAGTAATAAATAATTATGCAAAAGTATCGTAAATCTTTTCTTATAAACTTTTTATTTTGTTATATAGGAAATTATACATAGTTATTACAATTTTTTATCAAATATGATATAGATGACATTACTTGGTAGTTGTGCACTTAAAACAGGGTAAAAAAGTTAATTTTTTTGGAAAAAGTTATTCAAACAGTTTATAAAGAAAAATTGACGATACTTTTGCATAATTATTTATTACAAATAAATGCATTTTTTATTCACTTTTTTAAACCAAGTTGAAAATATAGCTCATGCTCTTTCATCTGAAATCTGTGAAATAGTTCTAAGGTCATGTTTTCTGACTTATTTTATTGCAAAAAAAATTCGCTCTGGGATAACCAATTTGAATAAAATTTAAACAATTGAATGAATCGCTTTGAAATTTTTATCACATATTAAGCACCAAAGAAACCTCATTTGACAAAAATTTCAAAGCTGTACACTAATTTTTACAAGTTATTGAGAAAATATTTTTTATTGCAATTCCGAATTTTTTCGCAATTATATTAACAATAAATGAGTATATCAAACTTTGCAATACGTCATTTTAAAGCTTTTTCCATTATCTCGAAGATATTTGTACTAAAATTCATAAATTTTACTGTTTTACGTTGATGTGAAAAAAAAAATGGGAAAATGCCATTTTTTGACAGTTAATTGTTTATAAATAAAAATGACCGCCAGATCCTACGCAGGAAATAGTTATAATTTGTTCCTATAGGTGTTACCTGTCGAAAAAACGCTTCAGTACCCTGGCTGCTGAAGTGTCACGAACAGGGTATTTTTGTCTTATTATTGGCCTATTTTTAATGGAGCTCACTTTATAATAATAATAATAATAATAATAATAATAATAATAAGAGGATGGATGTCAAGCCCAAGAAACCATCCAACATCTTACAGGGGGCTTCCAGGCATTTGCTGCAACTGAGTACAAGGAACGGCATGACGCAGTGGGAAAAATCCTTCATCAGGGGATAGCTATCAAGCTGGGACTTCTCCAAACCGACCATCTCCCATATTATCAATACGTCCCTGAGAGTATGCTTGAGGATCGCAACTACAAGCTATACTGGGACCGCACTGTGCTCACAGACCAAACAGTGGCGCATAATAGACCAGATCTCGTATTAATCAATAAATTAACGAGACAAACAACCCTCATTGATGTGGCGATTCCAAACAACAATAATCTACGTACTAAATTTACTGAAAAGATCGCCAAGTACAGAGATCTGGAAATTCAAATACGGAGACAATGGAAATTGCAAAGTACCCAGACGATACCGATTATTATGTCTACTACTGGAGTCATTCCGAAGACCCTCATCGAAAGCATAAAAAAGCTGGGTCTTAACGAACATCTTTATCAGACCATGCAGAAAGCAGTACTACTCGCAACGGCCAGATGTGTACGAAAATTTTTGGGAGATACACCTGCATACCAAGTCACCTAGGTCTCGATAAGGCCGCGTTCGGAGTGGACGAGCAAAGAGCAAAGAGCAAAGAGCAAAGAGCAAAGCGGAGAAATCAAACTCATACTGGGAAATGGAGGTACACAGAGTGCTAGCAAAGAGCAAAGCGGCGAAACCAAACAAGTTTGATTTCTCCGCTCGCACTCTTTGGTCCATGTGGTGAGACCGCTCCCGTCTGAAAAAATTTTTGATTCGGTTTCTTTGTCAATTCCTATTCAAAAATGTCCCCTTTAAACAAATCTGAAGAGCACCGGCGGAATTTTTGGGCAGAAATTGTTTAAACAATTTTATCTACTCTATGTTATATTATGTGTAGGTTTTTAGTTTGTCAAAACTGTCATTCTAGATAGCAGTGCGTGAAGTGTTTAAAGTAAGCGTGAAATAACAATGTATTTTAAATGGGACTTACTTTTTCGCACTGTTTTTAACACACTTTCATATAATCAAATATCCTTAACTTTGGCGTTGTCATGGTGATGACATAATGAGCAATAAATTACGACAAAAGTTTTTACAGTTTTGTGGTTTGAAAGAAGTTAGAATTTTTAAATGTCAAAGTTCTAAAAATTGTAGAATAGAAATGAATTCCAGTGACGAAGAGTTACAGTTTTTTTATTTGTTTATGATAGAGTAAATAAAATATTGTATGAAACTGTGCGTGAAGTACTTTTTGCCAACTTACGCGATGTATAGCACTCGCTCCGCTGTCGCTCGTGCTCTAAATATCGCGTGCGTTCGCAAAAAGCATACTTCACGAACTGTTTCATAAATAACTATTTTTAAACAAATACAAAAGATCACGTTTTTTTGCTCCGGAACATATATTTTTAGGTTTTTTGGGTTAATCTAAACAAAAAAGGTATCTTGTAATTTTTCCAAAAATTAATAGTGTTCGAGTTATAGGCGATTTAAAATCTGAAAAATGCGAAAATACGCATTTTCGAGGCTTAAAAATTCATATTTCAATTAGTATTTTTGAGGTTGCCAGATACTTAAATTGATGATTAAACATTCAGCTTCGATTCTGAAGAGTGATCGCGTCTAACCTTAATTTATACCGTTGTTTTTTAATTGTTAAATATGCGTGTTAATCCGACTTTTTTGCCGGTGCGGCGCGCTCTATTTAAAAAATCTCCTATTTCCTCCGAATATTATTTTTTCTAGATTTTTTGGGACATTCTAAATAAAATAAGTTTTTTGACATTTTTCTCAAAAGTTAATAGTTTTAAAGTTATAAGTTAATAAAAAACTCATTTTTGGATTTTAAATCGCTTGTAACTTTAAAACTGTTAACTTTTGAGAAAAATGTCAGGAAACTTATTTTATTTAGAAAATCCCAAAAAATCTAGAAAAAGTAATTTTCGGAGGAAAATAGGAGATTTTTGAAATAGAGCGCGCCGCACCGGCAAAAAAATCGGATAAACCCGCATATTTAACAATTAAAAAACAACGGTATAAATTAAGGTTAGACGCGATCACTCTTCAGAGTCTTGAAGCTCAATGTTTAAACTTCAATTTAAGTATCTGGCAACCTCAAAAATACTAATTTAAATATGAGTTTTTAGGCCTCGAAAATGCGTATTTTCGCATTTTTCAGATTTTAAATTGCCTAGAACTCGAAAACTATCAATTTTTGAGAACATTTACAAGATACCTTTGTTGTTTAGAATGACCCACAAAACTTAAAAATATATGCTCCAGAGCAAAAAACGTGATCTTTTGTATTTATTTAAAAAAATTGTTTAAACAATTTCTGCCCAAAAATTCCGCCCGGCACCCTTCAGATTTGTTTAAAGGAAATTTTAAAATATTTTTAAATAAGAATCCACAAAGAGACCGCATCGGAAATTTTTTCAGACGGGAGCGGTCTCACTACATGGACTACTGTGAGAGTAAAGAGCAAATATCCTACCGCTCCTATCCATACTGCCGAGTGGAAAAGAACTAAACTCTCGTCTAGCTAGTCCTGTCGCCAGCTGGGGTACAACGGCCTCCTGTATTCAGATGGACTTACCCAAGTTTTTTTTATGTATTTTGACCTGTAGAACACGAATTTTTTGGGTAACAGTTGATCCGGATGTCGATAAGATTGTTATAAACCAAGAAGTTGAGGAATCACTTAACAGCGATTTCTCGCAAAACAAAACATTTTTTTGTATTTTTTGGGCCATTCTTACCAAAAAATGTTCCTACAAATTTTTTCGTAGGATGCATAGTTTTCGCATAGTTTGCACAAATGCGTATTTTCGCATTTTTCAGATTTTAAATTGCCTAGAACTCGAAAACTATCAATTTTTGAGAACATTTACAAGATACCTTTGTTGTTTAGAATGACCCACAAAACTTAAAAATATATGCTCCAGAGCAAAAAACGTGATCTTTTGTATTTATTTAAAAAAATTGTTTAAACAATTTCTGCCCAAAAATTCCGCCCGGCACCCTTCAGATTTGTTTAAAGGAAATTTTAAAATATTTTTAAATAAGAATCCACAAAGAGACCGCATCGGAAATTTTTTCAGACGGGAGCGGTCTCACTACATGGACTACTGTGAGAGTAAAGAGCAAATATCCTACCGCTCCTATCCATACTGCCGAGTGGAAAAGAACTAAACTCTCGTCTAGCTAGTCCTGTCGCCAGCTGGGGTACAACGGCCTCCTGTATTCAGATGGACTTACCCAAGTTTTTTTTATGTATTTTGACCTGTAGAACACGAATTTTTTGGGTAACAGTTGATCCGGATGTCGATAAGATTGTTATAAACCAAGAAGTTGAGGAATCACTTAACAGCGATTTCTCGCAAAACAAAACATTTTTTGTATTTTTTGGGCCATTCTTACCAAAAAATGTTCCTACAAATTTTTTCGTAGGATGCATAGTTTTCGAGGTAAACCCGGTTAAACTTTCAAAAAATCGAAAAATTGCAATTTTTGAACCCGAATAACTTTTGATTAAAAAATAAAATAGCAATTCTGCTTACCGCATTTGAAAGTTCAAGTCAAATTATATCGGTTTTAATTATTTGTATTGCTAAAAATTTATTATTTTATTGTTAAAAAAAGCTATAAACACCTAGTGCTTGAGTGATGTTTTCAATGATTTCCCATTTAAAATCGAACGAGTAGGTAGAAGAGGTAAAAGTGCAAGCGGGGCTATTTGTACGTAGCATGCATTAAAACGCATGTATTAGGCACGGGAAACACTATGTGTTTATAGCTTTTTTTAACAATCAAAAAATAAATTTTTAGCAATGCAAATATTCAAAAGAGATATAATTTGACTAAAACTTTTAAAGGCGGTAAGCAGAATTGCTATTTTATTTTTTATTCAAAGGTTATTCGGGTTCAAAAATTGTCATTTTTCTATTTTTTGAAAGTTCAACCGCGTTTATCTCGAAAACTATGCATCCTACGGAAAAACTTGTAGGAACATTTTTTGGTTAGAATGACCCAAAAAATACAAAAAAATGTTTTGTTTTGCGAGAAATCGCTGTTATGTAATTCCTCAACTTCTTTGTTTATAACAATCTTATCGACATCCGGATCAACTGTTACCCAAAAAAATCGTGTTCTACGGGCCAAAATACATAAAAAAACTTGGGTAAGTCCATCTGAATTAAGAAGGCCGTTGTACCCCCCCTGGCGACAGGACTAAGCGTAACTACCTGCTATTAGCCCTTCTTTGCTCTTTGCTCTTTGCTCGTCCACTCTGAACGTGCACTTTTTGCTCTTTGCTCTTTGCTCTTTGCTCGTTGCTCTTTGCTCTTTGCTCTTTGCTCTTTGCTCTTTGCTCGTCCACTCTGAACGCGGCCTAACACGGAAAGAGTCCCACCAGAGCTCAATCCTTTTGATACCGTAGGTATCTGGGATGAGTCAATTTTCCCCTTAGAGGGAGTGTGAGCCGTATGGCTAAATCTGGATAATAATAATATACGTTTATTCAAATCAACAGTTATTACAATAATTTACAATTTCAGTTTACCTAAATTATAATAAACGCAAAAAATAGTCTAAAAAGCATAAACACGGTTGTTGACTTAATCTGTCTTATACCTATTGACAGATTTATGCTTATAGTTTTTTTTGTCAAATCATTATTTTATTTTTATAGTTTCTAATCTAATTTCTATTTTTTGTATAGTATAATTTAAATTTATTTAATTGTTACACAATTTCCTTATTTCTCTTATCCAAACAGTAACTAATTTTTAGCTTATTTATTTCAGTAACTAATTGTTTATACAAATAAAAATTATTAATGTTTTTAAAATGTATGGGCAGTTGATTGTGTGTTCTTGGAGCAAAATATTTATTTGACCGTTCAGTTATTGTTTTTAAAGTATGAAGACATTCGGCATTCGCTGCTTTAGAGATTCTTGCTTTTGTGTCTTGTCTTAGGTGTTTGTTTTTCCAGATTGTGTCATTATAGTCCAGGGCGCATCTGTTTTGAGATGGACGTTGAGAGGTGACTCAATTTGTTTTGCAGAAATTGCTTGAAAATAACTCAAATAATAATATTTGAGTTATCCTCCCACTTAAAATGGTCCGGAACATTGTTTAAATAATCAAAATGTCAAAATATAAAGGAAAAATTCGATTTTTTATTGGTTTTTTGATTATAACTTTAAAACTATTCATTTCTAAGAAAAGTTGTACTAACATAAAAGTTGAGTAATTATATTTCCTACAAGATAGAATTGGTAAAGAATTTAAAAAACAGTCACCCTTGTTGCAAAATGGCAATAATTGCGAAAAAAACTATCCAAAACAAGTATTTGCATTTTACGTTTTTCAACCATTGATGCTAAACTTAGAACCTTCATATTTTACCGAGAAAAACTTCATGATATAATAAAACAACACTGTAAATTTCATAAGGATTGGTTTAATAGATTTTGCAATCCAGCTTTCGCAAAAAAAAATTATTTTTTTTTAAATGTTGCAGGACTGTAAATAAAGCAGATAGCAAGTTGAATTTTTTTGCTTATAGAAGTGTACTGTTCCTTTAATTTTAAATTTGCAAAATTAAAATCAATTAATTACCACGGCGTCAGGAAATTTTCTAAATAAACAATAATTTTTGGTGCTACGCGCAGGACAGCGGTGTTCGATTCACACAAGTTGATTTCCACCAAAATTTCTTCCAATCTTTATCTAATATATTATTTTCTTACTCTATATTTTGTTGTATTTTAATATTTTAATTCCACAAAAAAAAATCAAACTAATTTTATTATTGTTTGTGAAATATTGTTTAAAAAATTACATATGTTTAAAAATAATAAACTTTTATTCTCTGTATAAGTTAAAATATATGAACAAAGCAAATTTTTGCTAAAAAAGTGTTATTTCAAAGGATATGTGTTTTTATTTTGCAAGAAACAAAATTATTCATTTATATCGAAATGTAATAAAAATTAAAATGTATCAATTATTATCAAAGGCCACTGGAATGCCCAATCAGAACAAACTATCCGCTGTCCTGCGCGTAGCACCAATAATTAATGTTTATTTAAAAAATTCCTGGCGCCGTGGTGGTTAATCGATTTTAATTTTGCAAATTGCAAATTAAAGGTACAGTACACTTCTATATGCAAAAAATATCAACTTGCTATTTGCTTTATTTTCAGTCCTGTAACATTTTGAAAAATGAATTTTTTTGCGAAAGGTGGATTCCAAAATTTATTTTGCAAAATCTATTGAACTGATCTTAATGAAATTTACAGTATTGCTTTACTGTATCATAAAGTTTTTCTGCGTGAAATATGAGGGTCCTAAGTGTAGCATAAATGGTTGAAAAACGTAAAATGCGAATACTTGTTTTTGTATGATTTTTTCGCAATTATTGCTATTTTGCAACAAGGGTGACTATTTTTTAAATTTTTAAATAATTATATATTGTAGGAAATTTAATTACGCAACTTTTATGTCAGTACAACTTTTTTATCGAAAATAAATACTTTTAAAGTTATAATCAAAAAATGAAGGAAAAAATCGAATTTTTCCTTAATTTTTTGACATTTTGATTATTTAAACAATGTTCCGGACCTTTTTGAGAGGGAGGATAACTCAAATATTATTATTTGAGTTATTTTCAAGCAATTTCTGCAAAAAATTTAAGTCACCTCTCAACGTCCAAATGTAGTAATATTTTTACAGATGTGCCCTGGTCTATTAAGAGATCCCGTCGCTTTACTTGCTTTTAAGCTTTGTTGTCGTACTTCCGCTTCAACATATCCGTAACTGGTTATTTCCACCTACCTCTACCGAAAGTATACTTTTCCCGACCTGACTGTAGGGAGCAAAGTTGTACTTTTCCTCCCTAGGGAGGAAAATATTTTTCCTCCCTAGGGAGGAAAAGTAAAAGTGACGTCATGGTATTTCATTCATGAAGTATAACTTATTGACGCCCTGTATATTTTCTACTACGTGAGTAACTATACATTTTAACTTTTATTTAAAAATACTCTATTTTGCAGAATGGTAAAAACAGTAAATTGTTATTCTGATTTAACAATGTTTACATTAATAATTTGACTTATATTTGACAGTTGACAGTTATATTGTATCTACTTGTTAGTTTTAGTTCTAATAAATTTTGTTGGTTAGTTACATAAATAAATTAAGTAAAAATGAAAAAATGACTTGATATTTGAGGAAGGTGGAAAAACCATATGTATAACATGGGAGTAAAGTGTCTTTTCCTCCCTTGAATGATTACTGCCCTCCGCTACGCGTCGGGCAGTAAACTTCATTCTCGGGAGGAAAAGTAGCACTTTCCTCCCTTGTTATACAAATAGCTATTGTCATATTGTATTTCTTAACTGTTGTATTAAATATGCGTGTTAACTTTTTCCATTTATCTTTGCCTGTATTCGATTATGGAAGTAGATATTTTCGATGGTTTGTATCATATTGATTGGTATGTTTCTTCTATGTTCTATAGAGTAAGTGTAAGACGTCTTCGACTTGGATGCAATCGAAAGCCTTTGTCAGGTCTATAAAACATAGATATGCTGGTTTATTGTACTCGATGGACTTTTGTGTGATTTTTCTCAGTACAAATAAGTCGTCTATGCATTTTCAAACATATTCGTTAAATATGAGTTCCATATATAAATATTAAAAACTTATTACTGATTGGTGCTTTCCGGTTTAGGGAAGTGCAATTAGAACGAAAATATGCATTGTTTCGGAAAAATTCAAACAAGCTTATATTTTTCTAAAAATTCTTTTGTTAGTTTATATACATGTTAAAGTAAAAAGTTCTACTCGCAGATTTGGCCGCCAATTGTTTATTAATTGTTAGAACAATAATAATTTTTTTGTATAAATAATTTTAAAAATATCATTGAATTCGTCATTTTACTTTGATCAAATATGTTTCTATTTTGTTTTTGATTAAGCTGAATCCGAATATGGCTTTACAATTTAAAAATTCTTATATAGAAATTCTCTTATACAGTATGTCTGCGTAGCTAGGAACCAGATCAAAACTTTTTTATTATCAATTTTACGAAAAAAGTTATTCTTCATAAAATGCTTTGGATAGTCAAAAATTTAAAACTCAACCGTCACACATCAAATTTTATCAATTTTATACGAGTTATGTCAAAAATATAAATTTCGTTAAAGAATAAATTACTTTCATATTCCAGAATATCAAAAATGCTATTATGAAAAGTTGTTTAAAATTAAAAACTATGTTTTAATATACAATTACATTATTTCAATCAATTTTTTTTTAAATATTTTCTAAATTTACGGATACCCATCATTTTATTATTCTTCTTCTTTAGGTGCCGTGTCTGTATTCAGACGTTGGCCGTCTTCATGTTTACAATTTCTTGAAATCTCTCTCTATCGGCTGCTGCGCGAAATAATTCTTCTACTGTGCAGCCACACCATTGTCTAATATTACGCAGCCATGAAAGTTTCTTTCGACTAATCCATCTCTTTCCCTCCACTTTTCCTTATATTATAAGGCGGAGCAGATGGTATTTAGGTCCTCTAATGATGACCGAAGTATTCTGTTTTTCTCCTCTTTATTATGCTTATGAGCAGACGTTCTGAATTCAGCATTTGAAAAACATCTTCATTGGAAGTGTGCGAAACCCACGATATCTTTAGGATTCGCCGATAGCACCACAATTCGAATGCTTCTATTTTGTTTAGCATTGTGGTTTTTAACGTCCATGTCTCGACAGGTTTCTGTTACATAAAACTGGTTTCCAGGTCATGAAAGCCTTCCGTGATATTTCGATCCTAGTTATTATCTCTTCATCAGAGTCACAATTTACATTTAACTAGCTGCCAAGGTACTTTGAAATGATTTACCCGTTCTAAATCCTCTCCATCAAGAGAAAGCTGACCTTGATCTATATTAATCTTTCCAACTGCCATCCACTTTGTCTTTGAAATGTTGATTTTAAGGCCTCTCTTATAACTTGCTTCACTGACTAGATTTAGTATTGTCTGAAGATCTTGTAAATTTTCAGCAAGAATGGCTGTATCGTCAGCGTATCTAATATTGTTGATTACTTCTCCGCCTAGCCTTACTCCCTCTTGTCTGTCATCCAAAGCCTCCCTAAAGATTTCTTCAGAGTACAGATTAAAAAGGGTGGGTGATAAAACACAACCTTGTCGTACTCCACGTTTTATCGGCAGTTTTTCAGTACGACTGTCTCCAATTTGGATAGAGGCTACTTGATTGTAATATAAGTATTTCAGCAGTCTTATATCGTAGTGGTCAAGTCCTGCTGCCTGCAGGCAATCGAAAAGTGTATCATGTTGTACTCGGTCGAATGCCTTCTCGAAGTCGATGAAACAAACATAAACGTTCTTTCGGAATTCACATTCGTATTCATTTTATTACAATTATGATAACTAATTTATTATCAGGTGAAGTTTAATAAAAAATTTTCTTTTTGGTAAAAGGTATATTAGTTTAAAAAGCCCTAAAGGGCTACAAACATATGAACAAAACGTTTTCGCTCTGTAACAAGAGCATCATCAGTGTTACCTAAAATAATTATAACCACATTAATTAAAGCAAATGTTGAAGTTAAAATGATGACCAAGCTAAAAGGACAGTTTGGTTATACTTACAAGAACATGGTGAGCCAACCAAAAAATACAAAGGTTTGGTTGGCTCACCATGTTCTTGTAAGTATAACCAAACTGTCCTTTTAGCTTGGTCATCATTTTAACTTTAACATTTGCTTTAATTAATGTGGTTATATTTATTTTAGGTAACACTGATGATGCTCTTGTTACAGATCGAAAACGTTTTGTTCATATGTTTGTAGCCCTTTAGGGCTTTTTAAACTAATATACCTTTTACCAAGAAGAAAATTTTTTATTAAATTTCACTTGTAATTAATGGTATACAGCCAACTACAGGAATTTCTTCCTTGTGGAAATTTATTATCAATTTTACGAAAAAAAGTTATACTCCATAAAATGCTCTACCTGGTGTAAAATTTAATATACAACTAACAGATATCAAACTTCTGCAATTTTATAAGAGGTATGTAAAAAATATTAATTTTACTTAAGGGTTAAGTGCCTTTATTATTCACAATATTTCAATTAGAAGGATGTAATTGAACACTGAAACATATTTTTTAATTCCAAACAACTTTTCTTAATAACAATTTTCGATATTGTGAAATATAAAGGTACTTTACTCTTGAGTGAAATTCATATTTTTTGACATACCTCGTATAAAATTAACAAAATTTGACATTGGTGGTTGCATCTTAGACTATATACGATGCAGAGTATTTTATAAGGAATAACTTTTTTTCGTAAAACTGATAATAAAAAAGTTATCAATAGGTCTCAAGTTACGCAGACATACTGAATAATAGCTAAAAAAAAATTTTTTATTAAGCATTTATTATTGTTGAAGCTTATTATTAAATGTTTTTTAGGTAAGTTTTATAGAAAAAAGTTTTGATCACTTTGTATAAACATTTCATTAACTGGGATTTTTCGGTTTTTGTATTACATTTTTGTTACCTTTCTCAATTTCCTCAAAAAGAAATAGTTTACTTCATTTCTAAAGTAAAATAATTCAGTGCATTTTAAAAATACATCATAAGCTTTAAAATGGCACCTATAATAGGACTGTAATAAATCTGTTCAAACTTGAGTAATACTGGTGGTAATTCTTTAAAACAACGAAGTTTTCAAAAATTACATTTTTTGAAACGTCGTATCATTTGAATTAAATTTTTGAGATTTTTTTTTGAGAGGAACATCGGTTAGTACGATGTCTGAAAGGTAAGATGTGCAAAATTGAGAGTTTTATAAGAAAAATTGTATTAGTTACACATTTTTAAATCATTTTTAAACCAAATTAATGTAAGTCTCAATTTCCGCCCACACCGTACTTATGCCCATACATTTGATTTCTTTTTATTACAACCAAAGGATAGCTAAATTATTCTTCTTTTATGATCAATCTATAAAATTTCATTTGATCCATTAGCTAAAGAATTACATTAAAATAACTCAACCTTGCACTTCGCAGTACGCTAGTTTACAGTGCGCCAATGTTTGTGAGAAGGGTGACTTTAGAGTTATAAATGAAAAATTATAGAAGCTACAGATTTAATTTTAGAAAAATCTTTATACAAACTTTTTTTTGTAAAATTTTCTGCATTTTTTAACGGTCAAGTAAGTTTTTTTCTATAATTTATATTTTCGGAACTATTTAAAAAACATAACATGAACTAACTTCGCAGTTCATTTGTTTAATAAAAAATAAAGCACCCACTTCTCGAGTAGAACTTTTTATTAAACATTTCTTAATGAAATTACAAAAAGTTCTATCTTGTTTGATTTTTTCCGAAGTGAAAATCTATATGCACTCTCCTAGTTCGTTTAATTCTATTCCCTCTGCCGGATTTTGCAATTATTTATGACATGCTACCAACACATAAATCTTATTTTGAATATAATATAAACTACTGTATTTTTGTAATTATTTTATACATAAAAAAATTATTTATAAATATTTTTTTTAGGAGATTGATATTGTACCTCTATTTCCCTTACCAATACAGTTAGCTTTTGCGAAGTGTACATACAAAAGAAAACGGGGTAACCGTTCCTGAAGCTCTGAAAGGCGTTCCTGAAGCTCTGAAAGGAATGAAGGCCAATACCAATGATCGAAAAATACTAGATTACAGTGTATGTGTACTAAAGAACAGTGGAAATCTCGATGAAAATGGGAAGTTCAACATTAATGTATCTAAAGGTTATGCCTTAATTTTATTTCCTTTACAAATGAACTCATTCGTAAATAATTGTTTGCAAGAAAGAGGATCGGCAATTGAAAATGCCAAACTAATTATCGGCTGTGTAATAAATATAATGAAGTTGTAGTGTGTGTTGCTAATCAAAATTTGAGATTTATTTTAATAATGCTATAAAATAAAATTTTTAACCATGAAATGCCTTTTCTGTCACCTCTATTCATTCCAGATATTGCTGTTGACAAATAATGATAATGAAGAAACTACAGATACAGATAACGGAAATGTAGAAGACATAGGTCAGGATAATGAAAAATTCTTCTTCTTAACATGCCCTATCAAGTCCCCTTGACGTTGGCGATTAACATGGCGAAACTGTCTCTGTCTCGAGCTATTCTAAATAGGTGTTCTGCTTTCTTTATTCCTGTCCACTCCCGGATATTCTTCAACCAAGAGGCCTGCTTTCTACTAATTCCTCTGCGTCCTTCGATTTTACCCATCATAATAAGTTGAAGAATATTATACCGGTCTCACCTTACTACGTGTCCAAAATAGGCCATCTTTCTATGTTTGATGTTATCAAGCAGCTCGCGGGTAGCATTTGGTCTCTTAAGGACTGCCACATTTGTCAGCATAGCCGTCCATGGTATTTTCAGTATAGGTCTGTGCAGCCACATTTGAAAGGCTTCTAAACGGTTAATGGTGGATATTTTTAATGTCCATGCTTCGACACCATACAAGAGGACTGACCAAATGTAGCATTTAATCATGCCCTTTCGAAGCGGAAGTTGCAAAGTATCATTACAGAAGAATGACCTCATTTTCAAAAATGTCGTGCGGGCTATCTCGATTCTACATTTTATCTCTTTGTCTGGATCTAGTTGTTCAGTAATATGGCAACCAAGATATTTAAAACTGGGTACTCTTTGAATTATATGACCATGAACATATAACCGTGAATCTTGATGGGTCAAACGGCTAAATACCATGTATTTTGTTTTTGAACAGTTTATATTTAGCCCAAAATCTCTTCCCACTGTGTCAATGGCATTTAAAAGGTGTTGTAATCCATTCATATCATCACTTAAAATAACGGTATCGTCTGCATATCTGATTGTATTTATCAGAATTCCATTAACTTTCACACCCCATTCCAAATTATGCAGCGCTTCTATAAATATTCTGTCTGAATATAAATTGAATAACAGTGGGGAGAGTATACAACACTGTCTGACACCTCTTTGTATTTTGCATATTTCTGTTGATTTTCCATTTATGCAAGCTGTCGCTGTTTGACGCCAGTATAATTTTTCTATGATTCGTACATCTTGACTATCAACTCCTTTATCCTTTAATATTTTAATTAATTTGTGATGTTGTACTCGATCAAAGGCCTTCTCATAGTCAATAAATATAGCAAAGACGTCTTTCCTTTGATCTCGGCATTTCTGCAATAACACATTTAGTGCAAAGATTGCGTCCCGGGTTCCCAGTCCATTTCTGAAGCCAAATTGTTTTTCATCCTGTCTTCTTCACATTTATCTCTGATTCTACTGTGGATAATACGTAGAAAGATTTTTAAAGTGTGGCTCATAAGGCTTATCTTTCTATATTCGCTACAGTTTTGCGGACGTTTTTTTTTGGTAGGGTTATGAATTCGGACTTTAACCAATCTTCAGGGATATCACCAGTCGAATAAATATCATTGAAAAGTTTGACTAGTATTCCAATGTTTTCCTCATTTATAAGCTTTAACATTTCTGCAGGTATGTTGTCGGGACCAACGGCTTTTTGTTTTTTGCCAATTTTATAGCATGTAATATTTCTGATTTTAGTATTTCTGGTCCTTCACCTTTATCTGAAGTCTCCAGTTCTTCGGGTCTATCATCATTATACAGTTCATTTATATAATTATACCAGGTATTTCGAATTTCGTGTTCATCTATTATCATTTTTCCCGATGAATCGGTTATAATATGTGGAGTTTTCTTATGATAAAAACCAGCTACTCCTCCAAACTTTTTTAAACATATTAAACGTATCATGTTTTTCATTCAACTTTTCTAATTACTTGCATTTATCCTCCATCCATTTTTCTTTAGCTACCTTTATTTTTTTTTAATTAGTTTCTGTTTTTCTTTGAATTCTGTTTTGTTATCTTTCAGTTTTCTTGAAGTTCTCAGTTTTCTTCAGTTTTCAATGAAGAATACAGATATTTAACATTAAATACTCAAAGCTACAGTACGTAAGATATAGCGCCATTCCTAAGTGAAAACCAAATTATTCTTAAAATCTAAAAAAAAATGCACAAATCACTGAATGGAAAAAGCACATCCGTAGAATCATCATCATCATCATCAGTAGCTCGACAACTCTTTTTGGGTCCTGGCGACAACAAAAAAAGAAGAATGTATGTAATTTATTTTGTTTCAAATACATTTTACTGTTGTCAGAAATAAATGTGTATTTCTTAAATAAACATTGCTTTTCGCTTAAATGAAATGTTTAAACTTCCAAGAGGCAGGTGAATGGCGGGAGCTGGCTTGAACATTGAACTTAAGCAAAACCCAATGTTTATTTGTAAAATAAACATTTATTTATGTTTTATGACAACAAGAAAATGTATTTTAAATTAAATTAATTACATACATTCTTCATTTTTTTGTTAATTAATTTAATTAAAATTTGCTTTGGACACTCTATATAAATAATGACAATAAGGTTTATATTACTGAATAGAGAATTGAATATCCTTTCGAACGAGCTACCACATGACCCCTATTCCCTATTTAAAAACCAGGTGTTGGGGACGTGGAAGGGAGGGGGTTGAGAAATGACATGTGTCATCCTTAGAACAAAAATCGCCCTGTTTCGGCATTTCCTTAAAATCTAATAACTACTGCCTAATATCGAGGTGGACTCTTTTCTTTTTTGTATTATATTTTCGAGTAAACTAAGTATACGGGAAGAAGTACACACAAGACTAATATCACGAAATCCTTGTATGTATGCACTCCATGGAATAATAAGAAGCAAATATATCCAAAGCAGCTAAATTGAGAGTTTATAAAACTGTAATAAGACGAATGGTTAAAATATGCCCAAGAAAGATGGACCATGACAAAAACTAATAGACCACTCATCAGCGGTAAAAAACTGTAAAACCGTGGAATTTTGAGAATCAACACCGATTTTAATGAAACTTTGTGTTTAAGCTCCATTGACACTTTTCTTCAAAATCCTTCAAATATCCTTCAAATATTTTTCTCCCCCATACTTGTACAGTGATCGATTATAGTCCAATCAACAGCTATTTTCTCGTGGTATTTTGAGAACCAGGGTCGATTTCCTTGAAAATTTGGATTTAGGTGGTAATTATAACCTGTGTCAAAATCTACCCTATGCCAGTCTTCGCTTTTAGCCTGGGGGCGAAAACAACCCTATCTAGGGGATGAAAATTTATAAATCAAAATAACTACGGAAATCGATAGAGTGACCAACTCTGAGTAAATTTTGTTCTATAAGATTTTTTTGCAAAATTGACATTTTCCAATTTATTTGCGATTGAAACTATGCATTTTTCATTGAAAAAACTCACGTTTTATAACCGTTTTTTATGAATAACTTAAAATAAATAATTTCATAGAAAAAAACATTTAGAACAGAATTGTGGCAAATAAAAAACAAAGAAATTCGCGTCGAAAAGACCTAGGTAAACCCAATAACTACTGAGTTATTGCTCTTTAAATGATGGTTATTTTCGAAGAACCTCGAAATGGAGAACTTTCATTCCCAAATAATTCGGATGCGGTGCAATTTTCTGGGAAAACTTAATAAACGTCTTTAAATTTCATTAAAAAATATTTCAAATAAGCTCTGAAAAAAGTTTTTGCATAAGAACTAACTAACTGATGACATAAATAACGTCGCTCTCTGCTTTTTTCTTTTTGAAATGTAAAAATTAAACCCTCGTCCTTACAATCCTAATAGAAATAAATAGCTTCTCACTAAATTAACTTTATTTGGATGTAGTTAATACGATCCATGTAATGTGACCGGTTTGAAATGCTTAGTTTAGAAAAAATAGGTGATTAAACCGAAAAAGACATTTTTAAAATAAAAAAAGTGCATATTTCCTAAAAATCTAAAAGTATTCATAATAATATTATGAAAAAATATTTCAAAGAATAATTTCTAAGTAGAATTTCTTTTACTGAAAATTTTGATTTTTTTTGTTTTTGTATCATGAACACTTTTAGGTTTATTTAAGAAAAATTAATTTTTTTGAAGATATTCTACTTTAGCGGCGAATCGATTGAGGGTAAAATTTGATTGATCCGCGCGCATGCGCACACCGACAGTATGGTATTAGTTGTTATACGGGCTCTGATTGGGTGTTGAAATTTTGAAATGATCTGTCAATAATTGTTCAATATGGAGGTTATCGGTAAACAAAAATATTGTATAATATTAGTTTTATTGATGTGTGGACAGAAATAAAATCAAATTTATAATTATAGTGACTTTTTAAATAGTTTTAAAAAGCCGCAGGTACGTAATTCTAAATGTTTGAGTTGGAAATACCAAATAGTTTCAATACCTATCTATTTGGAAAATGTAAACAAAATAATGTAGTTACCTATTAGTAGGCAATGCTTCAATTTACATAATCTGATTACGAACAAACTTTCTACAAGTCTTCATCTCATATATCGTTTTCTTACTCTATATTTTGTTGTATTTTATTTCGACAAAAATCAAACTAATAATTTTATTAAATTCATATAAATTTATGGTGTAAACGTTTAGTTTGTGTATATTCCCACATGACTTATACGAGAGTTTGGTGCAGTTTGAAATGGCGTCAACTTATTAGTAGATTTTATGATTGTAAGTATATTATTATATAATTTTTGAAGATATTCTTCTTTTTTGAAAGTGGTAGATAAGAAAGTTAGTTTGATTTTTAAATAAAATAAGTACAAATAACCTTTTAAGTATATTTACTTCGTTTAAATTACCTATTATATAATAGAAGAATATCTTCTTACGTGCGTACAAAGTACACAAACATTCTTTTATTTTAATTATAAAAATGTCGTTTTCGATTTAATCAACTATTTTTCTAAACTATGCATTCCAAACCGGTCAAATCACATGGATCGTATCAACTACACCTAAATAAAGTTAAATTCAAATGGGAAGCTATTCATTTCTAACGACGAGGGTTTCATTTTTACATTTCAAAAAGAAAAAGCAGATAGCGGCTTTATTTTCTTCATAAGTCAGCCAGTTCTTACGCAAAGAACATTTTTCAGAGCTTATTTGAAAGAAATTTTAGTGGACTTTAAAAGATGTCTCTTAGCTTTCCCAAAAGATTGCACCACGTTCGAGTTATTTGAGATTAAAAGTTCTGCATTTCGAGGTTCTTCGCAAATAACCATAGTAATAACTCAGTCGTTATTGGGTTTACATAGGTTTTTCGGACGCGAATCTCTTTGTTTTTTTATTAGCTACAATTATTTTGTTCTTAATGATTTTTTCTATAAAATTAAATTTTTTAATAGTAGAGTCACTGAAGGTGGATATGAACTATTACCTCCGATTTCGTTCAACCTCCATCGATTTGCATGAAAATTGGTGAGTAGTTAGAGGATATCTCAAGAAACAAAGGTGACATGGTGCCAGCTTGCGCTTTTACCCTGGGGGTGGGTGCCACCCCTTCTCGGGGTGAAAATTATTTTATTAAAAATATACCCATAATTAGATAGGCGGAAAATTCTAAGCAAATTTTGTTATATAAAGTTATTAAAATAAATCAAAACTTTTTGAGTTATTAAAGATCAAAAATTTAAATTTTTCGTAAGAAAAATGCATGTTTTTAACCGATTTTTCATAGATAATTCATGTGTGTGTGTTTATGTTTTATTGGCACTGGTTTAAGCAACCAACTGGCCAGTCAATGTGTTTTGAATTCTCTCTTTTACAAAATATATGCTTAGTATCTAAATTTTAAAACTATTAGTACTACTGTTTTTTTTTACTCTGTTTTTTTTATTATTTTTTTTATTATATTTTTTAACATTTTTTTTTTATTACATTTTTAATTTTTTTTTTTTAGTTTTTTTTTTTTTTTTTTTTTTTTTTTTTGCATAATTTTTTAACGCGCTAAGACCTAAACCCGATTCAACCTCGCGGAGGTTTAGATCTTAGTATCTTTTTATTTTATTTAATTATTTTTTTTTTTTTTTTTTTTTTTTTTTATTTTTTTTTTCTGTTTTTCTCAGAGCTTTAATTTTAAACAATTAACATGGTTGTACAAAATTTTATAAACATCTAGATTGTTTGATTGTAAAAGGTATATAAGATTAAAAGGAAATTGTACATTAACTTGAACTAGATTGGCAAACAAGTTTGATATTTCAATAAAATGTAAAGGACATTCTAATAGCATATGTTGTAGATCAGCTAGCTCTCCACATAAACATTCATCATTATCTACAAGTCCTATTTCTCTTTTGTAGACTGGAGTCAGACAGTGATTACTTCTTATTCGACAAATAGTTTTGATAAAGCCTTTGTTGGAAACTTGATTAAACCATGTCTTGATGGGAAGTGTAGGCTGGATTTTTTTGTAATAATTTCCTTTGTCTGAATTATTGTATTGTTCCTGCCATTTCGTCCGTTTGATAGATCTTATAATAGAAATTATGTCTCCCATAGGAAGTTGATAAGTATGCAGAGTGGATTCCTTCGTTGTTGCTTTTTTAGCCAGATCATCTACTATTTCGTTGTTTTTTATACCAATGTGTGCTTTTATCCAACACAATATTATATTTTTGCCCGATTTCAAAGCTTCACTGTTCATTGCTATGATGTCACTGATGATATAATTTTCTGCAAAATTATGTACATTATATTTCAATGTCTTTACAATGCTTTGGCAGTCTGTAAATATAACATAATTGAGTTCTTTTTGATTAATACATATTTTGTATGCTTCTTTGATTGCAATGAGTTCAGCTGTGAAAATTGTCATTTTATCAGGTAATCTGTTGTTTATTTTTATACTTTTTTGTGGGTAATATATAGCATATCCAACTTTTCCTTCCATTTTTGAACCATCCGTATATAATTTCTGATAACTCCCCCAGTTTTTTTGTACACACTGAAGGTGGTCTATTTTAGTAAGGAAGTCTGTCGCACGAATATTACTTAAATGACAGTTAACTGGAGATAAATAATCTTCATAATTTAGCTTTCGAGACGAGCTTTGTTCAATTTGGTGTATGTCGCCAATGGAATTAGAAACGTTGAGGAAGCTTTCCACAACTAAAAGCAGTTTCTTTTTTTCCCAGTAATAATGAGTTAGGTATGAGGTGGTTAAATGAACAATTTTATTTAATAGCAGTTTATCGTTTACCGCTGTTTTAACTATAAATTTCTCACTTAGGTATTCCCTGCGTAATGAAAGTGGAGGTTCATTAAGCTCACATTCCATGACCAATATAGGTGTGCTACGAAGATAACCAGTGCATAACCTAAGTGCCTTATTTTTGATCCTCTCGATTTTTTGGAGTACAGAGTTTGATGCTGAGCCATAAAAAATAGATCCATAGTCTAAGATTGATCTTATCAAATTTCTGTATAGTAATATTGATATGTTTGGATCAGCTCCCCAGTTACTGACACTTACAGTCTTCATGATATTCATTGCATTTTCCATTCTTCGTAATATGTAATTTGTGTGTTCTTTCCAATTTAATTTGGAGTCTAAAAATACGCCAAGAAATTTTATTGAAGTTTTATAAGGAATACTAGTATTATCAAATTGTAGATGGCTTTGAGGAACATATCGTTTTTTAGTAAAGGTAACAATGGTTGATTTACTCTCTGATATTGTTAAGTTATTATCGGTAGCCCATTTTTTTATAATATTCAATGTCGATTTAAGGTAGTTATTACATCTATCTATTGACTTATTTTCTGCATATATCGCAACATCATCAGCGTACTGTAGGATTTTTATGTGTTGAGGAAGTTTAGTTTCTAAGTCAGCAGTATACAGTATATATAATATAGGACTTAGGATGCTACCCTGAGGTAGTCCCAAAGATGTGTATCGGGAATTAGATTGATCTCCATTTAATCTAACGTGAACTGCTCGATTAATGTATAAGTTAATGATGTTCCATGTTACTATCTCGGGTATTCCTATTTCCAACATTTTCGCGTATAGTATGTGAAGATTAACGTTGTCGTAAGCCCCTTTTATATCTAAGAACAAAGCACTAACTGCTTTCTTATAAGTAAAGGAACTATAAATGTCTATTAAAAAGTGGCAGAGGCTATCTTGTGTGGATTTACCTTTTCTAAAACCAAACTGACTTCTTGGTAATAGGTCGTTCTTTTCTAGCCAAAATTCCAGACGGTTTTTAATAAGTCTCTCATATGTTTTTAGTATACAGGAAGCCAGACCGATTGGACGGTAAGAATCCCAATTCTTTGATGATTTTCCTGGTTTTAAAACCGGGATAATAGTGTAAACGTGCCAATCGTCAGGAATCTTTATGCGGCGCATCCAAATTTCATTATATATATTTAGTAGTGCAGCCTTACCAATTCTTGAAAGATTTGATAGCATCGAGTAATGGATATTATCGGCACCTGGTGCTGAATTTGAGTTTTTCTTCAACGCAAAGTTTAGTTCAGTGGCAGAAAATGGTTTGACTAGGAAACGGATTGGTTCTGGATAGTCGTACAGAGCATTTAGTTGTAAATCAGGAATTACTAATTCTGCAGACGGCGGTGTGATATTTTGATGGAACTCTTCTATCCACGAAGCTTCCGACAGAATAACAGGGACTTTGTTCTTTGTTTTTCTATTTTTTATTCGGTTAACTTTTGACCATACATCTTTAATAGGGACTGACCTATTTAGGGATCCGACATAATCTCTCCAGCTATTTCTTTTAGTTTGTTTAGTGATCTTCTTGACATGTGCATCATCTTTTTTATACTTAAGTAGGTTTTCATGGTTTGGATTTTCTCTGAATATACAAAAACTTTCCTGTCTTCTTCTGACTGCTTCTTCACATTCTAAATCCCACCAGTATTTTCCTCTGGAAGTCGGTTTTTTTATTTTAAATTTGGAGATGCAGTAGGATGCAGTTGTATTTATATTGTGCAAAATTTGTTCATAAGAATTTATATCTTTAAATTGAGAGAATACATCTTCCGAATACTGTTCATATAATTTCCAGTCGGCATTCTTTAAATTCCACTTTTGTGAATATGGATTATATGTATGAGTTGGTTGATCCTCTAACTCTACTCTTATAGGTGTATGGTCTGAACCAAATAGGTCTTGAAGTGTTTTCCAAGTGATCAGGTGGTTTAAGTCAGGAGTACAAATGGTCAGGTCTATTGCCGATTTCGAGAAGTTCCTAAAGAAAGTAGGAGAGCCATCATTTTTGAATATTAAATTATTATCGTCTATACAGTCCATCAAGATTTTACCTTTCATATCTGTTTGGTTGTCTAGGCCCCAGGCAATGTGGTGAGCATTAAGGTCACCTCCTATTATAAATGGTCTTTCTATAGATGTTATGAAATTGTTCCATTGTTGTAACAATAACTTGGTTCCTGGGGGAACATACATATATATAAATGTGACAGTATATGACTTAAACTTTATTTTTATTGCTACTTTATTGACGTTTATTAAATCTACTTTCATGGTGACTTCCTCGTAATATAGGTTTGAATTTATTAAAATTGCTGAGCCACCGCCAACAGTTACTGAAAAGCGGTCGTCTCTGACAATATTGTACCCGTGAAAGTTATAATACTTTTCTGGTTTAAATCTAGTTTCTGACAATAATGCGATATCAACTTTCTGGTCTTCTAATAGGTGGATAAGGTTTTCTCTATTAGAGTTAGCCGATCTACAATTCCATTGACAAATTACCAATCTATTCATTATTATATAAGAGAGAACTTAAAACTGATTGAATTGAATTTACTAGAACTGATTTTTCTGGAATTTCAAAATTTTTGTGATTTATATTAGAGATAATACTTGTAACTATATTTGATATTAATTCTGTTAATTCTTTTGATGGTTCATGTATTTTATATCCTTGTTCTGGATTAAATGTAGATTGATACGAAGAAGAGGTGATAATACCACCAGGTCTGTTGGACATGGGGTTTAACTTTATTATTTTTTGATGTTCCATTGTTACTTGGTCTGGTGAGGAAGAGATAGGTCGTTTATATTTTGGTGGTTTTATTATTGTATATCTATTTGAAACTGAAGGTAGAGCGAACTGATTGGAAGATGTTTGAGACGTGGACAATTGAGTAAAGGAATATGAAGAGGATGGTGCATTCATATTTGGAGTTTGATGAGAATTTATTGAGGAATTATTGGCTGCTATAGATGCATAAGTTATCTTAGGAAAGAGTTTAATTGTTTCCTTAAAAGATAAGCTGTTTTCAGACATATAATGTTTTATTTTCTTTTGGCGATCAAATTCTGGGCATATCTCCCATTCATTAGTGAAGTGTTCACCTTCACAGGATAGACATTTTTTGTTAAACGATGATAAAGGACAAGAATCGGAAAGGTGAGATTCATGACACTTAAAACAGCGAGGATTACTTTTACACTGCTTACTCATGTGCCCATACCTATAGCAGTGGTAACAGATAATTACCTTTTGCTGGTATTTTTCAACAGTGTGTAAGACATGATTAATTACTACATACTTTGGTATATTCTGGCATTTAAAAGACACAATAACTGATTTTGTTGGATTAAATATTACTTTGTCATCTGCTACTATTTTTCTTGTTATTCGTTTCACATACTCAACCGAGAATTTGCAATGGTGATCAAATTCCTTTATTCTATTTTTAAGATATTCTTCCGATATATCTGAATCTATATCCCTTACTACACCTAGTTTAAACAATTGAAATTTTGGAATGTATGCGGTCAGATTTTTTTGAATAAGGAATTTGGAAGTAACTAAAGCATTTGCGCTACTATAATTTTTAAATGAGACCCTAACTCGGTTGCGTCCGATTGAGTCAATTTTTTTTATATAATTGTCAATTTCTGGATGTAACGTAAATAGGATCTCGCCTATTTTAACAGCGTTTAATTTTCCTGTAAAATTTAAACTGGAGTTTTCAATGAAAATGTAAAAAGGTCCTAAATCAATTTTTTCGTATAAATAAACAGGCCTGGTTTTTTCTGGTTGATCTGAGTTTACTAAAGTATTTTGTTTTTCATTAATATTGTTAAGATTAATACTACTACTTATCTTATTTTGAGGCTGGTTGGGTAGAAATCCATTTAAATCTTGTAAATCACAGCTACTATCCATCGAATTCTCAATATCAGGCGGTTGGCCTCCACTAGATGACTCCATAGAGGAGTTTTCAAGTAACGTTTAACTTATGAACACTTTCAAAATGTAAACTAAATAAGGAAAAGTTTAACAAAACTAAACAAACTAAATTAGAACGGTATAAATCAAATAATCCGCCAAAAATTAATATTTTTCGGAGAGATTTCCAAATTTAAATTAACTTTGACAATTATTTTGACGTATGATGCATAGATAATTCAAAAACTATAATTTTTTACAAAAAAGTTATTATTACCAAAATTGAAGCTAATGAAGAAAGAACTAAATAAACTTCTTACTAAAAAAACCTTTTGATATTATTTAATAGTGAGTTACAGGTAATTGAATGCATATTTTTTTCGGGGAGTACCCAAATCTAAGTATCCAAGCTTAAATTACGGGAAACTGATGCATTTTATAACATAAACGTATCAAACATTCGTGAAAGTACTTAGAAATATCTATCAAATGAGATACTGAACAAGTTAATAGCATTAAAATTGATGCTCCAAAAAGTTTTCAAACTTTATCTTTTAAAAATTTGTCCAAAAAATGTTATCGTTTTTTTTAATAACTCCCTTAATTTTTGAGATATCAGGTATCACCATATTACAAATCATCTAAAAACGGCTTGAAAGATAATTCCAAAGGCTATTCAAATGTGTTGAATTTAATCTTTCAAACCCTTTACTTTTTTAAAAATCAAAGAATAAATGGCCACGGTTACATGGTTCTCGCAGCAAAATTTAATTTTTAAACGTCTCTATCTCGGATATTTTTCACCCTACGGAAATGGTAAAAAGGTATAATATTTGACATAGAAAAAACTAAAATTTGGTTATTTGCCATTTTTTACGTATATTGAGTATTGTTTTAGTTATTATCAAAATAAAATCAAAATGACGATAATTTTAAAAATTCAGATTTTTTAAAATTATGTTTTTTTTTTCAAAGGTATGCATTCTTAACCAGTGAAAATTGTTAAAATCATTACTTATGCTAATACAAAGAAATTTTTGAAAGGATTACTATACATTTTAATTTTTGTGGAAATAGCGTATATTTTATTTTTCACTTTTTCCTAAAAACTTCGAAAGGGTTCTCTTAGTTTTATCAGAACTTGCTTAATTGTGATGCTATTAACTTTTTCTGGAGCTCATTTGTTAGGTATTCTGAAGTACTTTGATAAGTGTTTAAAGGGTATGTTTTATAAAATGCATCGTTTTCCCGTTATTTAAGCTTGAATACTTAGATTTGTGTACTCACCGAAATAAATATACATTCAATTACCTATAACTCACTTTTAATTAACATTAGTTTAGTACTTTGCGTGAATACTGTATTAAATTTTTATTGTCTTCAATTTTAGTAAGAATAACTTTTTTGAAAAAGCTAATAGTTTTTGAGTTAGACGTGAGAAACTGCATTAAAACATGCATTTTTTATGAAAAAATAAAATCTTTGATATTTAATAACTCAAAAAGTATTGATTTATGTTAATAACTTAATACAACAAATTTTGCTTAGAATTTGTCCCTGTATCTATTTGTGGTATCATTTTTAATATAATAATTTTCACCTCATAAAAGGGGTGGCATCCACCCCCAGGGTAAAAGTGCAAGTTTTCATCATGTCACCTTTGTTCCTTGAGGTTTCCTCTAACGTCTCACCAATTTTCATGAAAATCGATGGAGGTTCAACGAAATCGGAGGTGAAAACCTTCAGTGACTGCACTATAAGTTATTCATGAAAAACGATTATAAAACGTGAGTTTTTTAATGAAAATTCCACACCTTTAATTTTGAACCAATCAAAATACGTTATTTTGACAGATCACCATGGCAACGGAGGTATTTTATTGGAAATTTTTTGCTCGTGGGGTACCCAACAGCGAATTATAGTGGAAATTTTTTGACGTTTACAATAACAGAACATTTTTGACAGACTGGTTTTTATTTGTTTACATAATTTAGTTTTGATTCATTTTCTGTCACTTGTAGTTACTCAAAACTTATGTAAAATTGAAGAATATACTATTTTCTATCTTGAAATGGTATTCCCATGCAACTACAATGAGTAGAAATTACGAATCTGAAAGCCTAAATAATTGCTGACAAAGCTATGGCGCGCTATTAATCTGTTCATGCAGCTTTGGATTTTCAAATGCAAATTTGGTGTGGAATTTTCTTACCGAATACCACGCGAAGTCAAATTAATATCCGGAAATTTTTTTTTGATCATGAATATTTTTAGAAAATTTCCCTCGTCTGCGACTCGGGAAATTTTCAAAATATTCATGATCTCAAAAAAATTTCCGGAAATAATTTGACCTCTAGTGGTATTACTAGTGAAAATTGGATAGTTTCAGTCACAAATAACTGGGAAAGGGTCAGTTTTGCAAAAAATGTATAGAACTAAATTTAGGGTAGATTTTGACACAGGTTATAATTACTACCTAAATTCAAATTTTCACTAGTAATACCACTAGAGGTCAAATTATTTCGGGAAATTTTTTTGAGATCATGAATATATTGAAAATTTCCCGAGTCGCAGACGAGGGAAATTTTCTAAAAATATTCATGATCAAAAAAAATTTCCGGATATTAATTTGACTTCGCGTGGTATTCGGTAAGAAAATTCCACACCAAATTTGCATTTGAAAATCCAAAGCTGCATGAACAGATTAATAGCACGCCATAGCTTTGTCAGCAATTATTTAGGCTTTCAAATTCGTAATTTCTACTCATTGTAGTTGCATGGGAATACCATTTCAAGATAGAAAATAGTATATTCTTCAATTTTACATAAGTTTTGAGTAACTACAAGTGATAGAAAATGAATCAAAACTAAATTATGTAAACAAATAAAAACCAGTCTGTCAAAAATGTTCTGTTATTGTAAACGTCAAAAAATTTCCACTACAATTCGCTGTTGGGTACCCCACGAGCAAAAAATTTCCGATAAAATACCTCCGTTGCCATGGTGATCTCTCAAAATAACGTATTTTGATTGGTTCAAAATTACAGGTGTGGAATTTTCAGCGAAATCGACCCTGGTTCTCAAAATTCGACGAGAAAATAGCTGTTTATTGGACTATTATAAGCGATCCATGTACAAGTATGGTAGAGAAAAATATTTGAAGGATATTTGGGGAAAATAAATCATAAACAATCAGTCGACACGAAGAACAAACAAAGTGTTAGAAGAATTATATAAGGAGCGTAATATACTAATTGCAGTAGTAAGAGTCCAAAGAATGACTTAAGTGAAAATGCCAAAAATCTTGGAAAATACTACAATAGGTGGCAAACAGAAAAAAGTACCTAGGAACAGATGAAGATATGAAGTTATTGATGACCTCAGGTAGAGTACATTCTTTCACAGTTTTTGCTGTAAATTTTAAAGAACCGCTTGGATTGACATGAAATTTGGCATACGCATAGCTAACATGTCAAAGAAACAAAGTGATATGGTGCCGATGTGTGCTTTTACCTGGGGGTGTTTCACCCCATCTCGGGAATGAAAAAGTATATGTACAAGATAAGTCCTGAAATGTATAAACTGACTAATTTTAAGCAACTTTTGTTCTATAGTTTTTTCACCAAATCAATACTTTTATTTGCAAGTGAATATGTTTAGTTTTCAACAAAATAACCACGTCTTTAGACAGTTTTTCGCAAATAGCTCAAAACGTAAACATTTTGTCGAAAAAATATTCTTAGCAAAACTATAGCCTATCAAACAGTGAAAAAACGGTGTACATATTAGGTCTCTATACTTAGCAAAAGCAGAGTTATAGCTAATGAAAAATAGGTTCATATTCGAAAAATTCCAAATAGAATAATTACATGTGAAATATCCAAATAATGAGGCATTATTGGGGAAAACATATTACAAATTGTTTAAAGGGTTTAAAAAAAAGAATGTGTGTGTACTTTGTACGCACGTAAGAAGTTATACTTCTATTATATGTTTTAAACAAAATTAACTTTTTATTTATATTTTATTTAAATATTAATCTAATTTGTACTTACTACTTCTCAAATATTTTTATTAAAACAGTGCCAAAAATTAAAATAATAAAAGAATAAAACACACACAAACACATTAAAAATGCCACAAATGATTTCTGAACATTAATTGTCGGAAAATTTTTTAACTAAAACGTATTTTCTGAAAATAAAATTATATATTAAATATACTTACAATCATAAAATGTATAAAAAAAATAAAAAAATAAAAGTTTTTATTGGGATTCGAACAAGCTATCAGCGCAGTTGGTATATTGGGGTTTATTCGCCTTAAGCGCTTCGCCACGGAGGCAATGTGTCATTATGTGCGAAGATCGACTAACTAAACGGATTAAGCTTTTGACATTTTTGAATTAAATTAAATTATTTTGATTTTGAATTGAAATGAGTTAGAATTGAAAAAATACAACAAAACATAGAGTAAGAAAACAATATATTAGGTGAACATTGATAGAAATTTTGATGGTGATCAAATTATGTAAATAAAAGTATTACATACTATGTATTTTGGTAGGTTCAAATAGGAAGGTACCTATATACATTTACAATTATTACGTACCTGTTGCTTTTAAAAACTATTTAAATGTCACTACAATTATAAACTTTTTTGTTTCTGTCCTCACAACAATAAAACTAATATATTATACATTTGTTTACCTTCATATTGAACAATTATTTATTATTGACAGATCATTCCAACACCAAATCAGAGCCCGTATAACGACTAATACCATACTGTCGGTGTGCGCATGCGCGCAGATCAATATAAATTCACCCTCAATCTCAATCGCGCCTAAAGAAGTATAACTTCAAAAACTTTATTTCTGTTTTTATAAAAAAAATTCAAGTATCAAATGTAAGCAAGTTACGCTCAAAATAAAGTTGGTCCCTTTTGTTTTGGCAAAAAAAATCAGGAAGATCACCAACCAATTAGCAACTTAAATGAAATTAATCGCTACCGCTTCACAAGTTACTTTACATATGTTTTGTTTATATGATCTCTAATTTTTATCGATTCACAGTGCTTATTTTTGAAAAAAATTGGTTTTAAAGTAAGACTTTTAAAAAATTTTATTTTGAAAAAAATGCTTTTTTTTTAGATTAACTTAAAAATTGTTAGACATACCAAAAATCTTGTACAATAGAAAAGTCAGCTTTACTTTTCTGAATATTTTGTATTTTTTTTTTCTGTAAGACAAAAATTGGTTAAAATTCGTTGTTTCTAAATTTGCATACACTCGTGATAAGTGACTTTGAACCGATGAAACTCACAGATCATATGATCAATACGTACGCGAGTAAAAAACTTGTGAAGTGGTAACAAATTAAGTTCATTTGAAATGCTAATTAGGGGGTGAATTCCCGATTTCTTACCAAAAAAAGGGACCAACTTTATTTTGAGCGTAACTTGTTTACTTTTGATGCTAAAATTTTTTTTTTAAACAAAAATTAGCATTTTTTTAACACTTTTTAAAATGCGTTTTCCCCAAAAAGTGCTTCGTTTGTTGGTTGTGGCACGTTAAAATATTCGATTTGGAATTTGTCGAATATGAACCTATTTTTCATTAGCTATAACTCTACTTCTACTAGGTATAATGACCTAATTATTAGGTCATTGAAAAATATGGTGTATATATTAGGTCCTAATATATACACCATATTTTTCACTTTTTTACGTGCCATATTTTTGATAAGAATTTTTTTTTTCGACCAAATACTTACTTTTTGAGTTATTTGCGAAAAACCGTCTGAAAACGTGGTTATTTTGTAGAAAAATTAACATATTCACTCGCAAATAACTCGAAAAGTATTGTTTTGGTGAAAAAACTTTATAGAACAAAAGTTGCTTAGAATTAGTCATTTTGTCCATTTCCGGACTTAGTTCGAACATATATTTTTCACCCTCAAAAGGGGGTGAAACTCACCCTTAGGGTAAAAGCACACATCGGCACAATATCACTTTTTTTCTTTGACTTGTTAGCTATGCGTATGCCAAATTTCATGTCAATCCAAGCGGTTCTTTAAAATTTAGAGGTTTTGCAATATTTTACCTTTAAAGAACGTACCAGTATCTCAATGTAAGCAATAATTGGAAAGGAAAAGCCAAGAAATGACAGTAATGGAGGAAGCTTTTATATACCAAGCCATGCGCCTTATTGGCTGGAAACGCTTTAGATTATTATTATTGTTGTTGTTTATTGTAATGACAGAAGTAACCTATATCTTTACCAATTAATTCCGACGCCTAAATGGCCGACGAAGAAACGGCTGACGTCCACTTAGCTCGACGCCCAAACGGCGACACTCAGATAGCCCCGCCGAAACGGCAACGCCCGAATGTCCCATCCCCATGATTCTCCACTTCTTCTTGGCTCCACTGTTATTATATCAACATTATCCGTAGCATTTCCGAATATGCAGGTCCCAATATTCAGTCACTAAAAATATCTAGGGTATCAAATTGATCTCAAAGTGAACAACTTTTCGAAATCATACGGCTGCTTGGGAAGTCTGTTGCACGTCAGTATATATACCGTTGCACGTCATCTGGGTCATAGCAAGTGGAGTCATATGATACCAACACAAAATATTAAAGTCATAGGTATGTTCCTTTTTTGAATCGTTTAGCCAAGTACACTGGAATTACAGCCACTATATTGTTTATTTACAATATACATATTTTATTATACAGTGATGAGCGCACTAATAATCGGCAAAATAACGCAAAAGATGGAAAACCTTGGGAAGTAAAAAGAGACGAAACTAATAGAGGTGGAAATTATCGATATAAACGTATAAATTAACATTTATACGTGTATATCGATAATTTACACCTCTAATAGTTTAGACTTATCGGAGGAGTATGACAACTGCCACTGTGACAGGAGAATTTTATAAAATACTCCTGTCACAGACGTCCAAAGGTTGGAAACTATGTAATGTAATTCTGTTTCATTAATTTAATTTGTGTAAATGGATTATAAAGCGTTTTTATGAAGCGCATTTGCCAAGATCACACTTTAACTGTGATCGAACCAAGGGGATATTTTAGCATAAATAATTGGTAACACTTATTTGACAGTTGAGGTGTTGACACCTCATATATCTGTTTTACTATAATTTACTATATTGAATAATTTATATATTGTTTTATAGTTTACCGTTTTTATTATTTATTTACATTGAATATTAATTTATTCTGTTGTGTAACCCACTTCTGCAATAATTATGTGAAATATTTGATATAAAATGAATCCAATTTTTTTTAATCTGGCAACCATCTCAACTTAGATCTCTGACCTAGATAATGACGTGCAAAGGTGTTTAGACTGTACCAACCCTATATTATTTACTATTATTATCAAAACTTTAATACTCTAATAGTCCGGTTAGACGAATAACAGGCCTAACCTTAGCATTAGGAGCTGCCCCAAATTTTATTTTTTTAATCTTTAAAGGGGGTCAATAGTAGGGTAGATTTAAAATCTCGACTGAATTCCGCTATTGCGTTAGCCGCCATCTTGATTTTAAACTAGAAGCGTTTTTGCTCAATATCTCCGCCATTTTCAACTTTTCGAAAAAAGTATAACAACCAAAATTGTTGAAAATGTAATTTTTTATCATTTCTATTTTTACAATTTTTTCGTGCCATAGAGAATTTCCGAGTCATAGCGGAAAATTATGACAGTTATATATAAATAGAGCATAATTATTGAATTATCTCGTTTATTGTTAGTTTTACGACAAGAATGTTCCTATACAAAAATAGAGAGAATTGAATTATACATAATTTTAGTTTCTTTCATTTTTTTGCTAAAGTTAATATTTAAGGTAGTATGTATGCGATAATGGCGCGAGCGTAAGACCTGATTGATTTTGTAGCAATTGTTTTTGTTCAATATCTACGCCATTTTCAACTTAAATTTTTCCAAATATGATTTCCTACAATTTCTTTTTAACAATTTTTTTCATGCGGTTGATATTTTCCGAGTTAAGTGGGAAAATAGTAAAAGGTGGTGGGGGGAAAATAATTACTGAATTGAATCTTTTTTCCGAGCTGCCCCAAATTTTATAATTCTATCCTTTAGGGGAGATCAATAGTAGTGTTAATTTAGAATCTCGACTGAATTCCGCGGTTGCATTAGCCGCCATATTGATTTTAAAGGTGAACCGTTGTTGCTTAATATCTCCGCCATTTTCAACTTTTCGACAAAAATGGTAGGAACTAAAATTGTTGGAAACGCAATTTCCTACAACGTCTTTTCAAAAATTTTTTTATGCGATCAGTATTCTCCGAGTTAAGGAGGAAAATAGTGGAAGCGGATGGGAAGCATAATTATTGAAATTTCTCATTTATTATTACCTTTACGACATATTTGTACATAAACAAAAATAAAGAGAATTATATTTTATAAAATTTTTGAAACTTCCAATGAAACACCAACCAAACTAAGTACATAAAAGACATAAATAATAACTTATATGCATTAAGTTCACTTAATTTTATTAACTAGCGGGTTTTATTGGTTGAATTTTCCTGTCGATAACGAAGTTTCATGTCAGCTAACATATTTTAATATTTCAACAATTTTTTTTTTATTTTGGACCCCGTTGGCGGAATTTTCCCATTCCCCCCCTCTTTGACCCGCCACTGGTTCTCTCGAAAAATTGTAGTAAATCGTAATTGCAACAATTTCAGTCCTTACACTTTTTGTCGAAAAGTTGAAAATGGGGAAGATATTGAACAAAAACAATTGCTTTTAAATCAATCGGGTCCTACGCTCGCGTCTTTACCGTATACGTACTACCTTAAATGTTGATTTTATCAAAAAAAAAAAATGAAAGAGATCAAAATTATACAAAATTCTCTTCATTTTTGTATGGGTTAAAATTTGTTGTAAAAGTAATAATAAACGAGATAATTCAATAAATCAATAATTATGCTTTAACTGTCACGGTTTTTCCCCATAACTCGGAAAATATGGACCGCACAAAAAAAATTATAATAAACGAAATTATAGAAAATCGCATTTTCAACAATTTCAGTTTCTACATTTTTGTCGAAAAGTTGAAAATGACATATGAGACAAATGAGATATTGAGCAAAAACGGTTCTCGTTTAAAATCAAGATGGCGGCTAACGCAACGGTCAAATTCAGTCGAGATTTTAAATTTATACTACTATTGATCCCCCTAATGATTCGAAAAATAAAATTGGGGGCAGCTCCTAATGCAAGGTCAAATGGTATCCCGACTGGGCTAATGATCAAAATAATTATTATAGTCAGGAACAAATATTTTACTTAAGTGAATTTTTATGTATAGTATTTTTTTATACGTTAATCAGACATCCGTTATTATACTTACCGTGATTCACAAATATTTATACTGGTACCATTTTGCAACTAATTAAAATTTTTTGCTCGCGCGTTACACAATAATTTCGCAATTTTTTTAAATTATTTTACTTTAAAATTTATTCAGGATGAGAACAAATTTTTTTAAAATTAATTATATGCTAATATATATAAACACATATAAATAACAATTTTTATTTATCAGTTGCTTGTTCTCCTAAAACCAAATACAATCCACAACAATGTTGAAGTGTGCTCTATTTCTGTTATGTGCGTTGCATATTGTGTACAGTAAGGTGGGTATATTTTAGTTTAATTAAATTTGATTATTTCATTCATAGGAGATTCTGACCAATAGAAAGCTATAGACATGCAAACTAAGGTGATAATTTTTGATAATCTCCCGTCGTTAAGCATATTACGTCAGATGCCCTTCGTTGCTACGAAAAAATACCTTCAGTGACATTAATGACAAATGTTTTAAAAATTATAAAAGTGATGACTTTCAACCGTCAAATACATATTTATAACAACTGTGTGTTTAATTTCACTAATTGGTACTTACATATATAAATTACAATAAAATTTTGGTTTTGAACAGTTTTATTCATGAAATAATCGCAACAAATCGCACTCGAACTCTAAAATTAATATAGAATTTTTGCCCTCGTGACACTTTGATATAATTTCACTCGCCTTCGACTCGTGGAATTAAAACTGCTAAAGTGACACTCGGGAAAAATTCAATAATTTTAGAGCTCTTGTGCAATTACTACTGATAATTTTTTTATCTTTTAACAGTCAGTTCAATTTTATCTTCTTTATAAATTTCTTTTCGTATTCAGTTTTGGAAAATTCAAGTTTTTGTACATTCTCCTCCAATATATATTTTTTATTATAATATATACTTTCTTATAAAATAGTTTCTTTTATTAAATACGAATAATTTTTGCGAAGTTATTTTTAAAGCAAACTTTTAATTATTATTTTTGCGTCTATTCCAAACACACATTTTTTATTTTTTTACATATTTGATGATTTTTATACCATTTCGTTTCGACAGAACAATTATGATATTAGTATTTCCCACATTTTCTACTTATTTTGGAAATTTCTGTTGCATATGTATATACAATAATAAAAAAACCGCTAAACGCCGTAAAAATGAGTGGCGCATACAATATTCCAGCTATAAAAGATCTGATATGAATATTTGGTGGCGCGAAGATTTATTTTCATTTTAATTCAAAATAAAATTTTAGTTTTATTTTAAAAGATTTTTCCATAATATTTGTTAAATTTGAAGTAAACGCGTCACAAAAGAGTTTAAAATTCAAACTGTATCAAAGTTACTCTTTTGTGGAGTTTTGACTTCAAATTTAGCAAATATTATGGAAAGATCTTTTAATATAAAACTAAAATTTGATTTTGCATCAAAATGAAAATACATTTTTGCGCCACGTAATATTCATATCAGATCTTTTGTAGCTGGAATATTGTATGCGCCACTCATTTTTACGGCGTTTAGAGAATTTTTATTCTTGTATCAAGAGTTTTTCAAAGCTTTTTTATAAATTAAATGTATGAAGTTAAATGCAATTTTTCTCGATTACAGAATTACGAATGTACACTAGATTTTTTTTTCTATTCTAAATAGATTGAAAAGAAATATTGGGATGGCCGGTAAATGAACTCAGATTGCCCGTTGCCAGATCAAATTTAGTGTCGTAACCACTACGACTACGTAAACCATTTAGGGAATAATCGTTAATTGGATTATACTTTTGTAGCTTAATAACTTCTAAACGGCTTAACCGATTTTGATCACTAAACATGAGTTTGAAACGTATTAAAAAGTAGTATCTGATGAATCTAATGTCAAGTATGATAACTGAAACTATTGCAGGAAGTATTGAGGTTGAAAAACCATTTTTCCCAGAAGAAATAGATTTGATCATATTTATGAAGCCTACAACTTAAAAATTCGAATATTCCCGTATATGTGGTATACACCGTTAGATTCGCCTAGAGTCCTTCTATAAGCGCTCAGTTATTGGCGCAATTCGTATCTTGAAATTTTGAGTAATTGTCAAAAACCAAAATGTTCAAAGTTTAGTTTTTCAGTTTTTCGGCTATACTGAGCCGTATGGATGTCTGATCCTGGCAGCTTAGACACCATTTGAAAGCTTAACCCGGCATTGGTCGCTAGGTAGGTTGTTACGCGAGTGGTCGCGCGTGAGATTTTCTCTCACATATCCAACTTTTGCCTTCCTTTACAAAATTTTACAAAAAAGATGAGGTTTCATCAACGATAAAACCATTTGCTTTAAAAAGTCACGACGTTTTTCTGTTTTATTATTATTAGTTTTATATAAAATGTGACTATTGATGCCGCCAATATTTAACATTGAAAAATATATGGTAAGTGACCATCTACAACTAACCCGTGAAAAAAATATAGGATTTTAATATCATCGACCACATCCACGGCGCCTTTTATTACATCATAAAAGGATATTATTTTAGGTTTTAAGGAGAAAAATAAAATTAATTTTTGTACACAGTTGGTGACGCCGGTGGTCGCTTGATGAGAGAATCTCTCACATGAAGCGCACTGACTCAACAATATGGTGATACTAAGTAAACTGAGTCACTATCTAAGCGGACGAGTCTATTAGATTGTCGAGGGAGGATAGTTAGGAGACTAGAAGGAACTACAGCGCGTATAATTTCCCAGAAAAAAAGTTGTGCGTAATTTTTTAAATCCGTGAGAGAAAATCTCATATAGCGACCACTGGCGGGAAAACTCAACACTATTGAACTGGTGTATTTGAGGTTCTCCTGCCTCTTCTTGCACCGAAGATATATACTCCCAAAATATATGCCGTTTTGTACCTACCAAGTCTTATAGCGGGCTTACGGGTGGTCAAAAGTCACAAACTACACCTGTTCTGAATCGGCCATGATCCCCTCTTCAAACACAGAAAAAAAATCAAATCGGTTTAACTTTTCCATATACATACTGTTATATTTCTATTTGATATGAAAATTAAAATTTGATAATTATAGACAAAATTCAATTTAATATAAAATATTTTCAATTTTCTCAACCACGGGCATATAAATTTGGAACAACCTGTATACAACAAATTGTTATATTTAATTTTAAGAAGTGATTAAATAAGACTCAAGTGAAATCGTTAATAGGTCATTATCGTTGTTCGCGGAAGGATCGGTCATTAGCCGATGCTAATTAAGACTAAGTGGAAATAGAGAATAGGTCATTAAAATTTGTATATAGTAGAAAGTAATTTTAGAATGGGAATTAACTATTTTCTTTGAAATCCATTAAGCATATTTAGAAAGTTTAAAAATTGGTTTTGAGGAATACTGCGAATGAGAGTTGGTGGTGGAAGTTTGATTTGTGAATCTGGAAGGGATATTTAGAAAGTAGGGGAATGAATGACAAATAGAGATCAGAATGTTTTGAGCTGTCGAGAAGTGAAGTCGAGTAGTAGACGGTAGTGTACGGAGAGTGAGAAAGCCTGTGTAGTTCCGTGAGTGTGGAGTATCTATCGTAGAACGAGAGGTAGGCCAGGTTGAGAGTAAAAGAACCTCCTTGAGCCAAGAGTTCCCGGTAGCTGATTGCAGTTTCGAAAAAGGTAGAACACAGCATCACGACAGAAGCAGGAAACGAGAGCTATACGAGCTAGTTTCAGAGGAGAACATTACTGGAAGCCAGGACGAGGTTTTGATTGCAGCCAAGGATAGCAGGAAACGGGTCTTGTGTGAAGACATTCTCAGTGCACCAGAAAAAGGTCAGTCTCATTTTTTTGGACATGAATGTATGGGTTTTTCGTAGTAAATACCATATTTAAAATTGAAGAAACATAATCAATAATATCAGAAAAGCTTCATCAAACTTAAATAGAATTGTTGCTAATAAATCATAATAGTTAAATGTTAATAAAAACTTTCAATTGGAAATCAAAAGAAAATAAGATTCCCATGTGTAAATGTTATGTTTAAGAATAATAAGATATAGCAAATATTAAGCAGTGATTGCCATTTGAATAAAATAAACAATATTTTGATTACAATTGTAACCCATATGTGTTATTATTTTACTCTTTTCTTTCCTATCCCGATTAGGAACCATTAAGAAATACTTAGAAGCCACGTATGTAAGTAATTAATTTTATAAATAGCCCTGAGATTAAAAACATATTGATATGTGATCTGGTAAATTAATTAGATTATTAGTAATGTATTGATTAAATTAAATGACATATAAAATTATCATCTCATATCAATAATCAAGATCACAACAACTGGCGCCCAACGTGGGGCATTGTAAAGTATTTCTAGTGGCAAATTTGAAGGATAGAAAGAGTAAAGCCGGTATTTGAAAATTTATATGCCTGTGGTAAAAAGTGAGATAATTACATTTGATAACATAAAATTTTAGATCTCTTTAGGTACAAATTTTACATAACTGATTTAATATTTTATTTTTACGATATTACATTTGATATATTTATTGACAATTTATAATATTTGGGTGAGAAAAAGTCGTCTTGGTAACATACTAGTAAAATTTCATATTTGGCGGGGACAGTACTTCTTGAAAACAAATGTCTGTGACAAGAAGCCAAAGCAAGGACAACAAAAAACAAAAAGAACATTCAGACCAAGAAGATATTTTAGACACGACAATCATGGCATCAGAACAGCAAGAATTATCAGGAATAGATAAACTATTACAACTGATGCAACTCCAGTCACAAAAACTGGATGACAATCAACGAAAAGTGGATCGAAAAATGGATGAAACACAACAAAAATTGGATCAAAAAATGGATGAAACACAACAAAAAGTGGATAAAAAAATGGATGAAACACAACAAAAATTGGATCAAAAAATGGATGAAACACAACAAAAAATGAAACAAGCAATAGAAGAGAACAACAAGAAAATGGAGGAACGCATAGGAAAGTATGAAAAGGAAGTAAAAGGATGTTTGACAATGATCAAGAACGATATGGGACAACAAGAGACAGAGATTAAAGAAATCAAAAGCAAAATAAAGGAAATAACGAATTGCCAGAAAAAGGAAATAGAAAATTTGGAAAATAAGTTGGAAAATGCTATTCAAGTAGACAGAGAAGAAGTGGAAAAAAGAATCACAGAAATAGAAAAACAAGTCACCGAAAACCGGACGCAACAAAATGTAGGAGAAAGAAGAGAAATGGTTATACATAGCACAGATGACGTGAAGATAAGGTTTGGCGGGGATGTAAGAAGATTACACCCAGTGCCGTTCATAAATAGCCTGAAAAAGAAAATACAACACATCGGAAATTTCGAAACAGCAAAAGAAACTATCAGAAACCATCTCAAATATGAAGCAAGCCTATGGTTCGATAGTAAAGAAGAAGAATTCGGCAATTGGCAACAATTTGAACAAAAATTTTTGAATTATTTCTGGGGAAAAGTCCAACAATTGGAAATTAACAAGGAATTGCAAAATGGGAAATACAATGATAGGATGGGTGTATCAGAAAGGACATATGCTTTGCAAATTTACAATAATGCAAAACATTTACAATATAATTACTCATCGGAACAATTAGTCGAACTGATTGCAAGACATTTCGAGGAGACGCTGGAAGACCATATCACATTGCAAAATTACAAAGACATAGATAGTTTATGCCAATTCCTACAAATAAGAGAATCACGTCTAAGAGAAAGAAAATCAAGAAGGTCGCGAGAAGATTACAGGCCCCGAGAAACACAAGATTACAGAGATAGAAATCAAAATAGGAGGGACTATACAAGACGAGATTTTAATCCCAGAAGGGAAAACGAAAATAGAGACAACGGAAGAGGAAATTATGAACAAAGAAATAGGCAATGGAATGAGGACAGAAATCGAGAATACCAGAATAGAAACACCACACGCTCAAATCAAGAAAACAGAAATAATGGTAGACAAAATGAACAGGGATATCGAGAAAACCGAAACAGATCCGACAGACCAAGAGAAAATAGAAGAGAAGTAAATAATACCCAGACAGATGAATATGACGGAGAGAGACATTATGACGAAAATATAAACAACGATGAGCAACCGGCGTTTTTTCACGACGGCGCTCACTAAAAACCAAAAATCAAACAGGAATCTTTTGTCACCCCAAGGAGTTTATTAAATTGGCAGGAAACAACGAAAAGAAAAATGGAGTTAATTTAAAATTTGTGGATGGATTTATCAACGAGAAACCAATTAAAATTATGATAGACACTGGATCTGAAATAACATTGGTCAACAGAAAACTAATAGAAGAAGTTAACTTAACAAATTTAATTTATAAAATACCTAGGGTAAATTTAGTGGGCGCAAACAAACGGACATTGGCAACTATAAATGAAGGCATACGAGTAATGGTACGACTGGGCAAGAATATGTATGCACTACAATGTGTAATAATGCCAAACATGTCACATGACATGATAGTAGGAGTGGACGAATTGGCAGAAAAACATGTAGTGATAGATTTTAAAAATAATACGATGAAACTAACAGAAGAAAAAGAAAAAGAACAGGACAAGGAACATGAGAAACAAAATACGGACGAATCAGGTAAAGAACAAACAGTGGAAATGAATTTGGCAGCGAAACAAGGACAAAGAAGAAAAAGGAGAAAAGGTCAGAAAAAGATAAAAGAAAATGAAACCTGTGGCTCCTCAAAAGAAGAGTTGAGCCCAGAAGAAGAAAATTTGAGAGTATCAGAAACAAAGGAAACCTGGGATTCCTCAAAAGAAGAGACGGGCTCAGGAGAAGAAGAAATAAAGCTAAAAAATGAAAGTGAAAAGAATATGATTGAAACAGTGGTATTTGAAGAGGAGGTATATGCAAACGAGGATGCAGAATGCACGGTAAACATGTGTGAAGAATCTGAGAAAAAAGACAGAAAATTGATATGTGGAGAAGGGAAAGAAAAAGAATTGCGGTTGATGTTAAGAAACTACGAAAATTTGATCAATGAGGAAAACAGAGTGGCTAAAAAGTACGAACATTCATTTGAGGTGAAAAACTTGGGAAATTTTCGATCAAAGACTTACCCGATTCCATACAAGTATCGACAAGAGGTGAAAGAAGAAATAAATAAAATGTTGGAAGATCAAATCATCGAAAGATGTGATTCACCGTATGTTAACCCGATTGTGATAGTAAAGAAAAGCAATGGAGAATTGAGATTATGTTTAGATGCCAGGAATATCAACCAGCACACTGTATCACAATATGAATCACCTCTAAACATCGAGGCCATTTTTGGAAGAATCACCGGGTCACACATATTTTCGAAAATTGACTTAAAACACAGTTTTTGGTTGATACCGTTAGCTGAAAAGTGTAGAAACTACACCGCTTTTTCTATTGATGGTATTGTCTACCGGTTTAAGGTAGTGCCATTTGGATTGCAGAGTGCTTGTGCTGCACTCGTCCGAGCTCTACATACCATTTTGAATCGCCATGAAGATTTCATAGTTCATTATATCGATGATTTATTAATTTTTTCACAAGATACTCAGAGTCATCTGGAACACATAGAAATAATTCTGAAAGAATTGGACACAGCGGGATTGAAATTAAACATTGAAAAATGTCAATTTTTTCAAAAAGAAGTCATTTATTTGGGTTTTCAATTGGACACCAAAACAGTAAGATTAGCCGAAGACAGAGTCAAGCTCATAGATGAATATCCAAGACCAACGAATTTGAAAACATTGAGAGGTTTTCTTGGCACGATAAATTATTTTAAAAAGCTGATTCCCGATTTGAGCCAAAAGGAAATCCCTCTGATAAAATTGCTTAAAAAAAGGAATAAAATGGAATTGGAAAGAAGAACAGGAGGAAGCTTTCGAAACATTAAAACGAGAATTCGCAAAAGGAACGAAAATATACCACCCCATTTACAATTTACCTTTTATACTCCGAACTGATGCGTCCATACAAAAATTTGCAGGAGTTCTGTCTCAAATACAAAACGACCAAGAAGTGCCGATATGTTTTATATCTCGAGTGACTAAAACACATGAGAGAAAATATAGTGTTACAGAATTGGAGTTTGCCAGTGTACTATATTGCGTAAACAAATTGAGGTTTTACTTATTGGGAGCAAAATTCACAATCGAAACAGACCATGCAGCTTTAGTACATATCATGAAGAATAGATTAGTAAATAATAGAATACATAGAGGCATTCTATTATTACAGGAGTATGATTTTGAGTTCCGATATATAAAAGGGAAAGACAACATAATAGCCGACGCTCTAACACGGGATGAGGACACCGGAAAAAAGGAAACAATTACTCTACAGGTGGGACTAAATAGATTAATACAAGAAGAAGGGATATATTCGTTAAATGAGATAAGGACAAACCAGGAAGACCTAGAGGAAAGAGAAAAAAGAAGAGCGGAAGTAGAAAATAACATATATTTTAAGAGAATAGACGGAAAGGAACTATATTTAGTGACACAGACATTGGCCGAAAAGATAATAAAGAAATTACATGAGGACAATGGGCATATCGGTAGCAGAAAAGTTTGGCTCGTTTTTAGGGAAAATTACATAAGCCGACAGGATTACCGCATTGCAAAGGAAATTACCCAGAAGTGCAATGTATGTCAAAAATATAAGAGTCGGAATTTCAAAAACGAAAATGTTGCCAAAAATATTGAAGCCCGAAACAAACTAGACATTGTAGCAATAGATATGTTAAGCGATCTAATTATGACCACTAAAAGGAACAAACATATTCTGGTAATGGTGGATGTGTTTTCAAAATACGTAAAATTATATAGTTGCCGCACCACAAAGGGGGAAGAAATATTAAGAAAAATAGACAATTTTATAGCCATAGTAGGAACACCAAAAAAGATTCTACTGGACAATGCAACGTATTTCCGAAATGATCGTTTCAAGGGACAACTTCGAGAACGAGCAATAGAGACAAATTTTGTCAGCATCAGGCATCCACAGAGTAATCCTTCGGAACGATTCATACAGGAAGTGACGAAATTTCTTCGCATTGCAACAGATGGTCAACATCGCCACTGGGACAGGAAAATGGCGGAAATAGAAAGGTATCTAAATACAATTCCGAGCACAGTAACAAAAGAGACCCCAGAATACATCATGAAGGGTGTACTGCCGATAAGGCCATGGGAAGACCAAGAGCCAAAAGAATATCAACAGGTGATTGAAACCGTACAGAGAAGATTACGGCGAAGCAACGAAAAATATATCCAAAGACAGGAACAAAATAGAAAAAGAAGACCAGTGACTTTCCAAAAGGGTGAAAAAGTACTCGTGAGGGCATTACGAGTATCAAATCTTCCTGTGGGCATTTGCGCAAAGTTGATGCCTGTTTTCGAAGGCCCGTATATCGTGAATAATGAAAATGGGATAAATAGTTATGAGTTGAGGCACAGGAACTCGGAAAAGATCCGAGGAATTTATAATATTCACGATGTATACAAATATCACGAATAAAAGACAGAATTACATGAAGTAGATAGTAAGTTAGGATATAAGACGTAGATTAAAGTAAGGAAATATACAGGGAGTTGGTTTTGCCTCGAGAAAATTTATTTAAAAATGCAGATAAATTTTATCGAATACAAGGCGGGGATTTGTTATATTTCTATTTGATATGAAAATTAAAATTTGATAATTATAGACAAAATTCAATTTAATATAAAATATTTTCAATTTTCTCAACCACGGGCATATAAATTTGGAACAACCTGTATACAACAAATTGTTATATTTAATTTTAAGAAGTGATTAAATAAGACTCAAGTGAAATCGTTAATAGGTCATTATCGTTGTTCGCGGAAGGATCGGTCATTAGCCGATGCTAATTAAGACTAAGTGGAAATAGAGAATAGGTCATTAAAATTTGTATATAGTAGAAAGTAATTTTAGAATGGGAATTAACTATTTTCTTTGAAATCCATTAAGCATATTTAGAAAGTTTAAAAATTGGTTTTGAGGAATACTGCGAATGAGAGTTGGTGGTGGAAGTTTGATTTGTGAATCTGGAAGGGATATTTAGAAAGTAGGGGAATGAATGACAAATAGAGATCAGAATGTTTTGAGCTGTCGAGAAGTGAAGTCGAGTAGTAGACGGTAGTGTACGGAGAGTGAGAAAGCCTGTGTAGTTCCGTGAGTGTGGAGTATCTATCGTAGAACGAGAGGTAGGCCAGGTTGAGAGTAAAAGAACCTCCTTGAGCCAAGAGTTCCCGGTAGCTGATTGCAGTTTCGAAAAAGGTAGAACACAGCATCACGACAGAAGCAGGAAACGAGAGCTATACGAGCTAGTTTCAGAGGAGAACATTACTGGAAGCCAGGACGAGGTTTTGATTGCAGCCAAGGATAGCAGGAAACGGGTCTTGTGTGAAGACATTCTCAGTGCACCAGAAAAAGGTCAGTCTCATTTTTTTGGACATGAATGTATGGGTTTTTCGTAGTAAATACCATATTTAAAATTGAAGAAACATAATCAATAATATCAGAAAAGCTTCATCAAACTTAAATAGAATTGTTGCTAATAAATCATAATAGTTAAATGTTAATAAAAACTTTCAATTGGAAATCAAAAGAAAATAAGATTCCCATGTGTAAATGTTATGTTTAAGAATAATAAGATATAGCAAATATTAAGCAGTGATTGCCATTTGAATAAAATAAACAATATTTTGATTACAATTGTAACCCATATGTGTTATTATTTTACTCTTTTCTTTCCTATCCCGATTAGGAACCATTAAGAAATACTTAGAAGCCACGTATGTAAGTAATTAATTTTATAAATAGCCCTGAGATTAAAAACATATTGATATGTGATCTGGTAAATTAATTAGATTATTAGTAATGTATTGATTAAATTAAATGACATATAAAATTATCATCTCATATCAATAATCAAGATCACAACAATACATATCCACAAACATTTTCCCTTTTTAAAATAAAAATTGAGTCATAATTCTGAGCTCGGTAACTTTTGAATGGTAAAACCGATTTTTAAAATTGGATATGCGTTAGAAAGGTAATGATCAGTACTATCAGAAGCCATAAAGGTCGGAGTTAAATTTTCGAAGTTTTTGGGAGTTTTGGGGACGAGAACGAAAAACAGACCCTGAATAGGAAGGGCCGTAAAATCCACACCCGTCTACCAGAATAGATGTTTGACACATGAATGGGTGAGTCTTTTCCTGAACTTTAAGATGGGAGTTGGCCCAACTTTCAATTCAGTTAGATTCAGAAAATCGAAAATTTCGTGTATATAGTATCGCGTGTAGGGTAGTGTGGATGTGCGCCACTGGCGAGAACAGCCGTTCTCTGGTAACAGTTTCTAAAATTACACAGTCATAATCATTTATTTTAGTTGTTACATTATTTTATTTGGAATTTTTTAGAAATCATATTACACTCTGGGCCAAAATTAACCGGCCACCTTAAAACGGGGTCATTTTTGATGTCTTATATCTCTTAAACCTGTTGTCCGATTTAAGTGATTTTTTTAATATGTTATAGCCTTATTCCTTGACAATATCGTTGTAATAATATTGTTGCTAAACAGGCAAATTTCCATTGTATACCGAGTGTACGAATCAAACTGTGTTTTATTCTTAAAGTTTGCATCACGCTGTGGAATATTTTGGCATTAATAAAATATTGAAATACTCCTTACTACCTTACTGTAGCTTTATGTTTCCTCATAATTATGATTTTTATTCATTCGCTGATGTTGGATAATAAAATAGTTAGGTGCTTTAACAACTAGACATGTTTTTTATGATGAATATAAAATGTTTAATTGTATGCCAAAAAATGTGCAATAACTACGTCTTAAAACCAACCAAATTTCATGTGCATGTCTCAACCGGTTTTAAAATAATAAATAAATCGTCAGTTTGTCAGAAAAATTTTAACACACCCATTCTCGGAAACGAAGCATTTTCGGAGATAAGTTTATAAAGCAAACTGTCATTATTTTGTCATGCAGAATTACCCCTTAAACTTTGCCAATTTTTTTTTAAAACCCTGTATTGATAAAAAACATGTCTAGTTAATAAAGCACCTAACTTTCTTATTGTCCAACATAAGCGAATAAATCAAAAAACAGAATGTTGAGAAAACATGAGGCTATAGTTAGGTTTTAATTTCAATATTTTATAAATTTTAGAATATTCCACAGGGTGAAGCAAACTTTAAGAAAAAAACACAGTTTGATTCGTACACCCGGTATTCAATGAAAATTTACATGTTTAGCGACAATATTCTTATAACGATATTGTCAAGGAATAAGGCTGTAATATAATAAAAATCACTTAAATCGGACAACAGGTTTAGGAGATATAATACATCAAAAATGACCCATTTTTAAGGTGGCGGGTTAATTTTGGCCCAGAGGTATAATCATGGAATTTAGAGGTATAATTCATGAAATATTATACATAAATATGTTATAATTCTAAATTAATGCTTTCAATTTATTTTGTTGCTTAATCGTTGTATTTTATTATTTCTAAATAGTGACAATATTATTTGTTATTACGATTATTCTACCAGTATACATATAAGTAAAATAAAAACAAAATTTGTCTAATTTATTTGTATTTTGAGAACGATTCCCGAAGTGTAAATCAAAACCTCGAAATAAAGTTTTTTTTTATTTTAAATTTAAATTATTATAATTATATTTAATTTAAATTAAATTATTATAAAATAAATAATAATCAAAACAATATCCTACCTGAATGAAGACACGAAATAGAAATCAGTTTTCAGGAAGAAGAGCCATAAATTCACTCAAAAATAGAAAGTCACCAGGACCAGACGGAATAACCAACAAGCTTCTAAAATACGGAGAAGAAAGTATAACCCTAGAGATGACAAAACTTATACAAAAACTAATACTGCACTTTAATATACCAGACGCATGGAGAAACGGCATAATGATACCAATAAGCAAGAAAGGAGACAAAGAAGACCCCAACAATTATAGAGGTATACACCGAACACCGCACGTAAGCTAACCACAAAAGTCCTAACCAACAAAATCAATAAACTAACAACTTTATCAGATTAATAACAAGGATTCAGGACCTCAATTTTTGACCCTTTGCCTCGTTATCGATCATTCGCTATCTGTACACTAGACAGATACGAAGCGAATACATTCGATAACGAAGCAAAATGTCAAAAATCGAGGCCCAGGTCCGGAAGATCCTGCGTAGACGCCGTATTTGTACTGAGACAAATCACAGAAAAGGCCATTGAGTACAATAAACCAGCATATCTATGTTTTATAGACCTGACAAAGGCTTTCTATCGCATCCAAGTGGAAGACGTCTTACATTTACTGTATAGAGGAAACATACCAATGAATATTATACAAACCATCGAAAACATCTACTTTTATAATAGAATACAGGCAAAAATAAATGGAAAACTAACGCAGTTTATACCAGTAAAAAGCGGAGTCAGACAAGGTGACTCGTTAAGCCCACTGCTCTTTAATATAATAATAGACGAAATAATAGAAGCCGTATTAAAGGTCATGGTTACAGAACGAGGAACAAAGAAATCCAAATATTATGTTATGCAGACGACGCCGCATTATTCGCCGCGACAGAAGACGATCTCCAAAGAATAACACACATCTTCAATACAACAGCCAAGGGATACAAAATGATAATATCAATTAACTAGTTTTGATGGGAAATAAGCCACAATTTTACTAAAAAAAAATGATTTTATTAACGTTTCGACGCCCAAATCGGGTGGGTGTCGTTGTCAATATTTTTTGTATTTTGACAACGACACCCGATTTGGGCGTCGAAACGTTAATAAAATCATTTTTTTTAGTAAAATTGTGGCTTATTTTCCATCAAAACTAGTTAATTGCAAAAATACCACAAGAAAATAGCTTCAGAACAATATTAATTACAATATCAGCAGACAAAAACCAAATCTATGACAACATCTAAATACCCACTACGATTTAAAATCGAAATTGATGGGAAAATAATAAAGCGGGAAGCAAGGTTTAGATATCTGGGAATATATATAACCAGTTACGGAGATGTTGAAGAGGAAGTACGACAACAAAGCTTAAAAGCAAGTAAAGCGGCGGGATTTCTTAATGACACAATCTGGAAGAAAAAACATTTAAGACAAGGCACAAAAGCAAGAACCTATAAAGCAGCAATTAGACCTATATTGACATACACGGCGGAGACAAGACCTGACACATCTAAAACGAGACGACTACTAGAAACAACAGAGATGAACATACTCCGACGGATATCAGGGAAATATCTGTCGGATAGGGAGAGAAGAGAGAGAAATCATGTAATGTAGAAGACATAAAGGGATGGGTGACAAAACGGAAACAGGAGTGGAACAAACACATTAGTAGAATGAACACATTAGTAGAATAGTAGAGGATAGGATAGTACGAATAGCACGAGATAAGTCACCAAATGGACGAAGAGGTATTGGCAGACCAAGAAAAAGTTGGTGCAATAACTTAAACAATTTAGGAGGCTACTAATATTGAAGAAGAGACAGGCTTTAAAGCCTACGCACAAGAAGGAAGAAGAAGATGATATTTAATTTAAATTAAATAATCCAGTACATTTTTGACTTATCCCCAATAAAAAGAGTGATTTATAAATGAGAAAATTATATATAGATAACAATTTATACTTTTGGTTCTGAGAAGTTTTTTAGCCTAAAGATATCATTTTTCCGATTATAGCAAATAGAAATTACAGGAATATGCAAGAGACCTATGCATAAGTTAAAAGAAATGATCAGAGATAGAGATCTTTGGAGACGGACAATACACGACATCACGTTGACCACTACACTCCCTTCGGGGGGTCAGGATTGAAGAAAGAGATCCATTACAACAAAAAATGTATTGAATAAAAGTTACTTTTATTCGAGATATTTTTTCGTGAGGAATCCAAATCTGTAATAAAAAAATGAAGGTTCCCATTTAAAATTTTAAAGTAACCCCCCCCCCATTTCTGTGGGATATTGTGTTTGTTGTCATTCGATAGATTTTTGAAAAATATTGCACCCGCATTTTCAGTTCTTCGATCTGTTGTTCTTTTAGCGAAATATTCACTTTTCTTGTGAAACTTTGTGACTCGGTCAATTCCGTATGCCCCGCTAAAATCGTCAGATTATTTAAATATACATACAGTGTTCCTGATGTACTTAAGTTTTCTTGTCTTAATCTGACGTTTTCGAGTTTTTCTAAGAATAGATTTTTTTACTGACTGCCCTCAGCGCACGCCTCTGTATTAAGAGTCCAATATGCTGGAGGTACATTTACACGGTAAAATTATTTTTTGTATTGTGATTCCATGTGAATTTCGTAAGCTCGAGTAACGCGCAAAATTCCCATTTTACGGGCTCCTCGCTCCCCTACCATTACGATAAATATGTGCTTTAATTTATGTATAGTATTTTTACTACAAAAACGTTATTACGTAGGTCCAAATTTTTGACGTAAGAGAACTGTCAAAACATTAGAATGTGACTTTTCATTATCGCCGTGTTTATTATAAACATGGCAATAATGAAAAGTCACATTCTAATGTTTTGACAGTTCTCTTACGTCAAAAATTTTGACCTACGTAATAACGTTTTTGTAGTAAAAATACTATACATGAGACTTTCATGATTAGGTACCTATTTTTATTAATTTTTCAACATTCAATAATAGGGCAAAAATATTTGTGCTTATATTTTCAACAAAGTATTGCCAGAATATTTTTGTACAAAGTGGTATTTTCTGCATTACTCTATTCAGAATCTATTTTCATCCTATCACATAAGTCTCATCATATCAGTCTGCGATTTTTTATCTAACCTATAATTCACAAAAAATATGTTATTATCCTATTATACATATTTGTTGCTACGTCTCTTTGCCTAAATACACCTATATGTCTTCTTCTTTAATGCCGTCTCCGTTACCAAGGTTGCCAATGATGTAAGCTATTCAAACCTTCTGACTAGATGGGTATTATTAGTGATATTAAACCATTTATAGAAGGTGTCCCAAAAGTAGTGGAACGGCCGAATATTTCGCGAACTAAACATCGGATCGAAAAAGTGAAAAATACGTGTTAAATCATTTTCAAGAATATATCCAATTACATTAAACACCAATCCCCACTATACCCCCTGGAGGTGGGGTGGGGGGTAACTTTAAAATCTTAATAGGACATAGGCGTAACCAGGATGATCCTAAGGGGGGGGTTACAACTACCTGAAAGGGGGGGGTTACAACTACTGGAAGGTCTCTGAGGGCTATGGTGTTAAGCGTATAGAGCTCAAAGTACATCCCAATGGGGGGGGGTTACGACCCCCAAAACCCCCCCTGGTTACGCCTATGTAATAGGAAACCCCAGTTTTTCTTGCAGATTTGGATTCGTTACGTAAAAGTAAGCAACTTTTATTCAAGACATTTTTTCGAACTGTGGATAGATGGCGCTATATTTGGGAAAAACGATTTATCCTGATACCATAGGTAAATTATAGAAGCGTACTAATATCTCGAGAAATACACTACCAAATGAGAAACGAAAAAACAGGTTTTTAATATTTTTCGAAAACCTATCGAACAACACCAAATATTACCCTCCAACACACCCCCTTGAGTTGGGGTGGGGGGTAACTTTAAAATCATAAATAGCAACCCCCACTTTTTATTGCAAATTCGGATTCATCATGTAAAATTAAACAACATTTATTCAGAACATTTTTTAGAATTGTTGATACATGGCGCTTTAATTGGAAAAATACGATTTATTAGCGCCATCTATCAGCAATTTTAAAAAATATTTTGAATAAATGTTGCTTAATTTTTCATGACGAACCCGAATCTGCAATAAAAAGTGGGAATTGCTATTAATTATTTTAAAGTTACCCCCCACCCCACCTCCAGGGTAGGTTGGAGGGTTATGTTGGGTGTCATTCGATGGGTTTTTAAAAAGTATTAAAAATATGTTTTAGGTTTCTGATTTGGCAGTTTATTTCTCGAGATATTAGACCGCTTCTATAATTTACCTATGATATCAGGATGAATCGTTTCTCCCAATTATAGCGCCATCTATCCACAGCTCGAAAAATGTCTCGAATAAAAGTTACTTATTTTTACGTAAGAAATCCAAATCTGCAATAAAAACTGGGGGTTGCTATTTAAGATTTTAAATTTACCCCCACTCTACCTCTAGGGGGTAGAGTGGGGGGTCGTGTTTAATGTCATTTGATAGATTCTTAAAAATTATTGAATAGGGCTTTTCATTCACAGTCATTTGTTTCGAGCTTCTGTCATGTGTCACATAATATTAATATATCTACGACATACGTTATTGGTATATACCTTAGACAAGGAAAAAAGAGAGGACGGGTAACACTCATTTATAGTATTTTTACTACAATAATAGTATTTTTACTATAATAAACATGGCAATAATAAAAAGTCACATTCTAATGTTTTGACAGTTCTCTTACGTCAAAACTTTTGACCTACGTAATATTGCTTTTGTAGTAAAAATACTATCACACGTTCCAAAAGTGAAGCCAGTTTTTGGTTTGTTTGTCACCAAAAACATGGCGGTCACGTCAAAAATAACAATGGGTTGCCAGTGGTGGGTGTTCGTTGAAGGTTAAAATTTCATAAAAAATAAAGTAAATCATCATCTAAAATTCGTAATAAAAACATATGTATGTATTGAAACATATGTACGTAATATGAGCAACTTAATAAAACATTTACCGTACACAAATTCTTCATTTTAAATACATTTCATGTTTTTATTTTAAATACCCAATGCATAACAATACCCCAAAGATACGTCGATGATCAAAATCTCTGGTGTCGGTTTGGTTTCACTTTGGGTAATAGGATTACTCGTCCTCTCTCGTTCCTTGTCTAAGGTATATACAATAATACAAACCAAAGACGTATGACGTAGATATATTAATATTATGTGACACATGACAGAAGCTCGAAACAAATGACAATCGATGAAAAGCCCTATACGTATTTTTCAGTTTTTCGATCCGATGTTTATTGCGCGAAATATTGGACCGTTCAGCTACTTTTGGGACACCCGATATATATTTTTCAGACAGGAGTGTCTTTTCTGTTCTAATGATCTCTTGCTAATTTTTCTCAGCATTATAAGTCCAAGTAATTGCTATTTTTCACCTCTCATAATTTGTCCAAGGTAATGCAGTTTTGTGTTTTTAATAGCTGTTACAACTTCTGTATATTTTTTTAAATATGACTTATGACTTAAAACTCGATATTGGTCATTCTGTGTATCTATAAAATTTGTAACATTCCGCGATACATACAGACTTCTTAACCCTCCAGCGGACGAGTGAAGCCTGTCAGTCCACTCTTATATTAAAATACAACATAAACTTTGTACTTTTTGATTGATAAAATTTAAAACCAAATTTATACTAAAAATATAACTTATCTGCAAATTTTGAAAAAGTAAAGATACACAAAATTTGAAGTATATCGCTAATGGTCTTCACAGGCCTCACCCGACCAAACGTGTAATTTTTTTAACTTTCATTTAGTTGTCATTGGTGCCTTTATAGTCCAGGGTAATAAGGATTTTCTCGGGACACTCAAAGATCCAGGTAGCTGAATACTTTTTTAGTTATTGTAGACCTATAGGAAGAAAAGCTACCTGTTCCCTGCCTAGAGTTCGCGTCCGTTTTTTAATTATTAACAATTTAGTGCAAAAATCGCGATTTTTTCGATTTTTTGCACTCTATTCAAAAACTAAATAGTTGACATAAAATTACAAAATTTAGTTTTTTAGAACATTGAAAAACCTTCAAAATGCCGATTTTTGAAAGTTAAATAGTACATTATATACCGCGGGACTGAAGTAGTACATTTAATCCTGAAGGTAAAGTTTATGGCCCGACCGCAGGGAGGGCCATAATTTACCTGAAGGATTAAATGTACTTCAGTCGCAAGGTATATACGATACTTTTCGTACTTCCGGTATGATTTTATTAATTATTTCAATAATTTCAATCAGTTTTTTCTCTCTTCAACTCATTTAATAAACTGTCTTTAAAATAAGTTACCATAGTAACATTGCGTTGTGACAGTTATAATTTAGAAACATTGTCATTACTAGTGTCATTGTAAAGAAACATTGTTATTGATAATTATTGGTATCATGAGTGAAGAAGGTGTATCTGATATTGATAAAAGAGCAGCCGAAGTAGGTGAAGAATTGTTACCACCGAAATCTAGAAAACTATACGAGCAGCAGTACGATGCTTTTAAAAAGTGGTGCCGCTTAAAAAATGTGAGACAACCTACTGAAAATGCGCTGTTAGTCTACTTCGATGATAAATCAAAAGCGGTTTGTGCCTCAACTCTCTGGGCACATTACTCAATGCTGAAATCGGTTATTAACATTAGAGAAGATATTGATATAAGTAAATTTCCAAAATTATTAGCTTTTTTGAAGAGAAGAAATGAGGGATTTAAGCCAAAGAAGTCAAGAATTCTCACGTCTGAGCAGGTAGATCAGTTCTTACGGGAGGCTCCGGATGATAAATATTTAATGCTTAAGGTAAATTTGGAAATTTGTTTATATTCAGAAATTTTAAGAAATCAATTTTTTTGTAGGTTGCACTTATTTTGGGCGTTGCGGGAGCTTGTCGTGGAAAAGAGTTGGTTGATTTAGAAATCGACGATGTGAGAGATTTGGGCGATTCCTTCCTAATTGCGATTAGAAACACCAAAAATAAAATTGACCGAAATTTTGTGATCAAAAATTCAGAAAACAGTGCCATCAGTTTTGTGGCGATATTTCGGAAATATGTGGCATTGCGAAAGACAGGGACAACTCATTCAAAATTTTTTGTTCAATACATCAACAAAGAATGTACTACGCGAGTAGTAGGAAAAAACATGTTTGGTACAATTCCACGGCAAATAGCAGCTTTCTTGAAATTAGAAAATGCGACGTCTTATACGGGACATTGTTTTAGACGCACATCTGCGTCTTTGTTAGCTGATTCGGGAGCAACAATAGACGTGCTGAAGAGACATGGAGGATGGAAATCCTCCAACGTGGCCGAGGGATATATTGAATCGTCTATTAAAAATAAACAAAAAATTTCAGATAAAATATTTGGTCAAGTCGCCGATTCGTCCACTATAGTTATGCCACAGTCCTCATTCTCGCTTCCTGTTTCCGCAGGATCTTCGAAACAAACACCAGTTCAATATGAAAAGGACCTATCTGTTACTCGTCAGTTACCTGCTGCATTAACCCAGACTGGTCAATATGACGAACTGTCACAATATTAATTTGAATATTAACGTTAATTACCATTCTAATTAATTATATTTTTCAATAAAATATCCCTTAAATTCGTTTGTTTGTGATTTAATCGTTCCGGGAGTTTCGTCAATATTTAATCCCGGAGGGATTAAATGTGACACTTTAGTACCTGTCACAAGGGAGTGAAGTTGTCACTTTAGGCCCGGAAGTACGAAAAAGTTAATTTGTCGCTACGCAAACTACAAAATAAGTTAAAATCGTTATTTGTTGATAAATTTTACTAAAACAACCTTAGAACTTTAGTGTTTCGCCCAAAGTTGGACATTGGGGTACTTAACAAATCCTCAAAATTTGAGACCGATCCATTAATTAGTTTAAGAGTTATTCTATTTGTTTTTCCCGGAGACCTTTATTTTGCAATCATATAAGACAGAAAATAATAAATATAGTGCAATTCTGAGTATGTCAAATGAAAGTAGAAGAGTGATAGTATCAAAATGTATTAAAAAAAGATAAAAAAATAATTAACATAGTCAAAAATCCTAATGCCAAATTTTTAAAATTTTGTAGTTTATAATCATTTATAATAACTTTAGAAATGCTGTCCGTACAAACAATATTTCTATATATTCGAAAAGATAGTATTTTAATACGAATTTTCAAATAAAACATTTAGTCTGGGCTCATTTGGGACAAAGTTAGCCATATGTTTTTTTTTAATTCACAGCTAATTTGTTTATAATAATTAAGGAATCTTATTAATGCCACTTTAAAGAATGGGATTTGTATTTTTTCTTAAAAAAATTGCGCAAACATTATACCTTCACAGCACCCTCTACGATTTTTCAAGAATGTAGTGCAAACGATTACTAGGGGGAATCTACAAATCCAGCGAGTTAAAATACCGAAAAAGCAATTTCAAACGAATATAATTTGCTGTATCTCCGAATCAACTCAATGGATTTTGATCTTTCTTTTTTTAATTGGTATGTAATTTTTACGTATATTACAAATATGCAATTTGTTTATAAATTTATTAATTAATAAACAGTCTAATTTGTTTAAACAATCCTTGAAAAAATATTTTTTTTTACAAAAATCTATTTTTTTAATCATAGTATCATTAATGATTACAGAAAAAGTTAAAATACACTTTAATAAATAAATGATTTATATGAGATAATTATTTATTGAAGATTTATTAAAGTATACCTTAACTTTTTCTATGATTAATAGGGATATTGTGATTAAAATCATGGATTTTTGGAAAAAAATTATTTTTTCAAAAATTGTTTAAACAAATTAGACTGTTTATTAACTAATAAATGTCTAGACAAATTGCATATTTGTAATTTACAGAAAAATTACATGAAAATTAAAAAAAGAACGATCAAAATATATTCAGTAGATCCCGAGATATAGAAAATGATAGTAGTTTTAAGTTGCTTTTTATAGTTTTTGAACTCGTGCATTTGTCGGCTCCCAGCTCCCCCTTCACTTACCACGACTGGTCACCAATTAAACTATATTTTTAAAAATTCGTGTAAAATACCAACTTTTCTAATATGTAAAATGACTTTTTCTACAGACAATATTTTTAAAGTTTGGCATTAGGATTTGACTATATTTCATTAGTATCAGTTTTCTACTTTCATTGGGCATACTCAGAATTGTCCTATCTTCATTATTTTCTGTCTCATGTTATTGCAAAATAGAGGTCTCTGGGAAAAACAATTAGAACAACTCTTAAAATAATTAATGGATCGGTCTCAAATTTTGATGGTTTTTTAAGTACCCCAATACCCAACTTTCAGTGAAACACTAAAATTCTAAGGTAGTTTTTGTAAAAGTTATTAACAAATAACGATTTTTACTTATTTTGCAGTTTACGTAGCAATAAATTAACTTTTTAACTTTGAAAAATCGGCATTTTGAAGGTTTTTTAATGTTCTAAATAATTAAATTTTGTAATTTTATGTCAACTATTTAGCTTTTGAATGGGGTGCAAAAAATCGAAAAAATCACGATTTTTGCACTAAATTGTTAATAATTAAAAAACGGACGCGAACTCTAGGCAGGAAACAGGTAGGTTTTCATCCTATAGGTATACACTATATATAGGTATAACTATAGGTATAACTAAAAAATAGTCAGCTACCTGGATCTTTGAGTGTCCCGAACATGGTCTATTTCTAGCTTATTACTCTGGTCTATTATGTCACTCCTTGTTTCAATGAGTTCTGCGGTGGTAAAAGATACATCTCTTTTAGTTTTGTGGTCCCACTGCACCCAGTTCCAGTCACAGGCAATTCAGTGGCATCGTATACCTATAGATATAGAGGGTATACCTTGAACTGCTTCAACACTATTTTGTGTACCTGGCTACCACTGTCTCTTTTTCTTAGCTTAGATTTGCCTGTTCAATTCTTTCTTTCGGCAATACATACCATGTCTAGTCTAATAAATTTGATTGCTTTGCTTTTTCTGTTACTGTCGAGATCTGTCTACTTCATATTCTTTACTGTTACTGGTGATTTCTCCTCATGACCAATAAGTTATTGTCTTCTTTTACATACTATCTTTATATCTACTACGACTAGTCTACTGGTGCTTGGCAGATCCTAGACCGACCATCTTGAATCTAATATAGTGGTCACTAGTTGTGTTATCTAAGAGTCCACAAGGAAAAGTTTTCCTACAGTTGGCTGTATACCATGTGATACAAAAAAACAGTAAATCCTGTATAAAAGGTATATTTAAAAAAAACCCTCAAAAAGGCCACATCAAATTCATATAACTAGTTTTCGACTGGTTTACCAGTCATCATCAGTGCTTACCTAAAATGAATATAACCTGATAAAAAAGGCAAAGATGTTGAAATTTTGACTAGGGTTAAAAAATATTAGATTATACTCACGTGCAATGTACACCTGGTTCCAAAAAAAACTGATACGACTCTTGACGCGTATTTTGTAGAAAATTGAGCAGTGTATTTTGAAGGATAAATACTTAATATTTACATACTGTCAATGTCACTGCCAAATCTTAAAATTTGTTAGATAGCTTATTCTGTTCCACGGTTATTAGACTTTATAATTAATCTTTATTATTAATACTTTCTCCGCAACTGAGGGTATCTTATCAACTGTCTTGTTTTTAAACAATAGATGATAAAATAAAAATATTGACACTTCAAAAATGTGAACATTATTGAATTGTGTGTGGCCTAAGTTTGGGCTGAAAACTGAAATGTATTACATTTTTACAAAATTTTGGAATATGTTTAATTACGTAGACCAATTTTAACAGCTGTTTTCAATACAGATTTCAATCCTCTACAAATAGTTTCTAATGTGTTTTGATGTCAAATAATTAGGGAAGCTGGAATTCAACAGTTTAGAATTTTACATTGAGTTAATGCAAAATTGTGACGCATGTCAAAATTCTCAATGTATTTTAATTGTATTCATTTTTTTTTTCGAATCCTGAGAAAACTAATAACTATTTTTGAAAAATTTAAACTCAGAATGAAAGACTACATTATTACCGAGGGCTGAAAGTCCCTGAAAACTTCTATAATATTTATTTTAATAAGTTACAGGGCTGAAAATAAAAAAAGTGTGATATTTAATTTCAAATATTTCATTCAATAGAAACTGCTTGTTTATTCTAAGGGGCTTTCCGCCCTCGGTAATAATGTAATCTTTCATCCTGCGTTTAAATTTTTCTAAAATACTTATTAGTTTTTTCATGAATCAGTTGTTTGTTGTTTGTTTATTTTATTATTTATTGTCTGTCATAATAAATATAATGTCAGATCAATCAAATACACTGCTCAGCATGATCAAATCTTACTAAGAGTCGTATCAGTTTTTTTAGGAACCGGCTGTACATGCTAACCACCAAGATAGTATTATACAAAAATATGTGGGTCAAAGACCAGTAAAAGTAGTCCGTCAAGGAAACATAGGTATAAAATGCTACCTTAAGCCTGGATGTTTAAAATATAATCTAATTTGCCCTAGGTAACATCTGATATCTAGATATGACTTGTTCACATGTTGGAAGTGTGATGGCAAGTTAAAATGAAATGGTTGGGAACCTCGGAACGATGACAAGACAAACGACAGTTCCACATGTAGTTAAAAATAACCTGTCATATTTAAGAGTAAGGCATGCAGATGGTTAAAATTAGAAATGTAAAAAAATTAAAATTAGAACACACCCAATGTAAAAATTATCATTTAAAAATTTGCCGTCACATTTCCAACATGTTAACAAGTCATATCTAGATCTCAAATGTTACCTAGGGCAAATTAAATTATATTTTAAACATCCAGGCTTATACCTATGTTATTTTATACCTATGTTTCCTTGACGGACTACTTTTACTGGGCTTTGACCCACATATTTTTGTATAATACTAACTTGGTGGTTAGCATGTGCCTTGCACGTGAGTATAACCTAATATTTTTTAACCCTAGTCAAAATTTCAACATCTTTGCCTTTTTTATCAGGTTATATTCATTTTAGGTAAGCACTGATGATGACTGGTAAACTAGTCGAAAACTAGTTATGTGAATTTGATGTGGCCCTTTTGAGGGTTTTTTAAATATACCATTTATACAGGATTTACTGTTTTTTTTTATCTAAGAGTCTTACCTCAAATTTTCCAGGCTGAATTCTATTAATCCAGGATCCGAAGCTTTTCACCTCGCAATTTTTACAGAATGTATCGATTTGCTTGAAAATTTGGGAATAAGTAGTGGATAGTCCAAGGATCAAAATCTATATGATGCCGAAAGGCGCTTTCACCATGGGGGTGGTTGCCACTCCATCCCGGGGGTGGAAATTTTTCATTATATTTTGACCACAAAAGTTGATAAAAACGTTTATTTTAAGCAAAAATTGTTCTATATATTTTTTTGATAAAATTAATAGTTTTCGAATTATTCGCTATCGAAAGTGTTAGCTTTATATTTATCTAAAAAATCAATGTTTTTGATGGTATATACTCATTTACGATTCACTCAATTTTTGCCCTAAAAAAAATGTTTTCAAACCAAGTGCTTGGGAATTAAATAACCTACAATTTCATATTCAAATATTTCTTCGTATCTCTGATGTTAATTTCTTCGTATCTCTGTTGCTAATCGTACTATTCTGAAGTGAATGGCATTTTTTTTAACAAATTACAAAATTCGTTGTTCGCTTTAAACTCCAGTTTATTGAAAACTAATTATTTTAAGCCAGTCAAACTTCTAGAATCTATTAATAATACATAAATAAAGCAGACTAAATAAGGCCAATGACTAAAAATACCGCCAACTTACATTATTATGCTTCCAATTTGATACCTCCTTTTTTTTTTCAAAAAAATATATTGATTTTTTAACCGTAACTTTTTATTTTTTATCTGAGAAAGTTTGGTAAAAAAGAATTTTGTAGGTTTTTATAAGATCTATAAAGCTATTAATATTAAATTCTTTTAAAATCCTCAGTCAGAGACAGAACAGACTTAAACTCTTCGAACAGAGATTAAACTCTCATGCAAAAATCAGACTGCTATTTATCACCAAATGGGCGTTTTAATGAGTGGAACATGTAGAATATGTCAAATGACAGGAATTATGACAGGTAATAAATAGCAGTCTGATTTTTTCATGAGAGTTTAGTCTCTGTTCGGAGAGTTTAATTCTGTTCTGTCTGACAAAAGAAATGTGCCGTTTTAGTGCTGTGACCGTTCCAAATTTTTAACCTGTTCCACAATTAAAACTGCCCCTGTTTCAGTGTTCCCATATATCAAAGTTTATTCGACTAGACACCCTTAAGCTATTAACAAATTTTCAGCTTGCTATTAATCAACTTTTTTTTCATACGCGGGATCCAGACCTATAAGATATAATTTCATATTTAAATATTTTTACGTATCTCTGATGCTAATCTTTCTATTCTGAAGAAAAGGGCATTTCTTACCAAACTACTAAAACTAGTTATTCGATTTTAACTCCATTTCTTTAAAAACTAATCGTTCTAAGTTGTTCAAACTTCTAGAACCTAATAACAATACATAAATAAAAAAGACCAAATAATGTCAATGACTAATTTTAATTAGGGTGGTGATTAGGGGTGGTTTCCGACCCCTTTTTGCTGAAAAAAATAGGGACTGACATTCTTTTCATTATAAGTTACTTAATTTTTGAGTTAGAGTCTTTTTTTATTTCTGGAGATAGCTATTAAATACTTTAAATTAGTTTCAACAAGTTATCCTCGAAAAATGCATAGTTTTCCCGTCTATCGACTTTGAAACTACAATATTTAGCATTTGACGAAGAAGAGCTAACATATAATAAAGTATAGCTCGCTTACTGTTGGTCTTAAAGAAAATCGAAAAAACGGTTTTGTTTATTTTTTCAAAGGTTCATTTTTGTTAAGTAAAGTTGTTATAATAAAACGAAAACTTTTTGAGTTATTAGCAGAAAACTGATTAAAAACATTGATTTTCTCGATATAAAACTAACACGTTCGATAGCGAATAAATCGAAAACTATTAATTTTATCAAAAAAATGTATTAAACGTTTTTTTGCTTATATTGAATGTTTTTACTAACTTTTGCGGTCAAAATGTAATAAAAAATTTCCACCCCCGAGATGGGGTGGCAACCACCCCCATGGTAAAAGCGCCTTTTGGTATCATATAGATTTTGATCCTTGGACTATCCACTACTTATTCTCAAATTTTCAAGCAAATCCAACCATTCTGTAAAAATTGCGAGGTTTTGATCTATTTTAAGCTTCATTACTTGGACTATATATGACGCATGTAACATTAATATACGATTACGCATTTCCCCCACCAACGTTAGCTCCTGATCGGTGTCAACTAGGTCTAGAACCCTATCCTCCCAGTAAGCATTTACTATAAGGCTTGTCGTAATTACGAACAAAGGACACCTATAATATAGCTCCATTTGATTTGGGACACACTTTATAACTGAAGGCGAATTAACTAGAATATATTGGAGTGATCTAAGATTTCCAAAGATCTGAAATGTAATATGTACTTAATGTTTTTTTTTAATGTAATTGTATTTTGTAACATTCAACACTCAAGAAAAAATCTTTTGGTGGTCACGAACATTTTTAAATTGAATATCAGTTTTGACTCTAGTTAGTCTTGTCTTATTCCTCATTGTGTCTAATAAGTTGTAAAATATCATTATTATAAAACCTTAAATAAATCAGAAAATATGACACTTACGAAAAATGTACAAAATATAACAAGTTGGCTGAATCTCAACTAAATCTACTAAGTTGTTAAATCAGACATAGGTCCTTTTCATGAGAATTTTCCAGTGCGTCACAATGAAAAAAAAAAAAAGGTAAGTCCGTGATAATACACATTTATAACATTTATTCTAATATGACATTTTAGTTAAATCTGGCAGTTGTCACATTATATTTGCAATTTGGCATAAAAACAAATAAATTGTGTTTTTTTGATTTTTTTGTGTATTTTTTTTATTTGTATAATCTTATAAATGGTACAGATTATATTCGTAGATATATTATATAATTCGTAAATATTTTTTTCGATTATAGCGCCATCTATCCACAACTAGAATAAATGTTATAAATGTCTCTAATCACAGACACAAATCGAAAAACTGTGACTCACTGAAAGATGCTCATGAGAAAAAGTAAGTTTGTTCAAATGAAAGGGTGCGAAATGACGCTTTGGATATAAATGAAGTCTTTATTCAAAGTATTCGCCATTGACCTGAGCAGAACAATCCCATTGGTTAACGAGCCGAAGGATTCCTTGTTCCCAGAATTCCTGTGGCCATGACGAGACCTATTCCCTCACAGTCTCCTTCAATTTGTCAGCCGAGTTGAAGCGCTTCCCTTTGAGATATTCTTTCAGGGAACCAAATACATAGAAATCGATGGGAGGCTTCACTAGGCCGTCCATCTTGTCGATAAGACCGGTCGTGATAACCGTGTTTGCCTGGCCAGGTGGGGTTCTCCGACCAAGTTTTCACGGCCTGCACGAAAACAGACACACCATTTTCTCTCCGACTTGTTGGATCCAGAGTCTTCTCCGTATAAGGTTATCATCCGGAGATGAATAGAGGCCAGTTTAACAGTTTGTGCCGTTAGAAACCTGATATTGCCTCGTTGCTCTTCATTCGTCGAATTTTCCAACGTAGACGCCATAATCTGCCCCGTCAATTGGACGGCGTTCTTACAGGAGCCTCTACACTCTACACTCTCCTGCATATGCGGGATCCCGGGCAGCCATTTTACAAATTATACCCACTGTCAGCACAAGCTCCGCCCTGTACACATACGTCATCCAGAACTGTAAGGATCCGTACCCGCTATCACCACATCTTACAAAATATACCCGATTCCAGCATATGTGGTGCCATTTAAATCCACTGTATTTTTGTATTTTCACTAAAGTTTCTATCCATTTATTGCATTGCACACTAGAATCTATCTCGCTATTATTTCTGGTTAAGATTTGTTCGTACGCACACGTTAAAATTAGCATTATCAGAACATGATTCAATCTCTAATACGTCTTCATCCTGCAGTTTTAGATATTTTCTTAAATATAATTCAGATATTTTTTATACGTATTTAGATGAAACGATGACCACCAACAAACTGACGACCACACTCCAGATTACTGCATAATAGTTCGCTAAAAGATTCAAATGGCAACATATATGCTGGAATCGTGTATATTTTGTAAGATGTGTTGATAGCGGGTACGGATACTTCTTTTCTGGATGACGTATTCGTAGAAGGCGGAGCTTGTGCTGAGAGCGGGTATATTTGTAAAATCGCGCCCGGGCATGCCCCGAATGAATCTGAAGGATACCTTTTCATCTCTGGATATCTCACCACGTTATCCCCTACCGACATAGGCAAATATGTTGGTAATTACGTTGTTACGACGTTTCGCACCTTTTCATATGAACAACCTAATATATTTTGGCTAGACCATTATTACCCTTTTGCTTTTCTCTTTCAGATATCGCTTTCAAGATTCAATGATCCAAAGGCACAAGAAAAAATTGCAAGCTGTACAAATTTATATAAATTGGAGTTAGGTGATCTTCTTGAGAATTTAGAAAAAGGCAATGGAGACGAAAATATGAAGAAATATAACATGTGTCTATACAACGCTGTAGGTGCTGTAGACGGCAATAATAAAGCCAACAGAGAAGTGATTACGGGGTATCTGAAATTATTTTATCCTGAGAACTTCCAAGAAATCTTAACTAAATGTATTAAAGATGTAGTTATCAACGCAGAAGAAGCGTATCAAATGAGTCTTTGTACCAATAATCTTGTTAAGAATTAAATAACTGACCTATGTCTCCAAACATCATAATATTGTTTTAATAAATTAAGTTGAACTATAACATTTTTGTACATACAATTTATGAAATGTCATAATTTAAATAAAATGTTCTTGTTTTATTTTGTTTTTTTTTTAAGAATAAGAATAAATTTAAATGGTAGAAGGCAGAGATGCAGGATGTTAACAAAGAATGGTTCTAGTAAGGAAGATTTCTAGATTTAAATTATTATATATTATTATTTTTAATAATGTATTCTGTATTTTCTTCATCTTCTTCGGCACTACAGCCCAAACTGAGCCTTGGCCTCCTTTATTTTTTGCCTCCACCCTTGCCTGTCTGTGACTGCTCTTCTCCATATACGGACTCCTAAAGGAACTTGTGCGTCGCTGTTTACTGTGTCTTCCCAGCGCTTTCGTGGCTTCCCAACCGGTCTCTTTTCTTGCATTCTAACATTCAGTGCTCGTTTTGGTAGCCTATCCTCTCCCATTCTTATCACATGTCCGGCCCATTGCAATCTTTGTATTCTAATGAAGTCTGACAGGGGCGTTTCCTTATAAAGTTGATAAAGTTCGTTTTTGTATCGACTTCTGAAGATTCCGTTTCCCTCACAGGTCCTAGTATTCTCCTAAGTACTTTCCTTTCAAATGTGTCGAGTTTGTTTTTGGATGTTTCTTTCAGGACCCAGGCTTCACTGCCATATCATGTTATTGGTCGAATTAAGGTTTTATAGATTCCCATCTTTGTATTGCGGTGGACACTTTTAGACCTAAATATATGGGAGAGGGCAAAATAAGCTCTGTTTGCCTGCGTTATTCTCTTCCGTATTTCTCCATCTTCTGATCCGTCGGCATATATTTCTACTCACAACTTTTTCACCATTGCAATGTCATCTTCATGTATAATGTTTTCTGGGACTATATTTCTTCTCGTCTGAGTCATTATTTTTGTTTTTTCTGTGTTAATTTCCAGACCTAGCATTTTTTTTGTGTTTTTAACTCTGCATATGTTTCCTGTGCTCCTGTTGATGTTCTATTCATAATATTACTATCATCAGCATAAGCGGCAAGTTGAACCGTTCAGTTGGTCAGTACATTTCCTCGTCCAGGTTGCATTTGTCTAACCGCATACTCCAGTGCTAGGTTAAACAATGTTGGGGCCAGCCCATCTCCCTGCTTTAGTCCCTACGAAATGTTGAAAAAGTCTGTCCGGTGGTTTTGTATTCGTACACATGCCTGAGTTTCATCCCTTGTGGCTTTAATGAGTCTTGTTAGCTTGTGTGGTATTGCCAATTCAGCCAATATATAGTATAGTTTGTTCCTTTTGCTGAGTCGTATGCCTGTTTGAAATCTACAAACACGTTGTGAACATCAACATCGTGTTCCCATGCTTTGCTTAAGATCTGTTTGACTGTAAATATTTGATACAAGAACATCACAATAAAAGTAAAAGTAGATGAAGAATTAACTGACCCAATTCTCTGTGGTTCAACCTGATCATGGACGAAATAATGAAACATTGAGAACAAAAGAAGGATACCAAATGGGGGAAAAACAACTTAAAATAATCTGCTATGCAGACGACGCAATACTAATCTCTCCAACTGAAGATGATTTACAACGTATGCCGCACGAACTTAATATAACCGCTAGAAAATTAATTTAACATGTTAATTTCTTAAAAAAAGACTAAATGCATGATTATAACAGCAGATTTAATAAGGTGTAAATTAGAGCTGGAGGGTCAAATAATAGAAAAAGTCATGGAGTTTAAATATCTACGCATCACACATTTTCTTCCAGACATCATTTACAGAGAAAGCAAAAAGTTGGGACTATCGACGAATATACATAGATAAAAGAAAATACATGGTGATCTCGAAAACCCCTGTTCATAACATACATCTGATATTGGAGGGTAAGCCTTAGAGAAAAACGATTAGAATAATCACTCGGAGCAATGTTAATATAAACTCACAGTTAGATCAATGTGAGGAGATAAGGGTCCGAATAGAAATTGCACGACAAAGAGTTATAGAATACAAGTCAATGTTTAAAAATTAGAAATTAATTATGGCTATCAGATTGATTTTCAGCGAATATTATGTTTGATAGCACCTTCTATACGAGGTAGAAACTTGGACTCTGAAAGACCAATCCACAAAAAAAGAGGCATTCGAAATATGGCTATGTAGGCGCATTCTGCAAATTCCTTGGACTACAAAATTCTTAAACGAAGATTTGGACACAGCAAAAAGCTTATGAACACATTTCTGGCGACATACTTCGAAGCGGTAAATATTGTCTCCCGCATCATGGAAGGAAATGTTTAGGGAAGAAAAGGTTTGGAAAAAAGAAGAAATCTTGGATGAGGGATATCAGAAACTGGACTAACATCAGTGTTAAACAGATATTTTAGGTTGAGAAGATAGGGAAGCGTTTAAAGAAGTGATCGCCAACCTTCGTTAGAAGGCACAACATTAAGAATGGCAGGTATTACATAGCTTCTGAGAATATTTGGATTTCCATCTTTGCTTATCAGTATCTGTGAATTGAATTCTCTAGAGAGGTACCTACTTTACTTTATTGATCCCTAACGATCCGTGTGTTCTTATATTTCACCACATATGGCACTGATGTGTCTATTTATATTTCTTTTACTTATTTTTTAATTGATGTAGGGTAGTTGTGTGATCACTTGACTTTTATCTGTGAGGTTTTTTTATAGATCTTTACATCTCTACGTCTTTCGACTAGCTCCATCGTTTCGTCTATAATTGAATGTTTCCGTTTCTGGATATTTTCTCCGGTATTCACCAAATCCAATGCACTGGTCATCCATTTCTTCTTCTTTAAGTGTCATTGAAGTTTCATCATTGTTATTCTGACCTTCGAGACAGCTGCTCTTAACAATTACCTTGAGCTGCAAAGAAACCAACAGGTTCTTCAACCAGGAAACACGTCTCCTTCCTACGCTTCTCATACCCTCTATGATTTCTTGAATTATGAATCTCAAGACGTTATATTTTTCGCCTCTCATCAGATGTCGAAGATATTGCTATTTCCTTTTCATTTGTGTTTTCCATTTCCTTCTCTCTGCCTATTCTCCTTAACACTTCTACAGGCTGTTCGGTAAAGAATGGGCCATAGCTTAACCTTAGACTTCTGAGGTTAAAATAGGTCGATTTAAGCTAACTTACCTTAGTACAAAAGTTGATAATAACCAAAATACAGAGAGTGTCAAAGTTAAACTTTTATTTTATTTATTATTGAATATTTCCTGACAATCATGGGACAACAACACGAAATTTGGTAAGTGGTGCTGATACTCTATGTACTCCCTACTAAATTATGTTAACCAAATATTTCTGGCTACTACCAGAGGCGTACAACTGGGGAAAGTTAATGGTTAACCCTTCCCAAACTCTAAGCCACTGGCAGAGTTACTATTTTAGTGCAATTTTTTGATTCTCCAATCCTTTCTATGTAAATAATATACTCTTCATTCGTAACGATAAAGCCATTAGTTTTCGAGATATTTGAAACTAAAAACGAAGGAACATAATACATTAATCAAAATAAGTTTGCCTTTTCATTTTTAACTTCAAATATCTCGAAAACTAATGACTTTATCGTTACAAATGAAGAGTATATTATTTGCATAGAAAGTATTGGAGAATCTAAAAATTATGCTAAAATAGCAGTTTCATCAGTGGCGTAGCATTTGGGAAGGGTCAACCATTCACTTTCCCCTGTCGTACGCCTCTGGTATTAACCACAAACGATTATTTTAACATAATTTAGTAAGGTGTAGAGTACCTACACTTTCTGCTAAGTAGCATAAGGATATTGATTAATGTATTATGCTCCTTCGTTTATAGCTTCAAATATCTCGAAAACTAATCGCTTAATTGTTACGAATGAAGAGTATGTGTTTTACATAGAATGTATTGGAGAATAAAAAAATTGCACTAAAATAGCAATTCCGCCAGTGGCGTAGAATTTGGGAAGGGTCAACCATTCACGTTTCTCCGTCGTACGCCTCTGGTAGTAGCCAGATACATTTGTTTAACATAATTTATTAGATTGTACAATACCAGCACCACTTACCAAATTTCGTGTTGTTGTCCCATGCCTGTCAGAAAATATTCAAAAAGAAATAAAATAAAAGTTTAACTTTGACACCCTGTATTTCGGTTATTATCAACTTATGTAATAAGGTAAGTTAGCTTAAATCGACCAATTTTAACCTCAGGAATCTAAGATTGAGCCATGGCCCATTCTTTACCAAACACCCTGTACATTCGTGACTCTATCTAACCATGAAATCTTAACACTATTCTAAATGTCCACATTTCAAACGGGTTAATTCGATTTATTGCAATTCGGTTTAGTGTCCACGATTCAGCTTTATAGTAAAGCACCATCCATTGTTTGATGCTGGTTTTAGTTTTTTCAGGATCACCTATAGCTTCTGGTGTTCAGCTATTTTTAAAGCCGTTGGAATTTGCTTAGGTGTTTAGGTTTTGCATAAACATTATCCATTTGCGTAATATATGCTTTATAATTTGCAAAACTGTTCAGAAGCTTGTGTGCATTGCCATTTAGCCTAATAAAATAAAAAAAAGTCAAAATGTAAATTCGTACAGGTTGAAACAAATTTTATATCAAAGTTTAGGTGGATACAAAAGATATTTTCAAGAAAGTATCCAAATCATACAAGGGGATCATTGTTTAAATAATTAAAAGGGGTCATTTTTGCAAAAAATTACTTTTTTAACTGCTGAGGTCATTCAATTACTAATCAAGGTCAATAGGATTATTTTCTGTAAAGTTGAAGGGTAAGTTTTTCACATAAGAAATACTTAATTAAATTTGACCCCTTATTTAATTAAATAATTGTATATAAAACTTTAAAAACAAATTTTCAAAAAATTATTTTTAGCATTTTAAATAAACACTATAAAATATCTTTTTTTACAGAAGAAATTGCGCTATATTACCAGTATTAAGCAAAAAAAATTGGTCAAAAAATATTTAATATTTTTTGAGATATTGAATTTGTTTATTAAATGTTACTATATTTTCAATTGCAAAAACGCGGTTGTTGCCAAATAAATATTCACCTGAATGGGATCTCATTATTTTGATTTTTATCTATACTTTCCATAAATGTATTTATAAATTCAAATTTCGACGAAAATCCCCCCTAAAATGGCATTTGAAAGTTATTCAAATTTGTTTATATTTTGTTTTTTTTTTAATAACGTCGCGGGGATTAAGTATTTTGAAATACCGTTTCGATAATTGGGTTCCTGGGAATTTTTTACTAGTTAACAAAATTTTTTGTCGTTTTTTCTTCTTCTTTTTTTTTCTTGGAGTTATATTACTACGGGCCCTTTTAGGGTTAAATTTCATTAAGAATATCGAATGTGTGAGTTGTAGATTCTAGACCTAAAAATATTAAGATTTAACTAAAATCTTTTAAATAAAATGTGGCTACTTACTGAGTTACAGGGTGTTTTATTTAAAAATTTAAAAATTATTGTTACCAAGTACTTTAAAACTATTTGACGTATACTTATCATACTTGGCAGAAAGTGTGGATATTATACACCCTACTAAATTGTGATTAATAATAGTTTCTATCTAGTGCCAGAGGCGTAGGACAGGGGATAGTGAATGATTAACCCTCCTCAAATTCTACGCCACTGAGTGAATTACTATTTTAGCGAAATTTTTCGATTCTCCAATACTTTGTATGTAAATAACTTTATTGGTATCGATAAAGTCATCAGTTGCGAGATATTGGAAGTTTAAAATGAATGAATTATTAATGAATCAAAATAACTATGCCGTTTCATTTTAAACGTCCAATATCTCGAAAACTAATGACTTAATCGTTACCAGTAAAGGGTATATTATTTACACAGGAAGTATTGGAGAATCAAAAAATTTCGCTAAAATAGTATTTCCTTCAGTGGCGTAGAATTTGGGAAGGGTTAACCATTAACTATCCCCTGTCGTACGCCTCTGGTAGTAGATTGAAACTTTTATTTATCACAATTTAGTACACTGTAGAGTACCCACACTTTCTGCCAGGTATGATAAAGCCAGGTCAAATAGTTTGAAAGTACTTGGAAAAATAATTTTTAAATTTTTAAATAAAACACCCTGTAACTCAGTAAGTAGCCACATTTTATTAAAGTGATTTTAGACCAATTTTAATATTTTTAGGTCTAGAATCCACAACATAGAGATTCAACATTCTTAATGAAACTTAACCCTAAAAGGGCCCGTAGTAATACAGGGTGTAACGAAAATACAGGTCATAAATTTGATCACATATTCTGGGACCAAAAATAGTTTGATTGAACCTAACTTACCTTAGTACAAATGTGCATATAATAAAAGTTACAACCCTTTGAAGTTACAAAATTAAAATATATTTTTTCCAATATATCGAAAACTACTAAAGATTTTTTAATGAAAATGGATATATGGCATCCATATAACAGTAGCATCTTAAGAAAAAATTATAGTGGAATTTGGACACCCTATAAAAATTTTATGGGGGTTTAGTTCTTTTAAACCCCCCCAAACTTTTGTGTACGTTCCAATTAAATTATTATTGTAGTACCATTACTTAAACACAATATTTTTAAAACTTTTTTGGCTCTTATTACTTTTTCGAAAAGTCAGTTTTTATCGAGATATTTTGAATATTTGTCAAATCCACCACATATTTGTATATTGTTAAGTACGATTATGGAGACTTAGTAATAATATGAAAATTTATGTATGATTTACATTTTTAGGTATATTTTGAACCGTATTAAAAAAGAAGCCATATATCGATAAAAGGTGCCTTCTCGAGAAAATACAAAGAGGCAAAAAAGTTTTAAAAGCATTGTGTTTATCTAATGGTTCCGCAGCAATATTTTAATTGGAACGTACATAACCATTTGGGGGGTTTAAAAGAACAAAACCCCCATAAAATTTTTATGTAAACATATTAAAAAATAAGCCTCAATTCGATAAAAACTGCCTTATCGAAAAAATATTAAAAGGCAAAAAAGTTTAAAGAATATTAAATTAACCTAATGGTACCACAATAATAATTTAATTGAGACGTACACAAAAGTTTGGGGGGGTTTAAGGGAACAAAACCCCCATAAATTTTTATGGGGTGCACAAATTTCACTATAATTTTTCTTTAAGATGCTCCTGCCATAAGAATGCCACATATACATTTTCAATAAAAAATTTCTAATAGTTTTCGATATATTCGAAAAAATCGATTTTCATTTTGTAACTTCAAAGGGCTATAACTTTTTTTGTGTGCACATTTGTACTAAGGTAAGTTAGGTTCATTCGAATTATTTTTGGTCCCAGAATATGTGATTTAATTTATGACCTGTATTTTTGTTACACCCTGTATAACTTCAAGAAAAAAAAGAAGAGGAAAAAAAGACAAAAAAATTTGTTAATTAGTGAAAAATTCCCAGGAAGCCAATTATCGAAACGGCATTTCAAAATATTTAATCCCCGCGACGTTATTAAAAAAACAAGTTATAAACAAATTTGAATAATTTTCAAATGCCATTCTAGGGGGAAGTTTAATTGAAATTTGAATGTATCAATACATTTGTCGAAAATATACATAAAAATAAAAATAATAAGATTTAATACAGGTGAATATTTCTTTGGCAACAACCGCGTATTTGCAATTGAAAATAGAGTAACATTTAATAAACAAATTCAATATCTCAAAAAATATTAAATACTTTTGGTCCAACTTCTCCTGTAAAACAGTATATTTTCTAGTGCTTATTTAAAACGCTAAAAATATTTTTTTGCAAATTTGTTTTTAAAGTTTTATGTATAATTATTTAAATAAATAGGGGGTTAAATTTAGTTTAGTAAGTCTTATGTGAAATATTTACCCTTTAACTTTGTAGAAAACAATCCTATATACTTTCATTAGTAATTGAATGACTTCAGCAGTTAAAAAAGTAATTTTTTTGCAAAAATGACCCCTTTTTAATTATTTAAACAATGATCCTCTTTTATGATTTGGATACTTTTTTGAAAATATCTTTTGTACCCACCTAAACTTTGATATAAAATTTGTTTCAACCTGTACGAATTTACATTTTGATTTACATGTAATGTAATTTTATTTTACTAGACTAATTTTAGATTTTGAATGTTTCAAACTGGAAAATAGAAATAAAAATTAATATTTGTACAGTAAATAATTTTTTTTTTCGCAATCATTACACATATTCAGCTTAAATTATTTTTCTTTTTTTAATAGTTAATTATATCCGCTTTTTTATATCTGCATTTTAATTTTTTAAAATTTACATAAATACGTCGGTTTTAATAATAAATATAATTATTAATATTATCAAGGTAACTAAAATTCTACTATGCGCGGAAAATTAATGTATTGTAATACAGGGATAAATTCAAATTTATTATTTAATCTACAACTGAACATACATAGATAACGAAATCAGTGTGAGTTTAGGGGTACAATATAGATATTCTATCTCGAAGGAATCCAGTCTCCACACCAAAAAGCAACCTTTGTTTGACTCTGGTCAATACTACATTCATTGAATGAACGTAAAAATCAACTTTAAACTCCATTTTCGGTGAGCGTCCATGGATTTTCATGAAAACTGGTGAGTAGTTAGTAGATACCTCAAGAAACAAAAGTGACATGGTGTTAACTTACGCTTTTACCCTGGATGCCACCCCTTTTCGAAGGCAAAAATTAGTTGATTAAAAATAATGGGGTTATTGGGAGGGGGGGGGGGGCAAATTCTAAGCAAAATTTGTTATAAAGAAGAAAGGCTTACTTTCTTTAAAAGGAAAAAAGGGTTTAATTTATAACTACTTTTTTGTTTATAAACATTTTTTAATTTAGACAATATGATTATAGAAAGTATTTAGTAAAATAGAAGTTTTATGATAAATTAGAAAGAACATATCGATGGTGAAAGTTCCCAACCTCCTATGTAAATTTTTGGCTATTTTGTTTTGTTAACCTAAATTAAAGAAAAAAATGTCTTTTTACTGTTTGCAAGCTCCTATGTCGTATTTTATTAATTGGCTTATACAGGGTATCCCGAAAAGATTGGTCATAAATTATACAACAGATTTTGGGGACAAAAATAGGTTGATTGAACCTCACTTACCTATATGTAATAGTGCATACAAAAAAAGTTACAGCTCTTTGAACTTACAAAATGAAATTTATTGAAAATGGACATGTGGCATTCTTATGGCAACAACGTCTTAAAAAAAATTAAAGTGAAATTTGTGCACCCCATAAAAATTTTATGGGGGGTTTGTTCCTTTAAACCCGCCCAAACTTTTGTGTACGTTCCAATTAAATTAGTATTGTATTAGCATTAGTTAAACACAATGTTTTTAAAACTTTTTTGCCTCTTATTACTTTTTCGATAAGCCATTGTTTATCGAGATATTCTGAATATTTGTCGAATCCACCACATATTTGTATATGGTTAAGTACGATTATAGGGACCTGTTAATAATCTGAAAATTTATTTTTAATTTATATCTTTAGGTATATTTTGAAAAAGAAGCCACATCTCCATAAAAGGTGACTTATCAAAAAAGGACTAAGAGACAAAAAAAGTTTTAAAAACACTGTGTTTAACTAATGGTACCACAATAGTAGTTTAATTGGAACGCACACAAACATTTGGGGGGTTTAAAGGAGCAAAACCCACAGAAAATTTTTATGTAAATATATTAAAAAGAAGCCGCATCTCCATAAAAATTGACTTATCGAAAAAATATTAAGAGACAAAAAAGTTTTAAAAACGTTGTGTTTAACTAATGGTACCACAATAATGAATTAATTGGAACGTACACAAATGTTTTGGGGGGTTTAAGGGAACAAAACCCCATAAAATTTTTATGGGGTGGACAAATTTCACTATAAATTTGTTTTAAGATATTTCTTACATAAGAATGATACACGTCCGTTTTCAATAAAAAATCTCTAATAGCTTTCGATATATTTAAAAAAATCGATTTTCATTTTGTAACTTCAAAGGCCTGTAACTTTTTTTATGAGCACATTTGTACTAAAGTAAGTTAGGTTCAATCGAATTATTTTTGACCCCAGAATGTGCGGTATAATTTATAACCATTCTTTTTGGGATACCCTGTAGATGGCAATATATGAAATATCAGAATCAGAATCAGAATCAGAAATGTTTATTGCTTTTAACTACAGTAATGCTTAAAGTAACATAATAGCTCACCTAATAAAACATTTTCCCCCATGACCATTAGTCGTCTGGGGGGTTGGCCAAAATATTAATCAACATTTTTTTATCTATAACTAACAATAAAATTAACAATTATTAAAAAAAAATGTAACTAATGAATGTGAAAAAAAAATATATAGTTTCCAGTGAAATTACCTTGCTGGGATAAGCTTATACCAGGCACCAGTATACATAATGAAATTTTATAAAGTATTATGTATGTACATAAATAAACATATAAACACAATTAAATTAAATATTAATTAAGATTTAATAAAGCATAAAAGGTCACTCATTAATTGAGAAGTATATATTAAATTTTACCTATTAATTAGAGTGTCGTGAATACAAGCTCAAAATCCGTTAAGAACTGGTGAAGAGGCACAATACATAAAGAAGAAGAATAGAATGTCATGAGTCTAATAGTTATATTCCAACACTAGATTGTATCTATACTTCCATGCATCCCTTGCATATCCAACCAGTTCCCTCCAGCCCAAACCTCTCATAAGTTCCAACAATTCTTCCCTATCTAATCTACTTTTTCTGAACCACTTCATTCTGTATTCACGTAGCATCGGACATCGTCCCATGAAATGCCAAATATCTTCCACCTCCCTCTCATTACACAAAGCACACTTTTTCCTATCATCAGCCCTACCAGGTCTATCATTGAGATACAATACTCCACATCTAATCTTGAATATCCACCTTATATCATTAAAACTCACCTCATCCCTCATATAACCCATGACAACGCCTAGTCCCATTAACTCTCTATAATGATTGCAGAAATTTGATCTAGTTGCTCTCTCCACTGATCTTTCCTTTATCCCAACACGAATGGCTCGTATCACCTGTTCCAACTTATCCTCCCAAAAACTCCTATTTTCCCACTCTGTGTTAAATTCCACTCCCCATCTCTCTCTTAAGTTTTCCCAATCTCTTCTCCAACCACAGTTAGCTCTTATCATTTCCTGAAGCAGAAATTTAGGCAGACGTCCTTCCTCATACTCTAAAACTCTCTTGACATATTTTTTATGCAACTTCATCGTAAATAGATACACATGCTCAATGTTGGTTTCTAAATCCAACATATAGTTTGGACAGTAACTCGGAATATTTAACATTTTTTTTATAAAAAACCTTCTTACCTCCTCAACTTCCTTAAATTCCGCCAATCCCCAAACTTGAGCACCATAAGTGAGAATAGATCGGACTACCCCTTCATAAATATGCACCTTAGATGATAGTGGAAGATTCGCCTTAGCTAAGACCTGTCGCCAAGCCATGTTTATAGCTGCTCTAGCCGCTCGTCGTTTTTCGATAAAGTGGGAACTAAAAGAAAGCCGCGGTGTTAGTTTCACTCCCAAATAGCCATAATTATTAAAAACTTCCACCACTTCTCCATTTATTTTCCACTCTTCTTTAATTTTTCCACCTCCTTGTCTAAAAACATAATTTTTGTCTTGTCCATGTTGATCTTCAAATTCCATAGTTTGCAATACTCCCCTAATTTATTGATCATAATTTGTAAACCTCTCGGGCTGCTTGCTAACACTACCATATCATCAGCATACAGCAATATTCTAATGATAAATCCGTTTAAATCAACGCCTCCTCCTAGAAAATCATGTAAGTCATTAAGAAATAATGCAAATATCAGCGGACTAAGAATGCAGCCTTGTCTAACTCCCATCTCACAGTCAAACCAACGTGACGTACCATTCGTTCCCCATACTGCAGATTGCGTTCCTGTAAAAATGCATTTGATAATTTCCCGCATTTTGGAAGACAACCCCATACAACTAAGCTTGTAATACAGCGCTTGTCGATCAATCGTATCAAATGCTTTACTGAAGTCCACAAACAAAGCATAGGTTCTTTTATAACCCCTTGCTTTTCGTATTTTAATTATGCTTGTCAAGTTAAACAGTTGGTCAACTGTAGAGTATCCCTCTCTATACCCTGCCTGGTATTCCAGTAAAATCCCTGACTCTGCCCACTTTTTTATTCTACCCAATAACAAAGACGAAAACAACTTGGCTACTGCGTTCAGGTAACTTATTCCCCTGTAATTCATTACATCGTCTGCCGCACCTTTCTTATGCAAAGGAAAAATTATCGCATCCCGGAAAGAATCCGGAACCGAGGCTCGATTGAACATTGCATTAAAAGCAACCAATAACTTTGCTTTGCTAGTAGCTGAAAGATTTTTATAAAACTCAGCCGGTATCCTATCGGTACCAGGTGCTTTATTATCCTTTAGGCTTATGAACGCTATATCTAACTCCGTCATATCAAAACTCACATCTATCCTTTCATCGACAATATAAGGCTCTGCATAACTTAGTTGGTCCGAGGGAAGTGCTGGATTTAGGAGACCCAAAAAGTGCAGACGAAATGTCTCTAAGGGGATTGCTGCACATCTCGAACTATTTTTAATTTTAAAAACACCTACCAAAGACCAAAACTCTTTAGAATCACGTGCTCTACTTAAATCCTCTGCCACTCTCATGTAATACTCTCTCTTTTTTCTTTCGCAAGTCTGTTTATACTTTCTCTTTCTCTGCAAATAAATATCTCTCACATATCCTCCACCCGTCTTCCTAAACATATTTAGGAATCTCATTACCTGCTTTCTCCATTTCCCACATTCTCGATCAAACCATACTTGCTTACCTTTTTTATTACTCCCTCTCTTACCTCTCTGTTCGTGTACTCCTCCCATCTCGGCGGTTTCCATAATAATTCTTTGCAGTTCCTCAACAAAACTTTCAGGCCTCATCATATTCACGTCTATCCGCTGAATACGTTCCTCTATTTTATTTTCAAAATTTCTTGCATCTTGTTTTGTCCATCTAAGTTTAGGTAGTAACGGTAAAATGTCCTCATTTTGTATCTGCCTCTGATCCCTCACCATCTTGAGCTCCAGGATTATTGGCTGATGATCTGAAAAGTATTCACAACCTACTGAGAAATCCCCCAATCTCTGCACTAATGCCCTTGAAATGCACGCCAAATCTATTACAGAGCTCCCCATAGTACCTACAAAAGTGAGTTCACCCTTATGATCACCTGGAGTCCTACCATTCAAAATTACCATATCATTTTCCTCACAAAGTCCTATAATCCTCCTTCCCTGAGCATTGGCTATTTTGTCTTTAGATGTTCTTACCGGTTCTAATACACCAACGTATTTGCACCCTTCTATCCCTATATCTGGACTAGACTCTTCTCCTATTCTTCCATTTACATCTCCAATCATTACAATCGATTCTCCACCTCTCTGCTCTGTGATGTCAACAACAACCCTTTCCAAATTAAAAAAATCTCTCTGCCACTTTTCTCCTTGTCTTAGATATACTGGTACTATATCTACATCATGAGATAACGTGGTCAGTTGAATTACCATCTGTCCCTCTATCTCGATATACCTAGGTTTCAATTCCGGCTTTATCCCACAGATCATTCCCCCACTAGCCATACCAAATTAGTTTGTTCTAGTGGCATGCACAACAAATGTCCTAAAACTATCAAATAAATTATCATATACATAACTAGAGACCTTCTCAACGTGAGTTTCACTTAATATAAATATATGAAAACTACTTACATATTCATTAAATTTTGGTGCCCTGAGCAATGTCTTAATCCCTCCTACATTATAATACAATATTCTAAATGTTTCAAAAGTATCGATAGACTCTAAATAACTCTCCCTGCCTTCTTCACTGACCCTTCCCCCGACTCCATCTGTATGGTATCTTCTACTTGTTGCTTCGTGTCCATGTTTAAGTTCAAACTGATGTTCCAGTCCTTTAATAACTTTTCAGGCCCATTTTCTGTACCGCACATTAGGCCCAACTGATCATCCCAAGAATATCATACTGACTCTATCAAAAGTTTATCAAATACGAGTTTCACCATAATTTCACTGTTCTGTTCTTTAATCTTTTTCATGACTTTTCTTAATGTTGCTCTTTTCCACCTAACCTCTTTTGTATAGTCTCTGTCAACATAAATCCTAGTATTTTTAAGTTTCTTTATATTCTTAAATACTAGCGCTATGTCGTCATCCCAAGGAATGTGTGCGATGATCGGACCGTTTAACCTGGATGGACCTAGTGGATGTGCCCTATTCACTCTGATTTCTTCCTGCATTCCAAGCATATCTGAAAAAAATCTTTTAATGACAGGAATACAAGGTTCTCTACCGGAATGATGCAATCCCCTGAAAATCAAGTTGTTTCTTCTTTGTCTCCCTTCATGCTCTATTAATCTTTGTTGCTTCACCTCATCCCTGGTTCTTAGATCTCCCAACTCACCCGCAAAATTAGCAACTTGACTCTCCAGAAGCAGTACTCGTTCCTTTAACTCATTATTTTCCCTTCTTAAGCTTGAAATTTCCGCTCTTAGACTGTTTATATCTTCTTTGGTTGCTACGTTATTTAATTTTATCTCTATTGTATCCAGTCTTGGATTTAATTTTGCATCCAATGATTCTTCCAGGACGCTTTTTAACTCTTCCCTGTTAATCATGGCCATATTACTCTGACACAACGGGGATACTTCGCTTCTTGACCGCTTATTGTTTGGTGTTGAAAAGTTATCAGCGTCCTTACTCATTTAAAAATGACAATATTATGCATTGAGAATCAAAGAAATAATTGATAAAAACTCCAAATCAGGTGCCTGTATAAACAGCTGTCACAGCGATAAATAAATAAACAATTACACGTATTATGTTTGGCATAACTACCTGGCGTTCACTATGCTTATCTATTGGTTGTCATTTAGCATGGTACTCTATAACGTTGGTACTGTGTGCGGACAGCCGTAAAAGTCAATCAAGTGATAAGGATACTGAACTATCTGCTACAAACACTTTACTGTCCCTTTCACAGTCCATCCCCATATCACAAAATGTTCAGCATATACTCATTCAATTCACTTCCACCAACACATCGCACGAAGAAGCCCATTCACGGAGATTAATCAAAAACAAGAAAGCTCCACCAAACACGATGTTTACTACACCAGCTCAGGCCGGCCAACCTTTTAAAAGTTTTAAAAACACTGTGTTTAACTAATGGTACCACAATAGTAGTTTAATTGGAACGCACACAAACATTTGGGGGGTTTAAAGGAGCAAAACCCAAAGAAAATTTTTATGTAAATATATTAAAAAGAAGCCGCATCTCCATAAAAATTGACTTATCGAAAAAATATTAAGAGACAAAAAAGTTTTAAAAACGTTGTGTTTAACTAATGGTACCACAATAATGAACTAATTGGAACGTACACAAATGTTTTGGGGGGTTTAAGGGAACAAAACCCCATAAAATTTTTATGGGGTGGACAAATTTCACTATAAATTTGTTTTAAGATATTTCTGACATAAGAATGATACACGTCCGTTTTCAATAAAAAATCTCTAATAGCTTTCGATATATTTAAAAAAATCGATTTTCATTTTGTAACTTCAAAGGCCTGTAACTTTTTTTATGAGCACATTTGTACTAAAGTAAGTTAGGTTCAATCGAATTATTTTTGACCCCAGAATGTGCGGTATAATTTATAACCATTGTTTTTGGGATACCCTGTAGATGGCAATATATGAAATAACGGCATAGGAGCTTGTAAACAGTAAAAATACATATTTCTCTTTAATTTTAGGGTAACAAAACAAAATATCCGAAAAGTGGCATAGGAGGTTGGGAACTTTCACCATCGATATGACAGTTGTCCCAGAAATGACATTAAAAATCGGTGATCTGAAGGCAAAAATCGGAAGGGAAGAAATATATCCACCGCATATCGGTAAACATAGTCTCCATAATAATACTAATTCGAATGGACACCGAGCAGTCACCTTCCCAGCCGCAAAGAACATGATCGTAGGAAGCACATGTTTTCTACACAAAAAATACTTATGGGGACTTGGACCTCGCCCGATGGATTAAGGAACAACCAAATTGATCATGTGATCATAGATGCTAGACACTTCTCTAACCTAATAGATGTCCGCACCTATCGAGGCGCCAATATTGATTAAGATCGCTTTCTAGTTGGCACACGAATTCGAGCTAGAATCTCAAACGCGAAGAAGAAAAGAAGTACCAAAACAACGCGCCTTAATATTGAACTCCTCAAAAGTCCGCAAACGGTAGAAAGGTTTCAAAACTATATCGAAATTAACTACATAATTAATGAGAACCTAACAATCAGCGAAGAATGGGAAATGTGTAAATATAATATTAAAGACGCAGCAAATAATATTCTAGGGCCAGGAAAACCACCATCACGCAATGACTGGTTCGATGCTAAGTGTGAGGACATTACAAGAAGAAAGAACGATGCCTATAAACTGATGCAGCAAAGAAGAACCCGAGAAAAACAACAAAAATATAAACACCTTAGAAGAGAAGAGAAGTGTGTTCATAGAAGAAAAAAGCGAATTTATGAGAATAGAATACTAGAAGAACTTGAGACATTAAAACAGGAAAATCAAACAAGAAAATTCTATAAAACTCTTAATAAAGCAAGAAAGGAACTCAAACCAAGGCTAAGGCTATGTAAGGATAAAGAGGGGCACATACTCAATATAAAAGAAGAAATATTGAAAAGGTGGGTGGAACACTATAAAGAACTACTTACTATGGAAGTAGAAGATCCAAATCAACTACCCCCACGAGCAAGCAACAATACACCATTAGAGCCCCCACCAATTCAAGAAATATACCCGCGGAACTTATTAAATATGGAGGTGCTACTCTGGCTAATCAAATATATAAAATAATACTGAGACCCTGGAATGAGGAACAAATCCCCGAAGAGTGGTGTATTGAAATCGTTTGCCCGCTACACAAAAAGGGTGATCAATTGGAATGTAGAAACTATAGAGGAATAACCTTCCTTAATACAGCCTACAAAATATTTTGTAGGAGAATATTTGTTTAAGAATATCAAAGTGGTTTGAGGCCTGGTCGATCAACAACAAACCAGATCTTTGTGCTAAGGCAAATACTGGAAAAAACCAATGAATTCAATATCGACACATACCATCTTTCCGTAGATTTGAAATCGGCCTATGACAATGTTCTAAGAAATAAATTGTATAAAGCCATGGATGAATTCCACATTCCTGATAAACTGATACGATTGGTTAAGGCTACAATGCGTAAAGTTATTTGCAAAGTCGAAATACAGGGCGAAAATCACAGGCGTTTGAATCGCATCTTGAGCTGCGACAGGGAGATGCGCTGGCGTGTCTCCTCTTCAAATATTCAGATGCCCAAATAGATTAATATAGGAAATAATATAGGAAAATAGGAAATATTTTTAATAAATCATCCCAAATTTTGGCATATGCAGATGACGTGGACCTAGTTGCCCGCACAACACGCAAGCTAGAAGAAATGTATACCACCTTCTCAAATGCCTCAAAAAATATGGGTCTGCAAGTAAACGAGAAGAAAACTAAGAAGATGGCATCAACACCCAACAATAGAGCCAGAAACATCGGTCACCAATTCACGGTTGATAACTCTATGTTTGAAGTGGTGGACAAATTCACATACTTAGGCTCCCTGATCACCAAGGAGAACGTCATAACTGAAGAAATCAAGCGAAGGATAATCCTAGCAAATGAATGCCATTTTGGACTGAGTAGACATATGAGAAGCAGAAACTTAAGCCAAAAAACAAAAATAACCATATACAAAACCCTTATACAACCAGTGTTGACATAATATGGATCAGAGGCATGAACCATCTCCCAGGCAGATAAAAACCTACTGCTTATATTTGAATGAAAGATCCTGAGAGGAATATTCGGTGGCATCTGCGAAAATGATGTTTGGAGGAGGAGGTACACTGCGAGGTATACCACAGATATAAACAAAAATTTGGTGTTAAAGACGTAGTATCTCTTATAAGAATAGGAAGACTAAGATGGGCAGGATATCTAGCAAGATCACAGCAGAACAACCCTCCTAGAAGAATCGTTATGTCAAAACCTGTGGAAAGTAGAAATAGGGGTAGGCCAAATCTCAGATGGAAGGATGGTGTAGATGAGGATGGGAGGAAAATAGGCGCAGCAAACTGGAAACTGTTGGCAATGGATAGGACTGACTGGTGTAATAGACTTGGGAAGGTCGAGGCTCTTTCATAGGGCTGTAGCACCATTGATGATTATGATTTAGTAAAATATTAGGCATTTAAAAGCAATTACAATACATTGTTTTATAATAATATTGAAATAAACGAAAAAGACGTTATTTTTGGTGAGTCATCATCACCAATCAGACCTGATTTGTCCATTGTTGAACATGGCTCCTTTCAGATATTTCCATCTTTCTCTGTTCTGCGCTTTGCTATCCAGTTGGTCACAATTCTTTTGAGGTCGTCGGTCGATCGTATTGGGGGGTCTTCTGTCGTCATTCATTCTTGCAACATGCCCCATTCATCTTTATTTTTGCCTTGTAATACGTTCGATAATATGTTGCATTTCGAATCGTATACGAACTACCTCGTTTCTTACTCTATTTCTTAAGCTTGTTCCAAGTATTATTGGTAAAATGTTAAAGAAACCTATGAAGCAGTAAAAATTTTGATAACCACGAGATAGTGCGCCTTTTCTATTGCATTCCCCAGATAGGCGAGTGGCAGCAACCCCTAAAATGGTGTTATACCGACTACGAAAATCAACTTTCAAGTGAATGGCAACTATTGATCATTTTTTATGTTTCCGAGTTCGCTGTATCCGAATATTAAGTTTATTTTTATCTAGAATTGGTGGAACATGTTCAAAAATCAAATTTTAAGCAAAAATGCGAAAAATCAATATTGATGATTTTTCAACTTTAACAATGAAATTTGTTCGAAATATTAAAAGGAATTTAAAAAGGATTTGTTAATTTTTAAACAGAGATTTTTGTCGTCTGATTTCATTAGTTTCATGTTTACTTAAAAAAGTTGAGTGACAAACTTTTTAGTTTATAATTTTTAACCAACACAGAATTAAAACATAAGTCATGAAGAAGTTTTCTGGAAACTTTTAAGTCAAAATATACAATAGAAAAAAAGTTATGTGACTTTATAGACGAGAGGTTCTCCCACAAAAATCCTTATTCTCGAGATACTGACCACGGTGTGGTGAATAGCTAATTTTGGTGATACTTTATGTTTTTGATGGTGCTAAAGACGAAAATGAGGTTTACTTTGAACTTTGATTGGGGGAACATTGTCACAATCGCAATATTACCCTAAAAATAAAAAAAAAATGAATTCACGTTTTTCATATAACTAAAAGATGCATCATTTTTTTTCTATAAAACATTTTGTTCTTTGTAATCTATATTTTAACATAAACTTGATTAAGAAGCTAAATTTCAAATTTTGTCACTCAACTCTTGCGATTAAACTTTGAAATTCAGAAATCTTCACCTTTTACTTTAAAAAATTCATAACTTTTATTAGCATAAAACAGAAAGATTAAAACAGGTAACATTGTCTTCAGAAAGGTGAGAAATATGTACTTTAATAATTTCGGAAAAAGATATTAAAACTGAACAGAGTTGTAGCGAGTTAAACGCAAAAAACGTGAATTCATTTTTTTTTCTTACTTTTAGGGTAAAATTGCGATTTTGACAATGTTTTCCCACATAAAAATCAAAATAAACCTGATTTTCGTCTTTAGCACCATCAAAAACCTAGAGTTTGACCAAAATTAGCCAATCACCATACCGTGGTGAATATCTCGAGAAAAAAGCGTGACAGACGTCTATACAGTCACATAACTTTTTTCCTATTGCACATTTTGAATTGAAGGTTTACAGAAAACTTCTTCATGACTTATGTTTTAATACTGTATTAGTTAAAATTACAAACAAAAAAGTTTGTCACTCAACTTTTTTAAGTAAACATGAAACTAACGAAATCTGACGACAAAATGTTTAAAAATTAACAACTCCTCTTTTAATTCCTATAAATATCTTGGACAAATAATGTCACTGTTATCAAATGCTTCAACGATAATACAGTAAAATTTTTAAAAGGAAATGTTTACTGTCACAAACCATACATACTCATAGACGTTTCACGACCATGTTAATCTTTCGGATCGAATTAACGCCATCTCTTGATTGGAATGGGAACTAAATTGACAAATTTTAGTTACATGGGAATTTCAAATTATAAATTTTGCGGGATTTTTGATGAAATTTCGAAGGAAATTAAAACAACAGAAAGACAATTCAATGTTTTATTCAATATTTTACTGAAAACTTCAAATATTCCAATTTGTTTTCAAAATGCTAAAGACTACTGCCATGTGTCACGTGAAACCACTGATGTGTAATATTGAGTTGAATGAAAATTTTTGAAAGAATCTTGTAGGATGATTGTATAGATAAATATTACCTTATAATCTTTTACAAACTTCCAAAAATATATAGACCCGAAATGTTGATGACACACTTGTTTATTGGAATAAACTGTTTCAGGATCTATTTATTGTTTTTTTAAATGTGGAGAAACACAACACGGGATGATCAATATAAACTAAAGATTCTACTCATAAAAACGGAGAGGAGGTTAATACAATTGATTAAAATTGTGATTAAACCTAATTAAAAACGTAACACCACTAGAATAAAATAATTAAGCCACAAACTGTAAAATAAAAAGTAAATAACAAATTAATTTAATTGTCAACTGTCAGTTGTTAAATATGACAAGAGAATTGAGTGACAGCGACATCTCTGGATTGGTATGGTAACTAATTTGCTGTTTTGACCTTGACAATTTACGTGAAACGTCTATGAGTATGTATGGTTTGTGTTTACTCTGACCAAAGATACAACGAGTTAAATTTGAAAAATCATCAAAATTGATTTTTCGCATTATTGCTTAAATTTTGATTTTTGAACATGTTTCACCAACCCTAGATAAAAATGAACTTCATATTTGGATCCTTCTTCTTCTTCAGGTGCCGTGTCCGTATTCAAACGTTGGCCGTTATCATGTTTACAAGTTCCTGAAACCTTTCTCGGCTGCTGCGCGAAATAATTCTTCTACCGTGGAACCACACTATTTTCTAATATTACGCAACCATGAAAGTTTCTTTCGACCAATCCATCTCATATTCGGATTCAGCGACCTCGAAAACCTAAAAAATGATAAAAATTTGCCAGTCACATATCATGGTCGATTTTTCGATTTCTAATCCTCAAATTAGGGGTGTTAAGATATATCGGTTAAAAAATAGCAGCCAGTAATTTTTTAGATTTTTAAATGCTTAGTTTCTTGGAGTATTTATTGCAAATTCGTTTCGCGAAAAGTAAGTTACCTGTATGTGTTAATACTTTTTAACTAATATTATTTTTTAATCTTAATTTAATATTAATAAGGTAATTTATTTTTTAACAAACTAGTGTTAAGAAAGATTAAGTGGTGCTACTATCTATAGCTTGCGTTCTAACGTAACGTTTCTGCTATCGCTTGCGGTCTACTCAAGGATGTGGTGTATAACATGTTAGATATTCACCTATAATATTACAGACCCTACAAAAACATCTTTACAAAGTGATTAAAACGCATAAATCAGAAGAATTATTCTTATTTCGATTTTTAAGTTAATACTTTGTCATATCAAATTACTATTTTAGTTGGGAATAAGCCACAAAATTGGCTTTTTCTGCACACCAAAATAGACATATGTGCAGGTAAATCGCATCCTCAGGGTAGACCGCATAATATAGTGACACCAAGTAAGTAATATTTTACCTGCTTTCGGTTATTTTAAGATAATAATTATTGTAAAAATATGCATTTCAGTCTTATATTTATGTTAACACCTGTACGTTAGCAAATATATGATGCAGGCACTAAATTCTATAAATAAATAAGGACCCCATATATAAGTGTGATACCTTAAATTTTTTTAAATCTTTTTAATCGAAGGTGACTTATAATATTGAAGTACACAATAGCTATGTTGGTTTTAGTTTTTGTTGTGGAAAGTAAGGTAAGAATTAATTATCAGTAACAGTTCATAATTTGTACGAAAAATAGCCAAAATTTTAATTTTTTACTAAGAAGTAAAGAGAAATTCCCATCCTCATTCTTCTTCTTCTTCATGTACCTTGTCCCTTCTGATCTTTGGCAATTAACATGGCTATTCTGAGTTCATTTACGGCAGATCTGAATAGTTCGGGAGATGACAATCCGAACAAATGCCGCAAGTTTTGGAGGTTGGAGTGTCTCCTACTAGCTGGACCCTTCTGCTGTCTATTTTCCCTGGACAATTAGCTAAAGTATTCTTTATTTAGGGTCGATTTCTCATACCTGCGGTAATCTCCCATATAGTACACAATGTCCGATGGACGTTCATATAACGTCCATTAAAATCCAAACTTTCATGGAGCAAAACTGGACGTACTATGTACGTACATTAGGCGAAGTCCATTGGACGTTTGATTTCAACGTACATTGGACATCCATTTGTGGTCCATGGAGATTTTACACAAAACGATGAGAATCTTCTTGACAACGTTGTCGCTCTTCGCGCTATCGGTCGTGAAAGGTAGTATTAGGCAGGTACTTTTAGGGGATTATCGCTGTTAATTGTTGTGGAATACTGAAGGAGGATTTATTTATGATAATTCACAGAATGAAAAACCCGCTTGCAATATACAACAACCGTACTGACTCTAAAAATAATATTTTTGGAACTGCCGAACAGAGAATAAACCTGTTTTAAATGTGCATGCTTCATAGGACGCCATTATCTGAATCTCGTCTTTATTAAATTATTACATACAATATAATAGGTACATCCTGTGATATATTTGTGTTTTCTGTTTATCGTGCAAGTGCAGTCGTGCATTAATGTAGTTCCTATAATAAAGTATATATAATAAAGTTATAGTAAAGAGAAATAAAAAAGGTCTTTTGTGTAATATTTTAAAGTATAAGTTTAGTATTATAGGAACTATTTCCTATAAAGGCTTTTTGGTATGTATTCACAAAATTATGGATACTAGATTGCTGTCTGAAAAGTGCCCTACAAATGTCCATAAGACGTACATTGAATGTACACAAGGTGTACACTGAAAGCTCCAACAACGTACAATGTACGCTTGTAGCGGACGTTCTATGGACGTCCAATTTTGTGAACTCTGGACGTTCGTTGGACGTCCATCGGATGTCCATTGTACCTTAGCGGGACGTCCATTGTACGTTCCAATGTACACAGATGTATGTCCATTGGATGTCAATAAAACGTACTTGTGCTATCTGGGCTATGGTTAAGTTGAACCAGGTTCACCGGTGAACTTCGGTTTTGTTTGGAATGCATTTCTCATTGCACGTTCATATCAGTGCACGTTCTACAACTTTCGAGAAATGCCAATAGATGGCAAAAGGTAAAAAACTGTCGCCATTTTGAACTAACTTTTTTAGGCTGTCTTTGAATAAAGTTTCACTTTCATAGACTTTCACTAAAAGTTCAGGTTAAACTGGAGTTGAGCTCGATATGAGAAATTGGCCCTTAGTGTTCCTCATACCGTGACCCAAGTGTTCCAAGTTTCTTTTCTTTATAGTTATTTCCACCTCACTGTCCTTACCTATCCGGCGTAGTACCCCCTTTTTTCCATTTCGTGGGTAAGCTCACATTACGAAATCCTCCACTTTTTTCATTAATTTTGCGGTCATTGTCCACGCCTCCATTCCATATAACAAAACCGAAAATATATGGCATTTGAGAAGTCGGATTTTGAGAGGTAGGGTGAGGCTGTTAGAGGTGAAAATTTTCTTTATGCTAGTAAACGATGCTCTTGCTTTTTCTATTCTTATACGTATCTCATTTGCTTGATCTCAATATAAATTAACTGTTGTTCCTTAATAAGTGTACGAATCCACCTTTTCAATTATTTGATTGTCAAATATCAATTGTCTTGCTCGTTGTTGGGTTTTGCTTTCTAGCATCCATTTGGTTTTTGTGATGTTTGGTTTCAACCCATATTGTGCACTCTTTTTTGTATCTTACTCATCAGGCAACTAAGTTCCTCCATGCAACTCGCAAATATTCTATGACAGTTTTTGATGCATAATTAGATTCTGAAGAAAAACTGCTGTCAATAAGTCTCAACTAAAATCTGAACTGAAGTACGATATGCGGCAAAATAAGCAGTAGTACTGAAATGGATGTTGAAATGTTTATGACTATTTATATATTAACTTTATATCTATTTAATATACATGATAATATAACCTTGCAAACATTATCCACGACGACGCACGTTCCCGATAAAACAGATGTTAAAGATGCCCTCTCGTCAGCGGCGGATCTATGGGGAAGAAATACGAGGAAATTTACCCCCTAAAAAGTCAAAAAAAAAATGTTCAAACATAAAAAAGCTGACATAAAACCGAAACCACAGAAAGAAAAATTCGACCCAGTAAACACGTTAGTTAGGAAAATTAAGAGAACTTAATGACTATTATAAGATAAATAAAGTCACAACGATTTAAGAAAACAAAAATAGGAGTCCTACTCTGAACATACCCAGATAGCACAAGTCGTTTTATGGACATCCAATGGACATACATCTGTGTACATTGGAACGGCCAATGGACGTCCCGCTAAGGTACAATGGACATCCGATGGACGTTCAACGAACGTCCAGATTTCACAAAATTGGACGTCCATAGAACGTCCGCTACAAGCGTACATTGTACGTTGTTGGAGCTTTCAGTGTACACCTTGTGTACATTCAATGTACGTCTTATGGACATTTGTAGGGCACTTTTCAGAAAGCAATCTAGTATCCATAATTTTGTGAATACATACAAAAAAGCCTTTATAGGAAATAGTTCCTATAATACTAAACTTATACTTTAAAATATTACACAAAAGACCTTTTTTATTTCTTTTTACTCTAACTTTATTATATATACTTTATTACAGGAACTTCAGTAATGCACGACTGCACTTGCATGATAAACAGAAAACACAAATATATCACAGGATGTACCTATTATATTGTATGTAATAATTTAATAAAGACGAGATTCAGATAATGGCGTCCTTTGAAGCATGCACATTTAAAAGAGGTTTATTCTCTGTTCGGCAGTTCCAAAAATATTATTTTTAGAGTCAGTACGGTTGTTGTATATTGCAAGCGGGTTTGCCATTCTGTGAATTATCATAAATAAATCCTCCTTCAGTATTCCACAACAATTAACAGCGATAATCCCCTAAAAGTGCCTGCCTAATACTACCTTTCACGACCGATAGCGCGAAGAGCGACAACGTTGTCAAGAAGATTCTCATCGTTTTGTGTAAAATCTCCATGGACCACAAATGGATGTCCAATGTACGTTGAAATCAAACGTCAAATGGACGTCGCCTAATGTACGTACATAGTACGTCCAGTTTTGGTCCATGGACGTTTGGACTTTAAATATACGTTATATGGACGTCCATCGGACGTTGTGTGCTACATGGGTAGTAGCTAATACTATTTTAAAATCAAGCTGCGACAATAAATTAAATAACTAGTGAAATACTAAATATTATTTCATTAAATAGTGATATAAAGTAGTGTAGTAACAAAAACTAAACAGCAAAACAGTAAGTTGTTTTAAACGATAACAATTTTTAGGTTTATCAATACTATATCCAAACATAAACAGATAACCTACAAAAGCTAGAAGCTAGAACCAGTTGGGAAACTTGTTCCGAAACCACTACAGCGGTCTACGGAAGTTTGTTAGGACCGTACTTCAAATAATTGTAAACAAATAATGATTATTAAAAATGGATAATTCAAGACACTATGAAAATTCTACAGATAATAATATATCAAACAACTCCTCCACAAATCAATTAAATGGATCACCTACATATTCTTCCATAGCTAATCAAGCACCACAAACCAATATATTCCCATCAAGAAAACAAGCAATTATATTCGATTCAATTGAAAATACCAAAATAGAAGATTACCTATCCGCTCTGAGTCTTCATATACAACCAACCCACATTATCTTCTGTTCAAAATTATCAAATAATAGAGTATGTATATATTTAGCAAACGAAAAACTAGTTGAGGATTTTATAAACAAAAATGAAAAATTCAAATAAACCAACAACTCCTACAGGCTCGTAGACTGATTAGCCCTATTCAGCGGTTGATATTGTCCGGTGTCTGCCCCTCAATCCCACACTCAGTCCTAACATTTGCATTAAAATCTTATGAATTGAATCTTCTGTCGCCCTTAACATTCCTAAGAATAAGCACATCAACACCACTATTCCAGCATATTTTGAGTTTCAGAAGCCAAATATACATATCTCCACTAAATAACCAGAACCTACCTGATTCATTCCTTATCACACATGAAGAAACGACATACAGGATTTTCCTATCGTTAGATAACCAACCTTGCCAACCATGCAAGCAAACCAACCACTTAACAAAAAACTGCCCAATGTCTACTGCAATTACAACGGATAATCCAACATCAAATAATACATTTCCAAACACAAACCCGATTGAAAAAACAACTAATCCACCAATCCAAAAAACTCAGAAAACACTCATCAACAACAGTCGAAAGAAGAAAACGTGCAACAAAAACCCAATCTCTGAATACCCAACAGCAAGAACCCTACCCTACCCTACACCCTACCAAAGAAAATTCTCAAACAACAAACGACCAAAAAATTTATTTAGAAAATAAGGCAATGCATATAAACACAGATAAAGCACAAAACAAACGCACAATATCCCAAATCTCTCCAACAACTACCACTTCTACAGAGGAACCTATTTTCATTACACCAAAAAATAAAGAGAAAAAAATAAAATCAGATCAAAATATCACACCAAAAAAAAAACACTGGAGGAAACACTAAGTTACACTAAAATATTATTTGATAATCCAAACTCCAACTACCCTATAAATTACGAACAGCTATTAGACTTTTTTGAAAACTGCGAGAATTCACCAGACTCTTTGAGTATCGCAAAAATGTATACAGAAGTGACAGCAGAAGTCACAGGTCTATTATCTGATATATACCCTTACCTGAAGGATCGAAAAATTAAAGGCAAATGCACTAGAATAAGAAATAAAATATTAAAGCAAGACATTCACACTGATATAGACAGTGACGCATCTACAGATACTTATTAATACATCATCTTCAATTCTCTAATTCAATGGGTATTATATATCATCTTCAATAAATGGGTATTATACCTATTTAAAAATGTTAAAATTATTAATTTCAACTTGGAACAACACCCCATCAAGGCTATACGAAGTCAACAAACACCCACATCTTTGGAAACCAAAAAAAAAGACAGAAGAGGACAAGTGATACCTACCCGTCTCCGTATCGGCCATACAAGACTTACTCATGACCATGACTATTTACTACAACGCAAAAATAAACCAGTGTGTGAAGTGTGCAACAGTGAACTAACGGTAAAACATTTTTTAATACAGTGTCCCAAATATAACAGTGAACGAAGGAAGTATAACATAACCGACTACCTAAAAGATGCCCTAGAAGAAAATACACATACTAAAAAAATATTTTCGTACCTTAAAGACTGTCAAATACTTCAAAAGATCTAAAACCCATGTTGTAACACACATATTATTAACTTATGTATACAGGGTGTAACGAAAATATAGGTCATAAATTAAGTCACATATTTTGAGACCAAAAATAGTTCGAATGAACCTAATTTACCTTAGTACAAATATGCACATAAAAAAAGTTACAGCCCTTTGAAGTTACAAAATGAAAATCGATTTTTTCGAATATATCGAAAACTGTTAGAGATTTTTTATTGAAAATGGACAAGTGGCATTCTTATGGCAGGAACATCTTAAAAAAGAATTATAGTGAAATTTGTGCACCCCATAAAAATTTTATGGGGGTTTTGTTCCCTTAAACCCCCCCAAACTTTTGTGTACGTTCCAATTAAATTATTATTGTGGTACCATTAGTTAAATTCAATATTTTTAAAACTTTTTTGCCTCTTAGTATTTTTTCGATAAGGCAGTTTTTATCGAGTTGCGGCTTCTTTTTTAATATGTTTACATAAAAATTCTATGAGGGTTTTGTTCCTTTAAACCCCCCCAGTTTTTGTGTATGTTCCAATTAAGCTTTTACTGCGATACTACTAGTTAAACACAGTGTTTTCAAAACTTTTTTGTCTCTTCATATTTTTTCGAGAAGGCACTTTTTATCGAGATATTACTTCTTTTTTAATATGGTTCAAAATATACCTAAAAATTTTTATATTATTACCAAGTCTCCATAATCGTACTTAGCCATATACAAATATGTGGTGGATTTGACAAATATTCAAAATATCTTGATAAAAACTGACTTTTCGAAAAAGTACTAAGAGTTAAAAAACTTTTTAAAATATTGTGTTTAACTAATGGTACTACAATAATAAATAAATTGGAACGTACACAAAAGTTTGGGGGGGTTTAAAAGAACAAAACCCCCATAAAATTTTTATGGGGTGTCCAAATTTCGCTATAATTTTTTCTTAAGATACTACTACCATAAGAATGCCACATGTCTATTTTCAATAAAAGATCTCTAATAGTTTTCGATATATTGGAAAAAATCGATTTTCATTTTGTAACTTCAAAGGGCTGTAACTTTTTTTATGTGCATATTTGTACTAAGGTAAGTTAGGTTCAATCGAACTATTTTTGGTCCCAGAATATGTGATTACATTTATGACCTGTATTTTCGTTACACCCTGTATACATTGTTTATATAAATTATTGTTACATTAACCTAAATGCGCTAATGACTCTGCGTGGTCGATGCGTTATTATAATAAAAAAAATAAAAAAAATAAAAATCATTATCTCGGATTCAGTTGGTCGTAGAAAATTGTTATTTTGTTTTAAATCTTCGTTATGTCTTCAGTAACAATAACCTTCAAGTTAGAAACTCATAGGATTTTTTTTCCTGGAAGCCATCTGTTGTGAACTGGTCGTACTGCAGTCACTTGGCTTATTGTACATCTTCCATTTGTTTATGAAACCCATTCCAGAATTCTGGAACCCTGTGCCAACTTGTACAAGTCTAGTGGGTGCCATATATATTTGGAGTCGATGTCTCCGAAAAGTGTTTGCCGCCTCCGATCCAATGCCTCACAGTCATGAAAGATATGTTTGACTGTTTCAGGTTCTCTGCTACAGAATCTGCAGCTCAAGTCTCCATGAAACAGCCCCATTGTATGCAGGTGACCTTTAACTGGCGCATGTCCAGTGAGGAAACCTGTTATGACTCTGACCTGATTCCTGGTTGTTTTTAGCAGTAATTCAGCCCTACGAGCACATGTCCGTCCGATATGCCATGTATTTGACCGGGTATTCTCTCCCAGTTTGAGTTGTGTTGGCTTCGGATCCAGGCTTTTTTCGTTCGCGGGCGGTGCTTTTTGGCACTCTCACGGCCGGCTCTGGACCCAGGTATTTTATAGCAGATGCTCTCCTGGCACGTGCATCAGCTCTTTCATTGCTGTATATGGCCCTATGACCTGGAACCCATACCAGAATAATACTGTTATATTGTGCCAGCCTGTCAAGTTCTTGTCGACATTCCAACACCAGCCTAAAGTTCACCTTAGGGCTTATAAGAGCCCCAATGGCTGCTTGGCTATCTGTGCATATGTTAACCCGCTGCAGTTCGAAGGCCCTCAAGTTGTTTTCTCTTGCACACGGCACTCATAGGATGTACACTATGTACAGGAGCCGCTTCAGTTCTAAATGTTTATAACGAAATTTGCCCCCTTATTTTCAAACACGAAATAAGAGGTTGAAAAATATTTTACGCATTTATTTACATCAGGGTATGAAAACATAAGTCTTTAGGAGAAGAGTGGATCTTGGATTAACTCTCTACGATTTTTTTCAAAAAGTTACTGTATTTGACATTTGACCCCTTAGGATAAACAATTTATAATAATCGAAAGATTTTCATTTTAAAGCCTTAAAGAATAAAAATAGTTATTTTTACAATAAATAATGCAATTTCAAAAAAGGCCATTTTTGACTACTCGCAGGCTGTTTTGCAATAACAAATTTTAACAAAATTAAACTTATAGTCCATATAGTCCAAGTAATGAAGCTTAAAATAGGACAAAACCTCGCAATTTTTACAGAATGGGCCGATTTGCTTGAAAATTTGGGAATAAGTATTGGATAGTCCAAGGATCAAAATCTATATGAGGCAGAAAGGTGCTTTTACTATGGGGGTGGTTGCCACCCATCTCGGGGGTGGAAATTTTTTCATTTTATTTTGACCGCAAAAGTTGATAAAAATATTCATTCTAAGTAAAAAACGTTCTATACATTTTTTTTGATAAAATTAATTATTTTCGATTTATTCGCTATCGAAAATGTTAGTTTTATATCGAAAAAATCAATATTTTTAATCAGTTTTCTGCCAATAACTAAAAAAGTTTTCGTTTTATCAAAAAAACTTTGCTTAACGAATATGTACCTTTTGAAAAACTAAACAAAACCGTTTTTTTTTAGTTTACTTTAAGACCAACAGTAGTCGAGCTATACTTTATTATATGTTAGCTCTTCTTGGTCAAATGCTAAATATTGTAGTTTCAAGGTCAACAGACGGGAAAACTATGCATTTTTCGAGGATAGCTTGTTTAAACTAATTTAAAGTTTTTTAAAATATCTATCTATAGAAATAAAAAAATAGTCTCAAGCTCAAAAATTAAGTCTTCTCTTCAACTTCTTCGCGCGACTAGGATTACTCCTGTTTGTCTGCCTCTTATTCCGTTTCAGTTGTTGTTGTTGACTGTACATTGTCTTTCCACCTTTTCGGAGGCCTTCCAACGAGTCTTCTGCTATACGGCTTGTTGTTTTTACAGATGTTCGCTAACCTATCTAGTTCCATTCGATTTACATGTTCGTTCCAGTTTTTTTTTCTTGTTTTTATCCACCTGTTAATATTTTGAATTTTGCAACGTTCTCGTATACTTCTGTTGCTTTGTCTGTCTCTTAATGATATGCCCGCTATTGATCTTAATACTTTCATTTCGATATTGTTGTTTTGTTGTTTCGTCTTTCTTGTATCGGTCCTTGTCTCCGCTGCATATGTTAGGATAGGTCTTACTGTTGTCTTGTATACTTTTATTTTGCTTTCCGTGGTCAGATATTTGTTTCTCCATATGGTTTCTCGGAGGCAACCACTTACTCTCGCCGCTTTTGTTGCTTGTGTTGTGGTATCTGTTCTTATATTCCTGTCACTAGTGATCTCTACTCCTAGGTAATTAAATTTCATTACTTGTTCTACAATTTTGTCGTATATTTCTAACTTACATCTACGCGGCTCTTTACTTATCACTACACATTTAGTTTTTTCTACCGATATTCTCAAATTAAATTTATTTGCTGTGAGACTGAAAGTGTGGAGGTGCCTTTGTAGGTCATTTCGTTATCAGCAATTAGTACTGCATAATCGGCATAGCATAGTATCGTGATTTTATGCGCTCCCATGTGGTATCCATGTCGTTTTCTGACTTCGTGAATTATTTGATTCATCATCATATTGAATAACAATGGGCTAAGCGAGTCTCCTTGGCGGATTCCTCCTTTTAGTTCTATGCGTTCTGTTTCTCCTGTTGACATTATAACTCTGGTATTATTGTTCTTGTTAATTTCCTTAATTAGCCTTATTATCTGGTGGTCTATTTGTTCAGCTTGTAATAAATTTAAGATATCATTTCGCCTCACCCTGTCAAAAGCAATTTTTAAATCTACAAAGCACATGTATGCTGGTTTTCCATATTCAATAGACTTTTCTACTATTTGCCTGATAATAAAAATTGCATCTATTGTGCTGCGGTTCTTCCGGAAGCCTTGCTGTTCATCTGCCATATTCGCTTTTTCCTCGATTTTATCTTTTATGACTGCCGTCAACAATTTTAATCAGTTCATCAGACTAATGCCTCTATAATTTTCAGGATTTTTCGAGTCTCCCTTTTTGAGTATCGGTAGCAGGAGACTTTCCTTCCATTCCGCTGGTACTACTCCGATATTTATTATATCGACCAATAATTTTAGAAGCCATTTGAGTAGTGTTCTTCCTCCATATTTTAGCAGTTCATTATTTCTCTTATCAGCACCAGGTGCTTTTCTATTTTTTAATTTTTTTATTCGTTCTTGTAGCTCTTCTTCTGATATTAGTACTCTATCGTGGGTTTCATTAATGTTTATTTCTCTGTTCTCTTCTTCTCATTCTCCATATAATTTCGCGAAATGCTCAGTCCATTGTGTCTCCGTAATGTTATCTATCCGTATAAATTCATTCATTTCTGTTTTTTGTCTCCTTATCATCTTCCACACCTTTTTCTGGGATCCATAGAGGTCGTATCCTATATCTTTGGTAAATTTCTCCCAGTGTTCCTTTTTGATGTTATTTATTTCTTGGTTTACTCTATTCCTGATTGTCACGTAGTCGTCTCGTGCCTCCGGTGTCTTCACTCTTTTGTATGTTAGGAAAGCTTGTTTCTTTTGATTTGCTAGTGCTTTCACCCTTTCGTCGTACCATGGAGTTTTGTATTCACCTTTATTTTTGTTGACTTTTCTTTTACCTAAAGCTTCTTCTGCTGCTTGTAGGATACTTTTTCTAATAATTTTCCAGGTTTCTTCTATATCCTTTTTAGTCTCTAGGTTATGGCTGTTAAGCTTTTCTGTTAGTCTGTTTCTATACAAGTTTTGTGTCCCTTGGTCTTCTAAACTTTCTATGTTTAACTTTTCTTCGACTTTTGTATTTCGTTTGCGTTGTGTGTTGATTTCTATATTTATTTTCCCTAGTACCAGGCCATGGTCGGATCCTACATTGGCGGACGACAGAGTGCGCACATCTATTATATCCCTGGGGTGTATTTGTCTGTTTGTTATAATGTAGTCAATCATAGAGTTACGTCCTCTTGTATCTGACCAGGTGATCTTATGCTGTATTGGATGGTCAAAGTATGTGTTGTTAATTCGGAGGTTATTCAATAAACAAAGTTCTAGGAGTCTTTCTCCGTTGTCGTTGAGCGTTTCTTCATTAAATCTTTGTGTAGCTCCAGCCACAGGTATGTTGCCGACTCTGGCGTTTAAGTCGCCGAGAATTATTTTTTTACTACCGGCTATTGTGGTGTCCAGTAGATCTTGGAGCTGTCCATAAAAAGCATCTTTTTCGTCCTTGTTTTTGTTGTTATCTGGGGCATATACGGGGATAATGTTAAGTGTCGTATGGTGAAGTTTAAGGCAAACCAACATCATGTGTTCGTTGATGTATCTTATTTCTTGAATGCTGCTGCTATATTTATTGTGCATTAAGAGGCATACTCCTGCCTGTGCTCGTTTGTTTTTATCTACTCCGCTGTACAAGAGCATAAACTTGTTCTTATTGACATTTCCTTTCCCTTTCTTTTTTGTTTCATTCAGGGCACATATATCAATGTTATGGAGCTCCAATTCCTGCACAACTTCCTGTTCCCTTTTGTTCCACGATGCGATGTTCCAAGTGCCAATTCGTAGTTTATTTGGTCTCTTTGTCCTTTTCTTTGCGTGGGTCGTCATCTGTGTATCCGTCCAATTCCGAGGCTTCTGTTCGGTTCCATGAGCGTTAATTCTTTTTACAGTAGGTAGGCTGCTAACCTTGCTCACCAACCCCCTTTTCGGAGGACCATTTCTCCCTTCCTCGTCGGCCCTGACCTTGCCTTCCATTGGGGTTGGTTACCCAATCTCCAGCAAGGTTGCTCAGGTTTTCCAGGGTTCACCCATGCAGCCCAAGCTGCACTTCGTGGAGGTGAGGATAGGGATTGAGTAGGAGAGGCTAGAGAATGCTAATTGGAAACAGCATCTTATATTGCGCTTCACTACCCCTTTGAACCCCTGTGAAAAATTAAGTGACATAATAAAAAGAATGTCAGTCCCTATTTTTTTCTTAATGTTGTTGTGAAGCTATTTTTTCAGCGAAAAAGTGATCGGAAACTTCCCCTACTCACCACCCTAATTAAAATTAGTCATTAACCTTATTTGATCTTCTTTATTTATACATTATTAATAGGCTCTAGATTCTAGAGGCTTGACCAACTTAGAATGATTGGTTTAAAAAAAAATTAAGTTAAAAGCGAATAACGAATTTTAGCAGTTTGGTAAAAAATGCCCTTTTCTTCAGAATAGAAAGATATCAGATATCAGAGATACGAAAAAATATTTAAGTACAAAATTGTAACTTATTTAATTCCCGAGAACATGGTTTGAAAAACTTTTTCTATTGCAAAATTTTAATGAGCTATTGACAATTAAAACTTGTAATAGCATGCAAAAACCATTTTTACCAACCCTTTCAAAGTAACGTCTTTTTGCGACTGAATATTTTAAAAGGATTTAATATTAACAACCTTATATATCTTGCAAAAACCTTCAAAATCCTTTCTTAACAAACTTTCTAGGATAAAAAATAAAAAAGTTACAGTTAAAAATCAATATATCTAATTTTTTGAAAAAAAAGGAGAAATCCAATTGGAAGCATTATAATGTAAGTTAGTGGTTTTTTTTTTTAGTCATTGACCTTATACATTTTTCTTTATTTATGTATTATTAATAGATTTCAGAAGTTTGAATGGCTTAGAATAATTAGTTTTTAAAAAACTGGAGTTAAAAGCGAATAACGGATTTTTGTAGTTTGGTAAAAAATGCCATTTTCTTCAGAATAGAAAGATTAGCATCAGCGATACGAAAAAATGTTTAAATATGAAATTGTAGGTTAATTAGTTCCTAAGAACTTGGTTTGAAAAAATTTTTTCTACGGCCAAAATTGAGTGAATCATAAATGAGTCATAAAAATAAAATATCGTAAATAAAATGAGTCGTAAAAATATCGAAAAACATTGATTTTTGCGATATAAAACTAACCCTTTCGATAACGAATAAATCGAAAACTATTAATTTTGCCAAAAAAATGTATAGAACATTATTTACCTGAAATGAACGTTTTTATCAACTTTTGCGATCAAAATGTAATAAAAAATGTCCACCCAATAGATAGGGTGGCAACCACCCCCATGGTAAAAGCGCCTTCCAGCATCATATAGATTTTGATCCTTGGACTATCCACTATTAATTCTCAAATTGTTAAGCAAATCGATCCATTCTGTAAAAATTACGAGGTGAAAAGCTTCGGTTCGTGGACTAATAGCTCAAATTGTAGGTTTTTAAATTCCTAAGCTGCAAAATTAAAAATCTTTAAAAATTGGTAATTTAACAAATGAAAAATGTTATAAATAAAAAAAGCGCACAAAATTTTTGGTTAGATTTTAGTAGAAGTTATTCCTGGAATCGTCCTTTACAACAACTGAGAGGTTTCAAAAATTCCTAAATAATAATTATAATCCGTTTAATCACCCACAGCCTGGGGTATTATTGATTTATTTTCCAAGGTTTTCAAGAAGAAGACAAATTAATATTCTAAAAAATATCTTGTCTTTTTGGTCGTAAAGCATCTTTTCTTTAGCATTTGTTTTAATTATATTTTATGTGCAATTTTTTGCAAGAGTGTTTCGCAAAAAAAGTTATATTTTTATGGAATTAGGTACTTAATGAAAAAGTCAATACTCACAAACTATCGTTTCATCATTTTCAATATTATTTTTTTATGTTTTAACACTTTTGTTGTTGTTTGTTTGGGATTATAATATGACTGCGGACACTAATAGGTCTGGATCCCGCGTATGAAAAAAAGTTGATTAATAGCAAGCTGAAAATTTGTGAATAGCTTAAAGGTGTCTAGTCGGATAAACTTTGATATATGGGAACACTGGAACAGGGGCAGTTTTAATTGTGGAGCAGTTTAAAAATTTGGAACGGTCACACCACAAAAACGGCACATTTATTTTGTCCGACAGAACAGACTTATACTCTTCGAACAGAGATTAAACTCTCATGCAAAAATCAGACTGGCTATCTGTCACCAAATGAGCGTTTTAATGAGTGGAACATGTAGAATATGTCAAATGAGAGCAATTATGACAGGTGATAAATAGCAGTCTGATTTTTGCATGAGAGTTTAATATCTGTTCGGAGAGTTTAAGTCTGTTCTGTCGGACAAAATAAATGTGCCGTTTTCGTGGTGTGACCGTTCCAAATTTTTAACCTGTTCCACAATTAAAACTGCCCCTGTTCCAGTGCTCCCATATATCAAAGTTTATCCGACTAGACACCCTTAAGCTATTAACAAATTTTCAGCTTGCTATTAATCAACTTTTTTTTCATACACGGCATCCAGACCTATAATTGCGTTCGCCAAAATTTAAAACTTTTAAATTAATATTTAATTTATTGTAATAAGGCAGTTAATTTTGTAACAAACTATTGAGACAGACTCAGTAATATTTTACCTGCTTTTCATTATGGTCCAAGAGCTGTGAGACATTTTTGAGTAGGTATTTTAGGCAACCTGAAAAATTTTCAGGTGACTCTTCCATGATAGCCTAATACAAAAATGCAGGTGTGGCTGGAGGGTAGCGGTTATTTTCTCCAAAAATCCCCCCAAAGTTAAAAAAAGGGTAAAAATTGTTGTTACAATAAATATCATTAACGTGACATTAAAGTAAATTTAAATATTCAAATATAAAGAAAATAAACAAGCCAGGCGATTTGAGGGCGATTTTAACTCTGCAAGATAGTTGCATGGGCGTCCCAGGATTATTTTCAGGTGATGCATCTGAAATTGCAGGGTATTTTTTAATATTAAAAATTAATATTCTAAAAAGACAGGTTTTTTTGGTGAAATTTTCCAACTGCCATGTCATCAAACAAATTACGCGTGCATATAAATGAAAAGGGCTTTAAGAAAAAATTAGGTAAGCAGCAGTGTGAGAAAGGGCGTATACCCATAGCTGTTTGGTTCCTCTGTTCTAGCGAAGCGAGTTATTATATATTATAGTAATTTAAATAACTTTTTCTTAATTAAAGGAAAATAATACGTACTATACAATGATCATCATCAATGGCGCTACAACTCTTCGTGAGTCTTTGCCGCGTTTACTATTGCCTTCCATGTTTGCCGGTCCTGTGCCACTAATTCCCATTGTCGCACTCCCATTTTCTCTAGATATTCTTTGACTGCATCTTTCCACCTATTTCTAGGCAGCCCTACAGACCTTCTTCCATCTGGCCTTTCCCAGAACACATTGTTTATAAGGCGATTGTCGTTACTGCGTATCACATGCCCTGCCCATCTGAGTCTATTAGCCTTTATATATCTGACTAAATTTTCTTTTCCGAATAGAGACTCTAGCTCGTTATTGTATCTGCGTCTCCATTCGTTTGTCACGCTGTCTCTGCAAGGGCCATATATCATTCGAAGGATTTTACGTTCCCACACCAGCAATTTATTTACTTCTCTTTTTGTTAGCGTCCATGTTTCGCTTCCATACGCGACTGCTGTTCGTATTATGGTCTTATATATCTGGATTTTTGCACCTCGTGAAAGAAGTTTTGACTTCATTAGATGTTTCATTGGAAAGAAAGATCTGTTTCCTGCCATTATTCGCGTTTCAACTTCTCGCTCTAATTTGTTGTCATTTGTGATTGTTGCTCCTAAAGTCCTAGATATTTAAATTCTTTAACCACTTCGAAGTTATGATCGTTTATAGTAATATTTTGCTTTATTCGCCGTCGTTCTTGTTTTGAGATGACCATATATTTTGTTTTGTCTTCATTTATTTTTAGACCAATGTTTAATGCAGCTTCTTCAAAGCTTCAAAGCTACTATATAATAGATTCTGCAAATATGATAGAAAAAGACAAATTTATTATTATAAATATATAGGTAGAAAAGTATAAAACTATAAGCTAAATAAATTCGGTGTCCGAATCTTGTACTTCTTCTTCAAACTCCTAATCTGAGCTTAAATATTCATTCTCTTCTTCTTCGTCAGACTCGTCAGTCGAAGCCTGCACAATCACGGGCGCATCTGAAGAAAGGCTTGCCATTGTTGAGATGTGGTGTTATCGAATAATGTAAAAAATATCATGGACACAACACGTAGTAAACACGGAAACAATAAGAAAGATGAAAAAGGAAAAAGAAATACTCAACACTTTGAAGGAAAAACATGAGCTACTTTGATCATATACTAAGAAATAAAAAACCTGATGTGATTGGTTATATAAGGAAAAGTATTAAGTATTGGTTATATAAGTAAGAATACGTAGCAACTCAATTAATTAATTACTAATTAATTTTTAATTAACTCTAAATACATATTACAACTATTTACAGATCAGGTAGAAGAGGAATCTGAGTCTCGAGGGTAGTCTGACGAAGAAAAAGAGAATGAATATTTAAGCTCAGATGAGGAGTTTGAAGAAGAAGTACAAAATTCGGACACAGAATTAATTTAGTTTATAATTTTATACTTTTCTACCTATATATTTATAATAATTAATTTGTCTTTTTCTATCATATTTGCAAAATCTATTGTATAGTCCGTATTATTTTCCTTTAATTAAAAAAAAGTTACTTACAACAACATGGGTATCGCCAGGTCACGTGATTTTTCTCGAGCGAACGGACCCGCTCAGCTACAATATGGGACACAAACAGCTATCGGTATACGCTCTTTCTCACACTGGTGCTTACCTATCCCTTAACTGGTCCGGTACTGTAGCAGTAGCGTAACTGGTCCGGCGTCGTCTGCGAAACTACTCTTTTCAAGAAAGCAAAACAACACTCGAAAATAATTTTTTTATTAAGAATAAATGTTACAAACATACCTTGATATGTTTATATAAAAGTGAACGTATTAGATTTGGGCATTATTTTTGTTAAGAAAAAAATATTAAAATAAAACTGAAATCCGCACAAATATTTGTGAAAAAGTACATAGTTTTGTAAAGTAAATAAAAAAATATAAAAAACAACATGAAAAAAAAAATGTATTGCTAGGATAGATGTTCAAACTGCACACTAAACAAAAAACTAGGTAAAATAAAAATCGATCAAAAATGTTTTTTTCCAGCATTAGTCAAACTTTACCTATTTTATATGCAATTTTTACGTAGGTAGTGGTTTTATACATCCCAAGCAAACATGCTTTTTGCAACTCAAGCACCGGTATTTTGTCATCCTGCGCTTTCTACAAGGACATAAACTGCAAATCTTGCGCTTTTTCTAAAATAAGAACATCCTCTTGCTCTTCTTGAACTCCAAGTATGAACACAAAAAAGTGACACAAACGGTCCGGCGTCGTCTGAGGAACTACTCTCAACCTAACTGTTGCGATAACTTTTTAGGAACTGAGAGAAACTTGTCTCAAATACACCCACTTGTCAAGCTCCAATAGTTTAAGGATTAGATAGAACGACTTGCCTGTGGGCGGTGCCAATTTCCAATAAAAAATAATCAAAATGATTGAATCGTCTGTCAGACGACGCCGGACCAGTTAAGGGCTATAGCGCTTTTCACTTATATGCACGCGTAATTTGTTTGATCACATGACAGTGATTTTCACCAATTTCACCAAAAAAAACCTGTCTTTTTTAGGATATTTATTTTTAATATTAAAAGATACCCTGTCAAAATAACAATTGCACCTCCCTGTCCGGAAGGAATGTGCATAGCTATGCAAGTTATGTTTGTATATTTCATACTCGTTAATAGTATGTACAGATTCAGATGAAATCTTCTGAAGTTCAGATGCATCCTCTGCAAATAATGCTGGGACGCCCATGCAAGTATCTTGCAGAGTTAAAATCGCCCTCAAATCGCCTGGCCTGTTATTTTCTTTATATTTGAATATTTAAATTTAGTTTAAAGTCACGTCAATGATATTTTTTGTAATAAAAATTTTTACCCTTTTTTAACTTTGGGGGGGATTTTTGGGGAAAATAACCGCTACCCTCCAGCCAGACCGGCATTTTTCATTAGGCTATCATGGAAAAGTCACCTGAAAAATTTTCAGGTTGTCTAAAATACCTACTCAAAAATGTCTCACAGCTCTTATACTATTAGATGAAGATGATAATTATTGTAAACATGCATTTAAACGATACATTTATGTTAAATTGCTAACGCATCTTACATACATTAACAAGATATTACGCAGAAGCTGAATGCTATAAATACATAAGGAACCCATATTAAGATGATACCTTCAAAATCTGATTTTATTCTTTTTAATCGAAGCTGACTTACAATGTTGAAGTACACAATGATTTTGCTGGTTTTAGTTTTTTTCGTGGATAGTAAGGTAAGTATTTTAGAAACAATAGAAGTACAAAAGCAATAGTCTGTATTTAATAGCGTAAGCGCTAAATTTCGGGCAATGCTTTTTAAATGCATTGATATTTTTCCAAATCCTGATAAATAGGTATAATATCTAAGTGTTTTTACAAAATTTAAATGCAGAATGAAAGATTACATTATTGCCGGGGCCAGAAAGTTACAGGGTTAAAAAAGAGAAAATTGGGTGTGATTTTTAAATTTAAATACAGTGGAACCTCGATAACTCGGATTAATCGGGACCGCGGCCAATCCGGGTTATCGAAAATCCGAGATAGCCGGAGAATATGGTAAAAATTAATAAAATACGGTATACTTACAGATAAACTCCGTTAGAATTGAAATAACATGAAATATATTTATAAATATGCACAGTACCTACTCATCAAAATTAATAAAATAAACACCAAACACAAATGAAAGCAAACGGAAGCGAACAATACAAGACACACAATACAGTCACAACGATGTAATGCTATTTAAGAACAGTGAAAACTAAAGATCATTGTTTATAAAAGAATTTTTTAAATGGTCTTTCCAAAACAATGCTAAGACAGTTTGAAATAAAAAGGAATATGTACTACAGACAGGTGCCTGTTGTTTCTGCGGCGTGTGCTATGAGTCATTTTTAATATCGTTGTTGTTTGTTTGGGTTTATATGACTGCGGACACTAAATCCATTCGCCAAAGTTTTAATATCGTATAGTCTAAATTACACACATACACATTATCTCTCAAATATTATATTGTAACATTTTTTTTATATAATAGAATTAGTTATTAATTAATTTACCCGTTGGAGTAAATTTTAAACCCACTAGTACTCATTACGGGTACGCCTATGGCCGTTTTCGTAAATAACTACCTCTGGCTAATTTTATTACCATAACGGTAGAAACTTAGCGGTACTAGCACATTTCGTTGTCGGTACGACAAACACAAATAAGTTATAGAGACCCTAATAAACTGTTATTGTTATCTGTTAGTATAAGAGGTTCCGTTAAGAAACCTCCCCAAAGTTTACTACCAAGATTCCGTTAGGTATTCCATTGTATTCAAAGAGGGAATGGGCATTACCAGGTTTCATGATCACTCTCCGTTTCGGTAATATTTCAATTAACTTTCCCTTTCGAAAACCCCCGTTAGGTTCGTTGCTTCCTCTTGCGGTCTGTTTGAAGCGCGACCCTATTTCAAATGATCTATTTTTTTTAACACTTTACAACTCAAACAACGTTACTTTACTTAAAAACGCAAATAGGTCGGTTCCTTTTGAGAAATGCAATTTTTTTGAGAGGGGATATACTCCCACTTTTTTTTTGAAAAAAGAGCATCGCAAAGACTGAAAAAAGAGACTTAGCGGCTGAATGGCTAGAAGTACAGACGTGTATCTCTAGAGTACCGTATATCTGATCTACCGTATATCTTATCTGAGTGATATTCACTCTCTTATCGTATCTGTAATTGGATCTAACATACGATTAGATTCAATTACCAAATAACTTCAGTGTTGCTTACTAAGTAAAGTAAATAATATAGAGTCAGTGCAGATTAAGAGGCTGAGCAACTATAAGTGTCTTAATAATCCTAGCTAAAACTACTTTCAAAAATAGAGCAATCTATGGGCTATCTACCTCAACATATCTTCATCTGTGGTTAAGGCTAACCTCCGATGAATCTCATCAGCGATTTCATCAATACAATCCTTTATTCATTAATACAACTTTTCATTGTCAAAACCAAGTACAAACATTCACTAATTCCTTAATAGCTGTGCGATTGGCTTTTTGTTTATAAAACCAAGTGCGGGCTGGTTTTTGATTTTTGAACAGTAAACGTTTGTTAACTTTGTATGCTTTGCATTCAATTTTATTATATCTTTGTACGTTATGTTTTCTATCAATCATTAAGGTTACCATATCCGTTATCTCGAGATAAGCCCTCAACCAGTAAAGAGAGATTTCTCATTATAGATGCTTGATTTGTTTTTTTTTAATTCATAACCAGGCTCTCTTTACTGTGTTTTTAATTGTGCATGTTTTTGTTATAATATGTTACTTGTATTTATTCCATCATAATTTTTGTTTATTTCTAACTGTACACCACAACACATTAATTGTTGGTGCAGTTTTGATGGGTGTATATACATTGTTTTCTCTTTATTTCTTGTGTTTTTTTTTGGACTCACCCTTCTGGTGAGCCATTTGTTTAATATATTGTTTTTTATTTATTTTACTGGTTTTATTTATCAACTCATAATAAATTCCCTGATAATAAATTACCGCTAAATATTTACTAATTAACTGTCTATATCTTTTCTTGTATTTGGTCTCAGAACCTCATTATCTTTTCTAACCTACCTGTTTTCGTTTCTAAGGTTTCTTAATTTTCCCCTTTCAACCCCAAAAAGTTAAGTGGCGCCCTGTATCTCTTCTCTTATCTTAGGTAAATTTACCTATCTATCTTTTTATCTGTTTCTCTCTCTTCTCTTATCTACCTTCTCTTGTCTTATCTTTACCTATTTCTTCTATTGGCTCCCTTCCACGTTCCAAAAGCTAGTTTCGAACCCACGACTCGCTCTCCACCTACCATCTGGCTGCCGTCGCAGTGTCTCCATTGGTGACCTTTCTAGCACCATCCAAAAAAAGGTTTCCGAGGTTAAAATATTACATACATTTTTGTTGTTGAAAGGTTTGTCTGATAATTAACTAATTAACTAATTAACTAAAGGTTTGTCTGATGGGAAATAAGCCAAAATTAAACTGAAAAATAATTTTATTAACGTTTCGCGACGCCCAAATCGGGACGTTGTCAAAATAGTCCTGTCTCCAGGGGGGGTACAACGGCCTCCTGTATTCAGATGGACTTACCTAAGTTTTTTTATGTATTTTGACCTGTAGAACACGAATTTTTTGGGTAACAGTTGATCCGGATGTCGATAAGATTGTTATAAACCAAGAAGTTGAGGAATCACATAACAGCGATTTCTCGCAAAACAAAACATTTTTTTGTATTTTTTGGGCCATTCTAACCAAAAAATGTTCCTACAAATTTTTTCGTAGGATGCATAGTTTTCGAGATAAACGCGGTTGAACTTTCAAAAAATCGAAAAATTGGAATTTTTGAACCCGAAAAACTTTTGATTAAAAAATAAAATAGCAATTCTGCTTACCGCATTTGAAAGTTCAAGTCAAATTTTATCGGTTTTAATTATTTGTATTGCTAAAAATGTATTATGTTATTGTTAAAACAAAGCTATAAACACCTAGTGCTTGAGTGATGTTTCAATGATTTCTCATTTAAAATCGAACGAGTACGTAGAGGAGGTAAAAGTGCAAGCGGGGCTATTTCTAAGTAGCATGCATTAAAACGCATGTATTAGGCACGGGAAACACTATGCGTTTACAGCTTTTTCTAACAATCAAAAAATAAATTTTTAGCAATGCAAATATTCAAAACAGATATTAGGTCTGGATCCCCCGTATGAAAAAAAAGTTGATTAATAGCAAGCTGAAAATTTGTTAATAGCTTAAGGGAGTCTAGTCGGATAAACTTTGATATATGGGAACACTGGAACAGGGGCAGTTTTAATTGTGGAACAGGTTAAAAATTTGGAACGGTCACACCACGAAAACGGCACATTTATTTTGTCCGACAGAACAGACTTAAACTCTCCGAACAGAGATTAAACTCTCATGCAAAAATCAGACTGCTATTTATCACCTGTCATAATTCCTGTCATTTGACATATTCTACATGTTCCACTCATTAAAACGCCCATTTGGTGATAAATAGCAGTCTGATTTTTGCATGAGAGTTTAATATCTGTTCGAAGAGTTTAAGTCTGTTCTGTCGGACAAAATACATGTGCCGTTTTCGTGGTCTGACCGTTCCAAATTTTTAACCTGTTCCTCAATTAAAACTTCCCCTGTTCCAGTGTTCCCATATATCAAAGTTTGTTCGACTAGACACCCTTAAGCTATTAACAAATTTTCAGCTTGCTATTAATCAACTTTTTTTTCATACGCGGGATCCAGACCTATATAATTTTACTTAAACTTTTAAAGGCGGTAAGCAGAATTGCTATTTTATTTTTTATTCAAACGTTATTCGGGTTAAAATATTGCAATTTTTCGATTTTTTGAAAGTTCAACCGCGTTTATCTCGAAAACTATGCATCCTACGAAAAAACTTGTAGAAACATTTTTTGGTTAGAATGACCCAAAAAATACAAAAAAATGTTTTGTTTTGCGAGAAATCGCTGTTATGTAATTCCTCAACTTCTTTGTTTATAACAATCTTATCGACATCCGGATCAACTGTTACCCAAAAAATTCGTGTTCTACGGGTCAAAATACATAAAAAAAACTTGGGTAAGTCCATCTGAATTAAGAAGGCCGTTGTACCCCCCTGGCGACAGGACTAAAATACAAAATATTGAAAATCAAAATGTTTATCTGATGAAAATCGGTCCGGGTTAGCCGGACTTCCGGGTTATCGGGGGCCGACTTATCGGGGTTCCACTGTATCTCATTCAAAAGAAACGTTTTTTTTATTCCAAGGGACATTCGGCCCTCGGTAATATGATAATGTATTGTTTCATTCTGCTTTTAAATTTTTTAAAAATACCTATAAGTTTACTCAGGATTCGAAAAAAATGAATGCATTTAAAAAATGTTAGCCCGAAATTTTGCGCCTACGCTCTAGTAAAATTTTGATTTTTGTTAACACATAAAGGGAAATTTGCGTCTTCATTAGAAAATAAATATTCAACTTTTTTTTGCATGATTGGATTCTGAAGAAAAACTATTGTTTTTAAGTTTGACGTAAAGAAGTCTAACGGAACCTAATATTTTAGGTACAGTTTTAGGCTCAAATATTTCTCTACAAGCTTTTTTTATTTACAAAATTGCATCAACCACTACGGGTTATTAGCATGGTACAATAATTACATAAATGATTAAAATGTTACATTAGATTTTGTGAAGGAGTCTTACATTTTTTAAAAAGTTTATAGTTCTATCGTTATTTAAACCGTTTAAGCACTCTTTGGATGTAGTCGGTAAACCAGCTTGATGCCGCTCTAGAGTGTACAAAGGGCAGTCCACTAGCACATGGTTCACTGTAGTTACACAATTACAACTGTAGCAAATGGGAATTTGTTCGTTACTTAGAAGGTAATCTTGTGTTAACTTCGTATGTCCTATACGTAACCTAGATATGCATACTTGGTCTCGTCGCTTGCATGGGAGATTGTATACAGCTACCTCTTCTTTAATGTTTTTCATAGATGTCTCTGAATTGCTCCATTGAAGTTGCCAATTCTCACTTATTTTGTTTTTAAAGTATTGCTTCAGGTCGCTATGAATGCATTAGTGACTAATGTTGATTGTGGATTATCTATTGCTTCCCTTGCCAACTGATTAGCTTTATCATTTGCAGTTATACCACAGTGTGACCGAACCCAAAGGAATTTAACAAATCGGTCGTTTTCTTGACATCTCATTAGTTCTGAGTTTATCAATAATAAGATGGGATTTTTTGCGTATAACTGTTTCATAGAGTTGAGGGCACTTAAAGAGTCGGTTATTATCAAAGAATTTTTTATATTTTTATTGTTTACAAATGTTATTGCTTGCAAAATAGAAAAAAGTTCTGCGGAAAATACGGTTGATCGTAGGGACAGTGAGAAGGAGAAGTCTTTTTGTAAAGTTATAAAAGAAGCCCCTACCCTACTGTCTCTCAATCATCCCGTTGGATTGCGGATTCTCTGGTGTCGTATAGTGGATTGAGATTTTATGGGAATCTACAAATTCTTGTATTACTCCATTTTTGAATTCCGTACCATTATCGGCTACTATCATTGTTGGAAGTCCATGATGGGATATAAAAATTAGTAGGGCGTTGAGTACATTGATTGCGTTTCCTCCATTTATTGGATAGGCTTGTCCATACTTCGAAAATGCGTCTATTATGGTTAGAAACTTCTGTCCATCAGCCTGGAATAAATCGATGTGAACTATTTCCAGTGGTTTAGTGGGAGTTGGTGTAACCATAAATTTTGGTTTGGGAGGAAGTCTGTCATATTTATTTTCTTGACATATATCGCAGAAGTTTATGATATATTCTATGTCATTCTTCATATTAGGCCAGTAATATTTTCTTCTTATTTGGCTTTCTGTTTCAGCTATTCCTCTATGGTTCGTTTTACCTTCATGATAGTTTTTTATAATTTCCTTTTGTTGTTCTTCTAGGTTAACATCTTCCAATAAAAGATTACATTTTACTAAGTCATATGCGCTGTTTTTAAAAGTTTTTCTGATAATTTCGCAAATTTCTGCAAAAATTTCTTCTTCTGCTTCAAATAAAATTGCATACTTCTTTTTCGGGTTGAGGTGTTCCTTAAAAATTTTTATGGTATCAGCTTTTAGCTGATCCTTCGATAGCTGGATATGATAACGTCTTTTATTCGGAAAGGTTTGTATAATTGCTGGAGGTCGTGGATTGTAGTTGACGATTTTGACTATAATTTGGTTATTGTAGAAGTTAAGTGGTTTTTCCGAAATAGGTATACCAAGAATTGGGTTTTCTACTGCTGTATGTATTGTTTCATTTCCGTCTTCATCCATATTTTGATCTTCGTTTTCAACAGTGTCTTCTTGGATGTTTTGATCTTCGTTTTCAACATTGTCTTTTGGGATGTTTTTTTGGATTAATTCTGTTGCTTTTTCTTCTATAATCTCGTCGATTATTCGATCTGCATCTGGATTATTAGTCGTTGACCATCCATCGTCTTCCATGTCTACTAAGTCGTCAAATACTTCCTTAATTTGTGAATCGATGTCCTTAGTTTCCTTTGTGTGAATTTCGATTCGAGACAGTGCGTCGGCATTGGTATTAGCTTTTCCTTTTTTGTAAATTACCTCGTAGTCAAATTCTTCTAATTTGAATCTCCAACGTACTAGTTTGGAGTTGGGTTCCTTTAGGGAAAATAGATATTGCAAGGGACGGTGGTCTGAAAGTATTTTAAATTTCCTTCCAAATAGGTAAGGTCGGAAATACTTAGTTGCCCGCACCATTGCTAGCATTTCCTTTTCTATTGTTGAGTATTTGGTCTCAGTTTCATTTAGTGTCCTGGAAGCGAAGGCAATTGGTTTATCACTGCCAACTGGTCCTTGGGAAAATACTGCTCCGATAGCAAAATTGCTGGCATCTGTTGTGAGGTTAAACGGTTTGGAAAAATCTGGATATTGCAATAAAGGCTCATTCATTAATAATTTCCTGCATGTTTCAAAGCATTCTACGAATTCGGGTGTATGTTCGATCTTTGCGTCCTTTTTCAAGCATCTTGTTAGAGGTTTTGTGATTTTTGCGAAGTCTCGAATAAACTTTCTGTAATATCCCAAGAGTCCAAGGAATCCTCTAATTTCTTTTGCTGTTTTCGGTATTGGACATTTTTCTATCGCTTCAATTTTCGCTGGATTCGGTTTTATTCCTTCTTGTGTGACTACGTGTCCCAGAAAATTAACTTGCTTTTTTTTAAAAATTCTCATTTGTCAACTTGGATTTTTAGTCGGGCTTCTCTTAATCGTTGGAATACTTTTGTGAGATTTACTATGTGTTCCTGTAGTGATGTTGAGTATACTATTACGTCATCCATATAGACGAGACATATTTCTCCTTGAAGTCCCTTCAATACGTTGTCCATCATACGTTGGAACGTGGACGGAGCGTTCTTAAGTCCAAATGGCATTCTTAAATATTCATAGTGTCCATTTTCCACATTAAATGCTGTTTTGGGAATGTCTTCTTCAGCCATCTCGATTTGATGAAATCCGCTCGCTAAGTCGAGGGTCGTAAAATATTGACATCTTCCCAATTTGTCCAAAATATCGCTAATGTGAGGAATTCTGTATCGGTCGTCAATTGTCTTCTCGTTGACCTTTCTATAATCTACCACTATCCTCCACTTTATTTTACCGGATGAATCTGGTTTCTTTGCCACAATCCAAATAGGCGAGGACCATGGCGATTGGCTTGGTCATATGATCCCTTGCTCTAACATTGAAGAGATTTGTTTCTTTACTTCTTCTTTGTGCACATACGGATACCGGTATGATTTCGTATATACAGGCTCTTCATCCTTGGTTCTGATGTGGTGTTTAACTTCGTTAGTAAAGCTGAGAGGAGTGTCTGGTTGATGAAATATATCGGAGAATTTTCGGGCATAGCTGACGAACTTGATCCTCTTCTTCTTCGTTAAGATGTTCGGTTTTAATTAATTCGTCGATATCTTGTCTGTAGTCTGGTCCGGAGGTTGTTTCCATGGAATATATATGGAAATCTTGAATGTCTATTTCCTGGCTTTCGAGTGGTTCCATAAGAGAAAGGTGAATGGGTTCTGACGTGAAGTTGGCGATTTCGGTCCAGGCGAGGTGGTTCTCGGCGTTAGTAAGGGCTTCTCGTACTACGACCCCTTGTACTTTTTGAGCTGGAATAATGATGGTTCCTTTTTCTTCTTTGACTGGAATTTTGACTTGGCTAATTGAATTTGGCTCCAAATGGATGGAATAAAATTGTGTTTTGTTTGTTTCATAATATTTGATAGGGATTGTAGAATCTTTTGTAACTAGAAGTGATTTAGGAAAGTTTAATTGGGCTTCGAAGAGTTTTAGATTATCGAGGCCAATAAGACCATCGAAAGTTTTGTGAAACTTGAAGAGATAAAATTTCATTTTGCTGTCAGAATTAAATTCTGAAAATGAAGGAATTTCAGCACAATATTTTTGGGAATAATTTTGAAAAATTGATGTGACGATGAAGGGTTCGTGTTTTATATAATTTGGAAAATATGAAGAAGCTATTTCTGGATTAAGAAATGACTTTGTGGATCCTGTATCGATTAAAAGTCGTAAAGAAGGCTCAGAAATTTCAATGTACGGTAGCTCCTTCTTGTCGGGAAATGAATGAAGTTCAATTACGTTTCGGCTGCTTCTGGTGGGTCCTCTCGAAAATTTACGTTTTCTTCGTATTCGGTTGGTTGATTTTCGTATGTATCTTGTAGAAAATTGTCGTATTCGGGTTCATAGTAATCATTGTAGTCAGCATTCTCTTCTTGCTCATCTCCGTGGCATTGTATATTGTAAAGTTCTTCTACGGTGAATTTTGGTTGTGCTCGGTAATTTGGTGTAAATTTTTGACGGCCTCCGGTTGTGGTTTCTGATATTCCACTCATAGGTGTTGGTCTAGGCTGCTTTGGCTGTCCGGGTTTGGGTGCCCATACATTTGACTGGTTCTGGGTCCTGAATGCTGGAGGGTTTGAATTTTGTCTAAATTGGTTGAAGTTTTGTTGTCGATGGGGTTGTTGAAACTGATTCTGTGGGTAGAATTGCCTGATTGGTTGCTGCCAGTGCGGAGGTGCAAAATTTTGCTGTTGATAAAATGGTTTTTGGACAGGTAAAGGCATTTGCTGTCTCTGAGGTCGGCGTTCTTGATAATTTTCGCTTCTTCCTGATGTTGAAGGTTGACTTATTTGATTTTTTTGAAGATATCTAACATTATTTTCTTCCTGTACGTATTGTATCGCCGTAGCTAAACTTCCTGGTCTCATTGCTCTGATAACAGAGCCCATTGGTTCTCGTAGGCCTGCTAAAAATGTTGTAAGAGCTTGTTGACGGAAAAATTCCTGTTTGCTTCTTTTAATGTCGGCATTTACAGTATGTAATTCTAAGTAATTGTTGATACAGCTTAAAAGTCCCATTATTTTTTCGTAAAAATGCATGATAGATTCTGTTGCTCCTTGTCTTAAATTTACTAAGTCTCTTCTAAGCGAATTTTCGTCTCTTTGGTCTCCAAAATTTTGAATTAATGCATTTTTTATTTCGTCAAAAGTTTCGCATCCATATACAGATATAACTTCTTTGGCTCTACCTGTTAATTTACTTATAATACCATGAAGCAAAAATTTATTTTGGATATTAGCTGCATTTAGTCTATCATAATAATGGTTTAGAAGTATTGTACAAACTTTAATAAATTCATGTAATTCATTTGGGTTTCCGTCGAAATTTGGAAGAATGCATAAATTTTTCACGTCAAATTGTGGAACTGCCATATTTAAAAAAAAAATTTCAATATATATAGTCAATAGTCAAATACGTATAGTAATTTCAAATATATCAATCTTAAACTGCTTATTATTTATCTATTAATCTCTAGTGTTTATTAATATATAGTATTTATTAAGCTATTCAAATTTTTCTTTAAATAAATTTCTAAATCTGGCTCTAATCTAAGGACTTAGAGGAGATATTTCTAAATTATTTTAATCTTTCTATTAATTTATTCAAATCTTTGTTTTTATCTTCTTAATCTAGCTCTGATTCAATCTAAGGACTCAGAGGAGTCTGATTTAATAATATCTCTTTCAAAATTAATCTTCTTAATTCTAAGTAATAATAAAAATCGCTTACAGGATAAAGACGATGCCGATGTGCATTCCTTTGCTCCTGAAGGCTCCTAAACTTCTATTTCTAACTGCTAATTCCCTTGGGTGAACTCTGCAACGGTTTCCCTGGGGCTGGTTCTTGGAACAGTGGACAAACACTTAAAAGTGACGAGGATCTGTAAAGACTCTTCCACTTCCGTACTGACTCTGCGCCAATTATGAATGTTCTTTGGAAAAACACTTTTTTAAAAAAGTAAACTTCACAATTAAAACTTTTATTTCGACAAACAAAGATTTTAGATACAACTCAATAATTTAAAATCAGACTTTACTTGAACATTTAAATTAGACTTTTATTTAGAGATTTTAATCAGACTGAAAAATATTGATTTTTACATGGTGTTTTATAATTTTATAATTGCTGATCTTGCTGTCCAATACGTCGCAATTAGGTCCAGAATGTTCAACGCTGCGACGCGGCGTAGCCTCGTGTTGATTCCACGTGGTAGAATATACTGGATGATAGCGGTCGTTGTACTATAACTTGCGCCATAATCTAGTTTAGAACGAATAAGATTTCTGTAGACAGTTATGAGTGTTTGGAAATCAGCTCCCCATTGTTTGTGAGATATGCTTTTCAATAATAGGCTAATTTGAGTTGTTTATCGAAGAGGAAAAATATTATCTTTCCATGTTAAACTATGGTCTAGTTTCATTCCTAAGAAGGTAGTTGATTCAACATAAGCAATAGGTAACGAATTTAAGGTGAGATTAGGTGGTAATATGATGTTTTTTGGATTGTTGCTAAAGAAAACTGCTTTTGTTTTTTTTTGGACAAAACTGTAGACCACATCATTCTCTCTGACCAATTTTCTAGTTGATTGATAGAGGCTTGTATATATCTGGTAAGTGTTAAAACATTTTTCCCTCGAGAAAATATGACAAGATCATCAGCATATAAGCGTACTTTGAATAGGGGTAAGAAGTTGTTTATCTGCTAGATACCACAGTAGCCTGATGCCTACTATTTCTCCAGAATTTTATATATAGAACATGTTAAGGAGATCGGTCGATAAGACTCAGGGTCTGATTTACTTTTTCCCTGCTTAATGACTGGAATAATAATTGACTGGTACCAACTATCTGGAAATAATTTCTTTGTCCAAATAAAATTGTAAATTTTTAGTAAGTATTGTTTACCTTCTTCTGGTAATGATTTTAAAAAGGCAATTGGAATGTTATCAGGTCCAGTATATTCAAATGGGAAATAAGCCACAATTTTACCTAAAAATGATTTTATTAACGTTTCGACGCCCAAGTCGGGTGTCGTTGTCAAAATACAAAATAATACTAAATAAACAAAAATGGTGTTGCTTAGTAAAAAATTCTTCTAATAATTTATTTAATCTGACTTATTTATATCGGCAATTCAGACACGTATTATACATTTTAAAGTAGACGACTTAAAAATGATATTGCCAATATTGATGAGTTGCGTTCCTGGGACGACTTTACTAAAAGATAATTCATTCGATTAAATGAAATCAATCCCAACTCAAGAATATCCGCCACAAAAAATCATAGCATGTGATCTGTCTTTAAAAAGACAACCAAATGCAACGGTGGCACTGAAATTCTCGCGTTAGAGATTCCATAGTAAATCACGAGGGAAAACCAGGAAAAACCTCGTGATACTATCCCGACATCGTAAGTATTTGGGTTTACATTTAGTTTATTCTCAAAAATAATACCAAATTCTGACTTGATATTTTAAATTTTAAATAATACTAAAATACTAAATATGTACTAACTCGATATGTTACTGATTTACTAGTTGTGGTATTTTCTTTCTATTGACTTCCTCCTTTAATATGGGTAACCACATCCTACTGCATTCTACCGAGGAATTTGCGACACAATTGGTTTCATTTAGCATAATTAGAGCCGCTTCTTTGATTTTTCTCTTTTTACTATCTGCTTCTTTCAGGACTATACTTGAATCTCTCCACTGAACTCTATGTTCATTATCCCATGCGTGTTGACATATTTGAGATCTATCAAATTCTCTATTTTTTATATAGGACTGATGTTCATTTACTCTAACGTCTAATGGTCTTGACGTTTCACCTATATAAAATTGTTCGCCTTCACAAGGTATTTTATAAATACAATTCTTTGTTCTTTCTTGTTCACTGTTAGGTTTAGTTTTAGATAGAATAGATCTCAATGTGTTTGTTGTTTTGAATGCTGTTGATATGTTGAATCTATTTCCTATTTTTTTAAGTTTCTCGGATAGTCCTTTTATATATGGTATTGATATTTTCCTCGTATTATTTCTTGTGAATGTTGTAGGATCCCGTTCTAAGTTGTTCTGTTCCATTCGATCCAATCTTGATAATTCCTTATTTATAAACGATATGGGATAATCATTTTTTAATAAAACAGATGATAACAATTGTTTTTCTTCTAAAAATGAATTTTCGTTAGAACAAGTAATTTTGGCTCTATCATATAAATATTTATTGATTCCCTTTTTAACGTTGATGTTATGATTTGATTTGTAATTGAGATATCTGTTGGTGTGTGTTGGTTTTCTATACACTTGAGTCTCATATCCAGTATCCTTCTTTGAGGCCAAAACATCGAGGAAAGGTAGGGTGTTATTGTATTCCTTTTCCATTGTAAACTTTATTGTCTCTTCTTGATCGTTTATAATATTCAGGAACGTATCCAACAATTCCGATCTATGAGGCCATATGGAAAACACATCATCTACATATCTCCACCATACTGTGGGTTTTAAATTTTGTTTAGAAATGATATTAGTTTCGAAATCCTCCATAAATATATTAGCCAATAATGGAGATAAAGAAGAGCCCATTGCGAGACCAAAATTTTGTTTATAGAATTCATTATTTAGTTGAAAATAGGTATTATTAGTACATAATGTCAATAACTCCATTATAGCTGATACATTTAGTCTTGTCCTAGTTGTTAATGTATTATCATTTCCTAATTTCGTTTTGATTATGTTTAAAGTTTTATCTAATGGCACATTTGTAAATAAACTGTTTATGTCAAAACTTACTAAAATATTATTTGGATTAAATTCAATATTTGATAATTTTTTTAAAAAATGTTCTGTATTTTTTATAAATGTGTCATTATTATTTGCAAATGGTTTTATAATATTTAATAAAAATTTTGATAGTTCACTACAAGGAGAATTGATGGTACTACAAATAGGTCTAAGTGGAATATTTGCTTTGTGAATTTTCGGTACTCCATAAAAATGTGGTGTCTTACTGTAATGAGGTGTCATTAATTTTCTTTGATACTGCGTTAGGTCATTTTTAAATTTGAATAAAGTTCTATAAATTTTGTTTTCCAGTGTCTTCGTTGGATCCTTCGTTAATTTGGTATAAGGTCCATTTGTAATTAGATCTGTAATTTTGTCCTCATATTGTACTTTATCCATTATTACAGTTGCATTTCCTTTATCCGCTGGTAGGATTATTATGGAGTCTTCATTTTTTAAAGTTTTTAAAGATTTCATTTCCTCCTTGCTGATGTTCTGTTCAATTTTATTAGATTTTTCCAATTCAAGTTTGCATAGTACCCTATATTGTTCTTTTTCATGAGTTGGTAAACACTGGGATATTTTTTCCACTTCGCTAATTATATCTTATTTTGGAATAGATGGATGAGTGACAGCATAGTTTAAACCTTTTGACAATACCAAATTTTCCGTTGCATTTAAATGTCTATTTGATAGATTGACAACTGTCGCTAATATGTCATTATTTCTATTTAGGTTATCAAAAGTAAGTATACTATTTTGTTCTAAAAGAATATTAAATGTATTTAAATGTATATTTCTTTGTTTCTGATATGAATTTTGATAAATTATGTGTAAACTAAAAATAATTCGATCAAAATCAGAATTCGATATCATTCCGTAAAGCAAATCTTCAATACTTACGATGTCTTGTTCAATAAAAAATAAATTTGATCTATGAAATTGTAACCTTTCCCGGATCATTGACACACTGGCTCTATGTAAAATATTTTGGAGTCTTCTGCTTGAGTATGCTGGCTGTAACCTCAACTGTAATAATGGATAAAGTACAATATGAGGACAAAATTACAGATCTAATTACAAATGGACCTTATACCAAATTAACGAAGGATCCAACGAAGACACTGAAAAACAAAATCTATAGAACTTTATTCAAATTTAAAAATGACCTAACGTACTATCAAAGAAAATTAATGACACCTCATTACAGTAAGACACCACATTTTTATGGAGTACCGAAAATTCACAAAGCAAATATTCCACTTAGACCTATTTGTAGTATCATCAATTCTCCTTGTAGTGAACTATAAAAATTTTTATTAAATATTATAAAACCATTTGCAAATAATAATGACACATTTATAAAAAATACACATTTTTTAAACAAATTATCATATATTGAATTTAATCCAAATAATATTTTAGTAAGTTTTGACATAAACAGTTTATTTACAGATGTACCATTAGATAAAACTTTAAACATAATCAAAACGAAATTAGAAAATGATAATACATTAACAACTAGGATAAGACTAAATGTATCAGCTATAATGGAGTTGTTGACATTATGTACTAATAATACCTATTTTCAACTAAATAATGAATTCTATAAACAAAATTTTGGTCTCGCAATGGGCTCTTCTTTATCTCCATTATTGGCTAATATATTTATGGAGGATTTCGAAACTAATATCATTTCTAAACAAAATTTAAAACCCACAGTATGGTGGAGATATGTAGATGATGTGTTTTCCATATGGCCTCATAGATCGGAATTGTTGGATACGTTCCTGAATATTATAAACGATCAAGAAGAGACAATAAAGTTTACAATGGAAAAGGAATACAATAACACCCTACCTTTCCTCGATGTTTTGGTCTCAAAGAAGGATACTGGATATGAGACTCAAGTGTATAGAAAACCAACACACACCAACAGATATCTCAATTACAAATCAAATCATAACATCAACGTTAAAAAGGGAACCATTAAATCCTTATATGATAGAGCCAAAATTACTTGTTCTAACGAAAGTTCATTTTTAGAAGAAAAACCATTGTTAACATCTGTTTTATTGAAAAATGATTTTCCCATATCGTTTATAAATAAGGAATTATCAAGATTGGATCGAATGGAACAGAACAACTTAGAACGGGATCCTACAACATTCACAAGAAATAATACGAGTAAAATATCAATACCATATATAAAAGGACTATCCGAGAAACTTAAAACAATAGGAAATAGATTCAACATATCAACAACATTCAAAACAACAAACACATTGGGATCTATTCTATCTAAAACTAAACCTAACAGTGAACAAGAAAGAACAAAGAATTGTATTTATAAAATACCTTGTGAATGCGAACAATTTTATATAGGTGAAACGTCAAGACCATTAGACTTTATAGTAAATGAACATCAGTCCTATATAAAAAATAGAGAATTTGATAGATCTCAAATATGTCAACACGCATGGGATAATGAACATAGAGTTCAGTGGAGAGATTCAAGTATAGTCCTGAAAGAAGCAGATAGTAAAAAGAGAAAAATCAAAGAAGCGGCTCTAATTATGCTAAATGAAACCAATTGTGTCGCAAATTCCTCGGTAGAATGCAGTAGGATGTGGTTACCCATATTAAAGGAGGAAGTCAATAGAAAGAAAATACCACAATTAGTAAATCAGTAACATATCGAGTTAGTACATATTTAGTATTTTAATATTGTTTAAAATTTAAAATATCAAGTCAGAATTTGGTATTATTTTTGAGAGTAAACTAAATGTAAACCCAAATACTTACGATGTCGGGATAGTATCACGAGGTTTTTCCTGGTTTTCCCTCGGGATTTACTATGGAATCTCTAACGCGAGAATTTCAGTGCCACCGTTGCATTTGGTTGTCTTTTTAAAGACAGATCACATGCTATGATTTTTTGTGGCGGATATTCTTGAGTTGGGATTGATTTCATGTAATCGAATGAACTATCTTTTAGTAAAGTCGTCCCAGGAACGCAACTCATCAATATTGGCAATATCATTTTAAAGTTGTCTACTTTAAAATGTATAATACGTGTCTGAATTGCCGATATAAATGAGTCAGATTAAATAAATTATTAGAAGAATTTTTTACTAAGCAACACCATTTTTGTTTATTTAGTATTATTTTTTATTTTGACAACGACACCCGACTTGGGCGTCGAAACGTTAATAAAATCATTTTTAGGTAAAATTGTGGCTTATTTCCCATTTGAATATACTTGATTATAAAAATGCCACAAGAAAATAGCTTCAGAACAACATTATCAGGTCCAGGACTGGTATCTTTTGTACAGTTTAATGAATATAGTAACTCATCCATTGAGAGTTTGACATTAGTAGGAGAATTTGTATGATCCTCTTAATCTATGTAAGTGTTCTCTAAATTTTGTTTGTGTATTATGGACTTTGTAGAGAGACTGTCATTACTGGAGTGTCTTTGATATCTTTCAACTAGTAGAGAAATTATTTGTTCTTTCGTCGAGCAAGTAAGATTGTTATATTCTAAATAATGGATTGTATTGGAGGATTTTTTACCATTCATTTTATTAATCATTTTCCAAACTTAGGAGATAGAAGTAGATGAATTTAAGGACGAGACATATGTTTTCCACGCTTCTCGCCTACTTTTCTTCAATATATATCTACAGTAGGCTCTCCTTTGCTTAAATTTGGGTTGGTTTTGGAGTGTAGGAAATTTTTTAAAGTTGTAAAAAGAACTTTTTGATTTTCTAATATTGCTACTTTACATTCTTGATTCCACCAAGGGACTGGAGGGTGTTTTATTGGAAAATTTATAAAACCTACGGATAATGCTGCCGCTGTTTTTATAAGCTGAACAAAACTGGAAACTATATGATTAATATTTGCATGGTCATCGCTGGGAGGATTTAGCTCAGATACGGATCGAGATATTAAAGAAAAATATAAAGACCAGTCGGCATGCTTTAAATTCCATTTATTAGACGGGATAGAAGAGGGAGTTACATTATTATTTGTTATTAATATTGGGAAGTGATCACTTCCATGTAGAAGGGGTGTTACTTGCCAAGAGAGTCCAGGTTGTAAAACAGGGTCACATAGACTTAAATATCAATTGATGAACCGCCACCAGTAGAGACAATAAATCTTGTAATACTACCGTCATTAAATAAGTTGACATTAAGGTTAGTTATAATTTGTTCGATTTTACGCACTAGACTATCTGATTTACTTGATCCCCATAGAGCATGATGTGCATTAAGGTCGCCTAAAATAGTTCGTGGTTGAGGAATTTGATTAAAAAGGTCTGATAATTCGCGAGCTGAAGAATCAATACCGGGAAGAATGTATATATTGCAGATGTTTATTATTTGAGGTCCTTTCAGAGTTATTGCTATATCCTCTAATTGTGTATTTAAATCTATTATTTCAGTATCATATTGGCTACGTACATAAACAGCTGTCCCTCCACTAGCCTGGTTTGCATTATGTCTATTTTTAATATATGGTGTATAGTTTTTTAGTTTGTAAAATTTCTGTTGTTTAAAGTGTGTCTCTTGTAGACAAAATGATGGACGGTGTGAATTTGGACATTAGTAATTTAAATTCTTCATGAAGCTTTTTTTTTCATCAGTCTGTTTTTGTGATAATGTTTCGATTAGAGTTTTAAACCATATTTTCTTGGTATGCAAAATTAACGAGAGATATATAAATCAATTATATTACAATTTACAACAAACACAAGTTCATTTTCCAATTAGTATAGAATATCTACTAAGTTGTCATAAAATGGAAATATTTAAATTACTCATAAACTACTTGAAAGAAACAAATATAATCATTTAAGTGATTTATGAAATATAATCATTTAAGTAATATAACAAAACTAATAAATTGAGGTAAAAATAAAATAAAAATCTGTGGCTAACGGACTCGCATCCAAGCCATTTTTTCACACACACACACATGAAGCTTTTTTAACCCTCCGTTAGTCGCTAGGATAAACGGAGCATCAAAAGTCGCTACGGTGTCAGAGACCGACAATTTAAAAAAAATAGTTATTGCTATAAAATTCATACAAATATTTTATATTCTATATAGGAGTGACTGAAAAATATTTTTGAAAATATTTTATTGAAAAACAACAGATATAAAATGAAAAACCCTAGTATAACAATGTACATATTTTTATTTGTAATATAAAAATATTCGCTAGGAACCATTTCCCATAATTCCAACAAAGGTTTTTGTTCGGCTTCAAAGGACATCTATAAATAAGATTTGACCAAAACTTACCGATAAAACGCAATAATAAGATACTAAATCTTTACTTGAACTGCAAGTTATGCCAATAAAGTAATAACCACACCGTTAGTCGCTACGGAGTCTTGCACCGAAAATAGCTACAAAAATCTTACAACTGTACCCAAGTAGGTAAGAATGTATACTAACACGAGGTTACTTGATACGACGAGGTACAGAAAGTGGCGATAGAAAAAACCAGTTATTTTGTAAAACCCGAATGAATAATTCTGTCGTCGGTGTGTGACAACGATAGCGACTAACGGAGGGTTAAGAGATCTATTAACCCTTCGATATCTTCCGTGTATATTTTAGCAATACTAAGCGGATCTGAAGTTCCGTGAGCGTTTTCAAATAAATCTATTAGCTCTTCTTGACTTAAACTGCTACTGTTCGACTTATCTTGGAAAAATTAACTATACAGGGGTAGTGATATCTTCAGCTACGTTATGATGGGCTTGGATATCTGTTTTTGTTCTTTGTGTTTTGTAATGGGTTCTTTAAAAGGATTTCCACACTCTGGTTCAGGAGAAGCTGTTATATCAGAAGCATTTCTTTTAGGTGTTTGCCCTTCTGTTTGAGTTTCTGTTATAGTTTCATTTGTTTTAACTGGTTCCGTCACCATCTTTTGGGAGTTATCGAAAGATGTTGAGTTTTGTGGTGCGAGTGAAGTGATGGTTTCAGTAGAGTTTTGTGGTGCGGGTGAAGTGATTGTTTCAATAGAGTTTTGTGGTGCGAGTGAAGTGATTGTTTCAGTAAAGTTTTGTGGTGCGGGTGAAGTGATTGTTTCAATAGGTTGTGGATTACTGATATGTTTAATAAATACGGGAGAATTTACTGTTGGTTGAGTTTTATCTTGTTGTGAACTAACAGATTGATCACATTGTGATTGGGAAATGTTTATTGTATGGTCATCGGCGGATTTATTATTAGAATTTGGGCATCGAAATTCTAAATGATCAGTTTGTTTACAAATAAAACAAGTTTGTTTTTCTAGTGAGAAAAATATTCGGTAGTTCGATTGATAGTGGTTAATTATTATGGAATCGGGAGTATTTTCAAGATTCTTAGGGACTATATAAGTAAAACGTCGAAAACTAACGATATGCCTAAATCTAGGATTTGAGGTTCCGGTCCGTCAAGAATCTACTGGTGTTATTTGATAGATTCCTATCTTCTTGAGTTCATTTTCTATTACTTTATGTGGTATAGAAGGAGATACATTAGAAATGATTAGTTTTTTCATTTGGAGTAATTAGCTTTCTAGCTTGGATGCGATGTTGATTTACTATTATTATCCCATTGTCTGTTTTCAAAAATGTTTTAACAATATTTTCTGAAGTGAAGTAGATGCATATACGATCATTAACAATTCGGGATATTGCAAGTCTATTTCTGGGATCAACTGAGTTGGCTACAGCATTCAGATGATCCTCGATTTCTGAATTTTGAACTGAATTTACTACAACTGCTTGTTTTTTGGAAGGAAATAAGTTAGTGGTAGGTTTATTTCAAACTGTTGAATATAACTTTGGTAAAGTAGTCTCATTTTTGGGAATTTCTTGTTGAGGCAAAGCATTTGATGATGAAGCTTCGTTCCTATTGATCTACGGAACCTGAGTACGGTCCTTGCACCAACACGAAATCATTGGTAATAACTCGATTTAATTAAATAAATTAAATAACTTACAGTATATTTCCAAGTATCGACAATTTTTGTCGATAATTTACAATTTTTCACTTTAAGTATTCAACGTTTATAAACAAACCGCAAAAACTAGGTGTTATTAAAGTAATTACGTGTGGCTTCGTTGAACGCTCGAAGTCAAATAACTTCTCTACAAGTTTCCGATTAGTAATTTGGGTTTATTTAATTTTGAAAAATTGTTTTTCAATCAATAATATTTTCGTTTATTACTGGGAGCTTTTTCATAAACAATAAGTATGGTGCAAATTAAAGGAATACATTCGTTATTTCGTAAGCCGGCGACTTTAAGAAAAAATCCCGTAGCAGTGTTAAAAATCTTACTAGTGACGTCATCCATCTGGGTATGATGACGTAATCGATGATTTTTTTAATGATAATAGGGATCGTGTTCTAGCTCATTTGCAAGCTTATTCAATTCTCTATTAATTGATATAGAATCAATATAATAATTGTTCATATAGGGTGTTTAAATTTTTTTTTTAATTAAATTTATTGACACAAAAAGAAGAATGTATTTAGTTTATTTAATTCAAAATACATTTTACTGCTGTCAAAAAACAAAAAAATGTTTATTATACAAATAAACATTGCTTTTCGCTTAAATTCAATTTTCAAACTGCAGGCGGGTGGTAGTCTACTACAGTGTACTACAAATGAACATTACGACAACCAAGTTCATGATTATATCTAAATAACATACAGTAGGAAGGCTAGCTATAGAAGGAAAACAAAGCTGAGTAAATGAAAATAATGACCAAGAGAGAAATAAGGAAGGTAGATTAGTTGGAAGCATTTGAGAAGTGGTGCTATAGAAGGATTTTGAAATAACCATGGATCCAACGATTTTCAAATACAGAAATGTTACGAAGGCGATAAAAGATTGCGAGGTAACATCAAAAGAAGAAAGTTGGAGTATTACGGCGATATTAGCAGAGGAGAGAAATATGAGGTGTCAAGGCTCATAATGTAAGGTAAAATTAAGGTTAAATGATCCATAGGAAAACAAAGAATTCCCTGGCTAAGAAACCTAAGGGAGTGACACAGTTGTAGCTCAGTAGATCTTTTCAAAGCAGCTGCCAATAAGGTACGGATAGTTGTGCTGATAGCCAACCTCCGATAGGAGAAGGAACTACAAGAAGAAGAAGACTTTCCGTCCGTATACATAACTCCTTCGTTATTAGTACAGATAAAATGTAAAATAAGGTGTCGAATGAAAGCATCAAACCCAAAGATGGCATTAAAGGTGAGAAACTTGACCACGGACTTCTGGTTCGGCAAATGCAATCGAAAGTACTATTTTCCTCCTCCTCCTTAGTGTCTTCTCTATTGAGGTTGGAGATCAATATGGCAAATTTCTCCCTGTTCTGGGCTTGATGAATTAAGTCATTCTCTGTTTTGTGGGTCCAATCTCTGATGTTTTGGAGCAATGACTTTTCTTTCTTCCTATACCCCTTTTACCTTTGATTTTTCCTTCTAATATTACCTGGAGCTGCGCAAATTCCCTATGGCGCATTATGTGTCCTAGAAGATAATATGACGTCTTTGTAATTTTAATTGTATTGACCAGATAAGGACTTGTGTTCAATGTTTCTATTTTTACCAGATGAGTGACTATTTTAAAATTGGCGAAATAACACACTTCCGGTTATAGTTCTTGAAAACCTAGGACCTACGAAGTCGAGTTTTTTGTTTTAAATATTATTCGTTTCATTTTTCGGTATCTTAATCGCAAATAACGTAAAATGCTTCTTCGAGTTTCATATATCAATATTACTTCTTTTAGGTAGCTCCGGACCGATTCCTTCTTCCAGGAACTACAGAACCAATCCTTAACTGCGGAAAGCAACTAGGCCTTAAATTTGAAGATCTCCTTGACAACTTGGAGCAAAATGCTGGGGGACTTCCATATAAAGAATTTGATCTATGTTGTTGGAGATCATTAGGTATGATAACAGCTGATAATCAAGTCAATCAAGAAGTAGCTCCGAAAATAATAGCACTATTCTTCCCTGAAAACCCTGAACAACTTGAGAAGGACTGCTTTAAGAGTATTCGTGATCCTTTGAATGATATTTGGGATATGAGTGTTTGTATTATTCGAATTGTAGCCCAGTGGTAGTACTCGTATTTATGTTTTTTATAAACTATAAGTATTTAAAAAAAATACTAATGAATTTAATTTAATTTAATTTCGTAATAAGTAATAAACTTCTTAACAAATTTAAATATTTTATTTCTTTATAACTCTCAAGTTATTGTAATCACTAGAATACAACTTCCCGGTTTACTCTTGCTTCATAGATCTACAAAAAGCATTCGACCGTGTAGAGCTGAATGACGCAATTCACCCGTTATATAAACGAAAAATACCGTCACATATTAGACATATAATATATGGAGCTAACATGTCACATAATATACAGGGTGAGGCAGATAACTGGCCTATTAGAAATATATCAAGAACTAAAGGCAACGGGATCATGAAAATTGGAATAAAGTGGTTTTGAAGGATGATGTATTAAATAAAAATATTTTCATCTTTTTGCAACTTCCGGTTATATCGTAAGTTGCATATAACTTCGTTTCTTTTTAAAGGGAGACTCTGTATATTTTTACATTTTTGGATTCTCCTCAATATCTTCTTTCTTAAAATATGAGGTTTTGTAATATTATACAGGGTATTTTAAGAGATATTTACGTTTTTTTAATGTCATAGCAACATTCACACCCTCTAGAATGGCAATAGTTGGACATTAAAAGCTCTGCTTACGTTCAGGTGATTTTTAATACAGTATATTATTTTTAAGAATCATTAGTATAGCTAATTTTGATATTTTAGTATACAGGGGTGGTCGAAACTCGGAATGAATATTTTCTTAGTTTTCTTAAATGGAACACCCTGTATTTTAGTATTGTAATGAAATGATATTTCATGGTACTTTCTTATTTTATAAGTATTCCGTATACGTAACTGCTTTAATTTGTGAGTTATTGGTGATTCAAACTAAACATTAATTTCAACAAAAAATAGGTTTCAATCACAAATAATTTTTTAGAAATAAATACATATTAATCCAGACTGATCCTTAAAATTACCAATAATGGTTTAGCTATCAAAATACCTACGTAGTTAAGATTGTTGGTGCGATGAACAATTAAGCACAAATTAAAGCAATTAGGTATAGGGAATGCTTAAGAAATAAAAAAGTACCATCAAATATCATTTCATTACAATAATAAAATACAGGGTGTTTCATTTAAGAAAACTCAGAAAATATTCATTCCGGGTTTCGACCAACCCTGTATACTAAAATATCAAAATTACTTATAATAATGATTCTTAATAATGAAAGACTATATTAAAGATCACTTGAACGTAAGCAGAGCTTTTAATGTCAAACTATTACAATTCTACAGGGTGTGAATGTTGCTACGAAATTAATAAAAAAACTTAAATATCTCTTAAAATACCCTGTATAATATATCAAAACCTCATATTTTAAGAAAGAAGATATTGAGGAGAATCCAAAAATGTAAAAATATACAGGGTGTCCCATTTAAAAAAACGAAGTTATAAGCAACTTCCGGTATAGCCGATGACTCTTCAAAACCCGTTAATTCAAATTTTCATGATTCTGTTGCCTTTAGTTCTCGAGATATTTCTAATAGGCCCTTTATTTGCCTCACCCTGTATACAGCAGGAATAACATACAGGCCAGAACTAATAACAATCTAACAATGCCGATACCAGTGGAAAGAGGCATACGTCAAGGAGACTCGTTGAGCCCGCTGCTGTTTAACCTCATCATGGATGAAAATATTTATAAAGACAAAAACCTGGGTATAGGGTACATAATGGGTGAAGAAATTATCTCTATAGTATGCTATGCAGATGATGCCATACCTATTGCAGAGATTGAACATGACCTTCAGAGACTTTAATATCAATTTAATATAACAGCAAGAATGTCCAACATGATAATATTACCAAATAAAACAAAAAGTATGGTAATCTCTAAAGATCTAATAAAGTGCAAGCTGGAAGTTGACAGCAAAATAATCCAGCAAGAAAGAAGGATCAGCTACCTGGGAGTGCTAATGCACATTTATAAAGACACAAGCGGAAGTTGCTTAACAAGTAAACAAAGCCAACAAAAGAGCAGGATGTCTTAAACACACTATCTGGCGCAACACACATCTACGGACAGAAACAAAGGCCAAGCTCTATAGAACAGTAGTTAGGCCAATTATGACTTACACTGCGGAAACAAGACCTCACACCACAAGGACAAAAAGACAGAGTGAAAGGTGTGAAATGAAAATAGTCCGAGATATCACAGCAAAATCATATCAACGTAGCACAGACCTCAGGCAAAGTTTTTAATATAGAGAATATAAATGACTAGACACTGAAAAGAAAAAAAAAAAGAATGGTATAGCCATATAAGCAGAATGGGAGAAGGAAGACGAGTAACGATAGCACGAGATAAATCACCAAACGGCCGAAGGAGTACAGGAAGGCCACGGAAGAGATGGAGTAACAACCTGGATATCTGATGAGGAGGCAGCGGAAGATGGAACAGGCTCGAGCCTATTAAGTAACCAGGAAGAAGAAGAAGAAGAAGTTATTGTAACAGTCAAATTTTGTTTATTAAAAAAATAGAGCCCTGTGATGTAGGGATTTTTCAACTACTATTAAAAATATAATCTTATAAAAGTCTAATGCGACAAGTCACGTAGCCTGTCTGGGATATTTGTCGATATATAAACATTATATAATGTTTAATAAACGTTATTTTATATCCGGGACTGCACGCTGGGGTTTGTTTTGGTTGGATCAGGGAGAGCAGCATATGTGCCTCCTGATCAGAGACTAATAAGTTTCGAAACCGGTAGGGGTGCTTGCAGCACTCTCTGATTGGACTAGAATATGGTTCGGCTGTGTTTTCGTTTTGCAACGAAATTGAAAATGGTTATTCATTTTTGATTTACATTTACTCTGTGTGGAGTATGAAGGGAACCATTGGTTCCATGGGAACCATTGAAGTTGGAACCATATGGGACGTGAATTGTAAATTGTAGAATTCCCTCATCTTCCTTAGTCTCAGCATCCGTATGGCTTGCAAATTGTAGAAGCCTCGGAGGTGTAACCAGAGAAGGTTCCCATTGTTTTCATTCTGGTGGGATGTAGAATAGCATTATGTTGTTTTATATGCCATTAGAGTGAAAACTTTTATTTATTTAAAGACGTAAATGTGTTAAACCAGTTCAGCACAAGCAGTGATCACAGGTTAGTAAGAGCTAAAATAACGATATCGATCGAAAAGGAAAGACTCAAAATGATAAATAAGAAACACCCAAAGAAATGGGTAAAACCAACTAATATTCAGGAGTTCGAAAAATATATTAATGATACATTGAAAGGTACAACAACAACAGACATTAATATACTGAACAAGCAAATAATCACCACCATACAACAGGCTCAAACTAAATACTGTCCAACAAACCAAAAAGATGAAAAACTAAGTCAACCTACTAAAACCCTTATAGAACTAAGACGACAGATGAAAGGAGATACAAGTTCCAGCAAAGAAGCGCTAAATCAAATAAATAAGACTATCACAAAGTCAATAAGAAAAGACATAAGAAACTACAATGTAGAAAAAACAAAACAAGCAATAGAGCAAAATAAGAACATGAAAGTTTTGAAGAACGTAAGCGTACAAAAAGGAAAAATAGAAATCAACAAACTAAGAAACAGAACTGGAAAAGAAACTACAAACAGAGATGAAATATTAACAATAGTCGAAGAGTTCTACAGAGAGTTATACAAATCAAGAAAAAAAGATGACAATGCGCAACCTCCAATTACAGTAAAAACTGGGGTATTAAATCAAGGATCGGATTTAATGCCCGATATAACAAAATCAGAAATCAAAGAGGCTCTGAAGAAAATGAAAAATAATCGAACCCCAGGTGAAGATGGAATAGTATCAGAAGCACTAAAAATTGGAGGAAATATACTACTTGAAAAAATTAAACAACTCTTCAATATCTGCCTTCACAACGCCAATATTCCAACAGACTGGAACAACGCTACTATGATTCTATTACACAAAGCAGGAGACAAAGCCAATTTAGAGAATTACAGACCGATTAGCCTCCTCAGCCATTTATATAAGTTATTTACGCGAATAATAGTTAAGAGAATGGAAAGAAAGTTAGAGACTTATCAACCAAGAGAACAGGCAGGATTCCGAAAAAATTACGGAACAAATGACCATCTACAAAGTATAAAAACCCTGATAGAGAAAGTAGTGGAATACAATAAACCCCTAGTTCTAGTCTTTATCGATTTTCATAAAGCCTTTGACACAGTTGAACTTAGCAAAATATTACAGGCGCTTAAAGAATGCAGGCTAGATTATAGGTATACAAAATTATTACACAAAATATACTTACAGGCAACAACCACTGTCAAATTACATACTAACAGTAATCGCATAAAAATAGAACGGGGGGTTAGACAAGGAGACCCAATGTCACCTAAACTTTTTAATACGGTCTTAGAACATGCTTTCAAGAGTTTGGATTGGATGACAAAGGGAATAAAAATAGATGGAGAATACCTAAACAACTTACGTTTCGCCGATGATATAGTCATAGTAGCTGAGGATCTAGGTATGGCAAGAGAGATGGTACAAGAACTCGTTGTAGCTACAGAAAATGTTGGTTTAAATATAAACATCTCAAAAACAAAAATAATGACAAATTTGGTACCCAACCAGAACATCAGTATTGGTGGGAAGGAAATAGAACTCGTAGATAGATATAACTACCTGGGACATGAAATTACGATTGGCAGGGATAACCAGACTCATGAGCTGAAAAGAAGAATCGGTCTTGGGTGGGCAGCATTTGGAAAACTGAGAGAAACTTTTAAAAGTGAGTTACCCACATGTCTAAAGAGAAAGGTATTCGATCAGTGCGTCCTCCCAGTCTTGACGTACGGATCAGAAACACTTACCTTAACTAAAGCCTCGGCTACCAAACTAAGAGTCACGCAGAGAAGAATGGAGCGGTCAATGTTAGGAATAACTGCGAGACAAAATCAGAAACGAAGAAATCAGGAGAAGAACAAAGGTGACTGACGTCATCGAGAGGATAGCCAGGTTGAAGTGAAGATGGGCAGGACACGTAGCCAGAATGACAGATGGGCGATGGACGAAGAGGTTATTGGAATGGAGGCCAAGAGAAGACAAGAGAAGCGTCGGTCGACCGCCTACAAGATGGACTGACGACTTAAGAAAGGTAAATAAAAACTGGATGAGAGCGGCGCAGGATAGATGGGGTTGGAAACGAGGGGAGGAGGCCTATGTTCAGCAGTGGACTTTTGAGGCTGGATGATGATGATGAGAGTGAAAACTTAGTCTTTTTGCTAGCAGTTGCCGCTAGGGCATCTATGCCATTTCGTTCGTTGCAATCCGGGACTGCACGTTGGGGTTTGTTTTGGTTGGATCAGGGAGAGCAGCATATGTGGCTCCTGATGAGAGACTAATAAGTTTCGAAACCGGTAGGGGTGCTTGCAGCACTCTCTGATTGGACTAGAATATGGTTCGGCTGTGTTTTCGTTTTGCAACGAAATTGAAAATCGTTATTCATTTTTGATTTACATTTACTCTGTGTGGAGTATTAAGGGAACCATTCTCGTTGGAACTTTACCGCGCTGAGCAGATGGGACGTGAATTGTAAATTGTAGAATTTCCTCATCTTCCTCAGTCTCAGCATTCGTATGGCTTGCAAATTGTAGAAGCCTCGGAGGTGTAACCAGAGAATGTTCCGATTGTTTTCATTCTGGTGGGATGTAGAATAGCATTATGTTGTTTTATATGCCATTAGAGTGAAAACTTAGTCTTTTTGCTAGCAGTTGCCGCTAGGGCATCTATGCCATTTCGTTCGTTGCAATCCGGGACTGCACGCTGGGGTTTGTTTTGGTTGGATCAGGGAGAGCAGCATATGTGCCTCCTGATGAGAGACTAATAAGTTTCGAAACCGGTAGGGGTGCTTGCAGCACTCTCTGGTTGGACTAGAATATGGTTCGGCTGTGTTTTCGTTTTGCAACGAAATTGAAAATGGTTATTCATTTTTGCTATTTTATTATTTATGTCTCTTTTATAACAGCTTCAGAATAACCAAACCGATTTAGCTAATTTCGAATGTGAAACACTTGTAGAACTCCAAGGAAGGTTTAGATGGTGAGAAAATGTGAGGGAATGGAAAATAAAATATTAAAAACAACTAAAGGGTGATTCATTTAGAGGTACTTTTTTTGGTGAGGATTTGTTGGTAGATCGTGCATGAATGGTATCACCTAAAGTTGTTTTCTTATTCAGTATTGTTTGACATTTCATCCTAGAAAGACTTAACTCGGCACAACGTCTAGAAATTATTTAGCTGTATTACGAAAATAGGCGTTCAATAAGGAATGTGTTACGTGCGCTTAGACCAAAAAAAAAATGTTTTCCGATGAGGCCCGTTTTTGGCTTATGAAGACGTGAATAAACAAAATGCCCGTATCTGGGTTGATGAGCAACCCAAAGAGGTTCAAGAGTTTGGTTTGGTGTGGTTTATGGGCCGGTGTCTTCGTCGGTCCATGTCTTGGACCGGCCAGAATGTTAGTGTGAATGGAGACCATTATCGCGCCATGATAACGTACTATTTGGTACCAGAAATTGAAGTTCGTAGTTTAAGTGACATTTGGTTCCAAAAATATGTCGCCAACTGCCATACATCCCGTGAAAGCATGGCTTTACTGAGAAAACGGTTCGTTGAGCAATTTATTTCACGCTTCGGACCAGTGACTTGGCCGCCTATATCCTGTGACATCACACGTCTAGTCGTTTTCTTCTGGGGCTATCTCAAGTCCAAAGTCTACATGAATAAACCGGCTACGATTGAGGCATTGAAGGTGCCAGTATTACTCGAGTCACTCGTCAAATACCAATCGAAAAGCTCGAATGCGTCATCGAGAATTAGACCTTAATGCCTCCTCTACACATCGGCAGACGCGTCCGAGGATGTATCATAACAGGCTGACAACACATCTGAAGGTCGTTCAGTCTGTATCACTGAAATCCTTTGATCTATGCTGAAAAAACCGACAAGTATCGGATGTGTTGCAGATGCGTCTGACGACGTGATATTCATACATCCGCAGACGCATCTGCCGATGTGTAGTGGAGGCATTAGAATGGACCGTCTTAACCGCAGTCATGGTCAACATTTGAAAGAAATTATCTTAAAGAAGTAATTGTAAAGAATGGTTCTTTTTACGACAATAAAGATTTTCAAATAAAATTAATTTTTTTCATTGTTTTTTCTTTTTAAAAAAGTACCTCTAAATGAACCACCCTTTATATTATGAACAATATATTATAATGTTCATATTAGTTATAATAAACTCCTGAAGATTGACGTCAGTAAAAACTGCAACTATCTTCGGGTCTATTTATTTTTTACGTTGACCGTGAATGAGTTCGACTTCCAACCGATGAGAACATTTTTTATTTTTTACATGTCTAAGTTTTTGTCTTTTATAATATTTATAATACCTATAGTCGGAGAGATAGAAGCGGATTTTGTGCGTGACAAGTAATATGGAACAACTATAAGGGGATATGTTGAATTAGTTGTGTACATGACTTTCACCAACGGCCGGAAACCAGAGTGGGGGCCGAGGGTAGTTATAAGGGTTTTTATAGTCGTGGTTTTTATTATTTTTTTTTGTGACGCTCATGATCGAGATAGTGCACTAAAATTTGGGAATAAGTAGGTCATGACGTATCTAAGTAAAATCTCTAGGGGCGGAACGCTGCGTGGCCGACAAAGAGGTGGGGGTAGGGGTGAATATAAAAAATATAAAGGGTTTTTTGCGACGTTCGTGATTGAGAAAGTGCAGCAAAATTTGGGAATGAGTAGACCATGACATAACTAAGTAAAATCCTCAGAGCCGGAAACCCGAGGTTGTGGACGAGGGTAGTTATAAGGGGTCAAAATCGCGGTTTTTATTATTTTTTTTGTGACGCTCATGATCGAGATAGTGCACCAAAATTTGGGAATAAGTAGGTCATGAGGTAACTAAGTACAATCTCCAGGGGTGGAACGCTGCGTGGCCGATAAAGGGGTAGGGGTAGGTGTGAATATAAAAAATATAGTGCACCAAAATTTGGGAATAGGTATACCATGACTTAGCTAAGTAAAATCCCCAGAGCCGGAAACCAGAGTTTGGGATGAGGGTAGTTTTAAAGGGTCAAAGTCGCAGTATGTATTATTTTTTGTGACCCGGCACAACATTTGTCCCCCACGCAACGTTCCGCCCCTGGAGATTTTACTTAGTAATGTCATGATCTACTTATTCCCAAATTTTGGTGCATTATATCGATCACGAACGGCAAAAAACCCCCATATATTTTTATACTCACCCCTGCCTACCACCCCTTTGTACCCCAAGCAGCATTCCGCCCCTGGAGATTTTACTTAGTTACCTCATGACATACTTACTCCCAAATTTTGGTGCATTCTCTCCATCATGAGCGCCACAAAAATAAATAATAAAAATCGCGACTTTTACCCCTTATAACTACCCTCGTCCACCACTCTGGTTTCCGCCTCTGGGGATATTACTTAGTTATGTCATGGTCTCCTTATTCCCAAATTTTGGTCCACTATCTCAATCACAAACGTCGCAAAAAAACCCTTACATTTTTTTATATTCAGCCCTGCCCCACCCCTTTGTCGGCCACGCAGCGTTCCACTCCTGGAGATTTTACTTAGTTATGTCATGACCTACTTATTCCCAAATTTTGGTTCACTATCTCGATCATGAGCATCACAAAAAAAAATAATAAAACGGGATTTTTACCCCTTATAACTACCTGCCTCCCCCACTCTGGTTTCCGGCTCTGGGAATTTTACTTATTTATGTCATGGTCTACTTATACTCAAATTTTGGTGCACTATTTCAATCACGAACGTCGCAAAAAACCCCTTATATTTTTTATATTCACCCCTAGCCCCACCCCTTTGTCGGCCACGCAGCGTTGTGCCCCAAGAGATTTTACTTAGGTACGTCATGACCTACTTATTCCCAAATTTTGGTGCACTATCTCGATCATGAGCGTCATAAAAAAAATAATTAAAACCGCGAGGTTGACCCCTTATAACTACCCTCGGCCCCCACTCTAGTTTCCAGCCGTTGGTGAAAGTCATGTACACAACTAATTCAACATATCCCCGTATAGTTTTTCCATATTACTTATCACGCACAAAATCCGCTCCCAGCTCTTAGACTACTATTATAAACTCTCTCTAGTTTCCTTCTGTAAGAAAAAATACACTTTCTTCAAAGAAGCTTTTAATCCCATGCCTATATTTTGTCACATTTGAATTACTAAAATCGATTATCTATAACAAGAAATATAACATAACTGACTTGACAATATTTAGCGCACCTATGTATGAGTGTAATGACTATTATTATCACAATATTGTGCCTTCGTTTTTGATAGTATAATGTCACGTACTGCCGACGCAGTGTTGCCGCACTGTTGAAAGTTCGCAGAACTTTCGAAAAAAAAAATGATGACGCGTTGATGTAGCCTCTTAAGAAATACGTAGTAAGTAATATTTTACCTGTTTTCGATTAATTCAAGATGATAATTATTGTAAATATTTATCAATAATAATTAAAATAAAAGTATTTAAACGATACATTTATATTAATCCATTGTTTATTATACGTAAATATTTATTATAAGTAAACAAAAAACCAATGTAAGTGGTGATAGCTTCAAAATTTCACTTTATTCTTTTTAATCCAAGGTGACATAACTTATAATGCTGAAGTACGCAATAATTTTGTTGGTTTTAGTCTATTTCGGGGAAAGTAAGGTAAGAAGTTATTAACAGATTAAAATTTAAATTTGTACTAATACATAAAGGGAAATTATCGTCTTTATTAGAAGAGAAACATGTTTTGTTGCTGAAGTAGATTATCAAAATTCCCAAGAAAAGTTTTTCTGAAATCTAAACTACTGTAATGTTTCTAAAAATTATTATTGTTGAGATTAACACATACCTAAATTTAAGCTCAATCTTTCCCTTACAAGGTAGTCCTGTCGCCAGGGGGGGTACAACGGCCTCCTTAATTCAGATGCACTTACCCAAGTTTTTTTATGTATTTTGACCCGTAGAACACGAATTTTTTGGGTAACAGTTGATCCGGATGTCGATAAGATTGTTATAAACAAAGAACTTGAGGAATTACATAGCAGCGATTTTTCGCAAAACAAAATATTTTTTTGTATTTTTTGGGTGATTTTCAGCAAAAAATGGTCTTACAAGTTTTTTCGTAGGCCGCGTAGTTTTCGAGATAAACGCGGTTAAACTTTCAAAAAATCGAAAAAGTGTAATTTTTGAACCGGAATAACTTTTGATTAAAAAATAAAATAGCAATTCTGATTACTGAATTTGAAAGTTCAAGTCAAATTCTATCGGTTTTGATTATTTGCATTGCTAAAAAATAAGTTTTTATTTGTTAAATAAAGGTATAAACACATAGTATTTCCCGGGCCCAATGCATGCGTTTTAATGGACGTAATGTATGTAGAAATTCTGTATGCGCGCCTACTCGTTCGATTTCAAATTAGAAATGCATTGAAAACATCATTCAATCACTATGTGTTGATAGCTTTGTTTAACAATAAAAAAATTAATTTCTAGCAATGAAAATAATCAAAACCGATAGAATTTTACTTGAACTTTCAAATGCGGTAAGCAGAATTGCTATTTTATTTTTCAATCAAAAGTTATTCGGGTTCAAAAATTGCAATTTTTCGATTTTTTGAAAGTTCAACCCCGGTTATGCCGAAAACTGTGCATCCTACTAAAAAACTTGTAAAATAATTTTTTGCTTAGAATGACCCAAAGAATACAAAAACATGTTTTGTTTTGCGAAAAATCGCTGTCGCCTCAAGTTCTTTGTTTATAATAATCTTATCGACATCCGGATCGACTGTTACCCAAAAAATTCGTGTTCTACGGGTGAAAATACATAAAGAAAACTTGGGTAAGTCCATCTGAATTAAGGAGGCCGTTGTACCCCTACTGGCGACAGGACTAAGGTGAGTAATTTGTATTATTTATTCAATTGTAAAAAATGTTTAAAATTATTCGTTTAAAATTTATATGTTATATAAATTTATAAAACTGGGAACTGCTTAAATATGTTGTTCAATAAAAAACTGAACTGTGGAATGTTATTCAATAAAATTGAACATTAGCAGATATTCCAGATGAGTGGTATCTATCATACATCTCCCCCATGTAAAAAAAATGACAAATAGTGAACAAATAACTATAGAGGGATCAGTATGTCATCAATAACAAAAAAGAATATATTCCAGAGTTTAAAAAAAATAGAACAGCACATTGACCATTACGGGGAAGAACAAGCCTGATTACGAAAAGACAAATCATGGCTAGATATTCATCATTAAACGAGTGAAAGAAAAGAACAAAAAGAAAAATATTGAAACACATATATGACGTTTATCGATTTAGAGAAAGCATACGATAGCGTGCCCAAGAAACAACTGTAAGAAACAATGAGAACAATGCACAAGATAAATGGAATGGGTGATAACACAAAGATGGTATAAAGACACACAAGTGCAAATAAAGTTAGGCAATAAAAGAACAAAAACAAAAATCGAAACACAAAGCCTCAGACAACAGAGATATGGTCTATCATACACACATTGTAACATACTCATACATCAATTAGGCTTTCAAAAGATGGTATAGAACATGTAGAACAATGGGGGTACCAGTATAAGAGAATATACTACATTCACTAATTTTCTCCGATGGCCAAGTCATTTTTGCTCAAGACAGGGAGGACATGGAATATATGATACGGAAATTGGAGGAATATGAGCTATGGGCACTCAAGATATATGTGTGAGAGACTGAGTACTTATGAACTGGATCCGAGTTTGTAGATTTGAGCTTAAGTTTAGAAGAGACTATTCAGAGTTGTAAGACTTTTAAGTATTAAAGGTCAATGATAAGCCGAGATGGTACTTGTATGAAAGATATATAAAGGAAAATAGCACGGGAGAACAAGCCACGAAAGCACACCATGTAGTGATACGGAACAACACTGTATTCAAAGAAAAAAAGAATGTGTGTACTTTGTACGCACGTAAGAAGTTATACTTCTATTATATGATTTCAACGAAATCAATATACTTTAAACAGTTTCTCTACTACTTTCCAAAAATTTTTATTAAAACAATACCAAAAATAAAAAAAATAAAAAATGAAACACACACAAACGCATTGAAAAATGCCACAAATGATTTCTGAACAATAATTGTTGCCAAAAATTTTAATTAAATACGTATTTTCTGAAAAAAATTATATATTAATATACTTACAATCATAAAATCTATAAAAAAAAATAAAAAATGATATAACTTGCATTGGGCTTGAACCTATTTCCCGTGTATCCCGCCGTACGAGAGTCGAAGGGATTTCAAACTGCACCACTTTCGCGTATACGTCATGTGGGAATATACACAAACTGAACAACTTTTTGGCATTTTGTTTATATGAATTTTTATTAGTTTGATTTTTGTCGAATTAAAATACAACAATATATAGAGTAAGAAAACAATACATTAGATGAAAATTTGTAGAAAATTTGTTCGTAATCAGATTATGTAAATTAGAGCATTGCCTACTAGGGGTATGGCATAGCAAGTACTAGGAAAGTACATTATTTTTTTTAGATTTTCCAAATAGGTATGAAGATAATTTTTTATTGGAATACAACTGAAACATTTAGAATTACGTAACTGTGGCTTTTCAAAACTATTTAAAAAGTCACTATAATTATAAATTTGATTTTATTTCTGTCCTCACAAAAATAAAAACTAATATATTATACAACATTTTTGTTTACCGATAACGTCCATATTGAACAATTATTGACAGATCATTTAAACACCCAATCAGAGCCCGTATAAAGACTAATACCAAACTGTCGGTGTGCGCATGCACGCAGATCAATATAAATTCACCCTCAATCTCAATCGCGCCTAAAGAAGTAGGTATAACTTCAAAAAAGAAAATGAAAATTATCTTTCACAGCAAACTGCTAAATATTACTTTATATGGAGCGGAGATATGACCAATGACAAAAACCATACAAAATAAAATATGAAAAATTGAATTGGATTTTATGAGAAGATAGCTGCAAGTCACCAGAGAGGAAAGAATAAGAACATAGGAAATATGGAACCGACTGAAAGTAGAATACTCAATTAAAAATCAGCTACAGCGCCCTACAGTAGTACGAGCATGTATAATTATAATGCTAGAGCACATGTGGCCGAAACGAATATTGGACTGGGAACCGCCGCGCAGTGCCGGATTAAGAATCTTGAGGCCCCTAAGGCAACCCAAGCTATGAGACCCCTTAAGGTCTCCGCCTTCTTCCTCCAAAACTACCTCCATTTTTCCTCCATCTCCATCCTCCATCTGCAGTTTTAAGTTCAATCTCTTCTCTCTGTAATTATTTACTGACAGCGTTGATGCGTTCTAAAATATTGCCCAAAACTCATTCAATACGAATGGTTCTTTTTTTGACATTTCTTTCAACAAACACTTAGCCTCTTGAACTGTCTCATCCTTTTGATTGGTGTTTTCAGCAAGAGACGTTGTAGCCTCTAGACAAAGCTTTTGTTGCGTTAGTCCTTGCACGCCATGTTGTGCTGCTTGTTCTTTTAATGACTAGATCGTAGCGAATGTGATCGCTTAGTGGAATTTCATTGTTACGGGTTAAAAGTCGCTAAGCAACTAGAAACGATTCTTATAAATAAGATTGTCATAATTTTTGCTTTATTGTCACAAGTACTGCCCTAAACAATTATAAAAATCAGGCTTCTATATTGTCTTGAACATTAGCGGCTATCAAGCCATTTTTAAGTCCGAAATCATATAGAAAATCAGGCATGAAGTAGGCTTTAGGTATACATTGCTACCTGTCTAGTAAGGGTCATCTCTTTGTCTTTACCTGTCTAGTGTCATATCTTGCTCACTTTTGATTTACACTTCATGAGGACAAGTTAGTATTGTCCTATGAAACTCCTTGAGGATATTTAATCAGAAGTAATCCAGATAACTAATTAAGAAATATTCAATTTGATGAAGTTGACGATTGTCTTGCTCAGCAAGGATTTAAAATATCTGGATATTTAGGTCCCCAAGACCTTTCTTTTTGGCCATACGCTATCTTTAAGGCCAACAATTTTTCTTTCTCTCCAATTCATTTTGATGTTGTGAGTTTTTTTTGAAACACCCTTGTCCAGGGTCGATATTTATATAACCTGTATATCTGTGAAGTATCCAAGTATATAAATGCAGTACGACATCATCCACGTGTATAACATCGACGAAAAAAACATAAGGTAGGATCAAACCAATACTTCTCTTAAAAGAACGTTGTTTTGCCTGTCTAAGCCACCACACCATACAGCAGTCTGACAAATATCTCGGTTTTGTATTTTTTTCTTGTAAATAGTACCTAAATATAATATTACATAGTTTTAAGAATTATAATATGGGTGTACGCTGAAAAGAATATTCTTAGAGGCAAATATAAACTTTAGTTGAGCTTTTTACCTTTTCCTTTTGGGTTTTTTTATATTTTCAATTAAGATTAATATGAATTTTTTTAGTTTTGGTTAATAAGAATAAATAGTTTGTGAATTCTCCGATTTTTTTGATTTCTTATTATTATTTTTTTGTTTGGTAGAAAATAAAACTAGTTATTTACCTTCGCATACCTTCAATAAAAACCGGTAACATCGGCGAAGAGTAACATTTGGCGCTCCAACGTAAAATTTTTTGTTATTATTTATTTTATAAAGCATTGAGTATTACTACATATTATTATTTAACAGATATTTTGATATACACTGCCGTACATAACTATTATTAGGCATAAAATTTCTGATTTTTGATATGGCATAGTGGCATAATAGTAATTATTGTTAGGTACATATTTCACAGATATTTTGATACACACTGCTGTACATAAATATTATTAGGCATAAAATTTTTGATTTTTGATATGGCATAGTGGCTTAATATTAATTATTATTACATATTACACAGATATTTTGATATACACTGCTGTAGATAAATATTATTAGGCACAATATTTTTGATTTTTGTGCTTTGTGGACACTTTCTTGATTTCTTGCAAATAAATAGTTAATTTTATTCCTTTATTTCCAATATACAGGGTGGCTCAAAATTATTGCACCTCATAAAATATATGTTGCATAGTATTTTATCGGTTTTAGTGTTCGGATTTAACCCAATAGTTGTGTATTGACTTACTACTAGCTCGCATAACTTAAAGTAGTAGTTGAAGTTATTTTTTTTTTGTTTTTTGTAAGCTCGCATAACTTAAAGTAGTAGTTGAAGTTATTTTTTTTTGTTTTTTGTAACATTGGGTAAGGGTTGCGTGTTGCCATTTCACGCAAAAATATTTAAGAATAGGATACTATAATATATTGTTGAGACTTTTTTTTGTCTTTACTTTATACTTCATCTCTTATTTTATCATATTTTTTTATCTCTAACCGAGATAGGGTTTTATTTTATTCTTTTTCGGTTTACTTAATATGGAGGTTAATAGACTTTTGGGTGATGAACTCAGTTATGAGTTATCAATAAGAAGTTTACCAATTGATGCAAATGTACACACGAAAAGGGCTACGTTGAGAGAAGCTCTTAAAGCAGAAAGAGAGGGACAAGGAGATTCTCCTAAGGTGGTTAATATAGACCCATCTTTTGAATTTTCGTTGTGCTCAGGGAAACTTAGCGATCTGGAAGAAGGTATAGAACATTTTAATGAACAGAACAGAACTAATGAATTTAAAAGAATTAGTTCCCGTCTAACACATGTTAAACTTAGACTTAACAGACTTCAATGCAACGAAAAACAGGAAGCTCAAAGGAATCAACTATTAGATTGGCACAAACGGTTACTATTAGAAGTCAACAGGATTTATGAGAGCTTTGGGAAAGATAATCAAGTAGAGCACATCTCACTTTTGGATACTTCAGTTCCATTATTGCCTGAAATTGTTCATTCCGGGTCTCATGAATGTGGTTTGGTAAACTCAGAATCATTAGCTGAAGAGCATCCTATTGAAGCTGCGCTGTTTGGAGCTACTAACAGTTCACCAACTGCAGGCAATAGAGTTTCATTCTTAAGGCAGGTTTTTGAAGAAAATCAACATGATAGCACGATACAACCACAAGTACATTCTCAAAGATGTTCTAGTTCTCTGAGGGTTTCAAGCAGAATATCAGATGGGAATCAAGAGTATATGTCCAGTGCTATAAATAGACCACTTAATTCAAGTAGAGAAATGAATTCTTCTGAAAATCACAATAGGCATACGGAACCACAAACTGATACAAGATTATCAAGGCACAATTTTAATAATGGAAGTAGTGCAACAGTACCTACAAGGGAGATTGATAATACTTTAGCTCGACATTTTAATCTGGAAACACCTTCATCTAACTTCAACAGTAAAATAATGGATTCGCTAGATTTCTTAAAGCATGATGTTCAGAACGTTGATATAAGTAGATGGAGATTACAATATGATGGAATCTCGAGCGTTACTAGTTTTCTAGAAAGAGTGGAGGAACTCAGAGTTTCAAGAGGAGTATCTAAAGAGAGACTACTTCGTTCGGCTCCAGAACTTTTTACCAAAGACGCCTTACTCTGGTACAGAATGGGAAATTTTACATCGTGGGATAATCTGGTCCAGGAACTTAGGTCTGCTTTCCAGCCCCATGACTATGAGAATTCCTTATGGGAGGAAATCCGAAGAAGAACACAGGGCTCACAGGAACGAGTTATAAACTATATTTCAGTCATGGAAAATCTATTCAAGAAACTATTGATCCCCCCTAACGAAGAAGAAAGACTGAATATCATTCGTAGGAATATGCTTCCTTATATTCAGCAGGGCTTGGCTTTAACAAAAATTAGCAACATCAGTGATCTTTGTTCATTAGCCAAGGCTATGGAAGCAATGGAAACAAGGATTCGACAATTTTGCCCTCCTCCTTCAAGCACCAGACTTTTGGTAGAACCTGAATTAGCTTATAGAAAGCCGTCAACTCCTATTTTTACGAGTCCGGTTACAACACCTGTGTTTACAGAAGAAGTTGCAAATAGCGATAAATCTGAACATTTGAATAAGGGTACATGTTTTAATTGTGGATCTGAGGGACACAAGTTTAAAAATTGTAACCAGCCTAAGAAGTTCTTCTGTTATAAATGTGGATGCAACAATGTGACAACGAAAAACTGTCCCAGATGTTCAAAAAAACGCAGCTTCTCTCCCTCGGTAAGTCGGACGAGTGGAGTGGAATGTAAATCAACTCCGACAACTGATAATACAGCGGTCCTTGAATACATTTTAGCCCATGCTGAAGGTGATCAACGACCATACTTGAGTGTCTCAATTCTTGGAAAGGATATACTTGGATTATTGGATAGTGGAGCATCACGAACCATTCTTGGAAAATCTGGTTGGGATGTGTTTAAAGACATTTGCCCATTAAATGAAGATAACAAGAAATCATGTATAGTTGCTTCAGGTGATTCATGTGAAAGTATAGGATCTATTACTGTACCAGTACGGTTAAGAGATCGGGTTCGTGTTTTGAGTATTCTAGTTATCCCATCCCTTGTTTCTTCGCTTATTTTAGGTATTGACTTTTGGTCAGCTATGGGGATAGTCCCAGACCTTTTTAAGGGAGAATGGTTTTTTAACCGTGAAGAAGAGTTAAATAGTGTATTAATTTCTGGAATCCAGGACTTTGATTCATTAAATAAAGAACAATGTGATCAATTACAAAAGATTGTAGATAAAGCGTTTTTAGGAATGACATCTCAAGAGACAGGATGTATAAAGGGCGTGGAGCATGTGATACATACCAATTCACCACCCATTAAACAAAGGTACTACCCATTGTCACCAGCTCTACAAAAGGTAGTTAATACCGAACTGGACCAAATGTTAGAAAAAGGCATAGTAGAACCTTCAACCTCACCGTGGTCGTCGCCCATAGTCATGGTACAAAAGAATGACAAATGGAGATTTTGTGTTAACTATAGAAAGTTAAATGCGGTAAGCGTTCCGGATGCATATCCAATTCCTTATGTGTCATCTATTCTAGATAAACTTCGAGATGCACGATATTTAACTACCTTGGATGTCAAATCAGCATATTGGCAAATAAATGTAGCTATGGAATCTAGACCTTTAACTGCTTTCATAGTGCCTAATAGAGGTTTATTTCAGTTTCGTCGTATGCCTTTTGGGCTACATTCAGCTCCTGCTACATGGCAGCGTGCAATTGACAATATTTTAGGTCCCGAATTAGACAGTTATGTTTTTGTATATCTTGATGATATAATTATTTGTACATCAACGTTTGAGCAGCATTTAAAAGTTTTAGAGACAGTATTTCAGCGTTTAACCGACGCTGGTGTTACTCTTAATAGGGAGAAGTGTTTAATATGTCGTTCAGAATTGAAGTATTTAGGCTACGTAGTAAATAAATCTGGATTACTTGTCGATCCAGAAAACGTAGAAGCAATACTGGGAATACCGACACCGAGAACTGTTCAGGATGTTCGTCGGATTGTAGGTATGGCATCATGGTATAGGAGATTTATTCCATCATTTAGTACTGTTGTCTCACCGCTTACTCAACTTACTCGAAAAAATGTACAATTCGTTTGGAATAAGACATGCGAGGACGCCCTGAATAAGGTTAAAGAATATTTAGTTTCGGCACCCATTTTGGCGTGTCCTGATTTTTCTTTACCATTTATAGTAGAGACAGATGCAAGTGACTATGGATTGGGGGCTGTTCTTTCTCAAAAACATGGAGATGAAGAACACGTTATAGCTTACTTGAGTCGATCACTGACAAAAACCGAAAGGAAGTATTCTACTACAGAGAAAGAATGTCTCGCCGTTCTATTTGCTGTAGAGAAACTAAGACCATACTTAGAAGCTACTAAATTTGTAGTTATTACAGACCATTTTAGTTTAAAGTGGTTGTTTTCCATTAAAGACCCCATAGGCAGAATTGCTCGTTGGGCTCTGCGTTTGCAGGCATATGACTTTGAAGTCATACACCGGAAAGGAAAAGATCATCTAGTGCCTGACGCACTATCTCGTGCAGTTCCTTGCATAAATGCTTTGGATGTAGACTGTTCTACTTCTACACAGGTCAGTCTAGACCGATGGTACTTGGGTATGATTTCCAAGGTCAACAAATTTCCTAGAAACTATCCACTTTGGAGGATAGAGGGAGGAAAACTTTTGAAGAATATAAAACCGCGATACTCTGAACTAGCTTTATCAGAGTGGGTAACGGTTGTTCCAAGGGAACAAAGACTAAACCTTATAAGAGATCATCATGATCCTCCAACGTATGGACACCTTGGCGTTTCAAAAACATTTGGAAGACTTAGTCAAAAATATTATTGGCCAAAGATGCGATCAGATATAGGACGCTATATAAAGAACTGTACAACATGTCAACGGATAAAACCAGAACAGCAACGTCCTAGAGGTCAATTGTTATCTCAGCAGCCGACTGCCACTCATCCATGGACTCTCATCAGTATAGACTTAGTTGGACCTTTACCTAGGACCACTTCAGGATTTTCGTATATTTTCACCGTGTTAGATTGCTTTTCCAAATTTATTTTAGCTTTCCCGATTAGAGCAGCGACATCAGCCAACATAGTTAAGTTGCTAGAAAATGAGGTGTTTCTAGTCTATGGTGTACCAGAGAGAATTTTGTTAGATAATGGAGCACAATTTCGTGGCCATATATTCCAACAACTTGTCTCAAACTATGGTATTGAATTAAAGTTTACAGCACTATACCATCCACAAGCTAATCCCGTGGAAAGAGTTCATAGAGTAATAAAAACTATGTTGACGGCCTATGTCTCTCAAAATCAAAGACACTGGGATCTTCTTTTGCCGAAGATTACATGTGCCTTGCGATGTTCGATTCATGAAGTCACTGGAGTGTCACCGAACCTTATTAATTTTGGTAGGGAAATCAATGTGAATGCCAATAAAAATAGACATGAGTCTGAACAAGGTCAGTATAATATCGGAACAAGGCAGGAATCTCTGGATAAACTGTTTTCTGATGTTCGGAGGAAACTTAAGTCAGCGTATGAGAAAAGTAAAGTTCCATATAATCTGCGAAGAAGGACAGAAACATATAAAGTGGGGGACATGGTTTGGAGAAGAAATTTCGTTCAGTCTGATGCTACAAGATATTTCAGCGCAAAATTGGCCCAAAAGTTTGTAGGACCATTTAGTATTAATAAAGTGGTCTCCCCATGGAGTTATGAACTTGTTGATGAAAATGGCTCTCATGCAGGAACCTGGAATGCAAAAGATTTGAAACCGGTTACTCAGGACAGTGAGGTTAAGGACATTAAGTCTAAACCTCCTGATGTGGAAGTATAGAGTTACAATGTGTTGAAAATTTTATTGTAAGATTTTGTTATCTTTACAAGTTTTTGTTTTATTTTTTTTTTTATTTTGTTTTTTTATTTTTGTTTTATTTTTATTTTGTTTTGTACCGTTAGGACTTAAAAGTTTCTTTGAAACTTTTTGCAAGTAAGGGTGGGGTTGTTACGGGTTAAAAGTCGCTAAGCAACTAGAAACGATTCTTATAAATAAGATTGTCATAATTTTTGCTTTATTGTCACAAGTACTGCCCTAAACAATTATAAAAATCAGGCTTCTATATTGTCTTGAACATTAGCGGCTATCAAGCCATTTTTAAGTCCGAAATCATATAGAAAATCAGGCATGAAGTAGGCTTTAGGTATACATTGCTACCTGTCTAGTAAGGGTCATCTCTTTGTCTTTACCTGTCTAGTGTCATATCTTGCTCACTTTTGATTTACACTTCATGAGGACAAGTTAGTATTGTCCTATGAAACTCCTTGAGGATATTTAATCAGAAGTAATCCAGATAACTAATTAAGAAATATTCAATTTGATGAAGTTGACGATTGTCTTGCTCAGCAAGGATTTAAAATATCTGGATATTTAGGTCCCCAAGACCTTTCTTTTTGGCCATACGCTATCTTTAAGGCCAACAATTTTTCTTTCTCTCCAATTCATTTTGATGTTGTGAGTTTTTTTTGAAACACCCTTGTCCAGGGTCGATGTTTATATAACCTGTATATCTGTGAAGTATCCAAGTATATAAATGCAGTACGACATCATCCACGTGTATAACATCGACGAAAAAAACATAAGGTAGGATCAAACCAATACTTCTCTTAAAAGAACGTTGTTTTGCCTGTCTAAGCCACCACACCATACAGCAGTCTGACAAATATCTCGGTTTTGTATTTTTTTCTTGTAAATAGTACCTAAATATAATATTACATAGTTTTAAGAATTATAATATGGGTGTACGCTGAAAAGAATATTCTTAGAGGCAAATATAAACTTTAGTTGAGCTTTTTACCTTTTCCTTTTGGGTTTTTTTATATTTTCAATTAAGATTAATATGAATTTTTTTAGTTTTGGTTAATAAGAATAAATAGTTTGTGAATTCTCCGATTTTTTTGATTTCTTATTATTATTTTTTTGTTTGGTAGAAAATAAAACTAGTTATTTACCTTCGCATACCTTCAATAAAAACCGGTAACATCGGCGAAGAGTAACATCATTTAAGCATTTGATCATAACTTTCCAACGGTGCGTGGGTAAAGACTGAAAAAAAGTTGGACACGCACTGAACAAACCCAAAATACGATATTGCTCCAACGCAACTTTCAGCAGCACTTATTCCAATTAAATTAAGCGAGTGTGCAGCAAAAGTAATGTAAATTGCAAGTTAGTTAATCTTAGATAAATGAGCCTGGATACCATTATATTTGCCTAGCATGTTGGCTGAATGATTGTCCCCTCATGTCGTTTACATCAATGCCCCAGTCGGTTTAAATTATTAAAACAGCATAAGAAAGATTTTCTCCAGTATGGCAACTTATGGGTATGAATGTGAGGAAATCCTCGCATATACTTTACCATCATCTGGATTTACATATCTTAATAAATAGTCAACTGGACAATATGAGACAAATCTGGTATTGAATCGACAATTAAGGAGTAGTATTTGGCTTTCCTAATTTCTTTAACAATTTTATTCAAAACGTGTTTTCTCATTACTTCTTCCCAGATCTTTGAAGATAAGTAAGAAGGCTTTCCAGTACCGTTATTACCATACTTAGCTAAATGATAACTTAAAGAGAATCGTACTCTATAAGTAGCTCTAAAATGCCTAAATATTTCCCATTATTTTGTTAACGAAGGATCAACATGTATCGCTTCTAAATGCTAATCCGCGAGAAGATAGAAACTTAACCATAGAGACTACTCTTTTCAGAACTAGAATCCAGTATTCCCGTTCTTGATCAAATTAAATTTCCAAAGAGCTGCCAATCCGACCATGAAGGCGCTGCCTGTCGATGAGTGTTCGCCAAATGTTAGCGATGTTCGCCAAAAAGTATACATGGAAAGCAGTAATTATTTCTATTTGAGGGAGAGTACGTTAGCCAATCTATTTTAATTTTTGTTACACTGATACATTTTCGAAAAACCTTAGATTGTGTAAAAAACCTTGTAATGCCCTCAAAATTTCTTTTTGGTGCTGAAAAACTTCCATCAAGATTTTTACATTCTGAAGAATTTTTCCCAATTTAAAAATTCCATAATTCTACAGTTATGGTATTCCATAATCCTATGTTGTTTCCGAATTCTAAGCCCAATTTACCTGTAACTTCAATTTCTAACTTAGTTTCGTTTTTTGGTTCTTTTCCTGAACTGGAATATAACTGTCATTGTATGTTTTTTCATCTTCTGTAGTTACGAGAGCTATGTTTCCCTCAGCTTTTTCTATTTCATCACGTGCATTTTCATTGGTTACAGCTTCACTAGCTGTGGATTTCCGTGTGAAACCGAGTTTATGGTATTGAGCGATATTTGAATTTTTCAAAATATGTGATTTATAGTTTTTATTTAATTCTAATTATTATTTTTTCGTTTTGGGGCCTACGAGGCCCCCTTTGGAGCCGAGGCCCCTAGGCAACCGCCTACTTTGCCTAATGGTTAATCCGGCACTGCCGCCGCGCCGTGCGCCGGGAAGACAACGGAGAGAAAAACAGGGGCCCGGATTACGTAAACTCGATACGCATCGTATCCGCCATGTTTTACCATAGCGCCTTATGGGAAAACATGGCGGATACGATTAGTATCGAGTGTTCGTAATCCGGGCCCTGATTTTTAAATTCCTTCTTCTTCTGGTGCCTATGCGTTACGAATGTTGGCAATCAATCTGGCAATGATAATCGTATTAGATGCTGTAGTGAATTTCGCGTGTATTGAAAAACCCTGTAGTGGATTTCGCAAACCAGGTCCTCAAGTTCCTGAACCAAGATATTCTTCTTTTTCCTACGATGTATAAATGTAGTTTTGTTTTATTTTGGTTAACCGCAACTGTTATGCGGTTACCATGAAATCATCCAGTTGGTTTTTAAATGGAAATGTATAGTTTTTCTGTCAAAATTGAATAGATAATGGAATTCTAAGAACGGCAATATGTATCTCGTAACGTTATCTTGATTTCCTTCTCCCTTATTTATGAAAACCCTATGTGTTAAAACTGTTTGCACTTTTTTGAAACTATACTCTTTGCTATACTGCTCATTTATTTTTGACAATATTTACTTATTCAATTCATGTTTGTGTTCCTTCATAGATGTTATACGCCATTTCCATAATAACTTTGTTTTCGGCTAGTTAATAACAAGAATAATTTTTTGCATTTTTTAAATGAATATTATAAATATTATTATTTATATATTTTTCGGCGAGTACTCAAATCTAAGTAGTCAAGCATAATGGGAAACCTATGCATTTTATCAAATATACTGATTAAAAACTTTTCAAATATACTGATTAAAAAATATTTTGCAAGCAAATATTTCCTAATCCAACATTATCGCTGCACGTATAATGCAAAAATAATTAGTCAATTAAATACAGCTGATTTAACATCTACACACTTTGCAAAAAAGAATTCTCCACAACTAGTGACAGCATTTGTAACTTGCCATGAACTTAATTAAAAAACTCTCCTTGCTACATTATTTGGGAATCATTGGATATACCACACTTAACAAGCGTTCTATCTACAAATATTATTATTCCTAAATACCAAACTGAATTTTGTCATAATACTCTCAAGGAAATCTTAAGTAATTATTCAGAATACACTACGATATATGCAGATGGGTCAAAATCAGTAAACTGTACAACAAGTGCTTACTGTGTACCAAAAATAAATTTAAAAAAAGCATTTACTCTAAATAATCATTCCAGCATCTTTTCCGCCGAAGCATGTGCTATATATAAAGCTCTTGAATGGTGTTGTGAGAAACAATGGAACAAAATTGTTGTGTGCAGTGATTCACTATCAGTATTAAATGCATTACAATACTTTAAAGTCACAATTAACAGCAATATATTTATATTAAAAATATTGCAATAATTACTAAAATTATCAGCTTCAACATAATATAATGTTAAATTTGTGTGGGTTAAGGGACATTCAGACATATTGGGTAATAGTATTGCGGATTCAATAGCTCAAAATCCACTAAAGTACCCTCAAATATTGATTGAAGAACTTAACACATGTGATCTTTTTGCATATGTTAAACAGCATGTTAATGTTAATGGGATAGACGTTGGATTCAGTTCGGTGAAAGTACATGCACTAATTTGTTTAAATTACAACCAACAGGAGCTGTTAACCAATTTTACAAAGTTGTTGCACTAAGTAGAAATACAGTGTCGACCATCCTAAGATTAAAAGTAGATCATGGATGTTTTCCGAAGCATCTACATAAAATCGGAGTTCTCCCAACATTTAGATGTGACTGTGGAACTAGCATAGCTAATCTAAATCACATATTTTTTAACTGTCTCTTACATCTCAATGCAAGTATGTGGCTGCTACAAGAATTGCTGAAAGCAGATTTAATTACTCCCCTAGACTTAAATGTACTATTAAGTGAAGATAACATTAAAATTTTTAAACTAATTATGACATTTCTTCAAAAAATTAAATTAAAAGTGTGAATGTAAAACTAATCGTTTGAATGAATAGGTATTTACTTTGTATTATGTAATGTGTGAATGAGATATTTCCTGTAATTCATTATATTATTTTGTAATCTATGTATTTTCGAAAAAAAAAATTATATATTAAAAAAAACAAAAAAAAACTAATATAGTTTTATTAAGACATTGTATTTAGTAATTAGACATTGTTATTTGTAAGCTTTACCTTTTATTATTCTTTATTTTTAAGTGTATACTGGACAATTTTATACTTATGAACGAATCAAAACGAATGCCAGAATCAAAACAAAAAAAAAACTTTTCAAAGTACAAAAAAAGTTAAGGGCTTTAAAATTAAGCAAGTTATGATGAAATATAACGGCAATTTCGAGTTTTTTAGGAAGAAGTGAAAAATCAAACATACGCCATTTTCACAAAAATTTAAATTTACCGTATTCCATATAAGATTTTTCTTTATTTTAAACTGAATATTGACCTCAAAAATTTTAACCGGCTTGGAATGCATATTTTTGAAAAAAAAAATATTTCAAAATATCAGAATTTTTCAAATTTTTGGAAAGTAACCCGCACAAAGCTTATGGCAATTAGGTCCCACTGGATTTAGTTCATACTTTGGGAAAATACTTTTTGAAGCATTGTGATGAAAAGTTCTCATGGGCAAAACTCGATCGTATAGAGGATTTTCAAGATATAGAATCAAAAACTCGGAAGATTATACGATTTACTGGGTATTCCAATTCTCTGAGTTACTGGTTATCTGGAAACATGTAGAAGTTTGGATCAAAGAAAAGTACTAGTAGTCTAGGATTTTTTCCTGGCTATCCAATGGCGAACTTTACTTTGAACTTGACCTTCAACGGACGTCATCTTCTAGGGTTTCGAAAGTTTTCGGCGTTAAATTGATATAAAAAAATTACTCATGGGTTTCTGTGATTGGTAAACATAAATATGCCATCAGAATTGACCTTCGGAGCACGTGGTGACTAGAGCCTAGAGCCACTGCAAGGGATGCCATCTTCTAGAGTTTCGATGGCTTTCGGCATTTAATTGATGCAAATGAATTACTGGAGAGTATTTTGAGGTCGTTAAATATAAATATGCCACCAGAACCGACTCCCGGAGCACCTGGTTTCCAAGGTCAATGAAAGGGGCTCCTCGAGTTTCGTCTGCGGTACTACAATAATGCAAAGGGATTAGTTATAGGTTTTTGGGTTTGCTGAACACGAAGGGCATTAATTTTTCATGCAGAATTACTCATTAAAGTTTGTCGCACTTATTTAGAAACACCCAGTATTGATGAAGAACATGGCTAGTTGTTAAGGTACCTAACGTTTTTTATTATCCGACATAAGCAAACGAATCTATAACGAAAATGTTAAGAAAGCCTAAGGCTACAATTGAGTTTTAATTTCAATATTTTATATATGCAATATTATTCCACAATTATTAAGGAAAAAACACAGTATGATTGTTACACCCGGTATAAAATAACATTTACCTGTGTAGTAACAATATTATTACACCGATGTTCTCAAATAGGAAGGCTATATTATTACCAGAGAACGGCAGTTCTCGCCAGTGGCGCACACCTACACCCCTACACGCGACACTATATACACGAAATTTTCGATTTTCTAAATCTAACTGAAATGAAAATTGGGCCAACTCCCATTTTAAAGTTTAGGAAAAAACTCACCCATTCATATGTCAAACATCCATTTTGGTCCAAGGGTGTGGATTGTACGGCCCCTCATATTTAGGGTCTGTTTTTCGTTCTCGTCCCCAAAACTCCCAAAAACTTCAAAAATTTAACTCCGATCTGTGCGGCTTCTAATAGAGGCGAATATTACCTTTCCAACGCATGCCTAATTTTGAAAATCTCTTATACCATTCAAAAGTTACCGAGCTCAGAAATATGACTCAATTTTTATTTAAAAAAGGGAAAATTTGTGGATATGTATGTACATATGTATGTATGTATGTATGTATGTGTGTGTAAAAGTTAAACCGATCTGAATTTTTATTTCTGTGTTGGAAGAGGGGGTGAGGGCCATTCAGAACCGGTGTCGTTTGTGAGTTTCGACTACCCATAAGCCAGCTATAGGACTTGGTAAGTACAAAACGGCATATTTTTGGCGGTATATATCTTCGGTTCAAGAAGAGACAAGAGAATAGTATATACACCAAATCAATAGCGTTGAGTTAAACTTTTAAATGGTGTCTAAGCTGTCAGGATCAGTCATATACACCACTCAGTATAGCCGAAAAACTGAAAAACTAAACTTTGAAGATTTTGGTTTTTCGACAATTGAAAATTTCAACCTACGAATTACGCCAACAACTGAGCATTTGTAGAAGGACTTTAGACCAATCTAACGGCGTTTACTTTATACCCGGGAAAATTCGAATTTTTAACTTATAGACTTCATAAGTATGATCAAATCTGTTTCTTATGGGAAAAACGGTTTTTCAAGCTCAATAATTTCTGTAATGGCTTCAGTTATCATACTTGACCTTAGATGCATAAGATACTACTTGTCAATACGTTTCAAACTCATTTTTAGTGAACAAAATCGGTTAAGCCGTTTAGAAGTGCTACAAAAGTATAATCCAATTAACGATTATTTCCTAAATGGTTTATGTAGTTGTAGTGGTTACGACGCTAATTTGATCTGGCAACGGGCAAGGCGAGTTCATTTACTGGCCATCCCAATATTGTTTTCAATCTATTGCGAATAGAAAAAAAATCAAATGTTCATTCGATGGACACTAGATCATTTGTTAGATAATGCGACAAAGGCGACCATTTATAAAGCTTAACGTGTAATCGAGAAACATTGCATTCAACTTTATACATTTAATGTATAAATAACTTTGAAAAACTCCTGAAACAAGAATAAAAAACCGCTAAGCGCCGTAAAAATGAGTGGCGCATACAATATTCCAGCTACAAAAGATCTGATATGAATATTACATGACGAAAATGTATGTTCATTTTGATGCAAAACAAAATTCTAGTTTTATTTTAAGATATTTTTTCATAATATTTGCTAAATTTGAAGTAAACGTAAAAAATCAGAAATACAAGAATATTGGAGATAATGGATGTAAAGCATACAATAATGGACGATATAAAAACAAAGCAACTAAGATGGTTTGGCCACGTACAACGTATGGAGGAAGACAGATTACCCAAGCAAGTGCTACGATGGGCACCAAAAGGACGGCGGAAGAGAGGAAGACCTAGGAAAAGCTGGATAGAAGGAATCCATAGGGAAATCGGAGAAAGAGGCTTGAACGAAGACATGTGCTACGATCGAGAGCAATGGCGATTGGGAATCGGAAGACGTCGTAGAACGTTATAAACCGATTATATATATATATGAAGTAAACGCTCCACAAAAGAGTTTCAACATTCAAACTGTGTCAAAGTTACTCTTTTGTGGCGCGTTTTACTTTAAATTGGGCAAATATTATGAAAAAATCTTTTAAAATAAAACTAGAATTTTGTTTTGCATCAAAATGAACATGCATTTTCGCGCCATGTAATATTCATATCAGATCTTTTGTAGCTGGAATATTGTATGCGCCACTCATTTTTACGGCGCGTAGCGGTTTTTTATTGTTGTACTAAAAAATCCACTCAAATCGGACAACTGGTTAAGGAAATCCGAGCCATCAAACATCTCCCATTTTTAGGGTGTTCCTTTAATTTTGCCGGTCTGTGTATATTTTATAAAATGCATAGTTTTCTCGTTATTTGAGTATTTGTCGAAAAAAAATATACATTTAATTACCTGTAACTCACTTTAATATAAAAAGATTTTTTAATTCGATTTGTTATTAGCTTTAATTTTGGTTATAACAACTTTTTTGTAAAAACTATAATTTTTGAGTTAATTATGTAATACCGCTATAAAACATGCATTTTTTTACATAAAATTAAAATTTTTTTCTTCATTAACTCAAAAAGTATTAGTTTATTTTATTAACTTAACAACAGAAATTTTCCTTATAATTTGGCCGTCTACAGATTTACATATGTGTTTATTTTTAAAATAATATAATTTTTAACCACCAATAAGGAGTGGCATTCCACCCCTAGAATAAAAGCGCAAGTTGGCACATGTCACTTTTGTGTCTTGAGGTATGCTCCAACCACTTAGCAATTTTCATGAAAATCGGTGGAGTTTCACCGAAATCGGAGGTGATAGTTGATTTTTAATAGTTGATTTTTACCTTCAGTGACTGCACTATAATGTTTAACCACTAAATTGTGCAACCGAAACATTAGTAGGTATACATTACCCAGACCAGAAATCTATGTATTAAATATCATATTCCTTTATACTTCTCTAAATATTTAAAATAAGTCCATCATATTCAATCCATGTTTCGATTATCTTAATCGAAAATAAAATAAAATTCTTCTTGTGTATGTGAAAAAAGCTTTAAACTATAAAATTCACCTAGCCTAGGAGTTTTATATACACCAAGCACCAAAAGTATTGTATACTTTTTGAAACAGAAACAAAGTTTAAAAATAATTTATATTTTTTAGAAAAACAATACCTACTAGTCTATTGTGTTCGTTAGGTGTCTAATAACCCATATATTCCCAAATTATGGTGCATTATCTTGATCATGACCGTCACAAAGAAAATAATAAAAACCGCTATTTTGACCCCTTATAACTACCCCCGTCCCCCGCTCTGGTTTCCGCCCCTGGAGATTTTAGTTAGCTATGTCATGGTCTACCTATTCCCGAATTTTGGTGCACTATCTCGATCATGAGCGTTACAAAATTATAATCAAAACTGCGATTTTGACCACATTTAACTACCCTCGTCCCCCACACAGCGTTCTGCCCCTGAAGATTTTACTTATTTATGTCATGATCTACTTATTTCTAAATCTTGGTCCACTATCTCGATCACGAATGTCACAAAAACCACTTATAATTTTATATTCCCTCTGCCCCCCATCCCTTTGTCCCACACGCAGCGTTCCGCCCTTAAACATTTTGCTTAGTGACGTCAGAACCTACTTATTCCCAAATTATGGTGCACTATTTTGATCATGACCGTCACAAAAAAATAATAAAAACCGCGACTTTGACCCATTATAACCACCCTTGTCCCCTGCTCTGGTTTCCGCCCGTGGGGGAAAGTGATGTACACGACTGATTCAACATATCCCCGCATAGTTTGTCCATATTACTTATATTCCAGTGGTGTGTGTTGACAGAATTAATTAAAAATAAGTGTAACAACGAACAGTAATATATTTATTTATTTTGGGTAAACAAGCGTGGTGTTTTGCTTATATCTCGAATTAGTATTGTTAGCGAGAGCGAGGGTGTGTCTGAATCGTTCGCATGCTGTGTAGAGACTGACTCGCCGGACCACCAACTATTATGTCAACTGGTTTGCGGTTTTGCGATAATGGCCAGAAGGGTCATAAATTACTGCATCTGCCTTTTAAAAGATGAGAACCTTTTTGTATTTTAAGAAGTTGACATGAAGAGTGTGGCAATCTGGCATCGTAAATCAATTAGTGTTTCCTTGAAAAAAACATTAATTTTATATACTCTGTTTAGGGATACATTTTCGTTTCTCGAAATCAACGGCCCTTGTTGGCAGATGGTTTGTGTATTACATGTGAATTTTAAATGACTAATGTTGTTTCGTTTTGAGAAAAGATATTAAAAATTAAGAAAATAAAATTATCAAAAATAGTAATTAAAGCGTATCGCTATACACCCCCGTTCGAGAAAATAAGATGATAGATAATACTATACATTTGACGAAAATTGAAAATAACAGAAAATAAAACAACGCAATGTTTATACGAGGAGAAAAAGAATCACTGAATTCACTGTTAACCGATACTTGCTTGATAACTTTCGGTAAATCTTGTTTTCTCTTCGGTCTGCCGTTCGTTTCGCTGGATACTGTCATTTTTTCTGGCTGCTCGTGATTGATACTTTCGTGAAGCGCGTATGCCGGTTTTAATATGTCTATGGAAATTGTTGTTTTTTTTTCCATTTACACGTACGACAAAAGTCTTGTCACCTCGTTTGACTACAGGAAAGGGACCGAGATATGGATTTTCTAAGCTGCTTTTGATTGTATCGCGGCGGACGAAAACGTGAGAGGTGTTTTCATGTCTTTAAAAATGAAAGTGCTTTCATTTCCCTGATGCTTGCACGGAGGAGAGCACTTTTGAGCCTGGTCACCAAAACGGTAGTGATACCAGCATAATATGTCACTATTATGTTCCCTACTGTAGCTTCTGTCGCTAGGATATGGTCTGCCTCTTGAGTTGCTGCGGTTTCGACATTATGTGTGAGTTTGTGCTTCAGCATTTGACAAGCTAGCTAGCTGAATTTTTATTTCAGCTAATTTGGCTGTCAATTTATCGATGGTACTTTCACGCTCATTGGAAGCTTCTAAAATTTGGGCGCTAGGAGCTATAGCTTCAGAGATTGTGTCAGCTAGCTCGGCAACTGCGTCCAAACTAGCTTTAGCTTGAGTAGCTAGAATAGCCTGTGTAGACGATGGCAGTCTACCTAACCACAGAGACCTTACGATATTACCTATCTGGTACTGTTGTGCCTGCTAAAGACTGTAAACGTCGTAAGAATTGAGAAGGTCTTCGATCGCCTTGTTCTTCATGCTCAAGTAATCTCATAGTTTTTTGTTGCTGAGATGCACTAAGTCTCTTAATTAACTCTGACTTTAATTTTACGTACCTCTCTGTAGCTGGTGGTGACACAATGTCCCTAACTCCTGATATGTAAGCTGTTTCGAAATTAGCAAAAATAGTAATTAAAGCGTATCGCTATACTTATCACGAGCAAAATCCGCTTCCAGCTCTTGGACTACATGTCCTCATTGAAACCTCAAGCAAATATTATTATTATAAACTTTTTTTCTGTTTCAAAAATTATACTTCTAGTTTGTGTGATTCGTCTATTAATATTATTATCTTTTTAGATATCTCCGTCAAGATTTTATCGTCCAGAAACCATTGATATAATCGTTAACTGTGGAAAGAAACTAGGTATTAGATTTGAGGATTTCCTGGAAAACTTAGAGCAGAATGCTGGGGGACTTGCAATGAAACAGTATAACTTATGTGGTTACAGATCTTTAGGTATGATAACTAAAGATAATCAAATAAATCAAGAACTAGTCCCGAAAATAATAGCAATATTCTTCCCTGAAAACCCTGAAAAAATTAAGAAGGAGTGCTTAAAGAGAATTCGTGATCCTTTGAATGATACCTACGAGATAAGTGTTTGTATTATTCGACTTGCAAATGAAGTTTAGTATTTATGTCCGTTATACAAAATAAATATTTTTAGAAAAAATACTAATGAATTTATTGTGACTCTTTAATCATAACTAATATATTATGTAGTAACATATTGTAATATTGTATTTCTTTATTAAACTTAAGTTATGCCAACAATTACATTTTATTTGTTGCAAAATGGAAAAATGCCCTGTGAAATATCATCATCATCTTCATCATCAATGGTGTTACAACTTTTACAGTGTGTCTGCTTAGCTAGGAAACACATGGAAAACTTTTTTTATTATCAATTTTACGAAAAAAAGTTATTCTTCATAAAATGCTCTGGATAGTCAAAAATCTAAAACTTAACCATCAGATATCAAATTTTTTCAATTTTGTACGAGTTATATGAAAAATATGAATTTCGTTAAAGAGTAAAGTACCTTTATAGTCCAGAATATCAAAAAATGCTGTTATGAAAAGTTGTTTGAAATTAAAAACTATGTTTAAATATAAAATTACATCATTCTAATCGAAAAAAAAAATTAATTTTTTCTCAAATTACGGATACCTACTCATCATAATTTTTTTACAATAATTATGATAACTATTTTATTATTACTATTATCATTTACTAAAAGAAGATATACTTCATAAAATGCTCTCCCTAGTCTAAAATCTAAGATACAACCATGATCCATCAAACTTTTTTAATTTTATACGAGGTATGTAAAAAATATTAATTTTTCTTAAGAGTTAATTGCCTTTATTATTCACAATATTTTAATTAGAAGGATGTAATTGAACACTAAAACAATTTTTTTATTCCAAATAACTTTTTTTATAAAAATTTTCGATATTGTGAAATGTAACAGTACATTACTCTTGAATGAAATTCATATTTTTTGACATACTCCGTATAAAATTAATTAAATTTGATATTTGATGATTGCATCTTAGATTATATACGATGCAGAGTATTTTATAGAGAATAACTTTTTTCGTAAAACTGATAATAAAAAAGTTATCAATAGGAACAATCAGGAATCAACTTGGAAAAATTTACGCAGACATACTATATAAGAACTTAGAAAAAAATTTTTTTGCTGAACATTTATTATTGTTGAAGCTTATTATTAAATGTATTTTATGGGCCATCCCACGAACATACGCCTGTTTTGGATTACTTCGACAACGAATATTTTACTGTGCAACATAAGAAGTACGAAAGTAAATGGCGCTAATAATTATTCCAATAAACAACAATGTAATTTGCAATTTACTTTCGTTATTTTTATTTTGCACAGTAAAATATTCGTTTTCGAAGTAATCCAAAACAGGCGTATTTTCGTGGAATAGGGTGTAGGTAAGTATTCCAAAACAAAATTTTGATCACTTTGTATAAACATTTTTTTAGCTGGTAATTTTCGGTTTTTGTATTACATTTTTGTTATCTTTCTTAATTTTCACAAAAAGAAATAGTCTATTTCATTTCTGAAGTAAAATAATTTAGTGCATTTTAAATATTACATCCTAATCTTTAAAAAAGCACTTATAAACTTTAATAGATCTGTTCAAACTTGAGTAATACCGTCTTAATATGGTGGTAATTCTATAAAACTACAAAGATTTCAAAAATTACATTTTTGAGACATCATATCATTTCCATTAAATTTTTGAGATTTTTTTTTAAATGAAACATCATTTAGTAAGATTTTTAAAATGGTAAAATGTGCAAAATTGAGGGTTTTATAAGAAAAATTGTATTAGTTACACATTTTTAAATCATTTTTAAACAAAATTTATGTAAGGCTCATTTTCCGCTCCCACCGTACTTATGCCCATAAATTTTATTTCTTTTTATTGCAACCATTCTAATATCTTAATTATTCTTCTTTCATGCTTAATTTGTAAAATTTCATTTAATCCATTAGTTAAAGAATTACTTTAAAATAACTCAACCATGCACTTCGCCGTACGTTAGTTTACAGTGCGCCAATGTTTGTGAGAAGGGTGACTTTAGCGTTATAAATAAAAAATTTAAGAAGATACAGATTTAATTTTAGAAAATTCTTTATTTAAGTTTTTTTTTTGTAAAATTTTCTGAATTTTTCAATGTTCAAGTCAGTTTTTTTCTAAAATTTATATTTTCGGAGTTATTTAAAAAAACATCTAATTTCGTAGTTCATTTGTTTAATAAAAAGTGAAGCACCCACTTCTCGAGTAGAACTTTTTGATGTGTTGTTTAATAAACATTTCTTAATGAAATTACAATTTACCTGTTTTGAATAAGTTCAAGTTGATAATTATTGTAAATAAGTATTTATGCGATACATTTATGAAAACGTTAATATAAAAATATTAAGCCCGCCACTCATCATACTGCGGTGTCGTTCGACAAAATTGTTAATAGTAATTCTGCAGTATTGCGGCAGGTAGGCCAGTCTCTCTGTGGTCAAATTGTAATTATTTTGTTGGATGCTCGGTCACAGACGATCAAAATTTTTGTCAATTAGTCAAATTCGACAAAATTGAACGACGTGACGCCGTAGTATCGTGAGTGGCCCGCTTTACGCTAAAATTAAATGCTGTAACTGGTGATAGTTTCAAAATCTGTCTTTATTCTTTTTAGTTGAAGGTAACTTATAATGCTGCAGTACGCAATAATTTTGTTGGCTTTATTTTATCCCGGGAAAAGTAAGGTAAGGATTCATTTCCAGTTTAAAGTTTGTTTTTAACAGCAAAATTTTAATTTTACTAACATAAAAAGGGAAATTGCCATATTTATTAGAAGATAAATCCAAGGCTGAGAACGATAGGGTTCGAAGCGATAGTTTGTACAACGTCTTTTTTAACAGAAAGCTATTGTTCTTTGAATTCTGCATAGAATGGTATTGAAAGTTCTGCCAATCGTTTACAGGTAGCGCCACAGTCAACAGTGAAATCTACATAGTTTAATATGGTTATGTGTACTACAAACAATAAGAGTTAAAGCTGAAAGTTAAATGTCAGTTTTATCGGTTACAGTTATCATTTTCTTGTTTTGCAACGTCCTCTGTGTCCGAAAATGAATCTTGGGCGGATTATTTTAGATCCAGTTCTGAATATCTTCCAGAAAATAGCAGTAAAAAATCATAAAAATAATTAATTTGATTATTTATTTTGAGTAAATTAATTAAAAATTAAATAAATATAATAATAAATGAATTACGTGAATTCATTAATTATTATAATTAATTTGAGTAAAGTTCTACTCTTCGTTAGTTTTCTTTTTCCTTTGTTTTTAAAAACTCTTCCGACATCATGGTATATAATCATCATGGTAATAAGCTTTTATTGTTATGAGTGCTTCAAGGCAATAAATCATATCCACAATGATGACTTAATATGAAGCCCTTGGCGTGAAAAGGTTATATGCCACATACAATTAGTTTTGAGAAATCTCCTTTAGAAAGTCATTTTAAATCCAGGAAATCCAATTTCAATACAAAATTTAATTGAATTAATACAATAGGTAAATAAGGTTGACTAATATTTTAGCAATAATAACTAAAAAAAATCACAAGTTTTTTTTAATGATTTATTTACAAAAAAATGTGGCTTGTACCCTTTTACATGAAAGAATAAACGAAACACTTAAAAAAACAAAACGAATACATAAACATTAGTCCTCATCACTTAACGGCAAATCTTCGTCCAAATATTCGACTTCCATTGGTTGTGTGGCCTCTAATGTTTCTTCCTGGCGAACACAATTTTTAGCGCCAATTTCCATATAAAATTGGTGATTGACTTCAGGAATATAAGGAAGTAAAAGCGATAAATTATTTATATTTTTTTGGTTTAGTTTTATTGGGTCCAAATATTTCTGTTTGAGACATTCTGTCAAAGATATTCTTCTCATACCCTTTTTCCCAACATTAACGTTCTTAAAACTTTCATTTAAATAATGTTTTATTTTGAGTATGTTTGGGTTTTCATTTTCTAATCTGAAGATGATAATTTTGCTGAACGCGACGTTTTCTTTTTCATCTGTAAACTTTTTTTTACTTAGATTCTCCTCCAACACTTTAAAGGATAAGAAGTCTTCTCTCTTTAGTACTGTCACGTGAAATGGATTGTTCCTTTTACACTTTTTTACTACCTTATACCAATCTACTGGTTCATATACCACCTTCATTTTCTTCTTATATTTCTCTATAATAGCAAAATCCCTGTCTGACGGAAGATGTGTATGTCCAACTACTAAAAACCTATGTTCTATGGATTCAAATACAGCCTCTGTGACCAACTGCTTCCACAACCCAATCAAGACCCAGTTTTTGTTCTGTCCTCCGCAGTTGTCCGTATAAACGATTAGGTTTTTGGGGAGGTGTTCTTGTTCTTTAAAATGTTTCAAGAGAATACTTGCAATCCCATCACTGCCTCCTTTCCCAGTATTCTCAGACCACATATACATATAGCCCTTGTTATTTACGCAGTCATGAATTTCCAAATTATACACCCATGCCTTCCTCAAATAAAAAGCTGGACCAGTTGTTAAAGAGGGCACAGGAAGTGCTTGCTGAAGGTCAAATGATAACACGTATGTATCTTTTGAAGCTGACATGCCTATCTCATTTTTTTAATTATCTTGCATTGCTTCAGCTCGCCTTAAATGCAACTCCTTTTCTGTCTTCAATTTCTTCAAAGTATCTTCATTTTCTTTGGAATTCTCAATCTTTACCTCTAGTTCATCACATATTTTACAGGTATCGCTTCGAGGTATCTTGAAACCTATGTTAAATTCTGAACAAAATATCCTTCTATATTTATCTTGACTAATGGGTAATAGATTTCTTTCAGCACACCAAGGTTTGTAATACTCGTGATATAAAGAAGATATATTTAGATCATGATCAATGTATGTTTTATGAGGGTTTTTTTCTGCTATAATGACTAATGTATTTTGGAATGCTATTAATATGATCCCGAGCCGACTGGCACGCCTCTTCCGATATTTTATTATGACACTCCAAGAATTTTCCTCTTTGATCTGATTTAGGTGTTGTTAAACCTGAAACCATTTGTTTCTGCAGCAGTTGTAAGCGCTTTGGAGAAGTCAAACCATGGATGGACATAAATTCTTTTTTGTCTACTTTCACATCAAAACCACTGACTTTCACAAAGTAATAAAAACTAAAATTTCGGGAAGACTCAACTTTCTTTGTTTTCTTAGGATATGAACGTTTTTTAGCTTGCCGCTTCATGCTATGAAATAAGTATAAGTTCTGTTTGTTATAATCTGCAATATTCCAAAACCCGTCAAAAATTTGGTTTTCTGTACCTTGAAGCAGCATCCTACAGGTTTTGCTCCCACAAGGCGGACCCAAGACTCTCGCTGAAACATGTTTACCTTTCTTGCTTGTACAGGATGAACCAAGATTTCGGCGCGTCTTTCTTAAAGTGTATTTATCTACATTTTTCCTTCGCCACCTACTTTTTGTTTCTTTTTCTTGGGTAGGAAGTTCGTCACGGCTCTTTTTTCTTGGGGTTCTCTGAAAAAAAATGCGTTGTTAATGGCAGTTAGTATTTTAAACATATTTTGAATGGTAAAAAATATTCCCGAATCATTTAAATAGAAAATATCGATTTTTATAGTTTTGTGGCTTGTATCATTTCCACGCCAAGAGCTTCATATATAATAATATAAAATTTTTAAAACTGCATATTTCTTTAGAAACACAAAATTCCAAGCACAGCGGTTACAGTGCCAAAACGTTCCAAGTAAAAGTGCAATCTTTTTAAAAAACCATGAAATTTGTATTTTCTACCACAATGACAGCGTTGTTTTAAGAATAACTATATTACCAAATCCTTAAACAATAATATATAACATATCTGGGAAAGAATAATTTTGTCAGAACCGTTTTAATTCACAGCAAACTTTAAAATTCGTTTCCTGAATAATTTTGTGACTATCGTTTGGAGCCCTAATGGTTCTTAGCCGTCAAAATATAAGTTTGTCATAAATAGATTCTGAAAAAAAACTGTTCTTAATAAGTTTTATCTGAAATATAAACTGTCATATTTGAAAAAATTAGTAGTTTTAAGATTAACAAATTCCTACATTTAAGCTCAAACTCAAAATTTGAGTTTTTTTTATTAATTATTTGCCCATAACTTAGAACTTCTTTGTATGTATATAGAGAGTCATAAAAAATTGTATATACAAACAATAAATAAATAAAATAAATAATAAATAAAAAAACAGTTAAAATACATTTCCAAAAATATACAAACAAGACAGTGAATTATTTAAATAATTATAGTATGTTAATTTGGAGTTAAAAATACTGACAAAAGTTCTGTAATTACAAAAAAATGTGTTTGTTTTAAAATATCAAAATATCTTGATATCAAATGATCTTTTTATAATACCAAAAGAACTGTTTATAATACCACGTTTTTAATATTTATAGGACACAATATAAAAAGTACACTTATAATAAACATAATAAAAACAATTATTTTTTAAATCAAAATGTCAATTTTAAAAACAAAAACGATTTTTGATACCGGGAATCGAACCCGAGCCTCTTGGGTGAAAGCCAGGTATCCTAGCCCCTAGACCATATTTTTGAAATATATGAACTTGAATATACCTACGTTTTCTCGATTAAAAGAAACGTTATAAGTGGTCGCATTTGTCGCATTATCGCCCAAATGGTCTGGTGGTCACGACACTTAACTTGCGATAGGGCGGGCAGTCCGAGTTTATGTCCCAGCCTCTATACATAATATAAAGTATATGCACTAGATTTTTTGTCTATTCGGAATGGATTGAAAAAACATATGGGGTTAATCTGGGTAAAAGTTCTAAACGGTTTAACCGATTTTGATACCTAAACATGTTTTGAGTTTGAAAGGTATTGAGAAGTAGTATCTGATGCACTCAAGGTCAAATATGACATCTGAGGATATTATAGGATTTGGTGTGCTTGAAAATCCGTTTTTTTCTCATAGAAATAGATTTGATCACACTTATAAGGCCTTCTTCTTTTTCTTCCTTCTTGTATGTATGCTTTAAAGCCTGTTTCTTCTTCAATATTAGCCTCCCAAAGTGTTTACATTATCGCACCATTTTTTTCGTAGTCTGTCAATACTTTTTCGTCCATTTGGTGACTTATCTCGTGCTACTCGTACTATTTTATCCTCTGCCATTCTACTAGTGTGTTCGTTTTACTCTTGTTTCCGTTTTGTCACCCATCTATTTATGTCTTCTACATTCATGATCTTCTTATGTTTTCGCTTCTCTCTCTATCCAACAGAATTTTCCCTGATATTCTTCAAAGTATTTTCATCTCTGTTGATTCTAGTAGTCGTCTCGTTTTAGATGTGTCAGGTCTATAACTTGTCCTTATAAGGCCTATAACTTTAAAAATAAAATTTGTCTAGATATACCGTTAGTCGCTTCTGAAGGCCTATGTCTCTTTGAACCTGAGATACATTTTTTATCTATAAAATATGTCCTGTTGTACCTAATCAGTCGTATAATAGCTGACTTATATTTATGTGGTCAAAAGTCACAAGCTACAACGGTCTTAATAAACACCGGTTTCCAAATAGAAAATTGGTCTTGGCGTTTTATACAGTAATAAGCGTGCTGATAACCGGCAAAAAGGCAAAATATGTAAAACATATTAAATTGTGAGATAAAAAGGAATGAAACTTTAGTGCAGCCGATATGTGAAACAATTGTGCATTTAATGAGAGAAGTATATAATTTGGACCACATATACTGCACATATAAGGGTTCAAATTTAGATATGAGGCCATCTCATATTTTGTCTTTTACAAAAATGGCGGGGATTAAAAATGGCGACTATACATTGTGACTATTAGCACGATAACTTTTGAACGAGACTTCAGATTTCAACCAAATTTGCTATATAGGTCCTTTTTTTGATGTATAAGATCGAGGTCTTCAACCGGAAGAATTGGTTTACCAGAAGTTGTGTTTTTCCTGGTTTTTATGTGAAAATATGCTGTTTTTTTCAATTCTTTCACTCTGTATGTATTAGTTTTTCAAAAAGATAATAGGTACCACCATTGAAACGAGCGTAAAAATATTTTTTAGGAAATATTTTTAACTTTTTATTTATGTTAATTACCATTTAATAAATGCAAGACGTATCTTCACATGTACCTATATGCGGCAGATTCGTGCAAATATTATAAGAATTATTGTGCATTTAATGGTAGAAGCATATCATTTGGACCACATATACTACACATATAAAGGTTCAAATTTAGATACGAGGCCAATTCAGTTTTTGTTCCTCTTACAAAAATGGCGGACATTCAAAATGGCGACTATACATATGTGATATGTGACATAGCACGATAACTTTTGAAAGAGATGTCAGATTTCAACCAAATTTGGTAGATAGGTTTTTTTTTGATAATTAATATCGAGGTCTTAAACCGGAAGAATCGGTTTACCAAAATTTGTGTTTCTACTGTTTTTTTTATGTAATAATATGTTTTTTCTTTTACAATTCTTTCACCCTGTATATATAAATTTTTCAAAAGTAATAACATTGAAAAGAGTGTTAATAAATCTATTAGGAAATATTTTGAACTTTTCAGTTGTGTTAATTACCATTTAATAAATGCATAACGTATGTTCACATGTACCTATGGGCGGAAGATTCATTTTGAATGCCCGCCATTTTTGTAAAAGACTAAATCTGAGATGGCCTCATATCTAAATTTGAATCTTTGTATGTGTAGTATGTGTGGTCCAAATTATATGCTTCCACCATTAAATGCACAATAATTCTTATATTATTATTTGCACGAATCTGCCGCACATAGGTACCTACATGTGAAGATACGTTATGCATGTATCAAATGGTAATTAATATAATTAAAGAGTTCAAAATATTTCCCCACGAAAAATATTTTTACGCTCTTTTTAACGCCGGTATCACCTTTTTGAAAAATTAATATATAGAGGAAAGGCTGTAAATATGGGCTGGTCTTGTAATATGGGCTAGGTGGGTTTCACAGCTATTCGTTGCAGATCTCTACATTTTGACTATTTCAAATGGTATTTGACGAAGTTAAACTATCACCGTAGCGATGGCACCACTGTGGTAGATATTTCCCAGTTTATAATAATTGTTTGTCGGTTGGTGCGAGTGTCAAAACTTTTTCGGGTAAGTCGATAAATTCCAGTATTTAAAAATAAACACGAATTTCAAAAAAAAAGTCTGTGTCACGTTGAAGCTCTATTATTAGTCTTTGATATATGCTAATGAGTTTTCTTCAAATTGTCTGCTTTTAGACATAACTTCTTTTGTTGTGCAAAGCAAGCGTGTTTACAATATGGGCTATGCCTCTGTTTTCATTATGGGCTAGTGGCCCATATTTAGAACAATGTAGCAATGTAGGCAAAACGAAGTAGGAAAAGGCAAAGAAAAAAGAAAAGGAAAAGAAATAAAAAAAAGGAAAACGTAAGCAGCTTACCAAAGTCACAAAGAACCAAAAAAAGAAATGGGTTTCTAGTAGCAGGGATGAGGAGGAATATGTGCCTGCAGATGATGAAAGCGATTACAATGAGTTTCCTTCCACACAGCCTCCACAAGACGCAGCTGATGTAACGTGTATGTTTTGCGAAGTACTTTTTTCAGAGGATAATCTTGGTGAAATATGGGTCAAGTGCTTCTGTTCCATTTGTGGGCACATAACGAGTGCGCTGGGGCCGAAAAAGAAGAATATGTGTGTGACTTTTGCAAATAGTTTTAGCCTATGAGTTATTTAATGTATTTTTTGTATTTTAGATATTAAAATATATTTGTCACGCATTTATCTCATTTCACACAAATTTAAGACACATTTTTCGGGGTAGCCCATATTTAGGATCATTATTCAAACGGCGCAAAAGTACAATTTTTCATTATTTATACATTTAAAACAGTTGTATATTTTTTAATCAATTTGCACTTTGGGCAGGCTCTAAGTAACTAAATGTAGGTATTCTTGCATACCTTTGGAAATAAAATAGAATTTTTATTCTTTTTTTACAAAGAAAAATAAAATGGGTAGCCCATATTTGCATCCTTTCCTCTACAGGGTGAAAGAATTGAAAAAGAAACAATATATTTTTACATAAAAAACATTAAAAACACAAATTCTGGTAAACCGATCCTTCCGGTTCAAGATCTCGATATTATTCATCGAAAAAAGAACATATCGATGGCTTTTTGACAAAACATCGTAACCGACAAAACGCAAATTTTACAGGGGGCGACTTTTTCTTCTACCGACTTTTCGGTTAATATAATTAAAATTTTGAAACTGTGATAAATTAGTACATAAAAAAAGATAATAATTAAAGAAAAAAAACTGTAATATAACATTCTTTAATTAAATTATGTAGCATACGATACTTTGTGAGACCTTGTTTGTGTAAATTTTAGTTGAAGCTTGTCGCTTAAGATAAACATCGATAGTATTAAGGTATCAATTTATAAATGAATATTCATAAATAACGTAAGTATCTTAAGAGGAAAAATATTATTCATGACTCATGACAAAAATCGACAAAGAAAAATAAAATTTAATACATATATTAATAAGTGACACTCTGATCTTCTTGATCATTTTCTGCCAATGTGTCAGGAATTTCACTTTTGTAACTTAACTCTTCATATTCTTGCACAAACTCCTGTGGTATGACATGTTTCCGACATAGGTTTATTTGTTTTTTAAAGCTTAAGATGTAATCTTTAAACTGCACTAAATTATTTTGCGTTAGACATGAAATAAACCACATCTTTTTGAGAAAATTAAGAAAGATAAAACAAATGTAGGTAATACAATAACCGAAAAATATCAGTTAAAAAAATGTTTGTACAAAGTCATCAAAACCTTTTTCTGTACCTACAACTTACCTAAATAATAACTTAAATGTATAAATGTAATTGTTTTTGAGCTCTTACACAGTATGTCTGCATAACTTGGAACCTATTGATTACTTTTTATTATTAGTTTAAAAAAACTACTTATCAGATATTAAATTTCATTAATTTCATACGAGGTATGTCAAAAAATGTGAATCTTGTTCAAGAGTAAAGTAGTTTTATATTTCACAATATCGAAAATTGTTAATAAAAAAGTTGTTTGTAATTAAAAACTATGTTTCAATGTTCGTTCTATATTGACCCCCTACATTTGTTTCAGGTTTCAGTGAACTTACTACGTTGATATATTTACTACTAAGTTGATATATTTTTGTTGCAAATATAATATTTATGATATGTGCACAAGAACAAATAAAAACCGTAGGTTACGCCATTACCAAATTAGTAAATTAGACTTCAAATTCTATGAAAAATACAATAAAGCATAAAAACAAGTATTAAAAACTTACCGCATCTATTGAATAAAAGGATTTATAAAAACTACCACTATTTTCGTTTTAAATTGTTGGAGCGAAATAAAATTTCCACTGAATTCTAACACATTTAAGATAACACTGAGTAATCCTAACGGTCATTTTGGTCATTGAATCTTATCGTAAGCGGCAAAATATCCAAACGTAAACGACAAGATTGATGGCGTTTACCATCAACTGTCGGTACCACCTTGGCGTTTACGATACCATAGGCACAAAATGAGTTTGAAATGCGGTGGTTACGATAAAAATTAAATTCAATTTTAGACAATTCGGATGTTATTAGGAAAAAAATAATTTTTAATTAGCTGTATACTATCGTAAGGAACTATTTAAGATAAAAATCGCATTTTCGGAAAATTGATGCTTACGATGTTTTGTCAAAAACCCGTCGATATATACCAAATTTGGTTGAAATCTGACATCTCGTTCAAAAGTTATCGTGCTATTAGTCACATATTAGTCCAGAGCGGATCTGTTTTGAGATGGACGTTGAGAGGTGACTCAAATTTTTTTGCAGAAACTGCTTGAAAATAAATCAAATAATAATATTTGAGTTATCCTTCCTCTCAAAAAGGTCCGGAACATTGTTTAAATAATCAAAATGTCAAGAATTGAAGGAAAAATTCGATTTTTTTCTTCGTTTTTTGATTATAACTTTAAAAGTATTCATTTCCGAGAAAAGTTGCACTAATGTAAAAGTTGCGTAATTCAATTTACTACAATATAGAATTGGTTAGAAATTTAAAAAACAGTCATCCTAGTTGCAAAATAGCAATAATTGCGAAAAAACCATACAAAAACAAGTATTCGCATTTTACGTTTTTCAACAATTTATGCTACACTTAGGACCTTCATATTACACCCAGAAAAACTTTATGATACATTAAAACAATACTGTAAATTTCATTAAGATCGGTTCAATCAATTTTGCAACATAAATTTTGCAATACAGCTTTCGCAAAAAAATTCATTTTTTCAAAATGTTACAGGACTGAAAATAAAGCAGATAGCAAGTTTATTTTTTTTTGCTTATAGAAGTGTACTGTACCTTTCATTTGCAATTTTCAAAATTAAAATCGATTAATTACCACGGCGTCAGAAAATTTTTGAATTAAACAATAATTTTTGGTGCTATGCGCAGGACAGCGGTGTTCGATTCACACAGGTTGATTTCCACCAAAGTTTCTTCCAATCTTTATCTAATATATTATTTTCTTACTCTATATTTTGTTGTATTTTAATTTTTTAATTCCACAAAAATCAAACTAATTTTATTATTGTTTGTGAAATATTGTTTAAACAATTGTATATGTTTAAAAATAATAAACTTTTATTATTTAAGTTAAAATATATGAACAAAGAAAGTTTTTGCTGATAAAAGTGTTATTTCAAAGGATAGAGTATGGGTTTTTATTTTGCAATAAACAAATTTATTTATTTGTATCGAAATGTCATAAAAATTAAAATGTATCAATCATTATCAAAGGTCATTGGAATGCCCCATCAGAGCAACCTATCCGCGTTCCTGCGCGTAGCACCAATAATTAATGTTTATTTAAAAAATCTCCTGACGCCGTGGTGTTAAGCGATTTTAATTTTGCAAAATTGCAAATGAAAGGTACAGTACACTTCTATATGTAAAAAAATTTTCAACTTGCTATCTGCTTTATTTTCAGTCCTGTAATATTTTGAAAAAATGAATTCTTTTTACGAAAGCTGGATTGCAAAATCTATTTTGCAAAATCTATTGAACCGATCTTAATGAAATTTACAGTATTATTTTATTGTATCATAAAATTTTTCAGGGTGAAATATGAAGTTCCTAAGTGTAGCATAAATGGTTGAAATACGTAAAATGCGAATACTTGTTTTTGTATGTTTTTTTTCACAATTATTGCTATTTTGCAACAAGGGTGACTATTTCTTAAATTTTTAACCAATTCTATATTGTAGAAAATTTAATTACGCAACTTTTATATCAGTACAGCTTTTCTCGGAAATGAATACTTTTAAAGTTATAATCAAAAAACCAAGAAAAAAATCGAATTTTTCCTTAATTTTTTGACATTTTGATTATTTAAACAATGTTCCGGACCTTTTTGAGAGGGAGGATAACTCAAATATTATTATTTGTTTTATTTTCAAGCAATTTCTGCAAAAAAATTTGAGTCACCTCTCAACGTCCAAATGTACTAATATTTTTACAGATGCGCCCTGGTCTATATGTATAGTCGCCATTTTGAATGCACGCCATTTTTGTAAAAGGAACAAAAACTGAGATGGCCTCGTGTCTAGATGTGAACCTCTATATGTGTAGTATATGTGGTCCAAATTATATGCTTCTACCATTAAATGCACAATAATTCTTATAATATTTGCACGAATCTGCCGCATATATTATGTACATGTGAAGATACGTTTTGCACTTAATAAATGGTAATTAACATGACTAAAACGTTAAAAATATTTCATACAAAATATTTTTACGCTCTTTTTATTGACCGTATTTGCTATTTGAAAAATTAATACATACAGGGTGAAATAATTGAAAAAAAAACAACATATTTTTACATAAAAACTAGGAAAAACACAACTTCTGGTAAACCGATTCTTCCGGTTCAAGACCTCGATCTTATACATCAAAAAAGGACCTATGTACCAAATTTGGTTGAAATCTGAAGTCTCGTTCAAAAGTTATCGTGCTGTTAGTCACATATGTATAGTCGCCATTTTGAATTCCCGCCATTTTTGTAAAAGGCAAAATCTGAGATGGCCTCCTATCTAATTTTAAACCTTTATATGTTTAGTATATTTCGTCCAAATTATATGCTTGTGTCATTAAATGCACAATTCTTATAATATTTGCACGAATCTGCCGCACTACTAGTAGAGTTATGAAATTTAGCGATTAAAACGTATAAATTTACATTCTATTTATTGTTTCCCACCTTTAGACGTACCAAAGAATGCAATTTTATAGGTTTTTATCGCTAAAACACCTCCACTAGTTTAATTTTTTTTTTCATCTCACAACTTAATATATGTTTTCCATCTCGTGCGTAATTTTGTCGGTTATTAGAATTAATATAATTGTTTTAGGTATCTCCATCACCTTTTGATCATCCAGAAACTATGGTAGAAATCGTTAACTGTGGAAAGAAACTAGGCCTTAGATTTGAGGATCTCTTTGAAAATTTCAAACAAAATGCTGGTGGACGAGCAATGAAAGAATTTAATCTATGTTGTTGGAGATCTTTAAATATGATAGCAGAAGATAATCAAATAGATCAAGAAATAGCTCCGAAATTAATAGCATTATTCTTTCCTGACCACCCTGAAAAAATTATGAAGGAGTGCCTTAAGAGTATTTGTGATTCTTTGAATGATACTTATGAGATAAGTGTTTGTATTATTCGACTTGCACATAAAGTTTAGTATCTTTTATATAATAAATGTTTTTTAACATACTGACGAATTTATTGTAATGCTAGAATAATGAGTAATAAATTATAATAGTAACTCATTTTATTTATTTATTTAGCATAGCTAATCTAAATCATATATTTTTTAACTGTCCCTTACATCTCAATGCAAGTATGTGGCTGCTACAAGAATTGTTGAAAGCAGGTATAAGTACTCCCCTAGACTTAGATGTACTATTAAGTGAGGATAACATTAAAATTTTTAAACTAATTATGACATTTCTTCAAAAAATTAAATTAAAAGTGTGAATGTAAAACTAATCGTTTGAATGAATAGGTATTTCCTTTGTATTATGTAATGTATGAATGAGATATTTCCTGTAATTAATTATATTATTTTGTAACCTATGTATGTTCGAAAAAAAATTATATATTAAAAAAAAAGATTAAAAAAAATAATAATAAAAAAAATATATTACTTATAAAAAAAATTAAAAAAAAAATAAATAAATAAATAAATAAAAAAATAAACAAAAAATAAATAAATAAATCACTAAGAGGTTCTAAATCTCCGCGAGGATGAATCGGATTTAGTTCTTACCGTAGTGAAAAAAAAAAAACAAAAAAAAACAAAAAAAAAACAAAAGAAAACAAAAAAAAAACAAAAATTAATATAGTTGTATTTATTAACATAGTAAGTAGGCATAGTAAGTAGGCATTGTTATTTGTAAGCTTTATATTTTATTATTCTTTATTTTTAAATGTATACTGGGCAATTTTATACTTATGAACGAATAATAATTTTATATGTAGTTACGTGGCTAAAGGTTCTGAATTAACGCCAGAATCAAAACAAAAACAAAAACTCATTTTATTCAGTCATAACTCTTAAGATATGCCAAAAGTTAAATTTTATTTATAAATCCACGAGGAAAAAGGTTTCCCTGTAGCTGGCTGTATACCATATATTTCAAAAAAAATTAAACTCCTTTATAAGAGATGTATTTATTAAAATTACCTGAAAAGAGCTACATCACAAGCAGAACTGGTTTTCAATCTGATAACAAAACATCATCAGTGCTGACCTAAAATAAGTACAACCTAATAAGTTAAAGCCAAATTTTTTAAATGTTGACTAGGGTTAAAACAATTTGTAGGTTATAGTCACAAGATGCTGACATGATAACCACAAAAATAAAAATATTAGGGTTAAAACCCTTTAAACTTAATCAGTAATGAAAACATTGCCTATATAATTATTAAATTAAACATGGATGCACAAAATATTACATGTATTATGCCCAGAGTACCATCTGACCCCAAATTAAGTTGTTCACATGTTGAATGGTTGTTGGCAACTGATAATTGTAACGTAAATCATGAATAATACATAACATGTAGCCAATGGTGCAAAACTTGTTAAAGAAAACAGTAATGAACATCTCTCCACTGTGACAAAAAATTAATTAATAAAGTAAAATTAACCTTGATGTTTAAGTTATGGATATATGCAAGCTATTTTAAAATGCAGTAAGATGGTGTTTATATATGATGAGAGAAGGCAATTAACATTACACATATTATCAATATCTATAAAAATCGATAATAAATCCTTCTGTGTTTGGTCACACCTAGGATTGGGACCCATTTTGGGTCCATTTAAATCTCTTAGCTAGTGAATTTATTTAAATAGTTGGTAGTTGTTGGAATTTATGTAAATGGCAAGATAAAATACAGTAAGGGTAATGGTGATGAAAGTGTACAATTATCTCAATTAATCCAGATAATATATGTATATATCATTAAAAACAAAGTCAGACTTAGGCGACTAATTCCTAAGGACCTCGCAGGCTACCCAGAACCCCAAGATTTTGACACCAAACCCTCGTAAGTTAATAAATTTTATTTATTAAAAAATGGAGACCTGTGAAATAAGAAAATTTTTTTAGATTCTCATAATTTTATTTTGGTGCTAACGCCAATGTACCTTTTCAAACTTTTGACAATTTTCCAAATGAACTGGTAAAATATCATCGAACCAATCAGGGCTCTTGGACCTATTATAATTCATATCTTTCTTTATCCCCACAACTTGTTCAAAATTTATGCTAGAACGACCAAAAATTAGGTAGACTGTATATCAATCGGAAAGGGGGATCTAAAAACTCAGATGATGACAAATCTTGTAGTCAGCGAAGATATATGCATAGAAACAAGACCCATAGACCAGGTAATAGCTTATAAATACCTAGGTCATGAGATTCGCATAGGAAAAGATAACTAAACCGTTTACGATGCATCTTCGTCGTATAAGATTGACTTGAGCAGCCTTCGGTAACCTGAACCACATTTTCAAATCGTCTGACGCACCAATATGCACTAAAACAAAAACCTTTAATCAGTGTGTTTTGCCAATGTTGACTTACGGTGCGGACACGTTGACCATGACAAGAAGAACAGTGCAAAAGATCCGTGTGTCGCAAAGAGCAATGGAGCGTGCTATGTTGGGCATTTTACTACGAGACAAGATCCCTAACCGCCAGCTACGACAAAGAGCAGGAGTTGCTGATACAGTAAAGGTAGTAGAAATACTGAAATGGCACTGGGCAGATCACGTAGCTCTAATGTCAAATAATAGATGACCAAAGCGGATACTGGAATGGAGACCAAGTGATGATGCCTACCGCAGCAGAAGTCGTCCACCAACACGTTGGACTGATAATCTAAATTGGATGCCAGAAGCACAAGATCAATATATATGGGAAACTATGAGGTAGATCTATGTCCAGCAGTGGACAAGTGAAAATAGGGTGAAAACCAGGACGTATGAATTCCAATTTTTAATATTATAAACGTAAATAGCAAAAAATACTAAAGTTTTATATAATAATAATTTTATAATCCAGGATCTATAGAACCAGTTTCATGTTATTAACCTTTAGGGTATTGAACATACATAAAAACAATAGCTTATAGTTTGTATCACATGTTTATTACGAGTGAACTTGAACTATATTTGTTATGGTTCAGATAGGTATAAAAACACGCTGAGCAATCAGTATGGATATAGATATACAAATAATTATTAGAAGTTAGTATGTAGTAAGGCGAGGCGCTATGAATCATTAATGTTATTGTTTAGATATTGGATACCAGTGAATAAAATATAGTGTATAGTAAGACGTGTTTAGTCCTTTTAATTAATTAGAACCAGAAGGCAGTAACAACACACTATTTAATACATGGCTGATCCTGCAGATTAGAGGAGGTCTTCTGAAAGGAGCAGAGATGGCGGCAACAAATTGGAAACGGAGACGGCGAAGATGGACAGGAAACCCAGTGAGCGAGAGTGTAAAGACAAAGTGGAAATAAAATGTAAGTAAGAATGTCTGTCTTTATTAAAAATACTTCTTTCGTTTTATATTATTATTGAACATTGAATATTTATCTTTGCTGATTTTTGAATAATTTATGAAGTATCGATTTTTTTTTATCTATGAATTTTGAAACATGAAGTGATTTTTTGAATTGAATATTTTTATCAAAGTTTATTATATAATATGTTATTATTGAATTTTTATTGAATTTTGAATTTTTATTGAATTTATTTGAAAAATCTCTATCCGATTTCGATTTTTAGTACGGTTATTTTTGAATATTTTATGGAATATCGAATTTTTTTTTCAAAAATTTCTATCGAATTTTGAGATATGAACTGATTTTTGAATATTTTTATCTAACTTTTGCATATGCTATTTTATTGACGAATTGTTGAATTTTATTAGCCAGTTGTTTTTGTTATTGATCTTTAGATACCTTTTTATCGATTTCGTGTTAAATTTTGTATGATATGAACCTGAATTAATAATTTTTGTGTGATTAATGATATATAAATGATTTTTTTAATGAATAATGATTAGTGATGACATACGATAAACATTGCTATAAGCAAGATATATATTTTTAACGAACCGACCTGATGCGTCGAGATAAGGAATTTGAAGAAGGACTATATAGATAAGAAGAAGAACTAACAATATTATAAGCTAAATATTATGAGGCAACTAGAGACAATAAGAAACCAACTGCTCTTGTCAAATTAGGAAGGTACTAATGATTTATAGAAGCTTGAACGCTTATTAGAGACCCACTCTGTGTTTTGAAGGGTACCTATTTTATTCATGATTATTAGTGAATAAACAACGGCCTCAAAGCAAGAGATTGAGGTTGTGATATTTTTAGAAGAATTTGAACCGCATAAAATACCTATTTCGTGTTTTGAGTTAACTATACCACCTTAATGGTGCGTACAGATCAGGGCGAAAATTCGGGTTAATATTGGCGGAGAACTAAGACATCCGAGTGAAACCTCTTTTATTAAGGTAAAACGAAGGTATCGGAGCTAGTATATGAAGTGATGATTATGATGTTATATGAAATGATATATGAGATATATGATATATGATTGTTATATGAAATATGTATATGAAGATGAATTATGTACACTGTAGAAGTGCTATTATATGAAGAAAAATGAATTATATGAGTTGTAGTACCAGACAAGAAGAAGAAGAGGAAAATATGTGGGAAAAATGAAAGAAGAAACATAAAATTTTCAGAAATATCAAAATAAACAAGCAGAATTAAGAATAATATCAAATAAGTAGCTAATCATTAAATAATTATGTCTAAGAATTAAAGTTATAAATTTTGTTTTCTCTAAAGTAACGTAAATTATAAATAACTTATTTTTAAATGTAGATAATGAATTCAGGTTAAATTTTCGCGAAAAATGGAAGTGTTTGAATTAAGGATAGACAATATCTTCCAATAGTGTTAGTAGATAGTAAGCAAAGGGACACAAAAAGTGAAATTTTTAGACATTCAGCAACAGAGATTAAATCTTTATTATAGCTACAAAAGAGTTATTAGAAGTGTAGAGAAATATTAGAAATGTTTAGAGAGATTACATTTTTATTATAGGTACATTATTTTAAAGTTAGTAAGACATATATAAATAAATCAAAAGAAGACTGAAATAGGAATTATTAATAGAGTAAAGGATACATTTTTTTACTTATTCGAGTAATATTATCTTAGCTTAGGACTTTTAGTTAGATACGAGATTTTTAGTTAGGTAGATTAGATTATTCCCCTGCTTATAGGAGATGCATATAGGCACTAAAAGACTATATTAAAAATCCCGATAAGTTTAGTCACTGTTTTTATGTGGACACTGTTTTGTGAATGGAGAAAGGACTAAAAAGCAAGACGGAACAGAAAATGAATTAGTGATAATAATAAACAATTTTTAGGATAAAAAAAATGAAACGTACCATGTTACAGTTAGTAAGGATAGTTAGGAAATTTAATTTTTGAAAATAGTATTAGGTAACCATAAACATTTTGTAAAAGGGAAAGAGGAATATACCGTCAGATATTCTTCTTCTCTTCTTAGGACTTTCTTTTTTAAAAACGGCGGAGATGTGGTATATTATGAACCCTCTGTATAAATCATAATTTAAATATGATGTTATTAACCTTTAGGGTATTGAACATACATAAAAACAATAGCTTATAGTTTGTATCACATGTTTATTACGAGTGAACTTGAACTATATTTGTTATGGTTCAGATAGGTATAAATACACGCTGAGCAATCAGTATGGATATCGATACACAAATAATTGTTAGAAGTTAGTATGTAGTAAGGCGAGGCGCTATGAATCATTAATGTTATTGTTTAGAAATTGGATACCAGTGAATAAAATATAGTGTATAGTAAGACGTGTTTAGTCCTTTTAATTAATTAGAACCAGAAGGCAGTAACAACACACTATTTAATAAAGAAACTAGGCCCTTAATTTGGGGATCTCCTTGAAAATTTAAAGTAAAATGCTGGGAGCTTGCAATGAAAGAGTATATTATAATAACGTTAAAGAAATTTAGGTATAATAACCGAAGATAATTAAAGAAAAACAAGTATTAAATGAAGAAGTAACTTTGAAATTAATGGCATTATTCTTCCCTAATACCCCACGAAAATAAGGAACGAGTACTTGAATAATATTCGTGATCATCTGAATGATATTCATAACATAGGTAAATACATAAGTGAAATAAATGTCGACTCGATTCTAGTTTTCTGTTGACCCAGATATTAAAATATCAAAAGGCACCGCTAGGAAAATATTCGAAAAATGCGGTTCAGAGAACATATATATGAAACGAGTCTTTGTACTCTCATACAGAGTATGGGATTAGTAAAAATACAAAAATAGACGGTTTCGTTTTGATTTAAATCAGTCTCCTTCCATTTCCCGATAGCGCTATTTCTAGGTCTACCTGATATCAAGGAGGCTATGCAGAAGACAAATTTACATCAAAACTTCCGCAGTTCTCGGTATACAATAAAACTATTTATACCGGAGTAAGGTTAGAACGCCCTCTAACGGGGTATAAGTGAAATAAATGTCGACTCGATTCTAGTTTTCTGGGTCAACAGAAAACTAGAATCGAGTCGACATTTATTTCACTTATTCCCCGTTAGAGGACATTCTAACCTTACTCCGGTATAAAGAGTTTTATTGTTTACCGAGAACTGCGGAAGTTTTGATGTAAATTTGTCTTCTTGACATGAAAATGGATTATGAGTTATGAAATATGCCATAACATTTTACCTATATTATTCACTCGAGTATTCCTTTCTATTTTTTAAATGTTTTAAACGGTTGGTATTTCTCTCCTCAGGTGATAATGACAATAATGTCTAGATTTTCTTCATTAATAGCCCAGTAAATGAACGGGAAATACGGCGATACCGTGTAATTTTCAGGGGCAACTCCGAATTGCATGACAATTTGGATTTAGGTTCTACTTACCCTCCACTTCAAAGTTGAAATTGTGCCGTTGGTTGCTTTTACTTGGGGGGTGACAGTCACCCCTAATTGGGGGTGAAAAAACATAAGTTCAAGATAAGACCGGAAATAGATAAATTGGCTGATTTTAAGCAACTTTTAATCTATAGAGTTTTTTATGTACGTCAATAATTTTTGAGTTATTTGCGATTGAAAATGTTTATTTTTCGACAAAAAAACTACGTTTTCAGACGGTTTTTCGCACATAACTCAAAAAGTAAATATTTGACCGAAAAAAATATTCCTAGCAAAAATGTAGCTTATAATAAACCAAAACAAATGGTATATCAGTAGAGTCTATCAATCGAGTAAAAACAAAGTTTTAGCTCATGGAAAACACGTTCTTATTCGTCTAATTTCAAATCGAATATTTCAAGGTGAAATCACCGAAAAATTAAGCACTTTTCGGGAAAACACATCCAAACTTTTTTAAAGTGTTTATAAAAAGCTTTATTTTAATTGTTTATACAAGTTTCTAGCATTAAAAATAAGCGAATTACGCTCAAAATAAAGTTGGCCCTCTTTTTTTTTGTGAAAAAATTATGAAAATCTCCCCGTGTTTAGCTCCCCAAATGAAATTAATCGCTACCGCTTCACAAACAATTTACTCACTTATCTATTTTTTATATGATCTGTCGGTCTCACCGGTTTAAAGTGCTTATTTTGAAAAGGGTTATAGTTGAAAAAGCTTGAATGTGTCACTAATCACGAGTGTATGCAAATTTTGAACAGCCATATCTTAACCAATTTTTGTCTTACGGAAAAACAAAATGAAACAAGCATATTTATAATAGCAAAACCTACATTTTTTTACTCGTTAAGATTTTTCTTATCAGGAATACTTTTTAAATTATTTTGAAAAAAGGAAATTTTAAAAAATTTTTAGAATTTTTTTTTTAATATAAAATTAAATTTTTTTAAAAATAAGCACTTCAAACCAATAAAACTTACAGACCATATAAACAATCCACATAGAGTTAAAATAAATGGAAAAGCAGTAATGATTAATTTTATTTAGGGTGCTAAATAGAGGCAGGTTTTCACGATTTTATTACCAAAAAAATGTCCAACTTTTTTTTCAGTGTAACTCGTTTATTTTGGATGCTAGAAACTTTTATAAAGGTACTTTTTAGGTACTTTAAAAATGTTAATAAGCTTTTCCCGAAAAGTGCTTGATTTTTCGGTGATTTCGCGTTGAATTATTCGATTTGGAATTAGACGAATAAGAACGAATTTTTCATGAGCTACAACTTTGCTTTTACTCAATGTATAGACTTTACTGATACACCATTTTTTCGATTTTTTATAAGCTACGCTTTTGCTGGGAATATTTTTTCGATAATATATTTACTTTTTGAGTTATTGGCGAAAAACAGTCTGAAAACGTAGTTTTTTTTGTGGAAAAATCAACATTTTCAATCGCGAATAACTCGAAAAGTATTGACTTACTTAAAAAACTTTATAGAACGAAAGTTGCTTATAATCTGTCAATTTATCCATTTCCGGGCTTATTTTAAACAAGCGTTTTTCACCCCCCGAGTAGAAGTAATTGTCAACTCCAAGTAAAAGTAACCAACGGCACAATTTCAACTTTGAAGTGGAGGGTAATTAGAACCTAAATCCAAATTTTCATGCAATTCGGAGTTGCCCCTGAAAATTACACTCCAAAACGGTCATTTATTGGGCTATAAGTAACTTGACTGTTTCTGTATACATATCATCTCGTCCTGGGGCTCTTTTACTTTCTAATAGTATGATAGCGTGTACAACCCCGGGTTTCAAAATACTTGCGCCATACAAAATGGCTTCCCAGTTGTGGTGGCATTTTTGTTTTGTGATCGTTGAACAAATGAGCTGTGTTTATTTTTCAAGCATTAAGTATATCACTGGGATCCGTTATTAGTTCATATTTGTCACTATTTATACGAGTGACTTGGTTTTTCTTGAAGATACCAGAAATTTCTTGTGGAGATTGACGCCGTTGCCGAAAATAGTTATCAGCCTCGGTGTAAAGTGTAGTCATCCAGATCTCCTTCACCGGTATAATTTCTTTACGAATTTGGCTGTGTATATTTGGTACCCTACTTGGTCCCACCTGATCTTACGCTGCCTGCGTCATTCCATCATCTCTAATATTTTTTTTATACCATCCACTCATTCTAGATAGTTGTTTTGTTTTGGAGAAGAAAAGTGTTGTTCTCATCATCAAATAGCTCTATTCTGGTAATCCATGACTTTTCATCATCTTCAGTTGCCATATTAGAAAACCTATTGTTTATTTCTTCTGTATATTATGCTTGTCTTGTGTAGTTGTTTTTGAGTTTTCTGATGTTTAATAATGCCTTCTTGTTTTTTTCTTTTTCATACATTGCAGAAACTTTCATAAACCCATACATAATCACAATAACATTGGTGTGCCCTGTATTAAACATTGTCACGTGATCTACTTGATTCCTTATAATGCTTTGATGTTCATCTAAAGGCGACCTCTATGTCTAAAGCCTCTTGTGTGGTAAATTATACAAAGTATTCATTATGACTAGATCTTGTATACATTTGGCCGTAAAGTATCTTTTGTTTAGCATGCGTTATAACATAACAATATTTTATGTGAAATTTACCGCAATCTCGTTTCGCGAAAAAGACTGAGCTATATGTTTTAAAACTTTTAAATTAATGTTTAATTTATTAAAATAAGGTAATTCACCTGAAGTTAATTTTGTACAAAGCCATTGTTAAGAGAGATAGTAAGTAATATTTTACCTGTTTTTGAGTAACAGGTTCAAGATAATAATTTTGTAAATATGTATTTAAGCGATGCATTTAGGTTAACGGGAATATAAAATATATTACCCAGAAATTAATGCTGTACATAAATAAAGACCCCCTATATAATTGGTGATACTTTCATTTGTCTTTATTCCTTGTAATCCAAAGTGACTTATAATGCTGAAGTACGCAACACTTTTGTTGGTTTTAGTTTATTTCGGGGAAAGTAAGGTAAGAATTTATTAGCAATTTATTTTATACATTTTGTATTTATTTTAATAGCAAATTTTTAAATTGTACTTGCTGAGAAAATTGCTGTCTTTATTAGAAGAGAAATATTCCCAGTAAGTTCTATCTTCTTCTTCTTCTTTTTCTTCTTCTTCTCTTTCTTCTTTTATGTTGGCAGTACAGCTTGTTTTTCTTTAACGATCCCGCTCATTCTGACCCTAACTTTTCGTTCCGTATTTTCCATGGGCGTCTTATACTTCTTTTGCATAGCGGTGACTTGTTTCTGGCTATTCTTACTATCCTTGATTGAGATATCCGGCTTGTGTGTTAATTCCACTCTTCTTTTCTGTTCTTTGCCCAGGTATTTATATTGTCTATTCCACATAATATGCGTCTGATTTCCTGACTTCTTAGCATGTTTTGTAATCCTTTTCCAGCAATCTTTCTTAAAATCTTTATTTCATTAATCTCGAGATGACTTTGTGTTTTGCTTGTGTCTGGTTTTGTTTCGGCAGTATAAGTCATAACTAGCCTAATAACTGACTTATAATAATATAGTCAGGCCTTTATTTCCACTCTTATGTGTTTCCAAATTGTGTCGTTTAAACCGTTCTACTGGCTTAACCCATTTACGGCTGAAGGTGCGTAAACGCAACCTATATTGCTAATTTTTTTGAGCCGAGGATAATTTTTTTAATGTTTCTTTTTGTTAAAGTAAGATCTCAATAGATTGAGGTATATAGTATTATTTTTCTTTTAACAAAAATACTACTTTTTAAATATTTTAAGATTATTATAATTTTACATAATTTAATGATTTATGCACACCTTTATACACATTTTTTTTTTTCGGAAACAAATTATAAACTCAATTCATATTTTGCATGCTATAGTTATAAATATATGTTTAAATTTTTATTATTCTAAAACTCATTCATTCATTCTTTAAAAATAAGGCCTATAATTGCATGTTTATATGACGGTGCGTATACGCACCTTTGGCCAAAACCAAATTATATTTATTTCTTTAGACGTCATTACACCTCATTCACTATTTATAGAAATTATATGTGCTGTAAACGTTATATTTGTTTTCTTTTTAACTTGAATCAGTTTGACAGTTTCCTTGTGTTTATTCATTTTATATAAATTAAAATGACGTAAACTAATATTCCGATGGGCGAGTTGCGGAATTTAATTAAAAATGGATATAATAAAACAAACGGTAATTTTATTTTTGCAACGAAAATGTGTTCGTTTAGGTCTCTCGGAGAGGGTCGCGTCGGTATGTGTGAATGGTTCGCATGCTGCGTAGTGACTAAAGAAAGCAACCACAAACGATGATCATGTTTGTATTCCTTTTCCCCTGACCAGATGATCACATAAATCACTATCAAGTCTGGCGTCTACTTTTACGGTTTTTAAGAAAAACAATTTCGAATGCATAGCTAGCTGTTGACACATTAACTGTCTGATAAAAAACTAAATAATGAGGGTGCAGTTTGTTGCCGCATAGACGAACAACAGATGTCACAGGGTAAGGCCATAACCTTCGTATTTGAATATGCAGTTTGAATGACTAACGTTGTTTTGTTTTTGAGAAAAAATATTAAAATTACAATTAGCAAAAATAGTAATTAAAGCGTATCGCTATACACCCCCTTCTGAGAGACTAAAACGATAGATAATATATATAATATATACAAATTACATATAATGAAAATTGAAAATAGGAAAAAAAAATAATGCAAAGTTTATACAAGGAGAAAGAAAAAAAAATCACTTGATTCACTTTGAACTAACATTTTCTTGGTAAGTTCCAGTAAATCTTGCTTTCCTCTTCGGTCTGTTGTTGTTTGTTTTGCTGGTCATTTCTTTTGTTTCGTGATGGGTAGAGTCGTGAAGTTCGTAAGCAGGTTTCAATCTGTCTATGGAAATTGTTGATTCCTTCCCGTTTACCCGGACTACAAAAGTCTTGTCACCTCGCTTAACAACTGGAAAAGGACCGTGATATGGGTTTTCTAAGCTGCTTTTGATTGTATCACGGCGGATGAAAACGTGAGAGGTGGTTTTCATGTCTTTGAAAATGAAGGTACTTTTGGATCCATGATGCGACGGTTGCGTAGGACGGAGGTTTTCGAAATGGTTTCGAAGTGTTTTTAAATAAATGTGAGCATTGTCGTCGGTGTTTCTTTGTGACGAAAACAATAGTTCACCTGGCAAACACAATGGTTCTCCGTACACGAGTTCGGCGGCGGAAGTACCTAAATCTTCTCTCCACGCTGCTCGTATGCCCAGTAACACTGAAGGTAGGCTTTCGGTCCATCGGATGTTTTCATGGCATCGAATTGCTGCTTTTAACTGTCGATGAAACCTTTCTACCATACCATTTGCTTGCGGATGATAGGCGGTTGTCCTTAAATGGGAAGTTCCAGTTAATTTGCATAATGACTTGAAAAGATGCGATTCGAATTGTCGGCCTTGATCTGTTGTGATGCGCTTGGGAGTGCCGAAACGAGCTATCCAACCAGAAAAAAATGTTCTGGCTACTGTGTCTGCTTCTTGATTAGGCATCGGGAAAGCTTCTGGCCAACGTGTGAAACGATCGACAAATGTTAAACAGTATCTGTTTCCTTCTGAAATCGGCATCACTATAATGTCTATGTGGACATGTTCGAATCGGCTGGAAGGTGGTAAATAACTTCCACTAGGTGAAACAATGTGGCGCGATATTTTCGCTTTTTGGCACTGTAGACACGCTCGAGTCCATTTCCTCACATCTGATTTAATGGATGGCCAAACATATCGCTGTGTGATCATCTTCACAGAACTGTTGATTCCGGGATGTGCTAGGTTATGCATGGTGCGAAAAATTGCCATTCGAAGTGGTTTCGGTATAAATGGTCTGGCTGTAGATGTTGATATGTCGCAGTACAAACTCACGTTTTGCTCGGAAAAACGTATTTTCTTCATTTGTAGTGATGTTTTCTCACTTAAAAAAGTTTGCAGTTCTGGATCAGTTTCTTGTGCGAGAGCTAAGTCAGTGATGTCGATATCTTTCTTGATGCTATCGACTCGAGATAGTGCGTCTGCCACAATATTTGTTAAACCAGAAATGTGCTGAATGTTAGTGCAAAACTGTCCTATATAGTCTAAATATCTAAACTGTCTAGGACTAGATTTATCTAGCTTCTGAGTAAAGGCGAAGGTGATTGGTTTCTGGTCTGTGTATATCGTTATGTCCTTGCCTTCGATCATATGTCTGAAGTGTTTTATGGCTAGATATATAGCTAATAGTTCTCTGTCGTATGCACTATATTTCTTTTCGCTAGGTGAGAATTTCTTAGAAAAGAAAGCTAAAGGTTTCATACCTGTATTCGTTTTTTGTTGTAGTACAGCTCCCGCACAAAAATCAGAAGCGTCACAAGTGATGGCGATATCAACATCGTTTACAGGGTGGCTCAGTAAAGCAGCGTTAGATAAACTGTTTTTGCAGTCGTCAAAGGCTTGGATTCGCTGTGGTGTCCATTCGATTGGTGCTTTTCCTTTGACATTACCTTTTAGGGCATCATGTAGTGGTGCTTGTAGCTCAGCTGCATTGGGTATGAACCTTCGGTAGAAGTTTAACATACCTAGAAATCTGCGTAGGTCTTTCACTGTTTTTGGCTGAGTGAAATTCTGTACAGCTGCTACTTTTTCTTGTGGAGGTGTGAGTCCTCCGTCTGATACTGTGTATCCCAAAAAGGTAATCTCGTTTTTGCCGAATTGACACTTCGCTGGATTTATCACAACGCCAAACTGCTTGAGCCTTTTGAAAATCTCTTCTAAATGCGACATATGCTGCTCTTCGGATTCTGATGCAATGAGAATGTCATCGATGTAGGCGTAGGCGAAGTCTAGACCACGTAAAATCTCGTCTATGAAACGCTGGAATGTCTGTCCTGCGTTTCGTAAACCAAAAGGCATATATAAGTATTCGTACAGCCCAAATGGTGTGGTAACGGCGGTTTTTGGTATGTCATCGGTGGCTACTGGTATCTGGTTGTATGCTCTCACTAAATCTATTGTAGAGAAAATTGTCTTACCAGCTAGCGCCTGACCGAAATCTTCGATGTGCGGAATTGGATACCGATCTGGAACTGTTTTTTGGTTGAGACGTCGATAATCTCCGCAGGGTCTCCATTCCTCACCTTTCTTCGGGACCATGTGCAGTGGAGTAGACCAGTTACTTTTCGATGGTCTTATGATGCCTAGCCGTAGAAGATTTTCGAACTCTTTTTTAGCCCATTGCAGTTTGTCAGGTGCTAATCGTCGAGGCTTCGAAAAAACGGGTGGACCTGGTGTTGTATCGATGTAGTGCTTCGTTTGATGTTGAATGTCTTTCACAATACCGGCGGGTCGCGTGATTTCCGGAAATCGTAGCAGCAGTTCGTGGTAACGCGACGCTTCCGCGATAGTCTTTACGCTGCCGTCGAAACACTCTTTGACGAGTCCCTTTGTTCGAAGGGTTGTCGTACTGTCTACTAAGCACTGGTTAGCAATGTCCACTAGGAGCGCGAAATGGGAAAGAAAATCGGCTCCGATAATGGGCTTTGAAATGTCCGCCACTACGAATCGCCACGTAAAATCACGCCGTAGTCCGATGTTCAATGTCAAGTTCACATAGCCGTATGTCGCGATTTTAGTGTCATTGGCCGCGTATAGTTCGTATGAAGTCTTTTCGCGTGCACCCCGTACATATTTCCGCGGGAAAACGCACAGATCGGCACCGGTGTCGACTAAAAACTGTTTTTTTGTATCATAATCTGTTACGTAAAGGCGGCGAGACTTTGGGCTTCGATCGGATGCCGCATCTACCGACTGCCCGCGACGTTTCCCTGGAGCTTGCACGGAGGAGAGCACTTTTGAGCTTGATCACCAAAACGGTAGTGGTACCAACAAATGTCACTATTATGTTCACTACTGTAGCTACTGTCTCTAGGATGTGGTCTTTGTCTTGAGTTGCTGCGGTTTCGATGGTATGTGTTAGCTTGTGCTCGAGCGCGCGACAAGCTAGCTAGCTGGATTTTCATGTCAGCTAATTCGGCTGTCAATTTCCCGATGGCCACTGCAATCCGATCTGAAACACTATTGTTGGCACTGGTCGTCATTTTCGATGTTCACTGTATATTATTAACCCGCAAAAATGTAATATTATTAACACTAACTCTTTTTTAAATTTTCGCGGCGGTTTAAAATACTCGCGAGGGTCACCAATATTCCGATGGGTGAGTTGCGGAATTTAATTAAAAATGGATATAATAAAACAAACGGTAATTTTATTTTTGCAACGAAAATGTGTTCGTTTAGGTCTCTCGGAGAGGGTCGCGTCGGTATGTGTGAATGGTTCGCATGCTGCGTAGTGACTAAAGAAAGCAACCACAAACGATGATCATGTTTGTATTCCTTTTCCCCTGACCAGATGATCACATAAATCACTATCAAGTCTGGCGTCTACTTTTACGGTTTTTAAGAAAAACAATTTCGAATGCATAGCTAGCTGTTGACACATTAACTGTCTGATAAAATACTTAATTAATGAGGGTGCAGTTTGTTGCCGCATAGACGAACAACAGATGTCACAGGGTAAGGCCATAACCTTCGTATTTGAATATGCAGTTTGAATGACTAACGTTGTTTTGTTTTTGAGAAAAAATATTAAAATTACAATTAGCAAAAATAGTAATTAAAGCGTATCGCTATACTAATATAAGTTATTATGATGTGGATGCATGTAGTAGTTTATTTTTTTTTTCTTTTGGTAAATTCGCGAAATATGAAGTAATATTATTAAGATGCGGAAATGTGAAGATAATTTAATTTTATAGCTAGAACCCTCAATTATACAATATTTTAAGTTTGGTCCTTTAACTTCCTGTGAAGTAGAAAGAAGTTTTTCCGTGTATAAACAATAATAATTATTATCAGATAGACGGTATTATCAGATAGTAGTTGTTTTAATTGTAATAATAATATAACAAAGAATGATGATGATTGATGATAAATGTAAAGGTTCAATACTTTTTGATGTATGGTACTTTTATTTTTGGAATATCGCTCGGGGCATTTTTGATTATCTTATCTAGATAGATCCTTTATAATATTTTAAAGATTATAAATTATTTTATACATACTTAGATAATTAAAATAAATGTGTCATTATTTAGTTCATGTTTGAGTTTTCCTTAGTTTATAATAAAAATCTTAATCTTTACATTATTTGCATTTATAGATCACCTGACTCTACCGTGGAACTATTTTTTCAGAACCTGCTAAATTTGTTAGATGACCTGCCTCATAAAAGTAGAAAAATTCTATGCGGTGATTTTAACATTAATTATGCTGCTGCTTGTGCTACCCAAGTGTCCCTGTCCAACATATTTGAATCGTATGGTCTCTCAATGCACGTTAATTCTCCTACAAGGATTACAAAAACTACTATATTGTTATGATCTGCTTCTTACTTAATTGTATATTAAGTATTATTTATTTGATTAATTATTTAATTGTTGCAAATCATACATAAAAAATGAATAAAAAATCTCAGGGTGCCTTTTTATACTATTAAAAAAAATTTCCAAATTATCTCACGTTATACTTATCTTCTCTCGTGGGTTCAGTATCTCTTAGTTGATCCTAATCGGGATAAAATAGGGAAAATAAATAAAGCAAAATATTAAAATAAAATACAGAATTGTCTTTTATTTATCAAAATCAATACTCTAAAATCTATCGAATCTAAAAACCTGTGGACACAGATGTTCGAATGAAATTTTTACCACTTAAATTTATTATAGTTAAAAAAAACAATTTACCGGTTTGTTCCCGATGACTTTGGTAAAACAAACTAAACAAAACAAATTTATGTATTCGCAAGATTAGCTATACTTCCTATTTCCTTTTAGAAATATTGGAATTTTAATTCATATGCCTTTTACTCAAAAATTTAGTTTCCGAACATAAAAATCTCTTTCACATAAATTGACTGACCTTTTGCTTCACTCACTCTGATGTCTTCTCGTGACCCAAAACAGCTCTCCCTCGTTGACTATGTTAAAGGCTACTCATCAAAGCCCTCTCTGTTCTCCAGCTTCAAAACTATCAGCATACCAGCACCAATTCTCCAACAAGCCGGGCCTCTTTTGACACGTACTCGATTCAAACAAAACTCCTAAAATTCTCTGCTCTCCTTCTCACAATAATACAGAATCAAAGAGGTATTTCGTCTCAATTTGATCTGTCTCTCGTTCCACTTTTCAACACTATTCTCCACTATCGAATAAACCACTGGTACTTGCTAACTATCTATCCACGAAAACGCCGAACTGCTCTTCAGCGATGCCAAAAACATAATAATTTCTTTTTCAAACTCTCTCAATCATTCAAACTACCTTTCCCCTTCCAACTTGCCAAGAATCAGAAACAATCTTTTCCATTCGACAAACAAACAATCATTTTCAAAATTATTCCGACCATCCTAATTACTTTCGGGGAAACTCTACAACATTTACTCGTGTTGAACAAAGATAATAAAATTCCAAACTTTCTTTTTAAACCACTTTCCCAGAAAGTGATAATTACATCTACCTGTGGATTCTATAGTTCTCGTAATAAACAATCTATTTTCATTTTAAATCTAAATACATCGTCCTTTTCACTTTAATTATTCACAAAAGTCTTTAATGGTTCATCGGAAAGCTCATTAAAAGAGAAATCTACTTACATCCAAACTAAATTCTAATAAATATTTACAGCTCAATATACAGAGTGTATCAAATTTATGTGCCCGCGTTATTTGAAAAAAAATTTAATTCAATTTTTATTTTGCCTTTGATTGATAAAATTGAAAACACAATAATATATTGACGATTTATCTAATTTTAGTAAATTATAGTTTGTTATTTGTTATTGATATTATGTTTTCTTTTGACTGTATGTAAGCTTTGTTCATAAAATTGTAAAAATTTTTAGTGACAATAAAGCATGTTTCTTAATCGGAAATACAATAAAAGGCTTCTTGTGTGTGAAGATGGTTGGCTTTGAACTATAAAATTCGTCTTTGAGTTTTATAAGTTATTAATATAATTTTTTTTAGGTATCTCCGATACGATTTACTAGTCATCCAGAAGTCATGGATAAACTATGGAATGACTGTGGAAAGAAACGGTGCATGAGATTTGAGGATCTCCTTTATAATTTAGAGGAAAATGGTGGGGGACGTGTAATGAAAGAATATAATGTATGTATTTTCAGATCTTTAGGTGTGCTAAATAAAGATAATCAAATAGATCAAGGAATAGCTAAGAAATTAGTAGAAACATTCTTCCCTGAAGACACTGAAAAAATTTTGAAGGAGTGCTTCGGAAAACGTATTTGTGATCTTTTGAATGACATTTATGAGACAAGTGTTTGCGCCATCCGAAATGCAAATCAATTATAGTATTTATGTCGTTTATAAAACATAAATGTTTTTAGAAAAGATACTAATGAATTTATTGTAATTCGATAATAATATGTAATAAACTTATTGGCAAAAGTTATTTTATTAGTTTATTTAATTTAGTATTATTGAAGATGGAACTACTTCAGATCATTAACCAATAACGGTTTTCCATCGAATAGTTACGACAAGACTGGAAAAAAAGTTGTATTTCTACCAGCCCCGTGAACAACCTGGCTTCCGTTCAAAATTCGTATCAAAAAATCAGCTACAAACCGTAAAAATCTTAATACAACAAATCAATAGAATATAACAGATCACTGGTACTTATTTTTGTAGACTTTCACAAATCCTTCGATACTATGGAATTAGACAGCATTATAACTGGCTCTCAACAATAGTAGAATAATAGACTACCGGTTTACAAAGTTAGTACAAACATTGTACCAAAACTCCACAATTCGTGTAAACCTACATAATACCCCCAGAGAATATCATATCGAGCGAGATGTGAGACAGAGCGACACTCTCTCACCTAAATTATTATTTATAACTTGCTATACATGTTTCTTCTTCTTCTTCTTCTTCTTCATTTTGTATAGACATGACTCTGTATGCCCTCCATAGAATGTGCCTCTATCAAATTCTCGGTCTTCACATTGATCGTCTTGCTATTGAGGAACCGTCTCTCGCTGTCCCTCCCGTCTCTTAAGAATGCTAAATCGGAAAAATAGAGGAATAAAAGTAGATGGAGAAATGATAAATGCTCAATTAACTGCGTTTTGCCAACGATATAGTACTTATCACCGAAGATCTGGGTGAAGCACAACAAATGCTACAAGAATTATAAAACGTATCTTCAACATCTGCAAGGATAATCAAATCTGTGATTGCTTGGGCGGCGTTTGGTTCACTAAAAGGGCCGGTTTCACCAACGACAATGAGTAGTTTATTCTATGAATAAAGTTATTCGACCAATAAACTGACATTTATCCATTTTACTAACGTCAAATAAGACTTATTTTACTAATTTATCAAATAAATACTTGATCTTCGAACAAATTTGCAAGTTAATCACGCTGTAAATATTTATAAGAGAGTAAATTCGCCAGTTTAACTTTAAATTATCAAAATTATATTGAAATAAAATATAAATATAAACGTCTAATAAATTTTATTCGATGAATAGCTATTCATTGATTTATTTGTTGTTGGTGAAACCGGACCTAAGGCGACTAATTTGACCAATGCGTTCCATATTATGACATACGGAGCAGAAACGCTCAAGCTCACAAAAACCAACAGCACTAAAAATACGAGTGACACGAAAATTCACGGAAAGACCGATTCTCGGCGTGACAAAAAAAGACAAAATAAGGAACCAGGACCTAAGGAAAAGAACAGGTATCACTGATATCGTCTAACGCCTAAGCTGTCGTCTAAGCTGAAATCGAATTGAGCAGGTAACGTAGCGAGACTAAAAGACTCAAGATGGACCAGGAAACTAATTGATTGCCGCCCAATAGAAGACAAACGCAGCAGAGGACGACCACTAATACGCTGGATTGACGACATTCAACAAATGTCCAAGAAATGGCAACAAGACGCACAGAACCGTGAAAGTAGATATCTATCAAATAAGCTCCAGAAAGAGTTGATAGCATCAAAAATTATGCTCCTAAATTTTTTCAAAATGTATACTCAGAAATCTTCTCCACAAAAATGTTATTGGTTTTCTTAGATTGACTCCGTTAGTCTTTACGGTATCAGATTCATTTAGAAACCATTTGAAAGGTGATTTCAGGTGCTATAACATCGTATTAAATGTGGTTTTTTAGATCCCTCATCATCCTTTAAAATATAAAAGCTTAAAGGGATCCTATTATGTGGGTCTCAAAGTAAAAATTAGGCTTTAAACGCTTCTATCTAAACGATAATACATAAGCTCCATAACACCTTAATGCAGTGGCGACTAGTCAGAGGAGACAAGGGAGGCTTAGCCTCCCCATAATTTTTTTACACGAATTATGAATGTTCTTTGGAAAAACACTTTTTTAAAAAACTGAACTTCACAATTAAAACTTTTATTTCAACAAACAAAGATTTTAGTTACAACTCAATAATTTTAAATCAGACTTTACTTTAACAATTAAATTAGAACCGCGCTCATCTAAAGTCCCATCTACACGGGAAACTCTTGAAAATTTTATTGATAATCATACCCCACCATTCGTTTTAAATTACCACCAAAATTGTCTTTACTTATTGATAATGTCCAAGGCTCCCCCGACACTATTAGCGTCGTTAAAGAATTTACAACTGATATGGCTGGTTTACTCTATCTTTTACAAAGCAGCTATCAATATGCAAATGATAGATCTACAAAAACCAAGTTTACAAAACTTCAACAGAAACTACACAACTATTTAGGGACGAGATTTCTGACTTAGACAGTGACTCTTCTGTAGACAATTGTTCAGTATCATCTAACTCCGGATCTGTTAACAACATTCAACGCGATGCTTTAATGGAACATTGATGGATTTTTCCATCGTCTCCCTATGCTACAGCTTCTTTTATCTGAATATTCTCCAGATATTATTTGTCTACAGGAGACAAACTTAAAGACCAATCAGTTGTACAATTCAAAACATTTCACTTGTTTATCCCCAGCATGTAGCACATATTCAGCTGAACTCTACGCCATATACTGCGCTGTGGAACTTGTTAACGAGCTTACACTCACAAAAGCCCTGATCATAACAGATTCCCCTAGCTCTCTAAACTCATTAACCCTTAAACGCCCAACCTTTTTTAGGTTCCATGTACGCCCAAGGGTGGGTAAAAAATATCCACCTCGAAAATAGCTAATATATTTATTGAGAGTTGTTGGAAATGGATTAAACTTAAGAATATTATGCTTAATAAACACATCATCTTCTAAAATATTAATATAAACAATTTACAAACCTTACAACAAAATTACAATGTACATCAAAATTAACATACCAGTAAAAGCCAGTAATTCAGTTTTGTTAACTTTCTCCACATTCTTCCTTTCAGCCTCCTTATTGTCGGATAATTATGTAGATTATGTAATTATACGTCGATAATTATATGGATTATCTTCCTACCAACGAGAAATTATATAGAAACCTTTAGGAACAAGTTTTACCAAGGGTGTACTTTTTATGCCCACCCATATTTAACTCAAGATGCTTCTTTTATTTTCAAAAAGATCGGTTGAACCAAATTAACATTCGATAAAGGGCTGACTTTGTAACAATAAATAATTTTTAAAAAAATTTTAAACACGTAATAAATATGTTACAAAGGAATGCGAATTAGGTGGACATTTTTTACCCACCCTTGGGCGTTTAAGGGTTAATACATATTTTTCCGAAACATCCTTGTGAAAAGTTGCTAAAATACCAGCTTTTCCAAGCTCATGAACATGGAAGAAGCGTCCAATTTTTATGGGTTCCCTCACACGTCGGAATAACAGGAAATGAAGAAGGTGACAGGACCGCACGAGAGGCAATTTTAAGTGATTTTTCAGAGCCGATAGACAAGTGTGTTTCCAGTGACTTAAAAGCTTATTTTAAAAATAAAGTAAGGTTTTTGTGGCGAAATGAGTGGTCTCAAACTAATTCCAAGCTAAATAAAATTAAAAATAATGTGTCTCAGTGGCTCCCATCGTCGCGCAATAGACGAGAACAAATTGCGGTTACGCGTTTACGTCTAGGTCATACCAGATTAACGCACTCTTACCTATTCACAAAGAAAAATCCACCTATATGTGATCAGTGTAACGTCCGATTAACAGTCGAACACTTTTTAACAATATGTAGTAAATATGACCAAGAAAGACAGCGCTACAAGATCCCAAACGGTCTACCACAGGCTCAAGGTAAAAATTGTTCCTGTGACAATAATATAGTTAATTATCTCAGATCCAGAAACATTTTGTACAATCTGTAATTGTTTAATTTTGTTATTTATATTTTGTTCCGTCGCTAATAACCTTTTCGTGGATGCGACATCTTTTTCTAATAAAAAAAAAAAATAAAAATAAATTAGACTTTTATTTAGAGATTTTAATCAGACTGAAAAATATTGATTTTTACATGGTGTTTTATAATTTTGTAATTGCTGATCTTGCTGTCCAATACGTCGCAATTAGGTCCAGAATGCTCAACGCTGCGACGCGGCGGCGTAGCCTCGTGTTGATTCCACGTGGTAGAATATACTGGATGGTAGCGGTTGTTGTACTATAACTACTCCATCCCCTGAAGAAGTTTTGTAAGGGTTGAACAAAACTTTTGGATTGGCATCTCTTGGAATTTCGTTGCTAGAATTTGTTTTTGTATCTGTAACATATACAAGGCATATAATTTTAATAAAAATCTATACAGGAGTTAACCAAAAAATGGCTATGGCTATGGTTCCATAATTTTGGGTTATTTTTTCTGGATGTTCTTCTTCCTTCGGAGAGTTTATGGAATTTTTCCAAAGGGATGTGGTCTATCCTGAATGGTTTGAATTTCTGTAGTCCTAATTTTTGGGAAGTATTCGCGATTTATCTGGAACGTTTACTCTTGAATTTAATAACTCTGGGTATTTTGAAAATTTAAATTTATTTTTTTCTTTATCATTTTTTTTGTTGTCTGTTAGTAATCTAAATCCTTGCTTGTACCAGGTTGAGGGGAATTATTTCTGGTTTGTTTTTCAGTTTCTTTATCTTTAATTTCTTTCCTATCGTCTGGGTGATCTTGTGGGGAAGGTTCCGAATTAGTTTTTGATTTAGGTTGATGCTTTATGTTCTTCTTATGTACTGTAGCTTTTGATGTTTTTACAGTAACTTCGTTATTTTTCTTTATAAGTTTTGCAGAATATCGTGGAAGTAATTTAATCCTACTGACTGCGCCAGTTATGAATGTTCTTTGGAAAAACACTTTTTTAAAAAACTGAACTTCACAATTGAAACTTTTATTTCGACAAACAAAGATTTTAGTTACAACTCAATAATTTAAAATCAGACTTTACTCAATTAAATTAGACTTTTATTTAGAGATTTTAATCAGACTAAAAAATATTGATTTTTACATGGTGTTTTATAATTTTATAATTTTGCTGATCTTGCTGTCCAATACGTCGCAATTAGGTCCAGAATGTTCAACGCTGCGACGCGGCGGCGTAGCCTCGTGTTGATTCCACGTGGTAGAATATACTGGATGGTAGCGGTCGTTGTACTATAACTCACGCGTTACACTGTTTTGTTTACTTTGCTATTTTGCTTCGCGCTGTTAAAGATATCTAAAAAAGTTATTTGAACAAGTTGTTTCAAATATTATTCTAACCACACATACCAAATTTCATGACAAAATTCGCACTTTTATTTTATTCATTATATGTAGTCAGGACCCTAAAATAAGTTGTGCCGAGGGCGGAGGCTTCCCCGCCAACCAGGCTCACTTGCTAATGCTCCGCGTAGCGCAGCAGCGTTTTTAGGAGACTCGGTCTCCCGATGTATATGGCTTAAGCCTTAAGCACACGCTGCCCTGAAATTAAGCAAGGGCGGCTGACCGGCCAGCAGCCCCCGCTCCAATTTTAGGATCCTGACTACAAATAATGAAAAACTAAAAGTGCGAATTTTGTCACGAAATTGGGTATGTGGGGTAAGAATATTATTTGGAACAACTTGTTCAAATAACTTTTTTCGATATATCCAACGCGAAGCAAACTAACGGAAATTTACCTTGTTTGTGGATTCGCAGATGGCCGCGTTTAAAATTTAAATTTTAGTTGATTATCTTTAAAAATGTGAACCTTCAACCTGTATGATAGTGGAGAACTTCAAATCTGTATTTATTTTGATAGCCGGAATGTAGGGCTGTCTTCATCTTAATAATAAATAAATTTATTAAAAATATATTTATTTGTGTTGTATTTAATTGTATTAAAACAATTCTATTTTTTTTGTCACTTAAAATTTTGCCAACTGGTTGCCTGCTCTTAATGTTTTGGCAACTGATGTGCACTACAATTTTATTAAAACAAAGGTATGAGCAAAATAACAATAAAATTACATGCATATCTACTTATAGGTCTGGATCCCGCGTATGAAAAAAAAGTTGATTAATAGCAAGCTGAAAATTTGTTAATAGCTTAAGGGTGTCTAGTACGACAAACTTTGATATGTGCTATTTAATATTTTAAAGTTACCCCCCACCCCACCTCCAGGGGGTGGGTTGGAGGGTCATGTTTAGTGTTATTCGATGTTTTCGAAAAGTATTAAAAAATTTGTTTGGTTTCTCATTTGGAAGTGTATTTCTCGAGATATTAGACCGTTTCTATAATTTACCCATGGTATCAGGATAAATCGTTTTTCCCAATTATAGCGCCATCTATCCACATTTCGAAAAAATGTCTTGAATAAAAGTTGCTTACTTTTACGTAATGAATCCAAATCTGCAAGAAAATCTAGGGGTTTCCATTTGAGATTTTAAAGTCACCCCCACCCCACCTCCAGGGGGTGTAGTGGAGGTTGGTGTTTGATGTCATTGGATAGATTTTTGAAAATGATTGAACACGTAGTTTTCAGTTTTTCGATCCGATGTTCAGTTCGAAAAATATTCGACCGTTCCACTACTTTTGGGACACCTTGTATAAAATTTTATTAATTTTATACGAGGTATATAGTGCAGGAACCGAAGCTTTTCACCTCGCAATTTTTACAGAATGGATAGATTTGCTTGAAAATTTGAGAATAAGTAGTGGATAGTCCAAGGATTAAAATCTATATGATGCCGAAAGGCGCTTTTACCATGGGGGTGGTTACCACCCCATCTCGGGGGTGGAAATTTTTTATTATATTTTGACCGCAAAAGTTGATAAAAACGTTCATTCTAAGCAAAAAATGTTCCATACATTTTTTTGATAAAATTAATAGTTTTCGATTTATTCGCTATGGAAAGTGTTAGTTTTATATCGGAAAAATCAATGTTTTATCAATTGTACTCATTTACGATTCACTCAATTTTTGCCGTAGAAAAATTTTTTTCAAACCAAGTTCTTTGGAATTAAATAACCTACAATTTCATAAATAAACATTTTTCCGTATCTCTGACGCTAATCTTTCTATTCTGAAGAAAATGGCATTTTTTACCAAACTACAAAAATTCGTTATTCGCTTTTAACTCTAGTTTTTTAAAAACTAATGATTTTAAGCCACTCAAACTTCTAGAATCTATTAACAATACATAAGTAAAGAAGGATGAATAAGACCAATGACTAAAAATACCGCTAACTTACATTATTATGCTTCCAATTGGATTTCTCCTTTTTTTTTTCAAAAAAATATATTGATTTTTTAACCGTAACTTTTTTACTTTTTATCAAAGAAAGCCTGATAAAAAAGAATTTTGTAGGTTTTTACAAGGTCTACAAGCATATTACTATTAAATCTTTTAAAAATCCTCAGTCGCAAAAACATGTGGCTTTGAAAGGGTTGGTAAAGATGGTTTTTGCATGTTATTACAAGTTTTAATTGTCAATAGTTCACTGAATTTTTGCTGTAGAAAAAATGTTTGCTTACCAGACTCTTGAGAATTAAATAAACTACAATTTCATTATTAAACATTTTTTCGTATATCTGATTCTAATCTATCTATTCTGAAGAAAAATCCCCTTTTTTCCAAACTAAAAAAATTCGTTATTCGCTTTTGACTCCATTTTTTTAAAAACCAATCATTCGAGGCCGGTCAAACTTTTAGAACCTATGAATAATACATAAATAAAGAAGACCAAATAAGGTCAATGACTAATTTTAATTAGAATGGTGATTAGGGCAGTTGCTTCAGATCACTTTTTCGCTGAAAAAAATAGTGACTGACATTCTTTTCATTATGTCACTTAATTTTTGAGCAAGAGATTTTTTTTCTATTTCTGGAGGTAGATATTTTTAAATACTTTAAATTAGTATGAACAAGTTATCCTCGAAAAATGCATAGTTTTCTCGTCCTTTGACTCTGAAACTACAATATTTAGCATTTGACAAAGAAGAGCTAACTATAATAAAGTATAGCTCGATTACTATTGCTCTTAAAGAAAATTTAAAAAAACGGTTTTGTTTATTTTTTCAAAAGGTACATTTTTGTTTAGTAAAGTTGTTCTGATAAAACGAAAACTTTTGGAGTTATTAGCAGAAAACTTATTAAAAACATTGATTTTTTCGATATAAAACTAACACGTTCGATAGCGAATAAATCGAAAACTATTAGTTTTATCAAAAAAATATATAGAACGTTTGTTGCTTAGAATGAATGTTTTTACCAACTTTTGTGGTCAAAATGTAATAAAAAATTTCCACCCCCGAGGTGAGGTGGCAACCACCCCCATGGTAAGAGCGCCTTTTGGCATGATATAGATTTTGATCCTTGGACTATCCACTACTTATTCTCAAATTTTCAAGCAAATCGATCCATTATGTAAAAACTGCGAGGTTTTGTCCTATTTTAAGCTTCATTACTTGGACTAATATATAAAAAATATGAATTTCGATCAAGAGTAAACTACCTTTATAGTTCATAACATTTAAATTAGAATGATATAATTGCACACTAAAACATAATTATTAATTCTAAACTACTTTTCATAATAGAAATTTTCCATATTATGAATTAAAATACGTAAATATACAAAGTTTTCGTTATGACAATGCTCGCATTTTCAGCTTGTTATTTTTATATTTTCCGGCCAGTGCTCGAACCTCGATCGCATATTTTCTAGAGTTGTCGATCGAGCGCGTCAGACGGCTGGGCTATACAGGGTGTCCCGAAAAGATTGGTCATAAATTTTACCACACATTATGGGGTCAAAAATAGTTCGATTGAATCCAACTTACCTTAGTACAAATGTGCTGATAAAAAAAGTTACAGCCCTTTGAAATTACAAAATGAAAATCGATTTTTTCAATACAGTGGAACCTCGATTATCCGTCTCTCCATTAACCGTCACCTCTGTTAACCGTCAGGGTCCGTACATTAGTTGTATTGCCTATATAAGCAAACATTGAGTCATCAATTCATTGTGTTTGAGCATTGCGATAAGTCAAACGAATCGTTGATTTGTGATGAGGAGGCAAACGGCTATCGATTGCTGACAAATGATCGATGAAATGGCAACAGAGGCAGATGAAACAGATTTAGAAGCTGACACAGACTTGTAATTTACGTAAAGAAGCTAGAAAAACTGCATCACAAATGCATCAATTCATCGAGTGAGTAGATTGTATGATCTTACGCCGATTAAGAAATTCAGCCGTTGCAAAATGTGAAGCAACAGTAAAACAAACAAAGATTTCCATGGGATTTTATCCAAATTGATTTGACTGTACAAACACAAATCGCTCTTATATTTTCAAACAAAACATACAAATAAAATTTGAGAGTTGTATGTACTACTTATGAATTTTCCATTTTTTTTCTAATCTTCTCTTAACCGTCTTTTCGATTATCCGTCATACCCTTGGTCCGGTGCCCTGACGGATAATCGAGGTTCCACTGGATATCGAAAACTGTTAGAGACTTTTTATTGAAAATGGACGTGTATTATTCTTATGGCAGGAACATCTTAAAACAAAATTATAGTGAAGTTTGTCCACCCCATAAAAATTTTATGGGAACACCCTGTATAACCGACAATTAATATAATAAAAGTAAAATTTTATATACTCGTAAACAATGGTTATTTATGAAACAGTTCGTGAAGTATGCTTTTTGCGAACGCACGCGATTTTTAGAGCACGAGTGACAACGGAGCGAGTGCTATACATCGCGTAAGTTCGCAAAAAGTACTTCACGCGCAGTTTCATACAATGTTTTATCTACGATAAACAAATAAAAAAACTGTAACTCTTCGTCACTGGAATTCATTTCTATTCTAAAATTTTTAGAACTTTGACATTTAAAAATCCTATCTACTTTCAAACCCCAAGACTGTCAAAAATTTTGTTGTAAGTCATTGCTCATATTGTCATCACCATGACAACGCGAAAGTTAACTATATTTGATTATATGAAAGTGTGCCAAAAAACCCATTGAAAGTGTGCGAAAAAGTAAATCCCATTTAAAATACATTGTTACTTCACGCACTTTTGATTGAAAACGCTGAAGTTTCAGTAAATGGGAATTAGATGCTGTACCCCATATCTGAATACCGTAAGTCCAAACTGGCTTTAGGATAGACTTATACAATAATCATTTATTGTATAGACTTAATTTGGAGTTATTGTTCATGAACCAATACATATTCCTGTATATTATTCCTAGTTGTAGTCGTTTTTTCCAGATGTGCTTTCCCCAATTTAGTCGGCTGTCAAAATGTATTCCTAAGTATTTAACATCATTTCTTGTGGGTATGATGGTATTGTTTATATGCACAGATGATACACTTTCCTTGCATATAGTGAATGTTATATGTACAGATTTGCTGCCATTTACTTTAACTCGCCACAGTTGTAACCATTTCTCTAAACCATTTAAATGATGTTGTAAATTTTGGCACGCTGTAACTGGAACCGAGCTAGAGGCCATTATAACAGTATCATCTGCATATGTAGCAATTGTGCTGTTTGCTGTTGTGGGAATATCTGCTGTGTAGAGTAAGTATAAAGTTGGTCCCAATATACTGCCCTGGGGTACTCCTGATAGAATTGGAGTTATGTTTGATACTGCTTCATTATGTCTAACCTGGAAGTATCGATTGGTAAGATAGGATCTCAGAAGTGTATAGATAGGATGGGGAAAATGAGTTTTTATTTTAGATAGCAGCCCATCATGCCATACCTTATCAAATGCTTGTGAGACATCCAAAAAGGCTGCAGTGCAGTATTCTTTCTTTTCAATTGCATCTCTTGCTACCTTGGCAACCCTATGTACCTGCTCAATTGTTCCATGTTGTTGCCTGAATCCAAACTGGTACTCCGGTATCAACTTTTGTCTCTCGATTATAGGATTCATTCTTTGAAGGAGTAACCTTTCAAATATCTTAGATATAATGGGAAGCAAACTGATTGGACGATAAAATGGTAGTTCGTGCGGATCTTTATTTGGTTTCGGTATTAGAATAATTTGTGCCATTTTCCATTGAAACGGAAAATAGCCTAACTTTATTATAGCGTTGAATATGTACATAACCAACCGAAGTCCTTCTTCAGGTAAGTTTTTGCAGATTTTTCCCGATATTAAATCATACCCTGGAGCTTTTTTAATATTAAGATTTTTAACTAAATCTTTAATTTCATTTATTTTGACATTTTCAATCGGAGGTGACATCTGTTAATCAAAAGCCTTGAGACATATTACCAACCCACCGTGGTATGTGCCTAATTATGTTATACATCGAGACCTCCAGATCCAAAACATTAAAGACACCGTTGTCTCACTCAGTGGAACATACAAAAATAGACTACTGAAGCATCCAAATACGCTTGCGCAAGACCTACTTAAGCGACCGAGGAGAGGAAGACTAAAACGCCGTGACCCATTAGACCTTTCTGTACCTGTAATTACTGAAACGTAGACTATATAATTTAATGTGTGTGTATTTTAACTATTGATGTTTTTTTATATGTTCGTAAAATATGTTATTGTAAATTGTTATTTAGATCTCAGATATTTTTATCAGAAATGCATCACAAAGGATTTTCATCACTGGATGGATTTACACTATGCTAATGTGATAAACCTATTTCTTATTGTTTTTTTTTTAATTGTAAAAACAGATTGCAGTAAATAAAGGATGTTTAAAAAAAACTTCACGCACACTTTAAACCCTTCACGCACTGCTATCTATAATGACAGTTTTCACAAACTAAAAGCAATACATAATATGACATAGCGTAGATAAATATCTTATTCTGTAATACTAACTATTTAGTTTAAAATCGTTTTTAGAATTAATTATGCAAATTGAATTCCTGAATGCAGCATCATCATACATTTCATACGACTTATTTAAAACTAAAAGCAAAACAGATTAATCTCGTGAAACTACATGAACACATACTAGAAATAGCATGAAAGGAAACTTCAACTGCTTTAGCCCCTATTTACATTTAATTAAATCAGTATTTAAACGGGGTGTACACACAATCAGAGTTTGGAAAATGTTAGCATAGAGACGGGACCTCAAACATCAAATATGGACTGGTATTTGCTTGAGTATCAACTTGTGTTGTAAATGGTGGCAATCCCTTATTCTCAAAGGACCGCTGATGAGGCACTTGTCCATAGTCCGTACACTATTTTCATTTTATGCCAAATGTGTCTTACACCGCTACACGACAAGGCTCTTTTGTTCCTCCAATTTTGCAATTAAGGGGTCTCTTTTACTATGATTTCATTTAAATATTTTATCGGGGTTTATGATTATCTTCAAAAGTATCTTAGATGTTATACAGACATTAATTTACCATTAGAGAAGCATAATACATACATGGGTACTTAAATGAAGTTTAGTAATTTTCGTATTTGATACGGTACGGAATTAAAATTCTTCTTCTTCTTCTTCTTTTTGTATAGACATGACTCTGTCTGTTTTTTCAATGTGCCTCTAGTAAGTTGTCGTTTCATCGTTTTCGTGGTCTTCCCACTGATCGTCTTCCTATTCGGGAACCGTCTCTGGCTGTCCTGACTACCCCATTTGTTGTCATTCTTAGAACATTTGTTGTTATTAATGTTATCCACCTTGCATCTCCGTCGTATATCTGTACTTCTAGCTCTGTCTCCGCTGTTTCAATCTCCGCTGTTTTCATATCCGCTGTTTGTAAATTCTGCCTTTCAATTCTTTTCCGATATTTTTATTTCTCCATATTGGGTCATCCAGGCAACCTGCGGCTCTGTTTGCACTATTCACTTGATCTTCCACTTCTGTTTCGAGCCTTCCATAGCTTGATAGTGTGATGCCTGGGTATTTAAACTCCATCACTTGTTCTATTATCTGACCTTCCAGCTCCAATTAACATTTTATTGGATCTGCTGTTATTACCATGCATGTTGTCTTTTTTGAGGAAATTAACATGTTAAATTTTTTGGCGATTATGTTGAATTGGTGCAGCATACGTTGTAAATCATCTTCACTTTGAGAGATTAGTATTGCGTCGTCTGCATAGCAGATTATTTTAAGTTGTTTTTCTCCAATTTGGTATCCTTTTTCAGTACTTACTTTTTTTATTATTTCGCCCAAGATCAGGTTAAACAATAAAGGACTCAAGGAATTAAAATTAGAGGTACATATAGGTATTATGTCAAAATTTGTTTTAAATAATTTCTCCCTCTTGAGGTGCCGTGCATTTTCTTAGGCGTCAACCGTACATTATCTTGTCAAGGGAGGTGTTAGGTAGTCAGAACTAACCTATTATATTTTTAGCAGTATTGCGAAGCATTTTAGACACTTGTGACAATAATTATTGTCGAATATTATATTGCCATCACATCTTTTAACGTCCTAGACTCTAGACCTACCTTACCTCCAATATGTTCTTTTAGTACTAGTTTCTGAAACGTGTGTTGGTAATATTTGCCCTAAATATGTAGTCTTCTTATTTTTTAAATAATCAAAAATTCCGTATCTTGGAGGTCCACTCTCCTTAACACTTCTTCATTTCTGACGCTGTTGTTTCATAATGTTTTAAACGTTTGACTCAGGTAACACATTTAAAAAACTTCGTTTGTTAATGGATCTTGTCTTTTACATCCAACCTTCCATTCCTTACGAAATAGGTCAAACGTAACACTTTAATATCATGTCTCTCAGGCTGAAGCAAGTCAGGTAGTTTAAATAATTGGGTTGTTTGCAGTGGCGGCTAGTCCTATGAGGCAGGTGAGGCAGTGCCTCACCGGTATATCAATCGACTCTTTACGTTATTTCGTTATTTCATCATCAATTCTTTAAATACAATTTAACTGTTTGAAATTTGCTAAATAACTTTATTTTCGTTATTTCATCATCAATTATTTAAATACAATTTAACTTTTTGAAACCTGCTAAATAACTTAATTCTTATTATAAAACTTAATAACTTTATTTTTATGATAAAAAATAAAATAGGTAGGTACGGCCCTGACCCCGTATCTTTGTAGTTAAGCGTTCTTCATAAATACATCGGTAGGTACCTACCCTACGTGGGAGTATATATGCGTCTCATTCTCACTTTCTCAAATTATAGCAGAAGCACTGCCTCAGATGGGTCCTTGTCTAGCATATTACGAAGCAGGCGGTGATGGGCCGGCCGCAATAAAATTTAAACTGAGAATAATTTTTGTAGCCGGGATTAAATATCCTTTCAGAGGCTGGCAAAAATATGCCTCTAGCGTGGTTTTGCAGTTTTAGTTAGGTAGTTTGTTCTGGTTACGTGTACTTGGCCTTCTTACACTCTGGTTACTTACTATTGGTATAATTAGATGTTTAGAATATGTTATCATGCTGTTGCTAGCTGTATGCCATTTTACAAATGTCAATTATATAAGTAAATTAATAACAAAATTAGAAATTATGATTTCTTTCCTAATAATTTTACTTTTAAGCACGCTGTTTAATAAAAAATATAAACAACCAAAAAAATAAAATTTAACCCTTAGTTTATTTAACATAAAAAATCAATCTTATAATATAACAGTAATTTGCTAATATAAGATTGGTTCCAAATGAAATTATCACGTGTTTGAAGGTATATTGTTTGCGCACAATAATTTCATTTTGGCAAGTGATTAATAAAAGAATCAGTCAACAGCGTAACCAATTAGCGTAGCGAATTAAGGAGGATGTTAAGGGCATGGGGCGCTTATAACCCCTAAAAAACCCCTGGTTACGCCACTGAAATCAGTTGTCCGTTCTTGTCATGTAGTATATAATGTAAATTTTGTTTAATATGACTGTACAACGCTGATGAGACCAAGAAATGACGAAACATCTGACTCACACTGTTTTGATATGTGGTATCATATTAATTATTTTTAGCTAAAAAACAGCTAATAAGAGTATGAATGATGTTATAGACTTAGAACTTTCGACTTTCTTTTGCGAATAAAATAATTGTTATTTAATATCGTTTGCAAGCCTTAAAATAAATACGGTGTCGTTTTGTGACGTTATGACGCCACAAAATCGACCCTCCGGCTATTAAACAAAAGCTAACCATAATAATACAGTAAACTCCCTCTATAATGAGAACTGAAATTGCGTACTAATTGCCTCCTTATAAGCGGATCTCGTTATATCAGACAACAATATTATGTAATATATTATGTTTAGGATGTAAAAGAAGAAGACCAACGACAGACAGATGTCAGCGACGTAACGCCATTCCGGATAGCGTCATGTAACTTGTAAGTTGTAGCTTCTTGATTGCTAATAAAGATTTGTATGAACAATACTGTTTAATATTTGATTTACATGACGAAAGGAACTTAAAACAGTGCATATCACCACTACTGAAATGTTTTGAAGCCTCCTACATAGTTTATTAGGTGTCGATCATCGACTTCAACAATGAAACTTGGCCATTGCAAATTGCAAATTTCTTACGATATTCAATATCGGTCGACAGATAAATAGGAAGGAAGTTACAGGCGGTGGAATTTATTACAGCACTGGCCTCGGTAAGCATACAGATGTTGGACATACCTCGTTATAAGCGAAACTTCGTAATACCCGTGTTCGTTATAGAGAGAGTCTACTGTAATATTCCTCAAGTGTAGTGTGCCTCACCATCTTGTTCTACCACGAGCCGCCCCTGGTTGTTTGTTAAACGATAGTTGATAATCTGAGACTGAAATAAATAGCAGAGAAGAACAAGCCGGTAATGCTTTTTTACGAAGTTTCACAAAAGCATTTCCGGCTTGTTTCACTCTACTTATACTCTAAGCAGGTCTACTACCTGACCTGCTGGACTTCTTCTTCAGCTACATCTTCGCATTTGCGCGAAAATTTGACCTTATAAACATTGCTTTTTGTTCTTGATATTTATTTTCAAAGCTTAGCTATGTAAACCAAACTCCAATCAAAGACATAAAGGTTAGAATTAATCGCAGAAACATAATTCGAATTCAGAGCTCAACAATAATCCATAACAGTGTTCCTGGATCTAAGCAAAGCTTTCGATAGGATAGAGTGTGGCATGAAGGATTGACATACAAGATGAGAGATTATGGATAAAACGGAGTCATGACTAAACCCGTCTCCAAGTACCTAAACGATTGGAGGTTCAGTGTTCAGATAGAACCAGTTCTATCTGAACACGGAATTCCGGAAGCTGGAGTACCCCAGGAGGCAGTCGTATTACCACTCTTATATAGCACATACAGCAGACATTCCTAGAACATCCGGAACACTAAAAACGGCTTCCACCAAAAATATTAACAAAACACTAAATAAAATTCGAAAGGCGTAAAAAATACTAACAAAACCCAAACAAACGGGCAAGAGATGCCCACATCTTCGAGCGCCGAGTCACCGAACTGGACGTAGCCTGTAGCGGAGACTCGGTGCCAGAGCAAGCGATACAAATTGATGATAAGTCACTAGAGATAGCGGGAATAGAGCGCCTCACGCTGGCCTGCATTGATGGGGGTAGGATTTCATGTGGGAGTCCTTGTACACAGGACATCCACATGATAACCACTTCTGATAAAGAGCCCTTATAGCGCATCAGAGTGCTATTTCAATGAGTGCTTATCAACTCCGAAATTTTTCGTTAGGGGTTATTACCATTTCAACCTTAAACGCGCAGTAACCTAGACCTGGATCCCGCGTAAGAAAGAAAAGTTGATTAATAGCAAGCTGAAAATTTGTTAATAGCTTAACGGTGTCTAGTCGGACAAACTTTGATGCACGGGAACACTGGAACAGGGGAAGTTTTAATTGTGGAGCATGATAAACGTGTCGTCCTGACAAGTTTATGATTGTGAAAAATAGCAAGTTGTTTTTAAGTTTATTAGATAGCCAACGTTATGTAATATATGCGAAAATGTTTGTCCGACAAAAATGTTGGGCATTTTAACGAGTCCGACACATAGAACATGTCACATCACAGGAACTATGTTGGTGATGAATAGCAGTCTGATTTTTGCATGAGGGTTTAATGAAAGGTTAAAAAAGCAATTGGAAGTTCTGTCCGACAAAATTAATGGGAAGTTTTCGTAGTCGGACATTCTAAACAGGTAAGATATAGACAAAAATGCTGGTGATAAATAGCTTTCCGACAAAGAAGAAATTTAATTAAGTAAATTAGTCCTTACCAAGAATGACTGTTGTCGGAAAAAAATAAGGGGTAGATTTTGTAGTCGGACAATTTAAAAAAATAATTTTTGAAATTTCAATAAGGGGTGATTATTCTATGTCAAAAGTACCTGCAATCAATTACAATCGATATCTTCCGATTTATCTCAACATCATTTAGATACCTCACTGTAATACATTTATAGTAGATCAGGCAAATTATATTATGGATTGAGTGGTCTAGCTATCTTTGTCTGCCACATGCGCGGGATCGCTTGGTTAAAAGAGATAGATAGACCACCTATCGACTGTTTTCACTGTATTCCCTGTCTACCCTTATGTCTATGAGTACATTTCCATTTAAGAAAAACTGTCACTTTTGACAATAATTCATAATAAATTGCAATCGTAACTTGCAAATTTAAACTAATCGATTTATTTTGGCAGCAAATTATTTCTTGCCATGTGTCATATTAATTACATTATTATTCCATTTGTAGAAAGTTGAGAAAAATTACGTTATACAATTTTAGTAATAATATCTTTAGGTACCCTTTTTCAATCAAGCAAAGCAATATAGCACGAAGAATGATATTCAATAGAACTTTCACAATTATCTGGCAACTGAACCTCATTGAATTGATGACCAAGTATTTTACTAACTTTGTAAATGTTCGAAAATTACTCAAAAATGTTCCGTTGAATGGTTTCACTTTTGATTTGGCGACTTAAAATTTAAACTGTTGACACTCAAAAATAGACACAAAAACACTCCATAGTTAATATAAATTTTAATTTCCAACACACGTGGCAAACAGAAACTCAGAGACCATGTACTTTCAAATACTACTTTGTGTAGCACAAAGTGTCACACTGACAAATGCGGCCTTCTGATACATACTTCTAAGCATAATGTGTCATATTTACGTCTATTCTTATAAGCACCGAAGTTTTAGACTCTTCACATTTTTCAATGTCGTTTACAGGGTTAAGATTTGAGTATGGAAAAAAATGTATACAACGTTTTTTGTAGGAAATTTTCCGTACTTTCTGATGAGCCTAATTAGAAAACCCTAAGAGATTGCTTTCACATGTTCTTTGACATTTTTTATTGTCATTTTGAGAATATCTAGAACAAACTCCACCCAAAAAATAATTGTTTTGCAATATATACATGCATTGATACTTACCTCACTGTTTTTGGAGTGTGCATGTATATATATGCACATGCAAATATGTGAATATAAATAATAATATACAACTAAAATAGCTTTATCAATATGTGACTAAGTCATTCTGAAAAAATGTTTTTTATTTATTTCCTTCGATTTGCCCAAACTTTTTGTCCGACATATAACTTTTTGCGTTACAAAATATAATTTGTACATAAACAAATCAAAATTAGCTTGCTATTTATGACCAATATTTTTGTCTATATCTTACATGTTTAGAATGTCCGACTAGGAAAATTTCCCATTCATTTTGTCCGATAGAACTTCCAATTGCTTTTTTAACCTTTCATTAAACTCTTATGCAAAAATCAGACTGTTATTCATCACCAACATAGTTCCTGTGATGTGACATGTTCTACGTGTCGGACTCGTTAAAATGCCCAACCTTTTTGTCGGACAAACATTTTTTCATATATTATATAACGTTGGCTATTGAATAAATTTAAAAGCAACTTGCCATTTTTCACCATCATAAACTTGTCACGACGACACGTTTATCATGCTCCACCGTTAAAACTTCCCCTGTTTCAGTGTTCCCGTGCATCAATGTTTGTCCGACTACACACCGTTAAGCTATTAACAAATTTTCAGCTTGCTATTAATTAACTTTTTTTTCTTACGCGGGATCCAGGTTTAACCATTTTGACTCACCTATATCCAAAATTATGTAATCTCTTAACAACTCTATAACTGAATAAATATTAATTAAAATAATTTTACAAAAACAAATATAATTATTTAGATTATGCTGTATTAAAAAAATTGTAAATGAATTTCGTGTTAGAGAAAGATAATACGAAATGTTTTATATATTTTATTCAGTATTTTTCAGGGTTTACAGGTGACTGACTATATATCAGAATGCTGGAAAGGAAAATAATGTGAGGTGCACATGCAATGTTGAAGGTAGAAGGTGCAATATCCTTACGACGCTATTTTGTTTTGATATATTTGTGACCGGGGAAGCAATATGAACAGGGGCGGAGATATCGCAAATAAAAAATGTAATTAAAACAAGAAAAACGAAACACGCAATAACAATTAGTCATATACAGGGTGTTCAGTGAACTATTTTACAATATTTAGGTAATGAAAATGCTCAATAATCAGAATATGTTATATTCTATTGTTGGTAAAAAATGGTTATTAGTTTCGGGACATACACTTTTTGTCCTATCATCAGGCCAATATATGTATTGTCCATATTTTAATACATTTTATACCTTTTTACTATCTTAAATAGTTTAACAAATTTCATAACTGATTAAGGTATACAACTACAACTTATCATAAAAGCACATATAAAACATAGCCCAGTACATCTATTCTCCTTCAGCTTTACACTAACTTGGTACAATTTTCCAACACCAAATACACATAGGGAAATAATATTTCCACCATTTCCACCTGAACAGATGAGTCTTTTGAAAATGATGACATACACACACCCAAACTTATATGGAATCACCATGTATTTCAGAGTAATATTTGTTTCTTTTGAAAAAACTTGTTATTGTTGCGAAAAATAAAGGTTTTTATTTAAAATAAATAAATATATAAGACAATAGGATAGTACAGTTTGGTACGGTATTTGCTTGAGTTGCAAATTGAACGAAAATAAATAAACTAACTTTTGCGTCCAAAAACGAAAATATGCCTCATGTGGGGTTATAGAACTTACAACGAGGAAAGATTATTGGTCTTGTGGAGAAAGTAATGTTCTCAGAGGGACATAGCTGTAGAGCTAGGCGTAATACAGGGCGTTCTGTCCAAAACCTATGCTAGGTAACAGGAATTAGGAAAGCTCAAAAATAAAGTAAGGGAAAGTCGCCAAAAGTACTAACGGCTCCCCAAGATCGTTTAATTTTCCAATCAGCTGGAAGATACCTAACCATTTCTCACCTGCGGCTCCAAAGGCAGCTTTTGAAAGCTACAGGTGTAACTGTTTCAGTTGAAACGATAAGAAGAAGAGTTCGTACCAAGAAGTATACAGCAGAAGACAGTTATGGGTTCCCGAGTTATCCAGGCAGCACAAGATTGATCGCCTAAATTGGTGTCTTCACCACCAAAACTGGAACATTGGGAGATGACAAAATGTGCCATTTTCAAAAAAGTCAGGAGTGGTGTAAAATCAGATGACCCTCGAAATCGTGTACTAGAGGTCGAGGAAGACAAGCAAGACGAAAACTGTCAGATCTGTTCACCAATATACAAGGGGAAGTGTAATGTTCTGGAGAGGAATTATGATCCGTAAAAAACTACTTTAATTTTCATTCAATCAACTTTAACTGCTCACAGGTATGTTCAGAACCTGTAGTCAGGCTCTGGAGAGGTGCAACAGGAGAAAATTTAATTTTATTGCATGATAATGGACCTCCACATACCATTAGAGTGACTGCAGACATCATTGAATCAGAAGGTATCCCTGGTTTGGAGTGGCCTGCTTACTCACCAGAGCTCAATCCTATAGAGTATTTGTGGGATATGCTTAAAAGAAAAATTACACCATAATAAAAAATGCTTGACATAAAGAAGTCATAAAGAAGTCTCTTGTAATTTTTCTCGAAAGTTGATAATTTTCGAGTTACAAGCCATTTAAAATTTGAAAAACCCGAATATGGCAATTTTTAAGACTTAAAACTCGGTTAAAAATTATTATTATGAAAGTCAGAAAGTGACTAAATGAAAGCTTAAAACCCACCCTACATGATCCTGAACAAATTTGTGACATTAATTTATTACTAAGCTGTTATTTTTAATTATTAACAATGAGCGGTAAGATCGTATTGACGCAACTGCAAAGCTGAGTGCAAGTAAGATGCACCATTGACTGCCGGAATGGCATCTCTCTCGCACTCACCATTGACGGCAGCCTAATACGTGCATGGCGCCCATTATTATTACTTATAAATAACAGCTTAGTAATAAAATAATGACAAAAATTTCTTCAGTATCTTGTAGTAGTGGCTTTAATACTTGATTTAGCCACTTTCTGACTTTCACAATAATAACTTTTAACCGAGTTATTTTGCCTTGAAAATCGTCATTTTTTGTTTTTTTTTTCAATTTTAAATTGCTTATAACTCGAAAACGATCAACTTCAGAGAAAAATTTTAAGAGAACTTTTTTGTCCGGAATGGTCCAAAAAACCTAACCTTCGTTTTTTTTTTTCAATTTTAAATTGCTTATAACTCGAAAACGATCAACTTTTTTAAGAGAACTTTTTAAGAGAGAAAAATTTTAAGAGAACTTTTTTGTCCGGAATGGTCCAAAAAACCTAAAAAAACTTGCCTGGCCGAAAATATTGATTTTAACAATTTGATTAAAAAAATTGTTAAAAAAAAATTGGACCACTTTTCACGTGGGCGACTTCTTGAACCTTATTCTGGGATGTCTCACGAATATGATTATGCAAAAAAATCTCATGGGAATATTTTTTTCAACGAACCCGCCGTTTTCGCCTTGTCTAAAACGTAACATTCAAAATCACTATGCATCTGTTAAGAAGTAGGTATAGATTGGAAGCAACGATTTAGATCTAAATTGCTGCATAGACTCACATTTGAAACCCAACTTTTTTTTTTTTTTTTTTTATTTACAAAATTGCATCAACCACTAAGGGTCATTAGCATGGTACAATAATTACATAAATGGCTAAAATGTTACATTAAATTTTGTGAACGAGTCTTGCATTTCTTAAAAAGCTTATAGTTCTGTCGTTATTTAACCCGTTTAGGCACTCTTTAGATGTAGTCGGTAATCCAACTTGATGTCGCTCTAGGGTGTATAAAGGGCAGTCCACTAGCACATGGTTCACGGTGGTTACACTATCACAACTGTAGCAAATGGGAACTTGTTCGCCACTTAGAAGGTAATCGTGTGTCAACTTCGTGTGACCTATACGCAACCTAGAGATGCATACTTGGTCTCGTCGCTTTTGTGGGAGATTGTATACAGCTACCTCTTCTTTAATGTTCTTCATAGATGTCTCTGAATTGCTCCAGTGAAGTTGCCAATTCTCACTTATTTTGTTTTTAAAATGTTGCTTCAGGTCGCTATGAACGCATTTAGTGACTAATGTTGATTGTGGATTTTCTGTTGCCTCCCTTGCTAACTGATCAGCTTTTTCATTTCCAGTTATACCACAGTGTGACGGAACCCAAAGAAATTTAACAAATCGATCGTTTTCTTGACATCTCATTAGTTCTGACTTTATAAGCAATAAGATGGGATGTTTTGCGTATAACTGTTTCATAGAGCTGAGGGCACTTAAAGAGTCAGTTATTATCAAAGAATTTTTTATGTTTTTATTGTTTACAAATGTTATTGCTTGCAAAATAGCAAGAAGTTCTGCTGAAAATACGGTTGATCTAAGGGACAGTGAGAAGGAGAAGTCTTGGTGTAAAGTTGTAAAAGAAGCCCCTACCCCATTGTCAGATTTAGACGCATCTGTAAAAATGTGGAAGTTCTTAGCAGAGTTTAATTTCTCTGCTGCTTTCTTTTTAATTATACTATGTGGTGTGTCATATTTGTCGTGGATAGTAAGACTTGTATCACAAATAGGCAGCTGTATTCTCCAAGGAGGTTGATGTTTAAGGTTAGTTACATTGTATGTCTCAGGAAAATGTATGTTTAAGCTATTTTGTAATCTCTGTATCCGGATATAAAACGGCGGACTTAATCTTTGTGAGGTGTTAAATGTCGATGTGAATCTGTCGGCAAACGTGTTTTTAAATGTCGGTATATGTGGATTAGCCGACAATTTAGCTGCATATACAAGGCTGAGGAAGTTTCTTCTTAGTTGGAGGGAAGGTTCACCTGATTCACAGTATAAGCTTTCAATCGGGCTAGTATGATGAGCTCCCAGCGCTATTCTTATCGCTGTATTATGTACAGGATCTAGTAATTTAAGTATTGGTGCTTTGGCTGAATTGTAAGCAACTGCGCCATAATCTAGTTTAGAACGAATAAGCGTTCTGTAGACAGTTATGAGTGTTTGGAAATCGGCTCCCCATTGTTTGTGAGATATGCTTTTTAATAAACTTAGGCCATTTTGAGTTGTTTGTCGAAGATGAAAGATATGATCTTTCCAGGTTAACCTATGATCTAATTTCATTCCTAAAAAGGTAGTTGATTCAACATAAGCAATAGGTAACGAGTTTAAGGTGAGATTAGGTGGTAATATGATGTTTTTTGGGTTCTTGCTAAAGAAAATTGCTTTTGTTTTGTTTGGACAAAACTGTAGACCACATCTCTCTGACCAATTTTCTAGTTGATTGATAGAGGCTTGTATATATCTGGTAAGTGTTAAAACATTTTTCCCTCTAGAAAATATGACAAGATCATCAGCATATAAGCGTGCTTTTACTAATGAACTAAAGGATTTAGAGATATCATTAATCGCAATAAGGAACAGTATTACGCTTAGTGTAGAACCTTGTGGGATACCGTTAGTTTGCATTGTTGGCTCTGAAAAAACATTATCTACACGAACTCTAAACTGACGAAATTTTAGAAAATTTTTTATAAATTTGAGGATGTTACCTTTGATTGACCATCTGGATAAGTTTTTTAATATGTCAGATCTCCAAATTGTATCATACGCATGAGTTATGTCAAAGAAAACTGCTAAACACTCTTGATTGCATCCAAATGCTTCATGAATCTCGGATTCTATATCAACTAGATTATCTAAAGTAGACCTTGATTTCCTAAAACCACTTTGAATAGGGGTAAGAAGTTGTTTATCTTCTAGATACCACAGTAGTCTGTTGCTTACCATTTTCTCCAGAATTTTACATATAGAACATGTCAGCGAGATCGGTCGATAGGACTCAGGGTCTGATTTACTTTTCCCATGCTTAATGACTGGAATAATAATTGACTGGTACCAACTATCTGGAAATACATTTTTTGTCCAGATAAAATTGTAAATTTTTAGTAAGTATTGTTTACCTTCTTCTGGTAATGATTTTAAAAATGTAACTGGAATGTTATCAGGTCCAGGACTGGTATCTTTTATACAGTTTAATGAATATAGTAACTCATCCATTGAGAGTATGGCATTAAGAGGAGAATCTGTATGATCCTCTAAATCTATGTAAGTGTTCTCTAAATTTTGTTTGTGTATTATGGACTTAGTAGAGATACTGTCATTACTGGAGTGTCTTAGATATGTATCAGCTAGTAGAGCAGTTATTTGTTCTTTCGTCGAGCAAGTAAGATTGTTATATTCTAAATAATGGATTGTATTGAAGGATTTTTTACCATTCATTTTATTAATCATTTTCCAAACTTCGGAAATAGGAGTAGATGAATTTAAGGACGAGACATATGTTTTCCACGCTTCTCGCCTACTTTTCTTCAATATATATCTACAGTAGGCTCTCTTTTGCTTATATTCGAGTTGGTTTTGAAGTGTAGGAAATTTTTTAAATTTGTAAAAAGAACTTTTTGACTCTCTGATTGCTACTTTACATTCTTGATTCCACCAAGGAACTGGAGGGTGTTTTTTTGGAAATTTTATAAAACCTACGGATAATTCTGCAGCTGTTGTTATAAGCTGAATAAAACTGGAAACTATATGATTAATACTTGCATGGTCATCGCTGGGAGGAGTTAGCTCAGATACGGATCGAGATATTAAAGAAGAATATAAAGACCAGTCGGCATGCTTTAGATTCCATTTATTAGACGGGATAGAAGAGGGAGTTACATTATTATTTGTTATTAATATTGGGAAGTGATCACTTCCATGTAGATAAGGTGTTACTTGCCAAGACAGTCCAGGTTGTAAAACAGGGTCACATAGAGTTAAATCAATCGCTGAACCGCCACCTGTAGAGACATTAAATCTTGTAATACTACCGTCATTAAGTAAGTTGACATTAAGGTTAGTTATAATTTGTTCAATTTTACGCCCTAGACTATCTGATTTACTTGAGCCCCATAGGACATGATGTGCATTGAAGTCGCCTAAAATAATTCGTGGTTGAGGAATTTGATTAAAAAGGTCTGATAATTCGCGAGCTGAAGGATCAGTACCGGGAGGAATGTATATATTGCAGATGTTTATTTTTTGAGGTCCTTTCAGAGATATTGCTATAGCCTCTAATTGTGTATTTAAATCTATTATTTCAGTATTATATTGGTTATGTACATAAATAGCTGTCCCTCCACTAGCCTGGTTTGCATTAAGTCTATTTTTAATATATGGTGTATAGTTTTTTAGTTTATAAAATTTCTGCTGTTTAAAGTGTGTCTCTTGTAGACAAATGATGGACGGTGTGAATTTTGACATTAGTAATTTGAATTCTTCTAGACGGGTGTAAAACCCGTTCAGATTCCATTGAATTATGGAGTTGAATGTTTTTAATTAGTGGGTGTGTCGCTAAAATCTGTAGAAGAATAGTCATCCTGTAGTTTGCTAAGCTTATTCCTCAGTCTTGTACATCGAGATTTCAAGTATCTATGTGATAGCACTGGATAAAGCTTTTTTAAGAGATCTATTAACCCTTCGATATCTTCCGTGTATATTTTAGCAATACTAAGTGGATCTGGAGATCCGTGAGCGTTTTCAAATAAATCTATTAACTCTTCTTGACTTAAACAGCTACTGTTCGACTTATCTTGGAAAAAATTCACTGTACAGGTCGTAAGATCTTCAGCTACGTTATGATGGGTTTGGAGATCTGTTTTTGTTCTTTTGTGTTTTGTAATGGGTTCTTTAAAAGGACTTCCACCCTCTGTTTCAGGAGAAGTTAGATCAGAAGCATTTCTTTTAGGTGTTTGCCCTTCTGTTTGAGTTGCTGCTATAGTTTCATTTGTTTTAACCGGTTCCGTCACCATTGTTTGGGAGTTATCGAAAGATGTAGAGTTTTTTGGTGCGGGTGAAGTGATTGTTGGAGTGGAGGTTTGTGGTGTGAGTGCAGTGAGTGTTTCAGTAGAGTTTTGTGGTGCGAGTGAAGTGATTGTTTCAGTAGAGTTTTGTTGTGTGGTTGAAGTGGTTGTTTCAGTAGGTTGTGAATTACTGATATGTTTAGTAAGTACGGGAGAATTTGCTGTTGGTTGAGTTTTATTTTGTAGTGAACTAATAGATTGATCACATTGTGATTGGGAAATGTTTATTGTATTGTCATCGGTGGATTGGTTATTAGAATTTGGGCATCGAGATGCTAAATGATTAGTTTGTTTACAAATAAAGCACGTTTGTTTTTCTAGTGAGAAATATATTCGGTGGTTCGATTGATCGTGGTTAATTAATATTGAATCGGGAAGATTTTCAAGATTTTTAGGGGCTATATAAGTAAAACGTCGAAAACTAATGATATGCCTAAAACTAGGATTTGATGTTCCGATCCGTAGAAAATCTACTGGTGTTATTTGATAGATTCCTATCTTCTTGAGTTCATTTTCTATGACGTTATGTGGTATGGAAGGAGGTACATTAGAAATTATTAGTTTTTCATTTGGAGTAATTAGCTTTCTAGCTTGAATGCGATGTTGATTTACTATTATTATCCCATTGTCTGTTTTCAAAAATGTTTCAACAATATTTTCTGAAGTGAAGTAGATGCATATACGATCATTAACAATTCGGGATATTGCAAGTATATTTTTGGGGTCAACTGAGTTGGCTACAGCATTCAGGTAATCCTCGATTTTTGAATTTGGAACTGAATTTAATACAACCGCTTGTTTTTTGGAAGGGAATAATATACTGGTAGGTTCATTTAAAACTGTTGAATATAACTTTGGTGAAGTAGTATCATTTTTGGGAATTTCTTGTTGAGGAAAAACATTTGATGATGAAGCTTCGTTCATATTGATCTACGGAACCTGAGTACGGTCCTTACACCAACACGCAATCATTGGTAATAAGTCGATTTAATTAAATAAATTAAATAACTTACAGTAAATGTCCAAGTATCGGTAATTTTTGTCGATAATTTACACTTTTCACTTTTAGTACTCAACGTTTATAAACAAACCGCAAAAACTAGTTGTGATTAAACTAATTAGGTGTTGCTTCGTTGAACGCTCGAAGACGAATCCGAAACCCAACTTTAATGTATAGTGTTCCGAATTTTATAAAGTTAATCTAGAGTTTATAAATGCTATTCGGCGTTTTCCTACAGTACCAACTTGTGATAAAACCATTTGATTATTGCTATATTTTTTACTTACTTAGATTTAGAAGGCTTTCTTTTGCATCAGTCCACCAATAAGAAAAATCACACATGAGTGCTTTTAGGCTAAGGCACTTTGTACAACGCAATCCATGAAGGTGCTCAGCAGCAAGACATGTTTGAAATTTTTAAGGAGATTCTTTTATAAGCGTCCCAGTTAGAGTCAAAAAACCAAGTTAGTAAAATAACAAGCAGTTCCCTTAATTACTTTACAGATAAAAAAATATTGCATAAAGGAAAATAAAAAGAAGGTCATAACATGTAGAGCATCAGTAGATATATGATATACTGCTACAATGTTTCAAGTGCAATTATTACTAGCAGTTTTGAACAGCTAAATTTGAAGGGTAATCGTTTTCTAACCATATATTTATAAACCTGGAACTAGAGTATAGAACCTGATCGGTTTACAGAGTCAGTTCCAAAGCCGATAATAGGCTTTCTTAAGTAGTAGTCTAGTCACAACATAGAGGGTCCCGTGGGCACTTTTAGGTCGCCGCGATTTGATGGTGGTATTATAGGTTTTTTGAGTCGCTGAATCCAACAAAAGTGGTCTGGAAGTCCAAATGTGGTGCGTTTAATTGTTATTAACAAATTATGGTAAAATTTTGTTTCTCAGGAATTATTAGAAGCTCTGTAAATAAATTGATAGTATTAAGGGGGGGGGGGGTATGGTTTGAAATATTTAATTTTTTTTATTATTTCAAATAAAAGTACATACTTTCAAGAATACACTCTGAAAATTTCAAAATAATCGGATTAAAATTACCAGAGATACAGGGTGTTCAATATCCCTACCTTCGACTCGCTTTGCCGCGACTTCGCGTCAGCACGCTTGAGCGTAGTGAGAAACATTAAACAACTGTTCGCCTTCTCTTTTGTAGATTATTCCTCGATTCAAAAAACATATTCCAATGTGCATCACTTTACGATTTGGCAGACAAATAAGAATATGAAGATGCAGTTGTCAAAATTTTAAACGCATTTTTCTCAAAACTGCTTTTTCAAATGCGGTGGACATTGTAACTGAAAAACTACTAGGCCGATCTACCTGATATTTTGCACAGATTTTCTTTAGACATTTCGTGAGGTAACAACGTCGAGATATTTTTCTTTTTTTGTTTATTTTTTGTTCAACAATAATAAATCTGGTGATTTTCACAAAATTTTTACCAAAAATTTATTTTTTTTTGATTTCTGAGTGATACCAAAAATTAAAAAATCATTAAAAATAAAAAAACTCCACGTTGTGACCTCGTGAAACTCATAAGCTAATAAAATCTTCTTGAATTTTGTGTTTCGTATGATCGAGTGTCGAGTTCTGATGTCCACCGCAAAATCCATTTTTTTGTGAGCTGCCTGTCAAAATTTGTCACCAATGGATTATTTTTCAATATTTTGGATTGAATTTTTTTCTAACATATTCTTTGAATTGTACTTAATATGCTTATTTAATTTTAAAATAAAATAATTCTACCATAGGTTCGAAAAAAATTCACAAAAATGTGCTTGATATGTTGATTTCAAACCATACCCCCTCCTTAAGATCTTCTCTGGTGTATTTTTGGTCGCTGACATGTTAGCTACGTTTATGCCAAGTTTCATGTCAATCCAAGTGGTTTTTTAAGATTTAAAGCAAAAACCGTAAGAAAACGTCCTATAAACCGTTATTTTTGCAATAATTTATTAATAACAAAGTGGGAACGTGGTTTAAGCTTTCACGACTAGTGGCAATCGATTTAGCATATAAAAATACTATGAAAGAAAAAGACTAGAAACTTGCTCTATATAGCGCATTTCAAGCTTTTCGGCGAATAAACAATTATTTAGTTATTAACAAAATAAGAACATATTTTGAGTAATAATCGCGACTAGTCGCATTCGATTCAGCGATCAAAAATACACCAGAGAAGACCTTAACACTATCAATTTATTTACAGGGCTTTTAATAATTTCTGAGAAACACCTAATTTTACCATAATTTTTCAATAACAATTAAACGCACCACATTTAAGCTTCCAGACCACTTCCATTGGATTCAGCGACAGAAAAATCCTATAATACCACCATCAAATCGCGGCGAGCTAAAAGTTCCCAAGGGACCCCCTATGTTGCGACTAGACTATACAAATAATAAACTAACACTTTTTTGTACAATGCTTTTTTAAACACACTGTACTGTTTCAGGTTCACTGACAAAATCTAAATGCTTCACGACTGATGTATGCGCTATCGTCGTTAAATACGTGTTTAAGGGTGTTTGTGCTACTTTTGTTCATGTGTTTTACCACCCACGGCGATACTGATAAAACTGCAGGTTTTTACGGTAGCGAGAAACGAACCGAAGTGTAAAATAAATTTAAATAAACTTATGTTCTATAAGAAACTACTCAACATACTTTATATTATATTTTATGGAAAATGCTGAGAAGTAGGCAGTTTTATGGTTTATTACTACGTGTAAGCTTACGTTTGGAGCTTATAAGGGTAGATTTTATTTTTTTTTTAAACAATAAAATGATTTATATTATGTTGACTTAGTAGTTGACATATATTCAAAAACAACTAGAATATTATGAGATTTGTATTATACCCTATTCCACGAAAATACGCCTGTTTTGGATTACTTCGGCAACGAATATTTTACTGTGCAAAATAAGAAGAACGAAAGTGAATTGCAAATTACATTGTTGTTTATTGGAATAACACTGGTAAATACATAGTTTGCTGCCGGAAATTTTTTTACTGTTTCTAGGTAGTTTGGGTCTGCTGAATCCAAAAATGCCACCAGATTTGCTCCATCAGATCGTTTTCAGAAAATACGACAACAGATCACATTTCTAACATATAGGGTAATTTAACGCAGAACTACCTACATATATGTAGTGCTGCTACCCATGAAATAAACCAAATACGAATAAAAAGTAAGATATTTATTGTACAATAATGTACTTACAAAAATCATCACACATATCTGCCAAAAAAAACTTTACTTTTCATATAACCTAACCGGCAGCATCGCGACAAAAATGTGTTATTCGGCATCACCTAAAAACTTCCTTTTATATGATTTTCTTGCAAAGGCTTTAAAAGGACGGTCCCTTTGAAGACTCCAGCAGTAATCCGCCATCATGTGATAGCCCCATCTCCCTGATACCCCTCTTCCATCGTTTTGATATCCTGGTGAAGATTTTCTGGGAAACGGCCTAAGTGGCTGTGGAGGTAATGAATTTTAATACGCATATGACAACCGTGTTTGTTAAAATTGTTGAGCATTTCTTCCACTCTAATGCCCAATTGGTATACTTCCATATTTGTTGCCATTATGTAGAAGGACACACTTTAAACTTCGTTTGGAACTGTCTGGTGTATACTCCGATATATCCATTTTTTCTAACAGTCCTTTAATATTGTTATAAAAAACCATATCATCTTGCTGAGAAAAAAAGGCAAAAGATCTTTTATCTCTATTACGGTAGTATGTAATTTGGTGTCTGGGTGAAGAACATTCTTTTCTTTTAGTCTGGAGGTAAGCAACTCAGAAGAATCCATTGGAAGGTTCAAATTTCTGATAATATCGCTTAGCTCTTCCTGAGTAAAGCGCTCAGGACGTTTTGAATCCCCTTTAAAATCACTGTTGTCTTCCTCAAATCTATTAGTCTGCAGTTCGTCAGATAACGTTTCGGCATTATCCTCTGGTAACATAGGTAGACTGCTAACTATTGGAATGGGGTATCTGCTCAAGCTGATGTGGAATTAATCTTATTGCTAAATCCAAGTTAGGATATGTTCACGTATATCGATTGTTACTATTAATGCCCTTTATATTCACAAGACAGAAATACCAATCGTCAAAGTGATTTTTTGGTTCCCTCCATACCATTGGAAAACCAAATTTAAACATTTTCGTTGTCCTTTCGTCCACTGTTGCAAGTTTTCAAGACAAGTTTTGCACACTACATGTGGATCTCAGGATTTATCTTTATCTTTATAGGTCCTTTTGTTCATTTGCCCATGTGTCTTAGAATTTGTTAAGTTTGTTTATAAACATATTGCAATTATAGTGGTGGTATATACAGAAATGTAAGAATATTTAAGTATTTGATAAGTATGTTATATCTCGAAAACTAGAGCTGACACAAAGAAAAGGTTTGTATTTTTGGAATCAGCACAGATGAATTAACTAAAATCAGTTGATTTTTTTTCGGCAGCAAGACAAAAATTTTTTTTTGTTGGGCTGTGTAATTATTAGCGCCCTTTACTTTCGTACTTCTTATGTTCCACAGTAAAATATTCGTTGTCGAAGTAATCCAAAACAGGCGTATGTTCGTGGAATGGCCCATACTGTACTACACTTTTTGTAAAATGATTTATAATTAAGTTATTCAAAAACAATCACAATATTGTCTTTTATGAGATTTGAATTCCCACATTTTACTCCTTCCACATTACACATTACTCCGTATAAATAAAACTGGGAATGTAGTTTATACTCCAAATTTTTTAGTAAATACTCCACGTGGTATGAATAAATAAAAAACAGAAGTAGATACTCGGCTTGAGTAGGTATTCTTATGTACGGTTTTCTGTGAGAATATTATCATTTTTGATATGAAGAAACGGAAGAGGCAAGAGGTGGAACTAGATATGATTTTGATGAAATGAAAATATTTTTAAGATATGTAGGTGATCCGAAATTCCAAACAGAAGTGGGAGAACATATTTAAAGTTAAAGAAGGATGGCAAAAAAAAACAGTTTTCCGTGTGATGAGGCTGTGATCGATTGCACCCACATAGTAATAAAAAAACCACCTCTTTATGATGATGAATATATCAATCGCGAAGGATGTCATAGTATCAACGTTCAAGCCACTTGCAATGCAGATTAGTGGAAAAAAAAATGCAAATGTAAGCTCTAGAACTTTAGCATCTAATTATGACATCAGCCAAGGTTCAATAATTAAGTACACAAAAAACAATAATAAAAAACCGCTAAACGACGTAAAAATGAGTGGCGCATACAATATTCCAACTACAAAACAGCTGATTATGAATATTACGTGGCGCGAAAATGTATTTTCATTTTGATTGAAATTAAAATTCTAGTTTTATTTTAAAAGATGTTTCCATAATATTGGCTAAATTTGAAGTAAAACGCGCCACAAAAGAGTAACTTTGATAGAGTTTGTATTTTGAAGCTCTTTTGTGGCGCGCTTGACTTCAAATTTAGCAAATATTACGCAAACATAATTTTAAAATAAAACTTGAATTTTATTTTCCATCAAAAGGAAAATACATTCTTGCGCCACGTAATATTAATATCAGCTCTTTTGTAGCTGGAATAATGTATTTATTGTATTTGTGTTTAGCGGTTTTTATTCTTGTATCAGGAATTTTTCAAAGTTATATATAAATTAAATGTATGAAGTTGAATGTTATGTTTCTCGATTCCACGTTAAGCGTTATAAATGGTCGCCGTCTCAGCATTATCTCTCAAATGATCTAATGTCCATCGAATGTACACTAGATTTTGTTTATTCGAAATAGTTTGAAAAAAAAAATATTGGAATGACCGGTAAATGAACTTGGATTGCAATATCAAATTTAGCGTCGTAACAACTACAACTACATAAACCATTTCGGCGATAATGGTCAAATGGATTGTACTTTGAAGCGTGATAATTTCGAAACGGCTTAACCGATTTTAATCACTAAACATGAGTTTGAGACGCATTGAGACATAGTATCTGATGCATCCAAGGTCAAGTGTGATAGCTGAAGGTACTACATGAATTATTGAGCTTGAAATACCGCTTTTCCCATAGGAAATAGATTTGATCACATTTATGGAGCCTATTACTGAAAAATTCCAATTTTCCCAGATATGATGTATACACCGTTAGACGCAACTAGACTCCTCCTACAAACGCTTAGTCATTGGCGCAATTCGTAGTTTGAAATTTTGAGTAATTGTTGAAAAACCAAAATTTTAAAAGTTTTGTTTTTCAGTTTTTCGGCTATACTGAGCCATGTGTATGTCTGATCCTTATTGCTTAGGCACCATTTGAAAGCTTAACTCAACGCTATTGATTTGGTGTATTTGCGGTTTTCCTGCCTCTCTTTAAACCTAAGATATATTATACCCCCAAATATATACCGTTTTGTACTTACTCAGTCCTATAGCTGGCTTATGGGTGGTCGAGAGTCACAAACTACACCGGTTCTAAATCGGCCCTGATCACCTCTTGGGACACAGAAAAAAAATTCAAATCGGTGTAACTTTTCCACAAACATACACACATTTTCCCCTTTTTAAATAGAGACTGAATAAAATTTCTGATCTCGGTAACTTTTGAATGGTATAACCGATTTTTAAAATTAAACATGAGTTGGAAAGGTAATAATCAGTACTAATAGAAGCCTTAAAGGTCGGACTTAAATTTTTGAAATTTTTGCGAGTATAGGGGACGAGAACGAAAAATAGACTATAAATGGAAAGGCCCGTAAAATCCACACTCTCCGACCAAAATGGACGGTTGACATATGGATGAGCGAGTCTTTTCCTATACTTTAAGATGGGAATTGGCCCAATTTTTAATTTAGTCAGATTTAAAAAATCGATAATTTCGTGTATATATAGTGTCGCATGTACGGGGGTGTGCGCTATTGGCGAGAACTGCCGTTCTCTGGGATACATCGAAGCGATAATAGAATTATGTACTTAGTGGGATTCTCTTCTTTGGTAAGATTATTATTTTTCATGCGTATGCTTATAATATATTGTTATATTTCTATTTGATATGAAAATTAAATTTTGATAATTATAAACAAAATTCACTTTAATATAAAATATTTTTAATTTTCTCAACCTCGGGCATATAAATTTAGAACAACCTGTATACAACAAATTGTTATATTTAATTTTAAGAAGTGATTAGAATAAGCGTACGAAACTCGGAACAATGTGCTTAGATAAACAAAGTGAATGACGCGTACCATTATCGTTCTTCTCGGAAGGTCGATCATTAGCCTATGCTAAATAAAACTCAGTGAAATAGATGATAGTTCATTATCGTTTTTCGCGGAAGGTTTCGATCATTAGCCTATGCTAAATAAGACTCATTTGAAAGAGAGAATAGGTCATTAAAATTTGTAAATAGTTAGAAAGTATTTTAGAATGGGAATTAAATATTTTCTTTTGAAATCCATTAAGCATATTTAGAAAGATTAAAAATTGGTTTTGAGGAATATTACGAATGAGAGTTGGTGGTGGAAGATTGATTTGTGAATCTGGAAGGGATATTTAGAAAGTAGGGGAATGGATGAGAAAGTGAGATCAGAATGTTTTGAGCTGTCGAGAAGTGAAGTCGAGTAGTAGACGGTAGTGTACGGAGAGTGAGAAAGCCGGTAGTTCCGTGAGTGTGGAGTATCTATCGTGGAACGAGAAGTAGGCCAGGTCGAGAGTAAAAGAACCTCCTTGAGCCAAGAGTGTCCCGGTAGCTGATAGCAGTTTCGAAAAAGGTAGAACACAGCATCACGACCGAAGCAGGAACGAGAGCTATTCGAGCTAGTTTTTCAAAGGAGTACATTACTGGAAGCCAGGACGAGGTTTGATCGCAGCCAAGGATAGCAGGAACGGGTTTTGTGTGAGGACATTTTCAGTTCACCAGGAAAAGGTCAGTCTCATTTGTTTGGACATGAATGTATGGGTTTTTCGTATTAAATTCCACATAAAAATTGAATAACATAATCAATAATATCAGAAAAGCTTCATTAAACTTAAATAGAGTTGTTGCTAATAACTCCTAATAGTTAAATGTTAATAAAAACTTTCAATTGAAAACCAAAAGGAAATAAGATTCCCATTTGTAAATGTTATGTTTAAGAATAATAAGAAATAGCAAATATTAAGCATTGATTGCCTTTTAAATAAAATAAAAAATATTTTGATTATAACTGTAACCCATATGTGTATTTTTTTTACTCTTTTCTTTTCTATCCCGATTAGGAACCATTAAGAAATATTTGAAGCCACGAAAGTAAGTAATTAATTTATAATTCGCCCTGAGATTGAAAACATATTGATATGTGATCTGGTTAATTAATTAGATTAGTATTAATACATTGATTAAATTAAGTGACATATAAGAATATTATCTCATATCAATAATCAAGATCACATCAACTGTCGTCCAACGTGGAAAGCATTGTAAAGTATTTCTAGTGGCAAATTTGAAGGATAGAAAGAGTAAAGCCGGTATTTGAAAATTTATATGCCTGTGGTAAAAAGTGAGATACTTACATTTGATAACATAAAATTTTAGATCTCTTTAGGTACAAATTTTACATAACTGATTTAATATTTTATTTTTACGATATTTACATTTGATATATTTATTGACAATTTATAATATTTGGGTAAAAAAAAGTCGTATTGGTAACATACTAGTAAAATTTCATATTTGGCGGGGATAATACTTCTTGAAAACAAATGTCTGTGACAAGAAGCCAAAACAAGGATAACAAAAAACAAAAAGGACATTCAGACCAAGAAGATATTTTAGACACGACAATCATGGCATCAGAACAGCAAGAATTATCAGGAATAGATAAATTATTACAAATGATGCAACTCCAGTCACAAAGAATGGAACAGAAAATGGATGAAACACAACAAAAACTGGATGACAATCAAAGAGAAACAAAACAAACAATGGAGAAAAATCAGGAAGAAACATCAAAGAAAATGGATAAAGTGGATCAAAAAATGGAGGAAACACAACGAAAAATGGATGAAACACAACAAAAATTGGATCAAAAAATGGATGAAACAAAAAGAATAATGCAAGAAAATCAGAAGGAAACAAAACAAGCCATAGAAGAGAACAACAAGAAAATGGAGGAACGCATAGAAAAGTATGAAATGAAAATTCAAGATAAAATAAAGGAGTTAACGAATGGCCAGAAAAAGGAACTAGAAAATTTGGAAAATAAGTTGGAAAATGCTATTCAAGTAGACAGAGAAGAAGTGGAAAAAAGAATCACAGAAATAGAAAAACAAGTCACCGAAAACCGGACGCAACAAAATGTCGGAGAAAGAAGAGAAATGGTTATACATAGCACAGATGACGTGAAGATAAGGTTTGGCGGGGATGTAAGAAGATTACACCCAGTGCCGTTCATAAATAGCCTGAAAAAGAAAATACAGCACATCGGAAATTTCGAAACAGCAAAAGAAACTATCAGAAACCATCTCAAAAATGAAGCAAGCCTATGGTTCGATTGCAAAGAAGAAGAATTTGACAGTTGGCAACAATTTGAACAAAAATTTTTGAATTATTTCTGGGGAAAAGTCTAACAATTGGAAATTAACAAGGAATTGCAAAATGGGAAATACAATGATAGGATGGGTATATCAGAAAGGACATATGCATTACAAATTTACTATAACGCAAAACATTTACAATATAATTACTCATCGGAACAATTAGTCGAACTGATTGCAAGACATTTCGAAGAAACGCTGGAAGACCATATCACATTGCAAAACTACAAAGACATAGAGAGTTTATGCCAATTCCTACAAATAAGAGAATTACGTGTAAGAGAAACAAAATCAAGAAGGTCGCGAGAAGATTACAGGCCCCGAGAAACACAGGATTACAGAGATAGAAATCAAAATAGGAGGGACTATACAAGACGAGATTTTAATCCCAGAAGGGAAAACGAAAATAGAGACAACGGAAGAGGAAATTATGAACAAAGAAATAGGCAATGGAATGAGGACAGAAATCGAGAATACCAGAATAGAAACACCACACGCTCAAATCAAGAAAACAGAAATAATGGTAGACAAAATGAACAGGGATATCAAGAAAACCGAAACAGATCCGACAGACCAAGAGAAAATAGAAGAGAAGTAAATAATACCCAGACAGATGGATATGACGGAGAGAGACATTATGACGAAAATATAAACAACGATGAGCAACCGGCGTTTTTTCACGACGGCGCTCACTAAAAACCAAAAATCAAATAGGAATCTTTTGTAACCCCAAGGAGTTTATTAAATTGGCAAAAAACAACGAAAAGAAAAATGGAGTTAATTTAAAATTTGTGGATGGATTTATCAACGAGAAACCAATTAAAATTATGATAGACACTGGATCTGAAATAACATTGGTCAACAGAAAACTAATAGAAGAAGTTAACTTAACAAATTTAATTTACAAAATACCTAGGGTAAATTTAGTGGGCGCAAACAAACGGACATTGGCAACTATAAATGAAGGCATACGAGTAATGGTACGACTGGGCAAGAATATGTATGCACTACAATGTGTAATAATGCCAAACATGTCACATGACATGATAGTAGGAGTGGACGAATTGGCAGAAAAACATGTAGTGATAGATTTTAAAAATAATACGATGAAACTAACAGAAGAAAAAGAAAAAGAACAGGACAAGGAACATGAGAAACAAAATACGGACGAATCAGGTAAAGAACAAACAGTGGAAATGAATTTGGCAGCGAAGCAAGGACAAAGAAGAAAAAGGAGAAAAGGTCAGAAAAAGATAAAAGAAAATGAAACCTGTGGCTCCTCAAAAGAAGAGTTGAGCCCAGAAGAAGAAAATTTGAGAGTATCAGAAACAAAGGAAACCTGGGATTCCTCAAAAGAAGAGACGGGCTCAGGAGAAGAAGAAATAAAGCTAAAAAATGAAAGTGAAAAGAATATGATTGAAACAGTGGTATTTGAAGAGGAGGTATATGCAAACGAGGATGCAGAATGCACGGTAAACTTGTGTGAAGAATCTGAGAAAAAAGACAGAAAATTGATATGTGGAGAAGGGAAAGAAAAAGAATTGCGGTTGATGTTAAGAAACTACGAAAATTTGATCAATGAGGAAAACAGAGGGGCTAAAACGTACGAACATTCATTTGAGGTGAAAAACTTGGGAAATTTTCGATCAAAGACTTACCCGATTCCATACAAGTATCGACAAGAGGTGAAAGAAGAAATAAATAAAATGTTGGAAGATCAAATCATCGAAAGATGTGATTCACCGTATGTTAACCCGATTGTGATAGTAAAGAAAAGCAGTGGAGAATTGAGATTATGTTTAGATGCCAGGAATATCAACCAGCACACAGTATCACAATATGAATCACCTCTAAACATCGAGGCCATTTTTGGAAGAATCACCGGGTCACACATATTTTCGAAAATTGACTTAAAACACAGTTTTTGGTTGATACCGTTAGCTGAAAAGTGTAGAAACTACACCGCTTTTTCTATTGATGGTATTGTCTACCGGTTTAAGGTAGTGCCGTTTGGATTGCAGAGTGCTTGTGCTGCACTCGTCCGAGCTCTACATACCATTTTGAATCGCCACGAAGATTTCATAGTTCATTATATCGATGATTTATTAATTTTTTCACAAGATACTCAGAGTCATCTGAAACACATAGAAATAATTCTGGAAGAATTGGACACAGCGGGATTGAAATTAAACATTGAAAAATGTCAATTTTTTCAAAAAGAAGTCATTTATTTGGGTTTTCAATTGGACACCAAAACAGTAAGATTATCCGAAGACAGAGTCAAGCTCATAGATGAATACCCAAGACCAACGAATTTGAAAACATTGAGAGGTTTTCTTGGCACGATTAATTATTTTAAAAAACTGATTCCCGATTTGAGCCAAAAGGAAATCCCTCTGATAAAGTTGCTTAAAAAAGGAATAAAATGGAATTGGAAAGAAGAACAGGAGGAAGCTTTCGAAACATTAAAACGAGAATTCGCAAAAGGAACGAAAATATACCACCCCATTTACAATTTACCTTTTATACTCCGAACTGATGCGTCCATACAAAAATTTGCAGGAGTTCTGTCTCAAATACAAAACGACCAAGAAGTGCCGATATGTTTTATATCTCGAGTGACTAAAACACATGAGAGAAAATATAGTGTTACAGAATTGGAGTTTGCCAGTGTACTATATTGCGTAAACAAATTGAGGTTTTACTTATTGGGAGCAAAATTCACAATCGAAACAGACCATGCAGCTTTAGTACATATCATGAAGAATAGATTAGTAAATAATAGAATACATAGAGGCATTCTATTATTACAGGAGTATGATTTTGAGTTCCGATATATAAAAGGAAAAGACAACATAATAGCCGACGCTCTAACACGGGATGAGGACACCGGAAAAAAGGAAACAATTACTCTACAGGTGGGACTAAATAGATTAATACAAGAAGAAGGGATATATTCGTTAAATGAGATAAGGACAAACCAAGAAGACCTAGAGGAAAGAGAGAAAAGAAGAGCGGAAATAGAAAATGACATATATTTTAAGAGAATAGACGGAAAGGAACTATATTTAGTGACACAGACATTGGCCGAAAAGATAATAAAGAAATTACATGAGGACAATGGGCATATCGGTAGCAGAAAAGTTTGGCTCGTTTTTAGGGAAAATTACATCAGCCGACAGGATTACCGCATTGCAAAGGAAATTACCCAGAAGTGCGATGTATGTCAAAAATATAAGAGTCGGAATTTCAAAAACGAAAATGTTGCCAAAAATATTGAAGCCCGAAACAAACTAGACATTGTAGCAATAGATATGTTAAGCGATCTAATTATGACCACTAAAAGGAACAAACATATTCTGGTAATGGTGGATGTGTTTTCAAAATACGTAAAATTATATAGTTGCCGCACCACAAAGTGGCAGGAAATATTAAGAAAAATCGACAATTTTATAGCCATAGTAGGAACACCAAAAAAGATTCTACTGGACAATGCAACGTATTTCCGAAATGATCGTTTCAAGGGACAACTTCGAGAACGAGGAATAGAGACAAATTTTGTCAGCATCAGGCATCCACAGAGTAATCCTTCGGAACGATTCATACAGGAAGTGACGAAATTTCTTCGCATTGCAACAGATGGTCAACATCGCCACTGGGACAGGAAAATGGCGGAAATAGAAAGGTATCTAAATACAATTCCGAGCACAGTAACAAAAGAGACCCCAGAATACATCATGAAGGGTGTACTGCCGATAAGGCCATGGGAAGACCAAGAGCCAAAAGAATATCAACAGGTGATTGAAACCGTACAGAGAAGATTACGGCGAAGCAACGAAAAATATATCCAAAGACAGGAACAAAATAGAAAAAGAAGACCAGTGACTTTCCAAAAGGGTGAAAAAGTACTCGTGAGGGCATTACGAGTATCAAATCTTCCTGGGGGCATTTGCGCAAAGTTGATGCCTGTTTTCGAAGGCCCGTACATCGTGAATAATGAAAATGGGATAAATAGTTATGAGTTGAGGCACAGGAACTCGGAAAAGATCCGAGGAATTTATAATATTCACGATGTATACAAATATCACGAATAAAAGACAGAATTACATGAAGTAGATAGTAAGTTAGGATATAAGACGTAGATTAAAGTAAGGAAATATACAGGGAGTTGGTTTTGCCTCGAGAAAATTTATTTAAAAATGCAGATAAATTTTATCGAATACAAGGCGGGGATTTGTTATATTTCTATTTGATATGAAAATTAAATTTTGATAATTATAAACAAAATTCACTTTAATATAAAATATTTTTAATTTTCTCAACCTCGGGCATATAAATTTAGAACAACCTGTATACAACAAATTGTTATATTTAATTTTAAGAAGTGATTAGAATAAGCGTACGAAACTCGGAACAATGTGCTTAGATAAACAAAGTGAATGACGCGTACCATTATCGTTCTTCTCGGAAGGTCGATCATTAGCCTATGCTAAATAAAACTCAGTGAAATAGATGATAGTTCATTATCGTTTTTCGCGGAAGGTTTCGATCATTAGCCTATGCTAAATAAGACTCATTTGAAAGAGAGAATAGGTCATTAAAATTTGTAAATAGTTAGAAAGTATTTTAGAATGGGAATTAAATATTTTCTTTTGAAATCCATTAAGCATATTTAGAAAGATTAAAAATTGGTTTTGAGGAATATTACGCATGAGAGTTGGTGGTGGAAGATTGAGTTGTGAATCTGGAAGGGATATTTAGAAAGTAGGGGAATGGATGAGAAAGTGAGATCAGAATGTTTTGAGCTGTCGAGAAGTGAAGTCGAGTAGTAGACGGTAGTGTACGGAGAGTGAGAAAGCCGGTAGTTCTGTGAGTGTGGAGTATCTATCGTGGAACGAGAAGTAGGCCAGGTCGAGAGTAAAAGAACCTCCTTGAGCCAAGAGTGTCCCGGTAGCTGATAGCAGTTTCGAAAAAGGTAGAACACAGCATCACGACCGAAGCAGGAACGAGAGCTATTCGAGCTAGTTTTTCAAAGGAGTACATTACTGGAAGCCAGGACGAGGTTTGATCGCAGCCAAGGATAGCAGGAACGGGTTTTGTGTGAGGACATTTTCAGTTCACCAGGAAAAGGTCAGTCTCATTTGTTTGGACATGAATGTATGGGTTTTTCGTATTAAATTCCACATAAAAATTGAATAACATAATCAATAATATCAGAAAAGCTTCATTAAACTTAAATAGAGTTGTTGCTAATAACTCCTAATAGTTAAATGTTAATAAAAACTTTCAATTGAAAACCAAAAGGAAATAAGATTCCCATTTGTAAATGTTATGTTTAAGAATAATAAGAAATAGCAAATATTAAGCATTGATTGCCTTTTAAATAAAATAAAAAATATTTTGATTATAATTGTAACCCATATGTGTATTTTTTTTACTCTTTTCTTTTCTATCCCGATTAGGAACCATTAAGAAATATTTGAAGCCACGAAAGTAAGTAATTAATTTATAATTCGCCCTGAGATTGAAAACATATTGATATGTGATCTGGTTAATTAATTAGATTAGTATTAATACATTGACTAAATTAAGTGACATATAAGAATATTATCTCATATCAATAATCAAGATCACATCAATATGTATAATCTAAACGGCACCGCAAATAATTTTAACATAATATTCCATTACTTCCAATCAGTAAGCCCGAGGAAAAGGAATGCTTATATCTAACTTAAAAAAAAAAAAGAAAAAAATGACAGTGAAGCCTGTACACTATGCTGCAAACTTACTTGATTCTTTTAACAGGACAAAGCATCACTGTTAAAGAGCATATTAGCTAAGCAGTGTATAGACAAAATAACATTAACCAACCATCCCAAGTTTATTGACAAAAAAGAAAACATTTTTACAGAACTAACATACAATAGACATACAAAATACATACAATACACACTAACATACAATAGACGAATAAGAAAAAATACAATATTTCCATAAGTTTTCGAAAGTTTCCAATATTCCCGGAAAGTCTCCGGAAACTTCCGGCGTTTGAATCTTCCCGGAAATTTTACATCACTAGCTCATGGCAATTCTGTTAAAAGTTTGTTTGGACAGTTTGAATTAAGCTAAGTTCTCAATATAGTAGTACAGAAAACGGCAATAAATATCATTCTCCATACCACTAGAGTCACAACAGATGGAAACTTCCTGGGTACTACCTCCGCGGCTTTTAAAAATTATAAGCCATACGGGAGCCGAGACGAACATTAAGATGAGGGGATTTTAAATAATTCACGTCCCATCTGCTCAGCGTGGTAAAGTTCCAACGAGAAGGTTTCGGAAGTACTCCAAAAAAGAGTAAATAAATTAAAAATATATCAAAATTTTCAATTTCGTTGCAACCCAAAAATGCAGCAAGATTATACTCTAGTTCAATCGGAGAGTGAAGGAAGAGTCTATACCGGTTTCGGCGCTTTTTTGCCACATCATCAGTAGTCACATATCCTCTTTTCTCCGATTCAACCAGGTACATCGACGCGTGCCTTCCCAGATTGCAATGAAAGAAATGTCACAGATATCATAGCGACATCTGCTAAGAACAAACTAATTTTTTCAGTGCAGTAGAACAGAAAACGACAATAAATATTGTTCTCCATACCACTCATAATAGAATATTTAGAATTCCCTTATCTTAATGTTCGTCTCGTCACCCGTATAGCTTATAATTTTTGAAAGCCTCGGAGGTAGTATCCAGGGAGTTTCCATCTGTTGTCAGTCTAGTGGTATGGAGAACGATATTTATTCTCGTTTTATGTACTACTTGATTGAGAATTTAGTTTGTTCTTAGCAGATGTCACTACGATATCCGTGACATTTCTGTCATTGCAATCTGGGAAGGCACGCGTCGAGGTACCTGGTTGAATAGGATAGAAGAGGATATGGGAGTTCTGATGATGGGTCAAAAAAGCCCCGAAACCGGTATAGACTTTTCCTGCACTCTCCGATTGAACTAGAGTATTATGCTGCTGCATTTTCGGCTTGCAACGAAATTGAAAATAAAAAATAGAAATTTATACCATTTTTATTCAGTTGCAATGCGAAGGCATCACAATCTTATTTTTCACTTAGAACAGGGAGCGCAGTCCAGCAAACTGAATCGACGATTTTCGGATGACTCTTATTGGAGTCATCATCGGAGAGGCGAAGACCTGCTGCTCTCTGCTCGAAGTGACCAAACTATGAAAGTTTATCCCCGCATTGCAACTGACGTGTATGGAGTAGGTGACTACCGTCATTCTAATCGCAACATTAAAAATATTGAAAAATATTAAAAATATTACCAAAAGATTTTTAAATTGAAAACTCATTGGTCTATTTCCCTGGTAACACTTCCATGGCTTCTAAAATTTGCAAGCCAGATGGATGCTGCAGTGAAGACCAGAGGGAATTCTAAAAAGTTGCAATTCAGAAATTAAATATGTTTATACATGTTTGGAATTATTGATAAGAAAATAGTACCACAACTAATCGCACTTTTTCCAAATGATAACAACCTGAACATCCTACACGAAGCTTTGTGGTGTCCACAAGAGAAAGCTATTTCCAGTTATGGTGAGACCGTTATTAATTATTTGAACGAAATATTTCCAAATCAATTGATGGGGAGTAGAGGCTTCATAGAATGGACAGGTAAGTCACCAGACCTTACTCCGCTAGATTTGTTTTTATGGAAGTTATCAAAATATTTGTTACTGGATTCAAAACAACGATGAAGTGAAGGAAATAATTTGTACTCAAATTCATGGAATTCGACCTGAAACTCTTTAAGAACATGATACCTGAATTTGAACAAAGCTTTACTAATTGCTGAGAAGTGAGTTGATCTCAATTTGAGCGTCTTATTTAAATTGTTTTTGATTTAAATATCCAATGCATTAGTTCTACTTTTAAAAGCTTCTTTAAACTGTCCAACTAATTTTTTGAATTTTAACACCTTGTGGATATATCGAAACGCTAGATGACATGAGCGGTCCTCCAATAACTAGGGAAGAATTTACGTAGAAACGCTAAAGATTTTAGGTACCGAGGGCATTAAGGTACTTACGAAATTATTCAACTTAATCTACGAAAGCGGAAAAATTCCTAAAGATTGGCTTAAATCCTCATTTGTTGTACTACCAAATAAACACATAGCCACAAAATGCAGCGACTATCGCACCATCAGCCTAATGAGTCATGTATTAAAAACTTTTCTCAGAATAATTCATCAAAGAACATATAGAAAAATTGAGGAAAGAATTTCAAGTACTCAATTCGGTTTTCGCTGTGGCCTTGGAACGCGTGATGCACTATTCGCAACCCAAGTTTTAATTCAAAGATGCAGAGATGTAAATCATGCCGTTTTCATGTGCGAGATTGATTTTGAAAAGGCCTGTGATAAAGTTCGTCATGAAAAAATGCTACATATTCTCAAAACTACTGGTCTAGACGGTAGGGACATTAGAATAATCGCAAATTTGTATTGGGGCCAGGCTGCATGTGTTAGGGCTGGGAATTAGTGATCTGAAGAAGTAAAAATCAAGCGTGGAGTTCGACAAGGCTGTATATTGTCACCAATGTTGTTTAATCTTTACGCTGAAACAATCTTAAATGAAGTGTTGGAAAACGCGAAAGAGGGAATACTCATTGATGGTATGCTTATGAACAATATCAGATACGCAGATGACACCTTGTTACTGACAGGATCAATTGAACATCTTTAAGCGTTATTTAACCGAATGGTGGCATTCTGCGCGATATATGGACTCAAACTCAACGCAAGAAAAACAAAGTTTATGGTTATTAGTAAACAGGCAGCCGTAAATAATAATAACTATAACGTAACAATCGGTAATGACTCAATTGAACGAGTGAGTAATATTGTATATCTGGGTACTCATATTAATGAAAGCTGGAACCCTAGTACACAAATAAAAAGTAGAATTGCCAAAGCAAGAACAAGTTTTATGAAATTTAAGAAAATCCTGTGCAGTCATGATCTAAATTTGGAACTTCGCATAAGAATGGTTCGATGTTATATATTCCCAGTACTACTTTACGGGGTTGAAGCATGGACCCTGACAGAATCGCTTTTAAAAAACCTAGAAGCATTTGAGATGTGGGTCTACCGCCGTATTCTGAAGATCAGTTGGGTAGAAAGAGTCACAAACGAAAGGGTTTTGCAACGTTTGAATAAAAGGTGCGAAGTAGTGAACACGGTTAAAAGGCGCAAATTGGAATACTTTGCTTATATATTGCGTCACCCAGAATAATATGACGTACTTCACCTTGTCATGCAAGGTAAAATAATAGGAAAAAGAAGTGTGGGCCGCCGTACAACTTCTTGGCTTAAAAACCAACGCCAATGGTTTGGGAAAACCAGCACTGAACTATTTCGTGCGGCTGTAAATAAGACAATGATTGTTAATATGCTGGGCAACATGAGAGCCAACGATCGACAAACGGTCTCGGCACCTTAAGAAGAAGAGGATATATCAAAACTAATAGCTTTATGGTAATAGTGAAGCACACAGCCGTTTTTAAAGTACCACTGTATATTTAATTTTGTTTTATTTAGCTAATGCCTCGACAATTAATGGCCATTGGCATGGTGATGGTACTGTATGGATTTTTCCAAATAGGTACCTAGTGTAATGTGTAGTGTGTGTGTTGAGTAAGTGTGTTGTTACTTTGCAAAGTCGACGTCATTGTCTTTGCAAAGAGATGCTAATTGTATCCGAACGTCTGCGGTCCCTCCGGTGAGTACCGATCCCACAAGGATAGAAACTATTTTCACTTATTAATTTATAATAAACGAAAAATTCTCTACCCTGGTAAGATTCGAACTCACGACCATTCGGACCTTTCGATCCAAAGGTAGGCGCTCTTACCAGTGAGTCACAGAGGGGGTATATTTAATTTTAAAAGAACACAAATATATGTTTTCATTAAAAAAAACTATAAGCTATGAGTTTTAAATAATATATTTGTCGTCTTTAAATTTAACGCATTTATTTTATTTTCCAGACCATAGTTTAAACTGTATCTTCAAAATGAACTCCCTTTTCCAATAATACGAAGTTTGAAAAGTACGATCACATCCAATGGAATTAAATATGTACATTGAGTAACACTACAAGTGAGACATTGCATTTAACAGATTTTCCACATCTGAAAATCTCATTATGCAAAAGCGCCGAAACTTCTGCTGATAATAGTTTCTGTTGGAGAAACCTCGAAACCAAAGACCCTTGTCGCGCCAAAGCATTCACCGACGTTTGTGTGCAAAGCAATATTAATCCTGAGAACTTCCTGCAAACACGCATGCTCTAAATACTTGGTGAACTCAATTATTGATAGAGTATGATAGAATTGCTTTTGCTGTTCAAATGTGGATACATGGTATTCGTTTATAACAAAGTAACATAAGCTAGTTTAAAACTCTGTTCGAGGGTAAAAAACTTCATTGTCAAGTATTTTTAAGGTGTACAATCATTTAATACAATTTATTCAGATTATATACATCGTCAATATAAATAAAAATAATAAAATATAACAAAAGCAACCTATTGCAAAATTTAAGTAAATTGCGAATTTCATATTGGTCCGAGAGCTGTTAGACATTTTTGAGTAGGTATTTTAGGCAATCTGAAAAATTTTCAGGTGACTCTTCCATGATAGCCAAATTACTCTGGGCTAATTAGCAAAATTAATGGAAAAGTTATTTACCAGCAATTTTATTGCTGGAATCGAATTATAAGATACTATATATTAATAATATATGTATGCAAAGTCCGCAGATAGTGTGCTACTTTTTTTATAAACAAAATGGCGCCGACAAATCGTATTTTTTTCAATTATTGCTCTATAACTCCGAAGATTTTAACTTTACAACAAAAACACTCAAATAAAAATTCACCGCAATTAAATTCTGCATAGAGATACGTTTTTCGCGATTTGCTCCGACGAAAATTTTCCTCGGAAAATGCGGGTTTTCCTAACAAAAATTATAATTTTCAAATACAGCTTTAGGTAAGTAGTTATTAATCAATAATTAAATAACTTAGTGACATCAAAGATTTCTTGGTATAGATTGTAATTCCAGAAGCCGGTGAAAATTAAACGAATATTTTAGCGACAATTCAATTGTTAATTAACAATTTACGATCGCAATAATCAAAATAATCATGATACATTGATCAAACTTATAAAGATTATAAAGATGAGATGCTTGTTCAATATTTTATCGACAAGATATAAATTTTTCTTTTTTTGCCTAATCTTTAAATTTTGAAAAAAAAAATAATTATAATACGTTGGTCTAATTAGTAAAGTACAAAGAAAGGTTATTTACCAGCAATTTTATTGCTTTAATCGAATTATAAGATCCTATATATTATTAATATAGGTATACAAAGTCCACAGATAGTGTGCTACTTTTTTTATAAACAAAATGGCGCCGAAAAATTGTATTTTTTTCAATTATTGCTCTATAATTCCGAAGATTTTAACTTTACACCAAAAATACTCAAATAAAAATTCACCCCAATTTAATTCTACATAGAGCTATGTTTTTCCGGATTTGCTCCGACGAAAATTTTCGTCGAAAAATGTGGGTTTTCCCAACAAAATCTCGAATTTTCAAATAAATTTTTTGGGCCAGTAATTATTTATTAATAATTATATAGCTTGGTGAAATAAAAGCTTTCTTGGTATAGATTATAAATTCAGAAGCCGGCTAAAATGAAACGAATATTTTAGCAACAATTCAATTGTTAATTAACAATTTACAGTCGCAATAACAACCAAAATAATCATGAGACATTGATCAAACTTAGAAAGATTATAAAGGTGTGATGCCTATTTAACATTTTGTCGACAAAATATAAATTTTTCATTTTTTGCATAATCTTTAAATGTTTAAAAAAAATTGTTATAAACAAATTAACATTTCTTAGAAATTGTTTATTATATTTTAATTTTAAAAAATACTTGAAATGCGTATTTCATAGGTCTTGAAAATGAATGTCTTAAAAAAATTTTCCAACCATTTGCAAAAAAGTTAGGAAACAGCAAAATAAATATACGATATCTCCATTGTTTATAATTTGTTTTAATTGTTTCAAAACTTAAAAGTGAGTCTATGGTACAATCTAATTACTTACAAAGAATGTCAAAAATTAGTGCAATGGTTATATTTTAATCAAAGATTAAAAATACCTTTTTTTGTAATTTTTAGCGCGAAAGTAGGCTTGATACAGAGCCGGAGATAAAATGTTCACTCGAAGCGACTGACACGCTTAAACTCGCGCGAGTTGTGTATGTGGGCGGGTAGCTAGGTACTGTATTATTTTACTTTCGCGCGTGTAAATTACAAAAAAAATATATTTATAATCTTTAATTAAAATATAACCATTAAGCTGATAATCGATATTGTTTTATAAATAATTAGCTTGTACTTTAAACTCACTTCTACGCTTTGAAAGAATTAAAAAAAATTATTAACACCGTAGTAATCGTATGTTTACTTTGCTGTTTCATAACTTTTTTGCAAATGGTTGCAAAAAAGTTTTAAAGCATTCATTTTTAAGATATTTGAAATGCGCATTTTAGCTATTTTTTAAAATTATAATATATTAAAAACTTTCTGAGAAACGTTAATTTGTTTATAACTATTTTTTTAAACATTTAAAGATTATGCAAAAAAATAAAAAATTTATATTTTGTCGGCAAAATGTTAATTAGGCATCTCATCTTTATAAGATTTCAAAGTTTGATCAGTGTATCATAATTATTTTGGTTATTATTGCGACCGTAAATTATTAATTAACAATTGAATTGTTGCTAAAATATTCGTTTAATTTTCACCAGCTTCTGGAACTATAATCTAAACTAAGAAGGCTTTTATGTCACCAAATTATTTAATTATTGGTAAATAATTACTTATCTAAAACTTTATTTGAAAATTAAAGATTTTTGTTGGGAAAACCCGCAATTTCCGAGGCAAATTTTCGTCGGAGTAGATCGGAAAAAACACATCTCTATGCAGAATTTAATCACGGTGAATTTTTATTTGAGTGTTTTTGTTGTAAAATTAAAATCTTCGGAGTTCTAGAGCAATAATTGAAAAAAACACGATTTTCGGGCGCCATTTTGTTGATAAAAAAAGTAGCACACTATCTGAGGACTTTGCATACCCATATTATTAATATATAGGATCTTATAATTCGATTCCAGCAATAAAATTGCTGGTAAATAACTTTTCCCAAAAATGTCCTATTCTCCGATAATCAGCCCAGACTAAATACAAAAATGCCGGTCTGGCTGGGAAGTAGCGGTTATTTTCCCCAAAAATCAGCCCCCCCAAAGTTAAAAAAGGGGTAAAAATTATTATTACAAAAAAATATTATTGACGTGACTTTACAGTAAACTTACATATTCAAATGCAAAGGAAATAAACAAGCCAGGCGATTTGCGAGAGATTCTAACTCTGCAAGATGCTTGCATTGCATGGGCGCCCCAGGATTATTTTCAGAGGGTGCATCTGAATCTGTACACACTATTAACCAGTATAAAATATACAACCATACATGCATAGCTATGTACTTTCTTTCTGGACAGGGGGTGCAATTGTTATTTTGACAGGGTATTTTTAAATATTAAAAATAAATAGCCTAAAAAGGCAGGTTTTTTTGTTGAAATTTTCTAGCTGCCAGGTGATCAAAAAAATTACGCGTGCATGTGAATGAAAAAACTATAGGAAAGCAGCAGTGTGAGAATGAGCGTATGCTGATAAATGTTTGCGTCCTCTATAGCAGCGAGTCCGTTCGCTCGAACAAAATCACGTGACCTGGCGATATCCATGCTGTTGTGCCTTAAAATGTTGGAATAGTTATTATTATATATTTTAGATTTCCCTCCAGATTTAGCCGTACGGCTCACCCTCCCTCTAAGGGGAAAATTTACTCATACCAGATACCTACGGTATCAAAAGGATTGAGCTCTGGTGGGACTCTTTCCGTGTTATCGAGCCCTAGGTAACTTGGTATGCAGGTGTATCTCCCAAAAAATTTTAACGAAATTTTTAAACGAAAAATTTGACATCGATTTTTAAACTAGTGATAATGATTAAAACAGGGAGATAATTTTATGCTGTATATATTTGAGGAGTTGGTTGAGCAATGCAAATACACGCGCTGAAGAGATAACGTCTAGGATTAAAATGGAACGTAAAATTACTGAAGAATCCTCAAAAATTTCCTGGACTAGCCATAAGGATAATGGAGAAGCCCTAAGATAGCTGAACAATGATCGAGAGCTCCATAATATAGTTAAAAAAAGAAAGGTTAGCTTCTTCAGCCATAGGATAAGAGTAAAAAAAATATTACATTTCTCGCCTGATTGTCCAAGGTAATGCTGAGAATAAAAGATGGAGAGGCCGTAAAAACTCTTATACTGACAAAATATACGATATTGGATAGTGGTGTTGAAAAAGTAACTATTCATTACAAAGTACTCGTTACTTACGAATACCGAAAGTAACGATTACTATACAGAGAGGCAAATCGTTACTTTGACTACTCTGATTACTTCGTTACTTCGTACTAATCGTATCAGAGCTAGTAACGACTATTGTATCTTTACTTTGATTACTTTGATTACTCTGATTACTTTGTTACTTCATACCGATCGCATTAGATCGAGTAAAGACAGTTGTATCTACTTTGATTATTCTGATGACTTCGTTACTTCGTATCAATTGTATCAGAGCGAGTAACGACTATTATATCTACTTTGATTACTTTGATTACTCTGATTACTTCGCACCAATCGTAACAGAGCGAGTAACGACTATTGTATCTGCTTTGATTACTTTAATTACTCTGATTATTTCGTACTTCGTGAAAGTCGTTATCATATCGGAATACCTATACAAACCTACCTACTGAGAAATACGATTCTCGATATGATTACCGGTACTCAAATACAAAAGTAACAAAAGTAATCATAGTAATCAAATCATTTTTATCCTTTAAACAGATCGGTGAAGGTCGTGGTTAGAACGGAATACCTATACAAAATAGCTACCTACTGAGAAATACGATTCTCGATATGATTACCGGTACTCAAATACAAAAGTATCAAAAGTAATAATAGTAATCAAAGTAACGAATACTGTAATTTATTACTTTATACAAAATACCTACATACTGAGAAATATGATTCTCGATATAATTACCGGTACTCCAATACAAAAGTAACAAAAGCAATCATAGTAATCAAAGTAACGAATACTGTAAATGATTACTTTATACAAAAGTAACAATTTGTAACGAATACTTGGAAGTAACTATAATCAACATCACTAATATTGGATACGACAAAGAACATAGCGGTTGTTCCATGCAGCAATGAATAAGAATAAATTCAAAGAAATTGTCATGGAGATAGCCTACGTCTAAAAGAGGCAGAGTAGAGAGAAAGAAGAAGAAGTAGGAAAGCCACTTCAGGGACGATGTTTTTATAACGTATTTAGGCTCAATATCAATGTAAGATTTCAAATATCAAAATTTATAAAAATATTATGTGCACAAAAATATTTGTGTTTGAAGGAATTTATTACCTAGAGAACGTATAAAACTATAAAAGCTTTTAATTTACTTAAATAAATTATTGTACAATGAATAATTATCTCAATTGAAGTGCATGCAATAAGAAATTCTGAGATAATAAATTCAAAGAACGATTACCCAAGGCGGTTGAAAACTCTATTAAGATAGTGTAATTGCGGCAGATTAATGAAAGGTCTTACTGTAACGTGTAACGAAAATATTTTCCTTTGATTTAGTTTTAAAATACTAAAAAGAAAATGATTAGTTTGATGTATCGTTATCCCATTGCGTCTGTTTAAATAAGGATAATGAAATAGGGACAAAATATGCAGTCCTGCAGAAAAGGACTTCGATAGGGAGATAGCTTATCGTGCGTTCTATTCAACGTTGCTCTAGAGAAAGATATTAGTGAATCTGGCATAACAACAAGAGAGACCATTATTAATAGAAGTGCACAAATACTAGCGTATGCAGATGACGTTGATACCATAGCAAGAAGAAAGGCGAACCTGGTTCAACTGTTCACGGCATTGGAATCAGCAGAAAAAAGAATGGGGCTACAAGTCATTATTAATAAAATGAAGTATATGAAAGTCTCAAATAATAATCAAGTAGAAGAACCTGAAAATCTAGCGGTTGGAACATATACTTTTAAAGGAGTAAGAGAGTCCATATATCTAGGTTCGCAAATCAACCAAAGTAATACAGTAAATGCAGAAATTAACAGACGTATATATCTAGCAAATAGAGCGTGCTATGGATTAAAGAAACTTTAACATCAAACATAGTCACAAAAAGAACAAAAATATTGATATACAGAACTCTAATCAAGCCCGTCCCCACTTACGCGTCAGAAACGTGGACGATAACAAAAAGTGATGAAGAACGGTTAGGATGTCTCGAACGTAAAATCCTCAGACATATCTATGAAGGCGTTGAGAAAACTACTGAATTTAAGTTCTTCCTTAAAAAAAAAGGAAAAAAGCTTATAAAAATAAAAATATATTGTTAAAAAAATTGTGGTATATACAACAAAGCAGCGCAGTAATAGACTTAAACGTGGTATCTACTATTTCTTAGCTAGTAAGTGGTAGGTTCTCAAAATTCTGTACATACCACTTTTAAGACAAGTAATTCACGGGCTTATGAATGTGCGCCTAAAAATGCAATGTATGTTTTCATTTGATTTAAATCAAAGCATTAAGTGTGTTAGTGTTTCGTTCTAGCTAGTAAATTTGCTTGTTACAATTTTGTTTTTACCTAGAAGTGGGCACAGTTTAGGTAAGTGGTTCTTTAATTTGGATTCTATTAAGTTTTATTCAGAAAAAGTTTAACAGAATCATTTATTGTATTGAATTATATAGAAAATTTGAGGTTAGGTACTACCAATGTACAAATTTTATGCAATAGTTTTATTTTACAATAAAAATAATGTTATAGACAAATTTATTAATTACCAGTACAAAAAATTTTATGGTGCTTTAACGTATTTTGTGGAGACCTTCTTTAAATTATTTTTCAAGCTGCAATAATTATCACAAAACTTTTATTGGGATTTTGATAATTAGCCTTACTTCCCTTTTAAAGAAAAAAAAGTGTGCCAATCTATATTAATTCCAGGCTCTTCTTTTTTATAGGAAGAATGTTTGGAAGTAGCAATAGTAGAGCTAAAAAAATTCTTGAACGGGTAACTAAAGCTAGTGATTACTCAAAAAGTAATATTGGTCGTGCCAAATCCAAAGAAAAACTGATTATTTTGGATGCACCGTCCCCACCTTGTGATGCAACTTATTCAGGTAATATCCTTCATAGTGGCCAAAAACAGTTGGTTGGTTCATGTTTCGAAAATACATCATTAGAACCAGTATCTTTTAATGAGTTGCGTACCTACCCTCAATAATGAAACTCCTATAATGGGTATTGCTGATGGAGATCAATTAGCTCTAACGTCAATCTCTTCTAGTCACCATGACGAACAAGCTGGCTTAATAAATTCTAATTCTCTCGTATGAAAATAACTTTGACGTAAATACAAATTTTTCCGAAAAGCCTAGTTACAACGCATTACAGACGCAAGTTTTAACCGAACTCTCATGTTATGATATACCTACTTATACCACGTATATAATGTATTAAGATTAAATGAGATGATCTAAAAGATATCTTTGATAACCAAAATGAGACATGTGACGTCAGATGGATGCCTTTTTAGGTCATTATTTCGTGTTTACGTCATTTGGACAAAATGCAACGTTCACCGAAAATTACCAGTTAACCAGTAGTTGTCTTCATTGGAGATCGTATCTTTAAAATAATACATCCTACATATGTCTTTTACACGTCATAATGAGTGCAGATAAGTGGTAATATTAACTTACATTGCATAATTAATTACACCCTCAGTAAACAAAGTAATCTTCCTTTTCCCTAGAAAAAGTCAGTCCTACACCAGTAGTTCTTCCCCCAATTAGTTTATCATACATTTTCATTAACAATATTCAAGTACTCGAGACTTCCGCAGATTAACTATATAGTAAATTTGTTCGCAAATATACAAGGGCCATTGATTTGGACCTAGTATTCCCAGTAGTCTTACGTCAAACCATCGGACCATCTCATATTAAATCATTTCTTCCAAAACTGTCTTACTGTGCTGCAGGTTCAATTGTATGATGCTAGTTGGGGTCACTAAGATTTAGGTTTGGGACAGCTTTAGAGTACACTATCCTAGTTTCCTGGGATCGTTACATCTCAATTTTTATTTATAGATTCAAAAAAGTCACTATTTTTTTTTTTCTTTTTATCTCTTTTTGCCTCATGTCCGTTTTATTTCAATGACACCAAACAAAATGCTGTCAGACACAATAGTGCGCCCACGCCAAACCAAGGCTATAATCCTTCAGATTTCGCCATTTCTCAGGTGCATCGCTTAAACATATTAATCAATTCTTTTCCTCCTGTGACTGTATTTTATTAATTATTTTTTGTAATTATTTTCCCTTAATCCCTTTTAAATTCTCTAATTTTCTCGTAATCAACTATTTACGTGACGTCACACTTCGGTGTACGGAACGTACTATACGCCACCTAGTGGTGAATATGACTTCGTGTTCTGAGAGAATTTGACGTTTACCTTGGCGGAGAAGCGCACTTCGCTCGTCACTTGACTTCTGAGCCGGAATAGTGAAGTACCAGTACCCAAAATGGCGGAGAATATCTCCAGGTATTAATTAAGTTTTGTCTACAGTTCCCAGTTTGTCTTTAACCCTTAAGTACTAACATCTTATTTCAATGGCGTAAACACTAACTAACCGCCTGACAGACGGGTTTAACATTTTAGTGGTAATTTTTGTTTTTGTTAAATATTTTAATGCAAAAAAGTATCTCATGACTTACTGAAAGTATCGATTATCTAAAAAACACAGTAATTAATCTAGTTTTTCTGTATTTATTAAAATAAAAAACATTATAACAAGAATGGAAGGATTGTTTGTGTACCTTTTTACTCCTGAAAAAAAAGTGTAATAAAAATTAAACAAATTAAAGAATCTTAATAAAAATTTATGATCTAGTTAAACAAAGAGTAAGAAAAATGAAAATAAAAAGGTTTTTAAAAAATGTTAAAACAAAAAAAAACTGACAGGTACTATAGTTAGTACAGTGTAGCAATGGTAGTCAGTGACAACATTTTCATCACAAACTGATTCCACTTCGCTTATGTCGTCTTCTACCTCATCAAACCGTTTCAAAAGAGTTTCGTCAGGGTGTTTATTCCCTTATTTGATGTTTTTTTACGAACTGGGGCACATTATGTGTAATGACGAACTGGGCATAAACACTAACACCCCGTCTATTAGACGGAAATCACACTTTAAGCCTAATTATCTTTCGAATAAAAACCTGCAGCAAATTGCCGAATTCAATACTACTAAAGAACAACCCAACTTGAAAAGTCATAAACGGGTGACCTTCAAAATTTTCTAGGAAGGGAAATATCCTACTTTCGACAAGCGATGCCGTCTGAGAGACGGAGTGTTAGTACTTAAGGGTTAAAATAATATTATAGTACCCAGCTGTATCTTGAACCAGGGAAAATGGTAGTCCGCTAGGAGTTTATTCCCGGTAATTATTCACTTTTATATAGTTAGGTTTTTATATGACCGCTTATATTGTTTTTGTAAAATATTGGATTCCCATTGTTGCATTCAAATCAATTTTTATTTGGATTTTATATAGATTAATCGATGTTTATTTAAGAGTCCGTCCAGGAAAATTATATATTCTTTTTCTAATATTTTTTTAACATAACCAAACATATGAATTTCTAAATTAATGTTGAAAATAATCCAATTTGCACATCCAATATCTATACAGTCGGAAAAATGAAAGAATACCCATGAACGACCATATAAAACACGCTATATTTTCCTGTCACCGTGTCACAAAAAAAATTGCCCAGTGCAAGTACATGTAATAATAATAATTACATGTACTTGCGCTGGCCAATTTTTTGTGTGACACGGTGACAGGAAAATACAGCGTGTTTTATATGTTCGTTCATGGGTATTCTTTCATTTTTCCTACTGTAAGTAATATTAATTTACAGAAAATCCTAACCTTATTTTTTTTGTCATACAAAATTCAAAACTTCTTTTGAATTATTCCAACACCATTAATAATAATAATCCTATAATATATTGTATTAACAATTATATTCTGTACTTAAATTCTGCATCAAGGTCACCCTTATTTCATACCTTTTCATATCTGATAAGCTTTGCTAATGTTTTTTCTTGTATTGCTGTTTATTCTAAAAACCTCTTCTTCATTATTTCTTCTTTTGTTTTTTCTCACACATGTTCGATTGGAAATTGAAACTAAGACTGGGTAAATATTTGTTTTAGTCTTTTGGGGAAGTAATATAAAACGAACCTGAGAATTCATAGACCCTCGCCAACCTGAGAGAAACCTATTCCGGCTACAGTCAGTCATTTGGGAAACAAACTATGGAGCATTCCAGCTCCATTTTCTGTCGATGACACCTGTGCTTACAGGAAGCATGGTTTTGCACCATCCTGGTGCCCATTTTCTGGGAACATTTGGTTATTAATTCGAGGAATGGGTTTGTTTGGGAACAATCAGTTTGGTGATATCAGTAACTATTGTGTTTTTATATTTCAGACGTTTTGGTTTAATGCACTATGTTTATTAATTATTATTTTAAGATTCAGCTTACCTTTGTTATGTTATATATAACATATTTATTAGTGTATTAAGTTCCCAAACTATTGTATCTATGGTAAGTTACTTGTGCACAAGGAATAAGACCAGAAAATTAGGTTTTTATACTTTATTATTGAGTTAATTGGTTTGTAAATTTAGGTTGTAATATTAGTTGCTTGTTTCCCAGATATTTTGTTGTCTATTTGCTTTACTTTATTTATTCGGTCGTTTTAATTCGTTTGTATCTTTATCTTAACTTCAATTTCTTTAACGTATATTCAATAACTTTGCTTACTTCATTAAACTGTATTTTCCTTAGTCAGGCTGGTGACTGCTTATTTGTATTATTTTTTGTATTTGTCGGTATTTAATTTGGTTGTACGTAGCAAGCGTACTATAATCATTTGGTAAAGGTAGTCTTATGTGAGTTGTACCCTATATGTCAATAAGAGGTACTTATTAAATTTTGTAACAAATAACATTACTGTTGTTATACTGTAGAATATGTTTAACGATAACTTTTGTCATGTTAAAGTCACTGTATATGCATTGTTTAACTCGGAGATTGTCAAAAATCTAGTAGTTATCTTTAATAAATGTTTATTCATTTTGCATACTATTTATTATTATTCCTTTATATTTACATATACTTATTGATTTCATATATTTAATATAGTTTTGACAGCAGTGTGAGATACCTGGGAGATTGGTTGATCCCATCTTCTGGCACCAGTAATTTAGTCTATTTTAAATAATGAATGGGTTGCATGTGTGAGTCCATACTAGTGTAGTAAAGAAAAGAGAGACGTTCTCACAAACAATTTATTTTACCACTGACGACCGGTTTCGCTGTTTACAATTTGTACAGCATCATCAGGTCCGGTTAAAGTAAAATCAAATGCTACAAAACACAAAAAACCAGAGTTAGTTAGTCTGGTTTGAGCAAAATTTAATGTTACAGCCAATATCAAAGTACATCTGTTAAAGCATGCACATGAATACCCACATGTACGTGCGCATGGTGGACAATCCTCATACTCACAAACTGCACGCATTCATGTGCAGTGGCAAACAAAATATGTCAAGTATAAGATATATACTTACTTTCCGGTATAAGGGAAAAATGTAGTAGTATTCAATATCATACTTTTAATGCACTTTCCTAGAGGGATGGTTGGTAAAGGGAAAGATTTCAATGTAATATATTAACTAAACATCGATAGGGTCTTGAAGGGTTTAGTAGGAAAATACGACATTAAACCGATAATCTAATTCGTTAGTTATATATAGTAATGTTATTTTAATTATATATATGGTGTTGTTATTTTAATTATTAATGTAGCTTTTATTTATATATGATAGTTAGATGTTGTGTTGGGTGTGCGACTATAAGAAAAGATTGGTCGTTTTTGTAATAGATGTGATCTGTTTGTGAATATTTATTTGCTATGTTTAAAAATTGTAATTGAAGATGAAATTGAGCAATAGTAATTTGTTAAAACTTTTTCATTTAAAAAATATTAAAATTGTTAAAAATTAGTCAAAATTTAAAATCATTCATAACTGACTCAGAGTTAAAGCTAAGTGTTAAGGCAATGTAGTAAGTAAATTAAACTTATTGTAATATGAAGTTATAATTATCTATAGTACAATGAAAAACTATGGAATATCACAAAGAAGTTTAAAAAAGTTAAAGTGTAGAAAAATTAATAATGATAAATGAAAGATGAAAAAAGCTATGTAAAAACTTTTTTCCTATTGTATAATAATATTTGTTGAGTTTAATAAATAGTTGTATAGATCAAAATTATTTTAATTTAAAATTTATGGTGAAACATTACATTACATTGGTAATGTTTCACCATAAATTTTAAATTAAAATTAATTTTGATCTATACAAATATTTATTAAACTCAACAAATATTACTATACAATAGGAAAAAAGTTTTTACATAGCTTTTTAGATCTTTCATTTATCATTAATAATTTTTCTACACTTTAACTTTTTTAAACTTCTTACTGATATTCCATAGTTTTTCATTGTACTATAGATAATTATAACTTCACATTACAATAAGTTTAATTTACTTACTACATTGCCTTAACACTTAGCTTCAACTCTGAGTCAGTTATGAATGATTTTAAATTTTGACTAATTTTTGACAATTTTAATATTTTTTAAATGAAAAAGTTTTAACAAATTACTATTGCTCAATTTCATCTTCAAGTACAATTTTTAAACATAGCAAATAAATATTCACAAACAGATCACATCTATTATACAGGGTGTCCCGAAAAGATTGGTCATAAATTATACCACACATTCTGGGGTCATAAATAGTTCGATTGAACCTAACTTACCTTAGTACAAATGTGCTCATAAAAAAAGTTATAGCCCTTTGAAGTTACAAAATGAAAATCGATTTTTTTCAATATATCGAGAAATATTAGAGATTTTTTATTGAAAATGGACACGTATCATCCTTATGGCAGTAATATCTTACAACACAATTATAGTGAAATTTGTGCACCCCATACAAAATTTATGGGGATTTTGTTCCCTTAAACCCCCCCAAACTTTTGTGTACGTTCCAATTAATTCATTATTGCGGTACCATTAGTTAAACACAACGTTTTTAAAACTTTTTTGCCTCTTAGTATTTTTTAGATAAGCCAGTTTTTATCGAGATGCGGCTTCTTTTTCAATATATTTACGTAAAAATTTTATGGGGGTTTTGTTCCTTTAAACCCCCCAAATGTTTGTGTACGTTCCAATTAAACTATTATTGTGGTACCATTAGTTAAACCCAATGTTTTTAAGACTTTTGACTGTTAGTCTTTTTTTTTATAGGTCACCTTTTATCGAGATGTAGCTTCTTTTTCAAAATATACCTAAAAATGTAAATTATAAATAAATTTTCAGATTATTAACATGTCTCTATAACCGTACTTAACCATATACAAATATGTGGTGGATTCGAAAAATATTCAAAATATCTCGATAAACACTGACTTATCAAAAAAGTATTAAGAGGCAAAAAAGTTTTAGAAACATTGTGTTTAACTAATGGTGCCACAATAATAATTCAATTGGAACGTACACAAAAGTTTGGGGGGGTTTAAGGGAACAAAACCCCATAACATTTTTATGGGGTGCAGAAATTTCACTTGAATTTTTTTTTAAGATGTTGCTGCCATAAAAATGCCATATGTCCATTTTCAATAAAAAATCTCTGAGAGTTTTCGATATATGAAAAAAAATCGATTTTCATTTTGTAACTTCAAAGGGCTGTAACTTTTTTTGTGTGCACTATTGTATATAGGTAAGTGAGGTTCAATCAATCTATTTTTGACCCCAGAATCGGTGGTATAATTTATGACCAATCTTTTCGGGACACCCTGTATAAACGACCAATCTTTTCTTATAGTCGCACACCCAACACAACATCTAACTATCATATATAAATAAAAGCTACATTAATAATTAAAATAACAACACCATATATATAATTAAAATAATATTACTATATATAACTAACAAATTAGATTATCGCTTTAATGTCGTATTTTCCTACTAAACCCTTCAAGACCCTATCGATGTTTAGTTAATATATTACATTGAAATCTTTCCCTTTACCAACCATCCCTCTACCAAAGTGCATTAAAAGTATGATATTGAATACTACTACATTTTTCCCTTATACCGGAAAGTAAGTATATATCTTATACTTGACATACTTTTGTTTGCCACTGCACATGAATGCGTGCATGTTTGTGAGTATGAGGATTGTCCACCATGCGCACGTACATGTGGGTATTCATATGCATGCTTTAACAGATGTACTTTGATATTGGCTGTATCATTAAATTTTACTCAAACCAGACTAACTAACTCTGGTTTTTTGTGTTTTGTAGCATTTGATTTTACTTTAACCGGACCTGATGATGCTGTACAAATTGTAAAGAGCGAAACCGGTCGTCAGTGGTAAAATAAATTGTTTGTGAGAATGTCTCTCTTTTCTTTACTATATTAGTCTATTTTATTTATCTCCTATATTCTTCTATTTTTATTATATTATTATATTTATTCCATCTATTTTCTGAGCTTTTATTCTTCCGATTATTTCCATTTCTAGTCGTCATCACTATCTACATTGAGCTACCGTCTTTGACAGGCATGCAAATTGGCCGTATCCATCCTTGCATGTCAAGTTGTCGTTCCATTTCATCCATCGCTAGCCTAACTCCGTTCAGTTTGCCTCTGTCTATTCAGATATCTATTATCAGTTCATCCCACCCTTTTCAATTTTCATTCCCTCTACACATACCACTGTAAAAAAATTTTGTTCCATCGGCTTCTCCAATGAGAAGCTACTATTTTCATTTTTGTTTTATTAGCTATCAGTATTTTTCCTTACTTCTGTTGGAGTATATCATCCTCTTTACTTTCACTCTAACAGAAGTTATTCCTTTTTGTTACATGACATGTATCTCCTGATCACGATGGAATTGTACCTCGTGATTTGAAATCACAGTAGTCCCAAAACAAATCTCTCCTTAGTAATTAGTTTTCTGGTACATGTCGTATACAATATTCCGTACTACCATTTTTTTTCCTTCGGTTGCTACTTTTGCGAGCTTTGAGAAAATATTATGATTATTCTCCTTTCTTTCTCTCCCTTTTCTTATATATTCGTGTTCAGCGATCCCAAGAACCCCCAACTAACGAGTTATCATTAACTTTATATCGATTTTTTACAAAACGTCAGGAGATGTATCAGTCTCGTCATGAGCAGCAGGTGGCTCGAAGAACATTGCAGACGGGATATTAACTTTAAGTGACCCCAAAAACCCCTAGTAACGAGTTTGTGTTGATTTATTATCCAATGTTTCAATATATGCCTTGTCTCCTGGAGGTGTTTCGAAAACCACCGATGTCATAATATCCGTGATTAGCGATCCCAAAAACTCCCGGATAGTAAAGTGGAACTCCTTTCTGTGAACTCTTTCCAAATTAAAAATTTATCATTTGGGAAAACCTTTCGAAAATGCGGTTTCCTTGTTCAATAATGCAATTTTCATTTCGTAATTATTATTTTTGTTTAAAAATTTCGTAAGGCTCTTAAGAAGCGAATTCAAGAAGTTTCATTGAGATTCATATAACTGCAAAAAATTTGTAGGTTTTTAATTTTTTACTACTTCTATCTATAATTCTTCCTCTATCTACTACTTAAATTGAAAAGTGTAAAATTGTAAAATCCAACTAGTATATATTATATACTCAATCAAAAAATAAAAAATCACAATTGTTTCGAGTTGTTTAATATCCCTGAACGATTCCTTTGTAGCCCAACTGAAAAAACTTCCGAAAGGTCCAAAAGTTGCGAAAGGACAATGACCCGAGAAATACCTGACACTGCCGCACAAATAAAAATTGAGGACCTCGCTATAAGTACGTACATTTGTGCTATAAATAAATGGCATATCGGGAGCCCTTTTATACGCGACTGCAATAAATATCCCTATACTCGACACGTCACAATAAATGTAATATATAGATATATAGGTGGGTATCAGATTCGATAAAACACAGGAACGAAATCAGGATAAAATCGTTATTTTATTTCAACGAAATAAATGATGAATCGATACAGAAAGCGGGTTTTTAGGTTAGTTGAAAACAAAAATTTTGCCATTTTAGTAATAGTCCAGGGCGGATCTGTTTTGAGATGGATGTTGAGAGGTGAGTCATATTTTTTGCAGAAATTGCTTGGAATTAACCCATATAATAATATTTGAGTTATCCTCCCACTCAAATAGATCCGGAAAATCGTTTAAATAAACAAAATGTCAAAAAATGAAGAAAAAACTCGATTTTTTCTTCGTTTTTTGATTATAACTTTAAAAGTATTCACTTCAGAGAAAAGTTGCACTGACATAAAAGTTAAATTTTCTACAATTAGTCCTGTCGCCAGGGTCCTCCTTAATTCAGATGGACTTACCCAAGTTTTTTTATGTATTTTGACCCGTAGGAGACGAATTTTTTGGGTAACAGTTGATCCGGATGTCGATAAGATTGTTATAAACAAAGAACTTGAGGAATTACATAACAGCGATTTTTCGCATAACAAAACATTTTTTGGTAATTTTTGGGTGATTCTCAGCAAAAAATGGTCCTACAAGTTTTTTCGTAGTATGCATAGTTTTCGACATAAACGCGGTTGAACTTTAAAAGAATCGAAAAAGTGCAATTTTTGAACCCGAATAACTTTTGACTAAGAAACGAAATAGCAATTCTGCTTACTGAATTTGAAAGACCAAGTCAAACTGTATCGGTCTTGATTATTTTCATTGCTAAAATTCAAGTTTTTCTTTGTTAAAAAAAGCCATAAACACAGTGTTTCCCGTGCCCAATGCATGCGTTTTAATGTAAGTAATTTACGTAGAAATTGTCTGTATGGGGGCCTACTCGTTCGATTTCGAATGCGAAATGCATTGAAAACATCATTCAATCACTATATGTTTATAGCTTTCTTTAACAATAAAAATAATTAATTTTTAGCAATAAAAGTAATCAAAACCGATAGAATTTGACTTGAACTTGATCAAAAGTTATTCGGGTTCAAAAATTGCAATTTTTCGATTGTTTTTAAAGTTCAATCGCGTTTATGTCGAAATATATGCATCCTACGAAAAAACTTGTAATAACATTCTTTGCTTAGATTGACCCAAAAAATACAAAAAAAGTTTTGTTTTGCGAAAAATCGCTATTATGTGATTCCTCAAGTTCTTTGTTTATAACAACCTTATCGACATCCGGATCGACTGTTACCCAAAAAATTCGTATTCTACGGGTCAAAATACATAAAAAAACTTGGACAAGTCCATCTGAATTAAGTAGGCTATTGTACCCCCACTGGCGACAGGACTAAATATAGGATTGGTTAATAATTTAAAAAGTTGTCACCTTTATTGCAAACTAGCAATAATTGGGAAAAAAAAATAAAATAACAAGTATTCGCATTATACGGTTTTCAACCATTTATTATACACTTATGACCTTCATTTTAACCAAAAAAACCTTATGACATAATAATACAATACTATAAATTTAATTAAGATTGGTTCAATAGATTTTGCAAAATAAGTTGAAATCCAGGTTTCGCAAAAAAATCATTTTTTCAAAATGTTGCAGGACTGAAAATAAAGCAGATAGCAAGTTAAACTTTTTTGCATATAGAAGAATACTGTACGTTTCATTTGCAATTTGTAAAATTAAAATCAGTTAACTACCACCGCGTCAGGAATTTTTTAAAATAAACAGCGGTGTTCGATTCACACAAGTTAATTTCCACCAAAATTTCTTTAAATCATTATATAATATATTATTTTCTAACTCTATATTCTGTTAATGTTGTTCTGAAGCTATTTTCTTGTGGCATTTTTTATAATCAATTACTTTTAATGGGAAATAAGCCACAATTTTACCAAAAAAATGATTTTATTAACGTTTCGAAGCCCAAATCGGGTTTCGTTGTCAAAATACAAAATACTGTATATAGTATTTTCTATTTTGACAACGAAACCCGATTTGGGCTTCGAAACGTTAATAAAATCATTTTTTTGGTAAAGTTTTGGCTTATTTCCCATTAAAAGTAATTGACTGTATTTTGTTGTATTTTTATATTTTAATATCACAAAAATCAAACTGATTTGATTATTGTTTGTGAAATATTGTTTAAACAATTGCATATGTTTGAAAATAATAAGCTTTTATTCTCTAAGTTAAAATATATGACAAAGAAAGTTCTTGTTAACAAAAGTTTAATTTAAGGACAAAGTATGTGTTTTTATTTTGCAATAAACAAATTAATTTATTTATATCGAAATGCACTAAAAATTAAAATTTATAAATCATTATCAAAGGTCATTGGAATGCCGAATCAGAGCAAACGCCCTGCTCGTAGCACCAAAAATTAATGTTTATTAAAAAAAAATCCTGACGCTGCCTGTGCTAGTTAACCGATTTTAAGTTTGAAAATTGTAGATGAGAGGTACAGTATTATTCTATATGTAAAAAAACTGAACTTGCTGTCTGCTTTATTTTCAGTCCTGCAACATTTTGAAAACATGAATTTTTTTTGCGAAACCTGCATTGCAAAATTTATTTTGCAAAATATGTTAAACCGATCTTAATGAAATTTACAGTGTTGTTTTATTATATCATAAAGTTTTTCTTGGTAAAACATGAAGGTCCTAAGTGTAGCATAAATGGTTCAAAAATGTAAAATGCGAATTCTTGCTTTTTATGGTTTTTTCGCAATTATTACTATTTTTGCAACAATGGTGACAATGTTTAAAATTTTTAACTGATCCCATATTGTAGGAAATTTAATTACGCAACTTTTATGTTTGTGTAATTTTTCTTGGAAATGAATACTTTTTAAGTTATAATCAAAAATCCAAGAAAAAAATCGAATTTTTCCTTCATTTTTTGATATTTTGATTATTTAAACAATGTTCCGGACCTATTTGAGTGGGAGGATAACTCAAATATTATTATATGAGTTATTTTCAAGCATTTTCTGTAAAAAAATATGAGTCACCTCTGAACATCCAAATGTACTAATATTTTTAGAGATTATTTTATTTTATGGTCTATAAGTAAATAATGAAAAGTATTATCGTAAATCATAAGATCAAAAATACTGCTCGCTCCTTTTTATAAATCGTACACGCTTTTAAGAAAGCTTAGCACGATGCACTGTTAAACAAAATCAAAAAAATCTTACCGGATAACACTTTCCTTATCCTTAAATACTACCTCCAAAATCAAAACAGTTCCATGTAAAGTATCAATACAAAACCACAACTCTATACCCAATAAGGTCAGGCGTGCATCAGGGGTACTTGGTCCGATCGTCTAAATCATTTACACAGCTGATCTTCCCATCAGCCAAAATATAACCTTTGCAACATATGAAGATGATACCGCTATTATAGACCATTCCAGGGTGACGTCATTTGACAGCGACTGATGGGCAAAATATTTTAAACAAACTAGGTTAAGTGTAGAAAACCATTGTTTAATTTAAGAATATGATTAAAATACCAGCGTTTTGTACAGTTTGAAAGTGTTCCAGTGAAGGTAAAAGAGGTAAAGTAAGTTTTTTTATAATGCCAGCCGCATTTAAAGACCTAAATGTTTTAAATCACTATAATCACAATACACTGTAAACAGAACGACGATATGGGCCAAGAAAACTGATTTTCTGATTATACCGGGTTTTTGCATCCCCTACGAGGGTGTCCTATATCCAATATTTGAAATTTTTGTAGTTAAAACCACAGATTTTTTATAATAAAACGAGAAAATAGCAAAAATAACACCAAAAACACAATTTTTGCCCCTCAGCAACGGTGCCGAAAGTCACGTGACCTGGAATGGTCAATTGGGACCGTGCAAGTTCGGCAAAGCGACCCCAGGCGCGGATCCAAGGGGGGGTCAATGGGGTCAATTGCCCCCTCCTTGAGACTTCGCCTGGTGTCGCCTTTTTAAAAAAAAAGAGATAATTACGATTGAAAATAAATAGTGAGTTTTGTGTCCTGTTGACAACTGAATAATGGAATGAAACATAAAACAGAATTCCTTCTCCAAAGTACGTGTTCTCGGTCTTACTGTATGGTGTCGAGTCTTGGGCAGTGAATAAAATCGATCTACTTACCTAAATCGCCTCGAGGCTTTCGAAATCCGGTTCTATAGAAGAATTTTAAAAGTATCTTGGGTAAAGAAGATTCGAAACTCCACAATACTAGAAAGTCTCAGCAAGACTACTGAGATTGTAGAAGGCATCGAGAAGAGAAAAGTGGAGTATTTTGGATATGTAATGAGAAGTTTTAAATATGGGTTGCTACAAAATATTATGCAAGTGAAAAAAGAAGGCAAACGCAGTCCAGGACGAAAAAGCACTTCGTGGTTGATTTAGGGTGGCAGTGAATAAAATTAAGATAGCTATGATAGTAACCAACGTTCTGAAAGCACATAATACATGAAGAAAAATAAAGTAACCGATAAAAAATAAAGCCCATACCGAAAAAAAATCCTGCGTACGCGAGTGATGAGAAAATTTTTATTTCATTGCCCCCTCCTTGCAAGGTTGCTGGATCCGCCGTTGAGCGACCCCTATTTCTTCGCTCTGTACTTTTATTCGCACTTTTAATTATATTGGCCAATTATATTAGTCCTGGTTACTGGATAATTGTCAAGGCCATAGTCCAAAAAAATAGCAAGAAGAAAAAATAAGATTCAAGTTATGTTATGAAAACGTGAACAATTGTATGTAGTAAATAAAATTAGTTATTAAAATGGAGTACTGCACTCAAAATACAATTAATTAAATTTACCTTTATATAATAATTGCATATCATATCAATATTGTGGAGCAATATATAATTTTTCTGCTTCAATGACAGAAGGTATGAAATATACGTCAATTTGACAATTTCAATTGACAATATGAATTATTTAAGACAGTTGCAATATTTCTCCGCGACTCGCGCACGGTCGTTTCTCGTTTCCCTTACAAGTACTTGCACACCGCAACTCACAAAGATCCTGTTAGTGAAGATTTCTTTTATAAACCTGTTAGGACACTTCGCTGCAAAACACTTCAATGTTTCTTCAATTATAATCAGCAAAAATCACTATTTTGTTATTCGTCTCTAATGTGATTAATAAGTTTATTTAATAATCGATGAGAAGCAAATCCTTCGATGGACCAAGTATTTTCTTGTGTTTTTCTCCGATTGGTTGAAACGATCATGCGAGATGCGATTGACGGGGAATTGATCTTTGATGATTAGAAATATTTTTCACTTCAAATTTTCCACTTGGCTGGGGAAGTCAGTTCTATGGAAGACAAACCTTATCGGTTTTTTAGCACATATATATGGGTATTTGTACAATATTTGAGTGTTTTAATACATCTTTAGAGATACAAGTATATCTTTGGCAGTAGTTAATGATGTTTAGTGACATTTGTGCTACAAATAAATGGCATATCGGGAGCCCTTTTATGCGCGACTGCAATAAATATCCCTATACTCGACACGTCACCATAAGTGTAATATATAGATATATGTGGATGCAAACAAGCTGAAGTGGAAGAAGAAGATTAGCACAACTTTCCATAATAATTCATAAGTAGTAACGTTCCTCATTAATTTTTACAATTTTTAAATTATTATTAATTACCTCAGACGCTCACGCTGCCGGTCGTGTCTACATTCTGTATTATGTAAATTAGTGCCTTTGTTGTAACTGCAAGTACCTACTAATTGATAAGGCTACCTTCAGTTGATAAGGTGTATTCACTAATAAATTGCACATCCAGAATATACCTTAACGTAAAATAGACACAATAATAAAAATACCCCTAATAGTATGATAGAATTGATTCAAAAAATGACGTAACCCAGACATACAAAGTGAAAGTTATCTTCCAACACCAAATTGTTCTATAGGTTTCATATAATGTTCAGAAAAAAGTCACACTTTTTGAACGTCGGGTTTGAGGGTAAGAGGGGGAGAAGTCGGTAAATTCGTAGTTTTTTAGGTTTTTCGTAAATATTTCTATAACTATGAGGTTTACCATGAACAAGCTTTTATACAAAAAGTTTTACATTAAATTTGAAATAAAAAAGGCCTTATACATAATCCTTCTAAAATGAACGGTTCCAAAGTTACGGAGGTAGTATAGTATATAATTGGTCAAAAAAAGGCCTAACCCAGATATCCAAAGTAAAAGTTTTCCTCTAACACCGAATTGTTCTATATGGTCCACATATTGTTCAGTAAAAAGTTACACCATTTTGAGCGTCCGGTTTGGGGGGAGATGGTGGAGAAGTCGGTAAATTAGAGTTTCTTTACGTTTTTGGTCAATTTTTCTAAAACTATGTTTAAGAGGAAACAGTAGCGATCAACAGGTAGCGAAAACGCGTTCCAAGATTGCGGCTGTAATTTTGAATATTTTTTCGAGATATTTGGCAAACGTATTCGTAATATAATAAAGAATGGCGGTACAGAGCCCAATTTGAAAAATATATTAATATGTGGAAATTACTCTGTAATTAAATACAATATTAAAAAAACGAGCCTGTACCGCCATTAAGAAGAACAAAAAAATACACTTTCTTCAAATAAACTTTTTTAACCGATGCCTAGATTTTGTGTCATTTTGGAACTACTAAATTTTTTTATTTCATTAGTAGTTCAAAAATGACACAAAATCTAGGCATCGGATAAAAAAGTTTATTTGAAGAAAGTGTATTTTTTTGTTCTTCTTAATGGCAGTACAGGCTCGTTTTTTAATATTGTATTTAATTACAGAGTAATTTCCACATATTTATATATTTTTTTCAAATTCGGCTCTGTACCGCCATTCTTTATTATATTACGAATACGTGTGCCAAATATCTCGAAAATATATTCAAAATTACAGCCGCAATCTTGGAACGCGTTTTGGCTACCTGTTGATCGCTACTGTATCACCTTAAGCGTAAACAATGTTCTATACAAAAATGTTCTACATAAAATTTAAAACAAAAATGGTCCTATCCATAATTGTTATAAAGTCAACAGTTCCAGAGTTACGGAGGGTGAAATATGGAGGTTTTCGATACTTTTTATATTCTTAGGGCAATTGGTGATGATTTTGGGTGGTGAAGTTGACGTTTCTTCAAGGGCTTATCACTAACATACCACCGGCCACTGAAATAGCAAATCCTGTTAAAGAAAATTTCTTTGAATCAGTAAAAATATTATAAATTGCTCAAAAAATATAAAAAGTATCGAAAACCTCCAATTTTCACCCTCCGTAACTCGGGAATCGTTGATTTTATAACAATTATGTATAGAACCTTTTTTGTTTTAAATTTGATGTAGAACATTTTTGTATGGAACATTGTTTACGCTAAAGCATGTTTTTAGAAATATTGACGGAAAACATAAAAAAACTACTAATTTACCGATTTCTCCCCCATCTCCCGCCCAAACCGGGCGCTCAAAATGGTGTAACTTTTTACTGAACTAGGTATATCTGGACGACCATATAGAGCAATTTGGTGTTGGAGAAAAACTTTTATTTTAATGTCTAGGTTAGGCCTTTTTTGGACCAATTATAGTATACTACCTCCGTAACTTCGGAACCGTTCATTTTAGAAGGATTATGCATAGGGCCTTTTTTGTTTCTTTAATGTAGAACATTTTTTTATATAAGGTTGTTCATGCTAAACCGCATAGTTTTAGAAATATTGACGAAAAAACTTATAAAGCTACGAATTTACCGATTTCTCCCCCCTCTCCCCACCAAACCCGACGATCAAAATGGTGTGACCTTTTTCTGAACATTATGTGGACCACATAGAACAATTTGTTGTTGGAGGATAACTTTAACTTTGGATGTCTGGGTTTGGATCTAGTTATACCATACTATAAACGCTGTCAAAATGAGTGGCGCATACAATATTCCAGCTACAAAATATCTGATATGAATATTACGTGGCGAGAAAATTCTTTTCACTTTGACGGAAAATTAAATTCTAGTTTTATTTTAAAAACCTTTTCCATAATATTTATAATATATTTGCTAAATTTAAAGTAAAACGCGGCACAAAATAGTAACTTTGATACAGTTTGCATTTTTGAGCTCATTTGTGGCTCGTTTTACTTCAAATTTAGGAAATATTATGGAAAAATATTTCCAAACAAAAATAGAAATTTAGTTTCCATTAAAATGAAAATACATTTTCGCGTCACAAAATATATTTCGCGTCAGTGCCACTTGAATATTGTATGCGTCACTCATTTTTACGACGTTTAGCGGTTTTTTTATTTTTGTATCATTTTTTATTAAATTTATATTTTTTATTTATATTTTATTTATATTTTTTATTTTGTATTTTTATTAAAAAAAAAAAAAAAAAAAAAAAAAAAAAAAAAAAAAAAAAAAAAAGATGTCAAAGTACTGTCAAAGTATAAAGACGTATTTAAAAAGTTCTTTCCAAAACTTTAAATATTTCGAAGTTCTAAACCTTTTTGAAGGATCAGACAGGCTGCCGACGAGTTTGTACAACATCGAATATCTCAAAAATAGGTATACATTTCGTGGGGCAGAAAAGTAAGTTAAAAAAAAACAATTATAAAGAGGACCGATGGAGGTAAGTCCAAATATTTACTCAAATCTTCCGCTGTTTGATAATTCTGATATTGATATTGATCAAAATAATGAAAATTTAACGTGCAATGCCTTAAACGGCGTTTCTAAAACACCTAAGGCCATAGCGGAAAAGAAAAAACAGAACAACATGGAACCAGAACACGAATCAGAAATAGTAGAGAAAAATAAAACTAAAAACAAAAATAAGAAGGCAGCAAAACGTCAAAGGCCGAATGAGTGCCAGGAAGATGAAGATTCAGTGGCTGAAATGAAAAAGCAACTAAAAGAAAAGGACGAAGAAATTAAAAATCTCAGAAACCAAATCCATCAATTGAATGAAAAAATCAATGGACTACAAAATACAATAATAAACTCTCAAGAAAAAGTAATCGAAACTACAGATAAAACATTCGACGAACTTAAAAACGAAAACCAGACAACCGATATACAAATAAATGAAAAAAAATCGATGACAGCAATCCCAAAGAAAAAAATTGAAGATACTAATAATAACATCGCAAATACAAAAAATTTACCCATAACACCCACAACAAAAACAAATGAAGATTTCCCTTCCCTGCCAAAAAAGGTCGGAAAAGACAACAGCGTGCCATCAACATCTAAGGTACAAGAACTATTTCCTTCCCTACCGAATAAGGGCAGGGAAGAGACAATGGAAACAAGCGAAATTGATAATATCCTTATCACCGAACAAAACAATCAAGAAAGCACTATAAACAGGTCCAAACCAAAACCACCCGTCATAAAACTACAAACAGTAAACGAAACAGGAACAATATTGAAAATTGCTCAAACTCAAAAGATATACACAGACAATAAAATCTCCAAAAACGGAAGAGAAACACTCATTCAAACAAAATGCCCTGAAGATTATAGAAAATTTACCCATATCTTGGAAGATTATAACAAAGAAATCAAAATTCAGTGGACATAAATCAGGAAATAAAAGAAATGATAAGGGAAAAGAACAGAGCCAAAAAGAGAGCCAGAAGAACAAGAAACCAGGAAGATAAAAATAGGGCAAATCGACTGAGTCGACAAGTCAAACAAGCACTAATAGACCATAGAAGCCAAAAGTGGGAAAACTACATAAAAGAAATGGAGGAAAGGAGCCAAAATATGCAAGAAATATGGAGGCTCCAAAGAACTTTAAGAAACGATAGAAAACCCATTCCCCCACTACATGGAGAAAATGGGATCGTCTACACAGAAGAAGATAAAGCCGAGGTGATGAGAAGGACACTTGAAAGAGAGTGTACACTGAATTATCACCAAGACGAAGATATAGACTTTATCGAAGAAGTCGAAGAAACAGAACTAGAAACGCCCGAAGAACAAGAAGAAATAATAAATCCCACATCACCAAGAGAAATAAGTGAACTGATTCGAAAAAGTTCACCAAAGAAAGCACCTGGTCCAGACGAAATCACTAACAGAGCTCTGAAGTATCTTCCCTCGAAAGCAGTTGTGTATTTGACAAATATAACAAACGCAATACTAAGATACAGGCTCTTCCCAAATCGATGGAAGGAAGCCCATGTAATTATGATACCCAAGCCAGGAAAGAACCACATATTTCCTCAAAATTACAGGCCGATTAGCTTACTTCCAGCAGTCAGTAAGATAGTGGAACGGGTCATCCAAACCAGGCTCCAATCAGAGACAGACAGGCTAGGCATAATCCCAGAATCACAGTTTGGATTCAGAGCTCAACATTCCAGCGAACTTCAAATATTAAGACTTACCGAATATATAGTAGCTGGATTCAATGACCAACAATATACGGGAGCAGCCTTTCTGGATGTAAGCAAAGCCTTTGATAGAGTGTGGCATGAAGGACTGACATACAAAATGAGAGATTATGGATACAGCGGGGCCATGACGAAACTCATCTCCTCGTACCTAAGCGACCGGAAGTTCAGGGTCCGGATAGGACCAGTTCTATCAGAACACGGAATGCCGGAAGCTGGAGTACCACAGGGGGCAGTTTTATCACCCCTTCTGTATACCATATATACAGCAGATGTTCCAAGAACACCCGGAACATTGATCAGCCTTTATGCAGATGACACTGCAATTGCTGCAAAACACATGAACCTAGATATAGCTGTAAGAAATCTACAGACGGCATTGGATACAATAGAAGAATGGAGTATCCAATGGAAAATAGCAATAAATCCAGATAAGACCCAAGCGGTTATCTTCAAAAAGAGAAGAGATAACCCAGAAGAACAGCTAACATTGCAAGACAGACCCATCGAATGGCAAAACGAAGTTAAATATTTAGGAGTCACAATGGACCAAGGTCTTACATTCACATCACATGTCAACGCAACAGTCCAGAAAACAGCAGCGGCCAGATCAGCAATAAGAGGACTCACAGGAAGAAGAAGCAAATTAGCTATGAAAACAAAATTAAGACTGATAAATAGCATTATACTGCCAATAATTACATACGCATCTCTTGCATGGGGTCACATAAGTCAAAGTAACAAAAAGAAGATACAAGCGGCACACAACAACTGCCTCAGAGAAGCTGCAAACGTGCCCAGATACGTCGCCGAACGGTTCTTATTTAGAGACCTAAAACAAATAAGAGTACTGGATATTATGGAGGAAAAAGCCAGAACAAAATTTGCTGAGCTAGAAGACCACCCAAACCGGATCTTGCAAGAGATATTAAGGTATGATGTGTACCATAGATGGAAACATAGGAGACCCAAACAACAAATATTAGTAAATATATAATAAAGGCTAGATAATCGTAGCTCTATCAAAAGAAGACAACTTGCTCACCTTTGGCATCTCATTATATTTATTAATGTTGATTTTTATAATTTTCAGACATCCCTCAAAAAAATATACAAAAAACTTCAAATCGGCTTCAGCCACTAAAAAAATCAATAAAATATTAACAATAGGCGAAAGCCACAAAAAAAATATTAGTAACAAAACCCAAAAAAGGGCATGAGGGGCCCACACCCTCGAGCGCCGAGTCGCCGAACTGGACAGAGCCCAGAGCGGGGACTCGGCGCCCGAGCAAGCAAAACAGATCGAAGATAAGTCACTAGAGATAGCGGGAATAGAGCGCCTCACGCTGGCCTGCATTGATCGGGGTAGGATTTCATATGGGAGTCCGTGTACCCAAGACTCCCATATGATAAGCACTTTGCTGATTGAGAGCCTCTATAGCGCATCAGAGTGCTATCGGGGGGTAAGTGGATGGTCTGGAGCATTGAAGCGGGGTGGAGTGATTCCTGCTTACGGGAGTTAATCCTCCTCGCCCCAATGAATTGTATCACCCGAATGTCATTCTCTAGGGGTGAGCAAGTCTCTCAGGCTGGGTTAAATCACTATGCTTGCTTGCTTGCTTATTTTTGTATCAGGAGTTTTTCAAAGTTTTTTTATAAATTTTATGTTTGAATTTGAATGTAATGTTTCTCGATTACACAATAGGTGTTACAGATGGTCGCCTATGTCGCAACTTCTCCCAAATGGTCCAGTTGTTACTACACTAAACTTGTGATATGACAAACCGCGTTCATATCCCAGCCATCCCATTTTTTTCTTTAATATAGTTCTTTGTGTCAATCGAATGTACACTACTTTTTTTTCTATTCGAAATATATTGAAAAAAAAAATATATTGGGATGGCACGCAAATAAACTTGGTTTGCTCGATCAAATATAGCGTCATAACCACTACAACGACATAAACCATTTCGGCGATAATGGTTAAATGGATTATACTTTTGGAGATAAATTCCTAACCGATTTTGATTACTAAACCTAAAGCCGGGTCCAGACACGTGTAGTGTGTAATGTAAGATTACTTGTAATTTAGCATCAACAGTATGGACGTCACACGAACGTCCATACGAATCGTTTAACGAATCTTGGTTTCCACTCAGTTGCTACGAACAGCCGAATAGGGATGTGACAGCAGGTAGGTACTGCTTTTATTTGTATACAGGGTGTTTCATTAATAATTGTCCATATAATAATTGGAGAAACCTTAGCACAAAATACGAAGATTTAACCTAAAACACTTAAATGAAATGTGGTTCCTTACTGAGTTACAGGGTGTTTTATCTAAAAATTTAAAAACTATTTTTGCTCAGCATTTTACGTATCCTTTTCATATTTGGCAGGTAGTATATTTACTGTACAAACTACTAAATTATGTTAAACAAAGCTTTCTGGCTATTACCAGAGGCGTACGACGGGGGAAAGCGAATGGTTGACCCTTTCCAAATTCTACGCCACTGGCGAAATTTCTATTTTAGTTCAATTTTTGGATTCTCCAATACTTTCTATGAAAATAATATACTCTTCATTCGTAACGATAAAGTCATTAGTTTTCGAGATCTTTGAAGTTAAAAATGAAACGACATGGTTATTTTGATTAATGTATTGTGTCGCTTCATTTTTAATTTCAAATATCTCGAAAACTAATCATTTTGTCGTTACGAATGAAGTGTATAATATTTACATAAAAAGTATTTCAAAATCAAAAAATTACACTAAAATAGAAATTTCGTCAGTGGCGTAGAATTTGGGAAGGGTCAACCAGCCACTATCCCCTGTCGTACGCCTCTGGTAGTAGCTAGAAACGTTAATTTATCTTAATTTAGTAGGGTGTACAGTACCTACACTTTCTGCCAAGTATGATAAGGATACGCCAAATAGTTTTAACATACTGGGTACAAATAATTTTTAAATTTTAATCATATGAATCGTATCATAAATTAATCAAAATAACTGTGCCGATTCAATATTAAACTTCAAATATCTAGAAAACTAATGACTTGATCGTTACCAATGAAGAGTATATTATTTACGTAAAACGTATTGGAGAATCTAAAAATGGCACTAAAATAGTAATTCCTCCAGTGGCGTAGAATTTGAGAAGGGTCAACCATTCACCATCCCCTGTCGTACGCCTCTGGTAGTAGCTAGAAACGTTTGTTTATCAGAATTTAGTAGGGTGTCTAGTGGTCGCACTTTCTGCCAAGTATGAAAAGGATACGTCGAATAGTTTTAAAATGCTGAGCAAAAATAATTTTTAAATTTTTAGATAAAACACCCTGTAACTCAATAAGGAACCACATTTTATTTAAGTGTTTTAGGTTAAATCTTCGTATTTTGTGCTAAGGTTTCTCCAGTTACTATATGGACAATTATTAATGAAACACCCTGTATATTTACTAACTGAAGACCGAAAATAACGTTCGGTGCGTCAATGGTGGAAAACTGATTTGTGTCAGAAAATATCTAGTTTACTTGAGGAACTAAAATCTCAGCAAATGAGTGGTCAATATTAAAACTTTACACGGACGCCGCTTACTGATTTTGAATATTTATTAACATAGGTAGATTGCATCTAAAATATTAAGACAAGATATCAGAGAAATCATATTGGCAATCATAACCTTGCTTGCTGCGGTTCGAAACAGTTCCTTGAGGTTTTCTTTAACCATGTTCTCAAATTCCTCAGCCATGATATTTTCCTTCTACCGGGTCCTCGCTTATCTTTGACTTTACTTTGCAATATGGACTGCAGCAGGGGGTAACGGTGCTGATTTCTCATAACGTGTCCCAGATACTGTAATCTATAAAGACACATCTCAAATGTTTTAAGTTTTTTAATAGTGGTGTTTGTAAGCGTCCATGCCCCACTCCGTACAATAATACAGCAAAAACGTAACATATCAAATGTCTCATTTTTGTATTTAGGGATATGTTGTGGCTTTTGTAGATGGAGCTCATTTCGTTAAACACCGTCCTTGCCTTTCCTATGCGGCACTTTATTTCCTGTACATTTGTACATTGCTCCACTGTTCATTTATAATAGTTCTCCGGTAGCAATACTGTTTTATAGCCTTCGTGCCAATCAAAAATAATAATATAACTGGGATATTCTAATAACCCATCATTGGTGGCTAGTAGAAATAAATGTACTAAATATAATTATAATAATGATAATAGTACATACGATGAACATACTATAATATGTACATATTAAATAGGTACATATACATATATTCATATGGTTTTAGAGCTTTTTATGTCAACGATACAGCAATGTAACCTATTTTATTAAAAAACCAAATTACGTTTTCTGTGCACGCATCTATTAACCCGCGAGTAGTCGCGCGGTGAGATAGAATCTCAATTTTTATCCTTTTTCGCGATAACTTGATGAAAAATTTTGCAATTTTGAAAAAATTTCGTAAGTGCCTCGAGGAAGGGTGTAGTAATGGGTAGAAATTTTTTTTTCTTCTTCTTCTTTGTGTGGAATTTATGGCTTTGGGGAGAGCCAATTAGCTTTAACACGCGAGTAGTCGCGTCGTTAGATAGAATCTCACATTTCATCCTTTTTCGTAATACAGTAAAACCTGTCAGTAACGGCCACTAAAAATGAAAGAACTATTGGCTGATATAGAAAGGTGGCCGCTATTGCCAGTTTTTGTAGTCTACATATATGTAATTGGTTTGGGAAATTTTTAAACTGGCCGTTAGGACAGGTGGCCGATGTTGGCAGGTGGCCGTTAATACAGGTTTTACTGTACAGTAAAATTTGTCAGTAACGGCCACTAAAAATGAAAGAACTATTGGCCGATATAGAAAGTTGGACGGTATTGCCAGTTTTTGTAGTCTACATATAATTGGTTTGGGAAATTTTTAAACTGGCCGTTAGGACAGGTGGCCGATTTTGGCAGGTGGCCGTTAACACAGGTTTTTTTAATAAAATTGTTAGAAATATATATTTTCAATATAAAAAGTAGATAAAAATATTACAAAATAAAAATTTGTTTTAATTCGTATTTTGAGATAGAATCTCACACGCGACTATCGACGTTACAGAAGTGAGCGCGACTACTCCCGGGTTAATAAACGTAAAATGCATACGATATATAGATATGAAGCATTTTATGTAGGTACATATTTTCCTATTAAAATACCTACATACAGCAGAATTAGTTATTTACTCTTGAAAACATTTTTGGATCCCAAATACCGGGGTTTTGTTCGTTATAAGTAGGTAGATTCGTCAAGTGATTGCTCGCCACACGTCCAAACGGTACACCTTTCACAAATGTCGTCCAAACGGGTACTGCGAGCGCCTTTGTGTTCAGGAAAAAACCGACTGGCGCCGGTTCCCGGCGAGCTCCAGCGCGAATGGTACATGTAATGCTCGCAGTGCCGTCCAAATGCAGAATTGGCGTTTCATTACACGTTACGTTACGCATTACATTACACGTGTCTGGACCCGACTTAAGTTTAAAACGTATTTACAAGTAGTATCTGATGCATCCAAGGTCAAGTATGATAATTGAAGGTATTACAGCAAATATTCAAATAGATTTGACCCTATTAACCCTTAGCAGTTTTATCGTTTGTATGGTTTTTATAACTTCGAATTCCTTCCCCATCTTCAGAAAAACATCTTGATTTGATACTCTGTCTGTATATGGTATTTTACATATTCTCCTGTAGCACCACATCTCGAATGTCTCAATGAATAATTTT